>NC_137326.1:103985423-105362923 GCF_965287045.1 Carcharhinus amblyrhynchos
AACCCTTGACTCCCTTATCTATCAAAATTCAATCCAACTCTGCCTTGAATAAATTTAATGACCTCAGCCTCCACTACTTTCTGGGGAAGAGAATTTCAGAGACATAATGAGAGGGATTTTATGGCCTTGCTCATCCCAAAATGGTAAAATCCCACCTGCGGTTAACAGACCTTTCCATGGTACACCCCTTGCCCATTCCAATTCCCATGGCGGGCAAGACTCTAAAGTTCCAGCCAATGACAGAAGAAAAATTTCCTCACTTCAGTCATAAAAAGGGAAAGCATATTCTTAACTGTGTCTCCTATTTCTTGTCTTTACCACTGTCACATTCCCTTAGGATTTTGTATGTGTTAATATGATTACCTCTCAATTTTTTTAAAACTAGTTTGGGTATAGGCCAATCTGTTCAAACCTTTCACAAAAGTTACATCCTTTAACTCAGGAAAGAGTTAAAAGGGTTGAGGGGACCGTCTCCAAATTCCTTCTATTGCAATTATACCTTTTTTCAACTAAAAAGAGATCAAAATTGTACACAGTACTCCAGATGTAGTCTTGCCAAGGGCCTGCAGTAAAACTTTGAGTTTTGTAGGTTCCATTTCCCTTACGATAGGCGTTCAATTTGGCCTTCCTAATCACTTGGTTTACCTGGATGCTAATTTTGTGTTCTATGACACCTTGATCCCTCTATGTTGCAATCTCTCTCCATTTAAGTAATATACTGCTTTTCTACCTTTCAAAGTGTACATTTTCCCACATTATACATCATCTGCTAGATTTTTACTCATGCAATTAACCTATCTAAATCCCTTTGCAGATGCTTTACGTCCTCATCATAATTTACTTTCCTACCCATTTTTGCGTCATTAGCAAATTGGTCCCTTCATCAAAATGATTGATATAGATTATAAATCATTGAGCACCACGCACAGTTGGCAAAGTTACAACTTGCCAACCCACTTATCCCTACTCTGTTTTTCGTTTGCTAAGCAGCCCTCTACCCACGCTAATATGTTAACCCTCTACACCATGAACTCTTATTTTATATAATAGTCTTTGATGTGGCATCTTATCAAACCTCCTCTGGAAAACTAAATGCATCATATTTACAAGTTCTCCCTTATCCACATCACTTGTTACTTTCTCAAAAGAACTCCAGTAAATTAGCCAAATGTGATTTTCCTTTCACAAAACCATGTTGACCTGGTTTTACCCGATTGCATTAAGATTTTCCAAATGACCTGTTATAACCTCTTTAACAATAGATTCTAGCATTTTCCCTCTGCGGATGTTAGGCTAACTGGTCTACAATTTCCTCACTTCTGTTTCCTTCCCTTCTTGAATAGAAGTGTTACATTTGCTATTTTCCAATCAGATGGGACTTCCCAGAATTTAGGGAATTTTGGAAAATTACAATGAATGCATCTTTTATTTTAGCAGCCATTCCTTTTAAGGCCCTAGGATGAAATCCATTAGGTCCTGGGGACTTGTCAGCCTTTAGGCGGCACGGTAGCACAGTGATTAGCATTTCTGCATCACAGCGCTAGGGTCCTGGGTTCGAATACCAACTTGAGTCACTGTCTGTATGAAGTTTGCATGTTCTCCCTGTGTCTGCGTGGGTTTCCTGCGGTTTTCTCCCACATTCTGAGAGACATACCTGTTATGTGCATTGACCCAAACAGGCGCTGGACTGTGGCGACTAATTGAATTTCACTGCAGTGTTAATATAAACCTTACTTGTGACTGAGTAAACTAATTTTTTTAGTTTTATTAGTTTTTCAATTACTTTTCACCTCTTGATTTTATAAATATTTTTGGGATGTTATTTCAGTGCATTGTTGCCCATCAGTCACCCAGCCTGGTCTGCTGTCATCTGTGCTGAGATGGTGCAGTCCACAACTCGGCCTTTTAGCCCCAGAGCTTCCAGAGGTCGATCTCCAAGCTCATCAGCCATCTACCCTATTGGGAGAAAGCAGCCTTCCACCAACCAGCACTGGCATAGCACTGTAGTAGAAGCACCAGGTAAGGCAAAGATAAATGGAAGACAGGGTGGTAATGGATTTGAATATGTGTGGTAACTTGGCCACAAAAAAGGTAGTCAAATGCATTGTGATATTCAATTTTCTTTACTTACAAAAATATCAAAATACAGCACAGCATGGACTCCAATCTAAAGGCATTTAGTTACGCAGGTCCCTCGCAGCAAGTCAGCTCCGCTAAAACCTGCACTGCCAATGACGTCACCCATGCATGCTTATATGGGCTAAATATATTAAGTACATACGTTTAAATAGGAGGATGCATACTATAAAACATTATGCAACGTGGCAAGAATTTATTTATAAATTTGGTTTTGAAAGTTTTTTTTGCAGTGTTTTATTTTTGCATGTGGCAAAGTAGCTGCAAATAAGATCAGTGACTAAAGCAAGTTAGAATTTGGGCTGATGATGAATGGAGAATTGAAGTTGTGGTTAACAATATCACACATTGAGTTCCACACAGACAGCCAAAGAAGAAAGCAGCTGTCTAGCTTGTACCCTTCCTTCATCCTCCTCCTAATGCTATTTCTGGAGCTGCTTGTGGATATAGTCAGCAGGAACCACTGTACCCTCTTGATGGCAAGGTTGTGGAGCACACAACTGCCAGCCAAGAATCTTGACCTCACTCAGTTAAGTACTGCAGGGTTCCTCCAGAGCAGGCCACACAGTGGAACAATTATTCCAGCAAGCCAATGGTCTGTTCTACAACATCTTACTGTTTTCATGCTGCATATGTCTGAGTGGGTCGTTCACTAGAGAGTGACCATTCATATTCTCAGTGAACAACCCATGTCATCTTTTGCCTCTGACCAGTCCTCTGTAGCATTTCTTTGTTGCTTAAACACACCAAGAGTAAGCTGCCACAAGACCCTCTCTCTTCAACTACTCAATGATCCAAATGTAGTTATGGCTAGTGGATCCCTGTTGCTTGACTTACTTGCTTAAATTATCTTCACTGCAATTCTTGCCTTTCCCTTAACTGCTTTCTCCAATTCAGGGTCATGGGGAGTCCCAGGTTCCTGGAGCTGTGAGGCAGCAGTGCTAAATACTGCATCACCATATCACCTGTGCTTAGATGATGTCTGGGAAATTTTCTTTCAAAGCTAGAGTGCCATTGTCCAAGTGATTACATCAAATGATTTGTCTCCACTTAGCTGGAAACCCAGGTGATTGCCTGGATGCTTTGCTATTGGGATAGGAGATGTCCTTCATTCATACTCCTTCATTGTAACTGTTCTTGGTGAGTTTTTGTAGTTGTCTCCAATTTAGTGGCTTTGGAATGTATAAGTCAGTGATACAGATTGGCAGCCATCTTTACCTGTGGTTTAAAGTCAATGGAATGTGGCTTTAGTACTTTCTAAAGTTCAATTAGTGACTTCAGTCTGTAGATTCGTAAAGTAATTTATTATAAAACAATGGTTTCACAACAGTATGGTAACATGCCAGCTGGATGTTGAGATGCGCAATCTATTTCAGTTCCAGTATTGACAGGTGGTGTTTCCAAAGCGATGAATGCAATCTGTGGTATTGAATCATAAGAAAGCCTGCAATCCTGGAGAAGCCATATTCTCATTCTACTTACTTGCCTTAGGCAGGAGTATAAAATGCAATTATTTCTCATAGAGTAGACAGCCTCAGCACTTATGCTATAGTGGATAGCAAACTGCTAATTTCAACTCTTACCTGGAAGGAACCTAGACACATGCAGGTTCATGGCCATTATGAACCTGTGGCAATGCAGATCTAGGCCTGCTTTGATGTTGCGGCTGTGACTGCAACATGCTCAGATTTCAACGGCAGGGTCATTACTGAAGCAAAGATGTCTCAGAAATTTTTCCTTAGAGGTTCAAGGTGGAGAATTGCTGCTTTAGTACTGAGACAAATACTGCCCCCTGCTGAGAAGTCTTCTCCCTCTTCCAACAGCTTGTCATGCCCGTGAATATCTACTTGTGCCCTATTTGGGAAGTCTTGAAGTCACCAAAACTTCTTTAGCGTATGCCACTCATTCCCCCAGACATTTACAACTTTAAACAGCAATAGAAGCACCAGAAATGTGTATAGAAGATATCAACTTCCTGTTCTGTGCACTTTTAGCAACCGTTCACTGCAGGTGCGTTAACACATTCATCAATACAACATCCAGTGAGATTCACATGTAATGTGCTCATGCTGCTGCTGATGCCATTTTGGACTTCTAAGGGATTTGTTGCACCCGAAATTGGTGGTTAACGAGCCCAATATCTTACCCATTGTGTAAAATTTATTGCGCAAATAGAATGCAACATTTATAACGTATTGATAAAAATTTGAGCTGCTTGGGTAATGGAATCAGACCAAGCGTCTTTGAAAAGTGAAATAGAACTTCTGGATCTGTAGGGACTGCTTTCATTCTTGTTTTATATTTAGATAAAAGCAAAATGCTGTGGATGCTGGAATCTGGACCAAAAACAGAAAATGCTGGAAAATCTCAGCAGGTCTGACAAACAGCCATCTGGACTAGAAATGTTGGCTATATTCTCTCCCAACAGATGCTGTCAGGCCTGCTGAGATTTTCCAGCATTTTGTTGTTGTTTTATATTTAAACCGTCTTACTGTGTAAAAAACACTTCGCTGGTCCCGATTCTTTTTTTGCTTTAAGTTTACACTTTTCTTTCAGTTGATATTTTTAACTGATATAGTGGGTGGAATTCTCCCATTTTGAGACTAAGCGCCGTTGTGGAGGCAGGAACCTTGCTCGTTTCCCACTGCGGTGGCCAGTGGGAAAACACACAAAATCTTCTGGCTGCGACCTCATTAATTATGCACCCTCGGGTGCTTCATGCTGTATTCAATAACAAGGCAGGCCTGAATGGTGTATGGTCTGCCCTTGTGTCCATATTGAAAAGGCAGCCAACATCACTTGAAGAAAGAACATAAGAACATAAGAAATAGGAGCAGGAGTAGGCCATCTGGCCCCTCGAGCCTGCCCCGCCATTCAATAAGATCATAGCTGATCTGTCATGGCTCAGTTCCACATTCCCGCCCTCTCCCCATAACCCTTAATCCCCTCTCTTATCAAAAACCCATCAACCCACGTCTTAAAAATATTTAGCAAGGTAGCCTCCACCACTTCAACGGGCAGACAATTCCAGAGATTCACCACCCTTTGAGTGAAGAAGTTACTCCTCAACTCCGTTCTAAACCGCCCCCCGCTTTATCTTGAGGCTGTACCCCCTAGTCCTACTGTCCTTTCTAAGCGGGAAGAGTCTCTCCACCCCTATCCTATCCATCCCATTCATCATCATATATGTCTCAATGAGATCTCCCCTCATTCTTCTAAACTCTAACGAGTACGAGCCTAGTTTATTCAGCCTCTCCTCGTAGCTCAACCCCCTCAACTCCGGTATCAGCCTAGTAAACCTCCTCTGCACTCCCTCCAAGGCCAAAATATCCTTGCGTATAGGTGAACTTCCTGAGAATTAAGTTGGGTCTCCAGGCACATTCTGAGGCTGGAAGATGGACCCTGTCCAGCACACCAGATCTGGAAGATCCAGCTACAAATACATCCCTAACCCACAGTGGTGGTGATCCAGGGTTACAAGCTCCAGAGGTTTCAACCCACCATAGCAGGCACCAGTGGAAATTCATGCTGGCATGAAACAGACCTCTGGTCCTCCTGCCATATTCTCCCATTCTGCTCGCCATCAAACATGCTGGTGAGGGCTTGGGAGAATTCCACCCATTGATTGATGAGCTAAAGCAACAATAAGCTGCACCAGGGAAATACTGACTTCAAATGTCAAATCTAGCCCAAATATACCAAACCTATTTTTCCACAAGTGCAGTCTGTTCGTTAATAACTGATTAACCATTATACTTCTGATTAATAATTTATGTGAAATTCATTAATGTTGGTACAGATAACGGCGTATCTCACTGCAATAGTGCTGTACTCTGTGATTTTTGTTTGTTTAATAATTAGTCAGAACAAGTGAACAAAATGAGTCCATGATTACAAATGTCCCTTCAATATGTTGACCACATAATGCATATTTGAACTGCTTATCTCGTTGTCAGTAATTTGATTAATTTCACTGTCATTGTCAGGACCAGTAGCTTGATCACACAGAATGTATAAAATAAAGCAAAGCCTTGGTCATAATGTTTACATTGTAAGAGTAGATTAGATTTCATCTTGCTATATGAAAGAAAAGGCTAATTTTCACCGGGGGTAAATTTACATAAGAACACAAGAAATAGAAGCAGGAGTAGACTATCTAGCCCCTTGAGCCTGCCCCACCATTCAATATGATCATGACTGATCTGATAGTGTTCAGTTCTACTTACTCACCTGCTGCCCATAATTTAACCATTCTATCCTGTCAAAACTTGGCAAGGTTCGCAAATAGAAATGAGTGGGTTACATACTCATTTGGAACTCAGTCTCTGTTGTTGCTTCAAATATTAATGTGCAAGTTCTGCAGGTGGATAATGCCTAAATTAGATGGGAAATACACGTACTTATGTGAATTGGGATTCTTATAATCAATGGGTCCCCAATAGCATAAACAAACAGATCCTGAGCATGGAAGTTGAATGATTTTCTTACCAGGCTGAAGATGCTTGGTATGTTTTGAAAAGGACAAAGGAGATTCTCAAGGCAAGAATTTCCTTTATTGAGTTCACAGGAGCAGAAATACTCTTCAAACCTCACAAGGAAAGTCACAGCAACTATCTTGTTGACCAAATTCACTGAAGACCTACAATCTGCTGGAATAACCCGAGTGAGAGCAAGGGTGTGAATTAAAGATAGCCATTAGAATATTGAAATGAAAAGACAGAAAGAAACAAAACCAATAGTGATAATTGATAATGAGATCTCTCAGGAATCAATGGAGACATAGATATTGTAATAATTCCTGTCCACCAGTTAGGTAAATCACAGCTGCAATGTTTATTTACATACAAGTATAGAATAGAACTTTGCAGCCTCATGGCTGCCAATCAGCTTCAAGAGTTGAACTGATACTAAAGCCCACATTTCCTATGGTGATTTTCCCACCACCCTGGTTCCTGATTGGTTACCCAGGTCATGTGACCCTCTTGCAGATTGCCCCTTAAAGGGAACAATACCGCATCCCTTCCCCTTATGTTCTTTTAATACATTGATAACATTTAACTTACTCGATCCCCAATAATTTGAACCTTAAGTGTGCGCATTCAGTCCAGCATAAATTGAATCTTTCAGGTGATTTCTAATTTCTAGTGGAGTGTGTAACTCCTCTGTTAGGGTTGCTTCCTGCAGAAACGATTGTACCAGATACTGGTAATTCGGCTTCATCCATTTCCATGGAGACAACAGACTCATCCGTCACAAGCTGACTTGGTACTTCACTGCTTAGATAGGCAACAACATTTTGTGCTGGCAACATGGCTTCAGGCGGCAGTACTGACTGTTGGGACAACTCCTGTCCTCTTAAATGGGCTACACGCTTCCAGACGATTCTCCTTTATATACATACACACACACATATATATACACACTTCATAAGACAAAGGTCCTGTTTTTGATAATAGCAACTCCTGAGTCCCAACTTGAGGCAGGTTTATTCTGGTCCTAAGACTCCAGCCTATCAACAACTCTGCTGGTGGGACTCCCACCATTGAGTGTGGAGTGATTCTATAGCCTAGAAGGAATCATGAGATTCTGGTCTCCAGGGTTGCCCGTGACTGCTTCGTAAGGCCTGGTGTAACCTGGTGTTGTGAGACTTCTTAAAGTGTTTTGTAAGGCTCAGATTGAAGGTTTGGACTGCTCATTCAGCCAATCCCTTGGGTGTTGGGTGGTAAGCCACAGTGCCGATATACTTGAAATTTTGGATTCAGCACTCCTGTTCCATTATCCGACACTATGATTTCAGATATCCCATGGGTTGAAAAGTACTGACACAATCTTTCAATTGTAGTGTTTGATGTCATAGACTTCATTTCAAATACGTCCATCCACTTTGAATGGACATCCAAAAGGAGCAAAAACATTGCACCCAAGAATGGCCCCACATAATCAACATGAACTCATATCCATGGTTGGCTGTCCATTCCCAAGGGTGCAATGGGGCTGTAGCAGGCAATCTTCGTTGTAATTGGCATTATTCACTAGATTCAGCATCAATGCCATGCCACCATAGATAACTCCTGGTGAGCATTTACATCTTAAATATATCCAGATGGGCACTGTGCAATTTGGCTAGGAGCAACTCCCTTCCTAGTACAAGGACAATTACTCTGGCTCCCTAAAGTACGATGCCATTTTGCAACTTAATTAATCTTTCCATACATAATATAGCTTCATCTCTTCCGAAACTGGCTCACTGGCCCAACCTTTTATTATCCTCCCCCACTTTGGACAACAGCAGATCCTGGCTCATCCAATATTTGATTTACTACATCAAAACTGGCAGAGTGTCCAAGAGATTTCTGAGGTATTGGGGGGAGATGCTACACTCTAGTAAAGGCAGCCAGCTAAATACATCCGCATTCACCAAATGTGTTCCAGGCTAGCGCTGGAATGTATTTTCATAGGTAGACAGAATTAACGCTGATATGATAGATGGAATAGCCATGCCTTCTTAAAAATAAACTGTAGCCTGATAAAGTGTGTCATATACACATACTGGTGGGACTTCTTTACCCCATATACTATTGAAAAGCCTTCTTTTTAATTTGACAGTAGCCTTTTTTGGCCTAGACAGGGCTCTTAAGATGTAAATGAGAGGTCTTTCAGATTCATCATCTTATGGGACAATACTACATCAACACTCTATGGAGGCACGTCACAGGTTAACAGCAATTCCCGAAACAGGTAAAAATGCATCAATAAACTCAATAAATGTAAACATTGCTTTACTGTTAAAAGCTTTTCTCTGGGACATCTTCCCAAAACTAATGCAAGGGAGCCAATAATGTTGACAAACATAATTGAACACACCCAAAGTAATTCACCATTTCTAAGAGTGACTTGAGTTCAAGTGTGTTTCTGGGGGCTGGTGCCTCCTTTATTGCTCTGACGTGGTCTTCCATGGGCTGTAATCCTTGTCCATCTACACGATACCCCAGATAAGCTACCTCAGTGGTTTATAATCATAGAATTCCTGCAGTGCAGAAGACAACCATTTGGCCCATCATGTGTGCACCAACCACAATTCTACCCAGGCCAAACCCCCTCAACCCCACCTATTTACCCTAGTTAGTCCCCTTGACACTAAGGGGCAATTTAGCCTGGCCAATGCACCTAACTCACACATCTTTAGAGTGTGGGAGGAAACTGGAACACCGAAGGAAACCCACGCAGACGCAGGGAGAATGTGCAAACTTCACACAGACAGTGATCCAAGGCCAGAATTGAACCTGGGTCCCCGGCGCTGTGAGGCAGCAGTGCTAACCACTGTGTCACCATGCCACCCTAAAGAACATTTCTCCTTCTTGAGGCAACCTCCAGCCTCTTGAAATTTCTATAACACCTTCTCTAAGGTAGCCTCTGTCGATCAGTTATCATAACATCATCTAGGTCTACTACAACTCATGGCAGTCCTTGCAATAGGCTTTCCATTGTTCTCTGGAAACTAGCACATGCTGAGACACATCAAAAGAGGAATATGACCTTTCTAGAGTACTAAATTGCTAACGACAACAACCATTTATTCACCCTGTGTAATCAAAGGGGATAGTGTTTGCAGTGAAAGGGAATACACAACTATTCAAAGATTTGAAATGTGCAATCAACTTTCCATTTGTCTTCCTTCCCAGTTACTGACTTGAAGGGCAATTTTAACCTTGGCCGAATCTAAAGGGCATGCTGTTAAAAATCATCTGGTACTCTGCTCTCCTATTTTAGACTACCTTTCTGGGGCCTCACTTTGCACGTAATAACAAATGGATATGATTTGCTTATTTCTTATAATCCAAATTAGTTACTTAACAGATGAAAATAGCCATTGACAGTACAAGGCATGTGGGTGGAATGATGGCACTGTGGTTAGCTCTGCTGCCACAGAGACCTGGGTTCAAGTCCCAGCTTGGGAATTTGAACATTCTCCCTGTGTCTATGTGAGTTTCCTCTGGGTCACCCAGTTGCCTCCACAGTCTGAAAGACATGCTGGTTAGGTGCATTGGCCATGCTAAATTCTCCCTCAGTGTACTCAAACAGTGACAGAGTGTGGCAACTAAAGGATTTTCCCAGAAACTTCACTGTGATGTTAATGTACTTGTGATACTAACAAATAAACTTTAAACCTTTGCATGTATAAATCTGGTCAGATCAGTTAGCTCAGATGGCTGGTTAGTAACACAGTGATGCCAACAGCATGGGTTCAATTCCTGTACCGCCTGAGGTTATTCATAAAGGCCTGCCTCTTCAATCTTGCTCCTTGCCTGAGGAGTGGTGATCCTCAAGTTAAATCAGCGCCAGTCACATCCTATGGTCATTTGGAACTATGGTGACATTACTTACTTTTTGAGCACCCAACGACATTTACCAGAAGTAGGTGAGAGGTACTTTTTAAAAACTACAGATCAGGCTTTGATTTTAACCAACAGAATGAGAGGCAAAATGATTATTACTTTCTTGCCAAGTGTTACGAGGAAAGAGAGGAGTCTGGGATGGAAGAGGCTCAAACAGGCAAAGTTATAAATATCCAGGAGGAACAAGTCTCCCTTCAGGCTCCCACAGAGAAAGTTTAGATCTCCCTTGTCCTGGACACTTATTCTTCCACACTTTGAAACCTTCTTAAAACCATCAAGCTACCTGAATGACAGAGTCTGCTCTTCAGAACTTGAGGCAATTCCTAAAACTATAATTGCATGCAGGACTAGAAACTTAAAAGAATGAAAAGTTGGTTGATTCACCCTACAACTAAATTGGTGATCAGGTGGCAGAAAGTTATGATTGAGATATTGGACCAGATTTTAATAAATTATGATAATTTTTTGGCTGGACTTTACTGTCAGCAGTAATTAAATGGTTCACTATAAAGGTTATGACACTTTCCAGAGCTATTATTTTATACTGGGAGCTGTAATAGCTCCCTTTAAATATGTGCATTTTTACTGCACGTCATTCACTTCTATAAATTGCTATTAAAGTTTGTCAGTTATTACCATACTCTCACAAATAACTTCACAAATAAAAATGTCATTGAAGACCTCTGTGATGTAATTGGTTTGTGTTAGTTAAAGGCACCAATTTTAATTGCCCACTATCCCATTTACACTGACAACAAGGGCAGTTTTACAGTTTATTTATTAGTGTCACAAGAAGGCTTACATTAACACTGCAATGAAGTTAGTGAAAATCCCCTCGTCGCCACACTCCGGCACCTATTCGGGTAAATTGAAAGAGAATTTAGCATGGCCAATGCACCCTTGCTAGCATGTCTTTCAAACTGTGGCAGGAAACAAGAGCACCCAGAGGAAACCCACATCGAGATGGGGAGAACTCCGTACAGACAGTGACCCAGCTGGGAATCGAACCCAGATCCCTTGCGCTGTGAGGCACCAGTGCTGACCACTGTGCCACCATGCCACCCAGTTCAAAAGTCAGAAAACAATCTCCTTTCTGTTGACTGCATGAAATTCATCCAACTGTTTCAGCTCGCCTCAAAATGGGAGACCATTATTCACCTGAAACATGGTGACCCTTTCTCAACATCTAAAATCAGGGTCCTACGCCAGTATAAGACTATTTTCATGTGCATATTCTGTCAAGTGGTCCTTAAATGTAAATCCTTATGAAACAGGTTTGTCAAGTTTTTCTTCAAAGATTGCCACTGAGGACAAACGTGCTTTATTTCCTTCTTCTTCTTACTACAGATGATACACAATTTCTCAGGCTCTTGCCAGTACTGTTCACAGCATCGCTCCTGGAAGGCTACTTACATCAACTCCCTCTTTATTGTTTGCTATGCATAGCACCTGGTCTCTGTTCAGTTCCGCCTAATAGCATTGCGGCTGAATTTGGACATCTGTACACTGGGGAATGGGACCCACATCCCAAAACTATACATAGCATAATACATGTTGGCATGCATTGTGCAAGTATTTGTTAAATTGAATTAAGATGTAATTCCCCTATCTCATATAATCTTTCATTAATATAAAATAAAAATGACTGAGTAGCCCAGATCACTTTTAAAAATATTCCCCAATTTAGTTTTATTGAACAAATTTTGTTTTAATTTTTTCTGATTATTTTAAGCAATAAATTGGCTGAGGCTCTGGTTTTTTTTTCCTGTGACATATTTCCTGTGACATATTAGGCAGAAGATGAAGCATGAAACTCATACCAAAGGAAAAAAATAACTAGATTAAATTCCAAATACTAATGAAATATTAAAATACTATTATTTAGATCAAGGACATCATTAAAATACAGAAAAGCACATTCAATGACACTGAATAAAAAGAGCTTGGCCAGTTTATTTCTGAACTGTGTACTACAACAAACACCATGTAAAATAGCATATCTTCACAATCTCTAAAATGTAATGTTAGAATTGATAAGAAGTAAAGATGACTAAACCTACTGTAACTGTCCAAGAAAAGCTTTAAAAGCACTTGCAGTAAATCCCTTCCTGTCAGAATCAATTCAAAAGCATACGGTCTTCAACCTATCAGGAATATTGGGATAAGGGCCTTATTGTGCACATAATAACAAATGGAAATCGGAATGATGATAGGATATCACTTGCTTGTTTCCTGTAATTCAAATTAGTTATTCATTTTAACAGATGAAATTAGCCATTGATGGTTTGTGTGTAAACCTGGTCATTTTATACTTCTCTAGTATATCAGTTGAAGGGCAAATCTCAGGAACAATCCTACATCTTACTCTGCAATAGACAAGCCTCGATATAAAAGGTAGAAAACAAATCTGTGGTATTGAGGCACTCACTATCTGTGCTGCGAACAGTATGGCCGATGCACTCTGTGGCTATCCTTTAGCTCCTGCACTAGGAAGACCTGTCAATGACAGCATCCATACTGTCAGAATGAAAATTATACTGCATAACTCTCTTCTGTCAGTGCTCTGTGAGCCATTGAAATATTCTCCTATATTCAAAGTTATTCAGTTATAAGTAAGTAATTACACCAATCTTTATATTTTTCCAACCACAAGCAAAACTGTTCAGCTGCCTCTTAAGCCCATAATAGACATTTTTCAGGGACCAGTATTTGCAAATATATTTTAAGCATTGGGGCAACATTCTGAATAGAATAAACAATCAAGAAAGGCATTATCATTAACTACCAGGTCTCCTTGGTCATATTTATCTTTTTGCTAAAATTAAGAAAGAAAAATATACCTAAGAGTGTATCAAATAACAATCACATTACCTTAAAATAAATCTTTCCAATAAGCAGAAAGGATTGAACTGTTGGATATTAATATCGCAAGTCAGCAAGATTCAACTAACAAGTCCAACAGAGTGGAAGGCTAAATGCCATCGGGGAGCGAAGGATATTGGAAACAGATGGCTGAAGAAGGAGAAAGAAGAAAGAGTAAGGAGAAAAGCACATCAGGCTTCAAGAGTTTATATCACGTGGAATTCTGCATCAGACAACATGATTATGCCTGGACCACATGTAGCAAGGATTGCCAATTGAGCCACTTCAGACACTTGTGATGTTGCAGCGTGACAAAGTAACTAAATATCTTTGGCACTTATATTAATGGCTTTAGATGGACCCTTGCCACATCAGATCAAGTTGAGCAAGAGTAAGTGGATGCAATAAGAAAGGCTAAGGGAAGACCTGACTAGGAGGGTCAGCTTGCAGCCTAATGCAACTGAAGGAAATGGAGGTGCAGGCTTCAGGAACCTAGCATACAATATTAAAATTACATGGATAGGTAATTGCTTGAACGACTGGGCTGTCTGCAAATCATATAGTATAGTGAAATTCACCATCACCTCTCAATGGGTTCCCAATCATGATATTACAACTTTGCAGTCTATCACAGAGCTTGCATTCAGCTTAATGGCATTTGGAATCGAGAATCATTTCAGTAATATGTAGCAGTAGCACCTTAGAGAGACGCTCAAACTGGAGCCATGCATGCTCTGGGCTCAGCCACTTCTGCCTCGGATAGATGGGAGTGCAAATGCACAGAGACTTAGATCAGTCATTACACTGAGTTGCATCTCAGTAGCAGGGGCAGTTCTGCAACGGGAATAGAACATGATCCCAACACTGTCAATGGGGAAAGAGGCCTTGGCAGATTCTGATTTGTTGTAGTCTGCAGCTGGGCCCCCTCTTGGGCACCATGGACCGTGGTTACCTTATTAACATTTGAACGAGCCACAGCAACCTCCCTCCCCCCAAATTACGGACACCAGTATAGTCACCTTGAAACAATTTGGCCTAAAGAAAACAACATTTCATGGCAGGCAGCAGAAGTTCACACTCACTGAAACACAGTTTGTTTGCCATTGGTGTAAAATAATGGAGCTTTCTGCAGGCAGCAAAACAACAGTTTTATACATCTCCAGTAGTTGTAATCTTGCAACATTTGGTGATATGAATATCAATTTTGTTATTGAGCAGATGCTTTTGATTTTAAAGTTGAAAGGCATGACTGTTATTATGGGTGAGCACAGATTGTTCATCTGAAATTCTCTTCAATAAGCTGCTGTTGGCTGAATCCCTCTCACTTCCTTACCATCCCTGACGTCATCAGTGTCTTTATCTTCATCATGTCAAAAACCATTTTCCAATGCTGGCTTCATGCCCTAGTTGCAGAGCATAATAAAACCACAATCATATCAGACACTCTTTGTAGGGCTGTATTGCAGTAAGCAGCCAGACCTTGGTAAGTATCTGATAAGTTGGATCCTACGGTCTAATGCTTGATCAGGGCTCTTGTTATCTCAAGGATCTATTTGTAAAGGAATTCTGTAGCAAAGCGAGGACTGCTAAGATAATCTGTAAGCCAACATGCAAAGAATAGGGTTTACCTCCAAGTAGCTATCTGTCTGTTACTTTGCTTTGGAGAGAAAAGGGTTAGAATTAAATGTTCGACACAGTACAGAAGTGTCCTAGCAGGTTCCAAGGAAGAAGCCATGGACATGCATGATATGCTGCTGGTCATTCATCAATTGGAAATTGGAAACCTTTGCAATTTATGAATGGAAGTTGCTTTATGTGAAACCCAAAAGGTAACATGAGCGCAGTGGACTTGGCAATTAGTGTGACCCCAAGAGATCCATCTCACTGCTTCAGGGCATCCATGGAGTACGTTAATATGTTTGTTCTAATGCTGCGAATGCAAGTATAAACCTCAGTGATGCTGCTAAAAAGGTAGAGATAATGAAATGAGTAGGAAATGAACACAGATGTAATAGATGCATGAACAGCAAGGCACAATATTTGCATGAAAACAAAGCAGGAAATGAATTTGCTTTTATAACCTAAACACTAAAAATAAATCTTAATGTGGATTTTTTTTTCATTTTGTTTTGTATCCATTTTAATGTGACAATTTATTTTCAGTGATAGAGTAATGCTGTTCAATAATGAGAAAATATATGAGCATTCAATAAAAGCAAAAACAGAAAGTGCTGGGAAAGCTCAGCAGGTGTGACAGAATTTGCAGAGAGAGAAAACAGAATTAGCATTTCGAGTCTGTATGACTTTTCTTCAGAGCTTTCAATGTTGGTTTTCATGTGAATGAACTGAATGTTTTCAGACACTTCTGAACCTAAACAGACTGGTCCTGAAATGACAAATCCTAAATGAAGTTATAGTTTACAACTTACCTGCAAGACAAACATTTGCTTTTTTTGGAAAGAAAATATCAATGATCCAAGGGGAAGCAGTTCTAAACAAGTCACATATGTGCACATCACAAATGCATTAATTTGAAAGTTGCACATTGTCATTGCAAAACACATCAGTTTACAATAGAGATTTATGCTATCTGATGAAAGTGGAATATTCAGTGCACATCCCTTCCACATTAAAGTTCATATAAACTGTGTGATTTCAGTCCACCTTAATTAATCACTATCTTCAAAGCGAATGTAGAACAGTATGTACATCAGTTCTTGAAAATGTACTGATGTAAACGTTGCAGTCATTATGTCCATTTCATTTTCCTGCCAAACATCTTTTGAAACTGAACAGGTGCTTGGTTTTAACTTCCTTTTTCTCAATTATCAGTTCTTACTGATTTCCACTGACAAATTGATGGAATTATTTTGAATGTTGAGTTAGTAAAAACTGTTTTCCTAATAAATTTAAGTATAACATCTCATTGTTTTCTAATATATATAAAAAAAATTGGGTCCAGCAATGCAGACACATTGCATCAATTACATCAGTATGCGAACTGCATGCTACTGTGTTGTGCTGACTTCACAGTTGCAAGGCATGTTCATGTCACAATTCAGTTTTCAACAGGAAAAGAAAATGCAATGCGTAGTCATCTGAAGTTATAAGGCAAAGCCTGACTCAGGTTGCACACCAAGAAACTGGACTAAAACTAAGATTTCAACAGTTCCCCTCTATATAATCTTCAACAAGTTTTGTTATCCTTTCATTATAAAAAGTCACCACAGACCTTAATGACCATAGGCTGCTCTTCCTGCCAAAGAAGAGAACTGACTTGTGGTGGTTTAACCTGAGAATCATCACACCTCAGACAACGAACGAGGTTGAGAAGGTGGTGTCTTTCTGTGTCATGAACCAGCCATCCAGCCAACTAAGCTAAACTGACACCCAAGTGGCAGGTGAGTGGCTTTTTACTTTTCCAATAATGACCAGAAGTTAATTCTGTGTTTCACTTTTCTTAACAGAAAGGAAGATATGCACTCACATCAAATACAGACATGGTTGGTTTCCACTACACTATTTGGGTATTAGACCAAGAGAATTTTTACTTAACAATTTTTGTTGCTCTTTCTTGCTCAGCAAGGAAATGATGCTAGTGTAGGCAAATAGAATGCTTTGCATTTCAGACATCCAGAAATTTTTCATCTTCATCTCCTTTTATGTGGCAATCTGGCTGAACAGATTGCTGACACATTAAAGAACTCAGCCAATTTTCATTTAAACAAAACTAATGGAATGAAAATAGAATGGTTTCTATAATGAGTAGGTAATCTGTCATACTAGATTACAGTTCTGAAAATTGGGACAAAAATCCCACCCTTCCTAAGGTTGGGAACATATGAAATGTAAAGAAATCCAAAACTTGATTCTTTTGCCATGTCTTTCTGCTGAACCAAAAATGATGGCTGCTACAAGTCACATGACCACGGTATTGGCCCGTTGTTCAGAAAGCTGTGGCTAGGAGTTACAAGAACAAAATAATTCCTTCTCAATCTGTGGAACCTCACAGCTCATTGCACATGGTTTGTACAATCAATGACAACAGAGGAAGTGTATTATTTCTCCAACTTGAACTATCACAAAAGAGATGAAACTTAACATATGAGAAGAAATGACAATATCTATCTCAGCTCTTTCCTAAGGAGGAACAATAGAATTCTGGCCAGAAGCACAACAATTGATGTTGACCTACCATTAACCATTAATGGGCCATGTTACATTATCCAAATTTTTAAGTTTATTTATCATTGTCACAATTAGGCTTACATCAACACTACAATGAAGTTACTGTGAAAATCCCCTAGTTGCCACACTCCAGTGCCTGTTCAGGTACCTGGAGGGAGAATTTAGCATAGCCAATTCACCTAACCAGCAAGACTGTGGGAGAAAACCAGGTAACCCATGCAGATATGGTGAGAACATGCAGACTCCACACAGACAGTGGCCCCAGCTGGGAATCAAACAGGGGCACCTGGCACTGAGGCAGCAGTGCTAACCACTGTGCTGCCTCTGGCCTTTTGAACAGTTTTAACATTACATCCTTGGGCATCACATGCAATCTGTTATTTAATATACAAACCAGTGAACCCCATGAAGCAGAACTTCAGACAGAACAACAGCCTGCACCTGTTGGAAGCTGTCTTACCATCACCTGCAGAACCCAGTTTCTATGCATGTACTTCATTTTGTGGTATCAGTACCAACTGTAAAGCAAATTCTATAACTCCCATCTTCAGCGAGCTGAACTCAAATTCCTACGTCAAAGAATTCCTTATGGAACTTGGATTCATGAGAATCAGAAATATTAATTTCTGTGTTTCTAGTATTGTTACTGTCCATTATTCTAAAACTCCTTCTTCTATTCTCCACCCTCTTACTGTGTGTGTACGGGTGTTTGTGTGTGAGTAGTGAGTAGGAAGTTACGAACGCTCCTCTTATTGGTTTTGAATGTGGAATAATCTAACCTTCCGGATTAATCATAACATGAGTTTGCTGAATGTAAATTGGATCTCACACACCTTGGGTTTGGGGAAAACATACCATCGTACATTTTAAAAAGTAATTCAAAATACTTTCTGCTTACAGATAATTGATGAGAAGGAACAAGTGCAGTCTGCCTGTTTCTCTCCTATACTTAACACTTAAGTGTCAGTATCAAGCAATCCCAGATCAGGGAAACTAGCTAGCTCTGTATAAAACTCCCTCTGCTTTGTCCCAACAATGATCCTTAATCTCAGGTTTAATCTCAGACATGCATCTTCCACTGCGTCTTCCCACTCCCTTCCAAATTTTTCCAGATAAGCCAGAGGTGCTGCTTGCATTTACTTTCCATTGGAGGATTGTATTATTTTAATTTAGTTCCATATAAACATGCAAGCCAAATGTACTTTATGTAAATTAGTCCTAGCTATGTAACAGCAAAACACCAGCACTCTGCCCACTACTTCAGCTTGCTCAATTCCAAGAGAACTCCTGTACAAACCTCTGTGTCCCTGAATCTGAGATTTGGCAAGGACTGTTTAACCCATCTGTGTTTTGATACATTCAGATGACAGTATGCACTTAATATCTGGCAATATTACTCATGTTTGTGACTCATTTAAAAAGATTTGCAAAACACTTAAAGGTGATGGGTTTCTGCACCTGTCAGACTCTTGAGATAATAAGATCAATTTCTGATCAGTGCTCAGTTAGCTGCTCTGAGGCATGGTGGCAGTGAGGACCATAAAAAGGACACCACACTGACCAAAGACAAGTAGAATATGTCAGCTACTCATTATTAAGCAGTGCTCACAGTTGGAAACTGTATTTATGGTTACTAGGCAAGATCACAATCCTCCCTACTCCAAAAGCAATAGCCTGCTGATACTTTTTATCTGGACTCACATACAAAGACTGACCACAAATACCTTTGATACAGTGGGAAAATATAATAGCCAGAATCAGCATCTTCATATTAGGACTGGAGAAAACAAAAAAGATATCCCATTCAAACATTTCACAGCTGTGTATAGAATTTTCTGTAGTTTTTTTTCCCCCTGGAGGAAATATCTATATTTCAATTCAAGTCTTTATTTATTTAAAAAAAACATGTTTAATGCTTATAGAGTCTAAAAGTGTTCTGCAGGAATGTTACAGGATTAAGATAAAATTCAATTCTAAAACTTACTTCAACACAAAAGGTAAAAATTAGTTGAGTATTTAAACAGGTTTGACATAAACAAGTAACACAATTATGGGAAAATGAAAACCTTTAGAAGTATTATCTGAAAAGTTTGATTTATTAAATTAATAGATTTACTCTACCAAAGAAGTTAGGGGAAAATATCTCTGATTGTATAAGGAAAGGTTGCTGATGTTATTTCTCAAACACTTAATTCATTGCTTGCATTTTTTAATTTATTTGTGTTCATTGTTGTGCTGTACACATTCAAAATTAATCAGGAGTTACGGGGCAACATTTTTAGGTTTTTGAAAGCATACAGATACATTTGTACTATACAACTGATTCTTATTAGTCAACTTTCATTTCCAAGAACAGGGTCGGTATGCTGTTTTGGAATGAGTGATTATCTATAAAAAGTGGTGCAGTGCTTTTTTCTCCCCCCAAAAGTGTGCTGCACTTTGAAGTTGCCCTGACATCACCTTTTATGTCAAAAACAAAAAAAATTAAAATTATATTGTCTAAACCATGCTTTAGATTTGCATGGAAAATGCATAATAGCCAAATACAAATCTCACAATGGCTTCATTAAAAGTATCATTTGCCATTTACTTTTTCCTTGTCATTACGTACACAAGTAATTTTGCACTTTAAAAAGCCAAATGCTTATAAACCTCCAAACTACTCTACTTAATGTATTTAACATAAGCTGAACTTTAGATAGCCAGAAAAACAACCATCAAGCTTGAAGCATTAACTCTGTCTGCATGATGTGGACTTAGGTGAAGTAATTTTGACTTTGGCCAATGATGTAATGGATCATTCACCCATTATACATCTCCCCTGATTTTCAAAATGAAAATTAAGAGACGTATAAATGGGCAGTTGATCCAATATCACCCTTTTTACACAATCACCCAAAGTCAACATTATCACTGCGGTGTTTGCTTTTGAAGACCACTTAAACTAAAAGTTTGATTAAAATTTGTACCGAACACATTTTTCATGTCACCAAACCAAATTATAACCATCAAAACAAAATACTCTACAATTCTCAAATTGTTTTTAATTTGTCACATGAATTGTCAATATGGTTTTCACACATTGCTGTCACACTAATTGATAAATGGCTCAACACTTGGGGAGAAATTACAAAGCTGTTCTGTTATTGTGGGAATTTAAGATTTATTGCCTGTTTCAAATACAAATCTATGATCACAGGTTGCTGGAAATAGAAATAATGCATTGGCAAAACTGATTTTTTGGTGAATTGTGATTTCCCTATTGTTAGGTTAATAATTTGGGGGCATCTCTACATTGATGTCTGACCCGTTACCAATCTACACTGGGAATGATTACTCTCATCTAGTTTCAGGAACAAAGCCATCCATTTGTCATAACTGTCATGTCTTGCCTAAATGTAGACTTGCCTAAATGAAAAATGCAATCTCAGATAGAAGTGCCTCAATTGAATGGGGAAATTGGTCGTTCGGTGCCTATTTGAACAGCATGTCAGACCCCATATATTCTTGAGAATTTTTGGTGGAAGTAGCAGCGTGGGGCGATGCATAAACAAAAAATATGGGATAATCAAATTCTGATACACTGGCAATTTCGGAAGTCCTGCTGCAGATGTAACAGCAGTTTCACCACGCAATTACACAGTTGCTGAATAACACTACCTCGAGTTGCTGAGACATGCTATTAAAGAAGTTCCCCGAGAGTCAGAGAAGCTTACTGAACAGGAAGTATTGAAGTCTGCGAGCCTGTTGCCTTC
The DNA here is from genome assembly GCF_965287045.1 of Carcharhinus amblyrhynchos. Classification (NCBI taxonomy): domain Eukaryota; kingdom Metazoa; phylum Chordata; class Chondrichthyes; order Carcharhiniformes; family Carcharhinidae; genus Carcharhinus; species Carcharhinus amblyrhynchos. The sequence goes on from NC_137326.1 coordinate 104,006,761, forward strand.
ATTTATACAATTACTGTATTGACTGTTCCGTGGCTGATTTTGATGTAATCACTAGTGCGGAACACAGGCACATTCTAAGATCAATACTTGCAATATATAACAAAATTGCTTTATCAGCTGCACAAACTATTGGCAAAATATTAAGAATGTTGCAGAGAAGAGTATTGTGAGCAAGAGTGAATTTCAAGATTATAAATTAATTAGATTAGTAATGATGGAAATGTTTATATGAAGAAACAAATTTCTGGCTTCAGTAATGACAAGTGTCTAAAAATGGAGATTTCTAATTGAAGCACTGATAACCATTCTCAGAATTCGTACACCTTTAATAATCTGACGTTCCTAGTAGTTATTTACTGTCTCTGATATGCGATGTGTCCATGGTATACACGTGGCGACATATTACTGCAACAAGAAGACGTTACCAAAATTGTAATTTTTTTTGGCTTTCTTCACCAACTAAGTGCTGCTTGCATTAAAACGTCCAGAACGCGGCAGATTCCGTCCCCGTTTTCCCATCTATCATCCCTTGCCCTTGAATTGACGAGTGTCAGGCATCATATTTCTGCGTAATACTTAAATGTATTAAAACATGTACTAGATGTAAAGCTACACTGCGGTTCATGTTAGCCTTCGTCGTAAACTGGATCGTAATTCCACTTAAAACTAGAGGTAAGCCCTTGATAATTACACGCTCTTTAATTTAAACACCAATTATGTACCTGCCACTTCATCCCAGATGCACAATTGAAAACTCTCGTGCCTTATTGTATATCATGCTGTAACTATCACAGCCACCACCGCCACTCCCCCCCACCAACCCCCCGCCGATCACCTTGACGATTTCCTTTTCATTTTGCATGCCATTTACTCGTTTCGCTCTGATTGTATTTTGATCATTGAAAGCCAACGTTCATGCTGAGGTTACCACGAATTTATTCTTTTGTTTTAATTTTTAAATTACAGAAACACGGATTCGGCTACGTTGTGACTGACCTGCATGTGCCCCTGGTACATCCTGAATGGGTTCTTCACTGCAGGCGAGCTGCACACTTGCTTTCTGTCTGGGAAGCAGCCGGCGCTGATATGTGCAGTTTCGGGCTCTCACAGGCTTTCTCTTCAGAGGTGACTGGGAAAGTGACGGGAACTGCCTGTCCGTGCTGCTGGGGCTGGCGCTGCGATTGAACCCGCCCCTCTCTCTCTTATCAGTCTCCGGTCCCTACCGCCTCCTTCTCACGTGCCAGGTCCGGGAACTGTGCGTACACCGTCACAATGTCACGGGAAAGTATCCCCGCCTGTCGGTCAGCAAAGTCGAGACCTCAGTGGCATTGCACACTAATGGGGACAGAGAGAGAAAACATGTCTAAGGCAGCAATTGCGGATGAGATCGCTCCACCTTTTTGATTTGTTTTATTATTGTCACACGTATTGGGATACGGTGAAAAGTACTGTTTCCTGCACGCTATACAGACAAAGCATACCGTGCATAGAGAAGGAAAGGAGAGGGTGCAGAATGTAATGTTACAGTCAAAGCTAGGGTGTAAAGAAAGATCAAGTTAAATATAAAGTGGGTCCATTCAAAAGGCAGCAGGGTGGCACAGTGATTAGCACTGCTGTCTCACAGTGCCGGAGTCCCAGGTTCAATTCTGGCTTCTGGTTGCTCTCAGTGTGGAGTTTGCACTCCCTGTCCCTGCATGGGTTTCCTCCGATAGTAGTCATGATGTGGGTATGCTGGCGTTGGACTGGCGTAAACACAGTAAAAAGTCTGACAAGGTGTAAGGATTCGCATTCTAATCAGTAATCTCTAAACTGTCTGTGCTTTATATGCTCTGTCTGAGGCCGGAACTCTCCATTCACCTGACAAAGGGACTAACCCGAAAGATTGTGAGTCTATTATCAAATAAATCGGTTGGACTAAAACCTGGTGTTGTCAGACTTTTTACTGGGTTTCCTCCCACAGTCCAAAGAAGTGCAAGTTAGGTGGATTGGCCATGCTAAATGCACCCTAGTGTCAGGGGGGATTAGCAGGGTAAATTGTGATCAGTACAGACTTGAAGGGCTGAATGGCCCCCTTCTGTACTGCAGGGATTCTATTCGGAACATTTGCTGGTAAAAGGGAAGAAGCTGGTCTTGAGTTGGTTGGTACTTTGACCTCAGACTTCACTGTGGCCAATTTCAATCATGAAATAAACCTGTCGGACTTTAACCTGGTGTTGTGAAACTTCTTACAATCTCAATCATGCAGCAAGTTGGCACTTTTCCCCCACTGTTGACCCTGGTGCATTGCACATTTTAGATAGAAAATACAAAAGTTGTTAGTTACATCCCAATGAAAATCTAAGTCTAATTGGACTTCCCATTCTTCCCATTCTTTAAGGGTCGCTGTGATTTTTAAAAGTACATTGTCACCAAATTAAGAAAGTTAAAGACAGCTTCATATAAGTACCTGTGACAATGGAACTCCATGCTGCAAAATAAATCAATCCACTGCCTAATTGGCTGCTGAAAATGTTGCATTGAAATAGATGCTCCTAGAGCACTAGAACTAGAGCAATACAACCTTTCCATTTGCAAGCTGTCCCCTATAATACATTAAAACATTTATGTATAGTGTGCATTTCCTATCCTTAAGCAATGCCTTGCTATTTCCATTACACAAGTATACCACACCAGAGTAACAGACCTACCTGAGCGAGATTTTAATTTACCATATACCTGTCCAAACAATGAGTGATCCCAGGTGTATGCTTGTAATATGGGGGATATATTGCCACAGTTAATTTTCTGGTCCTGGCTGTGCATGATGCAATAGATCCAGCCAGCAGACAATTGAGGGGGTCATCTGACCCGGCTGTCAGCCCCTCTACTGTGGCTATATTCATACCAGGGTGTCCCTGGTGAGGGAGCATGTGATGTCTGAGGGCATTATCGAGGTCTTCCGTGTTTGTTGAGCACCATAGGGACTGGGGTGTATGATCGATCCCTATAAATATATTTTAGTGTAATGTGTTAAGTTTCTTTTGTGCTTTTTTTTTATTTTGGGTGGTTCCCTTTTTTTGGGGCTGCCCTCCTTGCTTTATTCATTAGTTTGTTTAATTTAGTTCAATTGATTTACCAAAAGGAATGCTGTGCATGATACCTAATCTCCAGCATACTCACGACAATTTGGCAGAATGGAAGTATTGGCCAATTGCCCCAGCTTTCCTTCCTCATGATCCATCATTCCAATCACAGCAGCACATATCACTGAAGCTCCTTCTGCTGCTATTCGCATACTCTACACCCATTTTCACCCTCACAATTATTTCTCGCATTTTCCAACATCTGTGCTAACTATACATCAGCAACACCATTCTATCCTGACGGGTGCATCTCTCCTGCTTTTCACCAAGCCCTACACAGACAAGCACATGCTGACACATACACACACAAACACACTTCCATTCTTACAAGGTAAGCTGAAAATGGCAGCAAATGGGCCATCAAAGCATCAATGCCCTATCCCCATTCTTTTTGAAGACAATGGAGAGGCAAGTAATGTTCATGTCAAACAAATGACAGGCAATGACCATCACCATTAAGAGACACTCCAACTATCACCCCTTAACAGTCAATGGTGTTACCACCACTGAATCTGCCACTGTCAACATTCTTGGGGTTACCATCGACCAGAATCTCAATTGGACTTGTCATATAAAAACAGTGGCTACAAGTGCAGGTCAAAGACTAGGAATAATGTGGGGAGTAACTCACCTCCTGACTCCACGAAGCCTGTCCACCATCTACAAGGCATAAGTCAGGAGTATGTTGAAATACTCCCCACTTGCTCAGATTGGTGTAGCTCCAACAACCATCGAAGATTGATACCATCCAGGACAAAGCAGCCCACTTAATTGGCATGATATCCACAAGCATCCACTTCCTCCACCATGAATGCTCAATAGCAGCAATATGTACTATCTACAAGATGCGCTGCAGCAATTCACCAAAGATCCATAGACAGCTCTTCTAAACCCACAACCACTTCCATCTAGAAGGACAAGGATAGCAGATACATGGGATCACAACCACCTGCAAGTTCCCCTCCAAGCCACTCAGTGTTCTGACTTGAAAATATATCACCATTCCTTCACAGTTGCTTGGTCAAAATCCTGGAATTCCTTCCCTAATGGATTGTGGGTCAACCCACAATACATGAACTGCAGCAATTCAAGAAGGCAGCTCGCCATCACCTTCTCAAGGGCAACTAGGGATGGGCAAACAATGCTGGCCAGTCGGTGACGTCCGTGTCCCACAAATTAGTTTAAAAAATGGAGATGGTGGGCATGGTGCATGACTAAAGCATTGCAAGTGGAGAGACTGGGGGATCTGCTCTGCAGAGTGTTTAGCTAACTTAAACTTTTTTACTCTATTCATGGAAATCTCTTGAACGTACCAGCTAAGTACTGGTAGTGGAGGTAGTGTTGTGTACCAGCTAGAAGGGCCTGCATCAGATTTACTGAACACAAGTGCATAGGAGTAAAGTCAGATGGTTAGGAAAGCCAGAAACTAACTTTTTGGAGAGTGAACTCACATCCTGGAGCAAAAGGGCAGATGGAGGTTCCAACTTGTAGAAGGCCATCAAAAGCTGTGTGTAACCAGGTTCTCACCACATTGGACTATGTGACTTTTGCACAAAGTTAGAGATCATGGAGGAGCCTAATGCTAACTTGAATGGGATAACTAAGAAGGGCATGGAAAGGATACTGTCAATCATAGAATATTAGGTCAGCTTTGTTGACACTAACGTGATGGAACTTCTGATGACAACTGATTTTTACCTTGACTGGGTTTCAAAATCTCCATCAATTTTTACAGTGTAGAAGAAAGCATGGATAGGAGCTTCCAATGCACCTCATCCCTGCTGTATCCTATTCTCAACAAAACAGTGGGAGTGCTCAGATGCAGCCCCCTGACAGTGATATAGGCATCATAACATAGGCATATGCTGTTCTCAATCAAAATGATAACATGCCTGGTTCCTACTTCATGCTGGTGCCAGACGGCTAGCTGGTCCAGATTGTCACAACTCAACATGGAAATATCCTCTTCTGATTAACACAGTTTGCTTTCAACACTAATCCTTTACCACCTTCTCCTCCATCTTCAAATAATATTCCTCCAGTCCAGGACCCATCCTAAAACATCAATTTATTACCTCTCTTTTGCTCCATATGACAAAAACTATAATGTTTGCCTGATTCAACAAATCAATTCCAAATAAGTCTACAATGAATGACAGCACAGTGGTTGTCACTGGACTCTTAATCCAGAGGCCTGGACTAATGATCTGGAGACTAAAGTTTGAATCCCGTCATAGCAGCTGGGGAATTTAAATTTGGTTAATAGTTTTCATAAAAAATCTGCATTATAAATTTAGAAAGAACATCTGTCTTCTTTCCCTGATCTGGCCTATTTGTGACTTCTGACTCATGGCAATGTGATTGATCTTAACTGCCTTCTGAAATGGCTTAGCAAGACACTCAAGAGCAGTTAAGGATGGGCAACAAATGTTGGCCTTGCTATCAACACCAATAACATGTAAATAAATTTTAAAAAACCTCACCTGTATGACTTTAATCTCCAAGAGTAACAAATGTTGTAAATGAAGTACAAAGTGAAGACGAGCTAAACAACTCTTTCCAAGCATGGTGCTGCCCTGAGTTGGTTACATGTGCCAATCTAGGGCTTCTCCAAGTACAATGTGATGCCCAGTATAACCTGATCTGTTTTGCTGCACATTACTTTCAAAAGATCATGGAACCGATCTTACAAAGCTGAGACAAAGCAGATTCAAAATACAACTGGGCAGGGGCATCTGAGTGTCTTTGCTCATGAATCGCAGAAAATCGGTATGCAGGTGCATGCAGCATGTAATAAAAAGGGCAAATGGGCTGTTGGCATTTATTGCAAAAGGACTGGAGTATAACAGTAGAGAAGTGTTGTTGCAATTGTATAGGGTGTTGGTGAGACCACATTTGGAGTATTATGTCCAGTTTTGGTCTCCTTATTTGAGGAAGAATGTGTTGCATTGGAGATAGTTCAGAGGGAGTTCACGAAGTTGATCCTGGGGATAAAAATCTTGACGTATGAGGAGAGATTAAACAGTTTGGACTCATACTTGCTGGAGTTTAGAAAGATGAGAGGAGATCTGACTGAGGTATATAAAATACTAAGATGGATTGGTAAAGTAAATGTGGACTAAATGTTTCCCCTTCTGGGCAATCTAGAACAAGAGGTCATAAGCATGGGTTGAGAGGCAGTAGATTTAAAACTGGAATGAGAGGAACTACTTCACATAGAGTGTGGTAAATTTGTGGAACTTGCTGCTCCATAACACAGTGAAGAATGAAACAATAAATGGTTTCAAGGAGATAGTATTTTTATGATCAAAATTTTTGTTAAAAGGATATTGGAAACAGGTAGGGAATGGATCTGAGACCAGGAAGTGATCAGCCATGATCTGATTGAATGGTGAAGGAGGTTCAAAGGCCTGAATTGCCTATTCCTGCTCCTAATTCCTATGTTCTTATGTTGTTCCATGGTGGGGAGATAATGCTGACTGCACCTCTGTAGTTTTTCCTGGATAGCTTGGTCTCACTGCTGTGGTAAAGGAACAAGGGAGGAGTTCCAGCCAATGCTGCTGTCCTGAGAGATAGCAGTATTAGTCTGGCAAACTCGAGCCATTGTCATTCCACTGGGACCTGCATCTGGGTCCCCTCAAGTCTTTTAGATGGCTGATCTGATTGTAGCTTTCAGTTTCAGAAAGCTCTAACAGGCTACAACATACTTTGTGGCTGCCACAATCTGAGAATTATTAGGAAGGATGCTGTTTATTCTCAATTATTTTCACCAGCGCTGCAGTCTGTGCTTCCGAGGAGGCGAAGACTAGTAATTGAGAAATATGTGCCTGGTAGCAATGGGAGCACTGAAGTAAGAGATGTAGTGGCATTAGTTTGTTAAAATGAAAGAAGGGATGTTAGGGCTGTGCATGCAAATAATTGGTGTTAGGTTCAAAAGGTGGTCAGTGTTTTAAGATTTTGCAGTAGTGTCCTTTAACCAGTGTGTATGTGAAATTTCAGTTGTATGGCTGTTACATTTAATTGGCAAAGAATTTGTTGATGTTTCGGATCACTAATGAAAAGAAGAGAGAGTGATCTTGTGTTACCTTATTGCCCAGGCATGTCACTGAACATTGTGTGGTACAAGTCTGCATTACTGGGAAGAGTTGGGGGTCAGTGGCAGTACCACTTCCCTCCACATAGCATAAGTGATATTCTTTGTAGGTTTCCTGCTATGCCTTTCCACTGCTGCATTTCATTCAGGTGGGTTTGCAGATCTATTTCTGAAAGAAAAAACAACATCTTTTCCTCTACTCTGCACCATGTTCTAACTTCTCATGTGGCTGTCTGTGCCAAGTTGTCCGATGTTAGACATTCCAGAAAGCTAATGCAGAAAACAATCATGAGACAAAGTGGTGAAGAAGGCATTTGTCATGCTTGGCTTCATCGGTCAGAACATTGAATACAGGAGTTGGAATGTCTTGTTGAAGTTGTACAAGACACTGGTAAGCCCACACTTGGAATATTGTGTGCAATTCTGGTCATTCTATTATAGAAAGGATATTATTAAACTAGAAAGAGTGCAGAAAAGATTTACTAGGATATTACTGGAACTTGATGGATTGAGTTATAAGGAGAAACTGAATAGACTGGGAATTTTTTCTCTGGAGCATAGGAGGCTGAGGGGTGATCTTATAGAGATTTATAAAATACTGATGGGCACAGGTCAGCTAGGCAGTCAATATCATTTCCCAAAGGTAAGGGAGTCTAAAACTAGAGGGCGTAGGCTTAAGGTGAGAGGGCAGAGATACAAAAGTGTCCAGAGGGGCAATTTTTTCACAGAAGGTGGTGAGTGTCTGGAACAAGCTCTCAGAGGTAGTAGTAGAGGTGTGTACAATGTTGTCTTTTAAAAAACATTTAGATAGTTAGATGCTTACGATGCACATAGAGGGATATGGGCCAAATGCGGGCAATTGGAATTAGCTTAAGGGTTTTAAAAGAAAGGGCAGCATGGACAAGTTGGGCTGAAGGACCTGTTTCCGTACTGTAAATCTCTATGACTATGACTCTGTGCCATACAGTCAAACTAGCTGACAATCAACTGACTCAGGCTAGCATTGTTCCTTACAGACTTGCTGCTCTCCAAGTCTGTCACGACAACCTACAGTCAGAACTGGCTTTTTGAAAGCTGTGCTCTAATTTCAATGTATTCCAGCAGGTTATTCCCATTTTGGATAGATTTTACATCAATCACTACTCCAAAGGATATACAAATGAGGGGACAGAGGAAATTCAGGTGTATATACCTCTTTGTAGCAACGGTCGGCACAACTCATTTTTCATTGGCGTAACAATGATTCAACTCACTGTGACATTTTAGGCCATTTTGTTTATCACATTTATCAAATACTACGTTAGTGGAATTATTTTTTAGTAGTTCAGCACATCCATCTGTTATTGTTGTTTTCAAGAATCGTCCCTGCACGAATCAAAATTGATTCCACTCTGCTAGTGTTCGGCTGATACGTGACCATCAACAATATGCAGTTCACTACCCCTTTTCCTGGAAGGTCACACAATGGCTTGAATCCAAGAAAACTAGCATCAACCTTTTGTTCAAAAAACAATGAAGATTGAATGATCTGTGACAAGTGGTGAATGGACAGATATTTGTATCCATACTAGATGTATGTACTACTGTTGCATGAGAAAGCTCAGGTGAAGGGCAGCTAGAAGTCAGAATACTGGAAGAACCCATCAATAAATCCCAGCATGAACTGTCTTTCTGGAAGGCATAGGGGCAGGGGGTTGGGGGTAAAAGATGTGCTTGGTTTAAATTCTTGTGCTGTAATGATCTGTGAATGTGTAGGTTTGTGTGGTGGAAGATAAGGAGAAAATATATCCTGTTGTGGAGAAGTGATAGGTAAAAGCAAAGGCATGTGAAATAGGCCAGATGCTTGGTTCATGCAAATAGACTTTGCAAACATGCATCAGAACCGTTTTATAGATCTTACCTTGCCTAATTACCCGTTGTGCATGTTTCAGTGTTAATGCAATTGTTTTTAGTGTTCAGGCCTAAGTATTTGATATGATTTTCAATGTGCTTGTGCACATTGCCATTTTGGTACGTTGTCCACATAGCGAACAATTTCACCTTAAAGAGAATCAACTTTGCCATGACTCTTGTCAACTGAGCATAAATTGATGACAAATTAAATGATTTCATTAAAGAGTACAATTGTAAAAATGTATAATTTGCCAGTGATTTTCTATTACCCACACATACGTTAATAACATAAGTCTATATTGTGTATATGGTGACCCGTGTTGTTAACAGAAAGCGTTGCTCACTGCAAACAGAATAGAATTAGGGTCAGAAATAGAATTAGAAAACAGAGATAGAAAGAGAACGTGCTAGTACCAATTCATCAAGCCATCCTCACATTGAGCTAAGTTTACTAATGAAAATGCAGGATTGCTGAATTTACCCTGAGGCACTACTGGGTTGCTTGTTTGGATTGCATACGCTCAATTAGTGTGCTTAAATGTTTCTTATCTTTTACAGTTGGGAGTTTTCTGCCAAAAGTTTTACAGTTGTATTTTTTCTTCAGTATTATTCCTTGATGCATAAAAAAGAAACTGTCAAGTACTGTGTGCATGAAAAATCTTAATTTTCAAAACAACTTTCATAGTTCTGAGATATTATTATCTTTTGTGAATGAGTAGCATTCGACGTTCGTTGGGCTTACAGCTGGACACAGGCTTTTGGATGGCAATTTATGGTCATCAGGAGTTTGAAATAGCATAGCAGCCTCAACAGGAAATCTGGGATCGGAACAAGTAACAGCATGTGTCCTCAACTAATCAGAATAAATAATCTTTCATGAGGCACATAGTCTAAACCAGTAAATCTAAGTTAATTCAATGCAAAATCATCTCAGGAAAGAAAACAAAATAAAAAAGAGTGAATGAGAGATAGGATTAAGAGAGACAGATTAAAGGATAGTAAAAGGGATTAGGAAATTGGGAAGGCGATGGTCTAGTGATATTATTGCTATATTGTTAATCCAGGAACTCAGCTAATGTTCTGGGCACTTGGCTTTGAATCCAATCATGGCAGATGGTGCAATCTGAATTCAGTTAAAAAAACCTGGAATTAAGAATCTGATAACAATGAAACCATTGTCAATTGTTGGAAAAACTCATCTGGTTCACTATTGTACTTTAGGGAAGGAAATCTGCCATCCTTACTTAGTCTGGCTTATGTGTGGTTGACACTGAATTGCCCTTGGGCATCTAGGGATGGCCAATAAATGCTGGCCAACCAGTAACACCCATATCCCATGAATGCATAAAAAAATGTTTTTGTTTTACGTTGTTCACTTTTAACATCAACAATTATTAAAATCTGCAGGAACAAGACTCCACATTGGCAAAAATTAATATTCAGTATAAAAATGTTATTTGGTATCCTTAATATTTATCACACTGATAACAAAATCACTTAAACAAGCCTTCACTTTGTCTAAAAGCAAAATAATTCAGATGCAGGAATCTGAAACAGAAACAGAAAATGCTGGAAAATCTCAGCCCATCTGACAGCTTCTGAGCAGAGAGAATAGAGCCAACATTTTGAGTCTGGATGGCTCTGATGAAGGGTCATCCTGACTCAAAACATTGACTCTATTCTTTCTCCACAGGTGTTGTCAGACCTGGTGAGGCCTTCACTTTGTTTGGTGTGTTTTAATGAGTTTGTGGCGAAATATCACAGCCACGGGTATTTCACTTGATTTTGATGCTGAAACTCTTGTTGAAATATTAGTATGACAAAGTTTCTGGAGAGTCAGGGCAAATCAGACCATTTATCATGAGTTCCTGGTTTAACTGTGCATGTGGTGACGCCAAAAGTTGCTTTCTGATTGAATGCTGATAGTCTTATAGTTATTCCCACCACAAAATTGCAATGTTAGTGTGAAATTCACTTGCTGCAAAAAAAAATTAAACCTGTGGTGTTTAACTCGAACCTCAGTTTAATCTTATCAAAGGGTTTCCAATTTAGTGACACAAGGAGAAAATGTGCCCACTTTCAATGGGGCTGCAGGGGGTGATTTATATTGGGAATGTACCTCTTAAAGCAAGGTTGCATTCCCTTCAGTCTAGTTGCACTGTTGGAATCCTAGAGAAACATGTTTCTGCTGAGTGGCAAACTCTCATTGCCATTCCAAACACACAATCACTTCTTCCTTGCTCCCTTCACAGCAGCTCTGGCAGCATTCTTTCCTCACTTGATGCTAGGTGCAGAAATAGTCTTTGAGATATGAAGGTGGTTGATGACGACACTGAGATTTACAAACTTGAGGTTATGGTTTTGCGTGATCGCCTTGATGAGGTGGATGATCAATATCACCACATATTGATCATCCAAATGGAAATATCAGAAAAGGAAACTAGCCTCATAATCACTGTATCTTCTTGAAATATCCTGGTTTGCTCACTATCAAGCATCTCATGTTCCACTTTGTGTTATCATTCAACTACTAGACCACTAGATTGCCTTCCATCCTGACAGAGACCATGAGAGCTTGCAATCATAATTTGGCAGTTTGATGCAAACCCAATCTCCAATCTCATATCATGGTTTCCATGCACATGTTCATTTGTTGAAGTAGGCTTTTGCGTGACCTTGTTTGGCAATTTCATCTGCTTTTGTTCTAACGTTCTCAATGGGTGGCGTTGACAGCTTAAGACTTGTCAGCGATGTATGAAAGTTATGATCAGTTTTAAGTTCACTGGCATCTTTCCAATCAGAGAGTGTGAGATAGGTTGATTTGGGTGAAGGAGGATATGAATGGATTGTTCAAACCTTTTGCCCCTTACGCATATTAGCTTCTTGATCACCCTGTTAAATCATTTGATGTCACCATTCGATTGCAGGTTTGGCCATAATGTCAGATGGTGTTGAATTCCATAGCTTGATTGGAACTCTAAACTGACTGGCAACAAACTGCAGTCCATTATTCGGAATCATCATCTAAACTTGTCTAAAATGTCAATGACCAAAGTGGTGGTTATGCAATTTGTTGTAGCGATTTGCAGCTATTTGCTACGTAGATCATAAACAAGAAGCTTGATTGCAAGAGACTATTTACAGTTCTGAACCAAATCTGCTCGGAGTTGTTGCCATGGTTTTGTTGGCCATTTTTGTATTGGGTGATGACTAGGTTTATTAACCTTGCAGATGTACTGATTCGCTCAATGTACCATCTGCTTCAAGTTGTTTCAGCTCCTGTGGCAAATGAAAACCATCTCAATTTTTGCAAAAGTGGCAGAATTGAAGTATCGACATGATGAAGATGAACAGTACCCCTGAATCTCCCCAAATCTGCTAAATAAGGAAGGATAGCTTTACAGATAGTCAATGTCATTGACCACGTTAATGTGTGGTCTGGTGGGGTCTTCAGGTATGAAGCCAAACTTATCGAACAAGCTTACTCCATAAGGCTTCTTTCTGTCTTTGGTGAAATAGAATGTGAACATATCTAGATTGAAATTTTTGTAACGCATTGGAACTATGATCGTTCCCAAAACCAGAATTATTGAGTCATTGTAATTTTAAAGAGCGTTTGTCACAAGGGTGAGAAAATGTAGCAAAAAATAATGATGGCGCACCTTGTCACTCAATATAGATATTTTCTTGCCAACGTTGATGAGGTATAACATTGAGATACTCATGACTTTGACTGAGCAACCCTTAAAATGGCCTGTTGCTTTACTGTCCTTGATATGCCTTATTCCACACTCGTGAATAGATTCCTCCATGTGTTGAACTAATAAAGTCTTCTTCTTCGATAAACTGCACATTATGCAAAGAGGTTAATCTTTAAGTACGAATTACACTTTTTCCCTCGATCTGGAGATGGTGTCATCACCCAATAGATGTCTTCACAATGTGGGCATATTATTGAAGGTATCTGACTGTGATGGGGCAAGTGGTGATGAGCCTACTGAGATTGATTTGTCAGTGCCCTTTGCACTTGAGCTGGTTGGGCAAGTTGTGTCTGTGACCCTTATGTCTGAGGGTGTACTTCTGTGCTATATTTTTGAATGGTGGTAATGGGTGTAGGCACACCACAATGCTGTTTGGTGAGAGTTCCAGGCTTTTGACCCAGCAACAATGAAAGAATAGTGATATATTTCCAAGTCAGGATGGTGAGTGACTTGGAGGAAATGTTCCATAAGATAGTGTTCTCGTGCCCTTGTTCCCCTTGTGTTTGAGGTTGCAGGTTTGGGAGGTGCTGTTGAAGAAACTTTGATGAGTTACTGCAATTCATCCTGAAATGGTATGCACTGAAGCCACAATGTGCTGATATTGACAGAGTGAACGTTTAAGGAGGTAGATGGGATGCCAGTCAAGTGGGCTGCTTTGTCTTTGAGTGGCGTTGAGCTGTTTGTGTGTTGCTGGAGCTGCACTCATCCAGGGAAGTGACCAGTATTTCATCACACCCCTGACTAGTGCCTTGTAGAATGGGATAAGGATATGGGGGAGTCAGAAGATGAGATATTCATTTCAGGATGCCAAGCTTCTGACATGTACCCGTAGGCCACAATATTTATGCAGCTAGTCCAGTTTAGTCTCAAGTCAATGGTGTCCTCCCCGGATGCTGATGGTAGAGGAATTCAGCATATGTAATGATATTGAATGTTAAGAGGAGGTGGTTAGATTTGTTCCTACTGGAATTGATTTGATTTGTTATTGTCACATATATTCATATATAATGAAGCACTGTTTCTTGCGTGCCACACAGACAAAACATACCATTTATAGAGAAGCAAAGGAGAGGATGCAGAATGTAGTATAATGTCACATTGTCTGGTACTTGAATGTAACGTATGCAAATGTTACTTGCCATGTATCAGCCCATGCCTGTATGTTGTCCAGATCTCATCACACAAAGGCCTGGATTGCTTCATTATTTGAAGAGTTGCAAATGAAATTCAGCATTGTGCAATCAGCAGCTAATGTTTCCATTTCTGACCTTATGAAGGAGGGAAATATTTGATGAAACAGTTGAAGATGGTTGGACATAGGACACTCCTCTCAGTGTCCTGCAGGAATGTCCTAGGGCTGGTATAAGTGGTCTCCAACAACCACAGACATCCTCTTTTATGCTAGATATAGCACTGGCCAATGAAAAGCTTTCTCCCTGATTCCCATTGATTTCATTTTTCTAAGACTTCTTGATGTCCCCTTTTCTCTCTGCAGCCAGACTTTGCCGGCATGGTGAGGTCCCACGTCCCATGTGATGATGTGAAATATACCCCCTGATTTTCTTTGACAAGAGTGTGGTGGAACCTGGAGTGATTTCTCACCAGAAACAATACTGTGCCTTTTTTTTGTAAGATTCCCCCCATTTGTCTTTTGTTCTCATGTGCTGCATTCCACCATCATTGAGGATAGTGATGATTGTGAAACCTCTTCTTTTATGGTTGGATGTAACAGGGTTCAGAGCTGTGATCTAATCTATTATTTGTGGAATCATTTAGCTCTGTGGCAAGCTGCTTCCATTGTTTAGTAGGTATATAGTTCTAAGTTATAGCCTCACCAGGTTGTGTTTCATTTTAGATATGCCTGATACAGCTCCTGGAGTTCTCACTAAACTGTGGTTGATCCTCTGGCTTCTTGGATGCCCAGAACTGAGCAGCTAAATCTATTTTGAATCTATCTCATTTGACAAAAACAACAGAAGGTGTCCTCAATGTGAAGACAAGGTCTGTATGATGGTTAATAGCATCAAGAGCAGATGCATCTGAGAGAGGTACATTGGTTGGGATGAAGTCAAGTAGGTTTTTCCCTCATGTTGATTCTCTCACCACCTGTTACAAGCTCACTCTGGCAAACATGTCTTTCAGATCTCAGTCAGTTGGTTGGTTGTGTTGCTAAAGAATGATTGATAATGATGGACACTGATGTCCCCCACTCAGAGTTCATTGAGTGGCCTTCCTACCTTCAGTGCTTTTTCAAAGCGATATTCAGATGGAGTGCTAATGGATCATTTGGGGCAGGGCAGTAGGTGGTTTCCCTCCCCACGTTTAACCTGGTGCCAAGGGATTTCCTGCAGCCAAAGTCAATGTTGACAACTCCCATGGTCAGTCCCTTGCTGAATGCATATTTCTGGTGGATCTGCCTGGCTGGTGGGGAATAGATAGCGGTGGTGATGGAACAGTCTGGGATGTTGGTTGCAAGATATGATTTTCTGTGGGCGACTGTGTCAGGCTGTTGCTTGATTAGTCTGTTGGACAGCCTATCCAATTTCGGCATAAGGCTGCAGGTATTATTGAGGAGGACTTTGCAGGGTTGTGCGTATGTTATGTCTAGTAGCTAGATCAATGCTGGGTGGTCCATTCTGTTTTATTCTTATTGTATTTTCCTGTAGTGGTCTGAACAGAATGTCTTGTTCAATTTGATGGCTCACTAGGCCACTTCAGAATGCAGTTAAGAATCAACCACACGGATATGAGTCTAGGAGCCATCAGACGAGGTAAGGATAGTTGATTTACTTTCTAAAGAACATAAGTGAACCAGACTTTTTTTAACAGTGACATGTTTGTTGTTTATAATGGCTTTTTAGTTTTACGAAGGGGAAAAGATGTTGTGTTCGATAGTTCATGCCTTGATTGTAAATGTCTATTTCTCACTATGCTGATAGTCAAGCCTGTGAATGAAGTTACAGTGAAACCGAAAGTATTCACTACACACTTGTGGCTGAAGACATTTTAATAGCATTTGTGATAATGGTCCTGTTCACGCATGGAACCTGGTGAGAGTCATCTCTGTATATCACCAAGGCACAAAAGACAATATTCTCAACCCTAACTGGTTTTCATATGTTGAGCCTAATACAACATTATAATTTATTGTCCTCATACAGCAGAAAATTAGGGAAGGCATTACAGAGAATTGCGGCAGATCAGCAGATTGCAACCCTGACCAACATTTTTGCTCAGACCTGTGACTTTATGAGTTGAAGATATTTCTCAGGATGCATAGATTGTTTTTATTAAGCCCAACTGAAATTGTTTTTATTACTTATTTTTAATAAGTTTTTATTAAGCCCGACTGACATTGTGTTCCATCAATAAAAGTGGGACTGGGTGAGAGTCTGGTTTGCACATGGAGGGCAATGAATGCTGTCTTCTAAATCATAAGGATTCATTACTACCATCAAGGTTATCATTATAATCGAGATGGACAACATGTGTGTAAGTGTGTTTGATTAACATCCATCCCAATGTGCTGGCAGAATTTTAAACAATAATCCATCTTCAAAACCATATATCCTGGTCTTGAGTAATCCTGGGGTCTTACCTAACACACTCAATGGAACTTCTACATCCTTAGCTGGTTACAGTTCTATTTATCCAATGAGCACATGTGGGTGAAATTGCCTGGTGTAATAACTCCAGGAATTGGCTGTGAAGGAACTGTGCTTGTATTGCACAAAATGAAAATAAACAATAATCACAAGTCTGTGGTGAGCACAACAGATCCCAACCGGGACTAAAAGGGTAAATGGACCCACTCAGAGTCTTGCTTTATACAGGGCTTGGTATATAAGCTCTAATTGGTTGGCTAATTACCAATCACCAGGGAGTTTGAATTCAACGAGCCCAACTGGGAGGTCAATTAATAATTCCCCATGCAAATCATGGGGATTATCACACCTGGATACCTTGAATTATCCCGAAAGCACGGTTGTTACACACAGCAAAAAACTCAACTACTTCCCATTGACATTTCTGCTCATCCAGAAACTTCCTTCCAAGTGCTTCCCTCTTTTCAACCTCTAACAATATCTATTTGTTACTTTAAATAATTTGAAGGAATGCTAGAAATAAAATTTTTAAAAGCTCTGTGCAAGCAAAACTCATTTTACGTCTGATATGACCAGGTATACACACTTGCCAAATGGTGGATGTGGGCGCCATCTGGGGGCCCAGCCCAGAACTGTGGGTTGAAACCCTGAAGAGCAATTAAAAAAAAACTGAAATGCAGTCCCCTGACAAAAAGTGGCACTGGGAGCAGTTTTTAGTTGTTGCTGGGAGGACTTTGCCAAAATTGTCCTCACTACCTGACTGCAGTTCAATGGTTTGCACCCTAGATATACCCCTGTATGCTCATCAAGTTAATTGATGGTGATCATAGACTGGGTCCTTCTGAAATTCAGAGGACCTCCTGGTATTTGGAACTTTCAGCACCAGCCCCTCTTCTTTCCATATGATTGGTCTTGCAAAGGGCAAGGAGAAGCTCCAATCTTACCTGCGCCGATGTATTTAACCCCCAATTCAAGTCCAGGCCCTTTGTACATTTCCATTGGAATTATGTAAGAAATTGCTGAAAAGGTAGCAAATTCTTGATTCTTGAATACCTATTTCTAATTGATGTACCATGTACATCCTCTTGCGTTGTATCTTCAAATTTAAATCTGATATGAGATCAATATGAAACACCTAGGAAAGGGACACTTACTCAGAATGTTGGAAGAGGCCTTTCCATTTTCTGGAGCTTATTGCACCATTCAGTAAAATCATGAATCATCTGTGATCTAACTGTCTATATTACACATATAATTTTATACCAAAATTAGGCCACTCATTAACAAGTTTAATAGCATAATGGCCAGAATTTCCCAACCCTGCCGTGATGGGACGTAACATGGGAAATTGGTGGCCCAAAAAAGTCCGTTGACTTTCAGTGAGATTGAAAGATCATGGCAACAGGCGGGGCTGAAAAATGTTGGCCAATGAATATGCCTTTGAACCTCAAAATACCGGTAAAAAGCCCTATGTAATAAGTAATATCAGAATTTGACTTGTTCAGCCATTATAGATCAGTAACTCTGATGATATGTCCTAAATGGCATAAACTGTTCCACTGGGAACAATTGTGTTCGACATGTTGATATACGTAAATATATTTTAATGTAAATACATACGTGACTATACTCACCACATCAAACAAGCACAACCAATGTCATAAGAAAAAATAAAAATAAGTTTTAAAAATGGCACAGGGAGCACAACTATGCAGTTAATATTGTTCAAAAGGAGGATGCAAGACTTAAGCAATAAAATTAGATGATGAATGCAATTACTAGCTTGCAAATACAGTAGGTATCAACCAGACTACACTTTATTTGGAAGTGCTGTTTGTCAAGGCTGCTATTAAATAATCTCTCTAGTGAGGTTATATTCTGAATCCAACAAATCTCTGTAGAGCTATTTAAATCTTCATTAATTGCTTCCTGTTCTGTAATGAAAGTTGCTATATTGATTTGATAGCTGTGATGTATGAATGTGTTTTCATTATTTTAAGTATTACATTAATGATTTACCCTTTCTGGTCTCCAAATTCTTCATATTCCTGCTGTGTGTGCAACAATGTGTATTCTGTTTCCTGCCAACATCCTACCCAAAACCTCTTTCCCCTTCCTTCTGTCTGCTATTGCAGTAAACTTAACCTAAGATACCTTTAATTGCTTTCCATGGGTTTTTTTCTTTTCTGTGGACTCACACAATCTCATTGTCATTTTTAGGATCTTGGGACCTTGAGAATTAGGTCAATTCTGAGAACTCTACTATTAAGTCTGTCATGCTTCAAGCAATTCTACAATCACCATCATAAGTTGGGAAAGCATCATGTTGCTCTCTTTTCAAGACTTTCCAAAACTCCCAACATCATCTTATTTGACGTATCAGCTGCAACATCATATCCATCACAGTCAACTCAATAGCCCCTTGGTCTCTTTTTGATTTGATTTGATTTATTATTGTCAAATGTTTTGGTAGACAGCAGGAAGTATTATTTCTTGCGCGCTATCCAGACAAAGCATACCATTCACCATTCATAGAGTCCATAGGGGAGAAGGAAAGGAGAGGGTGCAGAATGTAGTGTCACAATGGTTTGCACCCTAGTGTGACAAGAAAAATCAACTTCATACAAAGTAGGTGCATTCAAAAGTCTAATGGCAGCAGGGGAGAAGCTGTTCTTGGGGGAATTTTCTCATCCAGCCCACCTCGGGAATTGAGCGGGTGGTTGAGGGGTGGACCACAAAATCCTTGAGTGGGATTTTCCAGTTTTGGGACAAGTACGGCCAGAAAATCCCACCTTTTCGGTCAGTTGCTACATGATCTCAAACTTTAGTATCTTTTTTCCAACAGAAGAAGGTGGAAGAAGGTATGGAGTCCTTGATCATGCTGGTTGCTTTTCTGAGGCAGCAAGAAGTGTAGATGGAATCAGTGAATGGAGGATGGTTTGTGTGATGGACTGGGCTATGTTCACAATCCTTTGTAGTTTCTTGTGCCTTGGTCAGAGGAGGAGCCTCTGCCATGTACCAAGCTGTGATACATTCAGATACACTCTTATCTCCATACTGTTAAAGTGGAGAGGTGCAGAAAATAAGGGAAACTCCCAGCTTCATGTGTGAAAGGAGAGGAATGTCTGCAGGATCGTCAAATGGATTGGGCGGAAGGAGATGAGCAATTCAGTTAGAAGTGTAGTAACAATAAGAAATTAGAGTACTGGGAAGGCTAACTCTACCTTTTGCAGCCCAGATTGAGAATTCCAATGTTGTCTTACCTTCCAGATGCCAATGTAAAAGATAATTTGGAAAGACCGGAAATGATGATGGAAGGTGAGGGATAGTCATTGCAGTCCATGTCAATAACAGAAGCAAAGTAAGACTAAAATCCTAACAAAAGGAGTTGTGAAATCAGGATGCCAAGATTGGGAACCTCTGGATTATTCCCAGTCAAACGGTAGGATTAATTTGGGTAGGAAGATTAGGGAGCTCAGTGACTGGCTAAAAAAGATGATGCCAAAAGGACCAGTTTCATACTATGGGGAATTGGTATCAATCATAATGAATTTCATCTGGGCAATTAGAGACTACTGAGCTGGCAAAACAGATAAATAGACAAATGAAGCATCATTTAAACTAGGGAGGTAGGGGACCTGGGTAATCAACGGAATTGGAAGGAGCAGATAAAGAAGCTCTAAATAGAAGCTTGAAATAAATAAACAGCAGCCCAAAGAAAAATTCCACTAGGAGACTGGAGTGATGACAAACTAAGGGAGTTTGTCCGCTGTGCTGTGAGAAAATTTCCAGCAGCACAATATTTCTGATCTTATTCTGCTCATGGGCATCAGGATGTAAAAAATGATGGATGCAAGGTTAGCCATCTACACATTTGATTGGGCAATGAGTCATTGCAAACTAGTATATGAAAAAAGATATGAAATACCTGATAATTCAGAGAACACTTCAGTTGCCTTTTTAAAAATTACTTTGCAATGAAAAATAAATAGGAGCGTTGGTTTATATAACCACTAATCAAAAGATTCTGCTGCATTAACTTTGAATTGATGAAACAAGCTTTCAAATTCAAATTACAGCTACAGTAAGATTAGAAACTTGGTTTACTCTATTTTTTGTTTTCTTGGAGAAAGTGACTGTGTTCGTAGAGTCATGAGGTAGATTTTAATGGTCACCTGGAAGTGAATTTGGGAACAGTGGGTGGGTGGAGGGTAGATTGCTGCTGTGCTACAGGGCTGGAGGACGTGGGTTAGAGATCGTACTGCCTTCCCCAATTAAGCCTGGATCAGGCAGGCTTTAGGAAGCTTTCCCACCCAGAGGCTAATTGAGGGCCTTATAGGTAAAGGCCTGATCCCACTACTGCTGGTATTCAACCAATGATGAATGGGAGGACTTGCCATCCAGAGGGGCAGCCTAGCAAACTCCATTTGGTTTGCCTGCCACCTTCCAAGAGGCCTGTTGCTTGTTCAAAGCCTGTGTCTGATCAGAGGATGCAGCATTGCTCTGCACTTGCTGTCAATCCTCATCCCCACCCTAGTTGGTGCCCCACTCCCCCTATCCTCTCTCAGGTACCTGTCTCTGGAGGATGAATTACTGATCCCCTGGGTAGTCCCCAGTCCAATATTGACAGCTCCCATAGCTCCCAGTGGTGCTGCCAGTACTGCTGGCCAGCAACTGTTTGGGATGGAATATCTGACCCACAGGAGGGAGTGCTGCAATTTAATGACTTGGATAAAGCCGGGAGTCCAGCTGGCAAATTCCCGCTCTGCCAATAAGGAAATTTATTCCGTTGGGACTCCTGAAGATTAGGTTGACAGTGGTGCCACCAGACTTTTCTTTGGATGATAAGCACCCTGCTATCCACATTAAATTCCGCCCATAGTCATTGCTGCATGAAGGAGGTCACTCAGCCCATTGAGTCAGTGTTTGTTACTTATTGAAAAAATGTACATGCATTATTTATGCACACGTTTGTAAATTTGCCTTGAACAGCAAACAGTGAACGTCTTCTTAGTCTTCTTCACCCTAGTTTAGCAAAATCCATCAAACTGGCTGCTAGGTATCAGTCTAGACAAGATCCATCTAATTCTGCCTCCTGACCTAAGTGGCTGTACTTGCACTACTCACAAAGGCATGACTGAGAGTGATTGATATGGACAACCCATACAACACCATTCAGTAATGTTCCAGCATGCTTCAGTTTCTCATTTGAAGGTAAAATTATAAGTTTAAATACATATTGAGTCTTTGGCTATTGGTTCTTATTCTTAGATTGTGAACTTTGATTTACAATTTTCCTTACAGCAATTGTAACCCACTGACACCGATGCTGTTTCAGTTTGAGAACACTGTAGGAGAAGCAGTTTTATCAGCTTTATAGCTTAAGGTCTGCAGATATATCGGATCATAAGGCAGGGCTAATAATAATAATAATATCAATCCGTTCTCTTTGAAATAAAATTACCAATCGAAATTTCCAATATACACACACACACTATCACAATGATGTGACCATTGCATGAGTGATATTAATGTGTAATTTCATAGGTTGACCAAACACATACTGAGCTCTTTACAAAGGACTTTTTGAAGATAAGAAAAAACACTGAGTAAAGATGGATCCCACAATCCAGGGCCAGAATTCTCCCAAAACTAATTACCCAATGGGTGGGAAAACTGGAGAATTCCCTGCCTGATTTTTGGGCATACTTAACTGAACGAATCTCCAACATATGTGCATCACAGAATGCCTTAGAGGGATTCATGTTGGGTGTGGGGTCTATTCCTGCCAGAAAGGCTGGCAGAATAGTGCTGAGTGGGTCGCTACGCGTGCGCCAATCTGTCAGTGCAGTGATCAGTGCATGCGCACTGTTCCCCCCCTCCCCTCCCCCCAATCACTGGCCTTCCCCGGAACCCACCTGATCGCTGGCCTTCCCCGGAAGCCCCCTAATCTCTGGGCTTCCCAGCCCCCACCCCAATTGCTGGCCTACTGGACCTTCCTGGCCAGCCCCAATCTTTCCCTCCCTTGGGCCAGCTCTAATCTGCCACACACTGTCCAGTGCCAGACCCGACCCCCATGGCTGGCCTGACCCACATGGCTGGCCTTGACACCCCCACCTCCCCATGGCGAGCCCCAATCATCCTCCCTCTCCCACCGATCCAATCTGCATAGTGGCAGCAGGTAAACCTCTCCCCCCACAATAAGTTCCCCCCAGGGTCCCCGGTGGGCAGTGCAAGGTGCCCAGTGGACAGTGCCAGTGTGCTCCTTGGGCAATGTCAGGCTTGCACTGCCCAAGGGGCACTCCCCCCTTGCCTCTGACCTCATGGAGGGGCTCTGTCCCCACCGACAGGGTGAAGACGCCTGTTCCCCATTAGTGGGGAGTAGTTGTAAACCTCGCTGATGGAACCACTCCCGGCCGGGGAGGGGGATGCCCCTGCCGCTGTTGTCTCCTGGCCTGCTGCGCTGCTCGAACAATACGGTGGTCTGGGAGAATGCTGGCCTAATGTTTGGCATTGACCAGCTTGTGGACTGTTACACTGAACTGTAATTCAGACATATCACAACACCTTTCTATGGAATTTCACACCCAAGGATGTCAAAAACCACTTCAAAGTAATGTATTGGATATAGCGTTTGTATTTCTACCTCTCCAATGGAGACTGAAAGTCTGCTAGAACAAATGGTTACATGGAGATATATCTTCCTATCTCAGCAAGATGGTTCATGACTCATTCAGGGGGTTAATGGTTAACGGGGACATTACAGAATCTACTCAACCCCTGGCCATGAAACAAAAGCATAATCAATTCAGGCATCAGATAAACAAACACATTCTGAAATCTATATGGAGAGAGCTGCAAACAGTGGTCCACAGCCTGGAAAAGATACCAATGCATTAAAGAAACTCCTTTCTCTGCTCTCCCAAGTTAAGCTCCTATCTCTTACAGTTTACAAATCCAGCATAAAGATAGTGAATTTTCCATAAAAGGGAACATCAGGTGAAAAACTCATTTATACCTGGAAGAATTGCAGATTAAAAATAAATATTCTCTAGCAGTTACATGGGCTTCAAGGGAACTCTTGGAATCTAAAGGATCTTGGAATACATTTTGCCACAGTGAGCAGCCAAGTATCCATAAACAGTATTTTATCTTTCAACATTGAACTTTAATTTAGTTAAGAAGTCACTACATGCAAACTTGCAAATTTTATATGCTTGTATGTGTGAGTGTGGGAATGGGGGTTCATTCCTGCTATGGAAGCTGTGGGTATTCCCACCGTATCGTGCAACATTGGCCTAATTAATTCTGCAGTCAGAGCTTTCCTGATTCTTTTCGCATTGTGGTGGTCTGTATGGCACATGTTCTGCCATATTTAAAAGATGGCCAGACATTAACCTGCCCATCGTTTACAGAGGAGATGGCCCATCAGTCACAGACAGCTCCAGGTCCCAGATTCAATGTTGCCTCCCTGGAAGTCCTGCTGAATAAAGTGGAGGCGTCCTTTACCCAGAGGATGGAAAGAAAAGATTGCACCAATAGACCAACTCAGCATGGAGGAAGTCTCAAAGGACTTCCGCCAGGGAGCTGTCCTGCATTGCAGCACACACATGAATTACCTTATTCGCTCTGCCAGAATAAGTTAAAGTTCAACTGCACACACTTACTTCACTGAATGGTAGAGAGGACATAAGCCTCATTGGCAATGTGATAATGCCTCAGTCCCACTACAATCCAGCTAATCTGCAGGTGGAGAGACCATTGTGGGTCCCTGGTCCTTCCACACAGAGAGTTTATTTGCTGTCTGGAGGTCAGGGAGGAGGTGGAGAAAGGGCTCAGGGATTGAGAGCACCAGCTAGCATCACTAACAGCATGCCTCTGTGAGCCTTATCCTTATATCTACATGTTTTCACCACTCTAGAATGTTCTGCATCAGATGCCTTGTGGACAATCTGCAGTACAGTGATCACATGGCACACAATCCAGTGGGTTATTTGTAACATGAGGGAAAGATATATGAAACCCAATAACTATTAAACCCTTCTTCTCTCTGCAGAAAAGAGCACTATGGGAGAGAGAGGGAGAAGACAGGAGAAGGCTGGCCTAACTTCAAGATCCTGACAAACTTTGAAGAGAACATAGTCCAGCTGGGGAGGAAGCCGACCAAGGTTGCGGAGAAGGAAAGGTCGGCAGGTGGTCTCCCTTCAGTAAGGATCCTTGCATAGAAGCCTAGGGGTCACACCTCTCTCCATGTTGGAAGCAGCTAATGCAGTCACTTTCACAGTTTCAGGTGCCTGGAGAAAAGGGACAAGGCAAAGGGATGTACCCTGTCCAGCAGTCATACCAGCCAATAGAGGATCGAGGACATTGGGGAGGAGGAAGAAATCTATACATTTTGAGACACTAAGGGGTAATTTATCAAGGCCAATCCATCAAACAGAACATGCAAGCTCCATAGAGACAGTTACCCAAGGCTGGTATCGAACCCAGGTCCCTGTTGCTGTGAGGCAGCAGTTTAACCATTGTGCCATTGTGCCACCCATGAGATTCATGAAATTCTTTCCGTTGGTCATTGGGAAATTCATATCTATTTTTAAAGGTTATTGGACTCGATGTGGGTTTATTGTAACATAGGTATGGTAGGGACTATTTTCTATAGCGTGGAGAAACACTTGAGTCGTGGTCAGTCAATATCCAGTGTAAAGAACTGATTTTCAATCCTTTATCAGAATGTTAATTATTTCATCTGAGAATCTTCAACAAAAAGTACTTTTTCTGCATTGATAAGACCATACTTTTTAAACGCCAGTCAAATAATCATCAAATATTCAGGCAAAATTAAATTTTCCAGCTTTTAGCTGAGGAAATGAGAACACAGATTAAATGCAATAAATGGTCTTCAGGTTTTGAACATCATGTTTTTCATTAAACTCCACTCTCTCAAATGTTATGAGGTAATACATTTTGCAGAGTATGTCTGGCCTGGGGAATATTTCCGTAGGCCAGCAGCGTCCTAGTAAAATTTTGAATGATGCATTGAATAGTTTTCAGAAGAACAACTCTTACTAATAAACAAATACAATATTACACACAAACAGTTCACTCCACAGTAGTTAATATCAATTTATCAAAAGTGCAATTCTCAAATTTCTGGGAATTGAAATATAGGAGATCTGATTAGATATTCAGGATGAACAGAATTATTTCATAGTATAAGATTCTGGGATGGTGCCTCGAACTGCTCAATCTTATTTCACTGATGAGTGGCATTTTCCAACTCTATACAGCAAACATTAGTTTTTGAGTTGGTTTTAATCTCAATGGTTAAAACCAAAGGGGGCTGGATGGATGGGAAGTTAAAAATGAGTGGTTTATTTACACACTTATTACTCAACATGTTTGTGGCACTTCCATGAACAACCTACAGTTGGATGAGGGAACATTCCGTAGCAAATGGTTATAATAGTTTAGTTGAGGCCTTTGATTTTGCAATCCCGCACTTCCTGTGTTACCCCCTTGACCAGAATCTGGAGTGCTTTTTCATCATAAGCAGACAGACACACAAGCCTCCAGTCTGCATAAACTGCTGTTCAGAATCTATGATCAACTATCACTTGCTAATTTCACCATTGACGATAAGAGCCGCAATGGCATTACTATAATCTCCAAGTTCCCTTGGAAGACACACACAATCGTGATTATTCCTTCATTATTGTTAAGGAGTAATGTTGTATAAAAGCTGCAGTGGTTCAAGAAGATGATCAAGTACCTGCCTTGTACTGTAGATTACTGAATGCTTGTAACTTGCAATATTGACACAGCACCAGTACATGGACCTGCAAGTGCATTTGGAAATTATCTGAACAGTGTTATACGTCGCTTCCCAGTGATACTACACAAAGACGTGCTTTTAGCAAATATTGCAAACAGCGATGCAAAGTGAGGAAAATTATTAGCATGCTTACTTTGACAAGCTTCCTGAATCCTTCCTCACATAAAAACAGAAAGTTCTCAAAATGTTCAAAAAAACGTTAACTATGCTAAAAAGCGTGAAATACTGGCCAGGACATTCCAGTCCCAACAGCAGCAGGTTTAATGGTGGGCAGGGGTACAATAGGGTGGGAACAGAAGATGTGGTTTACCACCAGCATGTACTCCTGCCCATCATGCTGGGGGAGGGATTTGCAGATGAACGTTAACCTGTGTAAGATGGAGGATGACTGTGATCTCCACCTGCAGAGGCTCAGCCCAATTCCTCCCCTGGCAGCTGGGCTGCCCACTCCCCAAACTCTGTAAAGTTCCTCAGTTCAGCTGGCTCCCCTCTCATCTTCTCTCTCTCTCTCCTGCTGTGCTGTAACTTTTCTTGAGCAAAGAGGTAGCGCTGAATGTACTGGGTTTCAGTTATCCAGCTTATTCTTCCACTCTTATAAGTAATCACTGGATTGTGTGCCATGTTGTTCACAAATGTCCCAGGGCAGCACCCTCCAGAGCAGTGAGCCCATATGGATAGAAGGATACTGCTCACAGAGGCAGATCATTAGCTATGTTTGCCTGAACCCTTCCCCACCACCGCCTCCACTCCCAAACGCACTTGAATTCTGTGTGGAAGGATCAGGGACTCTCAGTGACCTCCCCACTTACAGACTTGATAGACTGCAGTGGGACTAAGATGCATCACCATATCATGCTGTGTAACCCTTTAATGCAAGGCTGAATGGAAGGTGCCCTTGAACTGAGGCCCACATTCCCTGTGCCATTCAGTGAGGTGAGTGTGAGCAGTTGTAGAACATAGAACTTAGAACATTATAGCGCAGTACAGGCCCTGCGGCCCTCGATGTTACGCCAACCAGTGGAACCAATCTAATGACCCTCTAACCTAAACTATTCCAATGTTATCCATACGCCTATCCACTGACCATTTGAACGCCCTTAAAATTGGCGAGTCCACAACTGCTGCAGGCTGCGCA
Source organism: Carcharhinus amblyrhynchos (assembly GCF_965287045.1). Lineage (NCBI taxonomy): Eukaryota > Metazoa > Chordata > Chondrichthyes > Carcharhiniformes > Carcharhinidae > Carcharhinus > Carcharhinus amblyrhynchos. The sequence goes on from NC_137326.1 coordinate 104,034,202, forward strand.
TTCCACGCCCTTACTACCCTCTGAGTAAAGAACCTACCTCTGACATCCGTCCTATAACTACCACCCCTTAATTTAAAGCTATGCCCCCTCGTGTTAGCCATCACCATCCGATGAAAAAGGCTCTCACTGTCCACCCTATTCAATCCTCTGAACATCTTGTATATCTCACTTAGGTCACCTCGTAACCTTCTTCTCTCTAATGAAAATAACCTTAAGACCCTCAGCCTTTCCTCATGAGACATTCCTACCATACCAGGCAACATCCTGGTAAACCTTCTCTGCACCCTTTCCAATGCCTCTACATCTTTCTTATAATGTGGCGACCAGAACTGTACGCGATACTCCAAGTGCGGCCGCACCAGAGTTTTGTACAGTTGTAACATGACCTCACGGCTCTGAAATTCAATCCCTCTACCAGTAAAAGCTAACACACCGTATGCCTTCTTAACAACCTTATCAACCTGGGTGCCAACTTTCAAGGAGCTATGCACATGTACCCCGAGATCTCTCTGCTCGGGGTACATGTGCATACAATGAGTAAACGTACAACGTTGTACATTTACTCAGCCTGGCAGCGTAGATGAGGTTATTCCGGCACTGTGGGGCAATTGTTTGATGGAGTTGTGATCACTGACTATCCCTTTGACACCCTCTCATGCAGAATTGGCCACAAGGTTTGGTCTCTTCCTTCCTTCCTTGGGGTACCGGACTCCCCTCCTGGCCTCCACTGTATTTAATGCATTGAGGGAAGCATTGCTGAATCACGAAGCTGGAGCTCTGTGGGATTGCTGGGCCATCTCCTCCTTCCCTGGCAAGTTTAGGTCAAAGAATTGGTGTTCAGGCACTTATTAAGAATAGCACTGATTCTGATGGTGGGTCATGTGTCACCCAGCCTAACCCTCTATGCGGTATGTCAGGAAACCTCCCAACTGCATAATTAATAAGTCCAGCATCATGCAATTTGGTGTGAATTAGCATTCCACGTTTCCAGGTCAGGGGATTTAGGCCAGGTATGGAAAGGTCCACCCAAAAACTTTGTTTCTCTCTCCACAGATGCTGCCTGACTTGATTACTTCCAGAACTTACTGTTTCCATTTCAGACTCCCAGCGTCCTTAGTCATTTGTTTTTGAATTTGACATCTTCCTCAGTACATGGGTTGTTCATACTGGAATATCAAGAACATGCTACCAATGACTTTCTGGCAATTGAAATGTATCAGTGCATAGGCAATTCTTTTTATATGTGGATCAGGTATGCAAAGCTTTATCTGAATGCTGATGGTGAAAATGTACCTCTTGTGCTCATACACTGCACCACAAATCTACAAGCAATCTCAACTTATTTTCTTCTTCACCAGAACTGACTAATGGGGTCAACTCGGGATATTTAGGCTATGATTTTGTCTTCCTAAAAGTAATAGTACAAAACCTATTGTCAGTTTCTTGCTGGAAGAGCTAAATTAAAGGGCCCAGTATGATACGTGAAAGAATGGGCAATAAAATGCCGATTGGGATGATTCAGAACGGTCTGGGCATTCTGGTTCGCATTTCATCATTTTTAATAAAGTGGATATTTTGTTGCCATTTTTCTCAATTTCAATCAGCTCTATCGAGTCGTTTGCTCAAGTGCCATAATCATGAAGGCATGATTGTGAGCAATTTCTAAACAGGGCTGAGTTATTAGTCTAGAATTTCCAGCAACAGGAGGTTGGCGAATTATGTTGTCAATTTTGTCACTTTGTGTGTTGGTCCCGCCGTCGCACAATTAGTTCAAGGTCCCCTGGATTTGTAATTTGAATAAGCAGCAGTGAGAGTAATGGTAAATCACAAACAGTGCAGCAAAAGTTTGAAGGAACATCAAATGGAACTGGTCACTCAGATGTTTGAGTACTTTCATTCTTTCATTTCCTAACTTCATGAGAAAGGAAGAAAAGAGTGGGATGCCAGCATTTTCTGTCATAGGAAGATTTATGAATAAATACAAAAAGAAAGAGAAAAATTGAGAAGGAAGTGAGAAGAAGCTGAGGTACCCTATTGCCACTTGACATGAACCATGAGCAATGCTAAATCCCTTCAAAACTTGACTATTGTGTAACAGGAAGTTATAATATTTGAACTGTTTTTTTTTCCTGACTGGTTTATTACTGTCTTGCTAATTATTTTCCTCTGTCTTCAGTTTATGTGTACATACAGTTATTGATATAATTATGAAGAAGCGCGGGAGAAGAACTCAGCAACTTCATATTGTTTTCTAATTAACTAAAACAAATTAACCTTTTGAACTTTCAAAAGAAATTTAATTTTTGTATACTTATGTAAAACTTAATGCTAGTGAGGGAAAATCAAAATTGCTGAGATGTATCTTTATAATCACAGTGCTGATTTCAGGATTATTTTGTTTAAAATATAACATTGGCAAAAAGGAGGGTGCGGGTGCCGGGAGCAACAACAATAACTCAAACTCAAACGAAATTGTGATCTTAGCATAATAAATGTCCCTGTGTTGATTCCTCTGTTCCCCCACAAAATCAATCATTGACTTTAAGATCTTACTAACTCAACAGATGGTTGCTCCTGGTTATAAAAGGGCGCTCTATGAAGCAAGCAGCTGCTGAAACAATTAAAGAATAACATGGAAGACTGTGTTCAAAAGGAACAAAGTAAAAGAAGCTCATCATATATTGAACACAGCAACTGTGACATAAAATATTAACCAACAGTCAGGGCATCATGCATTGATGATTTGGCTGATCTCCGCCCATTGGCAATAATTGATCGCTGACTGAAAACACAAAACAAAGCAACTCCTTTCAAGCAATAGAGTAGCTTAATTTATATTGGAATCATAGAATCTTTGGATGATGAAGCATAGAAGGGGGCCACTCTGCTCATAATGCCTATACCAACTATTTGTTATTACCTTCCAACTAGTCCCACAACCCTAGTCTTTCCTCATAACCTTGCCAGTCCAAAGACGTGCAGGGTTAGACAGACTGGCCATGGTAAATTGCCCCTTAGGTGACCCAAGATGTGTAAGTTAGATGGAGCAGTCATGGTAAATGTGCAGGGTAGAGCAGGGGAGAGGGCCTGGGTGTGATACTCGGTCAGAAAGTCGGGACAGAGTCGAAAGGCTGAGTAGCCTCCTTCTGCACTGTAGGGATTCTATGATTCTAAGTTCCCTTCTGCCCCATTCTGCTCAAGAGTTGTGCACTTGATCTTCCAAGGTCCATTACAAAATCTGGGAATTCTGGCAGGGTCAGCAGTAGGTAAATCTTGTCCATCCAGAATTATTTGGTAGTAGATGGGGTGCTAGGCAGGAAGTTGGTGCTGTGGGTGGCAGGCATAACATGGATATTTATTATCTCCTACAAAACAAAACATTGATCATCTGATTTTTTTTAAAAAACAATAGCTCTGGCTTCAGTAATGCAAGAGCAGGTTTACACATTTTATTCCCAATGTGAGGCATTGTCGGGGAGCACAGTCATAAATCCTGGCAGAGGGCCCTGTAATTTTGAAATTAATCTGAGAATTGGCAGGAAATGTATAACAGAATGTTCAGTTCTGAAATGGCAGAGGAAGCAAAATTTAAATCAAAGCTAATGGGCAGAAAATCATTGTAGGCATGCCTGAATCTGGCTAAACTCACAGCATGCAAATTTATGCACCAGGAGTGTGCTTTAATAAAACTGACTGTCATGGCTAAAGGTATAATGCAATCCTCTGGAAAATTCAAAATATACACTATTCTAAAATGAGACAAGTGTACATCTTGTAAAAGAGAGTTAAACCTGAAAAATATACTAATGCTGGATGACTTCAGTGTGGCGTTTCAAATCCTGCAGCTAGTCAAGTAAATACTCATATTCAGGTAAGCAACAAAAGTTGTCCATTCAGCAAGTAGTCACAGATGCAAAATAAACTGATCAGAAGGGACAAGTTGTGAGTGAGAGAAGAATAGCTTGACAGAGTTGAAAGATTAAAACAGTATCTTCTATGCTGTAGTTCAGATCATTCATTTGCTCAAATAAAGGTTCTGCTCATTGGTATTTCTCAACAAAGATCACTGTTATCTATCTTCTGCCATTTAGATTTTTTTTCCCTTGCAGACTGCCCTCATGCATGTTTTAAACCTGCTCCGTCAATAATTGCTATTTTGGAATTTGCTGAGCTGAGCATTAAATGTTCTGCCCTCGCTCTGTGAGAGGATTATTACTCCTATGAAAGATGTCTCTTTAAAATCCAAGGTAGTAAGGCACTGTGCAATGAGTTGTGAAATAGAAAAGTGGGAACAGTTTCTTCTAAAGATTGGTGCTGCTGGCTGCCTTTCTAATACACCTTTCTTCAAACCATAAAAAAGAAAATAATCTTGAAATCACTTTCATTACTGTTCATGAAAGGAGAAAAGAAATCTATAATACCAAATAAAATTATTTGCAGGTTTATGCTTCATATCACATTGGAAAGTGCTATTAGATGGGCCAATCAGCTAATTTGAATGAGCAGATCATGGTGTTTTCTCTCTCACAGAAGGAAGAAGCCTCCAGATGAATGAATAGTTTAAATGTTTAAAGTTTATTTATTAGTGTCACAAATAGGCTTACATTAACAAGGCAATGAAGTCACTGTGAAAATCCCCTAGTTGTCACACTCCGGGGCCTGTTCGGCTGCACTGAGGGAGAATATAGCACGGCCAGTGCACCTAACCAGCACGTCTTTTGGACTGTGGGAGGGAACAGGAGCACCCAGAGGAAACCCACACAGACATGGGGAGAATGTGCAGATTCCACACAGAGAGTCTCCGGAGCCGAGAATCAAACCTGAGTCCCTGGTGCTGTGAGACAGCAGTGCCAACTACTGTGCCACCATGCCGTCTCATAAGCCTATTTATGACACTAATAAATAAATTTTAAACTTTAAAATATCATCTGAGTGGTTCTATTTCCAGCATCATTAATGGAAAGCACTGGCAGGAAAACAGCAGGCAACAATGACTCGCAAAACCATCTTCCTGAGGATGTACTATCACCTGCTTTATCCTTTCAAAGTGCCAACATAAAAACTGGTGCTCTGTTTGGGTTACACAATGAGCCAGAGGGATGTACACATGGTGAAACACTCAGCACATACTAATAGCAGGTGCTGATGGAAGGAACAGTCCAGGACATGGCTCACTGGAGGTAATGCCATGTCCCTGCTCTTTGGAACAGGACAGAAGAGAGATTCAGGGAGACTAAACAAAAATAAAATGGTTATTATCAGCCTGCAAAAGGAGCATTAACATGATGGATCTAAGTGTAGAGGTGTCTGGTTTCAGTTTGTGTAGTACCAGGATGTTGTACCTAGGTTTTCACTATAAATTACGAATCTGGTGAAATCGCAACTGTATGCCATGTTGGCTCTTGACTGCACTTTGGAGAGATTTATGTCCACTTTGGATAGATTGGTGAACCAAATAGATGGGCTTTCATTTTGTCCTTGCTCCTTTCATGTGAAAAATCATTATTCCAGCACCCACAAGGCATTGAAAATATTACACTAGTATGAGTACACTCTGTATGGAGAGTCCTCACTAAAAGTGCTGGTTACATTTCTAAAAACTACCACTTTAAGTGAAGCATGGCTTCCCATAGGAATCAATGTTAAAGCCAGAATTAGGTTTCTAAGGACAAGGTTTTTCATGGAAAAATTTATGTCAGAATCAAAATACTATACCATACAGGCTGGAGTGCTGGACAGTAATTGGCTTTAAAATTCCTGTCATGACTGCAGGCTTCTTCCTTGCAGCTGCCTCTTTTAAACCCCAAGTTAACAGGTTCCTCTAACGGATGTACTGTACATTATGGTATAGAGCAGTATCCTCTGTGTAGCAAGGAATTCTTATAAAAACAGAAGTTCACAGCAGTTCCTCAGGTACATACTGTACAAACAACAGGGAGATTTGAGAACAGAGTTTACAGTCCATTGGAGTGCTGCACAGTACGACAGAGTACTCTTTAAAAAAAACACAATGTCCTCATAATTCCTCAACTAGTACAAGTTACAGTAATAATAACAGCTTAAAAATCAAGTTCAGTTTAGTATGGGGATGGGGTGCCTGAAAATGCAGTTAAAAAAAACAATGTTACTTGAAGGACAAAATGGCACCAACACAATCACAAGCCAGACTGTACTCACAGAATGGCTCATTAACATCCTTTAGGGAAGGAAATTTGTCATCCTTACTTGGTCTGGCCTATGTGTGATTCCAGGGCCACAGCAATGTGGTTAACTCTCAACTGCCCTCTGAACAAAGGCAACTAGAGATAGGCAATAAATGCTACCAACCAGTGACTCCCATATCCCACAAATGGACAAAATAAAATCACGGCTTCGTGAAGACATCATCACGTCGGGGACTTGATGAAGTCATCACATCTGATGTGTGATGACACTACTCGCACACATTAAAATGGAGAGTACTGCGCTTTAAATGAAACCCAGAGATAAACAAAAAAAAACCTTAAAGGCAAAGCCATTTTAAAAGAGGGCACTTAAAATAGGGATTCACTGCATTACTATTTCTGAGACAGAGAGAATATTAAGTGTATCAAAAAAGAATGCAGGTTTCATTCACATAACATTCTACAGTAAATATTCAAGTGAATGTAGTGTCTTGATCTACCACTTTTAATCTACAAGGAAGTCAAAGGTTATTTGGGGGGGAGAGGTAGTGTGGGGATGGGAGGGGACAGGCAGGGAAGTTGAGATAAAGCCACAATTAGATCAGTCCTGATCTTATTGAATGTCAGAGCACAAAAGGTAAATGTTCTATTCCTCCTATTTCTTCATTATATCTGCAATATTGTTGTGTGGAACCTGCAGTTCTTGAGTACTGACACTCTTTTTAAATGATTTGGAAGCCATTACTTGTGATAAATGTCCTTAATGTGTTATGCCAAGCTACACTGCAAAGTGACCATTCATTTTTATGACTCTGGTTCATGTCCATTTAGTTGGAAATGTTTTCTAACTGTAAGATGTGTGTAAGTTGAAGTTTAACCATTTTGTAGTGAACCATGAAACCACCTTAAAACTAGTTTCAAAGCAGACGGGAAGAAAGGATTAAGCTTTTTTATTAACAGAAGTGAAATTTTATACTTCTTACTGTGAAAGATTGCAATTCGCCAGTGAATGAAGAATGTTGATTTCTGCATTCAATGCACAGAATTTTTTAGCCCTGTGGTTTTGGGTTTTGAGGAGTGGGGCAGGGGCCGGGTGCCAGGAAACTAGGGATGGCTGAATTCCAAAAACTTCCTGGGGTGTGCAGGAAATGCGGATCAGATACCAGTATAACAGAGACAGGCAATCAATATACATAATTAAGATTCGAATTAAAGGTAATTCTCTGGCCTTGCAGCCATTCTGCTGGCAGTGGAATTCCACCCCCCATCCTACACACACACACACACAAACACACCAGACTCTGGAAGGCTTGATAGCTACTCTGTGGGTGAGAAAGGCATTCCCTGCAGCCACAATGATTAAAGCAGAGGAGTTTCCCCTCCAATTCCCAAGGATCCTGCTAGCATTGCTCCTCTAAAATATTGAATTACATTTAGACATCTGAGGTTACCTCAATTTGGAAACACCCTTGAGGTCTGTTACAGCCTCAGCATCATTCACCTTGCCAAGCAACGCTGCCAAGGTTCTCGAGCTACTGGCCCTTGAATTGGGCTAGCAATATTGGAAGCCCGCTTGCCATCCTAAATAGGATGTTAAAAAGTTTAAAGTTTAAAAGTTTATTTATTAGTGTCACAAGTAGGCTTACATTAATACTGCAATGCAGTTACTGTGAAAATCCCCTAGTTGCCACACTCCAGCACCTGTTCGGATACAGTGAGGGTGCATTTAGCATGGTCAATGCACCTAACTAGTATGCACTATTGGAGGAAACCAGAACACCCTGAGGATACCCACGCAGATGCGTGGAGAATGTGCAGACTCCGCACAGACAGCAATCCAAGCCAGGAATCGAACCCAGATCCCTGGCGCTTTGAGGCAGCAATCCTAAACACTCAGCTGTCATGCCAGCTGTTAAGGATGGAAGTATCCAATGGTAACCAACCAATTATGACCACCTCCGATAAATAGCTTTGCCAGTTTGGCTCCCAGCAAGTGCAGGTTCAAGACTGGTTTGGAATCCTGGGATCCCCAAATCTGCAGGAAAATCCTGACTAATATTACAAAATACTCTCAAATCAGATCTTGTAAAGTTCTGAGGCAGTGAAGTAACTACTCCAACAAAACTGTCATGATAGGAAATGTTGCTCCAGTCTACTGTTCATTTCCTAAGCATCAAGCTTCATTACAGACATTGAAATTGCTATTTTAATGCCATTTAATTTGAATTATGTTTAACTTTGTGTACTTGCTAGAAACTAGATTTAAACTTCTGAACCTCATTTCATTTAGTCCCCTTACAGTCATCAGCCATTATGTAAAAACTCGTATCTCACCAGTTAACGATCTCAATCATTTAGAAAAATTATAACTCGAGTACAAAAATCTATGCAATTCACTCTCTGATGTTTATGAAAGAAATCATATAATAAACAAGAAGCACATTAAACAAATGAAAGGGTGCATTTATTTAATTAAACTCTCATAATTTACTGACGAGGTTATCATAATAAAAGCTTGAAAAGCTAAAGCGTGCACAATGAGCATCAGAATTCAATGCGGCAGGGTAATTAATCAAAGGGAAATAATTTGGCAAAACACACTTAGAAGAACCAACACCTCAATTCATATAGTAAATTAGATTGCTGAATGAATTACTAACAGCTCAGGGAAATTGACATATGAGGGCTTGCCATCAGGGAAAACAGCAACGTGAGCTGAAAATCAGGGAAATCCAGTCTGAGTAAGGCCAGAGCTCAGAAGCTTCATGCTGTTTGAGCCCTCAAGCTGACCGGGGAGGAGGAAGAGAATGTCCTTTGGGAACATACATCCTTTGCTTGTCGGCTAATTCTGGCCCTATCCACAGCTTAGTGTTCTTCCTCCTCCTTCTAGGCATCATCAGGCCCACTGCCTCCTCAACATCCTCCTCATCCAAGGAGATCTGATGCTTGCCCCTCTCCTCTAAGTTGTTTCCCCTCTGCAGCACTGGGTTGTGGAGAGGACAGCAGACCACAATAATGCAGGAGACCCTCTGGGCGCTGTACTGTAGGGCACTCCCCTGACAGGTCCAGGCGCTGGAACCGCATCTTCAACAGTCTTTTCGCCTGCTCCACCAACACATGTGTTAAAGTGTGAGCCTCATTGTATCGAAGCTCCAGTACTGGCCACCTTCTGAGTGGGTACCCCTTGTCTCGAAGGAGCCATCCCTCCAGCCACTGCTGCCCCATAAAGACAGCTGGAATTTGCAAGAGGCCCAAGATGTGGCTGTCAAGACACTGCTTCCCGGGAAATGGGCACACACCTGCATGAAGTGCGTCGTATGGTCGCAACTAAGTTGCAAGTTGAGGGAGTGGAGTTCTTTGCAGTTCCGATTGATGCCATGGTAACAAGCCAGGTAGGTATCAGATCTTGCAGTTGGGGCATACCTGCTAGGTCAGCGAAGTCCATGCTCCTGGCATCAGTGCTTGTCTGGTCCTGGTCAAAGTTGATACACCCATCAGCCAATGCATACAGGGCATCTGTCACTCCCCTCAATGAATTTGTGAGTGGAAAACTGGGAGATGTGTCCTGTAGTGCCCTGGAACGAAGTGCTCGCATAAAAGTTCAGAGTGGCTGTAAGTTTAAGAGCCACAGGTATTGGGTGTCCTCCATGCAGTGTCAGTTTGTGCAGTATGTGGCAGAGTTGGTCCTCTGCCCTTGGGACAGATGCAGTCCTCTCCAGCACTGCAGTTCAGACAGCTGATTCTTGGCTGGTACTGTCTCCGACGTAGTTCCTCCAGATGTGCTCCTGTTCCCTGTGCAGCTGCAGGACACTGGTCCTGGCCATGCTCAGCAGCACACCATTGTCTCTGCTGCTGGTCAATCCTGATCAGTAGAAAGGTCAATTCAACAAGTCCCATGATTCTGATGATCATGCACTGAGAGAGTGAGGACATCACAGTGAGCGCTCACTCTTATTACTCCTTACACCTGTGACTTCCACCCACGTGCTTCTCATTACCTGGGTAAATTTCTGCTCTCTGGCACACTATTCCCTCTGACACTACAGCCACATCCCCACATAGCCTCCTCTATACTCCAACAGGATGAATAGTGTTGAGCCTCTATTATTGCATGGCATCTGACCCGCACATCCTCCAACTAACCCAATCTCCACCGATCACCCACTCCAAGACCTGTTGTAAATGATGTGACATCATGCCAGCACCAGCTAAATGTTTGGTGTGGACTCAATATCCAGTATGAGTGCTTGCTAATGATTTGCTGATGCATTCAAATTAGGTTCCTGTCCCTCCCCAGCATGTTCCCCAATACTCTGCTGGTGAAGTTCTTTCAAAGTAGGAAAACGTAATCTTGCCAGTGAGAATCACATTTTTTCAAACTCTCCATTATCGAGCCTGCCATTTTCATTGACGGAAAGAGTGAATCATAGAATAGTTACAATGCAGAAGGAGGCCATTAGGCCCATCGAGTCTGCCTGGACTCTCTGACAGAGCATCTTACCCAGGTTCTATCCCTGTAGCACCACAAATTTATTCCACTAATCCTCCCTGACCTACACATCTTGGGACACTAGGGCGCAATTTAGTTTGGCCAATCCACCTAACTGCGCACCTTCAGATTGTGGGAGGAAACAGGAGCATCCGGAGGAAACCCACGCAGACATGGAGAAAATATGCAAACTCCACACTGACGGTCACCCAAGACCAGAATTGAACATGGCTCCCTGGCGTTGTGAGGCAGTAGAGCTAACCCCAGTCCCACTGTGTTGCCCCATGAGTGGGCTCAAGATCCTACCCTTTTCCATTTTTTGGTAAAATTCTGCCATTAGCCTTTCTTTTGTCACAATATTCCTTGTCCCTTTGTCACAATATTCCCGGACATTGATATCCAAATTCTTTCTTTTCTAACTTACAGTCCTTCTGTACTTGTTTAATTATCCATTTTTTATTTAATATTCCCATGAGGTGATCTCATTTATCCTCGCATGGAGAAAACTAAGTGTGGTATTCAGGTCACACAATATTAGACGGCATGGAAATAACTGGACCTTAAGACCCAGAAAGGAGTGGGGAAGTGAAAGAGGAAAATGTATGGGTGAAGAAAAGGGGTGATGGAGAGAAGAAAAGGAGGGTGAGTGACAGTGGCTGTGAGAGTTGCTTGAGGAACTGAAGAAGAAAAGAAAACAGGAAAGGGGAGCAAAGGGGAGCAGAGGCTTGGAAAAGTGATGTACAGGGTGAAGGGACCAGGACTAGAGGCAGCATCCTGTTGGTGGTCTTAATCGACTATGGTGGGGTGTGATTTCAATATTGCTATATTGCTATCCGTCTCACCAGCAGCATTGTCGCCCAGTGCCGGGGGGTGGAAGGGGGAGGGGAATGGTAACGTGGGGGGGCGGGGGGGCGGTCGAGAAATGGAGGAATGGAATGCTGTTTTTTGGGAGGATTGGGCCTGGACCAAGGGGCAGCACAGGCCGTCTTGGGTGGGGCAAAAACAGACAGCTGAGGCAATGTGGGTCAGATATCTTGATAGTAAACAGCAAGAAGAAGAATAGGAATGGAACCAGAAGTTAAACTTTATGGAAAAGGCAGGAAGGCGATAGGACAGTTGAGAATATGGACTGAAGCAGTTTCTACTGAAACACTGTGTTTCTACTATGAGAGTAAGTGCTGATGTTTAACTCATTTATCTGGGGGGAGGGAGTAGTAGGAAATCCGAATGCTACTCCACAGAGCTGGAAATTAAATCTTCATGAGGCTGTTTGCAATCCCAGGGCATTAGGCCAGGAAAATTTAATGATCTCCCTGACCCCGTAAAAATGATTTTGAAATGATTTTGAGGCCCACTGGTTGAATTAGCCTATGTCAACTATCAATGGACAGAGCGCGTGCGGCAACTTCTCTGCCCATTCGCACCTGAAAATTGCATTGACATCCTAGACACATGCCTGGCTGCATTAATGAAGCTTCAGACCCAGGATATTTTTGTTTCCTTATCCATTGGGTGAAATGTTTTCCCATTTGTAGTCATCCAAATGAAAATCTAGCTTGACTGACACATAATTGTTGAGGAGCTGGAACAGATTGTAATTTTGTCCAATTCGTTCATTCCATGACTAAATATTGCAATTCCCTGTATGCCGCTCTGCGGGCATGTTTCAATATTCATTTTTTTTTGCCAGGTAGCTATTACATATAAACATGAGCTGAGAGTTCCCTGACGGTTCAGCAATTTTAATCCACTGCGCATACAGATCCGGAAGGTCATCGGTTCAATACCTGATCCTCTGCACCGACCGAGATATGCAAGCTAGAGTGGCAGCAAAGGTAGTACAATTGCCCTCGGCAATTTTGATTAGGAAAGGAGAAAATCTTTCAGGGTCCCTGGCTTTGCATGCTTTTCAAAGTTGTCTGTAGGAAATGCAAATATACGGATGTATGGCGTGGATAATATCAGACTTGGTTGTGATGCAAATGTGCTTGTATATCCTGCTAAAGCTCATTACCAGGCTCACACATAAATAGTGGCATCTTTAGTGTGATGCTGGAGGATTTTTGGCACCTGAATAACTGTACTATGGTGAGAAATCAATTACTTCTGGAGGGATGAGCAGGCGAAAGCAGAAGAAAAATTAGAACATTCTGAAAATGTGTTTAACAGCAACAGAATTCACATTGCAGAGGAAGATTTGACAGGTGGTGCTGTACTAGCAAATTGTTTCATGTATAATGCTATAAGCTTTATGCCTGGCATATTGCTCCAGATCTCTGTCAGTTTTTAATCACTTATTAACAAAACTAACAAAATAAGGATTTGTTGGCAAATGCCTGGCTTTCTGCAGTTAACAATTTAAAGGTTGTTTGGTTTACAATAATGTGATAGACACCAGCCATTATGTTGTTTTAAACTATCCTTGTTCTTTCTGACAGCTTGCACAGTTAAAAGAATTATAGAATCCCTACAGTGCAGAAGGAGGCCATTTAGCCCATCAAGGCTGCACCAACAACTGTCCCACCCAGGCCCTATCCCTGTAAACCACCCCCTCCTCCCTTATTTACCTTGTTAATCCCCCTGACAGTAAGGGTCAATTTGACTTGGCCAATTAACCTAATTGCACATCTTTGGACAATGGGAGAAGCCGGAGCACTCGGAGGAAACCCATGCAGTCACGGGGAGAACCTGCAAACTCCACAGAGACAGTCACCCGAGGCAGGAATTGGACCCAGGTCCCTGGCACTGTGAGGTAACAATGTTAACCACTATGCCATTGTGCCATGCACAAAAGGGTTGAATGCTGGCAATTTCAAGTTTGAAAATGCTCTTAAATTAAGTATTTTATGAAACAATTCCTCTCCGTGTTAAATGAGTATCGAGAATTCTAAGGACGATACGTTATTTATTTTCCAACCTTTTAGAGGCTGTTTGGGATCTGTAAGATGCCTTTTTAACTGAAGAAAGACTAATAATAATAATGAGCTGATGACAATATACTAGTGTTGCCAATTATTACACAAATAACTGGTTTAATCTAAGTGGTGTCTCTGCCTGTGAGTCTCATCTTTTTCTCTACAATGTGTTACTGGAAGTTCACTGAATTATTGAAGAACATATTCAAATTGCTCATAGGTACAGCTGAAAGCCTTTGAAGTTATTTCTGAGCAAAAGAGAACCATGGAATATCTGTCAAAATCTACCATAAAATGCTTTACCTTAGTCACATTTGAAAATACAACATATCACTGAATAAAGTTTTTATGATCTACACAATTTTTTTTCTGGTATTCTTTAGAGTTTCGTTCACCAGCTCGTTCATCTTGCATTTGTAACTCACATTCGTGGTTCTTCCTTTCTCATTGATGGATGGTTGTTCCGAGTTTCTAGGAAAATTAAGATTGTGCTGGGTGATATTAGTAACTAACCTGTAGGCATGCTTGTATGGGATTCTTCTGGTATTTTAACAAAGGTTTTAACCCATTGAAATGAGTAGCTTAATATCTTTGTCAAAATAACATGTGGGGAACAGGATGAAGCAGTTGATCAGTCACCTGCCTTTTGCCTTTGGGACTTGGATTCAAATTAAACTCAGGCCATTAAAAAGATTAACGTACTTTTTGTTTGTTGGCTGTAAGGGTTCTATGTGAAATGAGCTTTGGTACACCCGTTCCATTTCATACCGGCAGCATGGGTCAAGATGACACTGGTACAGTAAAAGGTTCTCCACAGAGCCAATGTTCAGGCAAAGTAGATGGAACCTCCATTTGCATATGGCTGTTCTATATCCTGACCTTTTCTATACTTCCCATGGGCACATTTCCTTTGTTGTTGCTTCTGTGTCTGGTTCTTTCTTTTTCTCTTTACTTGGATTGTTTGATGGAATAAATCAAAGACGTGAAAAGGTTGGGCCCAAGTGGAACGCACTGAAATAGAACAAAACTCCATGTGGCTCATTTCCCAATAGGTGCAGGCACAAACCCCATTATGGTGGAAAATTCTTGCCAGAGGGCCATAATAGCATTTGTGATGGGGAAATCTCAGAATGAGATCTTCTCTGCCCCCTGCCAGCAACATAATCAGTGAGGACATGAGCTTGATTATCATATATTTTGATCCACTTAAATGTTCAAAATCAGTTTAACGCCTCATCAGATGCCCCCACGCCCTGCGTGGTGTAACATTGGTAGGAATCACTACTGGTCTCCGTTTTCGGAGACCAGACGTGATGACCATGCCAGGGGCTTGGGGGTCACTGTAATTCCCAAGTGGTTAGGAACAAGGCAGGGAAGTAACCTGCCCTTTGCTGTGCCAGGTTGGCACTGCCAAGGGACGGAGCCCGATGGGGCTGGGGCATGAAGAGGGAAGGCCTTAAGAGCAGGCGTATAAGGGGTGAAGGGAGAGAGGCGAGCTGGGCCAGTATGGGTTAGGAAGGGGCAGCTGGGGCAGGGCCTATAGGCAGACTTATTGGAGGGCCCTGATGCCAATGATTCTTATGGGGTGAGGGGGGATTGCGGGGTTGATGCCAGCAATCTTTCGGAAGTAAGGGTTGATGCTGACGATCATCAATGCGAGGGTCCTGATGTCCTTTTAGAGTGGGGGGGTCTTTAACTTCAGTTTGCACCCTTTAAAATTCTGATCTCTGTGGAGCTCTTTAGGCCCCGCCCCTCACAACGATGCTGCAAAAACACATCCCCAACAACCCCCTCTGCCCCGGCAACATGTGGGACGATCTCAATGGAAACTATGCCTATTTCTCGGGGAGAAACACGCTGGGCTTCGGTCAGAAACTGACACTTTGCCAATTTTTGGGAATGTTCTGTCCTCAATGATTCAAACAAATTAGCAGATAAAGAGAGAAGGCATCCCTTTAAATATGGCCCACAAGAGACTTTAACTGTAAATGACTTAGGCATCAAATTTGAATTGGTTTACAAAGCTTATTCCAGAGAATCAATAGAAAACTCTCATTGTCATAATTAGCTTTAAATAGAAAACAGTAAAGAAAAGAGAGAATCAGAGAAAGAGTTTGACTCTTTGTGAACACTTCTCTAAGATGTGTTGGTAAAATCTCTGACAGCAGAAATATTCCATTTTACTACACCTCCTGCAGGTGGGAATTTCTCCGGGCCCACAATTAACTTTTATCCTCAGAAACTTCCCACAGCTTGCACACGCTGCCAACTGTTTAACAATGGCAGACAGATTATGCAAACACATTGCATCACATGCACTTCCCTCTCTCTTGCTGCTCAAACTGGGACAGTAGCACCTAAGTGGCAAGAGTGAGGCCCAGTTGTGTGTCCGCATCCTGAGTGGGGGGCTTGTTGTTGTACATAAGAACATAAGAACATAAGAAATAGGAGCAGGAGTAGGCCATCTAGCCCTTCGAGCCTGCCCCGCCATTCAGTAAGATCATGGCTGATCTGTCGTGGCTCAGTTCCACATTCCCGCCCTCTCCCCATAACCCTTAATCCCCTCGCTTATCAAAAACCCATCAACCCGCGTCTTAAAAATATTTAGCGAGGCAGCCTCCACCACTTCAACGGGCAGAGAATTCCAGAGATTCACCACCCTTTGAGTGAAGAAGTTCCTCCTCAACTCCATTCTAAACCGCCCCCCCCTTTATCTTGAGGCTGTGCCCCCTAGTCCTACTGTCCTTTCTGAGCGGGAAGAGTCTCTCCACTTCTATCCTATCCATCCCATTCATCATCTTATACGTCTCAATGAGATCTCCCCTCATTCTTCTAAACTCTAACGAGTACAAGCCTAGTTTATTCAGCCTCTCCTCATAGCTCAACCCCCTCAACTCCAGTATCAGCCTAGTAAACCTCCTCTGCACTCCCTCCAAGGCCAAAATATCCTTGCGTAAGTGCGGCGACCAAAACTGCACACAGTACTCCAGCTGCGGCCTCACCAATGCCCTATACAGCCGCAGCAAGACCTCCCTACTTTTATATTCAATCCCCCTCGCTATGAAGGCCAGCATCCCATTCGCCTTCCTGACCACCTGCTGCACCTGCAGGCTGGGTTTTTGCGACTCATGCACAAGGACCCCGAGGTCCCTCTGCACCGTCGCCTGCTGCAGTTTTTCGCCATGTAAGAAATAGTTCTTCCTACCATTATTCCTACCAAAGTGGACCACCTCGCACTTGCCAACATTAAATTCCATTTGCCATTTCTTGGCCCATTCGCCCAGCCTATCTAGATCCTTCTGCAGACTCTCCACACCCTCTGCGCAATTTGCCGTTCTCCCAATCTTGGTGTCATCAGCAAATTTCGACACCATACATTCGGTTCCCTCCTCCAGATCATCTATATAAATGGTAAATAGCTGAGGCCCCAGCACCGACCCCTGGGGCACTCCACTAGTCACCAACCGCCAATCCGAATAGCACCCATTAACCCCCACTCTCTGCCTCCTATTTGACAACCAATCCTCTATCCACCCTAACACCCTACCCCCAACTCCATGCCCCCTTACCTTCTGCAATAACCTCTTGTGAAGTACCTTGTCAAATGCCTTCTGAAAATCAAGAAACACCACATCCACCGGCTCTCCTCTATCCACCGCCCTAGACACATCCTCATAGAACGCCAATAAATTTGTCAGACACGACTTCCCCTTAATGAAACCGTGCTGCGTCTGCTCTAACAAACAATTCCCCTCAAGATGCCTCGCTATTTCCTCCTTGATGACGGATTCTAACATTTTACCTACAACAGATGTTAAACTAACCGGCCTATAATTCCCTGCATTTTGCCTGGCACCCTTCTTAAACAACGGCGTAACATTAGCCGCTTTCCAATCTTC
This sequence comes from Carcharhinus amblyrhynchos, assembly GCF_965287045.1. Lineage (NCBI taxonomy): Eukaryota > Metazoa > Chordata > Chondrichthyes > Carcharhiniformes > Carcharhinidae > Carcharhinus > Carcharhinus amblyrhynchos. The sequence continues at coordinate 104,051,669 of NC_137326.1, forward strand.
CGGCACTTCCCCGGAATCCAGCGATGTCTGGAAAATAATCACCAAGGCATCCACTATCACCTCCACCATTTCTTTCAGAACCCTCGGATGCATTTCATCTGGTCCTGGGGACTTGTCCACAATCAGTCCCTCCAGTCTGTCGAGCACCGCCTCTCTAGTAACAACAATGTCATTGAGACCCTCCAGTCCTACCACCTTTCCATCGCTAACACCCCGCAAATTATTCACGTCTTCCTCCATGAAGACCGAAACAAAAAAGTTATTCAAGACCTCAGCCATTTCCCCATCCCTTACCACTAAGTCCCCCTTCTCATCCTCTAAGGGTCCAACGTTCACCCTAGCCAGCCTCTTCCTTTTTATATATTTATAAAAACTCTTGCTATCCTTTTTTATATTAAGCGCTAGCCCAGCTTCATAGTTTCTCCTACCCTTCTTTATCAACTTCTTTGTCAATCTTTGTTGACATTTAAGCCTCTCCCAATCCCCTTCTCGCCCACATGGGGGTAGAGATTGCGGAGGGCATAGACTAAGCTCGCTGGGGAGGCTGACTGTAAACTGCTAGGCATGTGCTCTGATCCCCCAAATGTGTGTACGAGTGTACCTAGCATATGGGAGACCTATCAACCTGCCACACCATCTCCTACGGTCATCGCCCCCTATTACCCCACCTCCCCCCCCCATCCACCTCCCTCTCCCCAATAGTCACCCCACGCTGATTGCCAGCCATCCTGATTGCCATCCCTCCAATTGCCATGCCCCCCACAGAGATCCCTGATCACCCTGCCATCAGAACCCTTGAACGCCACCTCCTCACACATTCCCCCCGATTGTCAACCACCCCACAGACTCCCCAGTCATCAGAGCACCCCCCCCCCGACCCCCCCATGGATCACCCCTGATCATTGTCCCCCACTCCCAATCACTGGCCTCCTTATCGCTGGTCCCAACTCTCGATTGGCGGCCTCAACCCCCGATCTGTGGCCCCAACCCCAGATCACCGGCCCCACCACCAACCCTCATCCCGATTGCAGCAGCCCCCCTATTTCCTCACCTCCTGCTGACCTTCCCCACTCCCGTCTGGCTTCCCCTGTCTAGCTCCACCCCTCTAGCCCCAATCCCGCCTTGCTCCATCCCCATCAGACCCCACCCCTGTGAGGCCCTGCCCCCTTAGGCCCATTCTCTTGGCACTACCTAGTGCCTGGTGGCCAAGTTGACACTGCCCAAGGGTCACTGTCCAACCCTACCCCTGACCACCCAGGGGGCTTTAATGGCCTCAGATTGGTGGGGACCATCTGTGATCCTCACTGCTGAGCACTTCCTTGGGCAAGCTCTGATTTCTGCTCCTAAACACATGTTCAGCTGTTCAAAGTTGGCTGTAGCATGATTGAATAAATGGCATTGTTGACACCACAGTCATGTTAGATTCTGGCTGATATCATGATTTGCTTATTCTGCTCTCTTCCTCTGCAATCCCTCATTGCCCACTATCTTGACCAACTGAAAATGGCATCTAGCATGGCCTACACCAGTATGGATGCCATGTTCAAGCTGAACCAACACCTGGGGCACCAAAAATGCAGGTGCTCTGCATCCAAATGTTGTGGCAAAGATTTTTTATACTTTATTTTTAAATGGTGCTGGGCTTTATTCTGAACCAATAGATCCTGGTTGTTATTGTCCTGAGCCAGTGCCAGTTGATTAAACTTTACCTTTTCCTCAACACCATATCAGTTCGCAGTAAGTGTCGCACCAAATAATTCAACTAAAATCAGGAAAACTCCTGTGGGAATCATAGAAAAGGCTCTCTATTCTATGATCAATGTATAAATATCCTAGTACACTGAGTTACCAGGATGAAGTAATGCACTTTAATGATAAATTTTAAATTATTCTCAATTAAAGTAATGGATTTTGGCAACCCGTGTCACATTTCTGTGATTCCTGTTCAACAGTATGCTAAAAACTGACAGTCACTCACTCAGGTTAACCACAGCCAAGAAACATTACCAACCTAATGCTTTATTGATTCCATAAGGGATCAAACCAATGTCCTAACTTGAAATGCTTGACTGTAAGATGTGTTTCTACAATATGAATGAATAAAATTATTGTAATGCTGTCTTAACTGTCCCAGACAGCAAAGCTATCTTCCTGTCCTAGAACATAGAACATTACAGCACAGTACAGGCCCTTCAGCCCACAATGTTGTGCCGAGCTATGTCCAATCCCAAGATCAAGCTATCCCACTCCCTATCATTCTGGTGTGCTCCATGTGCCTATCCAATAACTGCTTGAAAGTTCCTAAAGTGTCCGACTCCACTATCACAACAGGCAGTCTATTCCACATTCCAACCACTCTCTGAGTGAAGAATCTACCTCGGACATCCCTCCTATATCTCCCACCATGAACCTTATAGTTATGCCCCCTAGTAACAGCTACATCCACCTGAGGAAATAGTCTCTGCACATCCACTCTATCAATCCCCCTCATCATCTTATAAACCTCTATTAAGTCGCCTCTCATCCTCCACCGCTCTAAAGAGAAAAGCCCCAACTCCCTCAACCTTTCCTCATAAGACCTACCCTCCAAACCAGGCAGCATCCTGATAAATCTCCTCTGCACTCTCTCCAATGCTTCCACATCCTTCTTATAGTGAGGTGACCAGAACTGACCACAATATTCCAAATGTGGTCTCACCAAGGTCCGGTATAGTTGCAGCATAACCCCACAGCTCTTAAACTCTAACCCCCTGTTAATAAACGCAAACACACTATGAGCCTTCTTCACGGTTCTATCCACTTGAGTGGCAACCTTCAGAGATCAGTGGATATGAACCCCAAGATCTCTCTGTTCCTCCACATTCCTCAGAACCTTGCCGCTGACCCTGTAATCCGCATTCAAGTTTGTCCTACCAAAATGAATCACCTCACACTTATCAGAGCTAAACTCCATCTGCCAGATGGAGATTTGACAGATGGCAGATGGCAGATGGAGTTGGCAGACAGAGTTTAACTCCTGCCCTACTAAAGATTTTATCATAAGGTGGGCATTCAAAATTATTAGAGTACAATGGCAGAGGGTGGATTTTGTTCTGAGTGTTTGGGCAGTATTAACATGGATGGGCCTGGAAAGTGGGGCACAGACCCATTACGCTGAATTTCAGCCTGTTTACATCTTCTTCATAGTTTCAGGCATTACGTCCACTTGACGCCAGAATTGCTCACTCAAATAAAAGCATGCCTAAAGAAAGTGGAAATGATATGGATGAAGGTCTGGTTTGTCATCAGAACCAGCTCATTTACTCTGAGTGCCATTCACACCTACTCGATTTAAAACATGTCCTGCAGCTAGGCAGTAAATTAGAGACAGAAGTGAATTTAAGGGCCACAGTAGGAGCAATAAAAAATTCCTGAAAAATACCAGCGGGGACGGGCGGGGTGGGGAAGGCAGATCTCGCTAGTGCAAATCCCGTTTTTGCCCATTATGAGAATTAGCGGCCATTACGGGATTTGGTAACCCAGCCGCTAGATCACACACCTATTCTTGAACTTTTTTGGACGTGAGCTGTTCCACTATGTTAGAGAAGCTCGACACCATCTGCGAGGCCCACCAGCAGCAGCAGAATTGTATTCAATCACAATCTGTTATCTCATGTACCATTCTCATTCTACAATATCTACAAAACAGGGACCAACCCTGATTCAATGAAGGGTATTGGAGAACATGCCAGGAGTAACACCAGGCGTACCTAAAAATGAAGTATAGACCAGGTGAAGCTCCAACACAGGACTACATACATTCTGAACAGCAGGAGAAAAAGGTATAGCTAGAGCTACCACCCAATGGATCTCTTCAAAATTCTGCATTCCTGCCAAATCCAGTCATGAATGTTGGTGGGCAACTGAACAGCGAGCTGGAGGAGAAAGCTCCAAAACCATCTCCATCATCAATGATGGGGAACCATCTTCAGCCAGAAGTACTGGGTGGAAAATACCTCGGCTTCCTCCTGAAGCCCCCAGCATCACAGGTATCAGCTTTCAGTCAATTCAATTCACTCCAGGTGATATCAAGAAATGACTGAAGGCACTGGATACAATAAAGGTCATGGGTCTTGATAATATCTCAGTTGTGGTGCTGAATATTTGGGCTCCAGAACTAGCTATGGCCTTAGTCAAGCAGTTTCCAGTACTGGTATAAACAAGCATCTACCGATAATGTGAGAAATTATCTGTCCACAAAAAAACAAGACAAATCCATTCTGGCAAATTATTATTCTCATTAGATTACTCTCGATCATCAGTAAAGTGAAGGAAGGTATTGTCAACTGTGCTATCCAGTGGCACCTTTTCAGTAACAGTCTGGTGATCAATGCTCAGTTTAGATTCCATCAGGGCCATTCAGCTCCAGACTTTATTACAGCCTTGGTCCAAACAAGAACAAAAGACCTGAATTCCTGAGATGAGGATTGCCCTTGACTTCAAGGCAACATTTGACTGAGTGTGGCATCAAAACTAACATAACTAAAGACAATGAGAATCGGGGGAAAACTCTCTACCAGTTGGAATCATACCCAGCACAAAGGAGGATTATTGTGGCTACACCAGCAGGTCAAATACTCAGAACTCTGCAGAATACCTCACCTCCCAAAGCCTGTCCTCCATCCACAATGCACAAGACAGGATTGTGATGGAATAATCTCTACTTGCCAAGATGAGAGCAGCTTCAATACTTAGAATGCTTGTTTCCAACAAGACTAAACAACCAGTTTGTTTGGCACTAAACATTCACTCCCTCCATCACCAGCAGCAGAGCGTACAATCTGCAAGATGCAGTGCAGCAACTTGCCAAGCCTTTGTCAATAGCACCCTCCAAATCTACAGGCGCTACCACATAGACAGCCAAGGCAGCAGATGCAGCTAACACCAGCAGTTGCAAGTTTCCCTCCAAGTGACTCGGCACCTGGATGTGGAAATAGTTTGCTTTTCCTTCACTGTCACTGAGTCAGTGTTCTTCCCTAACACCACTGTGGATGTATCATCAGCACACAGGCTGCAAAGTTGTCAAGTGCAGTTTGGGATGGGCAATAAATTTTGACTTTGCAGCAACATCTACAAACCAGGGATGAATAAATAAAACAAAGAGATCATTGCAGGCCTGAAAAAAAGGCAAAATACATGGGCAGAGGCAGATTTACAATGTATGAGGACCTGAACTCAGCTTCGTTTCTAACCCCCTCCCAACTTCACATCCTTTCCCGACGTCACCCAATCTCATTCCACAGAATGCAAAGGTGGAAACCACAAAAATACACAAATTGCTGACTTCTTTGGTGCTTTAAGTACCTCACAAGAGGTTATTGCAGAAGGTCAGGGGACTTGGAGTTGGGGGTAGGGTGTTAGCGTGGATAGAGGATTGGTTGTCAAATAGGAGGCAGAGAGTGGGGGTCAACGGGTGCTATTCGGATTGGCGGATGGTGACTACTGGAGTGCCCCAGGGGTCGGCGCTGGGGCCTCAGCTTTTTACCATTTATATAGATGATCTGGAGGAGGGAACCGAGTGTAGGGTGTCGAAATTTGCGGATGACACCAAGATTGGGGGAACGGCCAATTGTGCGGAGGGTGTGGAGAGTCTGCAGAAGGATCTAGATAGGCTGGGCGAATGGGCCAGGAAATGGCAAATGGAATTTAATGTTGGCAAGTGTGAGGTGGTCCACTTTGGTAGGAAGAATGGTAGGAAGGACTATTACTTACGGGGCGAAAAACTGCAGCAGGCGACGGTGCAGAGGGACCTCGGGGTCCTTGTGCATGAGTCGCAAAAACCCAGCTTGCAGGTGCAGCAGGTGGTCAGGAAGGCGAATGGGATGCTGGCCTTCATAGCGAAGGGGATTGAATATAAAAGTAGGGAGGTCTTGCTGCAGCTGTATAGGGCATTGGTGAGGCTGCAGCTGGAGTACTGTGTGCAGTTTTGGGCGCCGCACCTGCGCAAAGATATTTTGGCCTTGGAGGGAGTGCAGAGGAGGTTCACTAGGCTGATACCGGAGTTGAGGAGGTTGAACTATGAGGAGAGGCTGAATAAACTAGGCTTGTACTCGTTGGAGTTTAGAAGAATGAGGGGAGATCTCATTGAGACATATAAGATGATGAATGGGATGGATAGGATAGAGGTGGAGAGACTCTTCCCACTGAAAAAAGACAGTAGGACTAGGGGACACAGCCTCAAGATAAAGGGGGGGCATTTTAGAACGGAGTTGAGGAGGAACTTCTTCACTCAAAGGGTGGTGAATCTCTGGAATTCTCTACCCATTGAAGTGGTGGAGGCTGCCTCGCTAAATATTTTCAAGAAGCGGGTTGATGGGTTTTTGGTGGGAGAGGGGATTAAGGGTTATGGGGAGAGGGCCGGAAGGTGGAGCTGAGCCACGACAGATCAGCCATGGTCTTGTTGGGTGGCGGGGCAGGCTCGAGGGGCTGGATGGCCTACTCCTGTGCCTATTTCTTATGTTCTTATGTTTTAACTTGTAAAACCATGCCTTTATGAATAATTGCTGAATTGAAATCCAAGCTTACCTCTTGTCAGAATGATGGTAAAGTTGGTCAATATTATGATGTGAATCTTGAGGCAAGCGAACATGGAACTTGCTGATGAGCAACAAGATGGAAAAATCAGCTGATGACCCCATTGCAGCACAGGCCAATGCAGAACAAAATGAACCAGAACAGCGAAGGAGCAAATACTCCAATCAACAAGGTGCATACACTGCCATTCAGTATATTTCACAGAGTGTCATTCAGTTTCAAAAATAAAACTTACTTTGTCTCACAAAAAATAAGTTATTGCTGTAAATTAATGTGAGTGGATTGTCCAGTGAGTCCAAGTCCAATATCAGTGGCTTTGTCTGGCAGGATTCTGTTCTTTGTCCTAGAGACTTCCTGAAGGCCTTGCTTGAGAGCGATGTGGTTAGAACTGCCCCGTATGTGACCAGCTGCAGCCATTATATCAGACCAGCAATGATCAATTTTCGAAAACAGAATTTAAATCAACAGAATGTGGAAGAAGGGAAGATTTTCTTGCTTCATCCCTTGTTAGCATGACAATTTAGATGGCCCTTTCTCTGCACCTCTTCTCTACATCATAGGTAAAATCTTGTAAAGACACGCTTTCAGTTGTCAATATTGCTGAACTTGTCAAATGTTGCTGACTCAGTGTACTTTACAAATAATTTTTAACTCTTTTCAGTACAGAAAAAGAACAGAAAGAAACGTTTGTGACAGGTATTGCTAACATTTTTTTTAACAGTTTCACACTTGGAAAGCTTGCCTGCAAACTGTCATGTACAAGTCTGTGCAAATCAGCTGCTGATCTCAAAGCACAGAGCTCAACATTATGGATGAAATGGATGAACTGTTTCACTTCATCTTCAAAAAGATTTGTCCTCTGTCAGATTCACATAATGCAGTGGCTTTGAACGTTTTTATCCAAACTTGTCAAAAAGCACGCAAAATAAATCTGACAAAGGATCATCCAGACTTGAAATATTAACTCTATTCTCTCTCCACAGATATCATCAGATTTGCTGAGATTTTCCAGCTTTTTCTGTTTTGTTTCAGATTTTTGTACCCAAAGTAATTCTCTTCCTTGGCAGTTTTCTTCGGAGCTTTACTTCTACTCTGCAAATGCACCATTATTGTGTCACAAATAACATTGGCAATCGCAACAATGATCTTCTCTTTCCCTTTCAATGTGATTTAATTGTCTCTAGTTTTATCAAAAAAAAACTTCCTGCATCTTGAATGCTTTTCATTATCAGGAGGTCCTTTTCTTTATATTAGTGCCCCTACTTCCATTGAGCTTCCACTGAAGTTGTTTCAAACTTCCATGACAAAAACTTTAAACTGAGGATAACAATTGTGCAGCATTCAATAAAATTGTATTAAAATTTTGCAGTGATTTGCTGACAGCATTCACTCTTTGAAGTAAATGCTCCACCAAAGATTTTAAAAACAGCAATATCATACTTTTCAAACTTCTCTGCTAAGGATTGTGCTTAAGCTTTCACATGTATTTTTTCTGAATATGATGCAGCTATGTTTAATAAGGTTTCCTTTTTATCAGCAAAGTTCATTTTTAAAGCCACAACAGCATTTGCACGAACAGATTACCTGGTATCACAAATGCTTTTGACTGTCAAACATTTTCCATTTGACTGCTTTAAGTGTGATTGTGACATACTCCACCAATACGTGTAAACTGAAATAAGGCATACACATTTTGAATGAAGTCAAAGAATGTACAGCTCTCTCATAGGATTCAGCTGCAACATTGCAGATTAAATTCAAAGGAGTGAACTGGAACATGGGATGAATAAAGTCTTGCTTTTCGATCTGAATATCTTCCTGCCATATTTGCACATTATTAATGCTCTGCCCGTGATCATTTTTGACGTTGAAACCTAAGTTTGCAATGATTTCCAAAACAGTTGTCTCCAGACATTCCCTTGTAACTGGACAAAACAAAGAAATCACTCCACAACCTTACCATTACTGATCAGATATCTTAAAGTCAATGTTAACTGCTCCACATGACTCACATTTGGTGTTGAATCAGATATTATGGCATAGTGTTGGGCATCTTTTACTTCATTAGTGAATTGGTTTCTGAGCTGCTCTTCCATTACAATGATGTAGTCATCACTGATTCTGTGTGTTAAAAAGTTAGTCTTCCCTGAACCACAATATTAATAACTTTTCAAATGCTCTTTGAGAAGCTCATGGAGATATTCAAGGCAGGCTAAAAAATTATCTCTTCGACTTGACACCGATGACTCATTGTGTCCTCTTAGAGATAATCCCAAAGAAGACAGCAGTTTAATTGTGGGAACAACATGTCTCAGCACTTTTCTCTAATAAGAACACTCATTTTCAAACTGAGCCAATAATGCTGAATCAGTTCTTCCAGATAATTTACATCTTTGAATGAATATACACATAGCCTTGATATTAGCTTTAGAAGCTTTATGATCAGTAAGATCTCTTCCAAACATTTCTCCAGTTAGAGTACCCATTGACGAATGCTGGATTCCCCCTATTAGGGTCAACAAATAATTTGCAAACATAACAATTTTGACTTAGAGGTGTCCAAAAATATCAACCAATTTCTAATTTTCATCATTCTATTTCTTTTTACCCTCAGAAAATGGGACGTATGGAGCCTTCCAACATGCTTTCGGCCTCAAATGTCAAACTCATCTCAAATTTTCCATAGGACCTATGTTTTCTGATTTATTTAGTGCAAAATATTCACTAATACTAGAGGAACAAATTTGGGCCATAAGGCAACGTATTCAGGGTAGGTTTCTTCCCTCACTTCGACAAAAGAATCAGCATTATCTTGTAGTTCCATTATCATTTCAGAGCCCACTTCTTTTTCAACTTTTTAAAGTTTACGTTTATTTATTAGTGTCACAAGTAGGCTGACATTAATACTGCAATGAAGTTACTGTGAAAATCCTTTAGTCGCCATACTCCGACACCTGTTTGGGTACACTGAGGAGAGTTTAACATGGCCAATGCATCTAACCAGCATGTCTTTGGACTGTGGAAGAAAACTAGAGCACCTAGAGGAAATCCACGCAGACATGGAGAGAATGTGCAAACTCCACACAGATGATGACCCAAGTTGAGAATCAAACCCTGGCCCATGGTGCTGTGAGGCTGCAGTGCAACCCACAGTGTCATTGTGCCACCATTTTCAGGCGATGTTGTATCTCCCAAAATTGGCAAATCTAAGTCAGCTGGTAATTCACCCATACTTTCGGTGGATGAGGGTGAATGTGCACTTTGAGCTCTGTTCAACACTTCAAACATTTGAAAGAAAAATGACAAACTGTCCTCTTGCCTCGCTGCCAATTTTCTGCAATTTGGCTGCCAAATTGATAGCATCGCTTCACATTACTATAGAAACTGAACTTGATTTTAATGAAATGTCTGAAGGAGCAGGCATTTGCACAGTCAATCCCACATTTTTATCAACTTAAATTCAAGCTCTGCAAAAAATGGATTCTTTGATTGTGCGGCTGTGATTCTGGGTTTCAATCAACACTCACTCTATTCTTCTCCTGCCCATTTCCCCTCACAAACTCAAAAATTCTCTCTCCCTCGAGACCTCCAACCCCATCACAAACTCGCTGTCCCTCCTAAAGCACACTCCCTCCCTGCAGGTCTGCAACCCTGGCTAAGACCAGCTGTTTATTAAAACATGTTTGTGAGGTGCTTTCATTAGCTTACTTCATAAAATAGATTCATAGAATCTCTACAGTGCAGAAGGAGGCCATTCGGCCCATCGAGCCTATAGTGACAACAATCCTCTCTATGCCCTATTCCCGTAAACCAATCCCTGTAACGCCACACATCTATCCTGTTTTCACGCAGACACGGGGAAAATGCATGACCTGATGACTCTGTGGAGTTTGCACATACTCTTGGTGTCTACGTGGGTTTCCTCCAGGTGCTCAGGTTTTCTCTCACTGTCCAAAGACATGCAGATTAGGTGGATTAGCCATGCTAAGTTGCCCCTTAGTGTCCAGAGATGTGTAGGTTATTTGGATTAGCCATGGAAAATGCACAGTGTTATGAGGATAGGGTTTGAGGGGGATGGGGGGTGGGGTGTGGGGTGGACTTGTATAAGATGCCCTGTTGGTGCTCACGTGCTAGAGTCATTGCATCAGAAAGAATTTAGATCAATTCCTCCATCCTTCTCTCTAGTCTGGTGACAGCTTCTAACAACTCTCCCTGATCTCCCCATGCCTACTGCTGCATTGCCAATGTTTCTCTCAGGGTCAATTCTAACATGGCTCCCCGCTGGGTGCATGACAATGTTGAAATTACCAAAAAATTCCATTTTTTATGTATAGTTTGGATTGTCCTTGGATTTCTACTAAAGAGACAAAATTCCACAAGCCAGCGAAATAAAGATTTCTGTGGATCCCAAGAAAATGTGGGCTAGAATTCTTCAGCTGTTCATGCCAGCTGGGTTTGCCTGTCCCGCCGGCAGTGCACCCCTGTCTGTGGGTCTCCCACCGGCGTGGGGTGACGTCAAAGGAAATTCCCATTGACAACAGTGGGACTGGAGAATCCCGCTGGTAGTAAACAACTCGCCACCTCCTGCCAGCGGGAAACACACGGCTGGGAGGCCGGCGAATCCTGACAGTGTTGTACCTTGGAATATGTGTCTACAAGTGTTGCACAGATCTGGGGAGGGATTTTCCAAGTCCTTCTGCTGGTGGGATATTTCAGTTCTGCTAAAGTCAATTTAAGTCAATTGCTCACTGAATTTTACCCATCTTTTGCCACCATGATGAGGCCACACAATTCCACTGCTGGACTCACAGTTACATTGTTGATGCCTCTAATACCAAAAATTCTTCTTGTAGTGCATAAAGGTTTATTTTCCCACCACCTATTACTTTGTTGGATGCAGTACTGAAAATTAACTTAGAATAACAGGCTATTAGATAAATGAAGAAATAGAAGCTTTTTGATCAAATATGGGTTTGTGCTATGAAAACGCTTAGACTAAATTACTGTTTTTATGGTTTTAAGTTTCTGGCAAATCTTGGAGTAGTAGGGTGTAAATAGAGAGTTGGATATGATTTGTGGCAGAGTAAAACCTTGACTCTGTGATGATACTGAAGAAAATGTATTTTAGGATGTTTCTAGCAGTCCTTTCCACCTTGTTGAAGCCATTCTCTCTACAATCGGCATCCTCCATCGTTACTGCAGCAGCATAATTGCTTAATCTGAATTAAGCGATCTGTTCTGCTGTTGTTGGTGTTCAGGGATTCTGCAGAGCGGGATTTGATTGAACAAAGAACAAACAAGGAACAATACAGCACAGGGACAGGCCATTTGGCCCTCCAAGCCTGCACTGACCATGTGTTTCTAACTAGATGATCCGTTCGTATCCTTCTATTCCCAGTCTGTTCATGTGGCTATCTAGATAAGTCTTAAATGATCCTAGTGTGTCTGCCTCAACCTCCTTGCTTGATTGTGCATTCCAGGCCCCCATCACCCTCTGCGTAAAAATCGTCACCTGCATATCTGTATTGAACCTTGCCCCCCACTTACCTTGAACTTGTGACCCCTTGTGTTTATCATTTCCGACCTGGGAAAAAGCTTCCAATTGTTCACACTATCTACGCCTTCATAATTTTATAAACTTCTATTGGGTCGCCCCTCAACCTCTGTTTCCAGAGAGAACAACCCTAGTTTATTCAATCTCTCCTCTCTCTCCTCATAGCTAAGACTCTTCTTTCCAGGCAACATCCTGGTAAACCTTTTCTGCACTCTCTCCAAAGCCTCCATATCCTTCTGGTAGTGTGGTGACCAGAACTGGATGCAGTATTCCAAATGTGGCCTAACCAACATTCTATATAACTGCAACATTATATGCCAACTTCTATACTCTATGCCCGTCCAATAAAGGCAAGCATGCTATATGCCTTCTTCACCACCTTTTCCACCTGTGTTACCACTTTTAAGGATCTGTGGACTTGCATACCCACATCCCTCTGTTTATCTATACTCCTGATGGTTCTGCCATTTATTGTATAGATCCCCCTGCATTAGATCTACCAAAATATATCATTTTGTATTTATCTGGATTAAATTCCATCTGCCATTTCTCTGTCCAATTTTCCAGCCTATCTATATCCTGCTATATTCTCTGACAATGTTCATCACTATCTGCAACTTCAGAAATCTTTGTGTCATCCACAAACTTACCAATCAGACCAGCTACATTTTCTTCCAAATCATTTATATATCTCACAAACAGCAGAGGTCACAATACAGAGCCCTACGGAACACCACTAGTCGCCGACCTCCAATCAGAAAAAGACCCCTCCGCTGCTACCCTCTGTCTTCTATGGCCAAGCCAGTTCTGTACCCACCTAGCTAGTTCACCTTTGATCCCGTGAGATTTAACCTTTTGCACCAGCCTGTCATGAGGGACCTTTTCAAATGCTTTACTAAAATCCATGTAGACGACATCCACGGCCCTTCCCTCATCAATCATTTTTGTCACCTCCTCAAAAAAACGCAACCAAATTTGTGAGGCATGACCTCCCTTGTACAAAACCATGTTGTCTATCGCTAATGAGACTATTCAGTTCTAAATGCATACAGATCCTATCTCTAAGAATCTTCTCCAACAATTTTCCTACCATGGACATCAAGCTCACTGGCCTATGATTATCTGCGTTATCCTTGCTACCCTTCTTGAATAATGGGACCACATTTGCTATCTTCCAATCCTCTGGGACCTCACCCGTCTCCAATGAAGAAACAAAGATTTCTGTTAGAGGCCCAACAATTTCATCTCTTGTCTCCCTCAGAAATCTAGGACAGATGTCATCTGGCCCTGGGGATTTGTCTATCTTAATGTTTCCTAAAACTTTGTCTACCTTAATGCTTCCTAGTGGGATTGAGGGTTATAGATAGGCCTGGTAGGTAGAGATATGATCGGCGCAACTTGTGGGCTGAAGGGCCTGTTTGTGCTGTAGTGTTCTATGTTCTATGTTCTAAAACACCCAACAATTCCTGTCTTGTAATTGTGATTTGTTCTAATGGGTTTACACATCCCTCTGAGACACTACCAATCAACGTGTCCCTCTCCTTTGTGAATACTGATGCAAAGTATTAATTTAGGATCTCATCTACTTCCTTTGGTTCTAAGCATAATTCCCCACCTTTGTTCTTGAGAGGTCCGACTCTTTCTCTGCTAACCCTCTTGTTCCTAACATATGTATAAAATGCTTTGGGATTCTCCTTAATCCTGTGTGCCAAGGACATTTCATGATCCCTTTTTGCCCTTCTAACTTCCTGTTTGAATTCTTTTCCACTTCCTCTGTATTCTTCCAGTGCTTCATCTACTTTTAGCTGCCTGGACCTTATGTATGCCTCTTTTTTCTTTTTTGGTTAGACCCACAATTTCTCTGGTTATCCACGGCTCTTGAATCCTACCTTTCCTGTCCTTCCTTTTTACAGGCACAGGCCTGCCCTGCACTCCTATCAACTGCTCCTTAAAAGACTCCCGCATGCCAGATGTGGACTTACCCTCGAACAGCCAATCCCAATCAACAGCCACCAAATCCTGTCTAATCCAGCTGTAGTTAGCCTTCCCCCATTCAGCACCTTATCCATAGGACAACACTCATCCTTTTCCATGTCTATCCGAAAGTTTACAGAATTGTGGCCACAGTTCGCTACATGTTTCCCCACTGAAACTTTGATGACTTGACCAGGCTCATTCCCCAGTACTAGGCTCAGTATAGCTCTCTCTCTAGCTGGATTATCAATATATTGTTCCAAAGAATCTTCCTGGACATGTTTTACAAATTCCTCCCTGTCCAGTCCCCGGCCCTAAGGGATTTCCAGTCAATATGAGGGAAATTAAAATCTCCCATGATAGCAACCCTAGTTTTTCTGCACCTGTCCAGAATCTCCTTACATATCCATTCTTCAACTTCCTGTGGGCTGTTGGGAGCCCTGTAGTATACCCCCAGCAAAGTGACTGCGCTCTTCCTGTTTCTGAGCTCTACCCACAGTGTCTCGTTGCATGATCCTTCCAAATTATCCACCCTCTATACCACTGTAATGTGCTCCCTAATCAGTATTGCTGCTCCCCCATCTCTTCTAGCCCATCCCCTGTCTTACCTAAAGCACTTATACTCTGGAATATTCAGCTGCCAATCCTGTCCTTCTTTTAACCAAGTCTCTGTCACTGCAACCACATCCAAATTCCATGCATGCATCAAGGCTCGAAGTTCATCTGTCTTGCCTATTATGGTCCTTGCATTTAAGCAGATACACTCCAGTCCTCCAACCCCACTGAGTTCATCCTCTCCCATATTGCTCTTCCTCTTAAGTAGTCTTGTTTTGACCCCATGCTCATCATCAGTCTCTATGCTTGCTGACCTATTGTTCTGATTCCCACCCCCATTAGTTTAAAGCCACCTGAACCATACTAGAAAACCTCCAGCAAGGATATTGGTGCCTCTCCAGTTCAGGTGTAACCCGTCTTTCTTGTACAGGTCCCATCTTCTCTGGAAAACTTCCCAGTGGTCCACGAATCTGAAACCCTCCCTCCTGCACCAGTTCTTCAGCCACGTGTTTAGCTGCATAATCTCCCTGTTCCTAGCCTCACTAGCACGTGGCATTGGGAGTAATCCAGAGATTGCTACCCTAGAGGTCCTGTTTTTATAGCCTTCTAAGTCCCTACATTGTTCTTGCATGACCACTCTGCTCTTTCTGCCTGCATCATTGGTACCAATGTGGACAATGATGTCTGTCTGATTTCCTTCCCCTTTTAGGATGCTCTCTACTCGCTCAGAGACATCCAGGACCCCGGCACCAGGGAGGCAGACTACCATCCTGCAGTCTCGTTCACGCCCAAAGAACCACCTGTCTGTGCCTCTAACAATTGAATCCTCCCCTACTACTGCTCTTCTATTCTCCCCCTTTTCCTTCTGAGCCACAGAGCCCCACTCTGCGCCAGAGACCTGGTCACCATGGCTTACCTCTGGAAGGTCATCCCCTCCCACAGTATCCAAAACGCTATACTTATTTTGGAGAGGAACAACCACAGGGGATCCCTGCACTGACTCCTTCTGCCCCTCCCATCTCCTGACTGTCACGCAGCTAGCTTCATTTTTAGGTATTACTACTTCTTGATAACTGCTATCTATCACCCCCTCTGCCTCCCAAATAATTCGAAGTTCATCCAGTTCCCACTCCAATTCCCTAAGGCGGTTTTTGAGGAGCTGAAGATGGGTGCACCTCCCACAGGCGAAGTCAGCAGGGTCAGTAATGGTGACCCTTCGCTCCCACAGCCTGCAAAAGAAGCATTGAACTGTCCTAACTGCCATCCTCACTACCCAAACTCCCAACAAGATAAGAGTTAGAAAAAGAAAAAAGAGAAGAAAAGCCTACCTGGTCTCACACCGAGTCTTTCTTTTTAGGTTAGAGGAGGAGGGAGGGTGGGAGACACTGCAAATGTGTCTTGGGTTTCTTCACCATTCTAATTTATTGGACAAAACAAAAACCTTCCCAGGTTTCCCCACGGCCTACTTCCAGTTTCCTGCTGCTCTGAAAAAGCTCCGAGAAAAGTAAGTTAAAATCAAAAAATTCTTACCTTCCAGCTCTCCTCTCCAAAAAACACTCCCCTCTCTGCCTGCTCTGCTGGGAGAATGACGTCAAAACCTCAAAAGTAAGTACCTTTTAAAGAATTGGGATGGGATGATTGACAGGTGTGGTCATGCGATGGGGTGAAGCTGGGCTTGCACAGAATGTTCAAGCGCAGATACTGCTTTTGAGTTGAGAGAGTGTCTCCATTTTCCCCTCTCTGAAGTTGGAGACTGGAATCTGCCAAGAGATAAATCTGTTTCACATAAATTCTGCTGTATAAGAGATTTGCTGCACTGGACGCTGCAGAGAGAGCTATCCCTTTCTGTCTCTGAAGTCTGGAGACTGGGAACTGCCAGAGACTAGATTTATTTCTCTGAAGGTTTGATGTTTTGAAGGTATATCCTTCCCCGAAAACTGCTGTCTAGATCTTTGTCCAGAAGTGTTAAAAAGCTGAAAATCTAGCATTACATAAGCATTTTGGTTTTTGTGCTAAGTGGTTCTACAGAAGATATATATATCTATGGAGGATACAGCTGAATTAGAACAATGGAGATAGCTAACTGTTAGGAATTATATTTTGTCATGTTTAAGTCTTTTCATCGGTAAAAGTTATGCTAATTCTTTTTGTTATACTCTAATTGTGTTCTTAAATAATGTTTGTTTTAATAAAAACTTTCCAGTGGGTCACTTGAATCACAACTGGGGTGAAATACCTTATACTCACCCTGATGCCAAAATCAAATGTAAAAGTTAGGGTCTAAGCTAACTTCAACAAAATACCTTGGAGTCTCTGATCTGGTCCTTAACAACTTACCCATTTATTACATCCCTAATCCTATACAAAATCATAGGGTCTGGCTAATTTATATATCTATGGGAGGAAGTTATGCTAATCTTGTCACAACTTGGGAAATTGTCTTAGCATTGAGGTAAGAATGCAGCTGTGGTACTTTTCAAAACTATCGGATTAAAGGCATAAATAATATAAATGATTCTTGCTCCAGTTTTAGGAGGCAATCAATAACATAGGGTAGCAAAGATTCACACATATCCCTGGTGTTAAATGTGAGAGCATTATATAAAGTTTTGTTCTTTCTTACATTATATTGTGATAAGCTCACCCATTTGTGAGTGGGCATAATATACATCTTATCAAAATAGCTGAAACTTACAGTGGTGTTAATAAAGGGACAACACCCTGGCAGATCTAATTTCCATGTCAGATTTTGGAGCTTTATTGTCACTTCAATAGAAAGTCATCCTTCTTAACCTCCGGGGTTCAGCAGCCTATGAACAGCAACATGATAAAGTCAGGTGAATAAACATAATTTTATAAAATCTTCAAAGCGGAGAATAGTCCTTCCTAAATATAAATTAACAATATCCTTTTGAATAACTTTTATTTTCCATACATTTTATTCTTTTTTTCTGCAGCTAATGAGAAGGAGATAGCAATTATTGCTATTAAACCTATCTACAACGTAGAAAAGGAAGCCCATTGAGAAACCACAGTCCAAGAAAAGAACAAGAGGGTAGTTAGAGAAAGACAAGGACAAAGGAGAGAAATTATGTGTAGAACCAAAGGAAGTGGGTGAGATCCTTAATAAGTACTTTGCATCAGTATTCACAAAGGAGAGGGCCATGTGTCTCAGAAGGTTACATGTCATCATTACAAGGGAGGAAGTGTTGGGTGAATTAAAAAGTGTTAAGGTAGACAAATCCCCAGGGTCAGATGGCATCTATCCCACGTTACTGAGGGAGACAAGAGATGAAATTGCTGGGCCTCTAACAGAAACCTTTGTTTCCTCATTGGCCAGTGGTGGGGTCCCAGAGGATTGGAGGATAGCCAGCGTTGTCCTGTTATTGAAGAAGGGTTGCAAGGATAACCCAGTTAATTATAGGCCAGTGAGTTTGACGTCAGTGACAGTGAAATTGTTGAAGATTCTCAGAAATAGGATCTATACACATTTGTCACTGAATGGTCTTGTTAACAGCAGACAGCATGCTTTTGTATGAGGAGGTCATGTTTCATTAATTTAATTGCGTTTTTTGAGGAAGTGACAAAAATGATTGATGAGGAAGGTCTGTGGATATTGCCTACATGGACTTTAGTGAAGTATTTGACAAGGTCCCTCATGATGGACTGGTGAAAAGGATTAAATCTTACGGGATTAGGGTGAACTAGCTAAATGGATTCAGAAATGGCTTGGCCATAGAAACAGAGGGTAGTGGTGGAAGGGTGTTTTTCTGAATGGAGGTCTGTAACTAGAGGTGTTCCGCAGGGATCAGTGTTGAGACATCTGCTGTTTGTAATATATATAAATAACTTGGAAGATAATGTAGCTGGTCTGATTAGCAAGTTTGCGGATGATACTAAGATTGGTGGAGTTATGAATAGTGATGAAGATTGTCAGAAAACACAGCAGCATATAGATAGGTTGGAAAATTGGGCAGAGAAATGGCAGAAGGAATTTAATCCGGACAAATGTGAGGTGATACATTTTGGTAGATCCAATTCGGGTGGGAGCTACAAAATAAATGGCAGAACCATCAGGAGCACAGACACACAGAGAGATCTGGGTGTACAGGTCTACAGATCCTTAAAAGTGGCAGTACAGGTGGAAAAGGTGATGAAGAAAGCATATGGCATGCTTGCCTTCATCATATGGAAGATCAAGTATAAAAGTAGGCAAATTATGTTACAGCATTATAAAACATTGGTTGGGCCACATTTGGAATACTGCATCCAGTTCTGGTCACCACGCTACCAGAAGGACGTGGAGGCTTTGGAGAGAATGCAGAAAAGGTTTACCAGGATGTTACCTGGTATGGAGGGTATTAGCTATGAGGAGAGATTGGATAAACTGGGCTTTTTCTCCTTCCCTGGAAAGACAAAGATTGAAGGGCAACCTGGTAGAAGTTTATAAAATTATGAGGGGCTTTTCCCCAGGGCAGAAATCACAATTACGAGGAGGCACAAGTTCAAGATAAGAGGGGATGGGTTCAGTGGAGATGAGCGTGGGATTTTTTTTTACACAGCGGGTGGTGGGGGCCTAGAATGCACTACCAATGAGGTTCAATTCCAGCCTCGGGTTCATTGTGAAAACTCCATATAGACATTCTCCCCATGTCAGTGTGGGTTTCCTCTGGATGCTCTGGTTTCCTGCCACACTCCAAAGATGTGTGGGTTAGGTTGATTGGGCATGCTAAATTGCCCCTTATTGTCAGGGAGATTAGCAGGATAATATGTAAAGGGAGAGGGCCTGGGTAGAACTGTTGTTGGTGCTGGGCTGAATGGCCTCCTCCTGCACTGCAGGCATTTTGTTTTTAAATCACTGGGCAGAAAATTATTTGCTGGTGGTGTGCAATTTGCTAATGTCTGATTGCAATACATATGGGAAGGACTACTTATAGAACATTTGTCTTAAAAATAAGCTACAGAACAAGATGATTCTGGTTAGATTTGTGAGCTGTAAGACTAGGTTAATATTCTGGACATTGTTGGCCAGGGGACAAAAAAGCAGTGTTGTATTTTATGGGAAGTTTTACCTATAATTGAAGGCAATTTGTCTTTGGTCCGTGGAGAAAATTGGCTTGAAGGCCAAAGCTACCTCTCCTTCATCTTTTCTATATGCTCACGTGATGCCTGCAATTCATATCGCAAACAAGACATAATTTCAGGCTTTATACAGAGGGATTTCACAGTACAGTTGCTATAGCTATGATTGTGGAAGAAATAAAACAAAACTATTAAGTGAAATTTAGGATAAACTCATGTATTATTTTAAAATTCAAACTCCTAGCTTCATTGCACAATTGAAAATTATTTAGCATTTTATTTCTAGGTGTATAATTAAATGAATAGTTCATTCATTGATTTATGAATATGTTCTTATATTGCAGACTTTTATTAATCTTGTAACAAACTAAATTTTTGTGAAATTTAATATTTTATTTATTTTGTCATGGAATGTGGGTGCCATTGGCTGGGCCAGTTATTTAATGCCCATCCCTTAATTGCCCTTAGACTGAATGGCTTTCTCAGTTGTTTCAAAAGGTAGTTAAGAGTCAACCACCTTGCTGTGGGTTTGGAATCACATGACCAGGACAGCGGATTTCATAGAATCTATAGTGCAGAAGGAAGCCATTTGGCCTATCAAATCTGCACTGACAACAATCCCACCCAGACTCTATCCCCTTAATCCCACATATTTACCCTTCTAATCTCCCTGACACTAAGGGCCAATTTATCATGGCCAATCAACCAAACCTCACATCTTTGGACCGTGGGAGGAAACTGGAGCACCCAGACGAAACCCACGCAGATAGGGGAAGAATGTGTAAACTTCACACAGACAGTGACCTGGGGCTGGAATTGAACCTACTGAACTTATTTCCTTCCCTAAAGGGCATTAGTGAACTTGATGGGTTTTATCATAATTGACAATTGGTTCATGGTTATTGCTGTGCCACCCATTTTGATGCCATTGCCTCCCCTAATGTACTATAACTATAGAACATTATCATGATCAGAATGATCCTATCTTTAGAAAAACACCAGTGTTCTTCCAAGAATCTTATGATGAACTTTCTTACAAAAAAAATTTATCTTCAAAATCTAACTGTTGATTTAACTGCATTTATTGAAAATTGCTTGCTTTTTTGTAGATGTTATCTATTGGCTACTGGATGCAAATGATGCCCTTGTTAAATGAACTATTCACTTAATTATACACCTAAAAATAAAATTTTAAATAATTTTAAATTGTGCAACAAAGGTAGAGTTTGGATTTTAAAATAATACAAGAGTTTATCTTAAATTTCACTCAATGGATATTTTTCTATTTCTTCCACAATCATAACTATAGCAACTGGACTATGAAGAACGTTTGAAGATTTCAGAAAGACCATTAACAAGTCCTTTGCTTTTTTGTGCATTCGCGATAAGGTATTACTGTTTGTCTCTTTTCAGCTTGTCAAAGCCATACGGTTCACAAAATAACTCTTGCAGTTGCACAGTAAAAGGGATACAGTAAATATTTCAGCAAGATTAGGAATTAATTGGGGTTAGAAGAATAATTTTAGACTCATAGTTTTGATGACACAAAACAATTCACTGTTATAGAAAGGGAACTTATTCTTGGCAGGTCATTTATAATCCAGTCACCTAATTGGTCCAAAGCCTGCTGTTTGTTTACTCCATATTTGGACGTATTTTTCTCTTCCTGCGCTGCCCAAGGGAACCCTACATCAGGGCCTGTTCTATTGATAAGAGCAACAGTAACATAAGGAATTCAAAGTGGCTCAAACCCCTGTGCAATACAAGATATGTATTTTGTGGTTGTCTGAAATGAGTCACAATCAATAAAGATTATTACTAATGTAACCCTTGTTTATAGAACTGGAGCATGAATTCTGTCAGAGAGAGAAATCTAGCATTGTCTGTTATATAGATTTCACACCTCTGTCTTTGTACGGGAATTGTTACTTTAAAATAGAAAAATATTGCAGGAATGGTGAAATGTTATATACATTCTATAAATTCATGTAGCGTCATTGTTACATTTGGCTATTATAGTGTTGTAACCAAACACCCATAAGTGGTTGAACGATGCAAACATTTGCTGCCATGTCTGATATATATAGAATGTGCCACAAATACATTTGATGTGGTTAGCTGACAGAATATTTGTATTATTCATTGGTTTATTCATTTCACATTTTTCTAAACGTTAACTGTTCATTCCGCTGATTTTTTTTGACACAGATGTATGATTTCTGGTACACATTGCAAAAGGCTTCCTAGCTAATTAAAAATTGCTTCCAATAACTTATTCCCAACTATGAAATTCAATTGTTATTAGCAGCCTTCAATTAAGAAATATAAATTGATCCGTGTCTTGAAAAGTCTGACAGTTAATTGTATGAATATTTCCTGACTCTAGCTAATGTCTTGGTAAACAAAGCATTATGAGGATATTTCATGAAGTCTTACATGTAGTTTTATGTTAAGGTAGCAGAATATAGTTTATTGTATGGTGATAAACTGAAACACAACAGTCCTTGAAATAAGATTTTAGATGAATAGCTTCACCAATTATGGTGCAGGATAGAGGCTAATCCAAAGTCCAAAAGGATTCTTTGAAAATGCTGGAAATACTCAGTAGGTCTGACAGCAATATTTGATGAAATGTCATTGACTTGGAATGCTAATTCTGTATCTCTTTCCACAGATGCTGTAAGATCTGGGTGACACAGTGGCACAATGGTTAGCACTGCTACCTCATAGCAGCAGGGATTTGGATTCAATTCCCAGATTGGGTGCCTGTGTCTGCATGGATTTCCTCCTACAGTTCAAAAGACACGCTGGTTAGGTACAAAGTCCATGTTAAATTCTCCCTCAGTGTACCCTACAGGCACCAGAGCGTGACGACTAGGGGATGTTCACAGTGACTTCATTGCAGTGTTAATGTAAACCTACTTGTGCAAAAATAAATGAACTTTAAAAAAAGTATTTTCTGCTTCAATTTCAAATTTCCAGCATCTGAATTATTTTACTTTACTAAAAATAAAATTTGAAATGGGGTGTTGGAGATGGGTGCAGAATTTTAACGTTGCGGAGTGTGTGGGCGTGGTATGTGGCTCAAGAGCAGGATGGGTGACGCATGGCTGCCTGAGTTCGACACTGGGTGAGGGGGAAGGAGCTCACCAACAGCACCAGTAACTTGCCACAGGAAGACATTTAGTTAGTCAGCTGAAAGGAGAGTAACAGTGAAGGGAACAACCGTAACAATAGCACAACCTACACGTTGAGTCAGTAGAAAGTAGAGCAGCATTCAGGGACTCAGGGATAGCAGGCATTGCATGTGGAACAAATTGCAGTCTCCCTTATCCTGTGGAAAAGCAGTGTAACTGGAGATATAGATTATTGTACAGGTGACCACAAATCTGATCCTTTTATCTTCAAGCACTACTGGGAAACATATCCAGGATCTCCCAGTTGGCTGCACAGAACTGCATTAGGCAGAATAATAGATGTTCACCACCACTGACATTTATGCCAACTATGTCCACAGTAATACTGTAGGCAAAAGCAGGTGCTCTCCAGCTGGTTTCCCACAGATGTGCGCACATGTGGCAATCAATGCACATATAGATCATCCAGCACCAAAAGTAGAATGAAAGAGATTTCTTTCTATCAATGTGCACACCTGAAAAGATTGATGTAGATGTGTGTCAGGTTTCCAGGGAACTGCAATGATGTTTCCCCAATATCTTGGGGCTTGAAAGCAGACATAAGAAGAAAAATAAATCTCCTTCAAACTTACGGACACCCAACAAATGATGTCCATGAGTGATTCAACCATGTGACAACCATGGAACAAATGATCAGCATGCTCAAGTTGTGTTTCAGGTGCCTGGATGGATCCCTCCAGTGCTGAACTGTCACATTGTCAAGAATGACTGTTTCTTTAATTCATTCGTGGGACATGGGTGCCAACATTTATTGCCCATTCCTAGTTGCTCTTAGAGGGCAGTTGAGAGTCAACCACATTGCTGTGGCTCTGGAGTCACAGACCAGGGCGGCAGATTTCCTTCTCTAAAGTACATTTGTGAATCAGATGGAGTTTTCCATCAATTGACAGAGGTTTCGTGGTCATTAGTAGATTTCTAATTCCAGATAGTTTTTATTGAATTCAAATTTCACCACCTGCTGGGCAGGATTTGAACCCGATCCCCAGAACATAAGCTGAGTTTCTGAATTAATAGTCTAGTGATAATACCACTAGGCCACCACCTCCTCTGATTGTGGTTTGCTTTGACCTGTATAGAGAAGTTGCTGTCACAAAGCAACCACGGAAGAAGACATCCTTGCAAGTAATCCATCCATTTTTGTCCTGGACCTCTCCAATCTCTCTGCAACAGCTTAGCAAGCCTGCAATACATTGTAGATTTCCTCTTGATGAATATCCTTTCCATCTGCTGCCCCTGCAGTATCGCACCTACATCCAGTTGTGCAGAGTTGGGGAGAGCTATACCCTTTGAAAATAATTCTCCATAGCTGTTCCTGCCACCAGCATAAACTGCCATGACAGACAGGAGTGGGAGATAAAACTCTTTTATTCTTTTGCCATATGTCCGTAAGCAGAGCTGATTTTTGTTTTAAAAATAGGCTGTAATTCCAAAAAAACCTGGTTTGTGTCATCAATATTTAAAATAACCCACAAATTTGCTTAGGATTAAAATTGCAGTTACGTTTATTCACGTATATACCCAAAAGCTGATTGCAACCACACACATATGCACACACACCGCACACCACACACACACACATACACGGGAGTTGAATAGGGGTTTCATAACTATTAATAATTTAATAGTAAAACGAACCATGGAAATAGGTACAAGTTCACATGATTTCCAGAGTCAGAAAGTCCAAATCCACTGGGAGTTTCCTCACGGAGGAGTTCCAATTCAGGCAGATTCCTGACTGAAGGCAGAAGTGCAGATTTCTTTTGAGTTGATGGCACTACAGTGAGATTAAATTCTTATTCAGAGACTTGTTCTGCTTGGCAAATGGTGGCCACTGGCTTCCAGCTGGCAGGCTTTGTGGAGGGCTTGTTGTAGGCTGCGTGGCCAGCCTGGTGTCTTGCTGTTGGATGTTGGCAGGTTGGAGATAAATCTTCTTCTGAGTTCTCAAGTAGACAAAGAGATTTAAAATGATCACTTGAATCATGTGAGATTTTTCATCCACAATAATTTAATAAAGTGATGTTTACCTTATGTCTGGACCTGACTTTTTTTATGGCTTTTAATGTCCCAGTTGTTAGCTACAGGAAGAGTCTTTATCCATATTACTGACCTGCTCCAGGTAGCTATTATCTTGATAGAACCTCAGACTGTGCTAAAGGGGTGAGCTTACAAAGAGGCAAAAGATGTCCATTTCCTTTTTGAAATGGACCTTTACAGTCCAAGGTGTGAGATTCCATGATTCCTGTCAGGGCATGTCGCCAGTACAGTACCTTAGCCGTCAGCTTACCAGACATAGGTGACTTCTTATGGTCATCTGATTGGTTCAGCAACATTCATTTCTAAATAAAATAAAAAAGAATAAAGGCTGTTGACACAGTTTATGATTTATTTAATGTCTTACTGACATTCACTACTCATGCTCACTTGATAAACATGAGTCCTATGACAGTTCACTTTCAGAATAAATCAGCTCCTCTGAGAATTTATCATTCAGGACGTCAGGGGAACTGCTGCTGAGTGCACAAAGACTGCAGAGGAGGGGGTGCATATGAATTTGAATTGGAAAGATAAGAATGTCGCAATTTCGTGTTATGAAGTTGATTATACTCAATTTGCTGCTGAAATCAAGTTAACATGACTGACATATATGACATGTGTTTCGCTGATATTCAATTCTAGTTGCCAGGTAGCTGGAAGGTCCCAATCTCTCTATCTCACTGTACAATTATACTTATCTTTCTTTTCCTGGTTAGGTAATTAAAGCACCTTGTGCACTAAATCTAGGAACATACCACAATGCTCCAGCTACTGAGCTTGGTCACCTCCAGCCATGTCTTCTTTGTGGCAGCAACAACCTTCTTCCATCTATTAGTGGGAAACAGCATCTCCCTCTGGTCCCACACTGTGCCCAGCAGTGCATCAACGTGCTGCTGAATCAAGTCACAACACCTGAATGGCCAGATTTCATGACTAAACTACTTCTCTTTATGAAAACTAGAACTCTCCCAAGTTCTATTTTGAACTGCACTTTTAAGTACCCCAGTTGGGATTATGTAACTCAGGTTCACCTTGCATTGACTGGTGCACGTTCAATGACAAATGTGGAAATAAAATTACAATGAGGTGGCTCTATTTAACGGATACAGACGTGACTTAGAATAACTTAGAATCCCTACAGTACAGAAAGAGGCCATTTGGCCCATCGAGAGTATACTGACCACAATCCCACCCAGGCCCTACCCCCATATCCCTATATGCTGAAACCTCTTCACAGTTTTGCACCCAGTATTGCTCTAAATTAGCTTCAGGGTCATTATTGAGACCTTGAATGCTGATAACATTTTAAAACTTGAGAATGGAAACTCTAGTGGTAACTTTTGTACTCAGATATTTTATCTGTAAACTATTTAATTGCACATTTCTGCCACATAATGGGTGAGCATGTACTTCGATAATGGTTTTTGTAAGTTCAGCAGTAGCTATATTAATCACAAAGGTTCTAAGTATTAGTGTTTTTGGTGCCAAGTGCTGTAGATATTGCTTTGTCATTCTACTTTTTGATAGGTTGTGAAGGCAACATTTTAAAAGTTTTCTCATGGATACATTTATGCAGTTTGTTCTCTGTGACAGCACACTATAGCACTGTGTTAGAGTCAGTTCACTATTTATGACATGAAGCTGGATGTAATATCAAGTATGATTGTGAAGACAAATTGCAAATATTAGATCAAAAGGATCATGGCGTTTGATAGAAATGCCAACAATAAGAGATAATGTAACAAAGGGATGAGGAACGGAGGACAAAGGAATTTACTACGGAAGAATAACATCGTGATAAAATGAACTTATGCCTGAACTTGCTCTGCCACACAATTCTAGTTTAAAGTTTAAACTATTAGTAGGTTTACATTAACATTGCAAATAAGTTACTGTGAAAATCATCTAGGGCATAGCTTTGCATTGTACGTGTAGCAATGTTTTTGTCAGGACTACATTCTTTCCCATGAGGTGTTCTTTACCCATTAGGAGGGGAAAAGTCAGAATATGACTCCTCAACCCACTCTTCACACTTCATGAACATTATTGACACTGAAACCTGGAATTTTACCGTCCCTCCCACCATGGGAATCAGAGCGGGCGAGGGGTGAAATTTTACGGTTTCTGGATGAGTGAGGCCGGATGACCGCGAGTGGAATTTTACAGTTTCTGGATGAGTGAGGCTGGATGAACTATCTGGTGGGAACAGATCATTTGCCCAACTCTTTAGCTAAGATTGATTCAAGGCTATTAGAGAATTAATTTTCACAGCTACATTAGGTGGAAAACGTTGAAGAAGTTTGACTATATATCACAGTCCAATTATCTGAGGACATTTGAGGCAATGGCTGCTATTAAATATGCCCTAATATGATGTAAATTGAATGAATTACGTCTATATTTATTTGAATTTTTATGATTTATTATTTTGGAACAAATGAGAAAATAATTGAACAGGATATCGAGATAATAACTAGATATCTCTGCCAGTTATGGATTTGACGATATGATATTTGAACTAGCAAACTTATGGGAATATATCCTATTTTTCCCAATAGAAACATTCCCTTAAACTGAAAATTCTTAAATCAGATCAAACTCCACCCAAGATTACTTTGAGGGCTGGATCTCACTGATTGTAAAATTTTGCAGTATTTGATAATTAAGTTAATTTGCTGTTAAACGATGTAATATAGTTTTAACCATTGAATTCACATGTTATTTTCTTCCACAAAAACAAATAATAACCAGAGGCAATTGTGTGAAAAATTGTGACAGGTTTTTTTTGCTAGTGGGAATGGCTGTCCATTAAATAAAAATAAAACTCCCATTTCCAATTAAAGAAGTCAATTTCCAAACCCCTTACGGCCATTTTCCATGAGATTTCATTACTGCGTGAATGCTATGGGAACCTGGAAACTTGCCTCAAAAACATTATGAAGAATATTAACATAAACAACAAAGTGAACTAACGTTTTGAAGCAGAAGCGACAAGCAAACTTGCATCAGTTGTGAGAATCTGAGGTTGACCCATAGGTGCAGCTACTCCTTTTGAGTTTCACAAATTTTCTGTCATTGACTTTTATAAAATCGTACTCTTTCATGAACTGCAAATATTGCACATTGTGAATTAAAGCAGGAGTGCACTGCTGGGGCCCTCAAGGAAATAAGAGCTTTCCCCTACGCTATAATTCCACCCCCTGATTACAATTAGTCACAGAGTCATGCACCAAAAACAGGTGGGGAGGTGGATTTGAGACCAGAGGGAGATCAGCCATGAATGGCTGAGCAGGCTCAAAGGGTTGAATTTGCCTACTTCTGCTCCAAATTCCTTTCTTCCTATGTTCCTAAACCTCCAACCTCATCAGCAGCTGGGATTCTCTGGTGCTGCTGTGGTGAATAGAGTTTTGGCTGAGCATCAAATTCTCTGCTCTTGTTGGGAGTGGGGTGGAAACAGACAAGATAGGAGAATCCTGGCCTTAGCGTTATACTACACAGAAAGAGGCTCTTCTGTCAACTATCATCCTGTCTGTGCTAGCCATTTATAGTCACTTATTTATTCCAATCCCATTTTCCAGCAGTTGATCTGTGGCCTATCTTAGGTCTGGAGAACTTTCTCATAGGTCCTTGCTGATGGCCTCTTGAAACTTGAAACACTACACCTGGCCAACCATTTATGGGCCATTGGACCAGGAAACTATGTGTAAATGAAGGTGGCATTGAAAATTGTGTAAATTAAGGTGGCATTGAAAATTGACCAAGTCTCACATAACTTTTAGTGTACATGTCCATTTCCCATTTCAGACACATTAGGCATTAACGTGGTTTCATCTCTTTTATAGGAAAACAGACTTTATTTAATAACACAGTTTAAATATAACTGAATCAGCTAACCATTAACAATTGAACAATATTTAAAAATGAAAGGAAGCAACTTTACTTTCTAGCATGACTGTTCCAGTTTCAAATAAGCCACATTCATGCACTAAAAAACTCCACTTTTAAATACAGCTAGCAAATCCAAGCACACTTGCTTTCAGAGAGTGATAGAGTTCTAGAAGCCTGCAAGATCCTTCTAACTTCCGCCAGGATTCAGATGCAACTAATTACTTTCTGCAAAAGCTTTTTTTGCTACAGACCCAACTCTGCATACTAAACACAACATCACATGACTATGTCAATCACTCTAATCAGAAATCCCAGGAAGAACTTAAGCAGACAAAAGTCTGGCTTTCCCAAAACCTGAGCTGCCTTCCAGATATACTGACTAGCCATAGAATAAAGCTAAATTTTAAACGTTCTCCTTAAATATGAAAAAACATATACTTATCAGTAACGATTGCACAACGATCCTTACATAGGCAAAAAGGATAAGGGGACCAAGTTCCTACAATGTGAACAGGACTCTCTCCTAACTCAATATGTAAAAAGCCCAATGCAAGGGGAGATTTGCTATTGGGTCTAGTAATTGGGAATGAATCATTACAGATAACAGAAGTAATGGAAGGGGAGTATCTAGGTAATAAGGACTATAATACAAAACGCTTTAAGATAATGACTGAGAAGAACATAAGGATGACAAAATCTAATTTCTTAGATTAGATGAAAGCTGACTTTGAGAGTCTGAGAAAAGAATTTGCGGAACTAAAATGGACAGCTATGTTGTCAAGCAATGATGTAGAACATGGGAAACATTTAACATGTTGTTCTACAGAATGCAGAAAAAATGTGTTGCTTTAAAAGAGAGAACAAATTGAACCTCAGTGTTTGCCACATTATAAGTGGGGTGCAGAAGCACTGAAGAGAATGCAGAGAAGATTTACAGGGATGATATCAAATGCCCCTGGGTTTACATATCAGGAAAGACTTGACATACTGTGTGGAATTTTCCCATAATTTGTTAAGGTGTTGGGCTCTGACTGAAAATCAGGTTGCATCCCTCCAGATCCACAGAGATTGGGGAGCTATCTTTAAAGGGCACCCCAATCAGCAGAGTTTTTTTGTTCATTCATGGGACATGGGCGTCGCTGGCTGGCCAGCATTTATCGCCCATCCCTGAATTCCCAAGGGCAGTTGAGAGTCAACCACATTGCAGTGGCTCTGGAGTCACAAGTAGGCCAGACCAGCTGAGGATGGCAGATTTCCTCCCCTGAAGGACATTAGTGAACTAGATGAGTTTTTTTTGACAATTGACAATGGTTTCATGGACATTAGTAGATTCTTAATTCCAGATACTTTTATTTGAATTAAAATTCCACCATCTGACATGGCAGGATTTGAACCCGGGTCCCCAGAATGTTAACTGACTTTCTGGATTAATAGTCTACCGATAATACCACTAGACCATCAACTCCCTGAGATCAGCAACTCCTCCTGCCTCCCAGACCACCCCCTCCACTCCAGACCCACAGCAATGTGATTGATTCTTAAACACCCTCTGAAATGGCCTAGCAAACCATTCAGTTCAAGTGTGATTAGGGATGGACAATAAATGCAGGTCCAGCCAGCGATGCCCACACCCCCTGAATGCATGAAAAAGGTGTGGGGTGGGGGGGGGGTTGATTCTCCCAGTCCACTGTGCTGCTTTTGCAGTGCAGTGGGCTGGGAGACTCAAACAGGACCATTTTGCAGACTCCCCGCTGGACACCACAGCCTCCGCGAGTCCCTAGCCGGTGGATTTCCAGTGCCATCAGCCTCGCGCCAGAAATTGGTGCAGAGCTGGATTATTTATTCAAATTAGAACTTACATCTGCTTGGCAGGCCCGGGCCCAAAATCTCCAGAGTATTTCATTCCAGCGGGGTTTACAATAGCTCCCCACTGGTGGGGTGTTGGCAGGCTGCCCGCTGCAGTGAATGGAGGCCATAGAGGCCAGCCCAGAAGGTCAGGGGTATGGGGTGGTGCACCCTGGGCATTGCCAGCTTGGCAGTTGCCTGCTCAGTCTATGCTACCGGTCTCTCCAGCCCACTGATTTTTCGCGAGATTCACGCTAACGCACTCTGCAGAGCACAGAGTGTGGGAGATGCATTTTGAAAATCCTGCTGAAAGACCAACATGATTTACTTCAGTTTTTATGCAAATTCAACACTTCAAATTTTTTGGGAGAATCCCACCCTAAATGTTTTTTCTCCATCAGGGCCTTCATACAACAGTTGTCACTTTACCTCCCAGATGACAAATTGAAATTGATTTCTTCTGAGAGTGCACCTTCACAGGAAATCTTAGAAAACATCATTGAAACCCCACAGTATAGAAAGAGGCCATTCGGCCCATCGAGTCTGCACTGACCACAATCCCACCCAGGGCTATCCCCATATCCCTACATATTTTACCCTCTAATTCCTCAAACCTACACATCCCAGAACACAAAGGGGCAATTTAAGCATGGCCAATGAACCTAACTTGCACATCTTTGGACTGCGGGAGGAAACCGGAGCAACCGGAGGAAATACACGCAGACACAAGGAGAATGTGCAAACTCCACACAGACACTGACCCAAGCCAGGAATTGAACCCAGGTCCCTGGAACTGTGAAGCAGCAGTGCTACCCACTGTGCTACCGTGCCACCCCATGGTAGGACTCATACCTACCATGCACC
The DNA here is from genome assembly GCF_965287045.1 of Carcharhinus amblyrhynchos. Taxonomy (NCBI): domain Eukaryota; kingdom Metazoa; phylum Chordata; class Chondrichthyes; order Carcharhiniformes; family Carcharhinidae; genus Carcharhinus; species Carcharhinus amblyrhynchos. Next base: position 104,083,235 of record NC_137326.1, read on the forward strand.
AGTGCAGATACTTGCACATCGATGGTCCAGTTAAGGGTTTAGTTGGAATGTCACCTGGTGACTCTCAGTTCACAAGCAAAGGTGGCAGGAATAGCTATGGAAAGTCCATATATGAAGATTTATCTCTCTTCAAGTTCTGCTCAGTTAGGCACTGATACTGTGCCCCAGCAATAATAGATGAGTGGCAACAAAAGTCTGAGACATAATGGCAAGCCTTCCATGCACAACATCAAAGATTGCAGAGACAATGGAGAAGTGCAGTAAGGATGCAGGATCAAAGCGCGTAGACTTCAGCCTGAGTGAGGCAGAGACCAAGTGAGTGCATTTGGGAATTTGGTTCAAAGTGAGAATTTGGTGAAAGGGAGAAAGAAATGCTTTAGGTGAGGTTTACTGAAAGAGCTGTGGCTTACAGTTGAGTCCTGAGAGTTGGTCATTAAGGCTGTAAAGGAAGGAAGGGAAAGAGGTGCTCTTTTGTTTTTTATTTTAAAACTTTTCCAGCCTTCAGAAAGTGGTCTTACTCTGCTGCAGGGGAAGAAGCTAATTATTTGCTGAGTATCTGGTAAGTGACTACGGCTTAGTCTATTTCTAAGGTTCAAAGTAATCAAGCAACAGGTGGTCAGGTTAATAAAATACATAAAAACAAAAGCAAAAGATATAATTGAATATCATAATTAGGGTGGCACGGTGGCACAGTAATTAGCACTGCTACCTAATAATGCCAAGGATCCAGATTCAATTCTCCACTTGAGTCACTGTCCGTGTGGTGTTTTCATATTCTCCCCATGTCTGTGTGCATTTACTCCAGATGCTCTGGTTTCCTCTCACAGTTTAAAGATGTGTGGGGTTAGGTGGATTGGCCTTGCTATGTTGACCCTTAGTATCAGGGGAACTAGCTAGGGTAAATGCATGTGGTTATGGAGAAAGGACCTGGGTGGGATTGTAGTCGATGCAGATTGTGGTCTGCACTGTAGGATTCTATTCTATTCTAAACAGTTAATTAGAATACATTAAAGCTGGCAGGGCAGGCATTGTGTCACAACTGCAGCATGTGGGAGCTCCTGAATGCCATTTTGATTCAGGGTAAAAACTGCCAAGGTATGTGTTTGAAATTAGAACAGCTTAAACTCAGAGCTTATGAGCTGGAGGCTGAACTGCGGACACTATCATGCATCAGCGAAGAGGAAAGCTATATGGGTTCTTCATATTAGGAGACAGTCACACATCTTAGAACAGTTGGTTTGGTCAGTGTCAGGGGCAGGAGAGTGTGACTGCCAGTGAGGCAGGTAAGGGGACTCAGATGCTGGAGAACAGGAGCCTCACCCTTTACAATTGTCCAAGAGTTATGGATTTTTTTTAGCTTGGATGAAAGTGGGAGCTGCAGGATGGATGAACTGACTACCACTGCAACGTGTACAGGAAGCCATTCAAGTGAAGCAAGAAAAAAGGAATGTAGTGATAGGATGGAATGGTATAGTCAGAAGGATTGACACCCTTTTCTGAAGCAAACAACATGAGGTCAGATGATTATTTTGCCTGCCAGGTGCCAGAGTTTGGGACATCTGCTCAGGGGTGGCAAGAAATTGGCAGTGGGAAGGGGAAAGACCCAGTTGTTGTGGTTCATTGAGGTATCAACAGTATTGGCAGGACAAAGAAGGAGATTCTGCATCATCAGTATGAGGGTCTCGGCATGAAATTAAGAAGCAGAACCTCAAAGGTCATAATTCCTGGATTATTATCCAAGGAATTTGCAAAGTGACATACAACCAATCAGATTAGAGAGATGAATGCACGGCTCAAAAGACTAGTATGGGAGGAGTGTGTTCCAGTTCATGATGCACTGGCACCAATAATGGAGAAGGTGGTATCTGGACCATTGGGGCGGTCTACACCCGGACCTTGCTAGGAGTTGGTGTTCTTGTGAACTGCAAAACTAGAGAATTAGAGAAGGTTTTAAACTTAATACTTGAGGGAAAGAATCAGATTTGAGAAGATGGTGTTAAATCAAACAGCAGAGACAAGGCAAAAGAGATAGATATTATTACAGGAAATGAAATACAGACCATGACAGGAAGGGATAGAGAGTACAAGTCTCACAGTAAATCAACAAATGAGACTGGAGGTTATAACAAGAATAAAAGATAAAACTCATGATTTGGTACCTGAATTTATGTTATATTCGAAACAAAACAGATGACTGGCAGCACACACAGAAATAAAATAAGTATGATTTGATGGCGATTATGGAACCGTGCTGCAAAAGGATATGGATTGGGACCTGAATATTGAAGGATATGAGATATTTATGAGGGACTGGAAGTGAAATAAAGATGGGGATAGCTCTGTTAATTAATGATAATATTAGCACAATACAGAGGGATGACCCAAGTTTAGGAAATCATAATGTGGAAACAGTTTGAGTTAAGATGAAAAATGATAAAGGCAAGAAGCAGAGAAACTAGAGGCAGTAGTAGTCCATTCAGCCCTTCATTTTGATCGTGGTTGATCATCGAATGCAATATCCCGATCCCACTTCCCCCCATATCCCTTGATCACTTTAGCCCCTAGAATAATATTTAATTTCTTCTTGAAATCAGATGACGTTTTGGCTTCAACTATATTCTGTGGCAGTGAATATCACATATTCGCCATCCTCTGGGTGAAGAAGTTTCTCCTCACCTCAGTTCCAACTGTGAACTTATCTTCAACTATGACTGCTAGTTCTGGACTCCCCATCATTGGGAACATTCTTTCTGAATCTACCTTGTCTAACCCTGTTAGAATTTTATAACTTTATAAAATGAGATCCCTTCTCACTCTCCTAAACTCCAGTGAGTATAATCCTAACTGACTTAATCTCTCCTTTTATGACAGACCTGTCATCCCAGGAATCAGTCTGGTAAACCTTAATTGCACTCGCTCTTTAACAAGGACGTCCTTCCTCAGATAAGGACATCAGATTGGCACACAAACTCGAGGTGTGGCCTCACCAACACCCTATACAGTTGCAGTATAACATTCCTATAGTCAAATCCTCAAACAAGAAATCACCTGTGGGAGTCATGTACTAACAATACTCACATGGAAGGGTTGAGAATGAAGGAAGAAATAATTGAAGCTTTTCAGAAAGGTACAGTAATAATCACGGGAAGTTTTAATTTACTTATAGATTGGATAGGTTGATAGGCAAGCTGGCTTAATGAATGGTTTTGGGATAGTTTCTTGGAAGAACCTGTTCTGGAGTCAACAAGAGCACAGGCTATAGTGGACCTGATATTGTGCAATGATATGGGAGTAATTAATTATCTCATTGTGATGGCATTCCCTTTGTAGCAACAACCATAATATGATTGAATTTTACATTCAGTTTGAAGACTGGGTCTGAGACTATGGGTGGGATTTTCCACACTCCTTGTGGTGTGTTCCACAGTCACTGAGGTGGCCTGCCAATGAAAGATCCCATCACTGTCAACATGGTTTCCCATCCCATCATTTCCCCACTCCCTGAAACCCATGGGGGTTTGCAGTGCCACCAGCAAAATGGTCAGAAAAAATCCAGCCAATGTTTTTAAACTTAAATAAGGGCAATGAAAGCTGAACTGACTAATGTGAATTGGCTAATTAGCCTAATAAGGTTAGGTCAGTAGAGATGTAGTGATAAATATTTAAGGGGATATTTCTGAATGTGCGGGATAGATATAGTCCTATGAATAAAAGAAATTCTAAGGGATGGACCCACACCCACAGTTAACTAGAAAAGGTTAAAGATAGTATATAACATAAAGAAAAAGCATATAATTGTGCAAAGACAGGTGACAGGTCAGAATATAAGCAACAACAAAGGGTGACTAAAAGATTAATGAAGGAAAAAATAGAGCATGAGGGAAAGCTAGCCAGAAATATAAAAACAGATATTAAGAGTTTTTAATAAGTATTTCAAGAAGAAAAAAGTTAACAAAGTGAACATTGGTCCAACAGAATGTGAGTTTGGAAAATTGGTGATGGAAAACAAGGAGATAGCAGATAAATTGAACAGGTATTTTGCATCAGTCTTCACTATAAATGATACAAGTAACTTTCCAGGAGCAGCTATATACCAAGAAATACAATCACCAAAGAACTAACGGGAACTGAGTAACTTATTTGACCTGCGGCTGATATGAACCTGGGTCCTGATGGAATTCATCCACGGATTTTAAAAGATGTTGGTGCATTTGTTCTAATTGTCCAAAACTCCCCTTTTAACATTCCCCATAACATTCCTTGTTCACAGGTTTGTATGTTCAGTTCAAACATGATTGGGTTGACGAGGCATTGCAAGGGTCTCTTCTTTCATATAATACGGCCAGTTCTATGGAATATCAATTGCTGCAATCAGATAAGTACATGGCAGCCTTGATCATTGCTATGCAGATTCAGGATGCTGGCAAATTTGGTTCCTTTAATAAGATGGCAGTCATGTGAGCCTTGGCCTTACAATGTATCACTGATCTCCATGAAGCTGTTCTCCATGAACTGCCTCTGGGTATTCTTGGGGAGTTTCAGGAAGCCCAGGTAACTGTTCATGTGCCATTAAATTGAAATACCAGTTGAAATATTATTTGAGTTTGCCAATTAACCGAGTTAAATAGCTAACCACCTCTCCATAGGGAGCTACTTGAAGCAGCCAAAAGCGTTCAGTCAAACTTGGAAGTCAACTTGTTGAAGCCAGTTTCCAAATGCCATCAAATTTTTGATTATCTTAAATCTTGTCTATAAGTAAACCCATGTGTTCCTACAAGAGAATTAAATAAACCATGTTTGTAGGATAGGGATGCCTTGAAAATTCCTTAAAAGTAAAACATAGATTTCCAATGAGTTAATGCCAGCGTAAAATGGTGCACCAGAAATGCAGTATTCCATTTCGATATGAATTTCATTGATCAGAAGGTCTATTTATGTTTTATCATCTGAAACAGAATAGATCTCAGCTGCATTAATATTTTTCAAACTATAAAGATGATGACCTGATCCAGATACTAAAAATACGTAATCACGTGATTGCTTTATAATTGCATTAAATAGTTATTCAGATGGTAATAACATAACCTAATGTGATTTAATATTTGATAATTGGTCATCCATTTCATGGAACTTCTAAAAAATGGAAAAATTCTGGTTTTTGTATATTAGTGAAGCATTGAGAAAATCATTTTTTAAGTGTGCAAGTTGTATATTGGACAAGAGTTAAAGTAGCAAGCCCAAAAGCAGATCTGAATTGAACGTATCTATAAGTGAAATCTATTTGAAACGTATTAAGTTTTATAACATACAAATGCTAAACCAAGGGAATAACTTGTGCATGGTTCCAGTGTCTTAGTATTTTGTAAGTGATGCTGCATTATCAAAAAATTGCTTACAGTAGATTATAAAGAGATTACACATATGGTTAAAATTAGGTTCTCTAATGTTTCATAACCTCCAATAAAGGATATAAGAACTCCAAAATATCAAAACTTAAAGCAGACGGAGGCCATTCAGCCTATCAAGCCTGTCAACAAGATCATAGCTGACCTTACTGTGGCCTTAACTCCACTTTCTTGCCAGCTCCTCACATCCTTTGACTCCTTTGTTGTTTAAAACTTTGTCTAACTTAGCCTCGAATACATTCAGTGTCCCAACTACTGCTGCTTTCTGTATTAGAGAATTCCAAGGATTAACAACCCCCTGAGAGAAGCAATTCCTCCTCATCTCCATCTTAAGTGGGAGATTCTTGTTTTTAAACTAATTCTAGATTCTCCAGTAAGGGGAAACACTTTCTTAGCATCCACCTAATGGAATATCTAATGGAATGGAACATGGCTTGTTTAGGGATGTGAATGGTGGCAGCTATTTTAAGTTTCATTCCATGTTTGAAGTAATTCTTAACATCAGCAGGTGTGAACTTTCACAGGAGGTTTGCCTGGACATGTCCTAATTGTAATCCACATTGGAAACTTCCAGAAACTGGAACAACTTGCAGTTGCAGATATGACCTGTGACCTATGGCAGCATCTTAATTCAGCGTCTTTGTTTTAATAATTGAAACTGTTTTTTTATATAAGTCCTATATGTGAATCCAGCAGATGAAATTGAAATGTAATATTTGACATCAACACACTTCCACAACACCTTACACATCGGAGTTTAGACTGAGAGGTGATCTTATTAAAATATATAAGATTCTAAGGGGGCCTGAAAGGTGTATATATTAAATTACATTTTTATAATTACTGTTTTTGTGCTCATGTGAAACTAATTTTTTAAGTTTGAGAGTGTGAGCGAGACGTCATTATTTTGTTAGCCTCCAGGCTGAAGAGTGTGGAGAAATAAACTAACCTCTTCCTTTTTAAATGCAAAAGCTTGTTGCTGAGTTTTTATAAATTGACTGAATCACTTCAAGGGTAAAAAAAATACAGGTATCCACATACAAATACATTTGATTACAGGCAATAAAAGATAACCTTAAATTTGTCAATGAAACTCCTTAAATAAGGAGATCAAAACTGTAGCTGAAATCTTCCAATGTCAAGAACAGTGAAATCTGGACTTATTTCTACATTCTAAGCTAGCAGGTTTGCAAGCTGAGGGGATGGGTAGCATAATTTCCTCAGATGGGCTTCTCACCAGGCTCCTGCGTACCATGACCCCTCCCTAATTTTATGGTGGACAGGCAAGTCCTCGGCCCACCCCCCACATTCTTGCAGCAGTTGAGGGCCTCAAGTGGCCAACCAATTATTGACCGGCTAAGGGCTGTTTCCCACCCAGCCTCAATTTTCAGCTTGGTAGGTGATTTTCAAGGACCGGGGGAAGCCTGAAAAGTGCCAATGCTCAGACTTCGAGCAGCAAGTTGAGGTGCGATGTGATCTCTATCAGTACCCTTATTTTAACACTGGACACATACTCACCTGCCCCAACCCCCTCAAAATGTCTGGCCTCCCTCTCCCCTTGACCTCTCTACCAACAGCCCCAATCTCCTCTTGCCTCCTTGCCCTGAGACCCTTCACACTTACCTGGTCGTGGTCGCCCAAGATGGAATTCTTCTGTCTGGAAATATGTCCCATGGCAAGGCAGGAATGGGTTGTGTTTACTGCTATGGAGGCTGACAGGAAGCCATGTCATATCTCCCATCCCCAACCTCATTAATTATGTAGTTGGGGTTTTAGCACTGTACTCTGTGACAGGACAGACTTGATTGTGCATAGCCTGCCATCATGTCTGGGTGCCATATTGAAAAGGTGCCCACCATCACTGAACCACCACTGAAGAAGGAAAAACAAGATGGGTTTCCAAGAACATTCTGAGGTTGCAAGATGGACCTTTTGAAAAAAAAGATGGATCTTCAGGAACATTCTGAGGCTAGAAGATGAATCTCGTTGATGAAACTCAATGTGAAAGATCCACCTGTAGATGCTTCCTCCACATCTGTGGTGTTCCAAGGTCCAGGATTGCTGCAGCCTCAATCCTGAACTCCAGAGGCAGCCCCAGGTATTGTTCAGGTGACTTCCTGACTTCTGCAAACCATATAGTTCCAAGTATATTCAGTATCGCTGGCATTGCAGAGAATTGGTTCTGGGTTGAATGTTCCAGTTGAGGCTTCAGCTGCGTCACATTATTCAGATACAAATCATGCTGACCTCCACACAGGTTCTCTGCTGATAGGAGGATGGGAGGATTCTGCCCTTAGACTCTGGGGACTGCTTGCAGTCTCAGCCCTGTCACTGTAGCCTCTGGCGCCACTGCCAGCCAGTCAGATTGGCCAGCAGCTCTCTGAGGTGGGATTTCCTCCTGAGTAAGGGACAGGTGTTCCATGTCCAGTCAAGTAACACTCATTGAAAAGTTAAATGGCAGTAAGGTATCTGATATCAATGAGGTTGCATTCACTGCCAACACTTCAGATGCGTTGGACTGGGGTAAACACAGTAAGAAGTCTTACAACACCAGGTTAAAGTCCAACAGGTTTATTTGGTAGCAAACACCACTAGCTTTTGGAGCGCTACTCCTTCATCAGGTGAGTGGATAAAAGAGCAGTGCTCCGAAAGCTACCGGCATTTGTTACCAAATAAACCTGTTAGACTTTAACCTGGTGTCGTAAGACTTCTTACTGTGTTTACAACACTTCAATGGCAGGAAGAGAAACCTAAATATCCTGGCCTAAGCCTGTGCTGGCCATTGGCACCCTGCAGAAGTCCTGGTGAATGTAGATACACTGTAATTGTCCAGGAAACTTAAACTTCTAAATGGCTGACTTGTGCTGCCTGGGACAATCTGCTAATGTCTCCAGCCCTGAGCTCAAGGTTGCAGGCTTGGGTGAGATACGCAGGACTTACAGAATACTTACCAAGGAAATGTTGCACAATTTAATCTCAGATGTAACTCAGAGAGTAACCAGCGCAACAGAACTAAGCACCATCACTGACTGCCCCCTCCCATAACCTACTCACCCGACCTGACTCTTTCACTCACCACAACCCCCAACTCAATCAACCCTTCTCACATGACTACCTCCCACCTAACTATTCATCCAACCTGACCCTGTTATCATCCCCAACCTGAGTAGCCCTCCCCCTCAAACCCAAACTGACTATACACTCCAACTCGACTATCCACCTGGACTCAACATGACAAGACTACTCCAACCTGACCTGACAATCTACCCAGTGCAACTACCCTACCGATCTGACCATACTAGCAACCCCCTTCCCTAACCGCCCCCTTGCCTGACCTGATGGAACTATCCACCATGGGCAACCCAACTACCTCACTCCAACCTAACACAAGTACTCCCTCCCGCCCCCAACCTGAAATGACAACCCACCCAACCTGACCTGACTAGCCACCAGCATCCCCCACCACCACCCGCCGCCCCCCACCCCACCAACCTCCCCCAAGATCTGAAGCAAACACTCACTGAACCCATCCCAGATATACGACTGATGTGACAACCCCCACCCAGCCCCATCACTGTCATGCAACACTGCATGGATTCTGATTTCAGAGTGGATTAGGCCCAATGTACTGATGTCAGGTGCAGCTGCCATCTCCTCAAAGAATAGAAAGGATAATGCCTGATGTTTGTTAAGCACCAAAAAGACGATGAGAAAAAAAGTGTAAATGTTAGCATTGTCAAGTTGAACATTTTCCATTTTGGAACAATTCAATTTTTAAGACATTTTAAAGGCCAAAAACAATGCAACAGATTAATTATGACAATGTCAGTTTGAATAGGTAAGGCTGCATATTGTCCTTTGTTTAGTTCAGTTTTTGTGAGCAAATAAAGAACCGGAGCATTTATCTAAAATTGCCCCAAGCAATGTTTCTTAAAGTGGTTAAGAGCCAAAATGTTTGCCTAACAAATCCTACCTCTGCAAAAAAAACAACAGTTCTCACAACAAGCATTTTATTTGAAGCTATATCAGCTCTTCATTTTCCAATTAGAGCTCTAATTAATGGAAAATGATGCTTGAATTGCTTTGGAGTGTAACTAAATTTAAAAATAAATTTGGAAAATGTAGACTCATTTATGATAAATTACGAGGCAGACTTATGCTAAGACATGCTTTAGTCTTCTTGGTGATCCCACAGTGCACTTAGAATGTTGTGTATGGTATGGGTGAATGGGATTTGGTGTGATTTAGGTTCATGGCAGAAAAACTTTGGATGAGCTCAAATTTATGATGGGCAGAAAATGGGAAGCCAGCCAGGAGAACATTGGAACAGTCGAGTGATGAGGTATCAAAAGGACAAGATGATAGCAAACGTTACATTTTTTCCACTTCAATATGTTTTGGGTATTATTTCCAGGGAGCCCTCCTATTATTCTCTTGTACACTGATTAACGTTTTAACTTGCACGGAAGATATTAGAGATGTTACAGATTAGCTAAAAGATCATCTGAAAGCATGGTAAGGGATCACGAGGGATTACTGTGCAGATAGAGACCATGTTAAGCTGATAATTTCCTGCCCATTGGCACATATGGTGACTGTTGCCTCCTGCATGCTGTTGTATTCCTTTATGTTCTCATTGTTATCCTCCACAACAAAGAACAATCGAGTATCCAGGTGAAAATCCATAATTTCTCTGTGCATAGCTCCCTTTAAATTTTCAGTATGTTTCACAAAGTACCACCAGACATTCATAAATAGTGGGCGGGATTTTAGGGTCTCATGCCTCCTGGCTTTTGGTGAGGTGAGGTGGTAAGATGCGGTGGGAGGCAAAGTATTAGGTTTGCGCCCGGTTTTTCGCTTCCCTTGATTTCACCGGTACTGTATTGCCGGTGAAATTGCCAGAAAGGTCACAAAGCCGATTTAGATATTAATAGCACGCTTTGCATGTTATTAATGGATTCCATACGCTATCAATTGGGCTCCCTTACCTCACCTGCTGAGGTCCTCCCCTCCCTGGCAAGAATCAGGCATAGTCCCCACCAATGGGAACAAGATGTGAATGGCCTCATCGGCGAGATTGGAGTCATAGAAGCCCCCCACATGGTCAGGGGCAGGGCAAGGCAGTGCCCTGGCAGAGCCAGCTGGAGCTATGGCTGAGTGGGGGAGCGGTGGGGCACTCAGCACCCAATGTAATTCAGCCCCATGTCTCTAGATCATTAGTCCGGATGGCTCATGGTTGTGCAACAGTGACAAGCTGAATTGTAAGAAACTTATCACAAAGCAGTACAAAACCAAAACAATAAAATACCCTCCTGCATACCTTCTGGTATGTCCTGCACTAATAGAGGGAAGCCAAGCATTATGGTATGAAGGTCACAACCTTTACAGGCCAGATCAGTTATCTGAAAATGTTATTTTTCTTCCCAAAGGGAGATTGTTGCAAATTTTTCTCCAAATCTGCAGCAAATTTCGAGTATTTTTCAACCATCTTATTGAATGACCGTGAGTAAGAAACATGTGGTGTTTGAATCCAAGAAAATAGAAAACACCAATCATGAAACAAATACTATATATTCTCACTGGAAACTTCTAATACTTTACCAGCATTTGACTTGCTTTCACCTCAGAAAAGAATAAATAAGAATAAGAATAAATTTAAGTTAATTTCGAAGTTCAAATCATACTTTGAAATATTAATAACAAATGTGCATGTATAAAATTCCTTCGTCCACATAAATGTCTTTGCTAAAATTGCAGCTGCATTCATGAATAATAGAACATAGCACAATTTAAAGCATTTTATCTCCAGCTCGAGGTAATATTTACTTTCATTAACCATAATTAATATAGCTAAAAAAGAAACATGATAGTAATGTCAATTCAGGTCTTTAAGAAGTTATATATTTTACAGTGCTCTGCTGGAAATAGTTTATAATGCAAGCAGAATGTGCTGACTCCTCTTGTGCTTCATAATGATTAATGGCTAAGCCTCATCTGTTCCGACGCAATCATTTTTTTAAGGTTCTTTGAGAATTTAGGCCGAGCTTGCATCAGCTTTAATGGATTTTTCAGGAACAGACACATGTTGTAATAAACAATTTCTGTAATGTGCTTGCTCAGCATCACTGTAATCTGGCAACTTATCTCTTCATAAAGCTGAGGGCACCAAAAGTATTTGGTAGCTTCTGGTCATTTTATTCTAAGTAACAATATATTGCACCAATGACGATACAACACACAATGGTATATCTTCATTTAAGAGAGGCAAATATGCTTATTAAAAGTAGTAATGTTTCATGGTAAGGTGATAGTAGTTATACTGGAATTAATCTTGACTCTCCACTGGCAGCAACAGTGTCACAGTGACAACCTGGCAGTGTCACTGGCAGGGAATTACTGTGATAATGTCAGTGCCAGGATGTCAGTGTGGGGTGACTGGGGAATGGTGCCATTCTGTTCCATGGCATAAAGCTACCTCCAGTGCAGGCATGCCATTTCAGTATAAGAGGTTGAATTAGACCCGCTATGAAAGAAAAGTCAGCCAAAGTCTCCAGAACAAAGAACAAGCCTGTTTAAAAATGCTGCGGTTAGAACCAGCAGCTTCTGACATGAGTAGATTCTTCAGATCAAGGAGAAAGCCTGTTTAGAAAAGGCTATGGTTTGAAAAGAGGAAGAACTTCAGATTTAGTGGCAAGTAACATTTGTGCCACACAAATTCCAGGCAATGATCATCATCAATAAAGATACTCTAAGCACTGTTCCTTGACATTCAATGGCGTTATCGTCACTGAATCCTCCACTATCTACATTCTTGGGGTTACCATTTAGAAGAAGCTCAATGGGACTCGCCACATTAACACAATGGCTTTAGGAACAGGTCAGAGGCTAGGAATACTACAGTGAGTATCTCACCTTCTGACTCCCCAAAGCCTGCTCACCATCTACAAGGCAGTGCAACTCCAACAACATTCAAGAAGTTTGACAACATCCAGCTTGATTAGCACCACACCCACAAATATCTGCTCCCTCCACCACTGACAGTCAGTAGCAGTAGTGTGTACTATCTACAAGATACATTGCAGCAATTCACCAAAGATCCTTAGCACCTTCCAAACCCATGGCAACTTCCATCTAGAAAGACAAGGGCAGCAGACACATGGGAACAGCACCACCTGCAAGTTCCCCTCTAGGTTGCTCATCATCCTGACTTGGAAACATAGTCACTGGGTCAAAATCCAGGAACTCCCCCCCATTGTGGATCAACCCACAGCATGTGGAAATGCAGTTGCTGGGTCAAAATCCTGGAATTCCCTCCCTAACGGCATCATGGGTCAACCCATGTGGACTGCAGCGATTTAAGAAGGCAGCTCACTACCACCTTCTCAAGGGCAACTAGGAATGGGCAATAAATGCTGGCCAGCCAAACCAACCTGTGTTCAAGATCTCTAGGCTTAGTTAAATTCTTTTGATGGAGAGCGACTGTGCAGTTCAAACCAGACAAGCAAGAAGTCTGGTTAGTGGATTTCACAGTAATTTAGTTTGGTACTCTGTTTGGTGATGAGCTTCTTTGCATTTCAGACAGCCAGTTGACTAAAAGATCTCTTTCCAATCAAAAGTGAATTTACCAGAATTAAAATCAATTTGCTAGGAATTATCCAATAAAAACAGTTTTTTTGTAATAGAGTATTTTACAAATCTTAGTCAGCGTTTTTGGAAAAATAATACTTCCTTTATCCACATCATCTCAAAACTCTGCCACAAAAAGAGGGATTATTCATTCATTTCAGGCTCTGGAAAGAACTGGAGTGACTAGAAAAGATAAAGTTACAACATCAACAATGCAATGATCTGCTTAGTTTGCATTGTGCATCAATCTCACAAATTAAATTATTTTATGGAGGAAGTCTCTTATTACAACTCAAGCTCTAAATCACTGAACCCATTAAAAATAAAATGGTTCATGATGATGAAAATACTAAATACATCAATTTACTGAAACTTATAGCTAGCTGCCTTTAGGACTCATCTAATTAGACCACATTGTTTCAGCATAAATTAGGAATGTCCCATGGCAATATAAATGCTGTATTGTTCATTCTGGTAAATAAATGTCTTAAACATTACGCGCAGAAAAAAACAGTCTTGATAAGGAAAGATTTTTAAAAGTAAAATAGCGTCAGTTTAGCCAGAGAAAATGTTTAATAGTATATTGAGTTGCATTCATGGGTGGAATTTTCTCATCCTGCCTGGCATGGGAATCGTAATGTGTGGGACACGGATCACGCAAAGGTCTTTTGACCTTGTGCGGGATCTTCTAGCCTTGGGGTGAGCCTGGCCAGAAAATCCTGCCCAATATGTTTTGCCACTGAATGACTTTCAAGTTTACCACAACAGAATGGAAATTACACTGACATGTTAGTGCAAGACTTTGAAAGTAAATACCTTAAACATGGTAATTACTTGCACACCTCCACAAACATTGAATGAATTATGTTTCATTCTGTATTAATAGGCATTTGGAAAAGAATGGTTGGGTCTATCCTGCCTGTGGGACAGGATATGCCCAGGGATGGTGATGATGATAGCTAGGATATTGTCTCATAAAGTATGATTCTGTGACTTTCGCTTGACTCGTCTGTGGGGCAGCTCTCCCAACTCAGGTATGAGCACCCCACATGTTGTGAAGGAGGATTCTGCGGGATTGATTGACAGGTTTGAGTATGGCATTGTCATTTCAAGTACCTAGGTCAATGTCAGGATAATGTCTTACCAACTTTTCAGTAGTGGTTTGATACAACCGAATGGCTCATTAGGCCTTTTCAGAGGGCATTTATGAGTCAATTGCATTGATGTGGGTCTGGAATCACATGTCAGCAAATCCAATTAAGGACAGTGGATTTCCTGCCTGAAAGGGGCATTAGTGAACCAGATGGGTTTTCATGACAATTGGCAATATTTCATGGTCACCATTACTGAGGCTAGCTTTTAATTCCAGATTTATTAATTGAATTTAAATTCCACCAGTTGCCATGGTATATCAATTGCTCTTTATGTTTAAGGTAGAATAATATATAAAATTTAAATGCAAATTCCTTAAATAATACAAGGTTTTTGCAATGAATGCACAAAGGGCAATTTCCTTATTGGATGTTCTTAAAAGGTGAACAGTGATTTGATCAATCCGGATGCAGTTACAATAAATCTCTTACAGTAGTAAATATTTTCAAAACCCAGAAAACAATAGAAATAAAAACTTGCAAAGTTGTTATGCAAGAACATTATTGAAGAGTTAATTTTTAAAGCTTGTTGTGGGCCAATTTTAACTGCCTCCACTTAATTGGAATTTTGGACGTGCAAATATATAAACATATGAATTAGGAACAGAAGTTGGCCACTCAACCCTCAAACTTGCTGATAGCTGATCTGACTGAACTTCAACCCACATTCATGCCTACCCATAATAAACCTTTCACACACTTGATAATCAAGGATCTATCTAGCACTGTCTTAAAAATATTCAAAGAGTGCTTCCACTGCCTTTTCAGGAAGGGAGTCCCACAGACTCGTGCCTCTCTGAGAGAAAAAGATTCTCCTGATCTCTGTCTCAAATGAACAACCCCTTATTTTTAAATTGCGACCCCTAGTTCTAGATTCTCCCACAAGAAGAACCATCCTTTCCACATCCACTATCTCAAGACCTCAGGATCGTAAAGATTTCAATCAAGTCACCTCTTTCTTTTTTAAACTCCAGCCATTCCTCATAAGAAAACCTTACTGTTCCTAATATTAGTCTAGTAAACTTCCTCTGACTGCTTCTAATGCATATACATTTTTCCTTAAATAAGGAGAACAATACTGTTCACAGCACCCTGGATGTTGTCTCACCAGTGCGCTATACAAGTGAAGCTTAATCTCCCTACTTTTGTACCAATTCCCCTTACAATGAAATATTACTTTCTATTCACTTTCATAATTTCTTGCCATATCTGCAGACTAAGTTTTGTGATTCATGCACTAGGACACCCTGATCTCTCTGAATTTCAGAGTTTTGCAATCTCTCACAATTTAGAAAATATGCTTCTATTTATTCATGCTGCCAAAATGGACAATTTCACATTTGCCCACATGATAGTTCATTTGTCAGGACTTTGCTCATTCACTTAACCTATCTATGTCACTTTGTTGCCTCCTTATGTCCTCTTCACAATTTACATTCCCACTTATCTTTGTGTCATCAGAAAATTTAGCAACCATACCATCTGTCCCTTCCTCCAAGTCATTTATACAAATGGTAAAAAGTTGAGGCCCTAGCACTGATCTCTGTGGCACACTACTTGTTACATCCCACCAACCAGAAGATCCATTTATGGCTACTCTCTGCTTCCAGTTAGCTATGATGTGGGTATGCCGGCATTGGACTGGCGTAAACACAGTAAAAAGTCTGACAACACCAGGTTTTAGTCCAACCGATTTATTTGATAATAGACTCACAAGCTTTCGAGGTTTCCCTCTTCGTCAGGTGAATGGAGAGTTCTGGCCTCAGACAGAGCATATAAAGCACAGATAGTTTAAAGATTACTGATTAGAATGCGAATCCTTACACCTAACCTGCTGTTCAAGACCTGAAATGGCTGACAATGTGAGTGGAAGGAGCACTGATCACAGGTTACAGAGATGTGTATTGTCTCCAGACAGTACAGTAAGTGAGGTTTTGCAAACCCAGGCAAGTCACGGGGGTTACAGATAGTGCGACATGAACCCAAGATCCCTGTTGAGACCATCCTCATGTGTGCGGAACTTGGCTATCAGTCTCTGTTCAGCGACTCTGCGCTGTCGTGTGTCGTGAAGGCCGCCTTGGAGAATGCTTACCCGAAGGTCAGAGGCTGAATGCCCGTGACCGCTGAAGTGTTCGCCAACAGGAACCGCACCGATCTCCTCAGAAGGCAAACACGGGACACAGTGGACAGAGTACCCTTCGTCGTCCAGTACTTCCCCGGAGCGGAGAAGCTACGACATCTTCTCCGGAGTCTTCAACATATCATTGATGAAGACGAACATCTCGCCAGGGCTATCCCCACACCCCCACTTCTTGCTTTCAGACAACCACACAACCTCAAACAGACCATTGTTCGCAGCAAACTACCCAGCCTTCAGGAGAACAGTGACCACAATACCACACAACCCTGCCACAGCAACCTCTTCAAGACATGCCGGATCATCGACATGGATACCATCATCACACGTGAGAATACCATCTACCAGGTACATGGTAAATACTCTTGCAACTCGGCCAACATTGTCTACCTGATACGTTGCAAGAAAGGATGTCCTGAGGCATGGTACATTGGGGAGACCATGCAGACGCTACGACAACGGATGAATGAACATCGCTCGACAATCACCAGGCAAGACTGTTCCCTTCCTGTTGGCGAACACTTCAGCGGTCACGGGCATTCAGCCTCTGACCTTCGGGTAAGCATTCTCCAAGGCGGCCTTCACGACACACGACAGCGCAGAGTCGCTGAACAGAGACTGATAGCCAAGTTCCGCACACATGAGGATGGTCTCAACAGGGATCTTGGGTTCATGTCGCACTATCTGTAACCCCCGTGACTTGCCTGGGTTTGCAAAACCTCACTTACTGTACAGTCTGGAGACAATACACATCTCTGTAACCTGTGATCAGTGCTCCTTCCACTCACATTGTCAGCCACTTCAGGTCTTGAACAGCAGGTTAGGTGTAAGGATTCGCATTCTAATCAGTAATCTCTAAACTGTCTGTGCTTTATATGCTCTGTCTGAGGCCAGAACTCTCCATTCACCTGACGAAGAGGGAAACCTCGAAAGCTTGTGCGTCTATTATCAAATAAATCGGTTGGACTAAAACCTGGTGTTGTCAGACTTTTTACTCCAGTTAGCTAGCCACTCTTCTATCCATGCCAATGTGTGACTCTCTACACCATGAGCTTTCCCTTACTGTTTTGTTCCTGAAAGAAATCTATATAAGCCTCTGATAGGGTTGTGGTTCATCATTAGCGCTGACCTGTAGGAGAATAGGTTGTAGGGGGCTTGTGATGTGATTGAGGTGCCTAAGAGGGTGTTCCCAAATCCTTTTGAAAGTACTAGAGATGGTGAAGCCAAGATCCTGAATGGTTCCAGATTCAGGTCTACTCAAATCTTCATGAGCCAGTGACATGAAATTCTGTAAAGACTTTGGCTATAATGTGTTTTGTTGATGCATCAGTGGGAGAATACAAACCTCCAAACAAGCCATGTATCCAACCAAAATGCCACTCAAGCTGGAAGTAAAGAGTCACTGCTCTCAGATATAGTGTGGCACCTCCTAGGCAGCCTGTCCAATACCTTGAACAATTGTTGATTTCAGTGTTTTCTTTTGATGGTTCCACATCTAAATTTGGCAGCTCTGTTCTTTTCATCAGAGCTAAAACTGAAAGACACTGACAAACCATCTCTTGGATTGCTGTTTCTATTAGATTTGGGTCTTTTTCTCTTATTCTCTGTGTTTTATCCTGTACAGTCTTCTTTGACTTGCTGTTTTACCAGCATAGGAACAAAAGGCCCATCCCTAGCAGCCGTTGCTGATTTCTGTTCTGGTTCTTGGCAGAATGGAACAAGTGTAAATTGTTTGTCTAGATGATTATCCCCGTGTGAGTTTTGTTCTGTGGTATACAAGTCACGTCATGGGTCCAGAAAAAGGGAAAAGTGGCAAGGGACAGTACATGTAAACTGGCAATGCATTGCAGTCTGAGGTTGCAAGCTTCCTCTATGTGTGAGTAGATTAAGAAAAGGTTACAGTAATCAGCAATTACTGTGCTGAATGTGGCTTCAGCCTCAGTATTGTTAATCCTTCTCAAACTGCCTGCCCCAATAATCTACATGTTTTTTCCTTCATTGGCATAGGAGCCCCATCCTCCTACGTACTACACTTCTCTCTTGTGTGGTTCATCAACTTCTCTTGCTGAAAGAATCAAAATAAGCTAATATTTTGCTCTGAAAGGGTTTTGCTTATGACTAGTATGTTGAGGGAGAGAAACAATTGTGAGCAGGATGGGAAAGTGTTGTGTTCAAGAAAAATGCTCCATTGTGCAGTTCTGGGGGCAGGTCTTTGTTCTTTTTAAGGCAAGTTTTATACTATTTACCCTCTTTCAGCCTCCCCTGTGGTTTTTTGTTGGTATCTCGGGGAACTGCTGCAGTAGTGGAAGCTGGACATGTCAGCTGAATGTGTGAAGTACATATTTGAAAATTGTGGACTGTTCTTGGCCACAATCTCATCTGGAATTGGTAGCTCATGACTGTTTCTTTTAGTGTTGCAACTACTGTTTCTGTGGTAGTTGTACATATCTGTTTCACCTCATTCTTATCAGGAGAAGTAATATCCCATACTATGGAATAGTTTGCTTTTAAAGATAAACTGGTCAATGCCTTTCCCATGACCTGGTAGGGAATTGCATTGAGATGAGTGGCTCTCCTTTGTCCTGCCTGTGCAATGCAGATTATTATTGAATTATTATTAGTGAACAGCTGTCAGCTATTATTATAAAATATTATATTACTGTCAGATGATTATAAAATATTATCATTGAATAGCAGAACAGGTTCAAAGGGCCGAATGGCCAAGACCTGCTCCTAATTCATATCTTCATATCTTTGTAAGGGAGGACCAGCTGAGCCTGCAGCTTCAGCCATGTCCCACAGAGTGATAAGTATAACATTCGACACTAACATAAACATTCAGTAAGGACTGAAAGCAACAATACAACATCACTTCTTTCACGATAAAGAAATATCCTTAACTCCCCTGTGAACATCAAAATGTGCCAACTATGAGGTCAGCCAGTGCATTGAGCTGTCTGACTAAGCTTAGTCTCAACAATTTATGATGACACAAGTACTAATAATGTGAAATATTTACAAGTGGATTTTTGTATTGAAATACACACGTGGCAACTTTGTGCTCTGAATCAGTCTTACATTAATGGAAATGGAGTTGGGCAGGAACATTGTAGCAGTGAGGCAGAGCCTCCCTGTATGTCCAAGAGGTTATTTACAGTCCAACTGTATCTGTTGCATTGTCAGCTGACAGCCAGTCTTATCTCTGATAGGCTTCCCTGCCATGTGATTGCACATGTCTCCTGCGCATATCGTCAACACTTGAAATTTTAATCTTAATCCCCTAGGAACCGGCAAAAAGCAGAGGTGGCGCTGACTTCCTGTTCCACCCTTAGGAAGGTGTCTCACAATTAAAATTCTGCCCATGGAGTGGGGGAGTGAAGTGCATCGAATGATGGGAGACGGGAAGTGCAGCAGCAGGGTGTAACGCAGACAAAAAGAGATGGCAAGATGTAATCCTTACCCTCTGGTAAGGTGGACAACCTGCTTGTAACACTGATCGCATATCCTGGGATTTATGATCATTGACATTTAAGGCCTGATATTTATGGGGAGGAATGGAGGGGGGGCAGGTATGATTCTTAAATTTGTTGATGACACAGAGGTAGGTATGAAAGTATAAGTGGCTGGGGTGGAGGGGGGGTGGTGGTGGTGCAGGGGTGGGGTGGGTATAAGGAGCATAATGGCGATTGTGGGCACAAAACCCAAAGATGCATCCAACTAAAAATCACTTGACGTGAAAATCTATCCTTGTGTGTTGAAATAGGTTTATTTACTGAAAATGTGATGTCAGCCACTGAATGCCAATCATTTAGATTGATGTATAGGAACACAGCTACATCACATTCAGCTGCAGCTGCACTGAACCGAAAACAAAATGAGTACAGCTATTTTTGAACAAAATAAATCACAATAAAAGTTGATTGTACAGTATTCTGTGTTCTGTTCTGAGCTTCTACCTGATATAAAGTAAGAAACCATTAATTGGGTCCCATAACATTGCAAATAGAGTTTCTATTTATTCATTGGAGTCCCCAGAGACCTGCATACAAGAACATTATTGAACACACACCACTTTCTCCTATCAAGCATTACAGTTGCTGTACTCTATGATCAATCAATTTGCCTTTTTAACAGAATTCTCTACAGTATTGCTGCAGCAAAGTGTTCAGTTCAGACATCAGCATTATTGTACAACATCCCGTTGGTGATTAATAAAAATGGTTGGCATTCATCAAACAAAATCGCAGAAGTTTAAAACTAGAGAAACCTTTTGATGCAGATACAAAAATCTTTAAAACTGGGGGGATCCATCTCTGCAAATCATTGAATAGGCTGTAATAAGAATATTAACAGAAAGAAATCCCACAACACCAGTTTAAAGTCCAAACAGGTTTATTTGTAGCAAAATAAGAATATTTAGGCAGAGAGATCCCCAGGTCAATATCATTTGCTGCCTAAAAAACTTCTTCCTCACATTGTCTCTGCATCCCTTGCCCAAAATCTTAAATCTATGCCTCTCAGCCCTTGTGCAATCAACTAATGGGAGAGCTTTTCTCTGTCTACCATATCTAACCCTTCCATGATCTTGTACGCCTCTGTCAAACCTCCACTCAGTCTTCTTTGGTCTAAGGGAAAACACCCTAGCGTTTCCAACTCAACACTGGAACCATTTGATAAATCTCCTCAGTACCCTCTCAAGGGCCTTCACATCCTTCCTAAAGTGTGGTGCCCAAAACTAAATGCAATATTGTCATTTAAGCTTAAAGAAAGCTTTATATAGGTTCAGCATAACTTCCCTGATTTTGTCTCAATGCTTCTGTTCATGAAGTCCAAAATGCTAGATGATTGTTAACCACTCTCTCAATATGTTCTGCCACCTTCAAAGATCAATGTACATGTACCCCAAGGTTTTCTGTCCCGCTTACTTTTTAGACTTGTGCCATTAAGTCTACATTGCCATTTTCTTTCATATTCCAAGATCCAAGTCATTTAAATATAGCAAAAAAAGCAGTTATTTTAGCATTGAACTCAAAATAAGGCAATGGCTTCATGGCATACCAATATTTTAAACTATGTTAATTTAACTATCTTCAAGTCTAACCTTCCCCAATCTATTCAGCAACACTTTTCAGATTTTAAGATATATAAACATCCAGTGACTTTTACCACATGGTGTTTTGACTTTTGTTGTGGTTGCTCCTGAGGTTAACCAGCAGTTGGTTTTCAAATCTGGATTTGTTTACACTGCTTGCTGGAAGTTAACCGGCTGTTCCTGTCTAGGGCAGTCACTCTCACCTCACTTTTGGAGTTCAGCTCTTTTGCCTATGTTTGGACCGAGGCTTTAATGAGGTGGGAACTGAGTGGCCCTAGCATGTGCTTCATAGTAGCGCAGTCAAATTCCTAGACCAGGATCTTCTGCCTTCAGAATGATATCATCTCAACTAGATGTGCATTCATTATGTTACACACATTTTTCCCCCATCACAAAGTATAGATACTTGTGAGGATTGTCAAATAATAAAAATGCTGTTCTACAGGTGGCAGTAACTGGAACATTATAGAGCAAGGTGACTCCCATGCTTTACTCTCAGGACATAAACATTCCACCAACATCTAATTTATCAAGTATAATGCAAACCAATATTTTCTATTCTGTTCTCATATCATGTTTGTGCGTATGTCCCTTTAGCTTTATAAATCTACTTTAGTCTGGCACCACCTAGTGGGCATATAAAGTTTTAAAAGCCATTCTTTGGTCTGTTTCTGAATTCAACAGATAAGACCATCTGGATTTTACAGACTCACTTGTCCCGAAACTGTAAAATCCCACCCGAGATCAATGTATCTTCCCATGGTTTGCCTCTCGCCCGCTCTGATTCCTGTGGTGGGTGAGGCAGTAGAATACCAGCACAAGGTGCAATTTGTTTTGAAACCATTTCAAAGTCACAGATGAAGTTGCGATTTATATTTGTCTTTAAATATTCTTTTATATATTTGAAGAGTGATGTATTTTTAAGTTTCAAAATGTTTTATGCATTGCAACAACTCGATCCAGAATTTATTGCTACATATTTCAAAGTTTTGTTGGCTTTTTGAAAAATGTATTTGCGAAATGTTGCACGTAAGAATATAGTTGCATTTATTGCCTGTCCTTAAGTTGCCCTGGGAATGTTGGGGTGGACCTGATTTCTGAACTGCAGTCTTTGTGTTAATGGTGCTTCTTCATGGTGAATTACAACATTCTAACCCTGTTATGGTGAAAGAAAAGTGATATCTGTCTTGATCACAATGGGGTATTAGGTAATGAAGGTTAGGAGAGGTAGCAGAGCTCCTTTTGTTCAAGATAACCGTTACCAGGTACTTACATGACAGGTATGTTGCCACCACTTATCAGCCCTTAATGTTATGCAGGTTCTGCTGGAGCTTAATTCGGCGGGTTATTAAAAGTTTTGTCAAAGTAGTAAGTGTGGCACCTAGGATAAGATAAGGGTGGTACGGTGGCATAGTGGTCAGCACTGCTGCCTCGTAGTGCCAGGTTCGATTCCAGCCTTATGTGACTAGCTATGTGGAGCTTGCATGTCCTCCCCATGTCTGCATGCGGATTAGGTGGATTGGCCATGCTAAATTGCTCCCTAGTGTCAGGGAGATTACCAATGTAAATATGTGGAGCTACGGGGATAGGGCTTGGTTGGGATTGTTGTCAGTGCAGACTCGATGAGCCTCATGGCCTCCTTCTGCACTGTAGGGGTTCTATGAATCTAAGATTTTCCAATTCTCTTCCCATACCTTATGATTCCCAGAAGAGGTTGCTAGTCTGTTGCCAGGGGTTACAGCTTTAAGGGCTTCACTCCATAATCAGCATGGCTGACCTGTAGTCTCTTCCTCTCTTCTGCCAATCATTGGAATATTGGAAGGATTTGCAGGTTGACACATTCAAGGTTATGAACGCACCTTCCGTGACTATCAATTCATGGGGTGGGACTCGAACCGGAGCTTCTGGCTCAGAGGTAGGGATGCTACCACTGCACCATAAGACTCCAGAATGAGATAATACTTAACTTAAGGATGGGTTCTCTGAAGTGGGGTGTCTAATGCTGATTTTTAAAGGGAGAGGGCACTATTTGTAATGTCAGCCAGCATGGGGGCCAGGAAAGGGAAGTTAGGTGGTCAGGTTTAATGAGAATAGCACAATGAGAGCAGAGGTTGGCTCCTGTGAATTTGTGATTCCCCAAAGCCTGTCAACATCTCCAAGTCAGGAGTGTGATGGAACACTCTCCCCTCGCCTGGATGAGTGCAGCTTCCACAACATTCAAGAAGCTTGACACCATTCATGACAAAGCAGCCGGCTTGATTGGCATCCCTTCCACGAACAGTCACTCCCCCCACCACTACAGTGTGCACCATCTACAAGATACACTGCAGAAACTCACCAAAGCTTCTTAGACAGCACCTTCCAAACCATGACTGCTAACATTTAAAAGGACAAGGGCAGCAGATACATGGAACATCACCACTTGCAAGTTCCCCTCCAAGTCATTCCCATCCTGACTTGGAAATATATCAACACTCCTTCACTGTTGCTGGGTCAAAACCCTGGAACTCCCTACCTAACAGCACTGTGGGTGTACCACAGGGATTACAACAGTTCATGGCAGCTTATCTCCAACTTCTCAAGGACAAGTAGGAATGGGCAATGAATGATAGCCTATCAGCAAAGCCCACATACCGTGAATGAATTTTTTACAAATTAAAAATAAGCTCAGACTGGGTACAAAGTAAAGCTAGGCGAGAAACGAGAAAAAAATATAGATTTTGGATTCCAGCAGAGAACACTTGGGGAGGTTTTACTTGGTGAGCAAGAGAAAGGTGAGATGAGGCAGCTAAATGGATGGTGTTGCTCTTTAGTGATATTTCTCAATGCAGACTAGGCAGTGGATGACTAATTAATGCCAGGTATGCTCAAGTCTGTGTTCCTGGCTTGAAGCCAAGATTGAATCAACAAGAGGAATGATGTGGTAGAAGAGAATAAAGGTCTTATTAGGAGCACTGGCATCAAATAGAAACACCAAACCACTTAACCTGCACATCTTTGGACTGTAGGAGGAAACCGGAACACCTGGAGAAAACCTATTCAGGCACGGAATGAATATGCAGACTCCACACAGTCAGTCACCCAAGAGAATCTGGGTCCCTGGTGTTGTGAGGCAGCAGTGCTAACCATTGTGCCGCCAAGCCATCCTAAGGATGTAGCAACAAGAGCCTTGATAGATTTTGCAGAGAATGCTGAGAGAAGAACAGAGGATGGCTGTGGGCTTATATGAGATGGATTCAAGCTTGGACAGTAGCAGTTGAGTAGGAAGACAGAGGATAACAATGGGCTGGATAGGGAATTGAGGGGTCAAAATACCTGATGGGTGAAAAATTAAAAGTAAAATGATTAGGTGATAGGGAGAGGATGGATACAGTAAAAGGTAAATTCATGACATCCATGCAGGTGAAGGAGCTGGTCCAAGGGTTATCAGTCGAGAGGCAATGAGAACATAAGATCAAAGGCATCAGAAGTAACTTGATGAACAAGTCTACTGAATAGTGAATCAGCAATTCTGATAGAGAAATTAAGTATGAAGTTAATGATGATGGAAAACAAGCTTAAAGTAGCAAAATGGAATAACAACAACTTATATATAAAACACCTTTAACATAATAAAGCATCCCAAGGTGCTTCTCAGGAGTACAATAAATCAAAATATAAAACATGCCACATAAGGAGATATCACATGACCATAATCTTGGTCAAAGAGGTACATTTTAAGCAGTGCCTTGAAGAAGGAAAGTAAGCTAGAGAGACAGAAAAGGGAGAGAATTCCAGAGATCTGGATCTAGGAAGCTGAAGATCTGACCACCAGCAATGAAGTGATTAAAATTAGGTATGCTCAAGAGGCTTGGATTAGAAAAATGCAGTCCAACGATGTTCAGGTCAGGTGGATTGGCCATGCTAAGTTGCCACTTGGTGTTCTAAGATGTGTAGGTTAGGGGGATTAGCGGAGTAAATGCACAGGCGTTACGAGGATAGGGTGGGAGTGGGCTTGGGTAAGATGCTGTGTCGGAGAGTCAGTGCAGGTTCGATAGGCCAAATGGCCTCCTTCTGCACTGTAGGGATCTATGATTCTATGATCTTGGAAGGTTTTGGGACTGAATAAGATTATAGAGATGGAGAGAGACGAGGCCAAGGATGAATTTGAAAACAAGGATGAAAACTTTAAAATCCAGTCATATCTAATGCCAATATTGGTCAGCAAGGGCAGGGGTAAACAGCGAACAAACTGATGCGAGTTGAGACATAGGCAACCGAGGTTCAGATGGCATCAAATTTAAAGAGGGTAGGATGTGGGAAACCAGTCCGAAAAGTATTATAGTCAGGGGTAGAGGTAACAAAGACATGAACAAGGGTTTTCGCAGCAGATGTGCTGAGATGGGGGTGATGTAGGGCAATGTTACAGAGGTGGAAATAAGCAGTCTTAGTGATGACATGAACATGTGCTTGAGAGCTCATTTCAGGGTCTAACATGATAATACAGTTGTGAAAGGTAGGCACAATCTCAAATTGTGGCTAAGAACAGGGACCAAAAATAGTGGCTTCAGTTTTCCCAATATTTAAGTGGAAGAAATTTCTGCAGGAACCGATTGTGGGTCATTAAGCAACAATAGAACAGAATACAGAGCAGACTGGCAGATCAGGATTTAATTTGAGCAGAGTTAAATATCTCCAGTAGACGTACATAAATGGATGCAAGAGTACAGTTCAGCAGAAAGTGGCCTCCATGAAAACTTGCCGATAACAGTGGAATCACTAAAGTTCAGAAGCAAACAGAAGTTGTGAAGTTATCTTTGGCCCAGGAGAAAATGGACTTCTGTAGATGGGAACAAAAGTAGCCTATCAGATCATGGACAACATGGTGGCATAGTGGTTAGCACTGCTGCCTCATAGCACCAGGGGCTCAGGCTCAATTCCGGCCTTGGGTGACTGTCTGTGTGGACTTTGCAAGTTCTCCCTGTGTCTGCATGGGCCCCAGTTTCCTCCCTCAGTCCGAAAGATCTGCTGGTTAGATACATTGACCATGTTAAATTATCCCTCAGTGTGCCGAATACGTGTCAGAGTGTGGCAACTAGGGAATTTGCACAACAACTTCATTGCCGTGTTAATGTAAGCCTACTTGTGACATGAATGAATAAATAAATGCATGTCAGCCATAACTCAGTGGCAGCACTTTCATCTGAATCAGATTGTTGTGGTTTCAAGCTTATCTCTGCATCTTGCAAAAGCGATGATGTGGAGATGCCGGTGTTGGACTGGGGTAAACATAGTAAGAAGTCTCACAACACGAGGTTAAAGTCCAACAAGTTTATTTGATAGTAAACCCACAAGCTTTTGGGGTTTGCCCCTTCATCAGGTGAGTGGAGAGTTCTGGTCTCAAACAAAGCATATGAAGACACACACAGTTTACAGAATACTGATTAGAATGCGAGTCTTTACAGCTAATCAAGTCTTAAAGGTGCAGACAATGTGAGTGGAGATAGCATTAAACATAGGTTAAAGAGGTGTGTATTGTCTCCAGTCAGGATAGTAAATGAGATGTCACACTAACTGTGACCACTATGACTTGCCTGGGCTTGCAACATCTCACTTACTGTCCTGTCTGGAGACAATACACATCTTTTTAACCTATGCTTAATGCTATTTCCACTCACATTGTCTACACCTTTGTGTGAGTGTTCCAGATTTCCACCAGCCTTTGTGTAAAAGTGTGCTTTCTGATTTCACTCTGAAGTTGCCCAGCTCTCCAAAACCATGGCATCAGGGGAAAAGAGATCAGCAGTGTAATATAAATACTACTCAGTAGGTGGCAGCAAATAGTGAGGGGGTGGGCACTATGGTCTCATACAGGTTGCCTTAAAACTGTGTGCGCCTTTATATGCTTTGTTTGAGACCAGAACTCTCCACTCACCTGATGAAGAGGCAAACCCTGAAAGCTTGTGGGTTTACTATCAGATAAACTTGTTGGACTTTGACCTGGTGTTGTGAGACTTCTTACTTTCTAGAAAAAGCAGCAGAGACTTGAGCACACAATCTAGTCTGAAGTGTAGTACTGAGGGCCTGTTGGAGAAATCATCATTCAACTGAGGCATTAAACCGAGACCCTGCCTGCTGTCTCAGGTGAATATTATAGATCCCATTTACAGTACAATTGAAAAAAGGGCATGAGAATTCTCCAAGTGCCTTGACCAACATTTATCCATCGATCAACACCTGAAACTAGTTATTTCATAGTGGAATATTGCTGCCCATAAATTGGCTGCTCCATTTCAAGTTTTACAACAATTTAATCAGCTCTAAATCAAGCACCTCGGGGTGTCCTGAGGTTATGAAAGGCAAATATAATAAATATACAATTCATTTCTTTTAAGCCATTCAAGCCTGTTCTGCCATTCCATAAGATCGTGACTAATTTGTACCTCCTTGCCATTATTCCATATACCTTGATGCTGCCCTTACATAACAAAAATCTTTCTTGCAAACTTCAATTTACTCAGAATCCCCACAACCTTTGTGCAGCATGAGTGTTCTGGATTTCCACCAGCCTTTGTGTAAAAATGTGTTTTCTGATTTCACTCCGAAGTGCCCAGATCTTCAAAATCATGGCAGCAGGGGAAAAGAGATCAGCAGCGTAATGTAAATACTACTCAGTAGGTGGCAGCAAATAGAGGGGGGGTGGGCACTATGGACTCATACAGGTTGCCTTAAAACTTGAAACAAATTATATCACAAGGGCAGAGTCATGGCATGTGAGACTTACTGTGTAGGCCATCATCGTTTGCTGTTGAGTCAGACTCAATCACTTTGATTTAAATATTGTTAATATTTTCTCAAAAATATACTTTAATTATAATTTTTTGTAGAACTCCTTAGTCATAGAATCTTTGACATAGAGGATTACAGCATGAAAACAGGTCCTATGCCCCAACTTGTCCATGTAGCCCCTTTATTTTATCTACTAAGCTAGTCCCACTTGCCCATGCTTTACACTACTGTTTGCTATTACATAGGATGCAATGCAGTTCATTGTTCCCAATACAGTATGTGGCTCTCTACTGTGTCTCATTATACTTACGGTTCCAGGTTATATCTACCACATACTTTTCAAATCAAACATTCTCTTTTCACGCTGCCTGAAGGATTGTACGTGGATTCCTGTCCCTCAGTTGTGCTCTGGTAGACTTTGGTCTTTCATAAGACCATAAGACATAGGAGCAGAATTAGACCACTCAGCCCATTGAGTCTGCTCTGCCATTCAATCATGGCTGATATTTTTCTCATTCCCCATTCTCCTGTCTTTTCCCGATAGTACCTGATACCCATATTAATCAAGAACCTGTCTATCTCTGTCTTAAAGACACTCAATGACCTGATCTCCACAGCCTTCTGTGGCAAAGAGTTCTCTGGCTGAAGAAATTCCTCCTCATCTCTGTTTTAAAGGATTGTCCCTTTAGCCTGAGGTTGTGCCCGCTGCTTCTGGTTTTTCCTACTAGTGGAAACATCCTCCCACATCCATTCTATCTAGGCCTCGCAGTATCCTGTAAGTTTCAATAAGTTCCTCCCTCATCCTTCTAAACTCCAACGAGTACAGACCCAGAGTCCTCAGCCGTTCCTCATATGACAAGCTCTTCATTCCAGGGATCATTCTTTTGAAACTCCTCTGGACTCTTTCCAAGGCAGCACATCCTTCCTTAGATATGGGGCCCAAAACTGCTCAAAATACTCCAAATAGGGTCTGACCAGAGCCCTATACAACCTCAGAAGAACATCCCTGCTGTTGTATTCTAGCCCTCCCGACATGAATGCGAGCATTGCATTTGCCTTCCTAACTGCCACCGAACCTGCATGTTAACCTTAAGATAATCTTGAACAATGGCTCCCAAGTCCCTTTGTGTTTCTGATTTCCTAAGCATTTTTCATTTAGAAAATAGTCTATGCCTCCACTCCTCCTTCCAAAGTGCATAACCTCACACTTTTCCACATTGTATTCCATCTGCCACTCCTTTGCCTACTTTCTTGACCTGTCCAAGTCCTTCTACAATCTTGCTGCTTCCTCAACACTACCTGTCCCCCTACATTTCTTTGTATCATTTGCAAACTTAGCAACAATGCCTTCAGTTCCTTCTTCCAAATCGTAAATTGTGAGTTGCGGTTCCAGCACTGACCCCTGAGGCACACCACTAGTCACTGACTGCCATCCTGAAAAAGATCCCTTTATCCCCACTTTCTGCCTTTTGCAATCAGCCAATCC
Organism: Carcharhinus amblyrhynchos; assembly: GCF_965287045.1. Taxonomy (NCBI): domain Eukaryota; kingdom Metazoa; phylum Chordata; class Chondrichthyes; order Carcharhiniformes; family Carcharhinidae; genus Carcharhinus; species Carcharhinus amblyrhynchos. Next base: position 104,112,900 of record NC_137326.1, read on the forward strand.
TCTATCCATGCTCAAATCTTATCCTAACACCATGGGCACTTATTTAACCGTCTCCTATGCGGCACCTTGTCAAAGGTCTACTGGAAATCTAAATAAATCATGTCCACTGGTTCTCCTTTATTTAACTTCCTTGTTTACCTCCTCAAAGGACTCTAACAGATTTGTCAGACATGATCTCCCCTTGACATTTTCCTGCCTTTTCCCCATAGCACCTCAGGCTTAGATAGAATGGATATGGGAGGATGTTTCCTCTAATAGGAAAAACCAGAAACAGTGGTCACAACCTTAGGCTAAAGGGACAATCCTTTAAAACAGAAATGAGGAGGAATTGCTTCAGTGAGTGGTGAATCTGTGGAACTCTTTGCCACAGAAGGCTATGGAGGCAAGGTCATTGAGTGTCTTTAAGACAGAGATAGTTAGTTCTTGATTAATATGGGGATCAGGTGCTATAGGGAAAAGGCAGGAGAATGGGCATGAGAAAAATATCAGCCATGATTGAAAGGCGGAGTGGACTCAATGGGCTGAGTGATCTAATTCTGCTCCTATGTCTTATGGTCTTATGACCTTATGAAAGACCACAGTTTACCAGTCCTACTTTATCATACACTTCCAAGTACTTTGTGATCTCATCTTTAATAATGGACTCTAAAATCTTGTCAATGACCTATAGTTTCCTGTCTGCTCCCTCTTTCCCTTCTTAAACAGAAGTGTTACATTAGCTACTTTCCAGTTCTCTGGTACCCTCCTTGGACTTTAACCTGATGTTGTGAGACTTCTTACTGTGCTTACCCCTGTCCAACACTGGTATCTCCACATCACCCTCCCTGCCCCCAGTGCTTCCTGAAAGATCACCACCAATGCTTCCACAATTTCCTCAGCTATCTCTTTTAGAACTCTGGGGTGTAATCCATCCAAGTGATTTATCCACCTTCAGACTTTTCAGTTTCCCCGAACCTTCTCCTTAGTGATGACCGCTACACTCACCTGTGCCCCCTAACTTTCCTGGAGCACTGACATCCCACTGGTGTCTTCCACCATGAAGACTGATGCAAAGTAACTATTTCTCTGCCATTGCTTTGTTTCCCATTATTATTTCTCTAACCTCATTTTCCAATAGTCCAATGGTTATTTTTGCTTCTCTCTTACCTTTTATATATTGAAAAAACTCTTCCTATCTCCTTTTATATTGCCAGCTAACTTACACTCATATTTCATCTTCTCCCTCCTTATTTCTTTTTTAGTCATCCTCGGCTTACTTTTGAAGGCTTCCCAATCCACTGGCTTCCCACTAATGCTTGTCACTTTGTATGCTTTTTTTTGGGTGGTAGTGCAAGGGTGCGTTTCTGAATGAAGGGCTGTAACAAGTAGCATTCCTCAGTGATCGGCTGCTGGGACCTTTGCTGTTTGTAATATACATAAATGATTTGATTAGTAAGTTTGCGGATGACACAAAGGTTGGTGGATTTGTGGATAACGATGAGGATCATCAGAGATACAGCAGGATGCAAATCTGTTGGAAACTTGGGCGGAGAGATGGCAGATGGAGTTTAATCTGGACAAATGTGAGGTAATGCATTTGGGAAGGTCTAATACAGACAGAAAATATACAGTAAATGGCAGAATCCTTGAGAGTATTGATAGGCTGAGGAATCTGGATGTACAGGTACACAGGTCACTGAAAGTGGCAACACAGGTCATAGAGTCATAGAGGTTTACAGCATGGAAACAGCCCTTCAGCCCAACTTGTTCATGCTGCCCTTTTTTTTGAAACCCCTAAGCAAATCCCAATTGCAAGTTTTTGATAGGTTGAGGGAGCTAGGTCTTTTCTCCCTGGAGAGACGAAGGTCGAGAGGCGACCTAATAGAGGTTTATAAGATGTTGAGAGGTATAAATAGGGTGGATTCTCGGAGGCTATTTCCCAGGGCTGAAATGGTCACTACGGGAGGACACAGGTTTAAGGTGCTGGGGAGTAGGTACAGAGGAGATGTCAGGGGTAAGTTTTTCACTCAGAGGGTGGTGAGTGAGTGGAATCAGCTGCCGTCGGTGGTGGTGGAGATGAACTCGTTGGGGTCTTTTAAGAGACTTCTGGATGAGTACATGGGATTTAATGGGATTGAGGGTTATAGATAGGCCTGGTAGGTAGGGATATGATCAGCGCAACTTGTGGGCCGAAGGGCCTGTTTGTGCTGTAGTGTTCTATGTTCTATGCCCGCATTTGGCCCATTTCCATCTATACCCATCATACTCATGTAACTATCTAAACACTTTTTAAAAGACAAAATTACACCTGCCTATACTACTACCTCTGGCAGTTCGTTCCAGACACTCACCACCCTCTGTGTGAAAAAATTGCCCCTCTGGACACTTTTGTATCTCTCCCCTCTCACCTTAAACCTGTGCCCTCTAGTTTTAGACGCCCCTACCTTTGGGAAAAGATATTGACTATCTAGCTGATCAGTGTCCCTCATTATTTTATAGTCCTCTATAAGATCACCCCTTAGCTTCCTACACCCCAGATGAAAAATGTCCCAGTCTATCAAGCCTCTCCTTATAATTCAAGCCATCAAGTCCCAGTAGCATCCTAGTAAATCTTTTCTGCGCTCTTTCTAGTTTAATAATATCCTTTCTATAATAGGGTGACCAGAATTGCAACAGTATTCCACATGTGGCCTTACCAATGTCTTATACAACTTCAACAAGACGTTCCAACTCCTGTATTCAATGTTCTGACCAATGAAACCAAGCATGCTGAATGCCTTCTTCACCATTCTGTCAACCTGTGGGCTGAAAACATGTACCCCTAGATCTTTTTGTTCTGTAAATCTTCCCAACGTTCTACCATTAACTGAGTAAGTCCTGCCTGGTTCAATCTACCAAAATGCATCACCTTGCATTTGTCTAAATTAAGCTCCATCTGTCATTCGTCAGCCTACTGGCCCAATTAATCAAGCTCATGTTGCAATTGGAGATATCTTTCTTCACTGTCCACTACGCCACCAATCTTAGTGTCATCTGCAAACTTACTAACCATGCCTCCTATATTCTCATCCAAATCCTTAATATAAATGACAAATAACAGTGGATCCAGCACTGATCCCTGAGGCACACCGCTGGTCACAGGCCTCCAGTTTGAAAAGCAGCTCTCTACAACTACCCTCTGGCTTCTGTCAAGAAGCCAATTTTGTATCCATTTAGACATCTCACCCTCGATGGCGTGAGATTTAACCTTATGCAACAACCTACCATGCGGTAGGTTGTTGCATAAGGTTAACCGCATGGTAGGAGATTACGTTCTCCTACCACGCAGTGGAGAAGGTAGTCAAGAAGATATACAGCATGCTTGCCTTCATCGGCTGGGGCATTGAGGTTAAAAATTGGCAAGTCATATTGCAGCTTTATAGAACCTTAGCTGGGCTACACTTGGAATTTTGTGTTCAATTCTGGTCGCCACATTACCAGAAGGATATGGAGGCTTTGTAGAGAGTACAGAAAAGATTTATCAAGATGTTGCCTGGTATGGCAGACAATGATTATGAGGAGAGTTGGAGATACTTTGTTTGTTCTCACTAGAAGGACGGAGGTTGAGGAGCAACCTGATAGAACTCCACAAGATTATGAGGGGCATGGATAGAGTGGACAGTCAGAAGCTTTTTCCGATGGTGGAAGAGATTCCCAGGGGTCATAGCTTTAAGGTGCAAGGGGCAAGGATTAAAGGAGATGTACGAAGCAAGTTTTTTACACAGAGGATGTTGGGTACCTGGAACTCCCTGCCGGGGAAAGTAGTGGAAGTAGGTACGATAGTGACTTTGGAGGGGCATCTTGACAAATATATGAATAGGATGGGAATGGTCCCCAGAAAGGTAGGGGGTTTTAGTTCAGTCGGGCAGCCTGGTTGGTGCAGGCTTGGAGGGCTGAAGGGCCTGTTCCTGTGCTGTAATTTTCTTTGTTCTTTGCTCTTTCTTTGTTCTTTTGCCTTTATGCTGTCCTTGACTTCCCTCATCAGCCACGGATGCCTCGTCCTCTCCTTAGCACGTTTTCTCCTCCTTGGGATGAATTTCTGTTGTGCCTCCTGGATAACTCTGAAAAATTCCTACCATTGCTGTTCCACTGTTTTCCCTGCTCGGCTCACTTTCTAATCAGCTCTGGCCAGCTCCTCCCTCTTGAATTTGTAGTTACCTTTATTTAATTGTAATACTGTTACATCTGACTCCAGCTTCTCCCTATCAAATTGTGGGGTAAATTCTATCATATTGTGGTCACTGCTCCCTAAGATTCCTTCACCTTGAGTTCCCTAATCAAGTCTGCCTCATTGCACATCACCAAATCCAGAATTGCCTGTTTCCTATTAGAGTCTGTCACAAGCTGCTCCAAAAAACCATCTCTTCGACATTCCACAAATTCCTTTTCTTGGGATCCACTGCCTTCTTGATTTTTCCAGAACAACCTGCATAGTGAAGTCCCCCATGATTATTGTAATATTGCCTTTTTTATATGCCTTTTCTATCTTCTGATTTATTTTCTGTCCCACATCCTGACTACTACTTGGGGACACGTACATAATTCCTATCAGGGTCTTTTTACCTTTGCGATTCCTCAGCTTTACCCACAGAGATTCTGTGCCTTTTGATCCTATATCACTTTTTGCTATCGATTTAACTTCATTCCTTACGAACAATGCAACCCTGCCCCCTTTGCCCATCTGCCTGTCCTTTCGATAGGACACAGATCCTTGGATATTTAGATCCCAGCCCTGGTTCCCTTGTAGCCACGTCTCTGTGATGCCCACAACATTGAACTGGCCAATTTCAATGTGTGCAGCAAGCTCATTTACCTTGTTCCATATACTGCATACATTTAGATACAACACCCTCAGTCCTGCATTGACCACCTCCCTTCTCATACTTGTCACCTTTTTGCTCTACTTGAGGTTAGATTCCTGCCACCTTCTATACTCTCTGTTCTATTATGTGATCTGGAAACTTTATTAATCTCTCCTGAGCCCTTAGCTCCATTAACCTGCACTTCTACCCTGTGCTTTAACTTTGATTTTCAAATTCTCCATACAACTCCATACAGCTCCTCAGAGAGCCTTTGCAGAGGTCACCCAGTATCACGGTGGCACAGTGGTTAGCACTGCTGCCTCACAGCATCAGGGACATAAGAACATAAGAACATAAGAAACAGGAGCAGGAGTAGGCCATCTAGCCCTTTGAGCCTGCCCCGCCATTCAATAAGATCATGGCTGATCTGTCGTGGCTCAGTTCCACATTCCCGCCCTCTCCCCATAACCCTTAATCCCCTCTCCTATCAAAAACCCATCAACCCACGTCTTAAAAATATTTAGCGAGGCAGCCTCCACCACTTCAACGGGCAGAGAATTCCAGAGATTCACCACCCTTTGAGTGAAGAAGTTCCTCCTCAACTCCGTTCTAAACCGCCCCCCCTTTTATCTTGAGGCTGTGCCCCCTAGTCCTACTGTCTTTTTTGAGCGGGAAGAGTCTTTCCACCTCTATCCTATCCATCCCATTCATCATCTTATACGTCTCAATGAGATCTCCCCTCATTCTAATTATCATTCATTAGTCTAACCCTGAAAGCTAGTGAGTGTACTGTCAAATAAATCGGTTGGACTTAAACCTGGTGTTGTCAGACTTATTACTTTTGCCTGCAGGGCTTCAAGGACCATTGTTGAGTGGTGGTCAAAGATTTTTGTTGCACAAATTTCTACAAGGGGGACAGGTTGTACAAAATGGCTCAAATGTTTGGAGCACTCCATGGCAACCTGGCCAGAATCATCCTTTGCAACAATGAGGATTTTACAGAACCCCAGCATGAAGTGACACTTCGTGCTTGCATACCAAGGGTCTACACACAGCTTGATGCAACCACACACAAAGGTGGCCATCAGGATGAGGGTGACGTTGGGGATGTTTTTGTTTCCTTTATAAGGAGATTTGTACATGGTATTTCTGTAGACACCATCCACTCTGTAGACACCATAAAACAAAAGATGGCTTGGGTGACCACTGCAGCACAGGAGCAGGGTATGGACCAGACTCCACGCCACATGCAACAATACCAAGAGTATTTTACATTCAGTGACCAAGTGCTTACCCACAATGGTGAGGAAGCATCACTCCCACATGCATATTTTCTGTTTTATTGTGGCTCTGTCCTCCTACCAATTTTTGGTGCACATCCTGGCACCTTCAGGTATTCTGAGCTGACAGTAACGTGGACAAGTGGTTTGTAATAATCTTGCTGAGGCCAATCTTCTGTCACCAACATCTTTTATTTACATAGTGAATAAAGCGCTGCTTCTGTGGCTACAGTACACTGGTCAAGCCCAGGAGTCCTTTGACAGTCGGCCCGAGTAGAGGCAGCTAAGTTTAAACTCCCGCTGTTCCTTTCCAACTGGGTGAGCCTCTGTTCACTTAGTGGGGAAGCCCCACTTAGGAGGCCCCACAGGGAGAACTACTTACAATCCCCCATGGCCGTCATAACAGAATTGATCATCCAGTTCCCAAAGAATATGGCCTTGCTCTTACCATAATTTACTTTTGCTCCCGAGGTCAGTTTGGACTGGTCACAAATGCTCAGCAGTCTGTGAACCCATGCTGGTTCCAGGCAGAAGACAACAAAGTCATATATACAGGAGACCTTTAACCTGAGCCTGGGTGGGATTGTGGTCGGTGCAGACTCGATGGGCCAAATGGTCTCTTTCTGTACAGTAGGGTTTCTATGATTTATTTTCACTTTAGGTGATCAAATCCGAGTAGCCCCAGACGTTGCTGTATTTTTAAATCCTTCTCTTAAAAATAATCACAAGCTCTAACACTTAAATTGAATTGCCAAGTGTTTATATTCAGATGCATTATGTTAAACCATTTTTGAGCAATTAATATTTAAGGGTGCACTTACATTGCAAATTAGTGTGAAATTGCTTTCGATCAACTCTGAACAATTTCCATTTGTATAGTGACTTTCATGACCTCAGTACATTCCAAAATGCTTCACAACCAGTAAAGTATTATTGAATTGTAAGCACTGTTGTAACATTGAGAAATGCATCAACCATTTTGCACACCAGTAATGCAACCCAATCCTACATTTGCCAAGAGTCTCAGACATTATATTCTCTCTGTTACTGACAATCACAATGCCCCTTTGGATATTCATAGAATCCCTCCCATGCAAAAAGAAGCCATTCGGACCATTGACTTTGCACTGACTCTTCAACAGAGCATCTTACCCAGTTCACTCTATCCCTGTAAACCCACGCATTTATACCGTTAATTCCGCCTAACCTACACATCTTGAGACACTAACTCAGCATGGCCAATCCACCTAACCTGCACATCTTTGGGCTGTGGGAGGAAACCAGAGCACCCGATAAAACCCAAGTATACACAGAGAGAACGTGCAGCCTCAAGACAGAAGTTGCCCAAAGCTGAGAATTGAATCTGGGTCTCTGGCACAATGAGGCAGCAGTGCTTACCGCTGTGCTGACCCCCTACTCTGGTGGAGTGTTAATGTTATCAGTTAGGATCCATCCAGAAACATTGGTTTGAATCCTGCCCTCAGAAACTGCTGTGAAATTTATTAAATTTAATACCAATTAATTGTCAATTGTTGTTAAAAACCCATCTGGTTCACTAATGTCCTTTAGGAAAGAATATCTGCCGTTCTTTCCTGGTCTGGTCTACATGTGACTCCGGAACCCAGAGCAATGTGGTTAACTCTAATCTGCCCTGTGAGACATCAGGAATAGGCAAGTAAATAAAGGCAATAACCAGAGTTTAGTACACTGAGGGAACTTAGCAAGAGTGGTGCTCATCAAGTGAGACCCAAATTAAAGAGTTTCATAGAGAGTGAATCCTAAAGTTTGAGCAGGCTGAAAGCAAAGTCAAAATTAAATGTATAGGGGTGCTCAAGAGGACAGATAGGACTGTAATGGTAGCTGGAGGGGATGGCAGGGATGTGGCAGAGCGAGGCTATGGAGGGATTTGAAAAAAAGGCTTACAGTGCTAAAATAAAATCCACTAAAAAGTAAGCATTCCAAACAAAATTTATAGATCAAGCCATGCCATATTGCATACAAAAATCAACAAATCATTTTCTTTCATTCCCCTGTTTTCCATGCATCTTTGTCTGTCCCAGTTGGGGAAGATTGTACTGGAGAGGCTACAGAGGAGATTTATGAGAATGTTGGCAGGAATGGAAAGATTTAACTATGAGGAAAGTTAGCTTACTCTGAGGTTGTTTTCTTGAAAAAAGACTGAGGGGAGATTTAATTGAAGTGTGTAAAATTATGAGAGGTCTAGATAGAATAGATAGGAAGGGATTGTATTCCTTAGTATAGAGTTTAATAACTGGGGTATTGATATAAATTAATTTGTACAAGGATTAGAGAGAAGAGAAACCTTTCCACCCAGTGGTATTGGGGGTCGATCTGGAGCTCTTTGCCTGAAGACCACATCACAGTAAAAGTGTACTCAGAAATATACTTCAAGTTTCTTAGCCTTATAGGGAAAAAGGAAAGAACAGTACAGCACAAGAACAGGTCCTTTGGCCCACCATGCCTCCGTCGACACATGACATGTTTTGCCTCTACACAATCCATATCCTTCTATTCCCTGTTTCTTCGTATATCTGTCAAGACGCCTCTTAAATGTTGCTATTGTATCTACTTCCATCACTTTCTCTAGCAGCGCACTTCAGGCACTTGCCATCCTTTGTATAAAAAACTTGCCTCTCACATCTCCTTTAAACCTATCCCCGTTTATCTTAAACCTATGTCTCCTGGTAATTGACATTTCTACCCCAGGAAAAAGACTGCCATTACCCATTCCACCCATGCCTCTCATAATTTTGTAAATTTCCATCAGGCTCCTCCCTCAGCCTCTGATATTCAAGTGAAAACAAGCCAAGTTTGTTCAATCTTTCCTCAAATCTAATATCCTCCAAAACAATACAACATGATGGTAAACGTTTTCTGTACCCTTTCCAAAGCTTCCATATCCTTCTGGTAGTGTGGTGACCAGAACTGTACACAATATTCCAAATGTGGTCTAACTAAAGTCCTATACAGCTGCAACATGACCTGCCAATTTTTATATTCTGTGCCTTGACTGATGAAGACAAGCATACCATATGCCTTCTTGACCACCTTATCCACTTGTGTTGCCACTTTCAAGGAACCCAGTGTGTTAATGTTTCTAAGGGTTCTGCCATTTATCATATACTTCCTTGCCTTCATTAGACTTTCTAAAATGTAAGTTTAGACTAAGAGCTGGAAAGCACATTTTGGCTGGATAGCCCTTTTTTTAGTTAGCACAGACAGGATGGGTTTAATGGCTTCCATCTGTGTTGTAAATTTCTATGATTTCTAAACGATCTGATTTCTGATGTAATGGACACTAAGGTACTGCAGACATTGGAAACCTGAAGAAAAAAGAGGAAATCCTGAAAATTACGCATTACATTAGCAAAAATTTCAGATTAATGACCTCTCATCGGGTTCCAGCTTTTTCTGCTTTAGTGATGCTGGTTGAGGGATAGATACTGGCTAGGATACCAGCAAAAGTCCCCTTCTCTCCTTCAATTAGTGCTTGGAGTCTTTTACTTCAATCTGCAGTGGGATTCAGTTTAATGATGTGGAGATGACTGTGTTGGAGTGGGGTAAGCACAGTAAGAAGTCTCACAACACCAGGTTAAAGTCCAACAGGTTTATTTGGTAACACAAGATTTCGGAGCACTGCCCGTTCTTCAGGTGAATTTAATGCCGTGGCTCATCTGAAAGCTCTAGATTTAGATAAAAGCAAATTACTGTGGATGCTGGAATCTGAAACAAGAACAGGAAATGTTGGAAAATCTCAGCAAGTCTGACAGCATCTGGTGGAAGAGAATAGAACCAACAGGGCCCATTCTCCCAAAAGTGCTGAATTGGTGGGAAAACTGTTCTAAATCATGACTCTTTTCTCAGTTCAACTTCATACTCGAATCTCCCCACTCTGTGCACTGCAGAGGTCACAATTGGGTATCTCATTAAAAAATAGGAGGGGGAGGATGGGTGGGGTGCCTATTTGCACCAGAGTCTGAGAATTCTGGAACTCTGCACATGCGCAGTGGTCCCGATCAATCAGTCTCTCCATTTGTTGACCAGCAAACCCCTGCAGTGTTGCCCCTCCAGTCCTCCCCCACACCTGATCATGGCACCCACAGCAATTCCAAGGGCAGTCCTGAACCCCCGCCCCCACCGGAGTGCCCTGATGTCCATGTCACCGGCACCCCCGCCCCCCCCAGCAGTGGCGTGCAGTAGATGCTTTGAGACTAAACGGTCCTTCGTCAGCTTTGACAAAGGATCATCTCGATACGAAATGTCAGCTCTTTTCTCTCCTTACAGATGCTGCCGGATCTGCTGAGATTTTCCAGCATTTTCTCTTTTCGTTTCAGATTCCAGCATCCGCAGTAATTTGCTTTTATTAATAAAAACTTACTTTTTTTTAGCTCTAGGTTTAGGTTGCATCTAGACTGTAACTGCAATACCCCGGTGAAACAAAAGTGCCATATTCCAACTCTGCAGCAGTGCAGAGTTGATGCTTCAACCGATGGCTCCTGGGTCTGGGAGGATGCAACTGACTCCTTGCCCTAGTTACAATGCAGTGACTGGAGGAGAGGACCCAGCTTGATTGACGGCGGGATTGGCCAATCGGCTCCAAGCCTGGCTCTGCCAACGGGAATCGCCGCTGGCGGGAAGCTCCCGCCTCCCTAAGCGGGATCATTCCGCTGATTGGCTGCTTCGCGGCGCTTCCCATATTCTATTGGTCGAAAGGCTGTCAGTCAGGCCGCGGCGGCGGCTGGCCACTCCTGATTGGCTGCTGGAGGCGTGGGGCGGGTCCGGCGGCGATGAGCCGAGCGTTGCTGTGGCGATAATCAGCTTGTTGCTCGATTTTAAATTTATTGACATTACGGATATTATTTCTTCCCCCCCCCCCGTCACATTAATCGTTCTTAATCCCTTTGTTCCGATTTATCAGAGACGGACTGGGGAGAATTGCAATGTCTTCGAAGGAAGACAGGGCGAAGGAGATCCTGAAGGGCTTTAAGCTGTATCCTTTACCGGCCGAATGTGCCTCTTTTACCCGCTGTGTGAGCCGCTTGGTTCGGGGTAAGTGCGGCCCTGCATCCAGGGCCTGGGCGTGTGAATATACATACACACGCATACATATGTACATCTGTGTGGCAGGAAAGATCTAAATTCCACCGTTCAGAGAGAAGGGCGCCGAGTTTAGCAGTGGCCCAGGGCGCTGAAGGTGACTCCATAGGACAGGGCCAAGCACTCGGTAATTCCCAAATCCCACCCTGTGCTGCCTGCAAAGAGAGCGATTTAATGCAAGTGCTAAGTCAGTGGAGGCAGGGCTGTGGGGTTACATATCATTCATGTCAGGGCAAATGCTCACCTTCAGGGGCAAGATATCCAAAGGTTAACCCAAGTCATAACATGAGCAACATTGGTGACAAAACATCTGAATTTCACCACAGTTCAAGAGGATTGCTTTATACTTTTCCCCCATTTGAGTAACTGTATATCACACTCTGCACAAGTTTTGTTGAATTGCTGTTTAAAAGCTGTCAAGATCCCTGCTATTGGGACTGATATTTATGATTGGAAATGATCCAGGTTGCAAATTAATGTGCATTGCTTATTAAATCGTAAAAAAAAGTCACTTAATGACAATTTGACAAGTTTACTGTCTCAATTCAAAGAATGAAATAAATAGTTTGGCAATAATTTTGTGGTATAATAATCTGATTTTTATTTGTTCATGGGATGTTGGTGTCCCTGGCAAGGTCATAATTTGTTATCCATCCTTAATTAAACCTTGAGAATGTAATGGTGAGCTGCTATATGATTTAACAGTGCTGTGGAATTACTATTCTCCACTTAAGAGCAAATCTAAAATAATGTACAATCTGGTAAAAATTGTACTTTGTGATGTACTTTAAACTCTTGGAAGCTACACATTTGAAACTTTTGTGTGAAGGAATGATGTATGGCTGGATTTACATGATGTATGGCCTGGATTTTGTCATTAGCAATGAACGAACAGTGTTAGCCTTTCACTAGATTTTCACTAGCTGACAGATTGTATAAGGGCTATTGTACAGAAACTTGCAGTGTTCAGAAAGCCCTTTTGGTGCATTGCCCTCTAGAGGGGATTTGGGATTTGTGTAAGCTGGGCAAGCAATTGTGTATTTTAGCAATGGGATTGAAAGCACCTCACTGAAGCATGTAGTCTGAACCAGGAAATATTAGTTAGAATAGCTAATTAAGTGCTAAATCATGTATAGTGTGCAACATAAAGAGGAGGAAAGAAGGGTGAGATTGAGAGACAGGTAAGTGGCAAAAAATAAAATACATGTTTTCTTTTAAATCCCCGACAATGATTACAGTCTGAAGAAATGAGACTTCACACTTCAAAAAGTAAATTTTCATGGCCACTGAGGTTGTTTGGAATTAAGACATCATACCATTTTAAAAAATACTTATGCTGGAATGGACGATCCCTAGCTTCATCTGGTGAGTTTAATGGGTATTATTTGTCCATCCTAACTTCACACCCTTCCACATGTTTCATTGTTGAGTATTATTATAATGAAGTTTCTAGAGTAGTAGCTCACATTGGACAGTAGCTTTTTGATTTCTGCGTTTAACATTCTGCAGATGTGATCACTGGAAATTGTTGTCTGATTTGCACTTTAATAATGAGTGCTGTTAACATATTTTTATCACAAATTCTTTGCCAATTTGGATAGTCTTTCAGAGAATAGTCTGACAATTAAGTGATCCAGTTAATTCTTTGTTACTTGGCATGCTTGAGGAATGAATTTAATAATTTCAGTAAAACTTGAAAACAACTTGTGCAGATTTACAATCTATTATTTGGCTTTTAATGCATTCTTTCACTAAATACTGAAAGTGATTGGAATTTGTGGCAGCTTGATAAAAGCCGTTTATAAGGGAATTCAGCCGATAGAGTGCTGGATAACACAAGAGTTTACTGTTCATTCATGGAGTTATCATTCTTCCAATGTGATGAATACTTTTACTTTGCTGCAACAAAAGATACAAGGATGCATGACTTAACTAAAATGCTAGTGATATAACAGGAATCAGCACCAGTTGCTAGATATGCCTCTACTAAATGCCAAAGGCTCAATACTGAATGGTAACTAGCACCTGAAAACCGATTCCTTTAAGGGTTTAGCATCTTTAGGAGAGAACATGTTAGAGAAAATGGTGGAAACAGCAAAGGTGAAAAACAACTGTAAATATAAAAATATAGACCAGCACCTCTGTACATGGTTTGACCAAAGTCTGAGACAGAGCAAACTGTCTAGACACTGCACCCCATCCTTTATGTGTCAGAGTATTTCCAGCTTGCACTCCAGCTCAATGACTATGAGCCAGAAATGGTGGTGGAAGTAGATTCAGTAGTAATTTTCAAAAGGAAATTGAATAAATACTTGAAGGAAAAAATGTACAGGGCTATAACAACTTGTAGTTATATAGTGTGTTAAAGCACTTCACAGAAGCTTTATCAACCAAAATACATCCCTGAGTCACATCAGGATATATTTTGGGCAAAACCTTGTTCAAAGTGGTAGATTTTAAAGAGTACTTTAAAAGAGACACAGAAGTTCAGGGAATTCCCAAGGTTTATAGCAGACAGCTAAAGGCATGGTTACCAATGGTGGAACAGTTTAAACTAGGGACAGTCAAGCCCTCTAGAATTAGAGGTGCAGATTCTTGGAGAGTTGTGGTGTTGGGGGAGATTGTAGAGATGGAGGACGTGAAAACCAGGCCAAGAATTTTAAAACCTTAGCTTTTTTGGATCATGAAGAAATGTAGATCAGCAAGTACAGAAATGATTGGTGACTGGAAATAGTTGTGAGTAAGGACCCAGGAGAAGGGTTTTGGATAACGTTTACTTTATAGAGAGTTAAATATTGAACGCCAATCAAAAGTGTGTTGGAATAATTAAATCTAGAGGTAACATGGATGGATGGGAGTTTTGGCATCACATGAGTTGAGGCAGGGGTGAAGTTTGATGATCTAGAATTGAAAATTGGCAGTCTTAGAGATGATGTGGGTATGTGGCCGGAAGCTCATCTTGGAGCCAGATATTGCACCCAGGTCGCAAACAATTTGGTTTAGCCTCAGATTGTTGCCAGGGAGAGACATAAAGTAACTTGTGGTGTGGACCAGGGACAGTGGTTGGGAAGACCAAATCCAATGTTTAGTGGAAAGTGAAGAAAATATGGACTCTGGACACAATTTAATTGACTTTTTAAAATTAACCTCCCCCCCCCCCCCCACTTCTAGATGGCTGTGGGGACATTATCAATAGGGAGCATCCAAGAGCAATTCCTTAGAAAATATCAGGGAGTATAATTTTGGACTGACATTAAAGTTACTTCTGTAAGCCTACCACGTGTTATACTGGGTAAGTTGTATTTTCAAATGCTAATTGCTTTTGGAATGGCCGAGTTGCTCAGTGGCACAGATGGCTAGAATGTGGTTCAATCCTTATTCTGGCTGAGTAGGCTTGGGGCTACCTCTTTGCCCTGCCCAGAAGTAAACTCATGGTGAATCTTGAATATTGAGAATGGTCTTGTGGCTCTGGAGTGAGTGTTGGATCATTTGATTTTATAGCCTTGTTGTTTCCTATGGGTCCCTTGTAAGTTTCACAGCAGATGTTAGCCATTGATATTCTTAGTCAGTCTGTAAGACCTGAGCATGTATTCACAGTTGATATATCAGTGTGTTGCTGAGGGAATGTCATTCTTTAGGGTATTAAATTGAAATTGCATCCACCTATTCAGATGTTTCCAGTGAAATTAAAGATACTCTGTCATTATTCAAAACATAGCAGGAAGCTGTACCAGTGTCTTGACCAATGTTCCCCTCATTGACACCAAAAGAGAATGGATTAGCTGGTTAATCATTTTATTGCTGCTTACGGGACAGTGGTGCAAATGACTGCTGCCTACATTACAAATCACTTCATACAGTGTTTGTTAATAGGGTCTCTGAGTTGAGATGCCTGAAGAATTCTCCCATTCTGCTTGCCAGAGGAATTGTAGCAGATGGGAGGCTGATCATGCAAAGATTCATTGACCTTGGGTGGGATTTTCTGGTTTTGGATTGAGTATGGCTGGAGAATCCCACCCGACATGTCTGTTGTTAGAATTTCAGAACCAGGTCAGTTATTTGCGATGTGTTTAGTTATCTGATCATTAGGTCAGTGCTCCAGAATGTTAGGCCAAGATTAACCAGGCAACATGGCTCACTAATGGAACTAGGTAACTCTTCAAGCTAAACCCTTAATCAGTTTGATTGAACTTGCTGGGCAAAAAATAAGTGGTATTACTAAGCTGCATAGATTTTGCTGTTTAAACACCAACAGTATATCTTTTCACACTTGAGAGTGGGAGGGAAATTGCAGAGCTTTGGCTTCATCACCCATGCCTCTGTTCTCTGGACTTAAGGGATTTACCGCTAGGAAGATGGGGTCTGTACTTGGCATGTGGGTAAATTATTTTTGAGTTTGATAGGCAGACTTTTAGGAGATATTGATAAACTTGATAAGAAGCTTGTGACTGAAAAAGAAGACCTTATGGATCAGGTAGAAACAATATATTGCCTATAAATTATATAAAGAATGGAATTTAAAGGGTAGTGTCAGTCAGCATAGTAGTTTTATTTGATAAACTGTACCAGAATATTAGCCCAGGAATTAGTTCTGAAATTCCTGCTATTCAGAATTATTTGTAAATGATTCCAGGTATGTGAGAAAGTAGAATATTTAAAACAAAGCTATCCATGAAGACATGGGCACAATGTAAATTAATCAAAAATTGGAATAGAACTTGGAAGATGATTTATGGGAGAAGTGCGCGTCACTGAGACATACAGGAAAATACTATTCCAAATTTGAATCCATAGAGAAACAACCTGTTGACCCAAGTCCAGAAAACTGCTCAAGAGCATGAGCTCTGGCAATGGCGCTTTTGAAGTCAAGATAACCCAATCCTAATTGTGCTTAAATTCTTATGTTACAGTCTAGGAAAACAATAGCTTAGACTTCCCTACATGTTTTGTCTCTTTTTTCCAAATATATTTCAAAATAAATTATAGCTTTTGACAAAATGTTGTGTAAAGGGAATGATTTGGTTATTCACTGAAAGCAAGTTAGATCATTCGGTAGAAAGTCTCATAGGGATGCTTCTTTCTGGTCTGTCGGCAAATAAATGATAGTGAATGGAGTTTGTACCAATTCCTGTGTTGGATGTGAACAGAGTTGCAATTGTTTGATTGATCTGTTGCCCTACATGATTTTTATGTAATCTAATTGATAATAAGGCAAATGAAAATGAGTCTGTTCTCAATGTATATTAATGTGCCTGTAGAATGAAACTTTTTAAACTTCTAAATTTACACAAATTGCAGACCTTTATGAATAAAGCCCCTGTCGCAAATGTTATTTCTCTAACACTTGTTTCTCCTTGCCTGTTGTTTAACACAAAGGAAAAAGAATAGTACAGCACAGGAGCAGGCCCTTTGGCCCACCAAGCCTGTGCCAATCAAGTTGTCCTATCTAGACCAACCGCCTGTATCCCTCTTTACCTCTCCTGTTCATTTGCCTATCCAGATAAGTCTTAAATGTCCCTAATGTATTTGCCTCAGTTACCTCACTTGGCAGTGCATTCCAGGCCTCCACCACCCTTTGTATAAAAACAACCCCCCGCCCCACCTCCCCCACACACACACACATCTCCACTGAACCTTTTCCCCCTCACCTTGAAGTTGTACCCCCTGGTGATTGTCATTTCTGCCCTGGGAAAAAGCTTCCTGTTCACCTTGCCTTACCTATGCCCCTCATAATTTTATAAACTTCTATCAGGGCGTCACTCAGTCTCCATCTTTCCAGGGAGAACAATAAGAACATAAGAACATAAGAAATAGGAGCAGGAGTAGGCCATCTGGCCCTTCAAGCCTGCCCCGCCATTCAATAAGATCATTGCTGATCTGTCGTGGCTCAGTTCCACTTTCCGGCCCTCTCCCCATAACCCTTAATCCCCTCTCTTATCAAAAACCCATCAACCCGCTTCTTGAAAATATTTAGCGAGGCAGCCTCCACCACTTCAACGGGTAGACAATTCCAGAGATTCACCACCCTTTGAGTGAAGAAGTTCCTCCTCAACTCCGTTCTAAAACGCCCCCCCTTTATCTTGAGGCTGTGCCCCCTAGTCCTACTGTCTTTTTTGAGCGGGAAGAGTCTCTCCACCTCTATCCTATCCATCCCATTCATCATCTTATACGTCTCAATGAGATCTCCCCTTATTCTTCTAAACTCCAACGAGTACAAGCCTAGTTTATTCAGCCTCTCCTCATAGCTCAACCCCCTCAACTCCGGTATCAGCCTAGTAAACCTCCTCTGCACTCCCTCCAAGGCCAAAATATCTTTGCGCAGGTGCGGCGCCCAAAACTGCACACAGTACTCCAGCTGCGGCCTCACCAATGCCCTATACAGCTGCAGCAAGACCTCCCTACTTTTATATTCAATCCCCTTCGCTATGAAGGCCAGCATCCCATTTGCCTTCCTGACCACCTGCTGCACCTGCAAGCTGGGTTTTTGCGACTCATGCACAAGGACCCCGAGGTCCCTCTGCACCGTCGCCTGCTGCAGTTTTTCGCCCCGTAAGTAATAGTCCTTCCTACCATTCTTCCTACCAAAGTGGACCACTTCACACTTGCCAACATTAAATTCAACATAAAACATTAAACAATGCCAGTTTATTCAATCTCTTCTCATAGCTAATACCCTATATACCAGGCAACATCCTGGTAAACCTTTTCTGTAGTCTATCCAAAGCCACCACAACCTTGTGGTAGTGTGGCAACATAGTTCCTCCTCTCCATATATAATTTAATAGCAGAAGTTTAGGTTGTTACAAGGAAATGAGAGAAGAGTTAGGTTACTTGGTTTTCTGGAGTAGGATGTTGCTGTTGGCACAGCAATAAAATGCCATGAAATTTCAGCATGATTTATATTGTGTTGCATATTTGTATGTGTTGCACTCTGAATTAAAGCTACAGTACTTCTGAGAACATCTCCCAATTGGTTCCATCAAATCTGAAACTCAACAGACATTTTCTAGCTTAAAGTGTTTTACTAGAAAAATACAACTCTCAATCTTTATCTTTAGGCAGTCTCTTAATCTGATTTGGTGAGAATTTGAACATTTTCTAAAATTGTGTTGATATTCTGTCCCTGTTCTCAGAGAAAACACTATCAATGCTGGAAAATCTCAGCAAGTCTGGAGAGAGAATAGAGCCAACATTTTGAGTCTGGATGACCCTTTGTCAGCTCTGATGAAGGGTCATCCAGACTCAAAATGTTGGCTCTATTCTCTCTCCATAGATACTGTCAAACTTGCTGAGATTTTCCAGCATTTTCTGTTTTTATTTCAGAGCTCTAATGAAGGGCCATCCAGAGTCGAATCGTTGACTCTATTCTCTTTTCACAGATGCTGTCAGTCCTGCTGAGATTTTCCAGCATTTTCTATTTTTGTTTCAGATTCCAGCATCCACTGTATTTTGCTTTTTAATATATTGATGCTATTGTTGATCTGCTGCAGCAGTAACTTATTTTCTCTTTACCCTTCCTAGGTCCCTGTCTTCTGTTGCAACAACTCCTTTCATTTCTCTCCTCTTGGTCACTCAGTTCGACCAATGCTTGACCTTTGTACTATACTGCTGCCATTCTAAACTTGATTCTCTCTTAGATGAGTCTATAATTTTCTCTGTGCTTCTATTTGCATCTATGAATTGCAGCTTCTATCGCCACATTCCAC
This sequence comes from Carcharhinus amblyrhynchos, assembly GCF_965287045.1. NCBI lineage: Eukaryota > Metazoa > Chordata > Chondrichthyes > Carcharhiniformes > Carcharhinidae > Carcharhinus > Carcharhinus amblyrhynchos. The sequence goes on from NC_137326.1 coordinate 104,131,824, forward strand.
TTTTTCGTTGACCATCCGGCCAGTGGGCAAGCTGGAGTTAAACCTGCCAGTCTCCTTTCTTTCTCACTTTGCTCTCCCTGTGCTGACCCTTTTGGTTCCAACAGCCTAACAGTTATTGCTGCTGCTTCCTGCATCTTTTTCCAGAATGTCTGTTTGCTTGCCATGCATTAGCATTTTGTGGATAATTACATCAACATCAGACAAGCAATCTGATAATTTGGCAAAAGTAGAAGAGCTGAAAGAGCTGATGGTAAGATAGAGCTGGGTGTCATCAACATACATGTAAAAACTAATCCTGTATTTTGCAATGATGTCACTAAGCTTGTAGATAAGAAATAGGAGGAGGCCAAAAATAGATCCTTGTGGATATCAAAGGTTGTGACACAGGAGCAGGGGGAGAGAAGCCATTGCAAGTGATCTCTGGCTATGTTTAATCAGAGAAGAATGGAATCGGGTTAGTGCAGTTCCATCTAGCTGGAGTACAGAGGAGTAGTGTTGGAGGAGGAGGATGGTGTGAGCAACTATGTCATAGGCTGCAGACAAGTCAAGAAGGAGGAGGCAGGACAGTTTAACTTTATCACAGTCATGTGATAAGAGAGAGCAGTTAAGAATATCACATACCGTGGAGAAAAGACAGAAAAGTTATGTGGTCAGCAGTTTAATGGTAATCGGATTGAGAGAGCAGGAGATAAGTTTCTTGGAGCAACTGAGGTTGGAGAGGCCACAAGGGGAGATGGGGGAGATACTAAAGAAAGATGAGAGTTTGGGGCTAGGTTACGGGGAGCTTTAGAATAAGTTTGGCCTGGTGGGAAAGGGAGGGAAGTGGGAAAGGCTGTTGATTGGATAATCTCAGTCTTGGTAGAACAGAACTTGAATATTGCTGAAAAAAAGACGTGCTGTCAAAGCTTTTCCTCTTGCACTCATCAGGACAGCTGCAAGAATGCCAAATTTCAAAGGAAGCAATTTATATAGCATGAGAAAAGAGTGCTAGTTGGATGTTAAGTCAGGTCTTATTTATCAAGGCATTGCCATGGTGAATCCACCGGGGAGCTAATTGACCCCATGCTTTTGTTTAATTCAAACAAAATGTAATGCCTGGGTGAATTCCTTGCCTGCAGAAGACAGGTCACTCTGTATAGTAGCTTCTAGCAAATGTAAGTGAGCTAGCTACATTGTGAGCCTGAATGATAATCTTAAGTTGATTGTTAGAGTAATTTTTTAGCACACTTAGGATTGTTCAGTAAGTGCTGAATAATCACAGAATCACATCTAACATTAGGCATTATATCTGAGCTTTGTAAGCACATGCTGGTTGAGTATGGTCAGTACTCTACTGTGAACAGCTGAAGGGACATGATATGGTTAGCCGATTACTGGAATATACAGCCTATGTGCACCTGCACTGAAATGTGTATACTCCGTTACTCAGAATGTATTTTTGGCTTGATGGTAGCATCCTGTAGTGGAAAATATTACTTGTGTTGCAATGTGAAATGCTGGCTTCACCTGTTACTGAAATTTCTGAGATACCTTGCCCTTTCAGGGTAATTTGAGGTCGACTCAGCACTTCTCAGGTCTGAAAGTGATGACCCTACGATTATTTGAAAGTGTGTGCGATGCGCAGTTCGAGAAGTATCTAAAACATTTTGGGCAACAGCTCAATGGCCTTCAATCTATGCTACTTGTTGCATGCTCTCTTGGGTAAGTGTGTCTTTCCTTATATTTGATACAATGGGCTGAAGGGTCTCCTTCTGTTCTATGTTCTGTGCTGTAAAACTCTATATGGAGACCAGAAATGTTCACATACTCCCAGTGAGGCATCACCAATGTGCTGTATAATTGTACTGTCTTCTTTCTACTTGAACTCTGGTATATTAGCAACAAAAGTTAACATAGCATTTGTTTCCTAATTGCTGTATCTGCAAGTTTGTCTTATATGATTCATGAAAATGAAATAGTTTTCTAGGATGGTACTATCCAGAGAATGGGCTATTTTAAAACTAATGTGCGATGAGAAAGGGCTAAGTAATAATCCTGTTGTATAGGAGCATCTAAGGAAGATTGACCACAATATGATAGAATTTTACATTAAGTTTGAAAGTTCTATCAGTAACTATGGTTTTAAATCTAAATAAAGAAACTACAAAGTTATGAAGGATAAATTGACTCAGGTAGATTGGGAAACTACATTGACAAGTATGAGTGTAGAAAGGCAATGGCTAGCATTTGAAGAATTGATGCATGGTTTACCATAAATTTAAATTCCTCTGAGGTACAAATATCCAGCAGGAAAGATGATCCAACTATGGCTGAAAAAAGAAGTTAAAGATTGTATTAGATCAGAAGAGGCTTATAAAGTTGCCAAGATTAGGAGAGTTTTAGACCTCAGCAAAGAGGGATGAAAAGACTGATAAAGAATATGAAAGTAAACTATCAAGCGACATAAAATGGACTGTAAAGGTTTCTAGCGAATGTGAAAAGAGAAAGATTAGCGAAGTAAAATGTGGGTCCACCGTAAGCAGAGATGGGAGAATTTATCATGAGGCATAAGGAAGTAGCAGAGAAACTAAAATATTTTGTCTGTCTTCACAGAGGAAGATACAAAAAAAATCTTGCAGGTATACTAGAGCATCAAAGAACAAATGAGAATGAGGAATTGAAAGAGATTAGTTTTTTTAAAAAAAAGACAATGGGACTGAAATTTGGTAAATCTTCTGGACCTGATTATCCACATCTCAGAATGTTGGAAGAGTTGTCTAGAAATTGTGGATAACTTGATGGTCATCAACCAAAATTCTGGAATGGATCCTGCAGATTAAAAAATGGAAAATGTAACTCCAGTATTTAATAAAGGAGGGAGAGAGAAAAGAGGGCACTGTAGACCTGTTTGCCTGATCTCAGCAGTGGGGAAAATGTTATTTTTTTTAATGGAAGGATATGATAACTGGACACTTTGAAAATAATGGTAGGATTTGGCAGAGGCGCAGGATTTATGAAAGGCAAATCTGTTTAACAAACCTGTTGGAGTGTTTTGAGAATATAACTAGCAGAATAGATTAAGGGGATGTGGTGTTTTCCGAAGGTTTTCAGTGAGGTTACTGTACAAAATTAGAGAATATGGGATTTGGAAGTAATATACTGGCATTGATTGAGATTTGGTTAATGGACAGAAAGCAGAGAGTACGAATAAACAGGCCATTCTCGGGTTGGAAGGCTGTGACAAGTGGGTATGGCAAGGATCAGTGCTTTGATTCCCATCTACACAAAATCTTAATCAGTGACCTGAATGTAGGGATCAAATATAATATTTCCAAGCTTGCTGATGATGCACAACTAGGTAGGAACGTGAGTTCTGAAGAGGCTGCGACGTGGCTTCAAGGGGATTTACACAGGCTAAGTGATTGGCAAGAACAAAACAGGTGAAATAAAATATGGAAAAATGTGAAGTTGTCCACTTTGTTGTGGAAAACAGAAATGCAGAATATTTCTCGACTATTGAGAGATGGGGAAACATTGATGGCAAAGGGGCCTTGGTGTCATTGTTCAAGAGTTCCTGAGAACTAACATGCACTGCAGCAAGCAATTAGGAAGGTAAGTGGTATGTTGGTCTTTTATTGCAAGAGGATTTGAGTACAGGAGTAAAGAAGTATTGTTGCAATTGTACAGAGCCTTGGTGAGACCACTCAAGAATATTAGGTACAGTTTTTGGCAGCATACGCAAGGAAAGGTATACTTGCCATTGAAGAAGTGCAATGAATGTTCACCAGACTGATCCCTGGGATGACAGGCTTGTACTAGGAGTGTGTTTGGGGAGATTGAGCCTATATCCTTCAGAGTTTAAAATAATGAGAGGTGATCGTTTTAAAACACACAAAATTCTTATAAGGCTTGTCAGAGTAAATGTTTTCCCTTGCTGGCATGACAGTCTTAAAATAAGAGGTAAAGCATTTAGGACTGTTTTGAGGAGAAATGTCTTCACCCAGGTGGTGAACCTGGAATTTTCTACCCAGAAAATGGATATTGGACTAGGTAATTGAGTATATTCAAGACAGATCGGTAGATTCCTGGATATTAAAGATGTCTGGGGATATGGGGACAGTGTGGGAAAATGTTGCTGAGGTAATCAGCCATGATCTAGTTGAATAGTGGGACAGGATTGAGGGGCTGAATGGCCTATTCTTTCTCCTGTTTCCTTTGTACTAGGACATCCACGTCCTTCTGACTGCAGGCATTTCCCAATATCTCTCGGTTGAAAAAATATTCTGCTTTATTAGTTCTCCTACTGAAATGGACATCTTTAAATTCCACCATGTTGTATTCTTTTTGCCATGTTCTTGCCCACTCACCATACCAGCTTACATCCCTTTGCAGCTTTTTTTCTAATTGTTTTTCTAAGGAGAATCATTGTTTGCTATTTAAAACTAGTAGAGTGCATCCAAAAAGAACTTCAGGCACCCCCTCCCTTAAATTAATATGAGGCACACTCCCAAACTAGATATGAGTAACAGGAAATAGGATAGAAGCTTCCCTCATTTGTCTTCCATCCCCACCCAACAGTTAGCCCTAGCTGAGCACAGTGCTACAGGCAATGCAACTCATCAGCAAAATCATAGAATTCTTACAATGCAGAAAAAGACCAAATGGCCCATCGAATCTGCACTGATTCTCTGACAGAGCACCTTACCCAAGCCCGAATCCACCCTATCCCCATAATCCCACACATTTAATCTCTTGAACCTACACGTCATGAGACACTAAGGGGCAATTTAGTGTGGCTGGTCCACCTAACCTGCACATCTTTGCACTGTGGGAGGAAACTGGAGCACTCGAAGGCAACCCATGCAGACATGGGGACAAAAATCGCCCAAGGCTGGAATCAAACCCCAGCCCCTGGCACTATGAAGCAGCAGTGCTAACCACTGTGCCACGCATACCTGAAATTTACATTTCTGTTGGAGTAGTCACTGGGAGCCACCAAATAAGGCCAATTGCAGTGCATCATAAACCTGGAGATCTGTTAACTCAACACAGCAGATTGGATTTGAATTACTTTGGAGTTAATGAGACTGCAACAATAACTCAAATCAAGGGCTTACACTAATGCCACTTAACTTAGATTGCGCAGCATCACAACTAAAATGCTATTTTATGTAAATTGCACCACAAAATTCTACTGAATTAACAGCATGATTACAAAACATAGTTCCAGCGGTGTGAAGGGTATTAGTATTGTTCACTTTTTTTAATTGATTCATTAGGACACCGGCGTCACTTGCTGGCCAGCACTTATTGCCCATCCCTAGTTGTCCTTGAGAAGATTGTGGTGAGCTGTCTTCTTGAATTGCTGTAGTAAATGTGCTATGGGTAGACCCACAATGGCATTATAGAGGGAATTCCAGGATTTTGATCCAGTGACTACAAAGGACTGGGAAAAAAAATGGCTGAGTCAGGATGGTGAGTCGCTTGGAGGGGAACTTGCAGGTGGTGGTATATCCATATATCTGCTGCCCTTCTAGATGAAAGTGGCCATGGGTTTGGAAGATGGTAGCCAACAATCTTTGGTGAATTGCTGCAGTGCATCTTGTAGATAGTAGCAGTAGTGTGTACTACCTGAGTGTCAGTGGTGGAGGGAATGGATGTTTGTGGATGTGGTGCCAATCAAGTGGGTGGCTTTGCCCTGGATGGTGTCAGGCTTCTTGAGGGTTGTTGGAGCTGCACCATCCATGCAAGTGGGAAGTATTCCATGACATTTCTGATTTATGCCTTGTAGGTGGTGGACAGGCTTTAGGGAGTCAGAAGGTGAGTTACTTGTTGCAGTATTACTAGCCTCTGACCTGGTCTTGTAGCCACTGTGTTTGTGTGACATGTCCAATTGAGTTTCTGGTCAATGGTAATCCCAAGGATGTTGACAGTGGAAGATTTACTGACGGTAACACCATTGAATGTCGAGGGACAACAGGGACACTTATTGGTGGTGATCATTACTTGGCATTTGTATGGAGCGAATGTTACTTGCCAGTTGTTGGCCCAAGCCTGGATATTGTCCAGACCTCGTTGTATTTGAACCTACAACTAGGTTATTTGCTGTAAAAGTAAACCAAAATTTCAGTGTACAGTTAAAGTTGCTATATTTATTTATTGAAGTTCTTTGAAGGATTTGTATGCACCGTGGTTAAAGGGGAGTCTGTAGACCTACTGTACTTCACTTTCCAGAAGGCATTTGATCACATCAAAGGTTATTATGGAAAACAAAAGCTGTAAGTGTAGCAGTAGTATATATTTATGGCTGGAAGATAGGCTGGATAATATGCATAAATGGGTATTTTCTTATTGGGAGGATGTGACGAATAGTCCCACAGGTTTCTGTGCTGGAGCCTCATCAAAACTTTTTACAATTTATATTAGTGACTTAGACAAAGGGATCAAAGGCATGGTAGCTAAATTTGCAGATGACGTGACAGGGAAGTATGTTATGATGAGGACATAAGATAAATATAGAAAGGTTGAGTGGCAAAAATCTGGCAGTTGAAGTATAATGTGAGAAAATGTGCCTGAAGTGCAGGGGGATCTTGGTGTTCTGAATCAGAAAGAGTTAGTATGCAGGGACAATTAAGAGGGCTAATGGAATTGTGTCCTTTATTACCAGAAGAATTCACATATAAGAATGCTATGCTTCAGTGAAGCAGTGGGATCTCATCTCACACACTGTGTGTAGTCTCTTTATCTAAGGAAGGATGTAAATGCATTGGAGATGATTCAGAGGGAGTTTACCAGGTTGGAATGAGTGCCTTGTCTTATGAGGAAAGATTGTACAGACTGGGTTTGTTTCCACTGGAGTTTAGAAGAGTGAGGGGAGAGTTGATTGAAGTTTGTAAGATCTTGAACGATCTTGACAAGGTGGAAAGGATGTTTCCTTTTGTGGGTGGTCCAGAACCATGGGGGTATGGTTTAAAATTAGGGGTCTCCAGAGATTAGGAGAGATCCTTCCTGACTATTATGCAACTCTGGAACTCTGGGTGGGATTTTTCAGCTGCTCTTGTCCCAAGACTGGAAAATCCTGCCCGAGATCAATGGACCTTTGCATGGTCTGTGTCCTGCCGTCTGCGATTCCCGTGGTGGGCAGGATGGGAAAATTCCACCCCATTATCTCAGAAATTAGTGGTGATGGGGGTCTTTGAATATTTTAAATGGAGATAAATCGATTCTTGTTATGCAAGGAAATCAAAGACCCATTTAAAATTATAGGAAGTGAGTATCAACGGCAAGGCCTGCATTTATTGCCTATCCTTTATTGCCCTTGAGAAAAAGGTGGTGAACTGCCACCTTGAACTGCTGCAGTCCTTGTGGTGTTGGAGCACACTTGTGCTGCTGAGGAGGAAGTTCTAGGATTTTGACCCAGTGACAGTGAGGGAACAGAAATATATTTCCAGATCAGGATGGTGAGTGACTTGGAGGGGAACTTGCAGTTGGTAATGTTTCAGTGTGTCTGCTGCCCTTGTCCTTCTAGACGGTAGCCATCTTTGGAAGGTGCTTTCTAAGGACTTTTGTGCACCTTGTAGATGGTACACACTATACCGCTGTTTGTTAGTAGTGGAGGGAATGCCAATCAAGCGTGCTGATTTGTCCTGGATTTTGTTGAGTTTCTTGAGTGCTGTTGGAGCTGCATCAACTAGGCAAGTGTAGAATATTCTGACATACTCCTGACTTGCTTCTTGTAGGTAGACTTTGGAGAGTCAGGAGGTGAGTTACTTGCTGCAGGATTCCTAGCCTCTGACCTGCTCTTACATCCACATTATTTATACAGATGTTTCAATTCCGTTTCTGGTCAAAGGTAACCACCAGGATGTTGATAATATGTGATGCAGTGATGGTAGTGTATTTGAATGTCAAGACACAGTAGCTAGATTCTTTGTTGTTGGAAATGCCTTGTTTGACACAGATGTTACTTGCCAGTTCTGAGTCCAAGCCTGGATATTGTGTAGGTCCTGCTGAATTTGGACATAGATTGCTTTGGTACTTGAGAAGTCATGAATAGTGCTGAACATTGTGCAGTTATCAGCAAACATTCCCCATTTCTGATCTTGTGATGGAAGAAAGGTTATTGATAAAGCAGCTGAAGATGTTTGGGCCTTGGACGCCACCTTAAGAAAATTCTGCAGCGATGTCTTGGAACTGAGATGATTGACTCCAGTCACCTCAACCATCTTCCTTTGTGCTAGGTATGACACTACCAGCAGAGAATTTTCTCCCTGATTCTTACTGACTTCAGTTTTGCTTGGGTTGTTTGATGCCACACTCATTCAAATGCTGCCTAGATGTCAAGGGCAATCATTCTCAGCTCACCTCACCTCTGGAATTCAGCTCTCTTGTTCATGTTTGAACCAAGGCTGAAAAGAGGTCAGGAGCTGAATGACCCTGGCAGAACCCAAACAGAGTGTCAGTGAGCAAGTTATTACTTAGAAGCGCAACTTGATATCTCTGTTGTTGACCACTTCCATCACTTTACGTAGAGTGATGGGGCAGTGATTGGGTTGGATTTGTCCTGTAGGTGTTGTAGCTGTACTAGTACAGCTTGGCTAAGGGCTAATAGAGCACGAATCTTTAGTACTATTACCAGAATATCGTCAAGGCCCATGGCCTTTGCAGTATCCAGTGCCTTCAGTTGTTTCTTGATATTACATGGAGTGAATCAATTTGGCTGAAGACTGGCATCTGAGAAGCTGGGGACTTTTGGAGGATGTCAAGGTGAATCATCCACTCGGCTAAAGATTGGTACAAATGCTTCAGCCTTATCTATTCCACTGATGTGCTGCGCTCCACCATCATTGAAGATGGAGATATTTGTAAAGCCTTCTCCCCCCAGTGAGTTGTTTAATTGTACTTCACCATTCACGGTTGGATGTAGTAGGGCTGCAGAGCTTGGATCTGATCCATTGGTTGTGGAGTCACATAGCTCTGTCTGTTACTTGCTCCTTATGCTGTTTGAAATTCAAGCATTCTTGTAGCTTCACCGGGTTAACACCTCATTTTTCAGGTATGCCTGGTGCTGCTCCTGGCATGCACTCCACTGAACTAGGGTTGATCCCCTGGCTCGGAGGTAATGACAGATATGCTGGGCTAATAGACGGTCTGCCTGGCTGTGAGGTTACAGATCGTGGTTGAGTACATTTCTGCTGCTGGTGGCCTCGCAGTGTCTTATGGATGCCCAGTCTTGAGTTGCTAGATCTATTTGTAATTTGTTTCATTTAGCATGGTGGTAATGCCATACAACACGATGAAGGGAATCTTCAATGTAAAGATAGGACTTTGTCTCCCCAAGAAGTGTGCAGTGGCCAGTCTTGCCGACGCTGTCATGGACAATTGCAGGTTGATGAGGATAAAGTCAAGTGTGTTTTTCCATCCCGATGGTGAGGAAGACACATGCCACAGACCCAATCTAGCAGCTAGAGGGATATTGCATAATGGGTGCAGTAACAGTCATGTGGTGTTGTGCAAGCCTTCGTTTTAACAATCTAAATATGGAGTAGTGGAAAGCTTGGGCATTAATTTGGGAGGTGCTCAAGGATAGAAAGGTTTGAGGGTGGATGTTTTGAGCAGAGTGATTACAGTGGCTTTGAAAGGGAAGGTGACAGTACCTAAGGTGGCAAACCATTTACAATGTCAACAAGCATATGGACTCAAAGAAAAGTTGGATGATCGGCAGGTTAGTGGGACAGGGTCAAGAGAGTCACTGGGGCAGGATGAGTTCAGAGAAGGATGAAGGAAGATTCAGATAAAAGGCAGAGATCGCCTCTTTTTTAGCGTATCTTCACACCCACACTGTTTTACTCTTTGAGTAATAGTGAGGAAAATGGTGGAAGGATCCCCAAGCCTGTTGAACAGCTCTGTGAAAGCTAGAGATCACCTTGAGGGCCATTATATCATTGCTATGAGCAATGTATCCTTGTATTTAATGTTCCATTTGAAACCCAATCTTCTGCAAGTATTTGATTTACTTGCTTTTTTTTGATAACTGAAACTTTATTGGTTCTCTAAATAGATTCTTATCCCAGTCACTTAATAAACTTGTAAATAGTCAGTGACTTCAGCATTATCTGACCAGAATCAATAAATTATACAGAGGTAGGAAAGAGTTCAGTCAGAGTTCTAGTTTATGTTTAAATTAGGTCATTAGTTTACAGAAGACACATGGTCAGTTATCTTGTGCCTGTGTAATAATGGAAACTTTCTGATAGGGTTTGATGGTATTACATGTCCAGATGGTGCACTGAACTGCCAGCAGCTGCTGGAGACGGTGAGAATCGGAGAATGTCAGGAACTAATGTTTTGTGAAAGCAGAGAAGTGCTTCGATTACATTTCTTTTGTTGTGTACAACTGCAGTTTAAAACTGCAGATTGTCAGTAATTAGACTTGAGTTGATGTGAATATATTTAATGCTAAAACTTTGATGCATTTAACATTTTCAAGCATATTTATTTTAGCCCAGTTTTAAAAAATAAACACATTGTCTTGGAATGAAGAAGGGGGGTATTTTAAGTCGTCTTTGAGAACTTCTTCACATGTTCCACCATCCTTTTATGTGTTCCTCCATGGTCTTGCTTCTTCTTATCTCTTTAACCTCATTCATCCCGAGTTTTGTTGGTGTCAAACATTTTGGGACACTTTTATTGAACTAAAGCTGCTAATAAATCCCCTGTGTTGGCCAACATGAGGAATTTAGACTGTAGTCTTTAGATGAAGCACGGTTAAAAGGGCAAGGTTAAGTGACCAAGTTTGAGGAGAGAAAACAGATTATGTAGTTCTGGATATGTATTTTTTTATTTAAAGTCTGAAAAATGTTCAATGTTCTTTCAGTTCATACACATCTGAAACTTTATTTTTATATACTGAAAGCAAAATCCCTAAACCAAGCAGTTTCTTCCTGTCCTGCTGTGTGAGTGCAAAATAGCCTCCACTGAGCCTGTGGATTGGCCACACACTAACAATGTGATGCATAGCTTACTTCCTCCCACAAGAACATAGCGGTCTGGCACTAAAGCCCCGTTTGTGGACTTTGGCCAGGCAGGGGCAGTGGTCGGTTCTGAACCTGTTGAGAGTGGACCACTTTTCCTTTGAAAGGCTGCAACCAGGTAATTGTTGGATTGGGTTTGAGACCAGGTCCTAGTTTGTAGTGTCCAAAGATTTCCATTCACTTTCATCTGGACTTGAAACATCAGCTCTTTTCTCTCCTAGCAGATGCCACCAGACTTGCTGAGATTTCCCAGTATTTTCTCTTTTAGTTTCATATTTCAGCATCTGCAGTAATTTGCTTTTATTTCCATTCATTTGTTCAGATGGAATAAAACACATTCCAACTTCAGCATACCTCAGAGTGACGCTAGATAGAACACTGACCTTGGCAACTGCAGCCAAGATGAAGTGCAGAAACAACTTGATGTCAGACTTTCCAGCTCAATGTGGGGTGCTGCTACCACCACCCTCCAAACCTCAGCACTCGCACTCTTGCACAGTTTTAAAGTCCTGTGTGGAGAATTTTCCAGATTGGGTACGTGAGCATATGCATGCATGAAATGATCTTGACCAAACAGGGACGAAGTATTGTGCTATTGCATGTAAGATGCAAGTGCTGAGGTTTGGAGAGTGGTGGTAGCACTGCCCCACGTTGAGCTGGCTAGTCTGACAATCGAGTTGTTTCTGCACTTCATCTTGGCTGCAGTTGCTTTTAGGTGTTCCCAGAAAGTCAGTGTTCTATCTAGGGTCACTCTGAGGTATGTTGGAGTTTTAACTTGTAACCATTCATCTGAATGTTGAGCTGTTTATTGGCTTTTGCACTGTTGAGATGGAATAAGCTGGATGCTGTTGCGAAGTTGGGTAGAGTAATTGTAGGTTGGGAGGTAGAAAGTTAAAATTTGGTGTTTGTAAAATTGTAAAGTGCTGGTGCGAAAGCATTGCATGGTCCCATTGAAAGGTGGTGCCTTTTCTGTGCGTGGAGATTTAAAAATGCAAGGTCATAGAGAGCCCCAACCTGAAACATTTGTACCGAAAGGCCAAGCAGCAGTTTTACCAAGACAACAACATTTTGAATTTTTTGAATTTAGCCAATCAATTTGAATTGGGCACTTGGATACCAAAAACCTATTAAATTTAAATCAGATGGCTTTGACAATCTAGAGACAATCCTATTGTGGGAAATATTGATATGTCGTCACAAGTATAAAAGAAAGGGGCAGTGGGACAAAAAGGGCCAAGCAACTGTTACCTGTCAGAGCTGACAGCTCTCAGCTCTGAACTTAGAGTGAGAGAGAATCGCTGGCTCTTATAGCTTCATCTATGCCTTAGAGAAAGCACCATTGAGATAGCAAAGGTACCAAAGAAGAAAGAAGTTCCAGATAGAGGCATCAACAGAGAAGGCCCAGAATATTCTGGAAGATGCAAAACCTGGTGGTAACTTAAGAGGGTGACGACATTCTATTTTGTTAATGAGTGGAATTGTATTTATTTGTGCAGCATACCATTAGAATCATGTTTTATTTGAGAATAGTTAACTGCTGGAAGGGATTTATTTGGTTTGTCAATAGTTTAGTTAATTTGCTCACTGTTAGTTAGATAAATACATTGTTACATGTTGATTTCAGAAAGTGTGTGTCAGGGATTTATTTTTATTTAACAACTAGAAGTTGCTGAAGAGCAGGTTGCACCACTTCATACACACTTTTTATAGGCTACCGGGCAAGGTATGCTTTTTTTGGGTATTTTGGTGTTAGTTCTCAGAGGGGAGAATAAACCTCTGCTTTATAACAACACCATTTTGGTAGGGTTTGTCTTGAGTCAAGTTTTGATAAGCCTTCATTTAGCGTCCAGCCCAAGATGCCGAAGTCGGGGGCTTGAGTTGTGAGGCAGAAGTCGTCAGCACACATGAATTTTCGAGAGGTATCTTTTGGAAGATCATTTGTGTGTAAATTGATTAGGGTTGTGACACCTTCAGGAGGCCTGTGTGCCCATCGGGTGGTAGGCAGTTGTGAGGTTGAGGAACACAGCATTTGTTTTACTGAAAGCTGTTATCAGTACAAGTGAAAAGGACCAGTGCCTGTTCTCCTGTGTTGTGGTCCTTGTGGAACCCAGCTTGGTCAATGTTAAGGACTGTATGATTAGGGGTAAGCGCTGAAGATGAGGCATTCAAGGATTTTTGTATAGGACCAACAGGAGAGGGAAAGTGATTGGATGGTAGCTAGCTTCAGGTATGGGGTCCTTTCTGGGTTTTGGTATGGCAATGACTTTTGCTCTTCTTTGGAATGATGTTGGAATTTATGACCATCATGTAAAATTGGGTCAGCCAGGCAAGAGCTCAGAATGTCGGCTTTTTCATAAATTGTGTTATGATCTTGTCATATCCTGCTACCATGCCACATTTCAGGCCCTGTAGGACTTTCTTTAGCTCTGCAGGGTGCTGATGATGTTGTCTTTGTTCACCCTCGATGTTTCTTTGGGTGTTTTGTCCAGGGGTGCCTTAGCTTTGGCAAGTAGGTGGCTGGAGACATCCTTGGGATAACTGAGGGACAGTTTTGAGTGGGTGCTCCAAGGTGACGGATTAGACTCCAACACCTGTGTGAAATTTAGCTCTGCTAAGGTTATCTCCCACCTGGTGTGGTGCACAGCATTGAGGGACTCATTCAGATGGTCTCCTACCTTGATGCCTTGTGGGTCCCTTGATGCCTTGTGTGCCTTTAGGAAGGCAGCACTCTCCATCTGAGGATGGAATATAGATGAGCTGGTAGCTTAAAGGAATTGCAATACAAACTGCTTTGTAGAAGGCACCACAGAAACAGTTGTATGCTTTGTTAACAGTGATGTTTCTTAGTGGGATTGTTGAGATGCTGTGTTCCAAGGTTTCACTGTATTTTGTCCGTTTAGCTCTTCAAAAGTTATGTTACATCTTGTGGAACATGTCAGCCTATATGAAGGAGTAGAGGACTGTTGGTTGTGCAGGATGTCATCTAAGGTGAGGCTCTATACAGGGTAGGGAGTCCCATCACGAGAACTAACCTAGCACAGGTCGCGGGTGTAATTGCTACGTCGTCTGGATGAACGTTCCTCGCTGGGGTTGTGTATGAGTGTCAGATCACTTTTGGGTGCCGACTCTGCACGTGCTTCACCATCATTGATAACCACTGGGTATCCCCAGTGTGTATGGTGATGTTGAAGTCCCCCGTACTAATGGCTGGGAGGGGGAAGGTGGGTAAGACCAGCTGCTCCCAGCTGATGCTTGTGGGCTTGTAGACATTGGCTATGTGGAACCCACTAACCGCAAGGGCGTTAGAGAAAATATCATTGCCAGATGATTTGTTTGAGCAATGTCATTTCGTACACTGGTGGTGCGGCCAAGTTTGACATGAGGGTGGTAGCATAGGAGGTCATAGTCTTTGAATAGCAGCCTGCTTCTTCTGTTCCAATGTGGATTTCTTGCAGATAAATGATATCAATGGAATGTTGAGCAGCAAGGACTTTGAGGCTTTGCTTGGCTGCCAACTGGCCTTCAATACTGAGTTGGAAGATTCAAAGAGTGGGCCCAACTGCAAAGTAATCTTGGGGCAATTTCTCATTGTTCCTTTTGGCTTTGTAACTTTGACGAGGAGTCCTTCTGTAGACTCTTCACATGAAGTTTCCTTTGGAATTTAGTTTGCAGTAAGATCATTAACTTCCCTGAGAGTCATGATCCATTGCTCTTCATAATCTGCTGTACTTTACAGATACTGGGTGATCTGCTGTGTACTTCTGGTGTACTCAGATTTTTTTTATCATTTACAGCTTTTTCCATTTTACTTTAAAATATGATTCCTACTTGAAATATTTCTAATTTCTAACTGAGTTGCCATCTCCTCTTCAAGCCTGAAGTAAATGTAGCAGCTAATAGATTAAAATTGAATATCATCCATTTCATTCTATTCTCGGCAAATTATGTTTTAAATCTTTTGTTCAATTTCCTCATTACCTTTTCATTGGAATTCTAGGCAGTGCTAATTTAAACCTTTTGTTTCTATTAATAGAATTTTTAATGTATGTTACACATGGTAAAAGAAATCATTGGACATTTGAAGCATTTTTACTTGAAAATTTCTTCCCCTCTCTTCATCGCATACTGTTACCAATGTGGATAATGGGTCATAATTTTCATTGGATTCTTTGTGCTAAAGAGCCAATGATGTGCTGAAATGAGGTCTTAAGCAGCAACACTGATTTAGCACGCATTTAGAGTAAGATGCTATCTTGGCAGAGGATTTGAAACGTGCTATTAATATTTGTCCAGAGGATGGTTAAGCGGCTGATTGATAATTAGATTGTTTGCGAGTGCTCATGGAAGATGTCACATAATATTTTGGTGTGTAGATCTTCAATAAACAACCTTTCTCATAATTGCAACCAGGTAAACAGGAATGAGAAAATGTTTGAGAATTTAGAATGCTGCTTAAAACAATACTCGGTTTTCTATGCTCATTTTTCATAATAGAATCCCTACAGTGCAGAAGGAGGCCATTTGACCCATCAAGCCTGCACTGACAACAGTCCCACCCAGGCCCTACCCCGTAACCTCACGTATATATCCTGCTAATCCACTGACACGTAAGGGTCAATTTAGCATGGGCAATCAACCTAACCCACACATCTTTGGACTGTGGGCAGACATGATGTGGAGATGCTGGTGTTGGACTGGGATGAGCAGTTCGTTTGTTCGTCCATTGACGTTGATGAGGACCTCGACACCATTAGTCATTTTGAGACTGGATGCAGTGTGTCCGAAGATGACTGATCAAGCCAATTTGGGCACGGAATGTCCTGGCATATATTGTACAGACTTGTGTAGACACTGTAGTTGTTGCACTGGTGGCTCTGGACTTGCGCAGCTCGTGCTTAAGTTGTGCTTCAGCAATGCACCTTGCTTTGTAAGCTTGACAGCCCTTGTGGATGAGGCAGCGCCAGCAGGGCGGTTTTGTGCCAGCATTTTCCAGGTGGTTGTGTCTATGTCAGGCGACTTCAGGGAGGCCTTGAGTGTGTATTTGTAACGTTTCTTCTGCCTTCCATGCGAGTGTCTACATGCATAGAGTTCCCCAAAAAGGAGCTGCTTGCATATGCTTGTCCGGCATATGGATGACATGACCTGCCCACCTGGTCTGCGCTCTCATCAGCAGTGTGTGGACTGATGGTAGACTTGCTCTAGAGAGAACTTCAATGTCTGGTACTTTGTCTTGCCATCTGATGCGTAATATTTGGCAAAGACCAGTCATGTGGAAATGATTGAGCTGTCTTGCATGCCTTTGATACACAGTCCACATTTCACAGGCAAACAGGAGAGTAGTGAGTATCACAGCGCTGTAGACCTTCAGTTTTGTCGCTAGACCGATTCCTTGACGTTCCCATATAGTGGAGTGCAGTCCACCAAAAGCAGAACTTGCCTTTGCTATTCTGCAGTTAACTTCTGTGTCAATAGTCACTGCTCGGGAGAGGATGCTGCCAAGATAATAAGTGAACTGGTCCACTGTTAGTAGTTTCTGCCCTTTGATTGTGATTATGGGTTCTGTGTACACTGCAGGAGGAGCAGGCTGGTGCATGACTTCGGTCTTCTTAATGTTGATGGTGTGTCCAAAGTTGTCACAAGCCATGGAAAATTTGTCCATACTGACTTGCATCTCTGGCTCTGAGCCAGTATAAGGGCGCAGTCGTCGGCAAAGAGGAAGTCTCTTAGAACAGTCTCCTTCACTTTGGTAATAGCTTGAAGTCTTTTTGGGTTGAAGAGCTTCCCATCCACTCTGTACTTGAGGCTGATTCCAGCAACACTGCCCTGGAAGGCAGCATTCAGCATGGCAGTAAACATCATGCATCCCATTCAGGAAGGCGAATGGGATGCTGGCCTTCATAGTGAGGGGGATTGAATATAATAGTAGGGAGGTCTTGCTGCAGCTGTGTAGGGCACTGGTGAGGCCGCAGCTGGAGTACTGTGTGCAGTTTTGGTCGCCGCACTTACGCAAGGATATTTTGGCCTTGGAGGGAGTGCAGAGGAGGTTTACTAGGCTGATACCGGAGTTGAGGGGGTTGAACTATGAGGAGAGGCTGAATAAACTGGGCTTATACTCGTTAGAGTTTAGAAGAATGAGGGGAGATCTCATTGAGACATATAAGATGATGAATGGGATGGATAGGATAGAGGTGGAGAGGCTCTTCCCACTCAGAAAGGACAGTAGGACTAGAGGGCACAGCCTCAGGATAAGGGGGGGAGCGGTTTAGAATGGAGTTGAGGAGAAACTTCTTCACTCAAAGGGTGGTGAATCTCTGGAATTCTCTGCCCATTGAAGTGGTGGAGGCTGCCTCGCTAAATATATTTAAGACGCGGGTTGATAGGTTTTTGATAGGCAAGGGGATTAAGGGTTATGGGGAGAGGGCAGGAATGTGGAACTGAGACACGACAGATCAGCCATGATCTTATTGAATGGCGGGGCAGGCTCGAGGGGCTAGATGGCCTACTCCTGCTCCTATTTCTTATGTTCTTATGCTGAACAGTGAGAGTGAGAGTGCGAGCACACAGCCCTGTTTGATGCTGTTGGTGACTGGGAATGCCTCAGAGGATTCTCCGCCATCCAGTACTCTCGCCATCATGGAACTGGCGTACCATCTGAATGAATTTGTTGGGGTGGGGGGGGGGGCAGCCAAACTTTGACGTGATCCTCCACGAGGCCTTTATGTGCTCTGTATGTGATCAGAACCCCCACTGACCTGACGAAGGGGCAAACCCTGAAAGTTAGTGGTGTTTACTACCAAATAAATCTGTTGGACTTTAACCTGGTGTTGTGAGACTTCTTACTGTGGGAGGAAGCCACTGTGCCCAGAGGAAACCCAGGCAGACATGGGGAGAATGTGCAAACTCCACATAGTCACCCAAGATCTGAATTCAGTCTGGGTCCCTGGCGCTGTGAGGCAGCAGTGCTTGCTGCTGCGCCACCATGCCTCCCCATGAGTTAGCTCAAGATCCCGCCCTTTGTCTTTTTTTGATAAGATTCTGCCGTTTGCTGTTTGACCAGTTTTTGACTCTGGAGATCAAGTGATTATATTTGAAGGCAACCTTTGAGACAAATTGGGAGACATTCTGGACAATTTGACAGCATATTGGTCAAGTAATAGCAGTTTTTTTTCTAGAAATTCTCAGGATACACCTAAAAAGAGGGAGTGCTGTGCTACTCTACCACACCTTTTTGGACATGTACAGGATTCACCAGAAGAAAAAGTTATTGGTCATGGGCATTTTGCTAAGGGACTTCTTGGACTACGGAGGAATGGGAGATGATGAGACCAAGACAAGTAGCAAGCATCAACTGCTGCTGGGAAGATGGACAAAAAGGCTGTCATCAAAAATGGCTGTCCACCCCTGACCTCAGAGAACACACTGTGTACACTCATATGATCTAAGACCAGTGTATGAGCAGGCAGAACTTTACCAAGGAGATCATCACAAGATCTGTGACCATGTGGGATGAAGCGTAAGAGCTTGTAGCACAGGAAGATTGTGTCGCCTGTAGCAGATAAGGTCACAACGCTTAATTGTTATGCTACATCCCACTGCATTTGGGGGGGTGGTGGTGGTGGTGTCCACCATAGCTCTGAGGAATGGTGGCAGACTGGTATTGTTGCTGGACTAGTAATTCAGGGACCCAAGTTCACATCCTGCATCAGATGGTGGAATTTGAATTCAATTAAAGATACTGGAATTAAAAGCCTAATGATGGTCATGAAACCAGTGCTGATTATTG
This sequence comes from Carcharhinus amblyrhynchos, assembly GCF_965287045.1. Classification (NCBI taxonomy): domain Eukaryota; kingdom Metazoa; phylum Chordata; class Chondrichthyes; order Carcharhiniformes; family Carcharhinidae; genus Carcharhinus; species Carcharhinus amblyrhynchos. The sequence continues at coordinate 104,150,619 of NC_137326.1, forward strand.
TAAAAAAAACCATCTGCTTCACTAATGTTCTTGAGACGGGGAGGAAACCTGTCGTCCTTAACTGGTAACTGGACTCGGGACCCCATGAAATCAGGTTAAACATGGTCAATGAAACCTCCTGCTGATCTCCTACAGCTGATGATGGGCGCAGAACTCTGTGGCTTCAACATCCATCACTAAGAGTGACTCGGTAACACTGCTGTTGATTGAGCTGGCCAGGTCCTAGAGGAGATCGCTATTTGACCAGGTCTGTTGGATATGGTGAGGGGACCAACAAAAGGGAAAAACATCCTCATTAACCTGACAGCCATAGGTGCATCTGTCTGTGACGGTATCAGTAAGAGAGTAAACAGCACAGTCCTTGTGGAGTCAAAGTCCATCTTCTCGTTGATACCTTCCATCATATTGTATGCCACTTCCGCTTTGCGAACTCAAGACTGGGCAGCCATGAGTCACTCAGGGCCATCAGCAACAACAGAATTTTACTGTACCACAATCTCTGTCCATAGCCTATCCCCCACTGTACTATTAACAGCAAGCCATTGGATCAACCTTGCTTCGATGAAGGGTGCAACACCAGGCATACCTAAAAATGAAGTGTCAACCTGGTGAAACTAAACACAGGACTACATGCATGCAAGTGTTAAACTGAGCTCAGTGATTCCATAACCATTGGATCAGAATTCAGCGCTGCAATACTGCCGCATCCAGCCATAAATAGTGGTGGATACTTAAACAACTCCACAAATAACCCCAATGATGGGGAAGCCCAACACATCAGTGCAAAAGATGAGGCTGAGACACTTGACAGTCTTCAGCCAATTCGATTTCACTCCATGTGATATCAAGAAACAGCTGAAGGAACTAGATATTGTAAAGTCTTGGGCACTGATAATATACCAACAATAGTATCAAGAGTTGTGCTCTAGAACCTGCCATACTCATAGTCAAGTTGTCCGAGTACAGTTAAAATACTGGCATCTACCCGACGATGTGGAAAATGGCCCAGGTATGTTCCACATCATGACCACACAGAAAAAGCAGGACAAATTGAACCTGGCCAATTACTATCTCATCAATTTACCCTTGATCATTAGTAAAGTGATGGAAGTGGTCATTAGTATTGCTATCAAGCAGCACATATTTAGCAATAACCTGCTCAGTGATGTTCAGTTTGGGTACATTGAGGGCCACTCAGCTCCTCATCTTTTTACATTCTTGAATCAAACATGGACAAAAGAGCTCAATTCCAGAGGTGAGGTGAGAATGGCTGTCTTTGACACCAAGGCTGCATATTGACCAAGTGTGGCATCAAGAAGCCCCAGCATTACAGAAGTTAATAGGAATCGGAGGAAAACTCACCACTGATTGGAGTCATATCTGGCACAAAGAAAGATGGCTCTTGTGATTGGAATCAATCACCTCAGTTCCAGGACAACACTGCAGGAGTTTTTTAGGGTAATGTCCAAGGTCCAACCATATTTAGCTGCTTCATCGATGACGTTCCTTCCATGATAAGGTCAGATGTGGGATTGCTCATAGCACAATGTTCAGCACCATTTGTGGCGACTCAGATATTGAAGCACTCTTGTGTCCGAATGCAACAAGATGTGGACAATATCTAACTGCTAAGAGAAGTTCAGAAGTCCTTCTAGGATATTTTTGAAATGTTGTGAACATGATAGCCTCTGACTCTGCCATCTCAGCATGGGCTTGAACAATATTGGCATCTAGCTGACAGAAAATGACAAGATAATGATGAAGTAGCAGTGGAAGAAGTAAAACTGGCATCCAAACAGTGGTCAGTAGGTTCAAGGTTCATGCTTCATGATTCTCATGGCACTATCTTGGTACCTTTTTTGTTCAAGCAAGCCCAACTATTCCATGGAAATTGCAATGACTGCATTGAAAGCTCCAACCTGGTTCCACAGGTTGCTGTCTGGAATTTGATGGCCTTTCCAATCTGGAGAGATAGGTGTAGGCTCACTATCGAACCACCGACCAATGTGGAGGTGCACACCTACATGATAGAATCTGTACAATGCTGAAGGAGGCTATTCGGCCCACTGAGTCTGCACCGACTCTGACAGAATATCCTCCCCAAGCCCTATCCCTGTAACCCCTTGCATTCACCATGGCTAATTTTTCTAACGTAGATATCTCTGGGCACTAAGGGTCAATTTAGCACAGCCAATTCACCTAACCTGCACATCTTTGGACTTTGGGAAGAAACCGGAACACCTGGAGGAAATCCACACAGACACAGAGGATGTGCATGCTCATACAACCCCAGCCACAATCCATAAACTTCCATACAGATTGTCTATTGCACCAGATATTTGGTTTGCTCAACCCATCGGACAGCTTTCTCAAAATTGATTCCTTGATCGTCTGAGCCCTGTACAAAATTAGCATGTGACCTTACCCTCTATTACCACCATCTTGCTAGGATAATGTCCCTTCTACCAGACATGGTTGCTACCCACGAGTGCCCTATGCAGCACAGGTCCCATATAACAGCTGTTTTCACCAATTCACTAAAGAAAAACCCTTCACTACTCCTATCCTGCGACCTTTTAAGTTTTGTAAGTGAAGTCACAACAGGAACAATGTCTTCATGGTTTCTCCCTCCAAGGGCACGTAAATATGTTATTTTGTTTATGTTTTGAGACTGAACTTAGTTAGTTTCACTAAATAAGTATTTTTAATGTTTTAATTTTTAATGAGCCATGTTGAAAGTATAACTTCTCCAAATAAATATTACAATTAGTGAACCTTTAAAGAAATGCAATTTTAGAATTTTAAAAACATTGAAGTAGTCTATTGCCAATTTAGAGTACAATTCCACCTCCTTCTGCAAACAATTACAAAAATAGAACTTCTACTCAATTATCGCATGACTATTTACAGGATCCTTCTGTAAGCAGTTGGGCTGTTGTGTTTTCCTATATAACCCAACATTAGTGAAGTGAATATGCTCAATAAATATCATTTTCTTATCGTAGCATGAACCAGCTACAACTGTATTGAAGTTCTCAATGTGTGACTTTTTTCACTGTAAAAATTGATTGTGTTCTATTTGTGATGCATTAACATCCAATTTTTGCAAAAATAATTAAAGTAAAACTTTTATCCTATTGTTTATATTGTGAACACAATTATGTACTTACTGTTGAAGTGATTTATGTTTTGATGAGTATGGGAATGAGACTTGAGTCTTGAAACTATTGTGTTAAAAATAACAGTTTGAAACACCTGGAAGATGCTTCCACTCTACTACAACCAGTTTGTTGTAAGGACAGTGGAAATTATGAGAAATCATATGTTTGATATGCTCAATTATTATTTACTTAACAAATCTTATTCGTCAGTAACTGGATGAATTTGCGTGATGCAGAGACAGGAAAAGTTTTGTGGCAAGGCACAGAGGATCTCTCATTACCTGGAGTGGAGCATGAAGGTACTAGAATCATATATTTCATAAACAGCTCAATAGATTACCATTAGTGTTACAATTGGAATTGATGCCATGGGTGGAATTTTCTCATCTGGCTGCACTGCTGGCTTTTCCTGTGATAGTTTTGAAACTTCGAGCAAAAGGATATGATGATGCAGGTCTTAAGACATCACACTGGCAGGGCAGGCTCTGAATGAACCCATCCCACCAACAACCTCAGTTCCTGACGACAAAAATGAAAAGAAGATAAAAATAGAAAAGTGGACATCCTCACCCACACAGAGTTCTCCCCCACCTCCACCAACAGACACAGTACTCCCAGCACCGCCTCCCCACACACACACCCCAGTATGCCACCTGGTCATGACCCTCTTTTCCCTCCTTGGACCAGTGCACCTGGGCGGATTCTGTTTGCTAGTTCCCACTTTTAAAAAATCTGTTGTAAACCCTGCCAACATTACATCGTGGTGGGGAGGATGTATTGTTGCAGCGGAGAGGTCTGCTAATTATATCAAATGTATTCAAATTGGCTTCTTGTCATGGCACGGCGGAAACCCTGCTGTGTCACTGCCAGGTTGGGGGGGTTGATCAATGAGCAGATCTCTCTGGCGTAAAAGCCATTTTCAGACTTGCCCCTTGATTCTCTGCCCACTGGAAATGGGGCGGAAAATACCACCCGTATAAATAATTGCAGCAGATGCTCAGTGATTCCAGAGAGATTGCTTTCCTTTAGATCTTATAAATGGGTAGCTTTTATGGCTGCACTCATGACCCCATCACATGGAGCAGTCATTAAGGTTTCTGGCATTATAGACATTTTCAACACCCAACACTAAAACTTCCCAATTGTTGTTCTTCAAAATAATGCCACTGGACCTTTTACACTAACTTAAGAGGGCAGGCAGGGACTTGGTCACAGAGTCATATAGCACAGAAAATCAATTCAGTGCGTAGAGTCTGCACTGACAATAACTAAAAGCACCCTAATACCATTTTCCTGCACTTGTCCCATATCCTTCACTGTTACGATCTTTCAAGTGCCCATCAGGGCGGTTCGGTGGCACAATGGTTAGCGCTGCTGTCTCAGAACACCAGGGACCCAAGTTTGATTCCTGGGTTGCGTCACTATCTGTGCGGGGTCTGCATGTTCTCCCTGTGTCCATGTGGGTTTCCTCTGGATGCCTCCCACAGTCCAAAGGATGTGCTAGTTAGGTGCATTTGCTGTGCTAAATTCTCCCTCAGTGTACCCAAACTGGCACCGGAGTGTAGCGACTCGGGGATTTTCACAGTAACTTCATTGCAGTATTAATGTAAGCTTACTTGTGACACTAATAAATAAGCTTTAAACAAATATTTTTCAAATATTTTAAGATTTCCAGCCTCCATTACCTTCCCAAGCAGTGTATTTCAGATACTTACCACCCTCTGAGGGAAAAATGATTTTTCTCAAATTCCCTCTGAATTTCCTACCTCTTACCCCAAAACTATGCCCCCACGTGATTGACCTCTCAATGAAGGGGAAATGCTACTCTCTACTCATGCTGTCCAATCGCCTCAAACTTATTCGCCTCAAACTTATACACCTCAATCATGTCCTCCTTAGCCTTCTCTCTTCTAAAGAAAACAGTCCAAACCTATCCGATCTCCTCTTATAGCTCAAATGCTCCATCCCAGGCAACATACTGGTGCATGTACTTTGTACCTACTCTAGTGCTATTACATCCTTCCTATAGTGAGGTGACCAGAACTGCACACAGTACTCCAGCTGAGGCCTCTAACCGACGTTCTGTATAGCTCCAACATTACCTCCTTGCTCTTGTACTCTGTAGCACCACTGATGAAAGCAAATGCCCCGTATGCCGCCTTAACTACCCTCTTCATGTGCTCTGCTGCCTTGAGGGATCTGTGAATAACTATCTCAAGATTCCCCTGTTTCTCTGAGCCACCCAGTGCCTGCCTTTCATTAAATGCTCCATCTTGTTTTAGAAGTGCATCACCTTGCACTTATCAGGATTAAGTACCATTTGCTACTGCTCTACCCATCTAACCAACTCACCTATTTCTTCTTGTAACCTACAATCACCTTTTTCATTATTTACCACCCTACCAATCTTGATGTCATCTGCAAATTTGTTTAACATTCCTCCCCATATTTTCATCTATATCATTTATATGTATAACAATAAGGGTGCCAGTACTGATCCTTGTGAAACACTTCTGAACATTGGCTTCCAATCACGCAAACAGCATTCTACAATTACCCTTTGTGCCCTTTAACTAAGCCAATTTATGATCCATCTCGCCAAGTTTCCCTAATTCCAAGTTCTTTGACCTTCTCAATCAGTCTCCCATGTGGGACCTTGTCAAAAGCTTTGCTAAAATCCACATAAGTTACATCAACTGAACTTCTCTCATCTGCACATTTGATCACATTTTCAAAAAATTTTCAAAAAATTTCCAACAGATTTGTAGCATGACCTCCCTCTGACAAAGCCATGTGGACTATTCCTAATTAACCCATGTCTTTCCATGCGGATATTAATTCTCTCCTTCAGAATTTTCTCCAATAGTTTCCCTTTCACTGATGTGAAATTTACTGTTCTGTAATTTTCTGGCTCATCTTTGCCCCATCACCAGGCAGCTTCAATAGTCTCCGATCCTACTGTAGAGGCCATCACATCTGGTCCCTATTGGCATGGAACAGCTGTGATCTTTGCCAGTGAGAACCTTCACCGGCGAGGTCGGAGAACCAAGTCATTAAAATATGTCCCGGGAGAATCATGACCGGCCAGAAGCCAAGCACAATTCGGATTTTTTTTCCTCCTGCTGAAATTTCCTACCCTGCTACGCTACTCAACCAGCACAGCAGTGCGGGAAAAGTGTATCCTATGACTATCCCAATTTATGTTGGCAAAGTTGAAAGCCCCTATAATTTCCTGATTATTACTCTTGCACACCTCTGTGAACTGTCTACATATTTGCTCCTCTATTTCCCACTGACTCTTTGGGGGCCTATAATACACTCTCAGTAATGTGACTGACCCCTTCACGTTCCTAAGTTCTACCCACAAAGCCTTGTTTTGAAGACCCTTCCAAGATAGCATGGTGTAATGTCTCATTTAAAAGAAGCACCTCTGACATTGCAGCAGTCCCTCAGTACTGCGTCGGAATGTCAGCTTGGAATTTTGTGGTCAAGCCACAGTAGTGTTTGAACCCACAATCTCCAGACTCTTGAGGTGAGATTGCAAACAGTTGATACCTAGCAAATCGTTTGTAGTTTGCATTGAGTCAGTCTTTGAGGGATGGGGAATTTACAGCATATAAACAGGCCGTTCAGCCCACTTGGTCTGTACTGGTGTTTCTGCCTTCTCCCACTCTGCTTTGCTGTTACTCCAAGAGCATACCCTTCTAATTCTTTCTCTCTTATTTACTTGTCTAGATTTCCTTTGAATGCACTTTGCCAGTCAGCACAACTACTCCATGTGGTGTCAAGATTCACATTCTAACACTCTGAGTAAAGGGGTTTCTTTTGAATTTCTCACTGGGTTTATTTGAAGCTCCTTATATTTATGCTGCCTCATTTTTGAACTTCCCACAAGTACAAGTATATTCACCCTAACAACCTCATCCATAACTTTAAAGACCTCTAGTAAGTTAGCCCTCATTCTTCTGTTTCCTGATAAAAGATCTTCAGGCTATTGAGTCTTTCTTGAAAATTATTACCCCTCAGTTCTGGTATAATTCTTGCACTTTCTCTGAAGCCTCTCAAATCTTTTTGCAATATGAACCACACACAGTATTCTCAGTGGAGGCTTCCCAAAGTTTTGTATAAGTATAACTTCCCTACTTTCAGTTCTATTTCTCTGAAGAGAAATGCAGTGCTTTGTTTACATTTTTTATGGCCTGGCTATCCTGCATTGCTATTTTTAATGACTTTGCAAATCCATGCCCCTAAATTTCTCTGTATCTCAAATGAAAGGCCTTGGATTTTTGTTTAAAAGAATCTTGTGACCCTAAAGTTGTGTTTTAATTAACTCCTGGAAACTAAATTCAGTGCTGAATCTTCCCAGGAATGGAAATCACTGTCAGATTGCCACGCTGTTCCTATTTTTTTTACACAGTTCCAGGGCTCCACATTTCTCACCCTGACTTCCCAGCTGGGTGTCTTCAGAAAAATGGTGTGTACCTGTTCTTGGAGTCCTTCTTCATAGGACAGTATCATCAGGGGAAGCACGAGCTGTTGCATTTTGATAAGTCTTCACTCACTAACAGTGAAAAGCTTTGAGACATTTAACTTGTTAGTGAATGAATGTGAGTGAGGTAAGTGGGTAGGCTGGCAGGGAGCAGGGTGGGTGAGGTGTTACTGTGTGTAAAATGCCAGCTGGGCAGAGTTTTAGGTGGCAGTGTGTTAGGGTGCCAGCTAAATAGGAGCTAGGATGGTTAATCCTAGATGTCTTCCCAGCTCGGTTTGAGGGGTGGAATCAAAGGGTCAGGAGGAGATTCAGAAGCGTTCAGAGGGTCGGCATGGGGGGACATTAGGTATCGTTTTTTTCCTGTCTTAACACTTCCTAGACAACTGTTCTGGTAAGTGAGTTAAAAGCCTACAAAGTCTCAGTTGGAGACCATTTTGAAGGGCTTTGGACATAGAGGAATTGGATTAAACTTCCCAAGCAAATCCTATAGAGTTCCTGCATTGGGACTTCTAAGGGTCCCCCAGGACATCATCTGGGGTATGGCCATCTGGAAACTGGACGATATGGCCAATATTTTCTCTATCTGCTACAGATAGTTAAATAAAATAACAAATAAATGAGTCAAATTAGAAACTGAAACCATTTAGTATACCTCAAAAACCAAAAGCTTCCATTTTTAAATTTGGCAGATTATTAGAGTGAACTAGCTTAGAAAAAGTTGAAGAGCTTTTCCTTTATCTTGTTCACTTTGTCTAGGGCATAGCATTTTAAAAAAGTATAGATATGGCCGCTTAATAAATCTATAAATTGCATTAAGAGATAACCACAAGAGACATTCTTTTCCTGTTTACAAAAAAACAGTATTGAAAAGATAGTGGGCCATAACATCCTGGATCACCAGCATTGCATTTGAGGGATAACTCAAAGGTGCATTGGGAATCCCTCTTAGAAGTTTCCGTGTTAGGGTTTACCTGACAATTGTCCAGAAGGGCTAACTTCTCCTGGACAGTTGCACTGGGCTGGGAGCCATTCAACAAAGCTTTGAATGGTTCTGCTAGTTTTACCCTTGCAGTTACTCTGAAAAAGTCTAAAGACCCAGATGGAGCTGTGCACAGGACACACAAGCTCTGTTCTCCTTCCCCCCCCCACCCCCCAGCCCCGAAACCTCCACTCCTGAATCACATTCACTTACCATTGAAATTTACCTTTTAAATGGTCTCAGTGCTTTAAAAATGGTGTCCTCCTTTGCTGTGTTCTATTTACACCTCACTGCTGGAGCCTTGGAGCTGCTTTCCGGTTCCAGTCTCACCCAGCCTGCATGAGGAAGGTTGGACGATATGGATTTTGGAATTCCAGTGAAGGTAAGTGACTACAGAGTGGCAATTCACCAGTGATTGCCACTCTAAGGGCAAAATTTGCATACTTTATATCAAAAAATCCAAACTTTATTTTTACCTTCAAATAAATATGATTTACTGTCTTTAGACATATTATTTAACAGCTTCAGAAGGGGAAGGGATGTTGTGGGGTTTAGCAGCATTGCTGTGTGGGTTGGTAATAGTTTACTTATGAACCATTTTTGTTCAAAAAGGTCCCAAAATTCATCTTCTCTTCCGTTCCTTTGTTTTCCCTTAACCATTGCAGTCAAATAATAGCTAGCACAGTTACATAATTAAATGTTTCTGTTTTTAGTTTTTTATTCTATTCTAATGTGGTGTACCCAAAGTCAGCCAGTCACTCTGCAATAGGGGGATAAAATGTTCTCTTTCTACAAAAACCTTTTAGAATGTTTGATGCACGAATTGTATCAACCGCAGTTCCCGGTCTATGATACATTCCAGTCGTAAGCATATTTTCAGTTATGCTCCGGGGTTCGCTAGTGGTAATTTAGATATAGGGCAAAAAAAGTACATGGTACGTGGTACATGGTAGATGGCAGGAGATGCAAGATCCACTTATGAGAATGACTAGCAACATCAAGCCAAAAAACAATTGGCATTACCTTAAAATAGCAGCATGGACCCCATTCACTGATGCTATCCTGAGGCAGTGAATTGAAAGGAAAGTAGTCAAAATAGACTTGGTCCAGTCAATGCTACAGTTGTGAGTGAACCATTGATTTGCTAGAACCTAGATGAGAATTTGGATCTATGGTCTTCCTGGTGCTGAAACTGGACTGTAACAAAGTATATGAGTTCAAATTCGCAGTTTGCAAGTAACTCGCACACTGGCTTACACTTTCTATAGTGATCCATAGCAAATTATTCAAGATTGAAGTAATGGAGGCAGAGGATCGTCTGAATGAAGCAGTTAAACAGTAGAAGTAGGGAGCAACAACTGAGTGGAAAATTAAAGTTTGTTTTTTTTTTGAAAGGGCAAACATCAACAACAGGAATTTCCAGTCCATCTCTCAGGAAGATTTACAGCAGCGGTAAAGGGGGCAGGCAATACTCACTGTAGCAGGAGGTTCAAGCTCAGGAAGCAGGACCTGTGGCAGAATTGGAAGTGAACCTGGAGGCAAAGAAAAAAAGTCATTGTGAAACACCAGGGCGGGCTGGAGAATTTTTTTTTGAAAGGGAGAGCGAGATGAAGCCAGAATTTCCACTTGCACCAAGTTCTCACAAACCACTTAGTCTGTGTCCTCAGTGCTTGCAAATCCTAATTGTCCCCTTCAGTTATCCCAGACCTCTGGTCCTGCCCTAGTGTTCCATGAAGTTTTTCAAAAATATTCCGGTCCACTCCCTTCAAATGCTAAACCTTGTGACTCACTGTCAAAAGCACTTCTAAATGATAAAGCACTAAATCAGGACAGCATAGCTGCATAATAAACTACTGGCCTATTTCTATTCAGAGTTGCCATAATGCTACATTGAAACCCCATTCCAGTGCTGGCAAGCCATTGACCTTCTTCCAGGATCTTGGTTCCTTCAACCCCACCATTCTGATAAATCAGCATTTTTGATAATATTTCTTGGCGTAATACCCCTGTTCTTATAAAACTTCTGATTTGTAATCAGCACTGCTGTGGGTGATCTTTCAGTGATTCCAGAAAGGAACAATGTGGTTACACAACTCTTCGTGGTGTTATCAGTCAAGGAAGTGTACCATGTGATAGTTGGAAGAGAGAGATTAAAAAAAAAGAACTTGTTACCAGATCTCGAGATTACTGATCTTGTAACAAAACTAACATTTCACTGTTCCCCACACCTTACTGGTGCATCCTGGCATTAGTTACGCTATGTGTTTGGAGTGGGAAACTGAAATCATCTGATGTATCTATAACTTTGGGCAAAATATTAAGTCCAAACTCAGGCTTTTGAGACAGGTTGTCTTATGACAAAAAAAAGGATAAACTTAGTTGTGTTATTGTGATAATCTTTAGGCTTTGGAAATTTCATTTATTGAGGAAAAGTGGCTTTTTTTCCTCAAGAAAGCATTTTGAGAGATTTGTGAAGCATCAATATACAGTTGGTCTGTTTAGATATTTGATTTGGTGTTTCATTTAGTAACCTTTGAAGTTTGATTTCTGTGCTTGTTTATTTCTTGCTTCCTGTCTCCACCAAAATTGAAGGATTTGGACTCCTTGTGGGTTTACAACTGTTAAATGTTTAGCATGGCAAATCATGGAAAATTTCTGTTTTTTGATTTTTCTGCAGCTCGGGTTCCTAAAAAGATCCTGAAATGTAAAGCCGTTTCCAGAGAACTAAACTTTTCCTCATCTGAACAGATGGAAAAATTCAGGCTAGAACAAAAGGTTTTCTTCAAAGGACAATGCTTAGAAGGTGATTACCTTGTGTTTTAATTGTCTCACTAAGATTATATTACGTGACAAGATTAAGCAAACAGTCAGTAATTTATGAAGTAATCATAATTTGTCCCAGGCATGATTTATAGAAGAACATTAGTAAACAAATGTTAGTGTTTAGTCACTTTTCTTACACCTTTTCATGGTGAAAATTTCAATATTTTACTTATTTAATCATGCATAGTATTGGAGGAGCAAAAGTACATGCCAGTATATATATTCCTATACTTTAGCTCTTTCAGAGGAACCTTGGAGATGGTCATATTTTGCTGATTGATATTAATAAATTGAGTAAATTGAGCAAATTCAATTGGACACTAAAACTGATTTTTTTTTAATATGCTATTGCCATGGAGTGAAAATATATTTAAATATTACGTCTTCAGTAATGCATTATTTTTCCTATAGGTGACCTCACTTCAAGATTAAAAAATGAGAAGCGGTGCACAGTCATTTAGGGGGTTAACTTATTAAACTCAGTGCTGCGGATTACAATTTTTGATACATCCTCAGCAAACTCTAATATGCTGACACTATACTGCAACTTAAGAGGAAATAGCATTGAAAATCTAAAAGTTGTACTGCTATGCAAAAGGACTTAACTTGATGGCTGTTTATACTAATCATGTTCAATCTATGCTAAATCAAAATTACACTGATATGCTTTTTGTCCTGGATTTCAATGCTTTGGTGGCTATTCACGTTAGGACATTTAAGAGCCAAAACAAAATAAAGAAATTTGATATTCTCTGCCTATTATTTACCTGTCTTGGAATTTTCTCCTTACACATTAGCTCTTCACATTTGTCACAGTAGACTGGGTCACTAACCATCTGAAATAAGTGAAAATACGTGGCAAATCATCTCTAAAGAGGAAAGGTGTAATGAGGCTTCAAGCCTGTACCTGTCTTCAAAGCTTTACAGATGCTATATGAACATTGTTCGCTTTGCTACTTTAGTAAACACTCATAGAAACATACAAAGTGAGGGATAGGTACATGTCATTTGACTCAGCTTACCCCATTCATGGAATCCATTGTTTCAAAGCTTCTATTGTTTTTGGAAGACTTTGACTAAAAAGGGAAACAAAGCAAGAAATCTGACCCTTCCAGCTTCGAAGGAAACTTAAGACTGAAACAGATTGAAAACCAAAACTTTGTGGGGGAAACTGAAACTGGTTGAAATCATATTAAAAAAAAGCCGTCAGAGTTCAGATGATGATCCCAGCAGTGCATTAGAGGCAGGCTGAAGAAGACAGATTAGACCCAGATGCTGAGAATGGGCAAATATACAGTTGCTGCAGCCGTTCTGTTACTTAAGTATAACATAGGTGGATCTACACCATCCAGACCATCGTGGAGTTGAGGTGGTTCTGCAGATGGATGCCATTTTTGGCGAAGACTGTGTGCGTGGAACTTGGGTTAGTTCTGCACTGCTATTACCTGGGGATCAGGCTAAATTCTAGAAGGAGAGTGAGCAAGACAGATGGCTTTGACTAAGCTTGATGACGTATGCGGAATTGATTGCTGAGCCAATTCATTAAATCGGTCTTTATTGCATCTAACATTTAATGTATAATTTATAATCAACCACAATTTGCCTGTTAATTCATGTTTAAGTTGTGTTGATTTTTGGTTTTAAAGTATAGGTGATTACTCAATATAGATTTGTTTGACTCTTGTATAATAAATCTTGTGACTCCAATCTTCCTGTCAATAACTGGGGCTTCTGATTTCTTTGTTTGAAAAAATGTTACTGGCCTCGACTGAGATCGTAACACGACACAGTCTATTGTTCCATCCCAGACTTTGTTGTAATGCTTTGAGAAAAGTTAAAAGTTGAGAGTGATCACGCATGTGCATGAGCATGCGCATCTTTTCTGCTATTCTCACAATTCCTATCTTAAATGTCCAGGATCTTTTTTTTGTTTTTAAAACCTCAGCCAATTCCTTCGAATCCAGACTTCTCTAATGGACATACCCAAAAGCACTTGGGCCTATCCTGATAAATAGCTCCCAAAAACATTTGATTATTGTCCTCTGTCCCTTCTCTAGCACCTTAGTATCCCTGCAGTGTATGGAATTTGTAACTGGCGATAATGCTACTAAGTGCAGCTGCATTAAAGTTGCGGGCTGCCTAATTATGTTGTTAGGTTTATATTTAATGTATGTATTGATAGCATTATAACTTGGAATCCCTCATGCTTTGTAACATTTAACAGACAGCTGTATACATATGGGTGGAATTTTCCAAACCCACTGTACTTATTGATAGCAAAGGAAATCTGTCATACATTGGTATAGTTCCCTTAATTGATTGAATCAGTCTATTAAAAAAAATTCAAATCCCTAGTAATTTCAATCACCTTCTAAGCATTGAACTTTGGTACAGATTTATGTTTATCTACAAATTTGAGAATGGTACTATTTAATGCCTTCCTTCAAACTGTAAAGATGATTAGTAGCATTGATTCAAAATCAGAGCCCTGCAAAAGTTTACTTGTGCCCAAATCTACTCTCTCAAACTTCAATGAGAATGCTTTATTCTTTCTTTTTATTCTCTACATGGATGTGGGCAAGGAGTCTTCATCTGGGTTTTGCAATAATCTTTCCTGCTTTTTAAGTTAATTGCAATAATATTCTCAATTCTTCTTAAAACAACCAACTTTATGCACTTGAACAAATAGGCTATCGTGGATATCACCAGCCGTCTAGCTTTTCCAAGAATTATTTCTTCACAAAACCAGACTGGATCGAAAATTATTTCTGGAGAATGGAATTGACATGCCAGAAGTTCTCATGGTTTGCACTTCATCAGTCCTCATGAAAGGTCATTAATCTGAAATATTTACCCTGTTTCTCTCTCCACAGCTGCTGCAAACCTGCTGAGTATTTCCAGCATCTTCATTTCCAATTTCCAGTATCTGCAGTAGTTTTGCTTTTGTACTTCTGGAAAGATTTCTGCTTGATTGAATTCTTAGACATTTAGAGGGATTGATATCCTTTACTATGAAAGGCTATGAAAATTCTTACTCTATGGCATATAAATGTTCCAGAAAATGTTTGACAATGTTCTTCCAGAAAGGCAACCAAAGAATAAGGTGACTGAAGCTTTAAGTTAGAATCTGGGATAAGAAAATTGCTGAATGGTAAACTGGAACTTTGGGGAAGCAATGGGAGAGTAATGTGGAGTGTGCAGCACCTAAAGGATTGTTTTTTGATTATTGACTGTTTCTAATTTACACTAACAGTTTGGATTCATAAATGTAATGGAAATTTTTTTAGATACTGGAAGGAGAGATGGGTTATGAGAGTAGTCAACCCTTAAGGCAATAAACTATCCACAAAATGAACTGGTTTAAAAAATGTGGAAGAATTTGTGATAAATAAAATTGAGAATGCATGCTAGATTAAACATTGAGCAACATACACTCTTTATGAATAGTGCTGCAGTAACAATAAGTTGAAAGAAATACAGGTGTATTAAACTTGGTATTTAACATGTTTGTTCATTGCATAGCAGCTATAAATAGAACAAACAGAATGCTGATCCATGTAGCTAAAATGGAGTTAGAGTATGTCATTGCCAAAACTGTACAATGTTGGTCAAACTGCATTTTGAATATTCTCGTCAGTTTTGGTAATCGAACCGAAGAGAAATATTCCAATCCTCAAAATTGTACAGATTAAAGCAAACAAAAGAGGAGAGAGGAGCAAGCCACGCAGGCAGAATAAATTCCTGACAGGGAAAAGTATGTAAAACACATTTACGAGAAAAGACTAGGGAACAGCTTTATTGTCAATATCCACCTGTTTGACTCATTTGTGTAGTTAGAGAATTGATGAGAACAGTTACAAATTTGCACTGTACCAATTGAACTCCTGATTTTTTGAAGCCGTATGTGATCTTCCATTTGGTAAGTATTAAGCACTGGTAAATTGTCCATCCAAAATTTCGTAGTGATGCCACAAAAGCATCAGGAATTGTGCTTCATATCTGTATTAGCCATAAGAAATGCCAGAAGACACCCTGTAAAATTAAATAATTGTAAATATTTAATGAGCAGGTACTTGTTATATTTAATCTTTATGAAAACATATTTCTATTTTTTTTCTAGAATGGTTTTTTGAATTTGGCTTTGTCATCCCTAATTCCACAAACACTTGGCAATCACTAATAGAAGCAGCACCAGAATCACAGATGATGCCAGCTAATGTGTTAACGTAAGTGACCTGTGATACAATGTTTTTTATTAGTGTGTTATTGAATTTGTGTTGTAAAAAGGTTATGTTGATCATAAGAAAAGTAGACTTCTACCTCATTTTTTTTTGAATTCCTGATTTCTTTACCAAATTCTTGATACACACTATCCTTGCACTTATCACATCTAAAAAAAATTCCTAAATTAACCAAGGCAGATAACATTGGATAGTTGCCTTTCTAAAAGCATATAGTACAAATTCATTGCATGATTTAGATGTTCATGTGCTCCTTTTGTAACTATGATCAGTCTTATACAGTACTTCAGCTGCGACTTTGAATGATACTACATAAAATGAGGTTCTTTTCCCCCGTGCCTGTGTTTGACTCTTTCAAAAAGTCTTTGACTTGGTCCCACTCCTAGCAAATTTTTCTATTTCAAGTATTTATCCAGTTCATTTTTAAAAAAATTTTATTCCAATCCATTTGCGTCAAATATCTTTCCATTGGTTAAAATTTGCCCCTCTCTCAGTGGAGTTTGTTCACATCTGGTTTTATTTTATCTTTTTCCATAAGTCCTTGAAACAGCAATAACTATTAGTATTTGTATAGCATGTTTAATGTAATTAAGTGTCCCAAGGCACTTCACAGGAACATTAAAAAACAAGATTTGAGACCAACTCATTCAAGGCAATCTTATGACAAATGGCCAATGTATTGGGTTTTAAGGAGCATCTTAAAGGAAGAAAGAGAGGCAAAGAGGATTAGGGAGAGAATTCAAATGTTGAAGGCCCAGCTAGTTGAAGTAATTAAAATCAGGGAGGCTTAAGTTGTCAGAATTAGTTGAGTGTAGATACCAGGGGTTGTAGCGTTTGAGGAAATTGCAGAGATAGGAAGAAATAAGGCTATGGAGAGATTTGAAAACAAGGATGAGAATTTTAGACTTGAGGCATTGCTTGACCGGGAGCCAATCTAGGACAGCGAGTATAGTGCTGATAGGCAAATTAAACTTGGACTGCAGAAGTTTGACCTCAAATTTATGGATGGTACACTGTGGGAGGCCAGCCAGGAGTGCTTTGGAATAATCAAGTACAGAGGTTACAAAAGCATGGTTGAGTGTTTCACCAGAGGATGAGCTGAGACAGGATGAGTCGCATGCTGTTGTGGAGGTATAAATGGATGGGCTTAGCAGTGGCATAATATGGAGTCAGGAACTCATCTTGGGGTCAAATATCATAGCAAGGTTGCAAGCCTAATATTATAATCAATTGCTGTTGTATGCAGTTACTGTGTACATGGAATATTAATAACTGGTAAAAAATATCTACTTTTTTTATTTGATTCATCTTTGTCTCATCCACATTTCTGATTTGAAGTTAGATATATATTTGATATTGGGAACCATTTTGCGTTACTTAGAACAAAGTGTTAAGGTATAATGCAGAACCATGATTTTGCAGTGAAAATTTGCAGTGAAAATTTACAGTGTAGGGCCAGAATTTTCATCTTATTCAGTACTTTTTGTAATAATCAGCATGGCAACATGAAACATCCCTCTTGCCTCTTAGTGAGGAAGAATTCACTTTCCACACCTGCATAATCTAAATAAAAGAATAAACCAAAGACATGGCAAACTGCCCTCCCATATACAAAAGATAAACTCATACCTGAACAAAAGGTAAGCTTATACCTGAACAAGTAAATGAGAAGTGTTTGTTTTAAAAAAAAACAAAGCACAACCTTTTCTATTGGCAACTATATGAAGGCATTCTCTTCTGTTATCAGAATTGGTTACATAGTTTTAAAATGCTATTCAGGAAGTTTATCCTGTCATCATCCTTCATAACTCTGTCTTGCTATAAAGTATCATCAGTTATATATTTGCCTTAAGTGTGCATTTTCTTCATACTTGTTTAGAATAAGTCTCACTTTTAATCTTGCTTTTGGGTTTCTGCCCAATAATTGGACGTGTGAAATAAAAAAACAGAAAATGCTGGACGTATTCAGCAGGTTTGGCAGCATTTTCATGAAGAGAAAAACTGAGAAACGTCACTTCATCTTTGGATTGGGGAAAGTGTTTCTTTTTAAATAACGTTTTTATTGAGAACTTTCAACTTCATATTCAATACGAAATGCAACAAATTCCAAGAATTCAGCACAGTACAGAATGATCATAATTTCACATGCATACATTAATACAAATAATTAAAGGAATCAGACATTATCTCTGCTGCTGTGGTCAGTACCTCCTTTTGTACAGATATTGAAAGGACAAGAGGAAAGAGTTTGGGGGATCAAGACAACAGGATGAGGCCACAAAAATGTGGCCGTATAGTGCACATGCTTTCTGGAAGCAACAAGATAGAGTGTCTCTCAGAACAAAGTACACTGGAAGGTAACATCGAGACAGGGGATGCCCCTAAAAGCAGTTCTCCCTCTACACAAAGGGGACTCCCATACCAAGAAGATTTCCCTCCCAAGTAACTCTGCCTACCCAGTCAAATAACCTAAAAAAAAAAGTCCCTGGACACTTGAAACTCAAAGACCTATCAACTATGTTCAGAGTGCACCATGACGCACTTTCCCTTGCTCCCAATGAACCAGAAGGAAAAGAAGTCCAGTTCACTCCAGGATATTTAGTTTGTCTGCACTACCATAAGCACAGGATCACTTAGACCCAGAATAATTAGCAAAAAACAAAAAAAAAATTAACACCAATAGTTTTGATGGGGGGGCTTCTCTCAACTAAAATGAGGATTTAAGGTCTACGTCTATCCATCCACTCACCACCCTGCTGCAGCACTACTCATCTTTTCTATAGCAAAGCATACTGCAAAAGAATGTACTCCTGTGCGTGCAAAAGAATGTACTCCTGTGCAAATGCAAAGACTACAACAAATTAAGAAAAAACAGTGAAATATGTATTGTGCTATCTTTAAAATGTACAACTCCCCACCCCCCAACAGGAAAAAGAAAGAAGGTGGCAAACCCCCCCCTCCCCTGCCAGAGAAGGAAGGTCTCATCTTCCTCCCATTGCCAGAGTACACCAGTGGAAGAGTCATCGACAAGAATATTAAATATAATGGTCTTGAATTTACATGATAAAAGAAAAAGAAATCCTCAGCCTCTGAGTTCAACACATATCCTTATCAAGATAAAATACAACATCACGTTATCAGGAGCAAAATCATAAGGGACCAAATTTCAGGATTAATAACAAGCTGTAGGATTATAAGACAACCACAGAATAAGTAAAGGCAGAAGCCATTACCAGATCATTGCGGAACACCCTGGAACTTCTAGAATTTAATCAGATCTCCACATCTCAATCATGGTAGATGAGTCCATTGGGCAGGGAGTGATCAGCCCCTTTGTTAAGCATAGAGGTCAAGATGATTTAAAAACAAAACAGTGGTCAGGGTCTCATCCGACCCCAGGCCTTGCAAATCAAATGAACTGTACTTCATCAAACTCAGGACACCCAGCCCTCAAATCGAGATTGTGAAATCATGGCAGCTAGTTTTCAAAATCAGCCAGGAATATCACCATAGCTCTTCCTCCTCCTGGGGAACTCGGTCACAGACAATCCTGGTCTGGTCATGACCCCTCAACTTAAATAGGACGTTAGACAACCTGCAGCAGAATTTCCAACAATCAAAGGTGAGCGTTCCCTGAAAAAAACCATCCCCTCGATTGAAAGGATTATCATCTCCAATCATTCTCTGTAGAATATCCAACAGTTCCTCTTGGTGAACATTCATAGGGCAAGATTTTCTGACCGCCCCAAACAGGGAAATCCCACCCACAGTCAATGGACCTTTCCATGGTCCACCCCTCTCCCGTTACAATTCCCACGGCAGGTGGAACAGGAAAATTTGCCCCATAATCTGCTGGGGATTGGGATCAGAATCCGTCTTCCACATTTTTACTCATTTAAAATGGTCTTCATCTTGGTGCCAACAACACCTGCTGAGCATGGTCTTGCTCATCAGAGATGGCGCCACTGTGAACCAGGCCCCATCCAAGTCAGCTCTGAATGCATTTTTTTCGACTTAATTTGGCTCCCTGCTGTCAAAGAAGTTAACCAGGATTTTACAGAAACATTGTACAAATTATGTATATATATTAATCACAGGTCATGCATTAGGAAAAAAGAAAAAGTTAAAAGATGAGTTGCATCATAGTTTGAGAAAGTGAGTTGCTCCCGTGATTACCTCTTATGACTCCTGCTCAATCCCAAACAGCGTCATTTAATCAGGCGGGAGTGTGACATGCTGAATGATTTCAATCTTTTACCACATTGGTAGGCAGTGTAGGTGGCCAACGGCTGCCATATAGAATTTTTTTTTTAAAATGGGGATAAGGGTTATATGAAATTGTTGAACCCAATGAGCTGGATTTAATGTAAGTGAAAGGTGATTTTGCCTACTTCCTGGAGTGGTGGGTTCACAAAGGAAGGGCGTGGGAGGGAGGGTCTGCATTAAGGAATGGATTCCTGCTGGCCCTACCCACCAGGTCCTTTGATTAGGCAGCAGTTTGCATGCTTTGGTCCCGGCATGGAGAGTCCCATCACCAAACGCTGAGTTGAAACCAATGATGACAGTGTTCATTCCAATGCTGTTGTCTAATATGCGAGAGTCCTCTGAAGCGTGTCTCCCTTATACAAAGGCTGATTATCATATTTTGGTTGCCATATTTCACTAAATGAACTGAATTGTATAGGTTGCAGCTAGTCTCCTTATCTGATTTGGGGGATAGCACAAGTTTGTGCTTCTAATCTCACTTCTGCTTATCCATCCTGTGAAGGTCATTAAGTTTGTGATTGTTACTTTTCCATATCATCATGCTGAGAAAAGACTCTAAAAACTATTATTTTAATGCTATTAATGCTTATAACTACATTTGCCTACCGCAAAACTGTTAATGTTTAATGTAGAATTATTTCAACTACCTCATTCCAGTCCCTCCTTTTGGCCCCCCTTTTCAGGCACTATCTGGCTTAGGTAGGCCATTCCCAAAATCCTTTACCCAGTAGAAACTCTAGGGAATCCACGAGCGACCAGTGGGCTTCTGACTTTGTTCAAGTCCTGTTGGCCTCTGCTAGGCTTGGAACTATCATTTCATTAAATTGCAAAATCTTCATTGATGTTCCTGACATTGTATTTCTTAAGAGGCATACCTTTTTTTGAACTCCTTGGAATATCATCTATCTCTGATAATAGTTATCATCTGCATTTTTTATTAAGACCACAATAGATGCAATAGCTACTGTTACTCTCCCTACTTCCCACCAGTTATACTGCATTTTGGCTCAATTATTCACTGAGTTCTCTAATCTCATAGCTATGGCCAGATTCAACTGCCCCTTTCCCCTCATGATTCCTAACAACTTTGTTCCAATGACCTCCTGATCGTGATCAGGGCTCTTTCCACTGCTACTCAAGCTAATTGACATGGGCGTCATAGTTTTTTAATGTATTAGCTCACCATTAATTGAATACTTAGGGCTCTGCCTGCAAGATGAAAGTCTTCCTCCATAGGTCCCGAGCCAACATGCCATATGTGCTCCACCGGACTGTGAACCAGTCACATGAATGATTTTAACCCCTCCAGTGTACCGTCCCCAATCTTGCATAGCTGCAGATTTATTTGTTTCCCTGTGCAATGAATCACAGTCCATCTACAGTCACTTTTGCTGCCTCGCAAGCATAAGCACTGTAACTTAAGTTTTGCCCAGTGAGCCCAGTGGTGACTAGTGGAGTGCCTCAGGGGTCGGTGCTGGGGCCTCAGCTATTTACCGTTTATATAGATGGTCTGGAGGAGGGAACCGAGTGTATGGTATCGAAATTTGCTGATGACACCAAGGTTGGTGGAAAGGCAAATTGTGCGGAGGGTGTGGAGAGTCTGCAGAAGGATCTAGATAGGCTGGGCGAATGGGCCAGGAAATGGCAAATGGAATTTAATGTTGGCAAGTGCGAGGTGGTCCACTTTGGTAGGAATAATGGTAGGAAGGATTATTACTTACGTGGAGAAAAACTGCAGCAGGCGGCGGTGCAGAGGGACCTCGGGGTCGTTGTGCATGAGTCGCAAAAACCCAGCTTGCAGGTGGTCAGGAAGGCAAATGGGATGCTGGCCTTCATAGCGAGGGGGATTGAATATAAAAGTAGGGAGGTCTTGCTGCGGCTGTATAGGGCATTGGTGAGGCCGCAGCTGGAGTACTGTGTGCAGTTTTGGGCGCCGTACTTACGCAAGGATATTTTGGCCTTGGAGGGAGTGCAGAGGAGGTTTACTAGGCTGATGCCGGAGTTGAGGGGGTTGAGCTATGAGGAGAGGCTGAATAAACTAGGCTTGTACTCGTTAGAATTTAGAAGAATGAGGGGAGATCTCATTGAGACGTATAAGATGATGAATGGGATGGATAGGATAGAGGTGGAGAGACTCTTCCCACTCAGAAAGGACAGTAGGACTAGGGGGCACAGCCTCAAGATAAAGGGAGGGGCGGTTTAGAACGGAGTTGAGGAAGAACTTCTTCACTCAAAGGGTGGTGAATCTCTGGAATTCTCTGCCTGTTGAAGTGGTGGAGGCTACCTCGCTAAATATTTTTAAGAGGGTTGATGGGTTTTTGATAAGCGAGGGGATTAAGGGTTATGGGGAGAAGGCGGGAATGTGGAACTGAGCCACGACAGATCAGCCATGATCTTATTGAATGGCGGGGCAGGCTCGAAGGGCCAGATGGCCTACTCCTGCTCCTATTTCTTATGTTCTTATGAAGTTGGTGAAATTGTAAGCCATCTCCAACATAACCATTGTAACATCATGTAATATCATATATATATTTATATATATATGGATGCGGTGACATGGTGGCTGGATACCTATTGGGCTTCTGATACCTGGACATTCACAAATTAGGACAGTGTATTATTACAACCAAGTTGATTAATTACATCTATACAACACTCTTAACAGTATTGCTCCTCTAATCCCAGTCCCCAGATAAATGGGGGAACATTTGTCCATTCTGCTGTAATGGTCACTTCTTGGACATAAGTAGCTGAATGGCCCTGCCCTGATTTTTACATGATTTACGCCAGTGCATAGATGCAGGAGATTCTTTTTTGAACTCCCACTGAAAAAAACAGCGTTATTTACTCCAGTTTTCACGTGAATTTGACGTTCAGAATTTTTTTGGGAGAATCGCCCCCAATATCTTTAAAACAGAAATCCAACATTCCTAATTGATTCCAGGCATTAGCATGTTTTGACTCTGTCTTCCTTCCCTTAAACAACTTTTTTATTTTCTCAAAGGTAACCCAGTAAATTATTGTGCCTGACTTCTTTCAATATTAAAATTATCCTCAGTGTTATTGAGCTGCCTTCTTTAACTCTGCCAAAAAATTCTTAATAAAGCACAAGGGTCTATTGTGCTTGAGGTGGAATGGATTAATTCATCACTCTAACAGTTCAAGCTGCTTTCAGAAAGAGTTAACTCCCTGCTAGTCTCCAAGAGGGTGTTGCAAAGACTGATTCTTCTATACACAGAAAAACCTGTTGTATCCTTAGAGTACATTCAAATTGTGATTTTTTTTTGGCTTAGAATCAACATCAGTTTGTTTCATTATATTGTCCTTATAATCCAACTCATTGTGAGGTATTTAATTCAAAAGTGCTGAAACTCCAGACAAGTGATAATTTAATGAAGAAAACACATTAAAGTTCACAGTCTTCATTGCACACAAGCACACACACACATAAAGATTTATATATTTCCATTCCTATAACATTTAACTTAAAACTTTCCTACTCTAAATAAAACTTCAGTTGCAGTGGGGGAGGAGAGTAATTTTCAAGACTTCAATCTACAGGGACAATTAAAATGATCAAAGCTCACAAGCTTCTGCCATAACTGCTTTCTGTACTGCATTTCAAACCCTTTGCATCTTACCTGACTGATTTCCCCCTGTCTGTCCCATGTTCCCTCTCTGATATTGGTTCAATATCCCTTTCATCTGTTTATCCTACCATTGCTAATGCTCGTTTGGGATACAACCTTCCTTAGTCATTTTACTTATCATTTTATTCGCCAAATATCCATTGAGTGACCCTTTGGGTTCCCAATCTAAATTTCTTTCTGTCATGGCCAATGTTCTGCTGTTGGTCTAACCACAAAATTATTGCCTTCTTAATAGGAGCTGGATCCCTCTCTGTTCCAGGTTATTTTTTCCAGACTCTACCTGACACTAAGAAGTGTTCAATACTGTTTTACCACACCAGTTTTTTCATTGCACTGGAAACAAGGAAATAGATGATACGGTTTTACCACATTGGTTTTGTCATTAATTTATCCGAGAAACAATTACAATAATCCCTTTCTTATTTAACCAAGAAACCAGCTCATGCTCTTGGCACCATGCTATCTTTAGTTGCTACGCTCACACTCATGCTGGTTGGGATCCTCAAACTGATCCACTGGCTTCCTGTTCCAAATGCTGACTGCCCTACTTGATGATGGTAAATGAGCATACCCACCAGTCCTCTGCTATCAGCATTCAATCTGGTGCCATTGTCCAATATTGCACGGTTCCTGCTTACTGTGCCAGCTGGTAAAAGATTGAAGTCATTCAAGTCTAAGTTGTAGTAACAGAGACTTTGGGCCTGACTTTACCATTTTCATTCTAAATGCTGAATCTGGGCGCATTTCAGATCCGACTTAGAAATCTGCTTTCAGGTGCCCCCATATACACTTAGCCTGAAAAAAAATCATGAGTCTGAATCGCGTATATGCAGTTAGAAAAAAAATTTGAAAAAGTGCGCCCGTGTCAAATCGCTCCCGAGCCCCGCAGAAAGCGGAGAAAATGCTGGGAGCGAAAAGCGGGAGCGATGGCCCCCACAGATATTACTGTCCCCCTTATCCATCAAACCCCCCTCTCACCCTGGCTATCCAGACCGATCATGACCCCTTGCCCCCTCCTTGCCCACCAATCGCCTGCAGAAAGGGCTCAGATAACTGTTCTTTCAAAGCTGTTAATACTCATAACTACATTTGCTTCCTTCAAAGCTATTAATGTTTAATGGTGAATTATTTAATTATCCCACAGTGGGGAATTGACAGTGTACATAGCCCCTTTAGAAAAGTGTTATGTGAATGCATTTCTTTCCTCGGTATCTTCTTTTAAAAAGAGATATCTGAGAAGTGACTTGATAGAGGTCTTTACAGTTATGAATATTTTCTGCAAGACTAAACACAAAATGTTGCTACTTCAGAAGAAGCTTCCTTTTAACCAGGAAGCGGTGAAAAGTTGAATTCCTACTACAGGAATCAGTCAGATCAAGTGTAGTATTGACATGTTGTGCTTGGTTGAAGTCATTAGGTTCCATTTTAGCTTCATTTGAAGCAATTTTTAAAAGCGGCATCTCGGCCTTTTGGCTAAGATGCAATGAGATCAAGCCTTGGAGGAAGTGCAATGCCTACTCCAGTCATCTTGGATCATGTAGATCAAGCCCAAGACAGGATGTGACAGCCCTGTCTTGTCAGCTTGGATTGGGAATGTCTCAACTTGTTGAGACTCTGTGACTGATTTTTTTTTTAATTGCAATTCAATGAAATCAAATCCAATTCAGAGAATTTTATAAATTGATTTAGACAAGATAAGCATTGAGGGAGAAGCAATAGACGGTTGAGCTGATGATGAGTTCAATGAGCAAGGGTGGGAGGAGGTTCAAGTGGAGCATAAATTCCAAAATGGGTTTGTTGGATGAAAAGCTTTTTCTGCTTTATTCGGTGAAATTCTACCTGTTCTGGTGATGTCATTTGGACAAAGTGCTGAACTGTGGAACCCACCAGAAAAAGTGACGACAAAGAATGTGGTTATAGGAGGCTCCGTTAATTTTTTTAAAGATTCATTGTAAACTAGAAGGAACAGAGGACACCTTGGTTCTCCCCATCCTTTGGTTCGGAACACCCAAAAGACCGTCCCCATCCTCAGACTGTCTCCTGATAGTGGACAAACTAGCTTCCTGCAACCCCATACCCTCTCTCCCCATTCTTACCAGCGGCCATAATGTGGGTCCATGATGGCAGCCTGACCCATCACCAATTTTGACACCCATTTACTGGCGGTTAAGCCGTATTGTCAGCTTCAAGTGGAAGCCTGAGTCATGGCATGTTAAAATCTCACATCAGCTTCAGTTTTCACATTTGCCAGTGCTAGCTTTGAAGTGAAGGGAAGAATTGCACTTCAGGTAAAATCAAAAGTATTCAATGTTAAATGGATTAACTCTGCTCTAGTTGCATCCAAGATGCACAAATCCAGAATGACAGCAGTTTCTATTTGCTGTCGGTGCCAAACTGGGTAAAACTTTGGTCTTGACATTGGCACAAACATAATTGTGAGAGCTTCTGTTAGTGGGAGAACATCAGAACTTGGATCTGTAGCAGCATGTGCCGAATAAAACTCCAAAGAACTTTCCTCTCATTGGGTGGACTGACTTTTGTGTCTATAGGGTTTAAATCCTGATATATGCTTGTTCAAGATCAGATTTCTGAGATGCATTCTTCTAGTAACTGATTCCAGTTGGATAAAACTGAGCTCAGCAATTAAATTAGTTTTTCCAAATTGACTTGCTCTTACTTTAATGGAACTCCCAATTCTTTAAAGTTCGTGAGCTTTGATTGAGGATTGGCAAAATTTTTTTGTGTATTCCTTTCATTACCAAAGGAAAATGAATTCATCACCACAAATGTTGTCCCAAAGACATAGATGGAAGTCCTGGAATTCTGTGCACGGACAAAAGTTTTGCTTAACCAACCATGGTAAACCAGTGGCCTTAGTCATGGATATAAACATCAAGATTCTGCTCTAAAAATAATTTATGTAATTTATATTTTTGTTTAAAGTTTATTGCCTAGATATGTGAAACCTTGTTTCATCTGACTAAAAGTATGTTAAATCTACAATGTGCATTGTCTGTATATGCCTTTGGTGCACTCTAGCACTCCAGGTTTATAAATACTTTGGTTTACATCCTACAATCATGCATTGATGAGTCATTAGAATCAGGCTTTTGTGGCCTAGAATCCTCAGGCAAACAAATCAGTAGTTGGATATTTTGGGTTGCATATTTTTTTCAAGACCATGATGCAATCTGCCAAGAGCCATGGATGTAGTCACCATCGATTGATAATTACTTCATGTCTACCAGTTTCACATTGTACTTTTAAGATTGTACCAGTGCTGGTCCCTGATTTTAAATCACACTAGCTGAGAATATCCCCCAGAGTGACCCAAATTAAGCTGCAGGTGTGTTGTCACCACAGCATATTTAAAGCAACTTGATGCTTAAGCCAGCTCTAATTCTGCCTTCAGACTACCAACTTTTGTATTAGATCTAATGTATGGACTTTGATGATCCAGTAGTTATTGATATCAGGTTTGCTCTGCAGTGTTATTCCTGTCATATTTCTTTTTCCGTTCCTTCTCCCAGTAAAACAGGTCTATCAAAATCTGAAGACTTTACTGTGCTAGCAGACTGAGTACAAGTGCTGAGACTTTGCCTAACAGCATAGTTTTGAATAATCTACCTAATGTCTGCAGAATTGAACATCCCTCCTGAAAATGAGATCATTATTTCAGGCAGGATAGCCTGAATAATTTTACAACATGTAGAAGCACCTGTCCCAAAGTGAGAACTGTGGAATACCAAGATTCCATGACTTTTTTTTAATCTGGATTCAGCTGATGAGCAGTGGTTGGCTGTATAACGTGCTACTACTATAGATACATTGAATACATTGTCCAGGATAGGTAGACTTTTGGTTACTTGGTCTTAAATAGACATTTACATTATGAATTACAGGCATGATGCAGGCTTATTCCCGTCACTTCTGCGCTCTTTTATATATGATTAGTTGATCCAATTCTGAAGAGACCATATGAATATTTTAATCATTACATTTGTGAAAGCGGAAAGAAGAGGACAAAGATAACTAGATTAACAGTGGAATTATATCAGTTGCTGCTACGCAAAATAGTCTTGTCAAAAATATGATCACCATTCTATCCAAAAAAGACTGATGAGCATTTCAAGCAAACAGTTTTTCAAAGCAAACAAATATCAATTCAAGATGAATTATCTGAAGATCAAACACCTAACACGTTAATAACCTTGTATCTTATTCGGCTCTTTAAATGTTGACGCCTACCTTATGCCTGTTGGATATGTCTAGAACTGTGGAATACCAAGATTCCATGACTTTTTTTAAGCCTTCCAAATCCTTTGGAGCTGATCATTAATCAATTTCTACGTTCTCAATTTAAGCAAGTATTGTCCTTTGATCTCAAGCTTTTAACCTGAACATTGTTGACACAAATATCTATTAGGAGGATTGAGTAATTACAGTGGCTTGTGAAGAGTTCTGCTATCTAACCATCAATTTGGTCTCCTTTTAAAATCACTTCCTTAGGGCTATCAGAATTTTATTTTTCATTTGTTCATGGTATGTGGGTGTCACTGGTTAAACTAACATGTTTGGCCCTAATTTCCCCTGAGAGTAGGCATATTCGTTAGTTTTATATCAGGAGTGGCATTTTTGTCAGTTGATAAGGTAAAAACCTGCAGGCAAGTTTCAAGACAGTTCTGCTAGATCTTTAGCTACAAGTTTAGTGGAAGATTGAACCAACATCCTCACACTGTCGAGTACTGTTTGTTTATGCTATTCCATTATACAACCTAATATTCTGAATAAAAAGTTTCAAGATGCTTGGGAAATAACACATTGAGAGATCAACAATATATTGAATTATATTCATTTAATAAATGACACAGACAGTAGATTAAGTGTGGAAAGGTAAAGTATAAATTGTGTATATAGAAAAACCCTTTACTTCAGCTCTTAGATTTAGCTGTTTGCTTTAATTCTATTATTTAGAGATTTTGACAAATGTTTCTTCTAAATATTGTAATTCTAATTGTTTTAAGTTTGCTTTTTTTTAACCAACAGTGGTAATGTAGTCATAGAAACCAAATTCTATGATGATGACCTTCTTGTAAGTACTTCCAAAGTCAGACTTTTCTACGTCTGAAGTGAATTGTCTACTGTTTAGTATGAAATGTCTTGCTGATGGCAGATGGATGAGACACTTTTCAGCGTCACGTGACCAATGGACCAGCTGTACCTGGATGGCAACTGGCAAATTAAGTTCTTCAGAATTGATTTAGAAGATTTGAAATGAGCAAGACTCTCAGTAAAAAAAAGAACAAGACTTTTGTAAAAGAAATGTGGGCAGTGACACTTAATACTGTACTTTCTTGAGACCAATGTTGTACATTATTTTAAATGCTATTTGTTTTGCTTTAAATCTGTATACACTGCTTTCCTTACTTCCTTAATTTGTACTGTACATTGTTGCACTTCAAGTTACTTTAGAATTTTGTCCATGTTAATTATTTAGTTCCTTTTTATTAACTGCTGTAATTTGTGACATTCCTCAGTTGTAACAAAGTGTAAAATACTCCTTATATGTTATATATGATTATTATGCATAATTAAGTAAATGATAGGGCTGAGCAATTTTGCAGTCTCAGTGAAATAAAAGCTGTTGCTTCTGTATTTTAAAGTCAAATGTAGTTAATTTGTACTGTACATAATGGTGCAGTATCATTTTATAGCATGTTTTGTTTACAATTTAAGGTTCAGTATTAAATGGGTTAGCTTAAAATAACTATTAATTGGAGAATTTCAATCCTCTTTTATTAACTAAAGGATTATTAACAGCTCAAATTTTGCTGTACCACCAGAGATGCAATATAAAATATGTACAATATGTTAGTGAAGAGTGTCAAAGGTCACTCATCCAGTGACAAATTGATTGCTGCCAGCCACTGCATTCCTTAAGTAAGCTACCCATTTATACAATTTTTCTGGCAATTTTACTTGCATGAGCAATACAGTTTTCAACTGGGCAGACCAAACATAATAAAATACTTTTCTTTTGCAGAAGTGTTCTCTCACCAGGAAAGCGATTGTTGGACTGTTATTGTATCTATCCACAATTTTTTTGCCTTAATCTATGTTCCTTGTTATCCTCACAGTCCATTGTTGTTAGCCTGGCAGTGGATTCTCCTTCCTTTAAAAAAATACCTAGCCTTTGCCCAGCAACACAACTGATATTAGCAATTAATTCTTCAAGTTCTGGGGTAATTTTATTGTAACATCTTTTAATTTGACACCATTATTACAGCCCAGACAAATGCTTGATGTACTTTCTTAACTCCCCCCTCCCCCCATATACATACACACATATACACACACACACACACTTCAGAAAATGATTGGATATTTTTAATAGCTGTGTTCTGTCTAAAACTATCCTGCTCGTAGTTTTGAACACTGTACATTGAATGTGGGTGCTGCTTTGCTGGGCTTGAGTTGTCTATGAACAAACTGTGTTGCACAGATTGCCCTTCCTACAGATAGTAAATTAAATATTTGCAAAAACTCTACAACTTGCTATCCACAACAGCTATCTGGCTAGAAAAAGATCCTCACTAAAACAACATTATATTTTTAGCAAATGCACCAACTATCTGATTTCTGTATTTGCTCCTTAGGTAGTTGGGACACACACAAGTTACCTGTTGCAACTGAATATTGGCCTATTGCTGTGTTGCACTCGTATCCCCTGACTACAAACCATTGATGTTCTTAGGATGGTGAACAATCCTATAAAGTCCTGCTTTCTGTGTATGTTCACACTAACGTGAGCAAACAGTGAAGTAAAAAGGGAGGCTAGTCAATGGGGTGGCTGTGCCCCGAACTGGAATGAGTAGGCAAGAAATAAATATTGGTTCATATTTTGCAGTCAGCAGTAAATGGATCGTGTTGGCAATTCAATACACTTGCCCAAAGAGCTTTTGCACATTCTAAGTTGTGTTTATTAGAAATACAAAACAATGTGATGTCCTCTACAGTGGATTTGAGATCCTGTGTGAACTGGATAAGCAGCCATTTGTTTCCTTAACTAATCAGATTAAAGAATCCTTACAGAGGCATGCAGACTCTAAACAGCAAAATATATGTTAGAACAGTTAATTTAGTGCCAAATAAAGCACAGCAAACTAAATAGAGGGGTTAATAGAAAGAGGAGGTGAATAAATGTTTTAATAAATCTACATAATTTTAATTTTTAAAATCTTTGACAATAATTAAAATATAAAGGAATGAAACTGTACACTTGTAAAAATTAATTTTCAGTGCCAGAAAGGTTGGTTGGCAGTAATTAACTTGCCATTCTGTTAACAATTCAAACTTGAATAGACCAGCCCTACTTTTAGTAGGTATCTATTGGGTGCAATTTCACTCCATTCCATTCCTTTCAATGGTAAGTCTCTTGGTGAGATATTATTATAGTAAAGCTTCTAGAGGAGCAGGGTATTTCGGACAGCTACTGATTTCATTGTTTAACTGTGCATGTGTGGTTGGCAGAACTTGGCGTCCAATTTACCCTTTAATAATGGAGTGCTGATGGCATCACTATTGTTTTTATCGCAAAATCCATATGTGTAACTGTTTAATTAAACAACAACTAGTAATTTGTGGGTTAATTGTAACTGTTCATTTTGGTTTGACTGATGCTCTAGGTATTAATCAAGTGTAATTACTGATGATAAAATTACTGGTGACTGGGAACGAGTTTGATTGACTGTTTTGGTAAGTGGCATATTTTAAATTGACTGATGTTTTGAATGATTAAAGTAGATTGCGTAAGCTTGATGCTGTCAAGGTGATATGACAACCGAATGCATAGAGAAAGTTTGGCTTGAAGAATAGTCAGCACTCGAGTGTAGTTGACATGAAATTACTTATACTTTTGAATCTATTTAATGTGGCAAGACAGTAGAAACCACTATTTTGTGCATGGAGGCTCTATCTGGAAATAATCTAAGTCCAGCACAATATGATGGGTGCAGAACAATGCACTATCTGCTACTCTGCTTATTCTTGCCACTAAGTACCAAATTTTGTCCATTTCTACTCTTTCAGGTCCTTCTCAGTTTCTGGAGTTTGCTGATGAGGACTAAGAGGAGAAAGAGCAATGTATCAATCCCAACTAAGCACCAGCACAGAAATCAGCACTGTAGATAATGTAATAGAGGGACCTTTGGTTGGTGATTCACACACTGTGAGCAGAATTTAAAGGAGCCACTGGGAGCAGGAAACATGGCAGACAGGGTGACTTAATCAGGCGGGAGCCACAATTTCAGTTTCCCAATGCCGGATTGAGTTTAAGGGATTACACTAGTGACACTTAAGGTGGTGAGTTGGCACTCATGCAGTCTAGTGGTGAAAACTTCTGTACTTTACCATGGATCTTAATTAAATTGCAATGTTTCCAAATTAGATCCGACCTTTAAGATTGAGCAGGCAGCGAGTGGGAAACTCATGCCACCTGACTTATAACTGCTTAACAGTGGCATGCACCATAGTTGATTTAGATTAGAAAGCGAGTTGGGTCTTTGTTGAACTCTACAGAAGAGGAAAGAGAACCTGGATTGGTGGTAGTGGTAAGGGTGAAATTTTCTTGCAGGTGGGGTCAAGGCATGAAAGTGCACGACTATAAAACTTACAACAATAGAATTGGCAAATGAAAGAGTACAAAAGAACTGGCATGTTGGCAGTTGGGGGGAAACAGTTTCAAAGAAGCATTTGACATCTCGGGCAATTTAGTCCTGTCAGATGCTTGGGTCTTGAATCTCTAAGCGAGGTATCTGTACTGCAGAGGAAATGTCCACATTCAAAGGGAAGAATTGAAGCTTGAAAGAGGACAAGTTAATAATGTCGTAGGACGAGTGAAGAGTGACAGAGGGTGAGTCAAAGATGATGGATGGGGACTCCAGAATCAAGAGAAGCAGGGTGAGGGGATTAGGGTCATGAGTAAGAGATGCAAGGTGAAGGGTTATTGAGGTGTAATGGCAATGGAGGGAAAGTGCAGGGTGATGTTGGGAGAGTCAATTTCCATGGCAGAGGCTGGAAGGTGATGGTGGACATGAAAAGGATTATCCTGGGCATTTCTTACATTATTGCCCCAAACACAGGTTTAGCAAGTAGAAGTCTAGATTTAAATGAGAGGAGGAAACTGTGGGATGGGAGGACTCTTGGGTGTGGTACATAGGAGGCTTAGTAATTTCCATTGATTAGCTGCTGTATGGATGAAGGCCACGTACACTGAGGTGCTCATGTCTTTGCCTGCACTCTTCCCACAGCTCACTTTCGTTTCCAGTGGGTGTAATACACCCAGTTTTATTACAAACTTGGGAGGTGGAGGAAGAGATTTGCAGGAGGAGGCCATAGCTAAACAAACAATAGAGGCCACATGGCCATCAACAGATAGCACTGGGGCGTGATTGGTGAGAAGGAAGGCTTAGTTGAACATTGGTGCATCAGTGCATGTTCTGAAGTTGTATCAATACCTCCAGAGGCATTGTCAGAATAGAGATAGCTGAGGCTATCCCAAGAAGCAGTCATTGACTTGAATGCTCTCCTTGAACAAGGCTGCAACATCATGGATTTGGAGAGAACCTGATGCCAGTCACCCTCAAGGAGGCTGCAGTCTATGCCTCCAGATATTTCCATGGATCCATAGGGAATTAGTGTGGCATAGCACAGGCTGCAACTTAACAAAGTCACCAATGTTCTGCTTCAAAGAACCAATCAGGTTTTTCAACAGATGCAGAGAACCAGGCAAAAAGGGCAGTGGCGTTTGGGACCTTCACTCAGCTCCAGGAGGTGATTGACTGCATGTATGTGGCCATTAGAGCTTCTTGGAAACAGCCAGCAGCATATCACAAGGGCCTTTACTCCCTTGGTCTGCAACTGGTCTGCGACAACACACAACTTCAAGGCTTTTGGCAGAATCCCACTTGGAAGACTGATAATGAAGATAGGGGCTCGTGGGATCCAAGGAAATTTGGTGAATTGGCTGAGTGGCAAGAAGCAGGTGGTGGTCAAGGTGTGTTTTTCAGACTGGAAGATTGTTCCAGTGGGGTGTTGCAGGGATCAGTGTTGGGGCCCTTGCTGTGTATGATTGATATAAATGATTTAGACGTGAATGTGTGAAATTTGATCAGTAAGTTCATGGATGATACAAACATTGGTCGGGGAGTAAATAGTGAGGAAGATAGCCTTAGATTACAGAGAGATATAGATGGGGTGTCAGATGGGCTGATCAGTGGCAAATGGAAATCAATCAGGGTAAGTGAAGGGATGCATTTGGGCAGGACAAACAAGATAAGGGAATATTGATGAACAGCGAGGATCAGAGGGAATGTGGTGTGCACTGCTCCCTTAAGGTAGCAGGACAGGTGGATAAAGCAGTTATGAAGGTGTATAGTATACTTGCCTTTAATAGCCAAGGCATAGACTTTATTTCAAGGAAGTTGTGCTGGAACTATATGGAACCTTGTTTTGACCACAGCTCTTGAGTATTGTGTGTATTCCTGAAACTCTCATTATAGGAGCAGTGTAATAGCACTGGAGAGAGTGCAGAGGAGATTTCACAGGATGTTGTTTGGGCTGGAGAGATTGAGTTATGAAGAGAGATTGGATAGACTGGGGGGGGTTGTTTTTCTTGGAGCAGAGCAGACTGAGGGAGGAATTGATTGAGATGTGTAAAATTATGAAGGACATAAATAGACTGAAAGAAACTTTTCCTGTTCGTAGAGCAATCAATGACCGGGGACATAGATTTCAAGCAAGGGCTAGGGGAGGTTTAATGGGGATGTGAGGAAAAACATTTTCACCCAAAGGGTGGTGGGAGTCTGGAACTTACTGTGTGAAAGGGTGGTAGAAGTAGAGACCCTCATAATAATTAAGAAGTATTAGGATGTGCACTTGCAATTCCAAGGCATACATGGACCAAATGGTGGAAAGTGGGATTAGAATATTTGGGTAGTTTGCTTTGACTGGTGCAGACACGATAAGCCATTTTTTGTGTTGTATATCTCTTTTAAAAAATAATTCTGCAAGCCTGTGCTTGGTTCCCAGGGAGATACCTAACTGATCAACATCCTAATGCCTGCAAACCATTACCTGCTAGGATGGTTGCCAATCTCGTCGATCTCCCCTTGGAGCAGGATTTAAACCCATGTCCTCCACCACCTAGACAGGCAAGAAGAGTGGATGTTTGTCACAATCATGAGTCAACTGTCTCCAAGGACACTGGACATACGTCACTGAAGCTGTTTTGGAGAAGACTTTAGATCCTGGCCCATTGTGGTATTGCATCACTTCCTCTATCACCTCTGTCAAGGCTGCCTGGGTCACGCAGAACTTGGGTCTTGCCATCAGTGAGTGGATGGTCTGAAGGTGAACCTGCAGGGTGCATCATTAAAGTGGGGTTAGGGGGACGGGGAGTTTTGTTTCTTAGCCTCAGACATTTCATGGGGGGGAAGGGGGGCTGAATGGCAGAAGTAGGATGACGGGGATTGCAGAAGATGAATGAATTGCAGGAAGGAGCATTGAATGTCTTTAAATAAAAAATATAATGAGGAAATGCTGGGGATAGAAGTGTGACAGCACCAAAGAGGGATGAAAGCTTGGCTTTAAAACAATATACATTCAACTCTGCAATCTTTAGCTTCCATTTAACGGGGGCACTGTCAGCGGATCCTGCATGCTTACCTGGGGGAGCTCTGCTACTGTCCACATGGAGTTGCTATTAGTCACCTATCAGCAGGTTTGAGTACTTCCTATCCTACTTGTCATGTGACACATACCTCCAAATGCCCCCCACTTGCCCTTTAAGTTTACCTTTTAATTCCATGCGTTTTCTCTCCCAGATGCAATGTGGCTTCCACTTCCACTGTTGGAACCCACACCTCATTTTCCCCTGCAAGTGAGCAAGGGCAGGCACTACTAGAAGGGACAATTTGATTAAGTGCTTGCTGGAGGGAAAGCTTGACTCCTTGTTTGCTAAGCTGGTTACAGATCTTGATATGAAGAGTTTAGCTTTTAAGGAAAGTTGAATTTTGCAAATAGACAGTTACATAAAGTATTGGAAAGACTGCCTGAAAGCTGCTGCCGTATTTAGAAAATGGCTGCATCGAGTGTGTGCATCATGTTCGTAGAATTATACAGTGCTTTCAGCCCACCAAGACTGCACCTAACACGAGAAACACCTGACCCTCGCACCTAACACGAGAAACACCTGACCTCTCACCTAATCTCATTTACCCACACTTGGTCCATTGCATTCAATGTTATGATGTGCCAAGTGCTCATCCAGGTACTTTTTAAAGGATGTGAGGCAACTCATCTGTACCACCCTCCCAGATAGTGCATTCCAGACCATCACCACCATCTAGGTAAAAAGCTTTTTCCTCACATCCCCCCTAAACTTCCTGCTCCACACCTTGAACTTGTCCCTTTGTGACTGACTCTTCAACAATGCAGAACAGCTGCTCCTTATCCACCCTGTCCATGCTCCTCATAATCTTGCACACCTTGACCAGAACTGAGGCCCCTCAGTCTTCTCTGCTCCAATGAAAACCCAAGCCTATCCAACCTGTCTTCATAAGTTAGATGTTCCATTCCAGCAGGATCCTGGTGAATCTCCTCTGCACCCTTCCAGTGCAATCACATCCTTCCTATTATGTGGTGACCAGAACTGCACACAGTACTCTAGCTGTGGCCTTGCCAATATTCTATACAACTCCAACATGATTTCCCTTTTGTAACCTATGTTTCAATTGTAAAAGACATGTCCCATATGCCTTTTTCGCCACCCTACTAACATGCCCTTCCGCCTTCAAAGATCTATGGAAAAACATGCTAAGGTCCCTTTGTTCCAAAGAGCTTCCTAGTGTCATGCCGTTCATTGAATACTTGTCAATTGACTCTTTGCAAAGTTTATCACATCACACTTTCAAGGGTTAAATTCAATCTGCCACCTATCAGCCCGTTTGACCATCCCACCTATATCTTGTAGCCCAAGATACAACCTTACTGTTAACCACCTGGCCAATCTTTGTGTCATCCACAAAACTTACTAATCCTACCACCATAGTCAACATAGTCATCTACATTGTTTATATAAATGAGGAATATTAGGGGGCTCAGCACAGAGCCCTGTGCTATGCCACTGAATACTGGCTTCCTGTCACTAAAGCAGCCTCCTATCATCACCTTTGGTCTCCCACAACTGAGCCATTTTTGAATCCACTTTATCAAATTATCCTGTATACCAGGTGCATTTGCCTTCTTTATAAATCTCCCATGTGAAACCTTGTCAAAGGCTTTGCTGAAATCCACATAAAGTACACTGGCTGCACGGTGCTCATCTATGAACCTGGTCATTTCCTCATAGAATTCAATCAAATTTGTTAGGCATGACCTCCCTCTAACAAAGCCATGCTGACTATCCCTAATCAAACCGTGCCTCTCCAAATGGAGATATGTGCTCTTCTTCAGAAGTTTCTCAAATAGTTTCCCTCCCACTGACATGAGACTCACTGGTCTGTAATTCCCTGGCTTATTTCTACAACTCTTCTTAAATAATAGAACCACATTAGCTGTTTGCTAGTCCTCTGGCACTTCCCCTGTGGTAGCCATGACATGGAGATGCCGGCATTGGACTGGGGTAAGCACAGTAAGAAGCCTCACAATGCTAGGTTGAAGTCCAACAGGTTTATTTGGTAGCAAAAGCTTTCGGAGTGTTGCTCCTTCACCTGAAAAAGGAGCAATGCACCGAAAGCTTGTGCTATTAAATAAACCTGTTAGACTTTAACCTGGTATTGTAAGACTTACTGTACTTCTCCTGTGATCAGAGAGAAATTAAACATTTGAATCAGAGCCCCTGCAATCTCCTTCCTCGCCTCCCACAACAGCCTGGGAAACGATTCATATGGACTTGGAGATTTGTCCACTTTAAAGCCTGCCAACATCTCTAATACCTTTTCCTTTCCTGTGTTGATTTTCTTACTAATGCCTCTGCTGATTTGCTCCCTTGAACCTGCTAAAGCCTTTGTTTTACTTATTATTGTATCCTGAATATCCCCAGTTAGCCATGGTTCTCTGGGTTTGTTACTCCTGCCTATCGCTTTAAAAGGAACTTGCTGGGCTTGTACACTCCCCATTTCCTTTTTGAATGTCCCCCAACACTCTACATACCCTTGATTCTCCAGAAACCAGTCCAACGTGACTCTTAGTTCCTTCTCCCTTTTTCTAGCCTGATAACTTCTCATTCCCAAAATGATTTTGAGTCACGCTGGAGATCTCACCCCCTAGCTAAAGCTAGGTGAATCTTCTAGCTTCACCTGAATCTTCACAATCGTGGTCATTTTAATCTGAACATAAGCTTCTATATGGATTTTACATGATGAATAATAAAGACTTGTTACCTGTATCTCTGACTTTCTTCCCATCACTCAGGGATTTGTGCAGACAAACCCTGCCTGTTAGGTGCAATGATATTTTAGGAAAACCTATTACCCAATCGTACAATAATTTCCTTTGCACTCCTCCCCTCTCAAAGCCAATCTCCATGCCAATGAAAATAACCTGTGACAAGGTAGAAATGATAACTAATTATCCCCCAACTTCATTGAGTCTTGGAGTTAAAAAGACAGTCTA
This sequence comes from Carcharhinus amblyrhynchos, assembly GCF_965287045.1. Lineage (NCBI taxonomy): Eukaryota > Metazoa > Chordata > Chondrichthyes > Carcharhiniformes > Carcharhinidae > Carcharhinus > Carcharhinus amblyrhynchos. Next base: position 104,188,901 of record NC_137326.1, read on the forward strand.
AAAAATATTTTTTAATGAAACCTGACCTTCCTGACACCTCCCTGAGACTTACAGACTGTCGTCCACCTTCAACAAAGTTGCTTGGGCCATTGTTCATAGGTGTGAAAACCTTACATCTTCTCAGTGAATCAACCTGGGCCCCCTTGTAACCTGTACCAAGTCACGCAAGTTGTTGTTAGACAAAATCCAAACAGGTCGCATGACTCTCTTCGCTCCTTCATTTTACCCTAAGTTAAAAGCACAGTCTTGCAATAAAACAATGTTGTAAAACCTCACATTTGTAACAATAGTTTCCTGATTCTTCATGAGTTGCATGAGCTTCTAACTTTGAACTGAACAGAAAATGCTGAAATTCATACATGTGGATTTTTTTTGTCTTACAACATTCTTCAATCTGCAACAAAATGACAGCGTGTGCTTGTCAATCCTAGTGAGAGCATAGTCTGTTTCATTTTTGAATGCTCCTTAGGTCTTCCTGGTCTGATATTTGTTAATCTTTCCTGTAAATCTTGACCATGATTTTTTTCAGCCCTATTTTCCTGTCCCGCTTGCCATGGGAATCGTAGCAGGCAGGGGTGGGGGGGAAACGACCATGCAAAGGTCTGTTGACCTTGGGTGGGTTTTTCCAGTTTTGGTGCAAGGGTGACCAGAAAATTCCATCCTTTGTCTCTGAACTAACTCTTAATGAGCAGTCTCAAATTCCCAGACCTTTGACAATGTCATCACTAGTTTCACAGTCTAGGTGCCAGAATTATCTTGTCCCTCTACATCAGTTCTGGAAAAGCAATAGAGCACCATATCAGACCTGATTCTAGATTTAAACTATTAAGTAATTGTGCGAATTAATATTGTTTATTATTAAAAATGAACAGGCAAATAAGTAAAAATGGAAAATTTATATCTGTATTAGAGTCATGGAATCATTGAGGTTTACATCATGGAAACAGGCCCGTCAGCCCAACTTGTCCATGCCATCCAGTTTTTACCACTAAACTAGTCCCAGTTGCCGCGTTTGGCCCATATTGCTCTATACCCATCTTATCCATGTAACTGTCTAAATGCTTTATAAAAGACAAAATCGTACCCGCCTCTACTACTGCTGTGGTAGCTCGTTCCAGGCACTCACTATCCTCTGAGTGAAAAAAATGCCCCTCAGAACTGTTTTGTATCTATCCCCTCTCATCTTAAACCTATGCCCTCTAGTTTTAGACTCCCCTATCTTTGGGAAAAGGTGTTGACTGTAAAGCTTATCTATGCCCCTCATTATTTTATATACGTCTGTAAGTTCACCCCTAAGCCTCCTATACTCCATGGAAAAAAGTCCCAGCTTATTGATCCTTATAACTCAAACCATCAAGTCCATGTAGCATCCTAGTAAATCTTTTCTCCATTCTTTCTAGTTTAATATCTTTTCTATAATAGGGTGACCAGGACTGTACACAGTATTCCATGTGTAGCCTTACCAATGTCTTGTACAACGTCAACATGACGTCACAGCTCCTGTATTCAATATTCTGACCAATGAAACTAAGCATGCCGAACACCTTCTTCATAAGAACATACGAACATAAGAAATAGGAGCAGGAGTAGGCCATCTAGCCCTTCGAGCCTGCCCCGCCATTCAATAAGATCATGGCTGATCTGTCGTGGCTCAGTTCCACATTCCCGCCCTCTCCCCATAACCCTTAATCCCCTCGCTTATCAAAAACCCATCAACCCGCATCTTAAAAATATTTAGCGAGGCAGCCTCCACCACCTCAACGGGCAGAGAATTCCAGAGATTCACCAGCCTTTGAGTGAAGAAGTTCCTCCTCAACTCCATTCTAAACCGCCCCCCCTTTATCTTGAGGCTGTGCCCCCTAGTCCTACTGTCCTTTCTGAGCGGGAAGAGTCTCTCCACCTTTATCCTATCCATCCCATTCATCATCTTATATGTCTCAATGAGATCTCCCCTCATTCTTCTAAACTCTAACGAGTACAAGCCTAGTTTATTCAGCCTCTCCTCATAGCTCAAGCCCCTCAACTCCGGTATCAGCCTAGTAAACCTCCTCTGCACTCCCTCCAAGGCCAAAATATCCTTGCGTTAGTACGGCGACTTCAGCAGCCTGTCTACCTGCGACTCCACTTTCAAGGAGCTATGAACCCAGATCTTTTTGTTCTATAACTGTCCCCAACACCCTACCATTAACTGAATAAGTCCTGTCCTGATTCGATCTACCAAAATGCATCACCCCACATTTATCTAAATTAAACTCCACCTGTATTTATCGGCCCACTGGCCCAATTGATCAAGATCCCATTGCAATCCTACGTAACCTTCTTCACTGTCCACTATGCCACCAATTTGATGCCATCTGCAAACTTATTAACCATGCCTACTAAATTCTCATTCAAATCATTAATATAAATACTCGATAACAGCGGACCCAACACTGATCCCTGACGCACACCACTGGTCACAGGCCTTCCAATTTGAAAAACAACCCTCTACAACCACCTTCTGTCTTCTGTCTTCAATCCAATTTTGTATCCAATTGGCTATCTCACTCTGGATCCTGTGAGATTTAACCTTACGCAACAACCTACCACCCGGTACCCTGTCACAGTTCTTGCGAAAGCCCATGTAGACAACGTCAACAGCACTGCCCTCATCATTTTGGTTACCCCTTCAAAAATCTCAATCAAGTTCATGAGACATGATTTTACACTCACAAAGCCATGCTGACTGTCCCTGATCAGTCCTTGCCTCTCTAAATGCCAGTGGATCCTGTTTCTCATAATACCTTACAACAACTTTCCTACTACAGATGTGAGGCTTACTGGTCTGCAGTTCCCAGGCTTTCCCCTGCAGCCCTTCTTAAACAAAGGCACAACATTTGCCACCCTTCAATCTTCAGGTACCTTGCCTGTGGTTGTTGATGATTCAAATATCTCTGTGGAGGGACCTGCAATTTCCTCCCTAGCCTCCCTCAATGTCCTGGGATACATTTCATCAGGCCCTGAGCATTTATCTACCTTGATGTGCTTTAAGACTTCCAGTACCTCCTTCTCTGTAATATACACAAGACATCACTATTTATTTTCACAAGTTCTCTAACATCCATGCCTTTCTCAACAGTGAATACTGATGAGAAATATTTATTTAGAATCTCACCCATCTGTTGTGGAACCACACATAGCTGACCTTGTTGATCCTTAAGAGGCTCTATTCTCCCTAGTTACTTTTTTATCCTTTATGTATTTGTAGAAACTTTTTGGATTCTCCTTTGCCTTATCGGCCAAAGCAATCTCTTTTGCCCTCCTGATTTCTCTCTTAACTCTACTCCAACATCCTCTATACTCTTCAAAGTAGTAGAAATTGTACTAACTCCTTAAAAAGATAAACAAAAGAGTTTGATCAATAGGCTAAGCCATTTGAACAAGAATAAAGAACAAAGAATAGTATAATACAGCACAGGAAAAGGCCTTCGGCCCCTTAAGTCTGCACTGAACATGTTGTCTTATCTCAATCAACTGCTTGTATTCCTCTATTCCCCACTTGTTCATGTGTCTATCCAGATAAGTCTTAAATGTCACTAACTGTCTGCCTCAGCCACCTCACTTGGCCATGCATTCCAGGCCCCCGCCACCCTCGGTGTAAAAAACTTCTTCCACTCATCTCTACGGAACCCATCCCCCTTCCCTTGAACTTGTGCACCCTTCTAATTGTTATTTCTGCCCAGAGAAAAAGCATCCAAATGTTGACCTTATCTATGCCCCTCATAATTTTAAAACTTCTATCAGGTTGTCCTTCATTCTCCTTTCCAGGGAGGCAATCCCAGTTTATTCAATCTCTCCTCATTACCAATACTCTCCCTACCAGGCAACATCCTGGTAAACCTTTTCTGTACTCTCTCCAAAGCCACCACATCCTTCTGGTAGTGTGGCCAGCAGAATTGGACACAGCATTCCAAATGTGGCCTAATCAATGTTATATGTAACTGTAACATAACTTACAAACTTTTATACTCAATGTCCCATCCGATGAAGGCAAGAATGCCAAATGCTTTCTTCACCATCTTTTCCACCTGTGCTGCTACTTTTAAGGATCTGTGGACCTGTATGCCCAGAGCTGTCTGTGAGTCAGTGTGCCTGATGATTCTGTCATTTATTTTATAGCTCCTAAAATGCATCACCTTGCATTTGTCCAGATTAAGTTTTATCTGCCATTTCTCTGCCTAATTTTCCAGCCTACCTTTATCCAGCTATATTCTTTGACAATCTTCATCACTGTCTGAATTCCAGCAATCTTAGTACCATCTGCAAGCTTGCTAATCAGACCAGCTACATATTCTTCCAAGCTATTTATACATATTACAAACAGCAGAGGTCCCAGCAGTGGTCCCTGTGGAACACCACTAGTCACAGACTTCCATTCAGAAAAACACCCTTACACCGCTATCCTCTGTTTCTATGGCCAAGCTGTTTCTGAATCCACCTGGCTGGTTCACCCTTGATCGCATGTAATTTAACCTTTTGTTCATGCTTTAGATTTTTCAACCTCCATGCAAGTAGCGACCACCTCGATACCATCAGATTTCAGCATTACCCCTCCCAGTGCCATCCAATCCCAGAAATCCCTCCCTCCCCCAGTGCCGCCAAGCTCTATGCTCTCCCGATAAGTGCTGCTAAATACCTACCTATCCTGAACATAGAACATATTGCCTACAATGTTCTTTTGTACCTTGGGCTTTTAAAAAAACTGTTAGAGATTACAGAGTGAATATGAAAAACATGCAGCCACTGCCAGTTGCACAATCGGCCTACCACTTGCTTTGACATATTTGATGCATTTAACTTTAGTGTTATTGTACTGTGAGACTATTTTCATAATGCATGTTTTAATTAACAAGATAATGGAGTGATCTCCAAATATAATCACAATACTAATTTAGTGACTATCAGTCACACGGAGATTTTAATTGGAGCAATGGCCACAATATCATTGAGCCCACTGTGACTTCATACACCGTGTACATAGCTAATAATAATGATATTGTATTCAAGAAACATGTTTGCAGACTGAAAATTGAAAATTGCAGGGTGACGTACATCAAAAAATTCACATATAGACTAAATATCAAATTTTAAGAAGTGCAAACATGTAACAAACATATAGTAACGAAACTAGGCAATTCAGCAGGTAACAATATATGTTTAAGAATACTTGTTTAAAGGTTTCATCAAAAACTGCACAGACTTACAGAAATTAATTGGTAAAACATCAGTAAAAGCTCCAGAATGTCCTGCAATAAAAATTAAATTTGGTTTATTTGGTCACCATAAACCTACTGTAAATGTCTACTTTTGTTCTATTGAAGGAAGAGCTTAATGGGTGCATGCTAAAGTAGTATTATATTTGACCCACTGTGACTGGCATTGTTCTATTTCTCCTGATCAAAATAATCCATGTTTATTTGTGCTTAGCTTTAATAATATGGTCTATAAAGTACCTGCAGTTTGTTCACAAGTCAGCAGAGGGCTCCAGAATATAACTACAAATGTACCAGAGTAGATGAGTACAGTGAAGAGGCCCTGTGCAAAATCAACTTACTTTCAAAGAGAAAGTTAGTTAACTTTCAGTGGGGAAGAACTTATAGTGAAGTTAACATTAAAAAAGAAACACCCCCCCCCCTTTAAAAATGTGCAAACTTTACTAGCCTGGTCAAAGTTTGTGCTTTTTTTTAACCAGTAATAAATATTACATTTTACTGGTTAACAAAATAACACACTGTGTGGGTGGGATTTTACAGCCTTACTCATGCTGAAACTGTAAAATCCTGCCCAAGGTCAACAGATCTTTCCATGGTCCTCCCCTCGCCCGCTCCGATTCCTGTGGTGCTGGCGGTGGGCGGGGCAGCAAAATTCCAACCATATGTCCATTTTTGTCAGCAGCTTTGTGTAAAATGCTGTTATGCTCTGCGGATCACAGAATATTCTGTTACCGACTTACTCTTTTGTTCTTTTCCCCAAACAATTATATCACTGCTGTCAATATTATAACAGTGTCAAGACTGAGGCTTCTAGATTTATTTAAGGACCAAGGAGTGTAGTTGCCAAATTTAGTGCATACGTATGTGATAACTCAATAAGTTCAAGTGCAAAAAAGTTACAACACTTTTTCTTCTAGAAATTCACACATGAAATGTATTGAAGAATAATAACCATGCGTGGATGAGTTTATCTGTGAATGAAGGTTGTCTCCTTTAAAATGAGCAGTCAGAATAAAAGAGGGAACTAAACCAGAGAGTGCTGCACGGTGGCACAGTGGTTAGCACAGTGCCAGGAACCTGGATTTAATTCCGGCTTTGGGTCAATGTCTGTGTGGTGTTTGTACATTTTCCCCCGTGTCTGTGTGTGTTTCCTCTGAGTGCTCTGGATTCCTCCCATTGTCCAAAGATGTGTGGGTTAGGTTGATTGGCCATGTTAAATTACCCGTTAGCGTCAGGGGGATTAGCAGGGTAAAAACATGGGGTTATGGGGATGGAGCCTGGGTGGAATTGTGGTCGGTGCAGGCTCGATGGCCAAATGTAATGATTCTATGATCTCAGCAGGTCTGACAGCATCTGTGTAGAGAGAATAGAGCCAACATTTCGAGTCTGGATGAAAATGTTGGCTCTATTCTCTCTCCACAGATGCTGTCAGAACTTTGAGATTTTCTAGCATTTTCTGTTTTTGTTTGATAGTCCAGCATTCGCAGTATTTTGCTTTTATAAAAGAGGGAACTAATTGTGTTGAAGCAGCTGGTGATTTGAAACAGGTGTTTTTGCTTAGCATTTAATTATTTTGCATGAAATCCATTAGCTATGCTACTTTAGTAAATTAAAATTCCATTTAAATGTCTTCATTCCAATGTTCTTTAAATAAAACAGTAGTAATAGAGAAATATAGTAAAGCGATCTTCAATAATTCATAGAATCCCTTGTGTGGAAGGAGCCCATTCAGCCCACTGAGCCTGCACCAACAACAATCCCACCCAGGCCCTATCCAAGTAACCCCATGTATTTACCCTGCTAATCCCACTGATACTAAGGCTCAATTTATCATGGCTAATGAACCTAACCCGCGTATCTTTGGAGTGTGGGAAGAAACCAGAGCACCTGGAGGAAACCCACGCAGACACAGGGAGAACGTGCAAACTCCTCACAGGGACCCGAGGCCAGAATTGAACCTGGGATCATTGGTGCTGTGAGGCAGCAGTGCTAATCACTGTGCCAGTGTGCTGCTAACTAAATGTTACTTTTGCTTAAAATAAGTTGTATTTGGTTTTGTAACAATGTAAACTATTTCCTGCTGAATTGCCAAGAACTGAAAGAAATGGTTTCACTATTATTCTGGATGATTCATGTTCCAGATCTCAGTTTTGACACAACAAAGTATGCAACAATTGTACAAAACAAAATTCCATAGTGAAACCTGCAAATTGGACTTAAATATCACTTTATCTTCCTCTATATTCTTGAAAGCATGTAGTGAACAACTGTGTTCTGTATAATCCATTTATAATAATAAAAATAAGAAATAAGCATACTCCTGCAGTTATATTTCCATTGTTTGTTCTGAAAGACTAAACTTCAGTAGGTTTGATGTTACTGTAGCCATTGTTCCAATTCAACTCTTTGTTTGACCTATAGTTGTTAAATCAGTATTGTACTGACCAGTAACACACCATTACTTAACATGTGTATTAAGAGAATCTTCTCACAGCACTATAACACTGTAACTAAATGCATCTGGTGGGTCAAAGTACTATATCATCATAGGTAGAACTATAGAAAAACTGATAGTTGATGTATGTTTTTCTAAATTATTTGTTATCTGTGTACACTTTTTAACACAGTAAGAAATCTCACAACATCAGGTTAAAGTCCAGTAGGTTTATTTGTTAGCAAAATCCACTAGCTTTCAGAGTGCTGCTCCTTCTTCAGGTAAATGGGAGTTCTGTTCTCAAATAGGGCATATAAAGACAAACTCAATTTGCAAAATAATGGTTGGAGGAGCGCTGCTCCTTCGTCAGGTAAGTGGGAGCTCTGTTCACAAACAGGGCATATAAAGACACAAGCTCAATTGCAAAATAATGGTTGGAATGCGAATCTTTAGAGGAAATCAACTGTTAAAGGTACAGACAATGTGAATGGAGACCGCGTTAAGCACAGGTTAAAGAGTCTTTAACCTTAAGACTTAAAACCTTAAAACTTAAAAAGTCTTTAACCTGTGCTTAACACTGGCATACTTTCTAGTAACAGAAAGTGGCTTAAGGCATCTGCTTTGGCTATGTGAGGTCCTGGCCAATGTTCAAAGGTATATGCATATGCCACCAAGAACAGTGCCCATAGTTGTATTCTAGCAGAAACAATTGGTGGAATCACTTTGTCTTCATTGTAAAGCCCTAAAAGTGGATTGTGGTCTCTGAAAGTAAAATGTTACATGTAAATGTATTGATGAAATTTGCTGATGCCAAAGATAACAACTGTGCCTTCTCTTTTTATCTGAAGTCTACAAACAAGCCACATACTCTACGCAGTCTTCTGTAGCAGCGTCGAAAACTTCCAGCTTTCTGAAGACAGGTATAAGTTCTGTCTGCATTCTTTCTGGTTGTATCAGAGCTTGGTATGGATCTTGTTCTGTTCAAGACTGCAAGAAACTACAAAAAGTCGTGAATGTAGTCCAATCCATCATGCAAACCAGCTTCCCATCCATTGATTCTATCTACACTTCCCACTGCCTCAGCAAAGCAGCCAACATAATTAAAGACCCCACGCACCTGGACATTTTCTCTTCCACCTTCTTCTATCAGGAAAAAGATACAAAAGTCTGAGGTCAGGTATCAACCAACTCAAGAACAGCTTCTTTCCTGTTGCTGTCAGACTTTTGAATGGACCTACCTTGCATTAAACTGATCTTTCTCTACATCCTAGCTATGACTGTAAAACTACATTCTGCACTGTCTTGTTTCCTTCTTTATGAAGGGTATGTTTTGTCTGTATAGCGCACAAGAAACAACACTTTTCACTGTGTACTAATACATGTGACAATAATAAATCAAATCAAGATCTACTTTTCTTCTTTAGCAGGTTGGACTCAATTGGACTTGTTCTACCACTCTTGCAAATGAACTTTCCTTCAAATTTTTTGTTGTAATCCAAGTTGCTCTTGTTTTCCTCATCACCAATGTAGCAAATGCAAGAATTGGAGACCACCAGTTAGCTAACAAACAAAAAGAAGTTTATTAGTATTTACAACTATACAGGGTGCTACAGTCAATGTGTTCATTCTCAGCTTTGGGATCAATCCGGCTGCAAACGCCCACACTCTGCCCCAAGATCCCTGCACTCATTACCCATGAGGTGATTGAGTCACATGACCCTTCCGATCTACACCCTTTAAAGGGGCTAACTACTACAGCACTTCATAAGGTGAGACTTAATTCCCTGCTAAAGATCTATTTTACAACCATGTGGACACAATTGCTGTCACCGTTGTGATTTTCTGCTACCTGCTCAGAGATTCTCGTGAAGAAGGTCAGGACAAGAAGAGAACTATTGTTTCCCAGCACCTGCAGGAGTATCCCCAGCACAGTTCTCTATCAAGATCGGGTCACTACCACCACTCGTGGCCCCCAAGGAATTGGCTTCAGCGTATGAAGAGGTTCAGTAACCTCCCAAGGCTAGCAACAATACCTGCTAATATTCTTTTGTGGTACCCAGTCCATGGGTTCTACAGGTTCAACATTTGAGGTTGAACAGTAACAATTGACAGATCTCATAATGTAGCTTAGCATGAAGCTATTTGGAAAATCCAGGTTTGTTGTAAGACCTGTGCAGTTTGTAGGTCTCACAAAGAGATTCTGAATCTTCAGTTGAACAGTAACTGTTTATTAACAGGTCATAGCTATGTACATAGATGCAGTATATGGTCAAAGCTAGGAGCTATCTCCATGCTTGCTTCTATACACGTCCCTGTCCAGGACAAAACTAGGATCATGTGTTCCTTTACATCACACTGTGGGCAGTACTGCACCCAGTTCCACATTAACCCTTTCTATACATGACACTTATATGTATGTTAATCCTTCCCATGCCAGACCCATATGCTATACCTCCCCAACTGTTTATCCCACATATCTATATTACTTATACTAGTGCCCCTCCCCCCCCCCCCTCATATTTACTGGCACAAGCTGTCTGGAAGATTTATAATTCTTCTGGATTTCTTGTCTTTACAATAGTTGGAGAAGTGGTAGACTCTGTTATCATGGAATCATAGAATCTCTACAATGCAGAAAGAGGCCATTTGGCCCATTGAGTCTGTACTGATAGTAATTCCACCAAGGCCCTATTCCTGTAACCCCACACATTTACCGTACTTGTCCTCCTGATATTAATGGGCAACTTAGCATCTATCCCTATCCCGCACATATTTAGACTGTGGGAGTAAACAGGTGCACCCGGAGGAAACCCACAGAGACACAGGGAGAACGTGCAAGCTCCACACAGACAATGATCCGAGGCCAGAATTGAATCTGGGTCCTTGGCACTGTGAGGCAGCAGTGCTAACTATTCTGTCACCGTGCTGCCTGGATAAAACTCAATGATTCAAGTACTGTTTTGGATGTGATCCTTCTGACATTTGGGTTGGTTTATCTTAATTGTCTTTTTTCATTCTTTGGAGTTGATCCACTCCTTCTCAACACTCCATCTGATGTTTTGATGGTCATTGGTTTGTCCCGTTCCTTACATGGAGAAGGAATTCTCTGCTCATCTGTAGAGCTCATTTAACACCTCTCTTTCCTATGCCAAGCATCTTCTACAAGACTACCGATGCTTGAAGTTCAACAAGTTTTAATTGAAGATTTACCTTTGTTGAACTTGTTCCCACAAGTTTATTATTTAGATATTTCAAGTCCTCTTTCAAGTGTTCTACTTCCTGTAAGCAACATTCCAGTGTTCTCTTCAATTCTTGTTTTTTTTTCCTTTCTCATCTTTCCTTCGTGATAGTTGGTTCTCAGCAATGATAAGTTATACCTTAGTGGAGCATCATTCCACTGTGCTATCCTCACTGTGCATCCTCACATTCTGGAATTGCACCTCTGCCAATAGTTTCTGGTACTCTTCATTATCTGTTTGTGAGAACTTCTTAAAAATCTTATTTTTGTAATTTCTGCAATGTTCACTGCCTCCCTGGCATTGTTGTGTGGTTTGCTTGGGAATTATACTTGTTCCTTTTGTAGCTTTACTGGGGTTTTCTATCCTTTTTTTAGTTTAGTTCAGTCATTAGTGTCACAAGTAGGCTTACATTAACACTGCACTGAAGTTACTGTGATAATCCCCTAGTCGCCACACTCCGTGCCCGCTTGGGTACACTGAGGGAGAAATTTTCTTAGCTTACCCCTTCGAAGTCTTCTGACACTTCACTCTTTCAGTATTGAAGTTGGATTTCCGGGGAATTCAGTGGAGTCTTCTGTTGAGGGTGGAGCTTTATTTTTGCCTTCAGTTTCCGTTCTTGCTTCAGAGCTTCTGACTGTCATTCTCCCTCTGTGCCTTCATTTCTAATGCTTTTAGTCAAGTCACAATGCTGCTCTTTCCAAACCTCCACGTGTTAAATTGCTTCGCCAGCTTCTGAGGTTCTGGGTGTTCCATTCAACACCATTACCGTGTTGGTTGGTATCATGAAGATGTTCTGAGTCTTGTGTAGTTTAACAGTGTTTACTAACTTCTCATGCACATATTAAGTTTACTCATTAGTGTCACATGCTTACATTAACACTGCAATGAAGTTACTGTGAAAATCCCCTAGTCACCACACTTCAGCGCCTGTTTGGATACAGTGAGGGAAAATTTAGCGTGGCCAATGCACCTAAGCAGCGTGTCTTTCGGACTGTGGGCGGAAACCGGAGCAGCCGGAGGAAACCCACGCAGACATTGAGAGAATGTGCAGACTCTGCACAGACAGTCACGCGAGCTGGGGATCAAACCCGGGTCTCTGGTGCTGTGAGGCAGCAATGCAGCAATCCTTAGCATTAATCTGAGATTGAGGTGCCCTTTTCATAATGATGCCCTAATCATTGAGAAGCCAGACTCGCGGGCATCCTTAGACCTCCTCCCCTCTCAAAGATGCTGCAAAATATGCCTCCCTTCAAAACAAAAGGCAAAATGTTGGGAGGTCGCAATCAGGATCACACCACATGAGCTGGCTGGAATCACATCATCCTTTCTGCCCAAGGGAACTCTTGGTCATTTTTCTGGAAAATTGAAACTTGTAACGTTTACAAAAATGGAAAAAATGACATTACACAAATATGAAAATAGTTTTCCAGATGCCGAGAGGTTTTTCATCAGTACTTATGACTTAGCATATTATTAAAAGCTAGTCATATCTCATTAACAAGGCATAACTCTTTCAGGGGATTATATCTATGATATAAATTTTTGAACAGTAAAGGAACTAAGGGTATGGTGAGTGGGTGGGTAAGTGGAGCTAAGCCCATAAAAAGAACAGCCATGATTTTATTGAATGGCGGAGCCTGCTCGGAGGGCCAGATGGTCTACTCCTGCTCCTAGTTCTTATGTTCTTATCACCTCTCATTCTTCTAAACTCTTGAGATTAAAGCCTATTCTAGTCAATCCCTCATCCTGAGGATCAATCTAAGAAAATGTATTTGCACCCCTTGCAAGACAGGAGTATCCTTCCTACCTTAGATAAGGACACCAAAACTGTACAGCTGTGGTCTCAGCAAAGCCCTATATAATTCTAGAAAACTTTCTTATTCTTTCCTAGACTTGAATTTTACACTTTCCCACTTTATAAAACATCTTCCGCTTCCTCATCCAGTTATTTATCCTGTTTATATCCCTTTGCAGGTTGGCACTACCAGATCTGGAGCCAGAAGGGGCAGGGCCTACAGGTGATCCCATAGTGAGGGTTCTCTCATCTTGGGAGGGACTGATGATGCCGGCAGTGGGGTGAGAGTCCAATAATGCTGACAATGGTGGGAGGGGAGGAAGGCGGGGTGTGGCGGGGTGGGGGGTGGGGGGAGGATGTGGAAGTGCAATAATGCTGACAATTGGGGTGGGTGAGATCCTTAACATTAATCTGAGATTGGGGTGCCCTTTTAATAATGATGCCCTAATCACTGAGGAGCCAGACTCACAGGCATCCTTAGAGCCCCCTCCCCTCTCAATGATGCTGCAAAATATGCCCCTCTTCAAAAAAAAAGGCAAAATGTTGGGAGGTTGCAATCAGGATCACGCCACCCGAACTGGCAGGAATCACATCATCTTTCCTGCCCAAGGTGACACTTCGTCATTTTTCTGGAAAATTAAAACTTGTAACTTTTACAAGAATGGAAAAAATGACATTACACAAATATGAAAATAGTTTTCCAGATGCCGAGAGGTTCTTCATCAGTACTTATGACTTAGCATATTATTAAAAGCTAGTCACATCTCATTAACAAGGCATAACTCTTTCAGGGATGTTAACAGTGATATTGCAGTGTTCTTATAAGTTTGATAGTTTCTAATTGATTGTAGCCTCTGATGACATCAACAGCAAACTTTTGGGGAAATATAGGATCACTGACAAAAACTTCTGGATTTCATCTTTTAATTCTGCAGATGATCTTTTCACTCAACTTCTTCCATGTGTCTCTCCAGACATGTTTGATACTTTTTCCATTTTCTGGAAAGAGAACCTGCCTCTTTTCCCTCACCTTTTCTAGTAGTGTCTGCAGGTAGGTGTCAGAGAACTTAGTACTTGCATTTGGTTTGTTTCTCACAATCATCTCTTTTGGGTGAAATAACAGAAATATTTGAAGAGTGAATGCTATCTCCCTTTAAGGGCTTCTGAAATCCCAGCCTTGTACTGTGTACACAAACTACATTTACTATTAAAGTAAAATCTACAACAGTTCTCTATATTCAAAGGGTTAATATCAAACTGCTTGAGCAATTTCCCACCTCTTGTGGAGAATTATTTTACTTGCAATCAATTTGGCTTTTTGTCAAAGGTGTTTTGTAGGATATTTTACAGCCAATGAGAGACGGAGCAAAAATTGATTTTTCAATATGGAAAGATCCTATGATTAAGTTTCCACAACAACCAACCAACCTTTCAAAATGAGACATCCCTTCCAGCATAAGTGGAAGATTAAATATTTGGCAGATCAGATTGGGTTGATATATGACTTTTGTTTTGGCAACATTCAAGGGCAGGCTGAGTTTCTTGCATGCAGATTTGAAGAGATAAAGTGTGGTTAGCAAATCTGGTGCAAAATCGGCAATGCCACTGCAGTCACCTACAAATTATAGCTCATATGGTGGTCAGCTTAGTTTTGGCATGGAGGCAACTGAAGTTAAAGAGGGGTCGAGGGGTTTTTAATTCTCACACCAGAGGGCAGTCGGTCTTTGATGAGATGAATTGCCACTCTGACATAGTAAGAAGTCTCACAACACCAGGGTAAAGTCCAACAGGTTTATTTGGAATCACGAGCTTTTGGAGCACTGCTCCTTCATCAGGTGAGTCTAAGTCATCACTCACCTGATGAAGAAGCAGCGCTCTAAAAGCTCGTGATTCCAAATAAACCTGTTGGACTTTAACCTGATGTTGTGAGAATTCTTAGTGTGCCCACCCCAGTCTAATGCTGGCATCTTCACACCACTCTGACATAGACTGCAGATAGTATGTGGCTGTCACACAGTTTGCTTGAACCTGGTCCAAGTTTTAAAGGCTGTTTCAGATCTCCCACTCAGGATAGTTTCAATCATGAGGCAATTGCAGCAGGCTGATGAAGTGTCTTGAACATCCAAATCTTTGGTATACAATCTACAGAACCTCACAGTTTATTGAGGCAATTGGTTTAATCAGGTCAGTGGAAGCAATGAAAAGTTCCTGATACTGTTCTCAAAATTTTTCTTGTGTTTGTCTGGCAATCAAGACCATGATTTTCTTCTTCCAGGTTCTTATGGGAGGCCTAAAACCAGTATGTATCACTGGTTTGCTTTTGTCAGGCGCAGGAAGTAGGCATTTCCGGAGAATGTGTGCCAGCTGTTTCCCTGCAATGGACAAGAGAGAAATACCTCGATAAATTCCATTTATCTCCATTCTTGAAGACAGTTGCAATTGTCGCATTCCTAAAATCAGGGGAGGTTGTTCTTCTTTCAAATCTAAAGGATGAGTGCATAGAATCTTGATGTGAACGAACGCTTGCCAACTTTGAAGACTTCAGTTGGAATGCCATTAGGGGCACCGGCTTTGTTGTTTTTCATCTCCTTATTGCAGTTCTTCCATCGATGCTGGTTCACCCATGGATTCTCCTGCCACCAAGCAAGAGCCCAGAAACCTGTTTTTGAAAACAGGAAATGAAGTTGCAAGTTGCCCACAAAAATGCTGCTTTGTCCCACTGATGGAATACCTCCCCCATTTTTAACATTGTTCCTGAGGGAACAATGACATTTTGACTTACAACAAGGTTTCCAGGAACCCATTGTGTCATGGGTCTGAGGACTACCTGTACCGTATTACCCATTTGTGTGACAGGCAGAATGCCTTTTTACCTGGTGACAGCATTCTGTCAGTTGAAAACATCACTCATGTTGCTACTGCATAGTAGCAATACGAAACAGCTGTCTTGACCTGTCACTCAAGCATTTGAGACCCCTTAACCTTGTAATCCGAACTAGATTGGGCATTGTTCAGGGATGAAAGTGGTGGCCTGAGGCCCAGTCATGGGTTTAAACAATATACAGCAAGAAATGATCTGATTAGGATAGTCCTTACTCCACAGGATTACTTTGGTGCATCTTATTACGGCATCAAACTTTCTTGGTTAGCAAATGGCTCAGAGTTCTACTTATGAGGTTGCTGACAAGGCAAATCTT
Organism: Carcharhinus amblyrhynchos; assembly: GCF_965287045.1. Classification (NCBI taxonomy): domain Eukaryota; kingdom Metazoa; phylum Chordata; class Chondrichthyes; order Carcharhiniformes; family Carcharhinidae; genus Carcharhinus; species Carcharhinus amblyrhynchos. The sequence goes on from NC_137326.1 coordinate 104,204,818, forward strand.
ACAATACATGGAATTGTAGGAATCCCAACATTGTATATTGATCAATGAGAGTGGACTTGCAGGAAACAGTAATGGAGAACCCATTGACAAATTTCTCAACTAGCATGTCGAGGAAAAGGACCACATCTGGCTGCTCCACTTTGAAGGTGAGTTTTAGGACAGGATGAGGCCCATTAAGGTGTGCAAGGCAGCTGCAGATTCAAATATCGAAAACCTATCATCTACTTATTGGAAATATACAAAGGATAGGAAGTTAGGTGTCATTCCATCGAAGATGCATTTCTTGTGGGAATTGACAAAGCTGTTTGTGAGAGCAGGGCCAAGAGGGGATCCCATGACAACATCATCTATTTGGGCAAACATGGTGTTGTTAAATGCAGGGGTTGCTGAGTTTGTAAATACAATGAATGCTGATTCAGATATTGGTAGTGCATCTAGATTGCAATGATATATTGATGTGGTGCAAATGCTTCCTTGAGTGGTATATTGGTCAATAGACAAGCACATGGGTATATCATTGCAATCAATATACAAGTCCTGTATAGTCTTTGCAAAGATGAAGAAGTCCTTCACTGTGTACGTGGAAAAATTGCTCAGAACTGATTGTAGCAACTTGCCTAACCAATTGGCCAATTCATGCTGTGCAGAACCAGTCATAGTTAAAATATTAAAGGGACTTCACTTTTGTGTGCTGTGGATAGCCCATACACACGTAGATGCATGAGGGCAAATCCTATCATATATATTCCCTAGCAGCTTGTTATTCTCACTGAAGTCCAACTTAAGAAAGAAATCAGGAGGGCTAAAAGAAGACATGAGGTTGCTTTGGCAGTCAAGGTGAAGGATAATCCTAAGAGCTTCTACAGGTATATTAAGAGCAAAAGGATAGTAAGGGATAAAATTGATCCTCTTGAAGATCAGAGTGGTCAACTATGTGTGGAACCAAAAGAAATGGGGGAGATATTAAATGAGTTTTTTGCATTCGTATTTACTAAGGAAACTGGCATGGAGTCTATGGAAATAAGGCAAACAAGTAGGGAGGTCATGGAACCTATGCAGATTAAAAGGGAGGAGATGCTTGCTGTCTTGAGGCAAATCAGAGTAGATAAATCCCCAGGACTGGACAAGGTATTCCCTCGGACCTTGAAGGAGACTAGTGTTGAAATTACAGAGGCCCTGGCAGATATATTTAAAATGTAGGTAGGTCATGTTTAACCAATCAATTAGAGTTTTTCGAGGAGGTTACCAGGAAAGTGGATGAAGGGAAGGCAGTGGATGTTGTCTACATGGACTTCAGTAAGGCATGGGAGCTTAGCTAGGAAGGTTCAGTCACTAGATATACATAGAGAGGTAGTAAATTGGATTAGACATTGGCTCAATGAAAGAAGCCACAGAGTGGTAGTGGAGGATTGCTTCTCTGAGTGGAGGCCTGTGACTAGTGGAGTGCCGCAGGGATTAGGGTTGGGTCCATTGTTTTTTGTCATCTATATCAATGATCTGGATGATCATGTGGTAAATTGGATCAGCAAATTTGCTGATGATACAAAGATTCGAGGTGCTGTGGACAGTGAGGAAGGTTTTCAAAGCTTGTAGAGGGATTTGGACCAGCAAGAAAAATGGGCTGAAAAAAACAGATAGAGTTTAATACAGACAGGTGTGAGGTATTGCACTTTGGAAGGACAAACAAAGGTAGAATATACAAGATAAATGGTAGGACACTGAAGAGTGCAGTAGAACAGAGGGACCTGGGAGTACAGATACATAATTCCCTAAAAGTGGCGTCACAGGTAGATAGGGTTGTAAAGAGTGCTTTTGGTACATTGGCCTTTATAAATCAAAGTATTGAGTATAAGAGTATAACAGTTGGAATGTTATGGTGAGGTTGTATAAGACATTGGTGAGGCTGAATTTAGAGTATTATGTGTCACCTAATTACAGGAAGGATATTAATAAGGTTAAAAGAGTGCAGAGAATGTTTACAAGGATGTTGCTGGGACTTGAGAAACTGAGTTACAGAAAAAGGTTGAATAGGTTAGGACTTTATTCTCTGAAGCGTAGAAGAATGAAAGGAGATTTGATAGATGTGTATAAAATTATGATGGGTATAGATAGAGTGAATGCAACCAGGCTTTTTCCACTGACGCTAGGGGAGAAAAAAAAGAGGACATGGGTTAAGGGTGTAGGGGGAAAAGTTTAAAGGGAATATTAGTGGGGGGGGCTTCTTCACACAAAGAGTGGTGGGAGTGTGGAATAAGCTGCCAGATGAATGGTAAATGCGGGCTCACTTTTAACATTTAAGAAAAACTTGGACAGGTACATGGATGAGACGGGTATGGAGGGATATGGTCCAGGTGCAGGTCAGTGGGACTAGGCAGAAAAATGGTTCGGCACAGCCAAGAAGAGCCAAAAGGCCTGTTTCTGTGCTGTAATGTCCTATGGTTCTATGTCTTTCTCAGCATTCCTCAAGTTTTATACTACCAAATGACTTTGGTTTCAAGTGACCCAAATGTATCTTATGAGGAACAAAAAGATTTATAACAAAGAAAAAAGAACAGTACAGCACAGCTACAGGCCCTTCAGCTCTCCAAGCCTGTGCCAATCATGTTTACCTATCTAGACCAACTGCATATATCCCTCTATTCCCCATTTATTCATATGCCCATCAAGTCCTAAATGTGGCTAATGTAACTGCCTCAACCACCTCACTTAGCAGAGCATTCCAGGCCCCCACCACCATCTATGTAAAAAACTGCCCTCACATATCTCTACTGAACCCCTCGTCCTTTATCTTGTGCCCCCTTGTAAGTGTCGTTTCTGCCCTGGGAAAAAGCTTCCAACTGTTCACTCCAACTATACCTCTCATAACATTTTAAACTTCTATCAGGTCACCCCTCAGCCCCCGTCTTTCCAGGGAGAACATCCCAGTTTATTCAATCTCTCCTCATAGCTAATACCGCCCCATACCAGGTGACATCATGGTAAACCTTTTCTGCACTCTCTCTAAAGCCTCTACGTCCTTCTGGTAGTGTGGTGACCAGATTGGACACACTATTCCACATTTGGCCTAACCAATGTTTTATACAACTGTTGCGTAATTTGCCAATTTTTATACTCGATGTCTCATCTGATGAAGGCAAGCATGCCATATGATTTCTTTACCACCCTTTCCACTTGTGCTGTCACTTTTAAGGATCTGTGGACCTCTACTCCCAGATTTCTCTGTGTGTTGATACTCTTGATGGTTCTGCCATTTATTTTATAACCCCCATTTGAATTGGATCTACCAAAATACATTACCTTGTATTTGTACAGATTAAATTCCATCTGCCATTTCTCCGCCCAATTTTCCAATCCACCTATATCCTGCTGTATTCTCAGACAATCTTCATCAGAATCGGCAACTCTGCCAATCTTAGTCTCATTTGCAAATTTGCGAATCAAATCAGCTACGTTTTCTTCCAAGTCATTTATATACACTACAAACAGCAGAGACCCCAGCACTATTGAAAAGATTATCATTGAAATAATTATGGTGCGAAGAGACAAATGAGCCAATCCAAAGTTTTCCTAGTTCAAGAAAAAATGTAAAATTGAAACGGTTTGAGGTAGTTTCAGTATTCCAATAATGTTTGACAAACTTGATTCTTTGCAAAAAGTCATGGAAAGGGTTGGTGAAAGTAGTGCAGTTGAAACTGTGAATAAGGACTTTCAAGTAAAGTACCACATAACAGACCTGTCAGTAAAATTGAAACCTGTGGAATTAAAGGGGTAGTGGCAGCTTGGATATGGAACTGGCTCAGGAACAGAAAACATATATCAGTGGTGAATAGCGGTTTTTCAGACTGGAATGTTGATATTAATAGATAAAAGCAAATTGACAAGCTTTGACAAAGGATCATCTGGACTCGAAATGTCAGCTCTTTTCGCTCCTTAATACTACCAGACCTGCTGAGATTTTCCAGCATTTGATATTAATGGCATAAACTTGGGTATCTGGAGCATAACTTCAGAGTTTGCAGATGATGTGAAACTTGGAAATGTAGTAAAGAGTCAGGTTGATGGTAACAGAGTTCAGGAGGTCATTGATAGACTGGAGAAATGGGCAGATGCATGGCTGATGACTCTCACCACTGTTTACAGATATACCATAGAAAGCATTCTTTCTGGTTGTATCACAACTTGGTATAGCTCCTGCTCTGCCCAAGAACGCAAGAGACTACAAAGGGTCATGAACGAAGTCCAGTGCATCACGCAAACCTGCCTCCCATCCATTGACTCTGTCTATACTTCCTGCTGCCTTGGAAAAGTAGCTAGCATAATCAAAGGTCTCACACACCCCGGAAATTCTCTCTTTCTTTCACCTTCTTCCATCAGAAAGAAGTACATAAGTCTGAAGACACACACCAACTGACTCAAGAACAGCTTCTTTCCTGCTGCAATCAGCCTTTTGAATGGACCTACTTTATATGAAGTTGATCTTTCTCTACACCGTAGCTTTGACTGTAACGCTACATGCTGCACTCTCTCCTTTCCTTCCCTATGTGCGGTATGCTTTGTATAGCATGCAAGAAACAATGATTTGATTTGATTTATTATTGTCACATGTATTAACATACTGTGAAAAATATTGTTTCTTGCAAGCTACACAGACAACACATAACGTTTTTAGGAATGCTTGCTATGGCGCATCTATAAAAGTTGGTGAGAAAAAGTTGGTTGGTATGCTTTTAACTGTATACTAATACATGTCACAATAATAAATCAAATCAAATTTACAGCAGAAATTTGATTTGATTTATTATTGTCATAGAGAAGGAAAGGAGCGAGTACAGAAAGTAGTGTTACAGTCTTAGCTAAGGCATAGAGAAAGATCAACTTAATGCAAGGTACTCCATTCAAAATGATGGCATGAGGGAAGAAGCTGTTTTTGAGTCGGCTGCTATGTGACTTCAGACTTTTGTACCATTTTCCTGATGGAAGAAGGTGAAGAGAGTATGTCTGGGGTGCGTAGTGGGCTTGAATATGCTGACTCCTTTTCTGAGGCAGTAGGAAGTATTGACAGAATCAATGGATGGGAGGCTGGTTTGCGTGATGGTTTGGATTTCATTCGTGACCCTTTGTAGTTTATTGCAATCTTGGACAGAGCAGGAGCCATACCAAGCTGTGATACAACCAGAAAGAATGCTTTTTATGTTGCATCTGTAGAAGTTGGTGATAATTGTAGCGGACATGCCAAATTTCTTTAGTCTCCTGAGAAAGCAGAGGCACTGGGGGTCTTTCTTAACTATAGCGTTGGCTGGAGGAACTACAACAGGTTGTTGGTGACCTGGACACCAAAAATCTTGAAGCTCTTGACCATTTCTATTTCATCCCCATTGATGTAGGCAGGGACATGCCCTCCACTACACTTCCTGAAGTTGAGGACTATCTCCTTTTTTTGACATTGAGGGAGAGATTATTGTCGTCGCACCAGTACACCAGATTCTCTATCTCTTTCCTATGCTGTGTCCTGTCATTGTTTGAGATCCGATCCACTACTGTGGTGTCATCAGCAAACTTGAAAATCAAATTTGAGGGTAATTTGATCATACTGTCAAAGGTGTATAAGGAGTTTAGTAAAGAGCTGAGGACACAGTCTTGTGGGGCACCGGCGTTGAGAATGATTGTGGAGGAGTTGTTGTTGCCTATCCTTACTGACTGTGGTCTGTGGGTTATGAAGTCTAGGATCCAGTTGCAGAAGGAGGAGCCGAGCCCCAGGCCATGAACTTTGGAACTGAGTCTCATAGGAATAATGGTTTTAAAGGCTGAGCTGTAGTCTATGACTAGGAGTCTGACGTAAGTGTCTTTGTTATCTATGTGTTATGGGGCCAGGGAGATGGCCTGTTGCGATGATAGGCGAACTGTAGTGGATCCAGGCAGTCTGGTAGACAGAAATTTGTACTATGACTAACCTTTCAAAGTACTTCATAATGATCGATGTGAGAGCCATTAGACGATAGTGTGAAGTGCTGCGTTTTAGTAGGAACAAGATGAAATGGGATATAAAATAAGGGTACAACTTCTTGGGAGGAAGGAGCAGCAAGAAACCATAGCACTACACAAGTATTTTAAGGTAGCAGAATGAGTTAAAACTTGGCCTTATAAACAGATATAGAATAGATTTTAATAGAGCCTATTGGAGGAGGCCTGATGATTCAGGTGTCAGGAGAATTGGGCAGAAGGACCAAATCTTAATAAATCACTAAGCCCTAACCGGAGAATGGAAGCACACTTCAGGAAAGACTTCCAAGAGCTTAGTAGGTTTGCAAAGGAGGTTTACTAGAATGGTATAAGGAATGCTGGACTTTAGTTATGTGGATCAGAAACCAGACTGTTCTCTTGAGAGCAGAGAGGTTTAATGGAAGTGTTAATTGAGGTGTTTAAACAAGGACAAACTGCTCTCAGTGACACAAGAGTGATACAGATTTCAGATCACTGACAAAAGAACCAGAGGCGCAGTGAGGAAATTTTTATTCACACATGTGAGATTGTATGTGATCTGGAATGCACTGCCTGAAAGGGTGGTGGAAGAACCTCAGTAATAACTTTCAAAAGGGAATTGGATAAATACTTGAAAGTGAAACATTGTTTGAGCATGGCTAGAATCATGCTTAGCATAAAAGAAGATTGTTATCTTTATTAGAAGTCAGTTATCTCATCTCAGGACATTGCTGTGAAGTCTCCCAGAGGCAGTGTCCTAGACCCAAACACTTCCAGCTACTCCATCAGTGACCAGCATCCATCATAAAAATGATATCACAGGAGGGCTGTGATTTGATTGGCCAACTGGGAGCTGTGCTAAATTTGAAAATTCATTTAAATTACTGATTAGAAATTGCGTTGAGACTGAGGTAATAAGGAGATATATAACTTTTTAAAAGTTTAAATAAAGAATTTAAAACTCAAATTAAAAACTAATCAAATAAAACAGAGATGGAGGGTCAGGTGATGTGTTGTTCATGCATAATGTGGGAACTGGTGGACCCCATTGTGGTTCCCAGTGAGCATGTCTGTCATTAATGTTGTTTGCTTGAGGAACTCCGCCTCAGAGTGGATGAGCTGGATTCTTAGCCTCTGACATTGTGACACATCAGGGACGAGGAGAAATACCTGGACGCTATGTTCCAGGAGGCAGTCACACCCATAGATTAAATACCTTGAATTTGGCCAGTGGTCAGGAACAGGAGGATGTGGCTGCAAGTGAGGCAGGTAGAGAGATCCAGGAGATAGGGTTGCAGGAGCCTCAGTCTCTGAACTTGTCCAACAGGTTCAAGATTCTTGCTCCTTGTGTTGACGGGAACAGGTACTGCAGGGAACAAATTGACCGCGGTACCGTGGGGAGGAAAAAGAAATATAGTTGTAATTGGGGATAGTATAGTTAGGGGCATTGACACTGTTCTCTGTGATCAGGATCGTGAATTCCGAAGGTTGTGTTGCCTGTCTGGTGCTCAGGTTTGAGATATCTCATCTGGACTGCAGAGGAATTTGGAGTGGGAGGGTAAAGATCCAGTTGTCATGGTCCATGTAGGCACCAATAACATAGGTAAAACAGGAACAAAGGTTCTGCTAAGGAAGTATGAACAAGTAGGAGCTAAATTAAAAAGCAGAACCAAAAAGGTAATAATCTCTGGATTACTATCTGAGCCACGAGTTAATTGGCACAGGGTGAATAAGATTAAGGAGATAAATGCATGGCTCACAGATTGGTGTGGGAGGAATGGGCTTAGATTCATGGGACATTGGCATCATTATTGGGGAAGAAGGGACCTGTTCCGATGGGACAGTCTTCATCTGAATCATGCACAGGTTTGAACAAGACGTCTTCACTGCACAGGACCTTCAACTGACGCTATACACTAAATACATCGATGACATTTTCTTTTTTTGGACTCATGGTGAACAATCACTGAAACAACTATATGATGACATCAACAAATTCCACCCCACCATCAGACTCACCATGGACTACCCTCTGGAATCAGTTGCATTCTTGGACACACGCATCTCCATCAAGAATGATCACATCAGCACTTCACTGTACCGCAAGCCCACGGATAACCTCACGATGCTCCACTTCTCCAGCTTCCACACTAAACACATTAAAGAAGCCATCCCCTACGGACAAGCCCTCCGTATACACAGGATCTGCTCAGTTGAGGAGGATCACAACAGACACCACCAGACACTGAAAGACATCCTCATAATAGGAAATGGTGCTTGACTCATCGATCGACAGTTCCAATGCGCCACAGTGAAAAACCGCACCGACCTCCTCAGAAGACAAACATGGGACACGGCTGACAGAATACCCGTCATCGTCCAGTACTTCCCCAGAGCAGAGAAGCTACAACATCTTCTCTGGAGCCTTCAACATGTCATTGATGAAGACGAACATCTCACCAAGGCCATCCCCATACCCCCATTTCTTGCCTTCAAACAACTGCACAACCTCAAACAGACCATTGTCCGCAGCAAACTACCCAGCCTTCAGGAGAACAGTGACCACGACACCACTCAACCTTGCCACAGCAACCTCTGCAAGACATGCCGGATCATTGACACAAATGCCATCATCTTATGTGAAAACATCATCCACCAGGTACACGGTACATACTCTTGCAACTTGGCCAACGTTGTCTATCTGATATGTTGCAGGAAAGGATGTCCTGAGGCATGGTACATTGGGGAGACCATGCAGATGCTATGACAATGGATGAATGAATATCGCTCGACAATCGCCAGACAAGACTGTTCTCTTCCTGTTGGGTAACACTCCAGCAGTCATGGGCATTCAGCCTCTGATCTTCGGGTAAGTGTTCTCCAAGGTGGCCTTCACGACACACGACAATACAGAGTCGCTGAGCAGAGACTGATAGCCAAGTTCTGCACACATGAGGATGGCCTCAACAGGGATCTTGGCTTCATGTCACACTATCAGTACCCCCATGACATGCCTGGGCTTGCAAAATCTCACTAACTGTCCTATCTAGAGACAATACACATCTCTTTAACCTGTGCTGAATGCTCTCTCCACTCACATTGACTGTACCTTTAAGACTTGATTACCTATAAAGACTTGCATTCCAACCATTATTTTGTAAATTGAGTTTCTGTCTCTATATCCCCGTTTGTAAACAGAACTCCCACATACCTGATGAAGGAGCAGCGCTCCAAAAGCTAATGGCTTTTGCTACCAAATAAACCTGTTGGACTTTAAACTGGTGTTGTGAGACTTCTTACCGTGATTACCCCAGTCCAACGCTGGCATCTCCATGACAGGGAGAGTCCCAGAGGATTGGAAGGTAGCTAATGTAACACCGCTGTTTAAGGAGGAAGGGAGGCAGCAGACTGGAAATTATAGACCAGTTAGCCTGACTTCAGTCACTGGCAAGATTTTAGAGTCCAGTATTAAAGATGAGATCGCAGAGTACTTGGAAGTGCATGACAAAATAGGAGTGAGTCAGCAGGGCTTTGTCAAGGCGAGGTCATGTCTGACAAATCTGTTAGAGTTCTTTGAGGAAGTAACAAGGAAGTTAGCTAAAGGAGAACCAATGACATGATTTATTTAGACTTCCAAAAGGCCTTTAACAAGGTGCTGCATAGGAGACTATTAAATAAATTAAGACCCCATGGTGTTAAGGGTAGGATCCTGGCATGGATAGAGGTTGGCTGACAGGCAGAAGGCAGAGTGGGGATAAAGGGGTCTTTTCCAGAATGGCAGTGGTGACTAGTGGTGTCAGTGGTCAGTGCTGGGACCACAACTTTTCACAATTTACACTAACAATTTGGAAGAAGGAATTGAAGGCATTGTTGCTAAGTTTGCAGATGATACAAAGATATGTAGAGGGACAAGTAGTATTGAGGAAGTGGGGGGCTGCAGAAGGACTTGGACAGGTTAGGAGAGTGGGCAAAGAAGTGGCAGATGGAATACAATGTGGAAAAGTGTTTGGAAGGAGGCGTGGAGGCATAGATTATTTTCTAAATGGGGAAATACATAGGAAATCAGAAACACTAAGGGACTTGGGAGTCCTAGTTCAAGGTTCTCTTAAGGTTAATGTGCAGGTTCAGTCGGCAGTTAGGAAGGCAAATGCAATGTTAGCATGCATGTCGAGAGGGCTAGAATACAAGAGCAGGGATGTACCTCTGAGGCTGTATAAGGCTCTGGTCAGACCCCATTTGGTGTATTGTGAGCAGCTAAGGAAGGAGGTGCTGGCCTTGGAAAGGGTCCACAGCAGATTCACAAGAATGATTCCTGGAATGAAGATTGTATTGTGCGAGGAATGGTTGAGGACTCTGGGTCTGTACTCATTGGAGTTTAGAAGGAGGGGGCGTTCTTATTGAAACTTACAGGATATTGCAAAGCTTTGATAGAATGGACGTGGAGAGAATGTTCTCACTCATGGGAAAGACTAGAACCAGAGGGTACAACCTCAGGTTAAATGGACGATTCTTTAAAACAGAGATGAGGAGGAATTTCTTCAGCCAGAGAGTGGTGAATCTGTGGAACTCTTTGCCGCAGAAGGCTATAGAGGCCGGGTCATTGAGTGAGTGTCTTTAAGACAGAGACGCATAGGTTCTTTATTAATAGAGGGGACCAGGGTTACGGGGAATGGAGATTAGAAAAATATCAGCCATGACTGAATGGTGGAGCAGACTTGATGGACCGAGTGGCCTAATTCTGCCCCAAGCCTTATTTTCTTATAAGGCCAGTAGTGGAAATGTTAGCTGATGATTTCAATATTGAGTTCCATTCACAATTCTTCAGATAATGTTGCAGATTCTATCTGCAGATTGGACAGCAGATTGGGATAATAACATTCACGCCATACAAGTGCCTGGCAACTACAACTTTCAGTAAGCATAATCACCTCCCCCAACCTTTCAAGGCATTACCATTGTTGAATCTCCCACCATCTCCATCCTACTTTCTCAGGAGGCTAAAGAAATTCAGCATGTCCGCTACAACTCTCACCAACTTTTATATATGTACCATAGGAAGCATCCTTTCTGGATGTATCACAGCTTGATATGGCTCCTGCTCTGTCCAAGATCACAAGAAACTACAAAGGGTTGTGAACGTAGCCCAGTCCATCACACAAACCAGCCTCCCAACCATTGGCTCTGTCTACACTTCTTGCTGCCTCAGAAAAGCAGCTGGCATAATCAAGTATCCCATGCACCCTGGGCATACTGTCTTCCACCTTCTTACATCTGGATAAAGATACAAAAGTCTGAGGCTATGTACCAACTGACTCAAGAATAGCTTCTTCCCTGTGCTATCAAACCTTTGAATGGATCCACCTTATATTAAATTGATCTTTCTCTACATCCTAAGTACAACTGATTAAGATTCTACCATCTCTCTTTCTTGCTTATGTATTCTGAGATCGGTATGCTTTGTCTGTATAGCACGCAAGAAACAATATTTTTCACTGTATACATGTGACAATAATAATACATCAAACCAAATCCTGGGAAGTATGGGGGCGAGGTGTTAACATCGACCTGAAACCTAATTGCTGCATCCACATAAATAGTGGCTAAAATCACATAAAAGAGATGGGCTAACAGCCAGTCGTTCATGTCCTGACTCCCCAAAACCTGTCCATCATCTACAAGGCATAAGCAAGGAATGTGATCCTGGGCCTTTTGGATCAAATTTTAGATCAAGCCCAAGATGGGGTGCAGTGCTTTACCTTGTTAGCTTGGATCTTGTTTGTCTCTCCTGTGAGAACCATGAATTGGATTCAATTGAATTTTGAACTTGGTTTTGGAGAAAGCAAGAAATGGATTTGAGATTGCCTGGTGCATTCTGAGCATTGACTTTGTAACTTTAAGAACAGAGTATTTTTTAAAAATGTGATGGAATACTCTTAAGTTGCCTGAATGAGTATAGTTCCAACAACACTGCTGGATAGATGGACAGTAAGAAGTCTCACAACACCAGGTTAAAGTCCAACCAATTTATTTGATAGTAAGCTCACAGGTGAATGGAGAGTTTTGGCCTTAGACAGAACTCACCATTCACTTGACGAAGGAGCAAACCCTGAAAGCTTGTGAGTTTACTATCAAATAAATTGGTTGGACTTTGACAGGTGGAGTGGGGTCAGTGCTGGGGCCTCAGCTATTTACCATTTATATAGATGATCTGGAGGAGGGAACCAAGTGTATGGTGTCGAAATTTGCTGATGACACCAAGATTGGTGGAACGGCAAATTGCGCGGAGGGTGTGGAGAGTCTGCAGAAGGATCTAGATAGGCTGGGCGAATGGGCCAGGAAATGGCAAATGGAATTTAATGTTGGCAAGTGCGAGGTGGTCCACTTTGGTGGGAATAATGGTAGGAAGGACTATTACTTACGTGGCGAAAAACTGCAGCAGGCGACGGTGCAGAGGGACCTCGGGGTCCTTGTGCATGAGTCGCAAAAACCCAGCCTGCAGGTGCAGCAGGTGGTCAGGAAGGCAAATGGGATGCTGGCCTTCATAGCGAGGGGGGTTGAATATAAAAGTAGGGAGGTCTTGCTGCGGCTGTATAGGGCATTGGTGCAGCCGCAGCTGGAGTACTGTGTGCAGTTTTGTTCGCCGTACCTACGCAAGGATATTTTGGCCTTGGAGGGAGTGCAGAGGAGGTTTACTAGGCTGATACCGGAGTTGAGGGGCTTGAGCTATGAGGAGAGGCTAAATAAACTAGGCTTGTACTCGTTAGAGTTTAGAAGAATGAGGGGAGATCTCATTGAGACACATAAGATGATGAATGGGATGGATAGGATAGAGGTGGAGAGACTCTTCCCGCTCAGAAAGGACAGTAGGACTAGGGGGCACAGCCTCAAGATAAAGGGGGGGCGGTTTAGAACGGAGTTGAGGAGGAACTTCTTCACTCAAAGGGTGGTGAATCTCTGGAATTCTCTGCCCGTTGAGGTGGTGGAGGCTGCCTCGCTAAATATTTTTAAGATGCGGGTTGATGGGTTTTTGATAAGCGAGGGGATTAAGGGTTATGGGGAGAGGGCGGGAATGTGGAACTGAGCCACGACAGATCAGCCATGATCTTATTGAATGACGGGGCAGGCTCGAAGGGCTAGATGGCCTACTCCTGCTCCTATTTCTTATGTTCTTATGGTGTTGTGAGACTTCTTACTGTGTTTATCCCAGTCCAACACTGATCTCCACATCATGTTTAGGTGGACAGCGTAGTAGGCTCACGGGCATGCTAGTAGCTTCCTGTCCGAATCACACACTATCCCTACTTGAAAATATATCTCTGTTCCTTCATAGTCCATGGGACAAAAATCTGTAACTCCCTCCCTACTATCATTGTGGTGTAATGACACCATATGTAGTGCAACAGTTCAAAAAGGCTTCTCAACATTACCTCCTCAAGGGTCAGTTTGGAAGGGGAATGAATTCTGATCTTGCCTTGCCAGACATGCCGAGAATGTATAAATTTGAAAGGGGAATCTGATTCCAATTATCTTGATGCTATGAGCAAGTTTCTATTTTTGTCCAAAAAAAAGCAACTACTTCAAAAGTAATTAATTGACTGCAATGCCCTTTGGTAAAATCATTCTTTGTCGCAACCCAGGAACCCGCCCATTCAAAAATGCGATTAATTAAACCAATGTCGGTACGCATGTAATCCATGCAAGTGTCTTAGACACCAGGTGGCAGCAAATACAGGCAGTTTTAAACACGCTGGCAGCTTCCTTCAGCGAAACAAAGAACACTGCTCTGTACGTTTTCCTCGTGTTTTCGGCTAGGTTAAATTATCTGCATTCCACAGATTACATTCAGAGTCAAAGATAGCAACGAGATAGCGCCTTGTGTACATAGCTTTGGCCAACTAGTGCTTTCAACACAGACTTGCAGGATCGCACTGACATCCGCCCGGATGACTCCTTCATTGCAGGATATGTGCACACATACACCTAAAGCCTCAATACTGAAATGTTTTCATGTAAACGGTTTTATTTGAAGAGTAAACAGATGTGAGAAGGATCAGCTAAGGGAAGTGCTTGGGGACTTTGTTGTTTGCGGTGAGGAAGCCAGGCATCATGTGCAAAATGATGACTGTTTGCTGGAACCTCTTTCTTTAGTAAAATCTGTGTTTCTTCACGAAAACCTGGCTCTTCCACGCAGAGGGCAGTTCGGTTCTCCCTCCATTAAAACAAGCTAAATTTCACACACACAAAAAAAGGCATCTGCTTTTACAGGATAAATATTAATGATGCGCCTCCCTCCCTCACCCTCCCCCCTTCCGCGCAAAATGCACACAATGCAGAAAGGGTCGGATCAGCGCACACCCAGCACATCTCCATGGAAACATTGACCTCATGCTGTGACATGAAATCCAGGCTCATTGCTATGGAAACTGCCCGTGACATCAAAACCTGCAACCCGTTACCATGACAGCCCACCTCCTGACTTTTCAGCTATTAAATGTCTCTGCGGCAGTCAACATCGCGGAGAGGTTGCGCTAGGCGGAGCGGAGCTGAAGGACAAATGCTGTTCACTCCAGTCCTCTTCATGCTGTCTGTCTCACCTCTCCCCAACACTGACTCCTTTAGCAAATAAACAACACTGGCGCCGGGGCAAAGCCGTCCTCCTTGTCCGGTTCTTTCACCTTGACAAAACAGGGCGTAAACTCGCCCTAGCCTCTATATGGAAGAACCAATGTACATTACTCTGATCGCAGGCAATAAGGCAGTGAATGTTGAGATGCCTCTCTTGCACCAATATTCCTCCCAATTATTTGTGCACACATGCAGGGATTTTAAGTGGTGGGGATGCGACATGAAGGAAGAGATGTGATTCTCTTTCTTAAAACCCCCTGTATTTCAGTTTGAGTGGCGGGGACGCTACACGAGGGAAGAAATGTGTCTCTTTCTTTCCCAACTCCTTGTGTTTTATTCGGTGGTGGGGACGCTACACGAGGGAAGAAATGCGATTGTCTCTTTCCCAACTCTTTTGTGTCTTTTTTTTAAGGGGGCGGGGGGCTTGGAAGTAAATCTTGTCCTGTCCAGTGAAGGACAAAGTCTCTCCAGAAATGAAGTTTGCTATTGTAACATACGTTTAACTTTTGTTTCTGAGAGGGTCGTAAATGTAATTCCGCAGACAAAGGAGTCTCGGGTTAGGTGCAGGGGGCAAGGTAAGGAATAAATCGCTGCTGTTTCTCGCGAGGTTAGAAGATTAAATGCGTCGATTTGGGGCTGCCAAGAACGTTAAGAGGGAACATTAAATGAGGACATATGTTATGGATAGCTGGAGGAAATAGCAACTTGCTTAACCACCCATCGGGGTTTAAGTTTGAATCAATTTTATTCCAAGTTATAACATCGTTTTAAAATACCCCTCTTAGTACCAGATAGCTGCATTCATTTTCCCTTCGATACGCATCATAAAAACAGAATTCACACAACTGCATTGTTACATCTCTTGGTAAAATCTCACTTTTATTCCGCAGTGAAAGAGCTCAGTGCCCCCTCATTCTTAACATCCAAATATCGAATCTCATCTTATTTCATTCCATATTGATTAATAAAAGACCAAGACCATTTCAGCTCGCAATAGATGGGGGCAAGATGGCTTCTGCCGGTAGTTTTAGATAATGCGGATTATCTTCATGGGTGGTTCTCTGTAGCAGCTGCACTGCAGGCGGTGACTGGGGGACGCTTTGTTCGCGCAAAAGGAACAATGTCACCGGCTGCAGATGTTCCAGTGACTGTTCTAGTTATCATTAGCACCAAGAAAAGTGCACTCTGTTCACACTCTGACCATCCCTAGCTATGAGAAGTTCTGAGTGTAAAGTCTGATCTTTTTTATATATAGAAAAGGCAACTGGTTAACCATTAACACGATAATCCTGTCTGTCTCTCCCTCCCTCCTGTCCCCTTTCTCTAATGGTGGAGCCCGAGCTGAGCTGGTTATGCAAATATTCGGGGAGAAGCTTTTTTCTTTGCAAATAGCAGCCAGACGTGAACACTTATTGGCTACTTATTTCCTGCCCGTGTGAGCTGGCAGTTTGAGAGAACATTCTAGAAGGTCTCAACGTGATTACATGTTGCCACACAAGAAAAGCTTTTTTTAAAAAAACCTGCAGTCAAAAGTTTTTTTTTAAAAACAATGGAACTTAAAAACCTTTCTACATCAGCCGAGGATCTTATATGAAAAACTTGCTTTTTGTTTGTCCAGATCTCCATAAACCAGTCTGGAACTGAATTAATAACATTTTTTTAAAAGATGAAATGGCTGTTTTTCATTTTGAAAATATTGGTAAATTGCAGAGTAATGCATATGTACGTTAACAGATTTTATTTTCTCGGTGAATGCATGTCTTTCAAATAACTTGATTCCATTGTTAGATTCGTAGCAGTTTGTTAAAATGGTGACACTTGCCTACGTTTTCGAAGTGGACCATTTTTTACAATGTTCTAGGTGAAAGATAGTACCAACGTTTCACAGTGTAACTTTGCGTTATATTGACGGGATTAAAAAATATATATATAAAGCTGCGTGGTTTAATAATTTATTGAAATTGCAGCGTGTTGTAACAATCGTGCTGATTTCCCGAGCAATCGCACCCACCCACGATCAATGTAAAACCTTCCGGTTATTACACCCTCATGTCTCTTGTGTATCCATACATATTGCAGCCAGACAGTAAACACCATTATAGAAAGCCACAGCAGTAATTTAACCTTTCTTTAAACGTCAAGCGAGGCAAGAAATTCACCAGTGCTGCAAGATGCGAAGGCGGCCACTTGAATGCACAAAGTCAATCCAGTATTAACACTGAAAGGACATGTCCGTCGCAGACTCCCATTGATCTCCTAGAACCTTTCAAATGTTAACGTTGAAGCTCTGAGATTATATGGCTGAATGGACATGCAGGAATATAGCTACAACGTGATTTTTTTTCAAAAGCCTTTTAATTTTTGCTTTCAATGCCGAGTTAGCAGCCACTTGACCTGGTGTTCCCGTGTATTAAATAACTATATTGGGAGTTAAAATCGCATGCATGAATACTGCTATCTGCGCCTCCCCCTTCCCCCTTCAGGATGAACAAATGACGGCCTCTGTGTGTCATTCAGTCAGAGAAACCTTTGAGAGTCGCTCCTTTGCACCGGGGGTTCAAACGAGTTTTATCTGGTGCAACGCTATGTTCTTTTTCAATGTGTTGGTACATATTGTGTTCACTTTGGTCTCATCATAAGCATTTGTCTTCGATGAACCAGCATTTGGGCGGGGTAGAAAGACTCTTTTTGAACTTGGGACTTGCAAGCGCTGACTATTGCTTATTAATTCTTCCCTATGTACTTGCTTTGCAGTTCACATTTCTCACCAACCGTTTTAAAGGGATGAAGACAAAAGAGCGTCATTGACCAGCGATTCTTAGTCGCAGGAATTAGGAGCTGTTGCATGAATATTACCCTTTATAGTATATAAATACTGACTTTTTTTTACAATATCAATCAATACTGAGTCAATATAATGAAAGGATTTGAAATCATTGACACTGATCTGAGAGTTTATGGTTTAATTTCCAAAGACACGTTTAATTTACTTACAATTTGTTCCGATTAATCTCATGACTGTGGACACAGAAGTTTCCTCTTTATTGCTTGAAAGACAAGTCCTTCGGTACACTTAGGCGTAGCACAGTGGTTAGCGTTGCTGTCTCACAGCACCAGGAACCCTAGTTCAATTCCAGCCTCAGGTCACTGTGTGGAGTTTGCACATGCTCCCCATGTCTGCATGGGTTTCCTCTGGGTGCTCCGGTTGCCTCCCACAGTCCAAAGATGTGTGGGTTAGGTTGATTGTGACCCTAGTGATAGGGGGATTAGCAGGCTAAATATATGGGATTACAGGAATAGAGCCTGGATGAGATTATAGTTGGTGCAAACTCGATGAGCCGAATAGCCTCCTTCCATATTATAGGGATTCTATATCTGATGGTTATAAAGAATAGAATAAATAACATGGAAATAGGACATTTAGCCCAACTAGTCAATGCTGTTACTTGTGCACCTTTTCTCATCTTCATTTGACCACATGAGGACAGTCTAATATTCCATTTTCCCTCTTCCTTCTTAAATGCATCTATCCTACTTGCCTCAATTGCTGATGGAAATAAGTTCCACATTCACACCATTCTCTGGCTAAATAAGTTCCTCCTGTATATCGATCTCTCATGGTTTTGCTCTCCCTGCATGTGGAAACATCTCTATTTCCACCCTACTGAACTCTATACCATTGTGATGGATAGCAACCAACAAGATCATACAGTAGCACAGCAGGCAAAATGACTGCTCACACGGTTAACCTTTGCTAAGATTAGGAACAGGAAGGAAGTCTAGCAGCAGTCAAAATGACTGAGTGAAAGTTGAATATGTGAGCAATTGGAAGGAAGTCTTGCAGTGGGTGAACAGTGCAGAAATGTATTAGTCAACAGCAGGATATTTTAGTTATTCTTTCATGAGATGTTGGTAATACTGGCAAGGTCAGCATTTGTTGCATATTATTAATTACCAGTTAACTGAGTGGCTTAGGAACATAGAGCAGGAGTAGCTATTTGGCCTTGTGACCCTGCCCAACCATTCAGCGAGATCTTGGCTAACCAAATTTTTAAAAAATTTTCAAATCTCTCGATCTTTAGCTTGAATAGACACGATGAAGGAGCTGCTACAGACTTCTGGGGCAGAGAATTCAAAGGTTCATCACCCTCTGAGTGAAGAAACTCCTCCTCAGCTCAGTCCCAAATGTTCTAACCGTAATTCTGACACCGTGTTCCTTGATTCTAGACAACTCCAGACTCATCTTTTCTGTATCTGCACTGTCAAGCCTTGATCACCTCTTATTCTTGTAAACATGAAAGAATATAGGCCATGTCTCCTCAATCTCTTTTCATTGGACAATCCTGCCATTTCAGGCATTAGTCCAGTGAATCTTCATTGCACTCCTTCTAGGGTAAATATATCCTTCCTTAGATAAGACCAAAACTTTTTTTTAAGATTTCAGTTGTGGGACATAGGTGTCACTGGCTGGCCAGCATTTATTACCCACTCTCCCACACCAGCCCAACCCCCCTACACCCCGGCTTAACAACCACAACCACTTTCCTATGTGCCATGTATGACTCCAGCCAGCGGAGAGTTTGTCCCTGATACCCATTGTTCCTAGTTTTGCCAGGGCTCCTTGATGCCAACTTGGTTGAATGCAGTCTTGCATTCACTCTCACCTTCCCTCTGGAATTCAGTTCTTTTGAAGATTGACAGTTACGATGCCAGGGATTTCTGGAGAAGGCCGAGATGAATCATCCGCTTGGCACCTCTGACTAAAGTTGTTAATAAGAACATAAGAAATAGGAGCAGGAGTAGGCCATCTAGCCCCTCGAGCCTGCCCCGCCATTCAACAAGATTATGGCTGATCTGTCGCTGCTCAGTTCCACATTCCCGCCCTCTCCCCATAACCCTTAATCCCCTTGCCTATCAAAAACCTATCAACCCGCGTCTTAAATATATTTAGTGAGGCAGCCTCCACCACTTCAATGGGCAGAGAATTCCAGAGATTCACCACCCTTTGAGTGAAGAAGTTTCTCCTCAACTCCATTCTAAACCGCTCCCCCCCTTATCCTGAGGCTGTGCCCTCTAGTCCTACTGTCTTTTCTGAGCGGGAAAAGCCTCTCCACCTCTATCCTATCCATCCCATTCATCATCTTATATGTCTCAATGAGATCTCCCCTCATTCTTCTAAACTCTAACGAGTACAAGCCTAGTTTATTCAGCCTCTCCTCATAGTTCAACCCCCTCAACTCTGGTATCAGCCTAGTAAACCTCCTCTGCACTCCCTCCAAGGCCAAAATATCCTTGCGTAAGTACGGCGACCAAAACTGCACGCAGTACTCCAGCTGCGGCCTCACCAGTGCCCTATACAGCTGCAGCAAGACCTCCCTACTTTTATATTCAATCCCCCTCGCTATGAAGGCCAGCATCCCATTCGCCTTCCTGACCACCTGCTGCACCTGCAAGCTGGGTTTTTGCGACTCATGCACAAGGACCCCGAGGTCCCTCTGCACTGTCGCATGCTGCAGTTTTTCGCCATGTAAGTTGTTGCGAATGCTTCAGCCGTATCTTTTGCACAGATCCTCCAAAATTGAGGTTGAGGTTATTTGTGGAGCCTACTCTCCAGTGAGTTTTTTAATTGTCCACCACCATTTATGGCTGGACATGACAGGACTGCAGAGGTTAGATCTAACCCATTGGCAGTGGAATTGCTGAGCTCTATTACTTGCCACTTATGCTGTTTGACATGCAAGTAGTCCTGTGTTGTGGCTTCACCAGGTTGGCATCTCATTTTTTTCTGATATACCTGGCGTTGCTCCTGGCATGCCCTTCTACACTTCTCACGGAACCAGGATTGATCCCCTGAATCAGTGCTGATGGTAGAGTGATGGATATTCTAGGTCATGAAGTTATGGATTGTGGTTGAGTACAATTCTGTTCCTGCTGATGGCCCTCAGCGCCTCATGGAAATCAAGTCTTGCAGTGCTAGATCTGTTAGAAGTCTTTCCCATTTAGCGTGGTGGTAGTGCCACACAGCATGATGGAGGGTATCTTCAATGTGAAGACAGGCCTTTGACTCCACAAAGACTATGTGGTGATCATTCCAATCAATATTATCATGGACAGATACGTCTGCAGCAGTCAGCTTGGTGAGGATGTAGTCAGGTATGTTTTTTTCCCTCTTGTTGGTTCCCTCACCACCTGCTGCAGTCCCAGTCTAGTAGCTTTGTCAGTGATACCCCTGTCAAATCTACTCTGAATCTTCTATTGTCTCAAAAGAAGACTACATATTTCTCCAATCTGTCCATGTAACTGAGGTCCCTCATCCCTGGAATCATTTTTGTAAATCTTTCCTGCACCTTCTGTAATGCTTTCAAATCCTACCTAAAACGTGGGGCCCAGAATGGAACACAATGCTCCAAATGAGGCTGAGGTGTTTTAGGGAGGTTGTGCATAACTTTCTTGTTTTGATATTCTATGCCTTTATTTGCAAAAACTATGATCCCGTTTGCCTGTTTAACCACATTCCCAACCTGCCTCACCATCTTCAAAGGTTTGGGTGCATAAACCTCCAAGCTCCTTTGCCTCTGCATTCCCTTTAGAATTGTATCCTTTTTTTATATTGGTTCTTTTAGTTCTTTTTACCAAAATGTATAACTTCACCTTTTTCTGCAGTGAATTTCATTTGCTAAGTGTCCACCCATTCCACTGGCCTACCTATGCCCTCTTGAAGTCTATTACTAACCTCCTCATAGTTCACAATACATGCAAGTTTTATGTCATCCACAAATTTTGAAATTGTACTCTGCATACCCAAGACTAGGTCATTACTATAGATCAAGAAAGGCAGTGAATCTAATACTGACCCCTGGGGAATCCCACATATCTTCCCCCAGTTTGATAATCAACAGTACTCTCTGTTTCCTGTCCCAGCCACACAGTCATGGGACCTTACAAGTCAGTACGGTACATGCCACACTAAATGGCACATTTAAACATTGTGTTATTTCCCCTTTTCACTTTCAGATACATTTTATTCCCATTTTTGTCTGTATATAAATATTTTTGGTAATACTTTGTGTATATACATTCAGCCATCCCTAATTCAGTCAAACTAACCAGTCGATAACATATTAAAATGGCCATTGACCATTTTGTGGAAAAATGAGTTTTTATTGCTTTCAGTAAATATTACTGAACAATAGGTTTGCTCATTCATCTATGTCCTCAATAATGGTCCCATGGAAACAAATTAAGGAAACACTACAATATTGTTGTAGCGACATACATCCTTTCAACTATAACATTTCAAAAATATGGCCTTCAGTCTTTTTCTGCACTAAATGGTCATGATCCTATTTTTCAAGGTTATTTTACATGTGGAATGATTACAGGATCCATAATTGCACTATGCCATTCTGTGATTCCATTTAATACAATATTAAATGAGTGTCCAAAAGCACATCAACAATTAGACATTTACTGAAACATAGCTTCCATTATAAACTCATTAATGGGTAAGTTACTATAATAAAATAAGTGTATTGTTTACGATATAGGATAGCTCTCTTGACAGGTAAACAAAGGTTCAAGATCATGAACTTTCATGATGAAATGCTGCTTTTCCTATCAAATTCAAATTCTGCATTAATGTTGCCTTCGCATTGCCCAAACATCTTTACCAGGGTAATGTGGCATGAAAGTAGTGAGAAACCCACATCAAGCCAACATTGTAGTTCTAACCCCATTTACACTGTAGTGGTCGCTAAAATTTTGTATCTATGCATGCCTGTTAGAAAATATAATCCTTTTGATCTGCCAGTGTAAATAAAATATGCTGTCAATATGTTTTAACAATGTGCCTTAGAACTTTCTAATGGTACAACAGTCAAGAAAAATAACAGCGTCATTTTCAGCAACTTGAATAGATCCAAGCAAAGCATTCTGGATACAGCGGAAAAATGATTATTTTTGCGCTTGACATCCAGAGTGAAACTGTTCTGGTAACATGTACAGACTGACTACTAACCAACCATTACACAAATCAGTTGTAGTCCTTAACATTTTAATATGGTTCTTTCATATTCCACTGACACACGTGAATGCATATTTAGTTTCTTTATATTCTTCTGGAACTGTGCTATAAACATTCTGGTAAATCAACAATGTTCTGGACATCTCCAAAGCATCTGGTACAGAATATCGCTCAATAAATTACAATAAAGAAACTAATTTGAAAACTTAGTTTTCTTTTAACTCACTTCTAACTCTGCTGTTTGACTCTGCTGATAATTTATCGTCTGGCTCCTTTCCCACTGACACATAGATTTCTCTATGCATTTCTTTATATCAATGGCTTCCACTTGTCATTCAACTCTGTCTGCCTTTCAGCTGATAATTGCATTGACTATTTTTCAGTTTCCTTCAAATTATACATACTCTCAGTGCTCACACCTTTTCCTTCTGTCACAGTGCATTGTATAAATTACTCGATCTTGGATGCTCTCATTGCTTTCAATGAAATAACAATCATTTCTATTCTTTCATGGCATGTGACTGTCACTGGCAAGGCCAGCATTTGTCAATTTTTCCTCATTGCCCTTGTGAGGGCGGTGAACTGCTTTCTTGAATGCTGCAGGCCATCTCATGTAAGTACTTCACAGGGAGCTCAGGTTTTTGATCTAACAATAGTGAAGGAACAGCGGCAATATGTTTCTAGGTCAAAATGGTGTCTTGGAAGAGAAGTTGCAGGTGGTAGGGTTCATATCCATCTGCTGCACTTGTTCGAAAGATCATGGGCTTGAAAGGTGTGCGGTCAAAGGAGATTTGGTGAGTTGCGGTACTGCATCTGTGGATGGTACACACAGCTACTATTGCACAATAATGGTGGATGGAATCAATAGTTAAGATGTGGATGGGGTGCAGGTCAGTTGGGTTGCTCTGTCTTGGATGGTGCTGAGTTTATTGGATCAGCACTCATCCAGACAGGCGGAGAATATTCCATCAGATTGCTGCGTAATGTATTGTAGACAAACATGGAGAGTCATGAGATGAGGCCAGAACATTCCCATCTCTGACATGTTCTTGCAGCTGCAATATTTATATGGCTGATATGGTATTTATACCATTTCTGGTCAATGGTAATCCTCAGGAAATTGATGATGGGGGATTCAGTGATAGTAATGCTGTTGAACATCAATGGGGGTTAGATTCTCCCTTGTTGGAGATGGTCATTGCCTGACAGTTGTATGGCACAAATATTACTTGTCACTTAGCAGCCTAAGCCTGAATGTTATCCAGGTCTTGATGCATAATGGACATGGGCTGCTTCAATCGTGGGCTGGATTTTCCTCTGCAGTCATTGCCCAATATTGGATAGTGATGGAACCAAAGGGAGAATCTGGCAATAAAGTGGTGTTCCTGCTACAATCCCCATTTATTGTGCCAATGTCAACTGGAGGCTGTCTTTCCCCTGCCTGTTCACAGAACAGGATCAGGAATTTGGAAATCCGTTCAATCAAATTTTATAGAATCACAGAATTCACCCAGCTCCTATTCCCATAACCCCACGCATTTAACCTGCTAATTCCCCTGACACTAGGGTCAATTTAGCATGGCCAATCCACCAGGGAGTTTGAAGTCTCCTGCCTCGATGTACATGCTCCCTTGTTTGAAATGGACACATACATGTCACAGGAAAAGGTAAAGTTGAAGGAAATTGCTCAGTTGAAAATGGGTATTGCATTTTGTTCTGAATAAGATAGTCCTTTCTGGTTCCGAAATCCTAAAAAATACTGAATGCCGAGGCTATGTATCATGCTGAGGTTGGGGGAATGATAGAATTCTGATCTCCGTCATTTGTAATGATGTATTGAAGGGAAGTGGTACAACTGCGCATGCACTGTGCTGGCAGCAGATGCAGCCTTAATAAGGGCAGGAAGTTACCTGCAGCACAGAGAACCATTTTGAAAAAGCTCCAGCCCAGGGAAAGATTGTAAAAGGCATCTAAAAAATTACTGGTTTGCTGTAAAGTAATTAGGCAGCTAAAACAGCCACACCTGCAGAACATAAGTAAAGAACTTGCTCTCTGTAAACCTGTCCACCTACTAAAGCAGCCTTGGCAATTTGATAGTGGAAACCATTACATCTACAGAGACAACTTCATATACTCCAAACCTTCACTTTTGGACCTGGTTTTAACCTATTCAAAACCAATCCATTTGCACAGAGTTAAAATTGGGTCCTACAAATCTGTTGTTGCAACATTGGTTATTGAAAATCATGCTGATCATTGTCACAAGGAGCAAAGAAAGACAGATGGATGAAGAAGATAGAGGTAATATCCTTGCTTCTCTTTGTCCTTCCATAATCTTGGATTTCCGAGGCAGTGAATAGTGGAAGTAAAGATGTGCAAAGTTCAGTTCAGAGAATAAATGATTTACAAGAATCAAAGTGCAAAATAGTGTTATTTATAAAAATTGATTTTTCTGCTCCAATTCTGTCCTATTATACCTCTATTCCCATCTCACCTCATTCCTAAATGGCCTGCCTCTTACTTTGGGATTGCATGCTCTGATTTTAGGCACCCCAGTCAGGGGGAACCACCTCCCTACATCTACCCTCTCAAACCCTGTAAGAATTTTTCATATTCCAATGAGATCATTTCTCATTCTTCTAGACTCTAGAGTATACAGACCCAGTATTCTCAATTTCTCCTCATGAGACAACCCCGTCATCTCATAGATCAGTCTGGTGAATTGTTGCATTCCCTCTTTGGAAAATATATGCTCCCTTAGGTAAGAAGATCAAAACTGCACATAATACAAACATATGAAAAGGAGCAGGAGTATGTTATTCAGTCCCTTGAGCCTGCTCTACCATGTAATAAGATCATGGCTGTTCTGAATGTAACCTCAAACCTGCATTTTACCTATCCTTGATAACCAAGCCTATCCATAATCTATCCATCTTTGCTTTAAAAATATACAAAGACTCTGCTTCCACCACCTTTTCAGGAAAAAAAATTCCAAAGACTCTCAACCGTCCTGAGAGAGAAAAATCTCCTCATCTGTTTTAAGTTGGTGACCCCTGATTTTTAAACAGTGATCTTTAGTTCTAGATTCTCCCACAAGAGGAAACATCCTCCCATATCATGCTGTTAAGACACCTCATGATCTTATACTCCAGGTGATGTCTCACCAAGGCTCTATATAATTTCAGCAAGCATTCTTTAATTCTCTTGCAATAGAGACTAACATACCATTTGCTTCCTAATTAATTGCTGCACCTTTCAGTGAAATATGAACCCGGCACCAATACTTTCCAATTTCTCACCATTTAAGAAATGTTCTGCATTTCTGACTCTCCTACCAATATTCGGATGGTTCAGCCATCGTTATGCTAATTGTCACTCAGAAAAAATGAGAAGAAACAAAAGCATTCCTAACTTCTATGTAACTATTTTAAAGACCCAGACCGATCCCCAGGCAGTATTCCCCCACCAAACCCATCTGATCAGGGGTGTGGTCATTATGGGGAAAAGGCAGGAGAATGGGGATGAGAAAAATATCAGCTATGATTGAATGGTGCAGCAGACTTGATGGGCCAAGTGGCCTAATTCTGCTCCTATGTCTTATGATTAATCAACTCCCCATGTTATTCCCCACCCCCGATCATCCATAGGATTCCCTCTACCCCTTGAATCCCCATCCACATAGGGCAAAGCCCCAGCTTGTGCAACTGATCCTTATCCCCGACCTGTCACAAAAATCTGAGTGGACCCCCGACCCAACCCTATCCTCCTAAGCCAGCTGGACCAACCCCCCTGCCCTTTGATCCGATCCTTCCCAGCTCCAAACTGGCTGGACCCCATCTTTCCAACTCATCCACCCTAACCCAAATCAGCTAGGACCCCTCCCACCCGTATCAAATTGGGGGCCCTGAGCTGACTGAACCCCCTCTGATCCAGCCCATAGACGTTTTATGTTGATCAGGCCCATGCATATGAGCAAAAGGAAGACAACATCCTGTGCGCCAAAACTCAAAAAAAGAGAAGTGAGAGAGGGAGACAGGAAGAGATTAAAAAACACAGGCATAAGGACTAAGTTCCCTGTAAGGGAAGAATTCAGAGAAAATAGGAGTATGCCTCAAAATGTTTTTATAGGACAAGAGGTGTGCCATAATACATAAAGGTTTGGGAACCAAACCCCCAGAGCAGAGTCCTGTGACACAGAGCTGCTCAGGAAGAACCTCAACGAAAATCACCTAATTTCTCTCCGGACCTTCTTTGCAAAGGCACATTCCATAAGGAGGTGGACAATGATCTCTTCCCCACCATGGTCACATCAAAGGCAATGTGAGGATACGGTGAGATTTTGATTGTGTAGGAAGGATCTGACACGGAGGGCCTTTCTCATCGCCAGCCAAGCTAGATGCAACCATATGGATGGGGGTTCAAGGATAGGGGGAATCCCATGGATGATCAGGGGGTGGGGAATACCATGGGGAGTTGTTTAATCATAAGACCATAAGACATTGGCACTTGTTTGAAGGTTTTGGTGAAGAGGCATTCTGCAGATAACTCCGACAGCCTATTCAGGGAACCATCTGACAGGATCCACCATCTTCCTTTCCTGTAGGGGTTTGAGGATGTTTTGTGTTGACCACTGCCTCATGGACTTGTGGTCAAAGATGTTTCTCTGCATCACTCAAAGGGTGGTGAATCTCTGGAATTTCCTGCCAGTTGAGGTGGTGGAGGCTGCCTCGCTAAATATTTTTAAGATGCGGGTTGATGGGTTTTTGATAAGCGAGGGGATTAAGGGTTATGGGGAGAGGGCGGGAATGTGGAACTGAGCCACGACGGATCAGCCATGATCTTATTGAATGGCGGGGCAGGCTCGAAGGGCTAGATGGCCTACTCCTGCTCCTATTTCTTATGTTCTTATGTTCTTATAAATTTTTTCCATGAATGACATGTGGTACAACACAGTCCAACTACCAGCATTCCGCAGCATCATGGCCAGACCCATCCTTCACAATACTGGAAGAAATTGCGTACTGAGAATCTATGCGCAGCTCGGTGCAGCCACACACAAAGGTGAAACATAACCATTAGGATAAAGTTGATGTTGAGCACGTTTTTCCCCTCTCTTTCTAGAACTTTGTGCATTGTGTCCCTATGAACACAGTCCATTTCTGACCCCCAGATAAAGTGGGAAACAGCTTGGATGATTGCTGCAGTGCAGCAGCGTGGAATGGGCTAGACCTGTGCCACACACAGCAACATTGAGAGTGCTTTACACTTGACGACCAGGTTCTTATCTGCAACGGAGAGGGAGCTTCACTTCTAATGCATTCCAAACCATATCCCCATCACCTGTAGGCTGTCTGACCTGATGGTGAATGGGACAAGGGATTGCTCTGCTTAGTTCCCAAAGAAAATAGCCTCACTATAGTTTAGAAAATTCACCAACGCCTTCATTGATTCAGAAAGCTAAGGAAATTTGGCGTGTCCACTATGACTTTCACCAACTTTTACAGATGCACCATAGAAAGCATTCTTTCTGGTTGTATCACAGTTTTTGGTTGTATCACAGGGGATTTTCACGGTGTTAATGTAAGCTTACTTGTGACTAATAAATAAACATTTTAATTTACTTTGGTCTGGCTCCTGCTCTGTCCAAGATCATAAGAAACTTGTGAACGAAGTCCAGTCCATCACGCAAACCAGCCTCTCATTCATTGATTCTGTCAATACTTCCCGCTGCCTCAGAAAAGCAGCCAGCCACCCTATGCACCCAGGACATTCTCTCTTCCACCTTCTTCGGTTGGAAAAAGATACAAAAGCCTGAGGTCATGTATCAACTGACTCAAGAACAGCTTCTTCCCTGCTAGCATTAGACTTTTGAATGGGCCTACATCATATTAAGTTGATCTTTCTCTACACTAGCTATGACTGTATCACTACATTCTGCACCCTCTCCTCTATGAATGGTACATTCTGCATAGTGTGCAAGAAACAATACTTTTCACTGTATACTAATATTTGATAATAAATCAAATCAAAATCAAGTCACTCTTGCCATCTTAGTACTCAAGGCCAATTCAAACTGGTTGCTGATGTTTGTGCACCGACAGTGGATCCGAGGAGAAGATGATGACATTGTCCATGTACAGGGAGGCTTTGACTTGTGAGCCTCCACTGCCAGGGATCATCAGTTATCTTATGCCTGAACTCTTCCTGCTGGACTCAGCAAAGGATTCTACACAACAAACAAACAGGCCGGGAAGGAGAGAGCAGTCCGGCCTAATTCCAGATTTAATTGGAAAATTTTCTGCGTCCCACCCGTTGATTGAAACTGAGTTAATGATGTTTGTGTAGAGCAGTTGGATTCAATTGTGGATTTCCTTCCCAAACCCCACTTTGGACAGCACACCCATCATGTAGATGTGCAAAATTTTGTAAAAGGCCTTCTCCTGATCCAGGCTAATGAGGCAGGTATCCACACCCCTGTCCTGCACATTGGCAATTTTATCCCTAAGTAGCACGAGGCTATCAGAGATCTTCCTGCCTGGAACAGAGCAGGTCTGGTCAGGGTGGATCACTAACTCCAGAGCTGACCTGACTCAACTGGCAATGACATTGGATAGAGTTTTAGAGTCCACATTCAACAGTGAAGTGAATTGTTAATTTCTAGTCTATATGACAAACGATGGCTGTATATGTGCGATTCCAACATTATCCACCACTGTTGACTCTAGAGAACAGGAAGAATCTCAAAAGGGATTACAAAGGTTGAAGAACCATGAAACCCTTCTTTTAGTTGCTGCTGTCTGTCCCTGGGTCCTCTCTCTCACTCTTTTAGTTGCTGCTGCCTGTCTCTGAGTCCTCCTTTCTCTCATTCTTTAAGGTGCTCTGTCTGTCTCTGGGTGCTCCTCCCTCTCTCACTCTTTTCGTTGCTGCTGTTTGTCTCTGGGTCCTCCTAGGTTCCTCTCTTCAGTGTTTTTTCCCAATTTTGATTACTGTGCATCATGAAGAATCAAGTAATGCTCACCATTTTCTCTTGTGCAACATGAATAATTAGATCAAGCTAATAGTTTGACATAACTAAGCCTGGCTGACTTCTATACAGGCGGACAAGAAAGATATACAAGGAATTCATGGTTTGGTGGTGAGCATGTTGATACACAAATGTGTTCTGCCATGAAGCCATTTCTTTTGTGAACATTGCTTTCTCTCCTGGAACAATTTTGAAGTGCTACGGTCCTATACTCACTGATCAGGAGCTTTGTGCTGGATCTTTCTTTCCCTCTTTGGTCCATGTTGTTGAGATATTCCTCCTGCTGCCCTGGATGATACTCACTCACCCAAAACAAAACAGGATTCGGCCTCTGATCTTGCTCTGTGCAATAGAACATCACACATTCTGTATAGGAGGTGGTGGCACTGATGAGGTAAAATCTGTGAGACTCCTGGCAATCTAAATGCTTCCATTTTGAAGAGTTATTAAATAGATATTGGCCAGGCCTTTTTTGACCTAATTCACCAGATAGAAAATACACAGCATTGGGTGCAGTGTATATTTAACACAATGCCCAATATTACTCACCATTGACATCAACATAAAGTAAAATGAGGTGGGATGTAAAACCAGTATCACCCCTGTTACTGTCAGTTTCCCAAGTGGCAGGTTAGGTTGAAATTTGGATGTTTGAATTTGGAAAAGGTTGAAAAGTTTACACAGCTTTGACATTTGTATTAGGAAAATGTTGGGGCAGCACAGTGGTTAGCACTGCTGCCTCACAGCGCCAGGGACCTGGATTCAATTCCAACCTAGGGTGCCTGTCTGTGTGGATTTTGCACATTCTCCCCGTGTCTGCATGGGTTTCTTCCCACAGCCCATAGTTAGGTTGATTGGCCATGCTAAATTGTCCCTTAGTGTCAGAGGGATTAACAGGGTCAATAAGTGGGGTTACAGGGATAGGGCCTAGGTGGGATTGCTGTTGGTGCAGGCTTGATAGGCCAAATGACCTCTTTCTGCACAGTAGGGATTTGATGAAGACTATCGCTAGTGGGGAGAAAGGTAATTCATTTAGCATTTGCAAAGTTTAGGGGTCCTTTAATTGACAGACAGTGTGCATAAACCGTGAAACTATTTAAATGGAATGTTTGCTTTTTGTTACACACTTACCAGAGGCCAAAAAATTGAATGGACATTGCTTTAAAAAAACATTTACTAAACAGAGTATTACTTAAGTAAGTAGATAGCGTAAGAATGGTTGTTCAGGAAGTATAGGGTTCTGATTCAATATGTGTGCCATCTTGATGAAACATGTACTTTACATGAATTAAACATTACAAGATCAATGTCGGGCTTTGTAAGAAAGTATGTATAATTTTCAGCCTACTGATTTAAAAAAAAAGTTGCTTTCATTTTTTACTGAACAGACTGTACATGTAAGGACGTGTGTACTTATTATACTTACCACACAAATTCCACCACAACCTACTCACATGGTTGGCTGCCCAGAAATGTGTTTATCCAAACTTATGGCGTGTTACTGTAAAACAAAGTCCTTTAATGAGCCAAGACCCTCCAAATCTGCAGATATTGGGATATCAGGGTAAAAGTTTACAATGGCAATGGAACTTCTGAGAACTTCTTTAAAGAAATATAGTATTTTAATATCATAACACAAGGAGCCAGCATCACTGTGAGAAGAAACATGCCCTGATACAGTATTTCTAGTCACATCCCTTCAATTGAAACAACTTCAGGGAGTGGGTAGGAGTGACCTTATTAGGAATTTGTTATTGCAAGGAATTCGTTTCTGAAAACAGCTGTTTTTGTTGATGGAATACGTCCCTGGGGCCCGGGAGTACTTACTGCAGACGCAAATAATTTTATTTCCTGAATAAACAAAAATGCACCAAACAGGGTGTAGAGGGAGCTGACTAATGTGAGAGAAGAGGTGGAACATTTCGCAGAATAACACTGGTCAAAATTGTCAACCACAGCATTCTGGCATGTGCTGGAAACAGGTATCCTTGAACCAGATTTCCCCAGGAACAAATAAATGAAACAGTGCGAAGTTACACTTTGAACTTTGTTTCCGAGCGCACGGTTCTGTTGCCCAGTCAACTAGATTGGGAACAATTGCTGAAGCCGGCTAGGTTTGCTAATAGTGTGCAATTCACTTATGAAAATCTAATTTGTGTGACACTGTTCTGTCTGCAGTAAGCAGCTGTCCATTGTAAATCAAGGAACAGTGTTGTAAATGTGGAGTTAGTGGGGGAGGGGGAGTTTAGAATGGGGAACTGAGAGGCAGGAAGAGTCTTTGCCATATGTTGAGCAAATTAATGACCATGTAATTGATATGGCTGGACAGATTAATCCTGTCTGTAGAAACCAACAAAAGACACATTACTTTTAATACACTGTGTTAGCACCCAGTGCAGCGTCTCTGTTTTATCTAATTGGCAGGCAAAATGTATGCAGTACCACTTAAGAATGATAGTGTCCCATAATGCACTTTTGGTTCTGTTGTAATGTCAAGATTCTCAATGTGTGGGTCTGTGAAGCTACCATGCAAGTTACTATCAGCAATAATGAGACAACCTTGTTCCGTGACTTATATCATTCCTCCGGTAGTTGTATAAATGCCACCAATGTAAATCATGCTTTTCTTTTGGGTTTAGAATTAAACTAAGACTCCGCTACCTTGTCCATTGTTTTGTTCATGAAAAAGAGCTCATTGTCATTAGTGTCAGTGAAAATCTTCATGGCAGTTGGAAAGGAAAACTCCATGATTTCTAAATCTGAATGCATGTCTGCAAAATTCTGCAGATCTCTTTCCGGCAATCAGCAGTGTATGAACTGCATACACTGACTACTGTTAAAATACTTACAAGTATCATATCAGTACAAAAGCAGCATATAATATAACTTCAGTGTGTTTCATATGAAAATAAGCTCCTTGGTGTAAGTTTATTTCACAGTTTAGTGGCTTACATTTTAATTCCAGGCAGAGGAATTATCTGTTGCAGCAGAAATAAAATCCAATTCTGGCCTTATTTAAATCCCATTGCCTGACTTCTTGCACAGAACCATAGACAGTTGGTGGGCAGTGTCACGGAGGTCTTGCATTCATAAAGGAGAATTTCCCAGACAGAGTCACCGAAGCTATTCTTGTGTGGACTAGAGAGGAGCACTCTCACTTCTCCTGTTTCCTCAAGAGGAAAGCAAGTACCTTTTTCAACTTCTATGTTGATTCTTTTCGACCTGGTTCAAACTGCTGGAAAAGCTTCACTAGCTTCCTTGCTCATCCCTGATTCAAAATTGGGTCCTGATGATGGCACTGGGACCTGAAATGCATGTCTGCACATACAGTCTCTGATCTGCCTAAAATTTGTTAGTTTCCCAGTCCAAAAATAATGTCTGCAACTGAGGGTTGTAGATTGGCACACATTGTCCTGGACTATATGCAGACTGATGCTCTAAAGATTGGAGCACCTGCCTCAGAGGTGCAATTGGAAAATGTTACCGTTTAAAACTTTTCAGTCATAGTGCACTGAGGCACTCTAATTTTGTAGACTCTCTCGGACTGTATGACTCACACTGAATGTATTCAGTAAATATTACACATATCACAATTAGAATCACCAAATCCCTACACTGCAGAAGATGGCCATTTAGCCCATCGAGCCTGAACCGACAACAATCCCAACCGGGCCCTATCCATGCAACCCTATTCATTTACCCTGCTAGTATTGTACTGAAGCACCTCAGAGTGCAATGATCTATGTAAACAACTTAAATACTATTGCACTTTCTGTAATGACCATTTTGAAATGTCTGCATTGTTTTTTTACTTGCATGAAGCGCCTCGGGTTGCAACATGATCTATGTAGAAGACTTAATTATCATTGCACTTTCTTTGATGGCCATTTAAAAATATTTTGTAATGTTCTTTCAGATATCTTGTGAATAAAGTATATTTTTGCAAATAAGATCTAGAAAAGCGTGCGAAAAGAGGACCCAGAGGCAGTAATCACCATCCAGAAGATCTATCCAATCCAGTCTGGTCTGTGGCTCCATAGCAAAGCGACTGCAATCAGAGAGAAATCGAAGTGTAATATCACAGGAAAACAGATAAGTGATTTGTTGGTGAATATTTTGCTAGCTTACGAACAAAATATTTGGAATTTTTTAGAAATTGTAGAGTTTTATTAGATAAAGTAAGATTTACCGGTAGAAGCAAAGATTATTGGGAGTAGCAGTATTTATTAATTATAAATCAATTAAGAATTCATTTATTAACACATAATAAAGATGGCAGGGCATATAATGTGTTGCAACTGCAGAATGTGGGAGTCCCTGGATACCAGGGTGATCTAGAGCAAACACATCTGCAGTGAGTGTCTGCAACATTCACTGCAATGCATCAAGGAGGGGCAAAGTTACCTGAGCACTTAGGATATGGCCTTCTCATTTGGTCAACCATCAGGGACAGGAGGGTGTGACTGTGAGTGAGGCAGGTATGAGGAGTTAGGAGATAGAAATGGAGGAACCTCAGCCTTTTAATTTGTCCAACAGGCTTGAGTTATTGCAGCCTTTATGGATGAAAGTGGTGGCTGCAGGGTAGATGGGCCAATCCCTGCCCTGTAGGGATTCTATGATTTCTATGTACAAACTGACCACGGTACCATGGTACAGGGAATTATTAAAGGCTGAACTGGGGGGAGTTAAGAGGAATGCAGCAGCAGTAGAGGACACCATAGTGAGTGGGCTGGACACAGCTCTCTCCAGTTGACCGTGGGGTGGGTTAAATCACATTAGAGAGTTAATTGTGGGATTCAAAGTTGTGGCAGAAATAAGTTTCAATTCACAGAGTACTGACACCAGTACTGGGGAAAAGGGAAGCTGTACCATTGGAACAGTTTTCACTTGAACTGCGCTGGAATGAGTGTTCTGGCGAGTTGTATTATTAGGGTGGTAGTGAGGAGTTAAATACCGGCGACAGGGAATAAGTTAAAAAAAGAAGAAAAGGCAAATGACCAAGGTAGGAATAAGTGAAATGGTGATCAGAGCATGGCTGGAAGGGACAGAGTACACAAAACTAAGAATGCACCAGCAGATAAGGCTAAAGTTTACAAAAAAAGTAATCTTTAAGTAAAAGCTCTGTATCTGAATGCATGTAGCATTTATAACAAACAGATGATTTGACAGCTCAAGTAAATATGTATATGATCTGATAACAATAACAGAGACATGACTACAGGATGAGCAAGACTGGAACCTAAATATTTAGGGGCACATGAAATTTTGGAAGTACAGGGAGTTAAGAAAAGTGGAGGGGTTGATCCGTTAATTAACGTTGG
Organism: Carcharhinus amblyrhynchos; assembly: GCF_965287045.1. Lineage (NCBI taxonomy): Eukaryota > Metazoa > Chordata > Chondrichthyes > Carcharhiniformes > Carcharhinidae > Carcharhinus > Carcharhinus amblyrhynchos. Next base: position 104,239,790 of record NC_137326.1, read on the forward strand.
CATTAGTATGAAAGAGAAAGATGACCTTAGTTCAGGAGATCAAAATACTGGGACCTTCCGGTCCCCCTGTGACTGGTTTTCCTGTAGTAGATGCAGTGAGCCATTCGCCAACGGCGAGATCTTTTGGTCCTGTCAAAGTCTATGGACTTTTGCTCCTTGGACCAAAGAACCCAACGCTAGGGGTCAACTTCTGCAAGACTAGAAGTATTTTTTGGTGGGAGGGGCTGCAAAATCCTGACTGTAGAATTAATTTGGATAGAACTAAGTAGTAAAGGGTCATGAACCTTCGGAACGCTTCTCCAAAGAGCGGTGAAGGCAGGGTAAATGGATATTTGTGAGGCAGAGGTAGATAGATTCTTGACTAACAAGGAAGTCAAAAGTTATCAGGAGTCGGCAGAATGTGGAGTTGGTGCCACAATTAGATCAGTCATGATCTTATTAAGTGGCAGAGCAGGCTCAAGGGTCCAAATGGCCTTCTCTATCTCTTGATTTGTATGTTTGTAAGTTTGAGAAAGCAAGTTAAAGTCATGGTCCTACCAGCATTTTGACAGATAAGTAATCTGGACAGTTTTGACAGCGCACCCATTTTGTTTTTGCCAAACAAGTTTAAACACATTCTTGCCATGTACATATGTGATTTAACCTTTGCTGTGGAAGAAATTTGTTCTAATTACAGGTTATACTGATAGATATATGTGGTCGGGTTTGAAAATGTGACATTGACATTTGATGTTGCGGTCAAAACATCGGCACAGGCTTTCTTATAGTTAAAATGTCACTGTTGGAAAACTCAAGAGCCCAATCCTATTTCAATTTATCTGGACAATCGTGGTATGCCTATGACATTGTTACTCTTGTCCTGCTCGGTAGAAACAGTAAGAGGAAAGGGTAAAGTGCTCTCAAATTAAAATTGATGAATTCCTGTAGGACGTTATGATCACCATAGAAACTTCTAGGTAAATTATTAACCTAAAAAAATAGGAACTTGCAGTTACTGCAAGTTAAAGGATGGCATGACAAGATGTCAGGTTTTAAAACTTTTAGTGTAACAAAAGTCTAAAAGCACTATTAGCAAATATCATTTTTGTTATCAACTTCTACTGTAAGCCACAAAACAGAACATTTCCCTTTTTTTCAGCACAACGGAAACATGCTTCATAGATATATATTTACCCTGTCCTTCAAGTGGATATTCAATTTTCCTGGAACCAGTCCAAGGTGATTTTTAGCTGTTAAGGTTAGCTGTTCTGTACCTTTGCCTTGCAAACATGGGAACTTCAGAACTATCTTTCACTATGAGTTTTCTTCCTTCTGAGATTCTTCCACTTGTGTAAATGTGGTAAATCTTCTAGCTTTGTTTAAACTTCTTTTGAGTTTGGTCTTCTGAATAAACCACAAACTCCCACTCACATTCCTGCATGGTGAATCGCGACATGGCATTTGCTCCCTAAAATCCATCTCCCTTTCCTAGATCCTTGTCTGTTACGTTTCAGGAATATCATAAAACCCTTCCCTTCTTAAAGCCCATCTCTATGGCAATGTGAACCACACAGGCTTTGTATCTAGGTAGAAATGCTGATTAGCTACCTGGGAGACTCCAATTCTCTTTTATTTGGGATGTAGATGGACACTTTAAAGGACAACTGTTTACTACTCCATATTCTCACCAGCTTCATGGGACTATGGAGACTCATAGTCTATCCATTATTAGCACACAGATTGTTGCCATTGTCTTCAAGTCTAAATGCCTTGCATCTTCTTCCGACTAAAACAAACCTGGGCCCCTTTTTACCTCTAACAAACAACCCACCCTGGCTTGCTTTCAGCCAAATTTCAAAACATGTGACATGAATCCTTCCCTTTTACCTGAAATGAACAGTCCCAAAACATAATGGCTGTGATTCTCCCATCCCGACCCGCTAATATTTTAGAGCACCAGTTAGGAGAACCAGCTGTGCATTGATTTGCGGAATTCGTGCATGTATTCCCGATGTACGCACATTTCCCCAGGGATGGATATCTGGTGTGGTCGGGACCAGATTGGAAACCAACGGGAACAGTAGGTAAGTTATATTAATCTTATTTGAATGTAATTTAAATGTCATCATCGAGCCCAAGGCTAAAGTCCCTGGGCCCACTAGCATCTCCCACCCTGCCAGTACAATTTCACTCTGGTGGGGTTCAGAGTAGCTCGCCACTTTCGGGGAACTAGCAGGAGACCCTGCTGGAGTGAAGCGAGGGCAATCAGGGCTCCCAAGAGCGTCGGGTGGTGGGGGTGGTGCCCTCTGGGCATAGGCACCCCGACAGTGCCAGCCTGTGCCCCCGATACTACCCAAGGGGAAAAGTGCCCATGCCCGGGGCATCTTGGCATGCCCACTGGGCATGGGACAGTGCCAAGGGGACGCAGCCTAGGGGTGATGCCTAGGGGTGGGGCTTGGGATGATCAGTGGGGGTGGGAGGGGTGTCATTGTCACTTTGCCATTGGGATCGGCCGGGACTGGAGGGAGGCCTGCGATTGGGGTGGGCTGGCAGATGAATCTGCTGGATGGTTCTGCCGGGATGGGGTGTCTGTCTCTGGGGAAGGGGGTCTGCCTCCAGTGGGGATGGGGTCATCTGGGGTGGGAGGGATGGGGGAGATCGTCACTGCTGGGGAAGGGGCTGGATATCGGGGTGCTCCGGGCCGGGGGCTGGTCCAGGAATGCTGGTGCGGGCCGCTATTGGACTGTGGGGAGTTGCGGGGGGAGCACTGCGAGGGTCCCGGGCTGACCAGCGATTGAGGTGGCTAGAAAAGTACAGGCTGACAGTTCTGGGCCACTGCGCATGTGCAGAAACCCGGAACTGTCCAACTCTGGCGTGAATAGGCCCCACCCCTCAGCTTTTAATTATATTACGATTGTGATATCTGCATTGCACAGAGTGTAGGAGATTCAAGTGTGAAGTCGCACTGTAAAAACAATCATGGTTTACACCAGTGTTCCCGTGAATTCAGCACTTTTGGGAAAATCTCCCCCAATAATCTTATAAACCTCATAATTGTAACAAGTACATATGTTGGTAATGCATTGGTAATAGAAAGGGCACCCATTGAATTAATTGGCAGGGCTGCTAAGCAAGTGAACATCTCTTCCTGGATAATGTTGATTTTATTGAGTGTTATTAAGGCTGCATCTATCCAGGCAAGTGGTGTCCCATGCAAAGTTATATGGGGTGGATGGACCTTTTCATGTTAGAAAATATCACTGCTGTGAATTTTTTATGGGGCTTGTCTTACCTGCCAATTGTCAACCCAGCTGCAGCTGTATTTATTAAAAGAACAAAGAACAACACAGCACGGGAAACAGGCCCTTCGGCCCAATGAGCCCGCGCCGCCGTCCCACTGTCTTAGTGTCCTATTCATGATTTTAGTCTATGCCTAATGTGCGAGGATCAGGGAGGTCCAATTTAGGGACAATTTGTTACCCAATCAATCAGCCTAAAAGCGCATCTTTGGGGATGTGGGAGGAAACCGGAGCACCCGGAGGAAACCCACGCAACCACGGGGAGAACGCGCAAACTCCCACAGACACAGGCCCAAATCCATGTGTCTGCACAGCAACAGAGATAGTCTCTGAGCTGTCATGTTGCCCTCGAGATGGTCCAGTTTAAGCACACTAACGACATGAAACAATAGGCAACTCCCGAAGCAACGTCCAAGAGCAGCCCACTACAACCTGCCGCATGCATGCCCCTTGCTGGACTTAAATGCCTGTGGAGACAAAAAAATTCATTATTAAACAGGCAAAGACTGTAACATCCCTGAGGCAAAACGTATTCCCAAGCCTACAATGTTTAGTAAGGCCTACTATATCCCCCTATATGTAGCCCGCTCATGTGGCTGTCTAAGTGGCTCTTAAACAACCCTAGCGTGCCTGCTTCCACCACCTTACTCGGCAGTGCATTCCACACCCCCACTACCCTTTGCGTGAAAAACTGCCCTCTAATATTTGTCTTATACCTAGCCCCCCTCACCCTAAGCCCGTGACCCCTCGTTCTATCCATTTCTAATAGCGGAAAAAGCTTACCACCATTTACTCTATCTATCCCCTTCATAATCTTATAAACCTCTATTAGATCCCCCCTCAGCCGACGTCTCTCAAGGGAAAACAGCCCAAGTTCATTCAATCTTTCCTCGTAAGACAGCCCTTCCATACCAGGCAGCATCCTGGTAAATCTCCTCTGCACTCTCTCCAGGATCTCTACATCCTTCCGGTAGTACGGCGACCAGAACTGGACGCAGTACTCCAAGTGAGGCCTAACCAACGTTCTATACAACTGCAACATCAGACTCCTACTCTTATATTCTATACCTCTTCCTATGAAGGCTAACATACCATACGCTTTCCTCATCACATTCTGCACCTGCACCGACACCTTCAGGGACTTGTGCACTTGCACCCCCAGGTCTCTCTGCGTATCTATACTCCGGATAGTTCTACCTTTTATCGTATAACTCCCCTCCACATTATTCCGGCCAAAGTGCATCACCTCGCATTTCTCCGGATTAAATTCCATTTGCCATCTATCTGCCCAATCTACCAGTCTGTCTATGTCCTGTTGCATTGCCAGGCACTGCTCCTCAGTACCTGCCAATCCAACCATCTTAGTGTCATCAGCAAATTTGCTGATCACACCACCTACCCCCTCTTCCAAGTCATTAATATATACCACAAATAGAAGAGGTCCTAGTACCGAGCCCTGCGGCACACCACTGGTGACAGACCTCCAATTGGAAAAGGAGCCTTCCACTACTACTCGCTGTCTCCTCCTCCCAAGCCAGTTCTCCACCCATCTACATACCTGGCCTTGTATCCCATGAGCCTTCACCTTTTCTATCAGCCTACCATGAGGGACCTTGTCAAACGCCTTACTGAAATCCATATAGACGACATCAACGGCTTGTCCTTTGTCAACCGTTTTTGTCACCTCTTCAAAAAATTCCACTAGATTCGTAAGGCACGACCTCCCTGTAACGAAGCCATGCTGCGTATCCCTGATCAGATTGCAGCGCTCCAGATGTTCATACATCCTATCCTTGAGGATCCTCTCCATTAGCTTGCCTATAACTGAAGTCAAGCTCACCGGCCTATAATTCCCTGGGTTATCCCTCTGACCCTTTTTAAACAACGGTACTACATTTCTTGGAGGAATTCTGCTTCATTCTTGGAGGAATTCTGAATGGAATAGAACACGATAGAATTGTCAATGAACAGCCCCATTCCTGAACTTGTGATGTAGTGAATGTCATCAAAGTCAAATCGAATCAAGTCAGGGTGACCAAGGCTGGGAACTGAATGCCAGAAGATCCCGCCAGTGGAAAAGGGTTGGACAATCCAGCCCATTGGGTGCCTCCCCTGATATTCTTTCAGTCCTGCCATGGCATTGTTGGCACCTGCCTGAGCAGACAGCAGACAGGAGCTGTTTAAAATTTTGCATCTGAAAATCTCTGACAATGTAGCACTCTAAGAAGCCTCACAACACCAGGTTAAAGTCCAACAGGTTTATTTGGTAGCAAAAGCCACTAGCTAGTGGCCTTTGCTACCAAATAAACCTGTTGGACTTTAACCTGGTGTTGTAAGACTTCTTACTGTGTTTACCCCAGTCTAACACCGCCTATTCCACATCAGTGTAGCACTCAATCAGGACTGCGCTGCAGACAACTTGAAATAGAGCTTGAACCATTATTTTTTTCTAAACAAGGAGAGTGCAACAAACTAGGATGAACCGTATAACATTTGGTGATGCTGCATCATCAAAGGAGAGTTTGAAGATGTTTGGTCCAATGTGCTTCCCTGGGGAACTACAGTAGCATTGTCCTGAAGCTGTGATGATAGACCTCTGACAACCACAGTCCTCTTCCTCTGTGTCAGTTATGATTCCAGCCACTGGACATTTTCTCCATTAACCTTAATTGATATTATCCTTTTCTAGGACTTACTTGTGCCGTTTCTGCTAAAATTCTACTTTAGTGTCTGTGGCTGGAACTCGCACTTCTCTCCTTACATTCTATTTCCAAATCAAAGCTGTAACGAGATGAGTGGCCAAGTGCTTTTGGTAATACATAAACTGAATCACAATGAGCAAATTGTTGGTAGATAGGCATTGCTTGATGCACTATTGATGATTCTTTCCATGACTTTATGATGATGGAGGGGAGACTGCAAGCAGCTAATCTAATGGGCTAGATTTGTCTCAATTCCGTGTCTTTGACAGAAGATGAGGACTTTTCAATTTGTAACGTAAACAGCCCAACTTCCACTTAACAAAATCCTACACCTAGCTTTTTCAGGAACTAGTGAGCTGCCATTGCATCTTCATTTAAATATATCTCCCCACCTATCTGCTTGTCTGGTGAACGGTACGTGTGTGACGTGAGGAAAGGCTCAAAGAGGGAAAACACAAATTGAAAACAGGATAATTAAATTCTGATACTTTGTATGAATAACAAATGTGAGCCTGTGGTTCAGTTTCTGTTAATCTTTAGAAACAACACACAATTTCAAAGAAATGATCTTAAATGAAACTCTCCTTTGATGCAGCGTCATCAGATGTTATGCGGTTTGTACTAGTTTGTTGCACTCTCCTTGTTTAGGATAAGAGTAATGGTTCAAGCTCTATTTCAAGCGGACTACTGCACAGTCCTGAGGGAGTACTGTATTGTCAGAGATTTCCAGATGCAAAATTTTAAACAGATCCTGCCTGCCTGCTCAGGCAAGCGTTGACAATGCCGTGGCAGGATTGAAAGAATATCGAGGGAGGCACCCAATGGGCTGGATTTTCCAACCCTTCCCACTGGCAGGATCGTCTGGCGTTCAGTTCCCCGCTTTGGTCACCCTGATTTGATTTGATTTGTTTTATTATTGTCACACATATTAGTATACAATGAGAAGTATTGGCTTCTTGAGCAGTATACAGACAAAACATACCGTACATAGAGAAGGAAAGGAGAAGGTGCAGAAGGTAATGTTACAGGGCAAGCCATGTCTCTGTAATGGCAATTCAATCACACATGTTTACTTCCATTTGTGCCATTAATTCTTCTACCTTGTGAATGTTGTGTGCATTCAGATAGAGTGCCTTTAATTCTCTCTTATTTTTGTAACATTTAGCCTCATGTGTTGGCACACCCTTAAGTTTGTATGCTGTCCCCTCCTGCAAAACTCAAAATATCAATTCCCTCATTGTCACCTTTTTCTCTTGCCTTGTCCTCTTTCGTTTGTTTATCAAATCTTCCTCCCTAGATCTCTTGCCAATACTACTTATTTTAAAGCCCGCTCTACTATCATAGTTATATGACTCACCAGCACAGTTTGGGTGAAAAATGTTGCAACAGTACAGCCCACACTTCCCCAGATCTGGTACCAGTGCTTTATGAATCAAAATTCATTTCTCACACCAACTGTTGACCCACATATTTAACTCCCTAACCTTATTTACCATACTCCAATTGCTTGTGGCTCAGGTAATAAAGCAGAGGTTATTATTTTTGAGGATCTGCCTTTTAATTTAGCCCCAGCTGCTCTAACACTCTACAAACAACCTCCTTCCGAGTCCTACTTATCTCGTTGATACCTATGTGGACCATGACAACTGGATCCTCCGCCTCTCACTGCACGTTCGTCCCTAGCCCAGAACAGAGACGTTCCTTACGCTGGCACCAGGCAGGCAACACAGCAGAGACTCATGCTCTCGACTGCAGAGAACTGTGTCTATCCCCTTGACTATATTATCCCATACTATCACCACATTCCTATTAACTACCCTTGCTTGGATGGCGTTGTGTACTACAGTGCCATTGTCAGTTCACTCATCCACCCTGTGCCCCCTGCTTTTGTCCAAACAAGCTGCAAGAGCTTCAAAGATGATAGACAATTGCGATGGTTGAGACTTCTCCAGTTCTCTGCCTGTTGAAGTGGTGGAGGCTGCCTCGCTAAATATTTTCAAGAAGCGGGTTGATGGGTTTTTGATAAGCGAGGGGATTAAGGGTTATGGGGAGAGGGCCGGAAAGTGGAACTGAGCCACGACAGATCAGCCATGATCTTATTGAATGGCGGGGCAGGCTCGAAGGGCCAGATGGCCTACTCCTGCTCCTATTTCTTATGTTCTTATGTTCTTATGATGTGTCACAGTGCCTGCAGTTCAGCCTCCAGCTCAGTGCCTCTGAGCTGATGTTCTTCCAGCCACAGACATTACTGTAGATGGGGTTGCCTTGGAGCAAACAGGTGTTCATGAGCTCCCACATTCTGCGGCCGCAACACATTACCTGCCTTGCCATCTTCTTAGTGATTAATTATTTTACTGATTAAATTTGAATTAATGTCCCTCATTCTGCCTCTGTTAATATTCTTATTACTTCAATAAATGTTCTACTTACCCTGTTTGAAATTTCCTAGTTAAGATGAAGTTGAAATACTCACCAGGTATTCTAATACGCTTTACTACTGTTAGAAAACATTGCTGCTAATGATAAAACCTCACAATTATTAAAATTACCAGAACTTTGAATGATGAAGGAGAAAAATACACACCGACCAATCTATTTTCCTGTGATTTGGGTGGCATGGTTGCGTAGTGGTTACTCACAGCACCAGGGACCCGGGTTCAATTCCACCCTCGAGTCACTGTATGTGTGGAGTTTGTACATTCTCCCCGTATGTTCGTGGGTTTCCTCTGGGTGCTCCAGTTTCCTCCCACAGTCCAACGACGTGCAAGTTTCGTGGATTGGCCATGCTAAATTAACCATGAGTGTCAGGGGAACTAGTAGGGTAAATGTATGGGGTTATGGGAATAGGATCTGGGTGGAATAGTGGTTGGTGCAGACCTGATGGGCCTAATGGTCTCCTACACTGTAGGGATCCTGCCTACCTACCGACTTACCTATCTATCTTCCTCCCTCCCTACCTATCTACCTCCCTCCCTCCCTCTCACACAGTATTTGCCACAGAACACGCTTGGTACACTATGTGCCGTGGGTTGGGTTGGATTAAATTAGAGAGGTCCTTTGGGTGTTGCTTTATGTCTCCAGGTTTACCTCTATGTCACTCTATTAGGGCTTTTGTCTGTCTCTGGATTCTCCTCCCTCCTGTCCTTTTAGCTGCTGCTGTTTGACTACTGGTCCTCCTCTCTCCCGCTCTTTTAGGTCCTCATGTCTGTATCCTTGTCCTCTCTCCTCTTTTGGATGCTGCCGCATGTATCAAGATACTGCTGTCTCCTGCTCCTTTAGGTGTTGTTTTCTGTCTCTTGTCCTCCTCTCTCCTGCTCCTAAGTACTGTTAGCCATGCTTGTTGTGCCTGTGATGGCAAGGTATGCGCCCTTCCCCTCTCATACTCCCTGTACCAAGCTGTGGCACTTCCATGCCAATTGACCCACTCTACATTGTATAGAACTATTGACGCTTTAGTGAAATTGCAATGTGTAAAAACAACTTTAAAAAATAGACATTAATTCATAACCTTTCACTATTATTACAAACATCCTTTCACACAGGGCAACAAAAATGCCAATCATCTATACCACATAAAGTTTAAATAGATGAGGGTGCAAGCACTTGAGACCTGTTGACCTTGTATAAATAAACATTTTACAATTGACAGCAAAGATCAGGGAGCCAGAGCTTTTAGGCAACCTTTGTTTTTTTTTCTGGGGCTCAGGAGTTTCAATGGACTAATTGAAGTCTGGACTTTCAGCCTAGAATGGAGTAAATAAAATTGAGGTTACTCAAGAGATTGGGTTGAAGTGATGCAAGACCATGAAGAGATTTCAAAACGAGGATAATTATTTTAAAATTGTGGCATTTCACACCAGCCTGGCAGTTCTGGTCCTCTGCACATGCGTAGTAGCCCCGAACTGTTAGCCTGCAGTTTGCTGGCCAGCTCGGTCACTGGCCAGCTGGGAGATGATGTAGGTCCACAAACAAAGGGGATAAGTGAATGGGACTTGGTGCAAGTTAGGGTATGGATGCTAGAATTCATATGGCTAGACAGTGAAAGATAGAACATTTGAGTCTAGTTGTTTCATGCCTATAAGGTTTTACTTGTCAAGACAATGCATATCAACTCACAGCCCCTCTTCTAGTATGCTTCTAAACATGAGTACGTGAGAGCTCTCAATCATTGGGTGGCACAGTAGCACAGTGGTTAGCACTGCTCCCTCACAGCACCAGGCACCCAAGTTTGATTCCCAGCTTGGGTCATTGTCAGTGTGGAGTTTGCAGGTTCTTCCTGTGTTTGTGTGGGTTTTCTCTGGGTGCTCTGGTTTCCTCCCACAGTCCAAAGATACATGGGTTAGGTGGATTGGCCATGCTAAATTGCCCTTTAGTGTGGGATGGATAGGATAGAGGTGGAGAGACTCTTCCCGCTTAAAAAAGACAGTAGGACTAGGGGGCACAGCCTCAAGATAAAGGGGGGGGCGGTTTAGAACGGAGTTGAGGAGGAACTTCTTCACTCAAAGGGTGGTGAATCTCTGGAATTCTCTGCCCGTTGAAGTGGTGGAGGCTGCCTCGCTAAATATTTTTAAGACGCGGGTTGCTGGGTTTTTGATAAGAGAGGGGATTAAGGGTTATGGGGAGAGGGCAGGAACATAAGAACATAAGAAATAGGAGCAGGAGTAGGCCATCCAGCCCTTCGAGCCTGCCCCGCCATTCAATAAGATCATGGCTGATCTGTCGCTGCTCAGTTCCACTTTGGAACTGAGCCACGACAGATCAGCCATGATCTTATTGAATGGCGGGGCAGGCTCGAAGGGCTAGATGGCCTACTCCTGCTCCTATTTCTTATGTTCTTATGTGTCAGGGGGACCAGTTAGGGTAAATGCATATGGTTATGGGAATAGGGCCTGGATGGGATTATGGTCGGTGTAGACTCGATGGGCCTAATGGCCTTCTCCTGCACTGAGGGGATTCTATGATTCTATGATTACCCACTACCTGAATACAATTAATAATTGATGCACAACTACAATGAACAGCAGTGTTTTGTTAGAACTTTTCGATATGTTGGTGAAATTGTTTACATTTTGCATGGGACAATTTCACCAATGGAATGGCAACATTACTATTAAAATCACTGGACATCACTGGCCAGACCAGCATTTGCTGTCAATCTCTAATTGTCTTTGAGAAGGTGATGGTGAACTTCCTTCTTGAGCTGCTGCCATCTATGTGGTGTAGGTACATCCATAGTGCTGTTAGGAAGAGAGTTCCAAGTTTTTGACCCAGCAACAGTGAAGGAATGATGATACAATTCCAAATCGGGATGGTGTGGGCCTTGGATGGGAATCTGCAGGTGGTGGTGTTCCCATGCATTTGCTCCCTTGTTCTTCTAGATGGTTGCAGTTGTGGGTTTGGAAGGTGCTGTTTAAGCAGCCTTGGTGAGTTCCTGCAGTGCGTCTTGTAGATGGTACACGCTGCTGCCACCGTGTGCCAGTGGTGGAGAGAGTGAATATTTAAGATGGTGGATGAGATGCCAATCAAGTATGCTCCTGGATGGTGTCTTATTTGAAGCCACTTTAAAATAGGTTCATGTAGTGTTCTTACTTTATATAAATGCAAGATGCAGCAAAGTTGTAATTCCTCACAAAGCCTTGCTAAACAGGGACATAAATGAAGCATCAGGCTGTAATACTTCAGAGCCAAGTCGGTGACCTGCCAGGTGAGTTCCATGCCAGGAGTGCAACATTTTTCAATTTATTGTATGCAGTACTGGCGTGCATCAAAGTTCAAATACTTTTCACAATCCCTCCTCCTCTGTCTTGTTAGAAATTGCAGTACTGTGCTGTATTAACAAACTTGTTTCAAGAAACTGTGGGAACAAATTTCACTTAGCCCCTCAAAACGGATTCAGGATTGCGATGTGGGACAAATCCACTCTAAACCTTAAAGTTGAAGGCAGCATTTCAGTGTGAATGCTGTGCTTACCCATGTGATTTCCGACTGAAGCCTATTGCTAAATGAACTGTTATGTGGCCTCAAGTTCATGACAGGTTAACATGACTTGAAGCTAACCTGCACTATTAAATGGCAGCCTGCATTTTTTAAAGTGGCGGTACATTCTGGCTGGAGTGGTTGTTGGAAATGGCTGGAGAAGAGTGTCTGACCTGCAGAAAGAGTTTTTTTCATTCATTCATGGGACATGGGCATCTGTGGCTGGCCAGCATTTATTGCACATCCCTAGTTGCCCAAGGACAGTTGAGAGTCAAATCACATTGCTGTGGCTCTGGAGTCACATGGAGGTCAGAGTAGGTAAGGATGGCAGATTTCCTTCCCTAAAAAACATTATTTTTGATTTGATTTATTATTGTCATGTGTATTAGCATACAGTGAAAAGTATTGTTTCATGTGCGCTATACAGACAAGTACACCATTCATAGAGGAGGAGACGAGAGAGTGCAGAATGTAGTGTTACAGTCATTACAGGGTGTAGAGAAAGGTCAACTTAATGCAAGGTAAGTCTATTCAAAAGTCTGATGGCAGCAGGGAAGAAGTTGTGCTTGAGTTAGTTGTTACGTGACCTCAGACTTGTGTATCTCTTTCCTGACGGAAGAAGGTGGAAAAGAGAATGTTCGGGCTGTGTGGGGTCCTTAATTATGCTGGCTGCTTTGCCGAGGCAGCAGGAAGTGTAGACAGAGTCAGTGGATGGGAGGTTGGTTTGAGTGATGGATTAGGCTCCATTCATGACCTTGCAGTCTTCGGCAAAGCAGGAGCCATACCAAGCTGTGATACAATCAGAAAGAATGCTTTCTATAGTGCATCTGTAAACGTTGGTGACAGTTGTAGCTGACATGCCAAATTTCCTTCATCTTCTGAGAAAGTAAAGGCGTTGGTGGGCTTTCTTAACTATAGCGTCGGCATAGAGGAACCAGAACAGTTGTTGGTGATCTGGACATCGAAAAACTTGAAACTGTCGACCCTTTCTACTTCACCCTTGTTGATGTAGACAGGGACATGTTCTCCATTATGTTTCTTAAAGTCAATGACAATCTCCTTTGTTTTGTTGACATTGAGGGAGAGATTATCGTTGCCGCACCAATTCACCAGATTCTCTATTTCATTCCTGTACTCTGTCTCATCATTGATATCCGACCAACTATGGTGGTGTCGTCAGCAAACTTGAAAATTGAATTGGAGGGGAATTTGGCCACACAGTCATAGGTGTATAAGGAGTATAGTAGGGGGCTGAACATAGCCTTGCGGGGCACCGGTGTTGAGGATAATCATGGAGGAGGTGTTGTTGCCTATCCTTACTGATTATTGTCTGTGAGTTAGAAAGTTCAGGATCCAATCGCAGAGGGAGGTGCCGAGGCCCAGGCAATGGAGCTTGGAGATGAATTTTGTGGGAATAATAGTGTTGAAGGCTGAGCTGTAATTAATAAATAGGAGTCTGACATAAGTGTCTTTGTTATCTAGGTGTTACAGGGTTGAGTGCAGGACCAGGGAGATGGCATCTGATGTGCACCTGTTGTGGCGATAGGCAAACTGTAGTGGATCCAGGTAGTCCAGGAGGCTGGAATCGATTCATGCCATGACTAGCCTTTCAAAGCACTTCATAATGATGGACGTCAGAGCCACCAGCCAATAGTCATTAAGGCACACTGCTTGGTTTTTCTTAGATACTGGGATGATGGTTGTCTTCTTGAAGCTGATAGGGACCTCAGATTGTTGTGAAGAGAGGTTGAAGATGTCTGTGAATAGCCCCACCAGCTGATCCGCGCAGTATCTGAGTGCTCATCCAGGTATCCCATCCAGGCCAGACACTTTCCGTGAGTTAACCTTCGAGAAAGCTGCTCTGACATCTGCAGTGGTGACCCCAGATACAGGTTCATCCGGAGCTTCCAGGGTGGAGGGCATGTTCTCACTGAACTCTTGCTCAAAATGGCCATAGAATGAATTGAGCTCATCAGGGAACGACACATTGAGGCCGGTGATTTTACATGCCTTCATCTTGTAACCTGCTATGTCTTGCAGACCTTCCCATAGTTGGCAGGGAATCAGATGGATAGTCATCAGTAGATTCTTAATTCCAGATACTTTTTATTGAAATTAAATTCCACCTTCTGCCATGGCAGGATTTGAATGCGGGTCCCCAGAACATTGGCTGAGTTTCTGGATTAAGAATCTAGTGATAATAACACCAGGCCATTGCCTTCCCGAATATTTAGTGTGGTAAATATGCTACGAGTGGATGAGGAGCATTCTCCAAGTTCTCTGATGTTGCACTGGAAGCCTTAACAGAGGGGGTGCACAGGAGAGGAGATTCCTCTATTCAGAGTGGAGCAGGAGGCTCTCTAAGCAAACTTTGCAAAGGCAGCAGGAAGAGATAGCCATTGGCACTGATTTAATCTGTGTAGCCCCACGAGTCTGGATGCAGGACAGGAAGACGTTTTTCACCTAACAGAAGTGGTCAAATTCAATGAATTCATCCTCAAATGCCATCTCCTTACAACTAAGCCAATAACCTGTCATACTATTCAATTCACCACATTCAATTCATTGACCTACCAACCTTCCCTATCAATCACAACTCATACCTCACATTCATTGCTCCACTTCACTCTCACACATATGTATCACTGCTGCAAGTCTCACTCATACCTCACAGCTTCACACACTGCCAGCTACTCAACCATTACAGGCACATCAGCCAATCAGTTGGACCACATTCACTGATCGACTTGCAACACGAGGTAGCACATAACAGTAGGCAGCAAGAGTTAACTGGGGGGAGACAGGCATGGCTGCAAACCTTCATCGCCATGAAGGAGATGGTGCTGGTCCTCATTGGAGTAGCCATGACTGTGGCCATAGACAGCAGTGAGGCTGAAACCATTGAAGATGACATTGCATTCACTAATGTCCTTTAGGGAAGGAAATCTGTTGTCCTTACCTGGTCTGGCCTACATGTGACTCCCAAGCTACAGCAGTGTGGCTGACTCTCAACTGCCCTTAGACAGCGAGGGATGACAATAAATGCTGGTGGTATGGTGGCAGAGTGGTTAGCGCTGCTGCCTCTCAGTGCCAGGAAACCAGGTTCAATTACAGCCTTGGGGTGACTGTGTGGAGTTTGCAAATTCTCTCCGTGTCTGTGTGGATTTTCTCCAGGTGCCCCAGTTTCCTCCCACAGTCCAAAGATGTGCAGGTTGGGTGGAATGGCCAGATTAAATTGCCCCTTAGTGTGCCAAGTTGCGTAGGTTAGATGGATTAACCACGGCAAACATATGGGATTACAGAGATAGGGTGGGGGAAAGGGCCTGGGTAAGATACTCTGTTGGAGAGCAGTAGACTGGATGGGCCAAATGGCCCCTTCTATGATATGAAAGCAATGTGCAAGCAATCACTGGCACCGTGGAGGAACCCATGATCCTGGTGAAGCAGCATGTTCTCCTGTGCCAGGAACGGTACCAGTAGCACTGGAAGTACAGGCACTGTTGTTCTTTGAACAACATTCTTATTATTCATACTCATCCAGGAAGTGCCTTCCGTTTCCAGGAAGGAAAGTTGGAGCTTTGTTCCAAAACAGGAGAGATTTTGTCACACGATGTGGAATAGGTACAGATTTTTATTCCATTATTCCGGGTATAAATCAATATTTGCAACATGCTGAGAGTCAAAACGTAAGAACTCACTTATTGTGACCCTGAAGCTTAGATTTTGGTTGTATTTAACTGCCCGAGTGACCTCAGTTGTTTGCGTCTTTTATCTGATCTATTTTTCATGGCATATTGTGCACCATAAGCAGATGCAATTATTTTTTTTAAATTCCTGACAGCCTTGTTAGCTGCCGGCTGTGCAGGATAATGCAGTCAGTGCTGCGCCAGTCCATTCCAGGTTAGCTTCATTCCGGCAGGCTTCCATGAAATCCATGTTTTGCGTCTAACCCTTCGGCTGCACTGGCTCCGGTTTCATTTCCTGACTTTTCAGCACAATCCGCCATTTCATAACCTTTAGAGAGCTTTTGTCACGGCGTATCATGGAGGCAGAGTAAGCGCCAGTGTGGATGAAGAAACAGTCAGGGCTCCCAAACCAGAAAACACTGTGTTCAGTCCCTGTGAGGGTGACATTGCAGACAGAATTATTTTTAAATAAAATGAAGGTACTGGTTGTAGTTGACAAAGGGAACAACGTTGTAAATTCGACCATTTTAATTTTTTTAAAATCTTGCAACAAATTTGAAACCTCACTGTCGTGTCGCACAGACAATGAAAATGTGCTACTTAATATTCATAAGTTACGTGAAGTGTTTGTTTCTTCTTAAAATTTCAGGAAAGGCTGTTATGAAAAACAGATTCATACTTCTGTACTCTTGTCTTGGAATTAGTTTTACACCACATCAATATTTTTGAACCATCATGTGTTAAAAGTCTGATGCATCCAAAAGCTCCTTCAGAACGTGATACTGAAACCTCACCAGCTCCCCAGTCAAATAAACACAAAAATACAATTGCTTATTTTTTGACCAAGTGTATCAGTGATTTATTCCTATCTGTGTTACAGAAATACAGTTGGATCGAAAATTGCTCACTTTTTTTCCAAATCTAACCTTTGTTATGAAGCATTTCCTCTGTGTTTAGCAGCACACTGCCAAAAAAAGAGACATTTTGCTTAAGCACGGGATTTCCTTGTAAGGAGTTGACCAGCAAATTTTCCATCGTTCATTTCCAGCCTAATTTTGCCGGGAATGAGAATGATAGTTTGGAAGGATTCACTGCATGTTTTTCAGTATTCTGAAAGGGACAGGGGCACTTAGGATTGAGTTGAGTATCACTTTGCCCACCACTGACAGTTTCTGACATGCCCTTTCCATCCTTACGTATTAGCACGTGGCCTCCCCTGTAGTTGTGTGAAAACACACGTACAAAATAGGCCTGATCTTTCATTGTCCAAGGCACATAAATGAGGGCATTCTCCGCAAACAATACCTTGTGTGTTGTAATGCTGGATCCCCAGGCAAAAGCTAGTCATTAATTATTGAACCGAATATAATGAAAATCGCGTTCACTTCATGATACAGTGCTTCAATTAGTGCAGAGAATTGTACAGTAATGATCCTGCAAAATTGGATAGTACAATAGAAATTCAGGATTTGAGCTGAACTGTGATTTAGAACTGAGTCCCAAAATTAGTAAAGTAAACTGGATTGATTTATACAAATACCAGTTTTATTTTCTTTCTTCGACACATTTTTACTGGCGCATAATTGCTGTCAGCACTCCACTGAGCATTCTTCATATTTCAGCCTTTTCTAGACAATGGCTGTCAGCCAGCAACTTGACCATAAGGATTATTGCGACAACGTTCAGTTTTGTCCTCATCCAAGGTCCATACATGCACACTTTCCAGAGGAGGTCGCTAGATAACAACCGAGAGCAGGAAACCTGGCTTACTTATCTTTTGTGTAGCCTAGCCTCAAGGCACTGACGCAGTTTGTAACACCCCACCAGCTGCTTAGTTGAGATCAGCTCACCAAGCACTGCATTTGCCAACCTCGATAACTAGCAAAAAGTTAAGCAACAGCTTCAGAAAAAGTATCAGGTATTCAAACAAGCTGACAATTTATGGATGGCTCTAATATGATAAGCCTAAGAAATGTGAAATAGGTTGCTTTATGGGCTTTGGAACTAAACTGTGGGTTCACATACATTCTTCACTTGTGTTAGACAAAATAAAATCATTAAAAAAAATGGAAAATTCAAATATTGGTATGAGTTAGTCAGTTGTACATTCTTGGGTGGGGTGTATTGAGGAACGCTCTTTCAGAGCATTATTTGCACCTTTTGGTTAAATTTAAGCACCTTTATATTTAAAACTTGATAGATTTTTTATCTGAAGAGGGTATATTTGGAAATTTAACATATTATCCAAGCCAATACTTTCCCAAATGTTACCTCAACACTCCTCTTACATCCAATATCTCCACTCCAGTTGGTAAGGTCCACCCTGCCCCACCCAGTACCTGATCTTTTCACATTCTCTTCCTCCAAGCCTCCCAGTCTTTGACTGGCACTTGCCTCCCTCTTCTCGCTTAATTCTATTTCCTCTTCTTCTCTCTATCTAAGCTTTTTCAATCACAAATGGTGCAATCTTACCGGCCATTCATGCCACGCCTCCGCTGCAGTGAGGTCAGAGAATTTGGCACCCAGCCGAAACTCCGTTCACTGCAGCGGGAAAGGAAAATCCTGCTGGCGTGAATGACTGTAAAATTAAAGTTAAATTATTAGTCACAAGTAAGGCTTACGTTAACACTGCAATGAAGCTACTGTGGAATTCCTATAGTTGCCACACTCTGGCACCTGTTCGGGTCAATGCACCTAACCACATCTTTCAGAATGTGGGAGGAAACCAGAGCACCCAGAGGAAACCCACACAAACATGGGGAGAACATGCAAACTCCACACAGACAGTAACCCAAGCTGGGAATCGAACCCGGATTCCTGTAGCTGTAAGGCAGCAGTGCTAACCACTGTGTCACCCCTATGATATAATTCCTCCATACTCTTCTTCCATCTCCCTTCAAATTTGAGCTGACATTCTCTTCAAGCACTCCACTGTTCTTTCCTACTTCTCATGTGGAAGCAACACATTTCAAGAGGACCAATGGGTGAAAATGCAAAAATACACAGCAGATAAAATGTAATGCAGAAAAGTATAAAGTGAGACATTTTTGGGGATGAATAAAGAGATACAAATAAACTAATGGCCCTATTTTGAAGGTATTGCGGAAGCAGAGAGATCTGAGGGCTCAGGTACACAAATCTTTGAATGGACAAGTTGATAAATGTGTTTAAAAAAAACATATGGAACACTCGTTGTGGGAGTGTCTTCATTGTATTATAGAGACATACACCAGAAGTTTACCGCCCCACCCATGGAATCAGAGTGGACGAAGGGCAAACAACAGAAATGTTCATTGACCTCAAACAGGAATTTCTGCTCCCACTCGAGCAAGGCCATAAAATCCCGCCCATAGAGTGGGAATCTCTGCCACTGGTTGGTTTCCATCGGCAGAGGCGGCTTGCCATTGGCTGCCAGCAGGATCTTCCGGTCCGGCTGATGTCTATGGTGTTGTGCGTGGCTCTCCTGTTCCGTCACTGTGGAACAACTGCAGGGGCTCACCTGGAGATCCTGCTTGTAGAGTAGAAAAGCAAGGAAGTTATGTTAAACCTCAAAACATTGGTTAATCCTCAGCTGGAGTTGTGTCCTGATCTGAGCACCACAGTTTTAGAAGAATGTTAAGGTCTTGGAGAAGGTCCAAAGGAGATTTAGTGGAATGATACTAGGGTTATGGGACTTAAATTACATGGATAGACCAGGAAAGCAGGAAAAGTTAAGGGGAGATTTAATGAGGTATTCAAAATGATGAGGGACTTTGATGGAATAAATAAAGAGAAACTGGTTCAACTGGTGGATAAATTGATAACCAGAGAAGACAGATTTGGAAGAAGAGCCAGATTTTATTTTAAATAACTAATTAGTATAGGAATGATGGGCCGAATTAGCTCCTTTTCCCTTCAACATTCTATGATCCTGGTGTCTACTGGTTAGGGATTTGTAAGTGGTGGGGTGAGGGGTGAAGGAATGGGGGAACAGTTCAGGTGTGAAAACAGGCTTTTAGCTTCAAGGCGTGTAGGTACTTTGTTTAAAAACAGGCTCACTGATTGATGGGCTTGGCTCCCTGTCTAGCAAGGACACTGAAGAATTGGCTGGAGGCCCAGGATGTTCTGCATTGTTTGTGGGAGAGATCATGGGAAGGTGGGTGGATGGATCGAGCATAGTGGAAGGGTCAAAGTTGACCACGGGGGTGTACAAAAAGAAATTGAGGGCAGTGTTGTGTGTTATGATAGCCACAAAGGGCATGGCAGAATCATCCATAGATTTCTCCATGGACGTCATGGGGTACAAGCTTCCTTACTGAATGGGTGAAGGTGCCAATGAGGTAGGCAGGGGTTTTTAAACCTACTACTGAACCCATACCATTGTTGCACGTCACCATTTGAAGACTGCTTAGCTGTAAGCTGCAGACACTGCCGTGTTCTTTGGTACATAATAAAGGATGTTGATGACAGGAAACTGGCGCTTGGCTGAATTACGAATTTTGGAGTGGGGTGGGAGGGAACTTGAGGTAATGTTGGCGAGATATGTAAATCTAGTGGGGGGGGGAGAAGATCTAGTGTGAGGGGCCTTTAATTAGATTAAGATTTAGTGACATGAATGCAAATCAGGTTCTCACCCACTATGTGCATGAACCTGTTCACGTTGACGACGAGGAGCGGTGAAAATCAGAGCTTGCAATCTCACTGGCGAGATTTGCAATTTCCAGGTTTCGGTGGATCTTGAGTCCCTGCCGGCGATCTCACAGTTGAAGGCCACGATCTTACCAGTTCGGCACGCCAGTTTATCGACATGGTGAGCCGGTAAGATAGGGTAAAAGGTGAAAAATCAGGATTACACCTGGTTTGTTGCCTCTTACGATCTTACTGGCATTGATTTTCCGGCGGAATCAGCTTTATGCTTAGAAATGGTGTGAAGCCAATTTCAATATTACATAACATAAGAACATAAGAAATAGGAGCAGGAGTAGGCCATCTAGCCCTTCGAGCCTGCCCCGCCATTCAATAAGATCATGGCTGATCTGTTGTGGCTCAGTTCCACTTTCCCGCCCTCTCCCCATAACCCTTAATCCCCTCTCTTATCAAGAACCCATCAACCCGCTTCTTAAAAATATTTAGCGAGGCAGCCTCCACCACTTCAACGGGCAGAGAATTCCAGAGATTCACCACCCTTTGAGTGAAGAAGTTCCTCCTCAACTCCGTTCTAAACCGCCTCCCCTTTATTTTGAGGCTGTGCCCCCTAGTCCTACTGTCTTTTTTGAGCAGGAAGAGTCTCTCCACCTCTATCCTATCCATCCCATTCATCATCTTATACGTCTCAATGAGATCTCCCCTCATTCTTCTAAACTCTAACGAGTACAAGCCTAGTTTATTCAGCCTCTCCTCATAGCTCAATCCCCTCAACTCCGGCATCAGCCTAGTAAACCTCCTCTGCACTCCCTCCAGGGCCAAAATATCCTTGCGCAGGTGCGGCGCCCAAAACTGCACACAGTACTCCAGCTGCGGCCTCACCAATGCCCTATACAGCTGCAGCAAGACCTCCCTACTTTTATATTCAATCCCCCTCGCTATTCATGACATTATTTAAATATTATCAGTGAGTTCCGGATGCTATTGTCCGGGCTCACTTGAATGCACCCCCTCACCGATTGAGGTCACGTATGGTGCCCACTGCAGTGGCTGCAATCAGCGGAGGCGGGGGGGAGACAATGTTGAGGTGGTGGGGACGGGCGAGGAGGAGACCAGCACAGAGAGCGATGAAAACCAGCTCCCAATATCCCTGTGGCAGTTGGAGGGTGCAGGGGGTGGGGGGCTCCCAGTATACCGGGAATTGCATCTGGCCTCTTTCTTTTAACTACATTGTACAGTTGCGACTGGGAGCTCTGCCAAAAGATTGGTGTGATTTTTTTTCCTGTTTTCATGCTCATTTGGCACTTAGAATTTTTTAAATAAAATTCCACTTGAAGAGTGTGGGCTCAAGGTCCCATCCAAAATCTTTTAAAGGGACTGCAGGAACTTAGTGGATTGGTCATGACTATATGTTGAAAGGTGCGGGCCAAGTCAAGAAAGCCATGTAAAATGTTATATGAGGCAGAATTTTTATGCAGCACTATCTTCAGTGCTCCATTAATTTACAATGTACAAGTCAGGAATATAATGGAATACTCTACTTGCATAGATAAGTGCAGCTCCAACAACAATCAAGAAATTTGAAACCATCCAGAACAAAGAAGCCTGCTGGATTATCATCTCACTTTAGAATTGTCTCTCTATTTCCTTCCAACCAAAATGAATCACTTCACATTTCTCTGCATTGAGCTTCATCTGTCGCCTGCCTTCCCATGCCACCACCTTGTCTGTGTTCCTTTGAAATTCTACACTCCTCACAGTTCACAATGCTTCCAAGTATTGTATCATGCACAACGTTTGAAATTGTGCCCTGTACACCAAGGCCTAGGTCACTAATATATATCAGGAAAAGCAAGCTTCCTAACACTGACCCACAGGGAATTCCACGACAGACCTTCTTCAGCGTAAAAACATCCATTAACCAGACACTAGTCTCTCTGTCACTCAACCAATTCCGTATCCATGTTGTTAATGTCCCTTTAATTTATGATCTGTAATTTTGCCCACAAGTCAGTTGTGTGGCACTGTATCAAATGCCTCTTGAAAGTCCATGCATACCATATCAACAGCGTTGCCCTCATCAACCCACCCTGTTTTGTCTTGAAAAGTTATTTAAGCATGATTTTCCCTCATGAAATCTGTGCTGGGTTTCCTTAATTAACCCACATTTGCCAAAGTGACTATTAATTCTGCCCCAAATTATTTCTTCCACAAGTTTCTACACCACTGAAGTTAACTGTAGTTGCTGGCCTTATTGGTTTTGAACGATAATTGATTTTCCTTTTTAGAAAGCCATAACTCCCTGCTGAGGGGCAGTCCCTCCGATGGCAGTAAATGCAGCTTTGGCCTGGCAACTGTTATGGGACAGGAGGGAGTTTGATGTTTCATATCCCCCCACCCACCGATTGTCTTGGGTCCATACTTCATATGGGCTGCCAGCATTGCCAAATGGAAATTCCAGTCAATGTGGGAATGGGGCCTTCTATTGATAATTGGCCTGAATTGGCTGCCTCCTTTTTTTGTGATGGATGTTTGGTCCATCTCTGAGTTGTCCTCACTGAGGTTGGGATTGGGGTGGCAAACTGGCATGGCGGCGGGGTCACCCGTTGCATACTTTTCTCCGATTTGAATGCTGACCCATTTATATATCCTAAACCTTGAAGGGAACTATTTTCTATGTTTGAGTGAAATAAATATTTCATTTTTTTTCTCCTTTCTCTGCCATTTGCTTCCTGTCTAGCATCTCATAATGGTGTTGTGGAGTAGGGTTCAACTAAGGCCTTCCATTTGGGGTAGCATTGTAGCTCAGTGCCAGTGACCTGGATTCGATTCCCAGCTTGGGTCACTGTCTGTGTGGAGTTGCATGTTCTCCCCGTGTCTGCGTGGGTTTCCCCCAGGTGGTCCGGTTTCCTCCCACAGTCCAAAGATGTGCAGGTTAGAACATAAGAACATAAGAAATAGGAGCAGGAGTAGGCCATCTAGCCCTTCGAGCCTGCCCCGCCATTCAATAAGATCATGGCTGATCTGTCGTGGCCCAGTTCCACCTTCCCGCCCTCTCCCCATAACCCTTAATCCCCTTGCCTATCAAAAACCTATCGACCCGCATCTTAAATATATTTAGCGAGGCAGCCTCCACCACTTCAACGGGCAGAGAATTCCAGAGATTCACCACCCTTTGAGTGAAGAAGTTCCTCCTCAACTCCGTTCTAAACCGGCCCCCCTTTATCTTGAGGCTGTGCCCTCTAGTCCTACTGTCCTTTCTGAGCGGGAAGAGTCTCTCCACCTCTATCCTATCCATCCCATTCATCATCTTATATGTCTCAATGAGATCTCCCCTCATTCTTCTAAACTCTAACGAGTACAAGCCTAGTTTATTCAGCCTCTCCTCATAGCTCAACCCCCTCAACTCTGGCATCAGCCTAGTAAACCTCCTCTGCACTCCCTCCAAGGCCAAAATATCCTTGCGTAAGTGCAGCGACCAAAACTGCACACACTACTCCAGCTGCGGCCTCACCAGTGCCCTGTACAGTTGCAGCAAGACCTCCCTACTTTTAAATTCAATCCCCCTCGCTATGAAGGCCAGCATCCCACTCGCCTTCCTGACCACCTGCTGCACCTGCAGGCTGGGTTTTTGCGACTCATGCACAAGGACCCCGAGGTCCCTCTGCACCGTCGCCTGCTGCAGTTTTTCGCCATGTAAGTAATAGTCCTTCCTACCATTATTCCTACCAAAGTGGACAACTTCACACTTGCCAACATTAAATTCCATTTGCCAGTTCCTGGCCCATTCGCCCAGCCTATCTAGATCCTTCTGCAGACTTTCCACACCTCCCACACAATTTGCCATTCCACCAATCTTGGTGTCATCAGCAAATTTTGACACCATACACGCGGTTCCCTCCTCCAGATCATCTATATAAATGGTAAATAGCTGAGGCCCCAGCACCGACCCCTGGGGCACTCCACTAGTCACCAACCGCCAATCCGAATAGCACCCATTGACCCCCACTCTCTGCCTCCTATTTGACAGCCAATCCCCTATCCACGCTAACACCCTACCCCCAACTCCATGCCCCCTGATCTTCTGTAATAACCTCTTGTGCGGCACCTTATCAAAAGAATTGGTGAATTGGCCATGATAAATTGCCCTTTAGTGTTGGGGACTAGATAGGGTAAATGCGTGGGATAATGGGGATAGGGCCTGGGTGGGATTGTGGTTGGTGAAGACTCGATGGGCTGAATGGCCTCCTTTTGCACTGTAGGGTTCTGTGATTATTCATATATAAACAATCATCTGACATCATTGCTCAGTCTGGCCCTATTCTCACCCAATAACTATACAGTTGCCTTCGAAGGGTCCCTGGATAGCAGTAAAGAGCAAAAAAGTTTCATAACATGGGGATTCTGAGGTCAATAATTACACTCTTCTATCGTACCAGCTAAAATCAGCACAGGCAAGAGATCAGATCTGAAAGCTGTTTTTGGTTTGTGCGGCTCAGTTACTCAGTGCCTTAACCGGCCTTTGCAGGAACCCTACAGTTAATCATGTAAGTACACATTTGTAAGCATATGTACTAGTCCACTATAATTGGCTTGATGATAGACTTACATTGGAGGAATTACTGCAAATGTTCACTAAATTGGTACCCAGGATGAGGGGGAATGTTGAGAAGCTCAATAAGGGCCTATATTTACTGGCGCTTAGAAGAATGAGAGGTGATCTCATTGAGACATCCAGGATTCTGAAGGGGCTTCTAGGCTGGATGCTGAGAGATTATTTCTGTTGGTCATTCAGTTGCACCAAGCCGCGACAAGTTCAAAAAAAAATAAACCAGACAAAATCAGAATCAACCTAGGCAATGGCACATCCAGCCCTGTTGACACTGCAAAGCCCTCCTTGCCAATATCTAGGGGCTTCTGCCAAAATTGAGACAGTTGTCCCACAGACAAGTCAACCGCTTGACATAGTCATACTCACTGAATCATAACTTACAGACCATGTTGCAGGCATCTTCCACCCTGGCTCTGTCCTGTCCCACCAGCAGGCCAAACCCACCAGAAAAGATAGGACAGTGGTATCCAGTCGGGAGTGTGTGACCCTGGGAGTCCTCTACATTGACTGTGTGCCCCACAAGGTCTCATGGCATCAGCTCAAACATAAGCAAAGAAACCTTCTGCTGATTACCAGTTACCACACCCCACTCAACTGGTCAGTACTCCTCCATGTTGAACAGCATTTGGAAGGAGCAGTAAGGGTGGCTCGGGCATAGAAGGTACTTTGGTTGGGGGATTTCACTGTTCACCCCCAAAAGTGGCTCAGTATCACCATGACTAATCGAGCTGGTTGAGTCCTGAAGTGGGGCTGCTGGCGTTGGACTGGGGCAAACACAATAAGAAATCTCACAACACCAGGTTAAAGTCCAACAGATTTATTTGGTAGCAAACACCACTTGCTTTTGGGGCTCTGCCCCTTTGTCAGGTGAGTGGGAGTTCTGATCACAGACAGAACATGCTCTGTTTATGATCAGAATCCTCACTCATCTGACGAAGGGGCAGAGCCCCAAAAGCTAGTGGTGTTTGCTACCAAATAAACCTGTTGGACTTTAACCTGATATTGTGAGACTTCTTTCTGAGCCCTGAAGGACATAGCTGCTCGACTGGGTCTGCAGCAGGTGGTGGGTGAATCAACAAGAGGGAAAACCCTAATTGACCTCATCCATACCAATCTATCTGTTGCAGATGCATCTGTGCAAGACATCATTGGTAGGAGTGGCCTCCGCACAGTCTTTGTGGAGACAAAGTCCCATCTTCACATTGAGAATACCCTCCATCATGTTTTATGGCATTACTATCATGCTAAATGGACTAGATTGCAAACAGATCTAGCAACTCAAACTTGAGCATCCATCAAGTGCTGTGGACCATCAGCAGCAGCAGAAGTGTATATAACCACAATCTATAACTTCATGGTCTGGCATATCTGTCCCCCTTTTCCACTACCATCGAACTGGGGAATCAAACCTGGTTCTATGACAAATGCAGGAGGGCATACCGAAAGCAGATTACCTAAACATGAGGTGTCAACTTGATGAGGCTACAAACAGGACTACTTGCATGTCAAACAGTGAAAACAGCATGCAATATGCAGAGCTGAATATTCCCAATGGATCAGATTTAAGCTCTGCATCTTGCCACATCCAGTAATTGAGGGTATTTGACAATTGAACAACTCACTGGTGGAGGAAGCTCCACAAAAACCCCCATCTTCAATGATAGGGGATCCCCGTGGATCAGTGCAAAAGGCAAGGTCAAGGCATCTGAAACCATCTTCATTCAGAAGTGCCAAGTGGATGATCCATTTCAGCCTCCTCCTGAGGCCTCCAACATTCCTGATAGCAGCCTTCATTCAAACTCCATATGATATCAAGAAACTTCTGATGGCAATCAATACTGCAAAGGCTATGATGTCTGACAATCCAACATAGCAACAGTACTGAAGACTTGTCCTCCAGAACTATCTGAATCCCTAGCCAAGTGGTCCTAGTACAATGGCAACATTAGCATTTACACTATAATATGGAAAATTGCCCACGTATGTCCTGTCCATAAAAAAGATACATCTTACCTTCCCAATTAATGTCTCATCAGTATACTGATGCCAGTATGACATCAGGGAGTCCCAGCAAAACTGGAGACAATGGAATCGGGGGAACCTCTGTGCTAAGTATGACTCCAACCAGTGGAAGGGCGATGGATGTGATAGTTGGAGGTGCACCATCCTAATTCCATGACATTGCTGCAGGAATTCCTGGGTAATATCCTAGGCCCAACCATCTGCAGCTGCTTCATCAATGACCTTCCTTCCATTATATTTGCTGATGATAGCATGGTGTTCGACACCATTGGCGACTCCTCAGATGCTGAAGCAGTTATGGACATGGATAGCATTGAGAGTTGAGATGATAAATGGCAAGTAACATTTGCACGAAGCAACGACCATCTCCAATAAGAAAGAGTCCACCTATCTCCCTTCAACATTCAAAAGCATTACCATTGTTCAATCCTCCAACTCCAGCATCCTGGGTGTTACCATCAACCGGAAACTTAACTGGACCAATCATATAAATACTGTAATTCAGAGGCTGGGAATTCTGCAGAGTAACTCACCTCCTGACAGCCCAAAGACTGTCTACCATCTACATGGCACAAGTCACTTGCTTGGATGAGTGCAGCTCCACTTGCTTGGATGAGTGCAGCCCCAACACCACTCAAGAAGCTTAACACAATCCAACATAAAGCAGCTGGCTTGATTTACACTCTTTCCACGACTGAATACCAGGAGCAGCAATGTTTACCATCAACAAGGCGTACTGCAGCAACTCAAAAAGTGCCTTCAGCAGCATCTTCCAAAGCAGTGACCTCTCCCAATCATTAGGGTAAGAGTTGCAAGTGCAAGGGAACACCATCACCCACCATCCTGACTTGGAACTATATCTGCCTCCTTCACTGTCACTGGGTCAAAATCCTGGAACTCCCTGCTTCACAGTGCTGTGGGTGCACCTACACCGCATGGACTGCAACAGTTCAAGAAGGCAGTTCGCCACCATCTTCTCAAGAGCAATTTGGGATGAGCCTAGCCAGCGAAGTCCACATCCTGTGCAGGAATAAAAAAAGTCACCAGGAGATTTGGCTTTCTTGGTCATGAGCATTGGGTGACATTTCTGTCCCCCCCACTCCCCATGTGGGCCTAAGGCCCATCCCTCCTCCTCTGGGCCACCACCACAAGGACCTTCAATGCTGCAGGTGAGAGCCTGTGCATAGTCTCCTTAGATACCTGAGTTGAGCTGAGACTAGCTGCCATTGTTTGCTTTCAGTGGAAGTGTGTGCAAGAGGCCTACACTTGGCTCTGTGTGAAAACTGCAGGGGGGATTTTCTAGCCATTGTCACCGGTGGGAACTCATGTCATGGGTTCCCAATGGTGGAGGGTGTGAACAACAGGAAACTCTGTTGACAGAGCAGGATGAGAATGTCCCACCACTCACTTACGGTGGGCTGCAGAACACGTTGCAGGGGGTGTGTAAAAATCCTGCCCATCAGGTGTTGAATGTTAAACTTGCAAATTCAAATCATGAGTATCTTCAATTAACCTCAAGATTGTATGCTCAATCTAAATTTTCAAACAGGTATTTCTCATGCAGCATTACAGCACCTGTTTCACCCTCTGGACAAAATAACCCCTTCACAAAATGATAGTTGCTAATTAGCTTCAGTAGAGCATGACGTTTTCCCAATATACTATTGTTAATACCAAAAAATTCAATTTCTAAATGACAACTAGTTTCAAATTAAATTACCGTTTACATTTTGTGATATCTTATTATTCCAGAATGATCAGACATGACCTTATAAAGTAGCTTTACTTCATATGCAACGCATTTATGTTTTTTTTAGTCTTTTAAGAGCAGATGCGCTGAAGGCCTCCTCTAGTGTATTGTAATGATGTTTTTCTGTCAGGAAGTTGGGTTAAATGAAGCCACTTCCATCTACATCACTAATCCAGATTTTGAATCAGAGAATCATACAATCCCTACAGTGCAGAAGGAGGCCACTTGACCCATCGAACCTGCACTGACCACAATTCCATAACCCCACTCATTTACTCTGACTAGACCCCCTGAGACTAAGGGACAATTTAGCATGGCCAATCTACCTAAGCCACACATCTCTGGATTGTGGAAGGAAACTGGAGCACCTGCAAGAAATCAACGTAGACACGGGGAGAATTTGCAAACTCCAACAGACAGAGACCCAAGCCGGGAATCGAACCCGGGTCCCTGAAGCAGCAGTGCGAACCACTCTGCCACCATGCTGCCCATGCATCCTTAAATTTTTTACATTTAAAAAATTGTTTGCTTGATTTGATGCAGTTGCACTGTCTGACTAAAGCTCACATTTTAATCATTAATTTGTTAGTTTTCTCATTTTGGGCTTCTCTTTCTCTGTCAATATTTGCTCCCTTGAGTGACAAGGCTGCTTTGTATATTTTTCTTCAATTCGAGAACTTTGAAACTGTTGTCTTTCAGGCTGTTTGCAGCAGGCCACAGGCTGATTTAGTTTTGCTCTCTTGGTGTAGTTTTAGAAGGAGGGTTTCAGTGCTGGTAATATGGTGCCAACAATGACAAATAAAAGTCTTACAGCTGTTCAAGGAGTTCAATTCAGTGAATGTAGAGGGTGCTGTTGGCCTGTGTTATGGAGCAGAATCTGAAACTACATTAGCACGGAAATAACACACAAATAACCAGAATTGACAACTTGTAATAGAAAATGAGAAACACAATTATGCCATGATGGAGCAGCCCTTTAATTTATGCAGGCTTATCTTACAATCTGCAGGAAATGTAAAATATCTTTCTCCTTGTTTTAGATTTTACATAGTTACCTGGTTTTTATTAGCGAGCTGTACATATTTATTTCTAATCATTATTCATTACATTTTAAGTGATTCTACACACTGCAGTTCTCAGAGGTGACATCAGTTGATTCTGAACAGACTTAGTACAGTTAAGAAAAAAGACACCAGCAAGGATAAAATTTATATGCATAATACAGAAGACCTATCTGAGTTTCCTGAAAGCAGACTGTGTAGTCATCTGTTTTCTGTACAGTCCATGTGCTCTTTTTCAAGCGCATGAGAGAGTGTGGGTGTGCCCCAGCATATTCTGGAACATGAGGAGGCGATGGCTTGGTGGTATTATCACTGGACTATTAATTCAGAAACTCAGCTAATGTTCTGGGGATCAGGGTTCGAATCCTGCTGGCAGTTGGTGGAATTTGAATTCAATGACAAAATCTGGAATTAAGAATCTGCTGATAACCATGAAACCATTTTCAATTATTGGAAAAACCCACTAAACGCCCTTTAGGGAAAGAAATCTGGCGTCCTTCCCGGTCTGGCCCACGTGTGACTCTAGAGCCACAGCAATGTGGTTGACTCCCAACTGCCTGCCAAGGGCAACTAGGGATGGGCAATAAATGCTGGCCAGCCCATGACACCCATATCTCATGAATTAATAAAAAAAAATGTTGATTTGGAATCAGAGAGAGAGGAAGAGAATCAGAGAATCCTACAGTGCAGAAGAGGCCATTCGGCCCAGTGAGTATGTACCGACCACCATCCTGCCCAGGCCTTATTCCCAAAACCCCATACATTACCCGCAATTTAGTCAATCAATTTAACCTACACAATGTTGGAGTGTGGGAGGAAACTGGAGCACCTTAAGAAAACCCACACAGACATGGGGAGAATGTGTAAACTCCATACAGGCAGTGACCCAAGCCCGGAATCAAACTTGGGCCCCTGGTGCTGTGAGGCAGCAATGCTGTGCCACCATGCTGCCCTTAATCCCTGCAGTGCAAAAGGGGGCTATTCAGCCCACTGAGTCTGTACTGACCACAATTCCTACCCAGGCCCTATTCCTGTAACCTCACACATTTACCCTGCTAATCCCCCTGACTCTAGGGTTAATTTAGCATGGCCAATCAACCTAGCCTGCACATTTTTGGAGTGTGGGAGGAAACCGGAGCGCCCGGAGGAAACCCTTGCAGACACAGGGAGAATATGCAAACTCCACACAGACAGTGACGTGAGGCCGGAAATGAACCCGGGTCCCTGGCGCTGTGAGGCAGCAGTGCTAACCATCGTGCAGCCCATGCTGAAGTTGCACAGCTCAACTAACTGACATGATTCCATGATCCTGTCTTTGGAGAGGATAGGTACAGGCAATACCTGTATTATCTACTCATGAAAAGTAAGTGTCCTGGAGGAGTTTGCAGGAGAACAGGAAGATGGAGCAGAGGCTACAGGGTGGTTGCCCTCTGTCAAGTTTGAGCTCAATTCCTCCATACAGGTAGGCTAGCCAATGTACCCAATAACCCAGTGTGCATGCACATCAGCACCCTGCTCTATTTTGTCCCCCTCCCATGTCCTCATTCTCTGCAGCAGACCTTGTCCGCCATCTTACCCTGCAATAAACTGGCAGATGAGCCATTGGATACCCTGGCCTGTTTGCAGCCCACTCAGTGAGGAAGGGTCACTGACCTGAAAGCTTTGGATTTTGCAGCAAAGCTGGTTGACGTTTCCGTTCGGGCATTCAGTGGTGAAATTGTGCGACAAAAATAACCACTCCTTTAATGTCAGTAAAACAAAGGAGCTAGTCATCGACTTTAGGAAACATAGCTGAAGACATGCCCCTATCTACATCATTGGTGCAAAAATGGAAATGGCTGACACCTTCAGATTTCTAGATGTTCAGATCATCAACAATCTATCCTCTCCACGTCGATGCTCTCGTTAAGAAAGCTTACCAACACCTCTATTTTCTTAGAAGACTAAGGAAATTCAGCATGTCCACGCTGACTCTTACCAATTTTTACAGATGCACCACAGAAAGCATCCTTTCCGGATGTATCACATTTTGGTATGGTTCCTGCTCTGACCAAGACCACAAGAAACTACAAAGGGTTGTGAACGTAGCACAGTCCATCATGCAAATCAGCCTCGTCAGCTCTGCTGAAGGGTTATCCAGACTCACAATGTTGGCTGTATTCTCTCTCCACAGAAGCTGTCAGAGATTTGTCGACATTTTCTGTTCTTGTTTCAGATTCCAGCATCCGCAATTTTTTCTTTTATCTCCCATCCATTGACTCCATCTACACTTCCTGCTGCCTTGGGAAAGCAGCCAGCATTTATTACAGAAGGTCAGGGGGCATGGAGTTGGGGGTAGGGTGTTAGTGTGGACAGAGGATTGGCTGTCAAATAGGAGGCAGAGAGTGGGGGTCAATGGGTGCTATTTGGATTGGCGGTTGGTGACTAGTGGAGTGCCCCAGGGGTCGGTGCTGGGGCCTCAGCTATTTACCATTTATATAGATGATCTGGAAGAGGCAACCGAGTGTATGGTGTCAAAATTTGCTGATGACACCAAGATTGGTGGAACGGCAAATTGCGCGGAGGGTGTGGAGAGTCTGCAGAAGGACCTAGATAGGCTGGGCGAATGGGCCAGGAACTGGCAAATGGAATTTAATGTTGGCAAGTGTGAGGTGGTCCACTTTGGTAGGAATAATGGTAGGAAGGACTATTACTTACGGGGCGAAAAACTGCAGCAGGCGACGGTGCAGAGGGACCTCAGGGTCCTTGTGCGTGAGTCGCAAAAACCCAGCCTACAGGTGCAGCAGGTGGTCAGGAAGGCAAATGGGATGCTGGCCTTCATAGCGAGGGGGATTGAATATAAAAGTAGGGAGGTCTTGCTGCAGCTGTAGAGGGCACTGGTGAGGCCGCAGCTGGAGTAGTGTGTGCAGTTTTGGTCGCCGCACTTACGCAAGGATATTTTGGCCTTGGAGGGAGTGCAGAGGAGGTTTACTAGGCTGATTCCGGAGTTGAGGGGGTTGAACTATGAGGAGAGGCTGAATAAACTAGGCTTGTACTCGTTAGAGTTTAGAAGAATGAGGGGGGATCTCATTGAGACATATAAGATGTTGAATGGGATGGATAGGATAGAGGTGGAGAGGCTCTTCCCGCTCAGAAAGGACAGTAGGACTAGAGGGCACAGCCTCAAGATAAAGGCGGGACGGTTTAGAACGGAATTGAGGAGGAACTTCTTCACTCAAAGGGTGGTGAATCTCTGGAATTCTCTGCCTGTTGAAGTGGTGGAGGCTGCCTCGCTAAATATTTTTAAGACGTGGGTTGATAGGTTTTTGATAGGCAAGGGGATTAAGGGTTGTGGGGAGAGGGCGGGAATGTGGAACTGAGCCACGACAGATCAGCCATGATCTTATTGAATGGCGGGGCAGGCTCGAGGGGCCAGATGGCCTACTCCTGCTCCTATTTCTTATGTTCTTATGTTCTTAATCAAATGGGAATGAGAACCAGATCAGCCATGACTGAATGGCAGAGCAGACTTGATGGGCCGAATGGCCTAAATCTTATAATCAAGGACCGCATATACCCTAGATATACACCTTTCCACCTTCTTCCACTGGGAAAATGATACAAAATACTGAAAACATGTGCTAACAGATTCATGAACAGCTTCTTCCCTGCTAGCATCAAACTCTTGAATGGCCCTATTCTATATTGAAATGCTCTTTCTCTTCATTCTACAACTGCAATGTTATTTCCTGCATCCTACCCTTTTCCTTTTCCCCTATGTACTTCATGAACAGTACGTTTTGTCTGTACAGCATGCAATAAACAATACTTTTCACTGTATCCCAAGGTGACAATAATAAATCAAACAAGCCTGGAAGAAGACTGAAGGGGAAGTTAACAGCCATGGGTCGATAATCATGGACAATCCAGAGCGTCCAGCTACAGTGTTACAAAAGTATCAGCGATCTCCTTCAGTCTGCCAAGCTGAGCGCTCTTCCCTTTGGGATTTGTACGTGGCAACGGGAGAGAGTTCACTTGGTGCTGAGGGAATGACCATCCAGTTGTTGGTAAAGGGGTCAAGCAACAGCAGATCCTGTTGGATGCATGCCTGCATCTCAGCGAGAGGCACCCGTTGGCTTTTACTGACCTCCCCCCCCCTCACCAGGTTCCTGGGGAGTGGCTGAATGTAGGAGTAATTCATATGCCTCCATCATGGACCATTGAGCTGCCAGCAGTATAGGTGACATCCTTGTCTTTATGAGGAAACCAACAATCTGCTGGAAGGTGGCAGGTGGCAAACAGGAGAGCGGATTGGTTGAATGATGTTGTAGTTGCATAAACTGAACTTCATGAAGGAGGAGATCTTGGAAATGGCAGGGCAGCAGCACAGCGATGCTATAGCTGATGGTGAAGTACAAGTGCCAAGTGGGCACAAGGATATGCCTGGCACATGCAAGGCACAGTGCTCACCCATTCGATACATCGAACTCCACAACAGGCATAGGGGAATGAAGAAATAGGAAGTCCTTAACCCTTTAAAGTCTCTATTCACTCATGTAGGCCAGGAGCATGTGGATGCAGACAGCTGAAGAGACCAAAGGCCAGTCAGAAGGGATCTCCTGGAGAGTGCACGGTCACATCATTCCCCCTCACACTCCATCAGTGCTGACTCACACTCACTCTCACATTGGTGGAAATGCATTTGTGATTTGCTTCAGAATGACAAGATCTTTCTGTCCATCACAGTGTTGCCTAGGCACTGACAGAGGCTGTAGCAAGGCCACTAGTAGTCTGAGGACTGTGAGAGGCCAGGCCATACTAGATCCCAGGCTGATTTGATGGACTCAGCAACATGGCAACTGCTGGAGTCACAGTGTGGGATAAGGGAACACCTGGAAGAGCTGCCAGAGGTTTTACACATCATGCATGAACATTAGAGCATGATGTTCCCAGCCCTAGTGTTGCTAGGTGTCTGATAGGTGCATCCTTGGCTCACTATCACACAGAGCCGGGTTCAGCAGATCAATCAGTGAATGCTGGAGATGTGAGCAGAGCTGCATACCATCACATTGTCCACAGGCACTACGCAGTAGTGGCAGAGCTAGAGAGAGATGAGGCATTTGGAATCTCCACCAGGTCCTCACCCTCCTCTGGTCAGAGGGAGATAATAGTGTCCCTTTCAATGGAGGAGGAGTCGCTACCTTTTGCTTGTGGGAACTCCTCAGTGTGCTCAGTAGTCCCTCCGCCCCTCTGGCAGTGACAGCAGATTCAATTAGTTGAGATAATAGAGGACATTCCTGTAACAGTGCAGGAGGCCCTCAGAATGCTGGAATCCTGCAGGGCAGGCTTTGGGGAACCAGAAGACAGGTGTCATGGTCATCCCAGGCCCCACCTCCACCTTAGCTGCAAGTACGGGGTGGTACTTTGTAGGAGCGTGCGTAAGAGAGTGAAGAAGAACACTATGGTGTCAACAAGGATGCAAATAATGCAGCATTATTTTCTTGATTTTGTCCATTACTTTCTAAAGCATTTCATATTTTCTGCTGCTAACCTCCTCTTATTGTCAAAATTGTAAATGATTCCTGCCAGCTTTAACTTCTTATTTTATTTAATTCATTTAGGGCAGCGGTCTCCAAACTCTGATCTGGATGTGGCCCGCTGCGGGCAGGATATGGCCTGTGGGCCATAACTTGGAGATCCCTGATTTAGAGGATGTGAAAGTCACTGTCAAGGCCAACATCTCTTGCGACTTGATGGTCACTGGGACCAATGCTGCATCTTTGGTTGAATTTCAGCCCTGTGCTCAAACACATTGAATGTGCCACTTCCACATTGTCTCACCTATGTCTCTACACCTCCTGCAGCTGGGTCACGTCCAATTGCAGTCACTGATTTGGAGGTCTACCAGCTAATCTAGGCAGCCAGTTACTCAAATCTTTTGTCCTGCAAAGGTATTATATTCACATCTATTATTGTGTCTGCCAGCATGGACAAAATTAGTTTGCCATAAAGCTCTTAAGTTTTGAGATTTTATTCTAATGTTTTTCAACAGTAACCAAACTGTAATAACTTCACAACTTTTAAGCCTGTGGCGTTTTATATATTAAGGGTTTCAAATACTCATTTGACAGTACAGAACTTGAATCTTGCTGAAAAGAGACATTTTGTCAAAGCTTTTCACCTTGCACCCATTTAATATATGCAACTTCCATTACATACAAATCTAATGAGCCTGACTGACAATCTTAAATTGGTTGTCAGTTTAAATTGAGGATCAGTTAACAAATGTTCAATTGTGGAATCACATCTCATGTTGGACACTGAGTTTTACATTTTGCGAACACAGGCTGTTTGGGTACAGTTGATACTTTGCCCTTTAAGATTGTCCTGATGAGTTCAAGATGAAAAGCTTCAACAAAATGTCTTTTTTCAGCAATATTGAGGGTTGCTTTAACTTCTTGTGTGACTGGTTATAGGAAAATAAAACTCTTACATAAGTCTGTTATGTTCTATTTCTGGAACATTATGAGTGCAATCAGTTGTATGCACCCAACAAGCAAAGCTCCCTTCTCTTTCTGTGCTGGTTGCTAATTTCATTTTTTGAAAAAGAACCTTCTCTCCTCCTCTGAAGATGCAGATTTTTAATGCAATATAAATCCATAGGCGATGAAAGCCATCTGGCGCCTTCTCCAAATGATCATTTTTCGTGTGTAACCTTTCAAAGTCAGTGCTGACAGGCTCTTCAGCCAAGGGGAAATAACATAGCCAATCCTAACCCTGTTATTCTTCCATACCCAGGGATAATTTTCTGACCTTGCTCTCCCAGCAGGGAGTCTTACCTGTAAGACGTGCATGTAGAAAATTCAGGTGTACCATTCTTTTTGGCAGGTTGCTTCCTCACAAAGTAATTCGGCAGATCTTCTCCCTTGAAGATGTTAGCTACTTTCATAGAACTGCCTCCCAACACTGTACATAACATCTGATTCCATTGTTCGAAGAGGAACTGGTGTTACTCTGAAGAGAACATAGGTAACTGGATTAGTTTTATCAGCCCTCTTAAATATGTATATAGCACTGACTTAGTTTAAATTAACAGGTACTGTGGTGGGTAGGTGGGTAACTGTAAAAAATGGTAAAATGGTACTTTTAAAACTTATTAAATTAACAGCATGAGTGATGGCAGGAAGTTAAAATATTCTTAGCAGTTAAGAACGGAAGTAAACAACAATAATACCCTAGCAGAATAACGCTGTTGGGGGTCTTGATTTGATTTAATTTGATTTCATTTATTATTGTCACACATATTAATATACAGTAAACAGTATTGTTCCTTGCGTGCTATACAAAGCATACAGTTCATAGAGAAGGAAATGAGAGTGCAGAATGTAGCATTACAGCCATAGCTAAGGTGAAGAGAAAGATCAACTTAATGCAAGGTAAGTCCATTCAAAAGTCTGACAGCAACAGGGAAAAAGCTGTTCTTGAGTCATTTGGTACGTGACCTCAGGCTTTTGTATCATTTTCCCGACGGAACAAGGTGGAAGAGAGAATATCCAGGGTGCGTGGGATTCTTAATTATGCTGGCTGCTTTGCCGAGACAGATGGAACCGTAGACGGAGTCAATGATGGGAGGCTGGTTGGCATGATGGATTGGGCTATATTCACGACCTTTTGTAATTCCTTACGGTTTTGGGCAGAGCAAGAGCCATATCAAGCTGTGATACAACCAGAAAGAATGCTTTCTATGGATCTGTAAAAGTTGGTGAGAGTCGTAGCTGACATGCCAAAATTCCCTTAATCTTCTGAGAAAGTAGAGGCATTGGTGGGCTTTCTTAACTACAGTGTCAGCATGGGGGGGACCAGGACAGGACAGACTTGTGTGACAGTCTTCTGGTACAGGTTTCCATGTTGATATTTCTGTGTTAATGGAAGCATGCCTTATGTACCCTCTTATCTGTACAAGCGTCAGGCAGGAGCTAACAAATGGCACCAGCATGAAATAGCCTAAAAGATGACCTCAGCCTATGTGAAAGACAGAGGGGAGGTAATACTTCAGGTACTGTGGTCATTGGCCAGACTATTCAAAGTGATTAACATAAGTAAGCAACATGGCTTGAAAAATAGCACATCAAAGGGTGCTCAAGGGTTGAACTGACAATCCCTCTCAAACAACTGCTTTCTTCAGATGGATCTTGCTTGTCTCTCTTGTGCGGACCATGAATTGGATTCAATTTCAATTTGGCTTTTGGAGCAAGCAAGGAAATGGATTTGGGCTGGTGCGTTGGCTTTGGAACTTTAAGAATGGAGTAAATATTTTTAAAAAAGAAGACTGCCTATTTAGCCTGTTGCTTCTTAATAAACTACCTAATATTTAAATCACTTTTAAACTACCCGCGCCTTTGACCCCCATTGTGGAATTCAACTTAAATCTTACACTCCTCAACACTTATCCGTTCTCACAATT
The DNA here is from genome assembly GCF_965287045.1 of Carcharhinus amblyrhynchos. Taxonomy (NCBI): domain Eukaryota; kingdom Metazoa; phylum Chordata; class Chondrichthyes; order Carcharhiniformes; family Carcharhinidae; genus Carcharhinus; species Carcharhinus amblyrhynchos. The sequence goes on from NC_137326.1 coordinate 104,277,943, forward strand.
AATGGCACTTGATAAATGTCCTCCTTTTCTCTTTTAATACCTGCAATAGATAATATTTGACCGAGAACTCATTCATGTTTAGTTTGTTAAGTTTGCTTCAAATACCGAAGTGCTATAATTTGCATGAATTATTTTTGGTTGCTTCAGTTTTTTCTAATGAGCACTTCAGGGAAGTAGCTCAGCATTGTTCAGAGTGAACTTTTTGATCTCTGTGGTATAATGCACCAGTGACTGCAGCTTCTAATTTTTAACAGAAGATTAAGCTACGCTTTCTAAAACATTACAGAATATTTATTTTTAGCATTATGTGCACTGACAATGATTAAGCTATTAAATATTTCATACTTACCTTTCAAAATCCAACTTGACTTGCATTAATTTAAATTCACGTGGCTGTTTTTATTATTCTTTAACTTATACACGTGACTCATTCATTAATTGCTACCTAACATGTGAATTTCGGCATCTAATTCACACAAATGAATTATTGGACACTGACAGTTTCTGTGCTGGCACCCTGAGGAGTATGAGGCACACCCTGTGTGCAGTTTTGGTCGCCGCAACTGTGTGCAGTTTTGGCCGCCGCACTTGCAGAAGGATATATTGGCCTTGGAGGGAATGCAGAGGAGGTTCACTAGGCTGATACTGGAGGTGAAGGGGTTGGACTATGAAGAGAGACTAAATAGACTGGGTCTGTACACGTTGGAGTTTAGAAGGATGGGGGGATCTTATAGAGACGTATAAAATAATGAAGGGGATGGATAGGGTAGAGGTAGAGAGATTCTTCCCACTCAGAAAGGATAGCAGAACTAGATGGCACAGCCTCAGGATAAGTGGGGGGGCAGTTTAGATCGGAGTTGAGGAGGAACTTCTTCACTTAAAGGGCGGTGAATCTCTGGAATTCTCTGCCCGTTGAAGTGGTGGAGGCTACCTCGCTAAATATATTTAAGTCACGGGTAGATAGGTTTTTGATAGACAAGGGAATTAAGGGTTATGGGGAGAGAGCGGGAAAGTAGAACTGATCCACTTCAGATCAGCCATGATCTTATTGAATGGCGGGGCAGGCTCAAAGGGCTAGATGGCCTACTCCTGCTCCTATTTCTTATGTTCTTATGTGCTAAATGTAATCATGGTAGTTCATGCCCAATAAATGCCAAACAGCTTTGGGTTGTGTAAGTACTGCAGTAGAAACTCTGGGACTACAACAAATACCCCAGTTTTTTGACTAAGATCAAGCATCAGATCAAGCCCAAGATCAGGTGAAATGCCTTTTCTTGTCAGCTTGGATCTTGTATGTTGCTTTTGTGGGGACCATGAATTGGATTCAATCTGAATTTGAACTGGTTTTTGGAGCAAGCAAGGAGATGGATTCAGGCCACTCTGCTCATTGGCTTTGGAGATTTAAGAGTGGAATTAAATTTAACAAAAGTATGACCAATACTTGAGAAGCAAATTTGATCTAGATGGCAAGTATAAGATTGAGGTCAAGCCTGCAGCCTGCAGCATCAGGAAAGATTTGCTGGAACCTGGAATCCAAATGACATTAAGTTGAAAGTGAGACTTTCCTGATCCCAGTACCTTAATAAGTGAATATATTAGGAGATTGTGAGAAAACATTAACTGTGAAATTCTCCCTGGTTAAAAATACTTCTGATAGCCACTGATATCTTTTGGATAAGGTACCTTAAAGCTGCAGGGCCTTTGGAACATGGGAGTAATAGCTTTTTCAGGAAAGGCGGCAAAAAGTCAGAAATTAAAGGCTTTTACACGTGCTTGGCTTATTTGTACTTGAGTGAAACATTTTGGAAGTCCATATAGAGCATCAGTCAGGAATGAAATAATAAGGCTGCTCAAATAAGACAGGTAGAGAATATATCTGTGAACGTTATACTAGTTTCAACTCTGTTCCACACTGCTACTGTGCAGTGGCAACATGAGTGGTATTTTCCATTAACAAGATTCTGCTGTCAAGCCAAAAAGGCGTCCTGCCTATCACATAAATGGGCAACATGGTGTATGAATTCCAGTGCTGGTGCAATGCCAGGTGTGTCGGCTGTACTTCCCAGTGACTTGGCTGGTATCTAACAGCATGTTCCTTTGATTACTCATAGAAGGCAAAGTTCTGACCATGCTCAACCAGCCCATGCTTATAAAACTCTGAACATAATGTTGAATGTTAGATGTGACTCTGCAATTAAGCATCACTTGCTGAACAATCCAGAGTGTGTTCAGAATTGCACTATCAATGAATTTAAAGTTATCGATTGGGTTTGCAATGTGGTTCACTTACGCTTGCTAGAAGCTGCATATTTTCACATACAGGAACCTGCCTTCTGTAGGATAAAGAAACATGTCCAGGTCTCTTTTGAAGTAAAAAAAGTACATGGGATGGTAATTCCCTAGTGCATTCTTCGTGGCAACATCCTGACCAGAGTTGACTTGCCAACCAGTCAGTATCTTTTCTCATGCACTATAAATTGTTAATTGCTTTGAAATTTGGCATTCTTGCATCTGTCCTGATGAGTGCAAGATGGAAAGCTTCAACAGCATGTCTTTTTTAAAAATTCTGTACCATCAAGCAGCTATTTTGAAATTATAAAGAGGGAAGGAATTTATTTTGTAAAAAAAAAGATATATTTTATGAACCATTTTCAGAACTGAAGAATCTCTGTCATTTTGATTGAATTCATATTACTGTTTTGATATTTTATATAGCCATTGTCCAAGAATTCTCCAGATGAATTTTCCATTGTTATGAACCACATGGATATTATCTGCAAGGATGTCTCAACTTGAAACACCAGTTAATCGTATTGTATGGTTTTGTTTTTGGACTGGTGTGAGGAGTCACGTGAAACCCCAGTGAGAATAATGAGACCAGTAGTCAAGTGACAATTACTGAAGACTGTTTATTAAATTATATGAAAGACAAATACACAGGAATAGGACTATAATACTCTAAGACAATTAAGTATGTGAATTACTAATCACACCCACAATTTATGTGGAAATTACTCCTTGTTCCAAGATATACCTGTGATCCTTGAACTTCTTAAGACTTTTCCATTCCCAAACAACATCCAAATTAGATAAACCAACAAGTCAAACCCAGCTTATAGTTACCACACAATATAAGGTGGATGATCAAGTCTGGAAAATATATTTTCCTGGTCCAGTAAAGATATTTAAATTGCCTTTGTGAAGGTCCCTGCACTACCTTAGCTCCAAGACTTCTCAGATATTATAATGTCCTTTCAGCTGTGAGATGATTACTGGCCTGTTGGCACTTAGATATTACAATTGTCTCCTGGCTGTGAGGTGTTAAACTGGTCTGCTGGCTGTTAAATAGTACAATGTTTTCCTGCTTCTGCAGGTGTTGGCAATTATACCCTGGTTCCTCTTTGATTTTCCCCTCTGTATATTTGGGCTGTCTGCATCTCTCACATTCTATGACTCTGAAAGTTAGCATCTGTATACCTCCACTGATCTCTCAGTTGTCTAGGTAAGCTGTTTCCTGGTGCTGTGGCTATTTATACCTGATTCTGTCTGGATACCTGCTAATTTCTTTATTGGCAAAAATCACATCTCATCAACTCTTTTGAATGCTGGTTACAGCAGTCACTAGGCAGGTTCTTTTCCTGTTGGTGGGCAGATCATGTCCTAGCAATCCTTGTTGAATTCTTGTTTCTGCTGTACTAGGCAGATCCATGACACAATTGGTTTATATTATATCAAGGCCCTGAATTTTGCACTTGATTGGCACATGCAAACAATACGTTCAGAAGCAGTTGCAGTGTCTGCTTCTGACCATGAATATCAGAATGATGTGAATTCACGTTGATTGGCCAATTAATGGACAGCCAATGAGAAATATGCCCAGATGGCGCAGTACTGCCTGCACTAGCAGGATCATAGCAGGCACTGGATCAAATGGAGACTCTGATGGGTTATAAGGTGAGTGTAGGCAGCTACCTGAAGGCTGCTGGGAGTTGGGGAGGAGCCGAACAGAGCTATCAATGAGAGACTGGAAAAGTTAGCATCAGTGAACATAAGAAATAGGAGCAGGAGTAGGCCATCTAGCCCTTCGAGCCTGCCCCGCCATTCAATAAGATCCTGGCTGATCTGAAGTGACTCAGTTCCACTTTCCCGCTTTCTCCCCATAACCCTTAATCCCCTTGTCTACCAAAAACCTATCTACTCGTGTCTTAAATATATTTAGCGAGATAGCCTCCACCACATCAACGGGCAGAGAATTCCAGAGATTCACCACCCTTTGAGTGAAGAAGTTCCTCCTCAACTCCTTTCTAAACTGCTCCCCCCTTATCTTGAGGCTGTGCCCTCTAGTCCTGCTGTCCTTTCTGAGTGGGAAGAATCTCTCTACCTCTACTCTATCCATCCCTTTCATTATCTTATACGTCTCTATAAGATCCCCCCTCGTCCTTCTAAACTCCAACGAGTACAGACCCAGTCTATTCAGCTTCTCTTCATAGTCCAACCCCCTCATCTCCGGTATCAGCCTAGTGAACCTCCTCTCTGGTATCAGCCTAGTGAACCTCCTCTTCACTCCCTCCAAGGCCAAAATATCCTTGCGCAAGTGCGGTGACCAAAACTGCACACAGTACTCCAGCTGTGGCCTCAACAGTGCCCTGTACAGCTGCAGCAAGACCTCCCTGCTTTTATATTCTATCCCCCTCGCTATAAAGGCCAGCATCCCATTTGCCTTCTTGATCACCTGCTGCACCTGCAGACTGGGTTTTTGCGACTCATGCACAAGGACCCCCAGGTCCCTCTGCACTGTAGCATGCTGCAGCTTTTCGCCCTTTAAATAGTAATCCCTCCTACTATTATTCCTGCCAAAGTGGATAACCTCACACTTGCTAACATTGTACTCCAGTGAGGGCTTCAGCAGCTGGTGGGTACTCTGCCCCACAATTCTCAGATAATTGCCTGTGTTCTCTGGTTGACTCATTGAGTACCTGATGTAAAATACTCATGCAGTGGGATGGCAAAAGGATGTCAACCAACTGACCAAGAAGGCATGGGTGGAGGTGGCTGCTCAGGTGAGCGGGCATGATGTTGTGCACCGCATATTGATGCAGTGTTGAAACAGTCAATGATCTCCTGCACTGAATACTGACTTGGCATGGAACTGGGTATATATGGATGGGTGTATGCATCATGGGAGCTGTCAGGGTACCTTGCACAGACTTGCAGAATCTGGGTGTTGTGGTCTCATACTATCTGCTTGCAGTAATAACCCTTTCTATTCAAGAAGGCACCTACTGATCTGCTGGCATCGGCCACGTGTGCAGTCTGTTGGGCTCTGAATGCAGTAGAACCCAGCAACAGCTGCAAAGTTTCTGGCTCATTCAGCCTGGTTGGTTTGGTCCATCCAGTAATGATGCCGCCTGAACAGAACTTCAGGTGCTAAAAAATTGAGGGCCACTGTGACCTTCAGAGCCAGTGGCATTGGCTGCCCACCCACACAATTGGAGGTGACCTCCAACCCAATCATAGATCATAGAATCTGACAGTGCAGAAGGAGGCCATTCAGCCCATCGAGTCTACACCAATCACAATCCCACCCAGGCACTATGCCCATTATCCCATGCATTTACCTTAGCTAGTTTCCCTGACACTAAGGGGCAATTTTTAGCATGGCCAATCTACCAAACCCGCACACCTTTGGAGTATGTGAGAAAACCAAAGTACCCAGAGGAAACCCACGCAGACATGAGGAGAATGCACTGCGCTGCCTCATGTAGCATAATGATGTCACGGCGTCCCAAAAGAGGTGGAGCCTCCTGTGGCACTGGACCTTGGACATGTTGAGGTGGCTGGATCACTGCCTGTACATTCTGGCAGGTGAGGATAGTGGCATCTTCTGCAATGCTCTCCACCTTGCTCTCCCTGCTGGCCCTGCTCATAAAAGAAATACTTCAGAAGATATTCAGAAATACTTCTGAATACTTCAGAAGAAACCACAGGAAAAGATCCAAAACCTCAGCATAATGCAGCAGCTGAACTGCTAAAAACTCACTCAGTCAATGCCCCCTTTTATTCCGGCCTTGGATGAGAAATGTGAAAAAATAGGATGGTTACTTGCCCTTGTGACGAGTGTGAAATCATACGGGCAAATAAAACTGCCTTCAATTGCCCTATGAATTGCTTAAAGTGGTTGATTAATTGTTGGTGGGCCATTTTTGACTCCTGCATATGCTCGCTGACAGTATTGTCAAACAAGTGTGCGATGATGTTGGGCTGTGTGTCTGATGTCTTCTCACGATATTTCACTGTCTTCTGTGTTGGTGTCATTCCCACTGCTGCCACTTAAATTACTGGTCTGAATGTTTTTCCACACCTCACGTCCACAGAGCTGCCATTACTGAGTTATGATTAGAAATGACCCTCTAAGTAAAAATTCACATGTAACTCAGTAATAATAATGCTGACTTTTAAAAAATATAACTTGCATTATAAAACTTAACCTTCAGGGAGATTTGATTCTAAACAGAAACAAATAGATAGATCAATTGAAACAAATTGACAAAATAATTAACAAGAAAGGATGCATTTTGGAAGCTAAACTAAAATCAGTAATCATTCACAATTACCTTGAGAACTTTTCCAAGAAAAAGGTAAAACCTTTAAAACTCAACGGCCCAGTAGATTAGATGAGAATTATTTCCATTTCCAGAATCCAGCCTATACAATGTCCAAGAAATACAGCTGGGCTATTGGGACCTTCCGTGTCGATCAGCAACACAAAGGATTGCTTAAACAGACTCCTTTGTTTATGCCAGAACAGATAATCTGCATTTGCATCAGAATGTTCTTTATTGAGCCAACTACCTAACACAAGGTTTGACCTGCTGAGGAAATCTTTTCCTAAGATCATCAGCTGCAGCTCTATTGTTATCTTGCATGCAGGTTTAATCATCAAGTGTTTTACACAGGGAGTGGTGAAAATGTGGAACGCATCGTCACGTGGAGTAGCTGGCACAGATAATATAGATGCTTTTAAAGAGAGCCTTGAGCTAGAGAGGAAGAGGGGTTGAGGGTGGGTAAGTAATTAGAGTGGGAGGAAGTTACTGTGAAGTATAAACACCAGTTTGGCCAGTTCTAGTGCTGTAAATTCCATGTAGTTTTTTTGGTGAACCAGGATGCTGAAAACTGTGTTAGCTCCTTGCAGATCTATCTCTCCCCAGTAGGCAAGGCCAATTTCCGCAATTATTCACATTTGTTATGCTTGCTGTACTTGCACTTCTTTCTCATCTAATGTAAATGAGCATTGTCTAGCATCTTGCTCAATTTGAAATAACAATGAGGATTTACACAGCATCTTTCTCAACCACCAGACATCTCAAAGCTCTTTAAGGGTAGGCATTCTTGTAATTAGGAAAAATGCAGTAGCCGATTCTTTTTTTTTAACTTTATTCCAATCCAATCAAGTCAAATTAAAGCCAATTCAGAGTCCCAACAAGTTGGGACATTCCCGATCCAAGCTGACAAGACAGGGCTCTCACCTGTCTTGGGCTTGATCCACATGATCCAAGCTGATTGGAGTAGGTGTAGCTCCACCTCCAAGGCTTGATCTAATTTGCATCTTAGCCAAAAGGCAAAGATGCCGCTTTAAAAAATTGCTTCAAATGAAGCTGAAATGTAACCTAATGACTTCAACCAAGTGCAGCATGTTGATACTACACTTGATCTTAGCCAAGAAGCCAAGAAGCTAGCCAATTCGCTCATAGCAAACATGCACAAAGAGCAATGTGATAATCACAGAATCAGAGAATCCTGACAATGCAGAGGGAAGCTATTCAGCCTATTGAGTCTGGTGCATAGTGTCTCTGAGTGTGTCCAACCCAGACCTTCTTTCCCGCCCTATCACCATAACCCTGCACATTCATCATGGCTAATACATTTACCCTACACATCTTGGGATGCTAAGGTGCAATTTATCATCGCCGATCCACTTAACCTGCACATCTTTGGGCTGAGAGAGGAAATCAGAGCGCCCAAAGAAAATCCATGCAGACATGGGGAGCATGTGCAAATTCCACACAGTTACCCAAGGCTGGAATCAAACTCAGGTCCCTGACACTGTCAGGCAGCAGTGCTAACCAATGTGCCATCTTACCATCTCTAATAATGATCAAATGACATTGATTGAAGATTATATATTAGCCAGGACACTGAGGATAACTCCATTAATCTTTGAAATAGTGTTGACAGGTGTTTTACATCCACCTGAGAGTGCCTCGGTTTCATAATTCATCTGAAAGAGAGCACCTCCAAGGATACAGCGTTCCCTCAGTACCGCAATGGACTGTCAGTCTAAATTGTTGTGCCCAGAGCCTGGAGTGGGTCTTAAATCCATAACCTTGTGACTTGAAGGGGAAAATGCTACCAACTGAACTTTGGCTCTCAGTAATGCTTTACTTAACCCTGTCGTTTTGTGATTTGTGCCTTCATAGCACTGCCAACATGGTACATTTCCCTCATCAAGTTGAGTCAACATCCATTCATGTGGATTTCTCTCTCTTCAGGGGACAGTGAATCATGGTGGTATAAGCAGCTCTCCAATAATTCATCCAGTTGCTTTTTTTGTCATGTATGGTCATCATTGTCTTGCCCAATGCTGTCATTGCCTCTTCTCCACACAAGTGTGCTCTCCAATTTTGTCATTTTGTCACTATTATCAGTAATCTTTTGGGCGGCATGGTGTCACAGTGCTTAGCACTGGGCTCGTTGGGCCGAAGGGCCTGTTTCCCGGGCTGATTTTTGTTCTTTGTTCTTTGTAGACCCAGTTTCAATTCCGGCTTTGGATGACTATCTGTATGGAGTTTGCACGTTCTCCCTGCGTCTGCGTGAGTTTCCCCCAGGTGTTCCGGTTTCCTCCCACAGTCCAAAGGTGTGAAGGTTAGGTGGATTAGCCATGATAAACTACCCCTTGCTGTCCAAAGATGTCTGGATTGAACATGGGGTAATGTGCAGGATTACATGGGCTAGGGTGTGGGGGAGTCAGCCTATATAGGGTGCTCTTTTGGAAAGTTGGTGCAGACTTGATGGGCCTTATGGCCTCCTTCTGCACTGCAGGGTTTCTATGTTAACACGATGGTTCTATGGAAATGATAACCATTTGACATTCAATTCCAACATTGGGTTGCGGTGTAGACTTTGCATGTTCTCTCTGTGTCAGCGTGGGTTTCCTCCAGGTGCTCCAGTTTCCTCTCTCATTCCAAAGATGTGCAAGTTAGGTAGAGTGGTCATGCTAAACTGCTCCTTTGTGTCCCACGATGTGTTGTTTAGGGAATTTAATGGGGTAAATATGTGGGGTTATGGAGATTTGGTGGGGGTTGGCCTGGGTAAGACACTGTCGGAGAGTCGGTGCAGACTTGATGGGCTGAATGGCCTTCCTCTGCACTGTAGGTGTTCTATGATTTTACGAAAGGTGAAACAAGATGTTTGCAATAAAGGGATAAGATTTCAGCCTCTCAATAATGCCATCCGTCAAAACAGCGAGGTTTTAAAAATATTACAAAAGAGTTGTTTTTTTTATTTTGGATTAAATTGAAGGCTAACAATTGATTTTCCCAACACCTAAACAGTACTACTACAAAATACAATATCATGCCATAAAATAGCATGATTATGTTAATTTCCATCTAGCTAGACTGTACTTGACACAGGTCAACTTAAGGTCTTTTCATTGCAGTCTAAGGTCTAACAATTTGAAGCTACAAAGTAAATTCAATACTCCTGTATACCATGAAAAGCCATATTATTCATTGAGGACACAAATCAGAAGTAGATGAAGTAAGAAACGTTGTTCAGTGAACAAATACCATAGACTGAGCTACGTAAAATAGAAATGACCCACAATTGATTCTTGGGGCTTTTCTGGATTATCTGGGCCAGTGATGGTCAGCATTCAAATTGGACTTCCCATCCAGGACTATGAGGGAAGAACTGGCCATAAGTTCAACTTGTGATTGTTATGCAGTATGTCCCATCTGGAACTGCAGTGTTGGACATGGCTATAATGATAAATAGCCCACTGAAGTTTGTGTTAGAGGTTCATCATCATGTATGGAACATTCTCCAGCATAAGTTAACATCTTCAGGAGAGGAGGGATAAAAGGAACAACATCTTGCAGGGAAAGCTTCCTGGAACAAAAAAGGCCTGATTTGTTTGTAGCACAATAATAGGCATTACGAATGTTAACTTTGGTATGATATGACAATGATGAATGGATACAAAAAGTCCTTCTCAATGACTAGAGCACTTGTTTCTCCACTAGAGGACGACGAAGTGCAGGAAACACAAAGATACTTTGTTAAGGGTTGTCGTATCCACGGAAACAATAGGTTCAAACATTAATCTGTGTTGAAATTTATAAACAATGATATGGCTCTTTAAATAATCAATTTCCTAGGATGCAATAGAAGAACATTTATTCTGCAAAATACTACTACCTAGGTCTTTTAAAGAAATATATGAACAATCTGTTCTGAATTTTTTGATCATTTACTCACATTTCCTAATTTAAAAAACAAACATGACTATTATTGTTGTTGAAAAATACCCATTGGCAGGTCTGAACTATTACCAGATTCTACGGAAGAATTTTACCGCCCTGTTTTATGGGAATTGGAGCGGGCGAGAGGCAAACAACGGGAAGGTCTGTTGACCTTGAGTGGGATTTTATGGTTTCAGGACGAACGAGACCATAAAATCCCACCCCATGTCCTGATGACAAATCTCATCCTGATCATACTCTTGTTCAAAATTCATACAGTCAAATAAATGAATGTAAAGTTGACAACTCTGCCACTCTGAGTGTAACCTGGACTGAGAAGGGTTGGCCAAATATGGAGGGCTAAGTTACAAAAGTCACCTTAATACAGTCTAATGAATGATTGAGCTGAAGAGGGAAATGACTTTCAGTGATTAATACTGTGATATTTTCAGTGATTAATACAGTAATACTTTCAGTCATATTCAGCTGGAATACCCTGACCTTGTCCGTGGCTGGGGTTTTCCAGTCCTGCTGCAGTGAATGGAACTTTGGCAAGCCTGCACAGATGAACAGCGGGATCATGGAGGAGATTCTATTGGATCCCACAAGGACCACCACCCAATTAAGGTTGGCCACCTATCATTCCAAGTTGCTCGGCCAGTCAGAGGACTGGCAGCTTACTTGCATCCTCAACAGCAACATCAATAGAGGTAGCCAATGGCGAGGGTGCAGACGGAGGGGGAGGGCAACTCCATGCAGAGGCAAACTCAAAGGGCTGGTGAGAAATGTTATGAATACATCAGGTTGAGACAGGAAGACCCTAGTGATCAGAGGAATGAACATTCAGGCATTAATGTTGGAGCCTTGGGCCACTGTCACCAGAGCAACCCTGAATGGGACATGGAACCTCAGGAAAGGAAGGTCAATGTAGGAAGCTACTGAGAAGCTGCCTATATGCTTCTGACAATCTCCCCACACTTTGAGGTCCATTCCAACTCTAGGGCATTTAATGGCCATTATGAAGCCACTTAATAGGAGTAATTGACCACCCACCCCTATTCAGTGGTGGCTGAGCTGCAGCTGTTCCTGCCATTTGAAATATCCCGCTGTTCATCTGTGCAGGCTTGCCAAAGTTCCATTCACCACAGCAGGACTGGAAAATCCCAGCCACGGACAAGGTCAGGGTATTCCAGCTGTAATCACTGAAAGTCATTTCCCACTTCAGCTCAATCATTCATTAGGCTGTATTAAGGTGACTTTTGTAACTTAGCTCTCCATATTTGGCCAACCCTTCTCAGTCCAGGTTACACTCAGAGTGGCAGAGTTGTTAACATTACATTCATTTATTTGACGGTATGAACTTTGAACAAGAGTGTGATCAGGATGAGATTTGTCATCAGGACATGGGGTGGGATTTTATGGCCTTGTTCGTCCTGAAACCATAAAATCCCATGGAAGATGTTGGGCTTTCCTCCCTGTGCCTTCCACTGGCATTTTACCAACTCTCCCAGCTCCCAGCCTGGTGCCAGAGTAGGTAAAATCCTAGCCTGCGTGTTGGAAGGGTCATAGAATTCCAAAATCTGAAGTGGCTCGACAAAAGGTAGTATGGTCAGATTTTCCAGCTACTTGCAAAATTATTAGCTTGAGATGTGAAAATGGCATAATCTCAAAAAGGTTTGAATTTATGCTTCACAAATACAAAGTGAGAAAATGTTGGCAGTCACCATTTCCACTGATAGGTATCAAAATATTTAAATGGTTTCTAAATGGAATAATATCGAATAAAAGTAATATCTAAATAGAATAATTTTCTTGCTAATAGGAAAATATGCAGTGACACATTTGTAAGATAAGGCACTAAATTGATTTTTGTAGTTACTCAAAGTGACATTACAGTAACTAAATTTGCACACAATAGTCTGTATGGAACATGAAAATATCACAATTTCATATGTGTGAGTAGTCATTTGAAACATATTCATGGTTGATTTAGGAAGAACAAAGACTATTTGAAAATATGATGTAGAGATGCCGGCATTGGACTGGGATGGGCATAGTCTCATAACACCAGGTTAAAGTCCAACATGTTTATTTGTATTACGAGCTTTCAGAGTGCTGCACCTTCATTTGGTGAGTATTTGAAAATAGGCTTTGCCACACATCCTTGCATTCAGCTTATTTCCATTATTTTCTTACAAGTGAGATGCAAGTCAGATGCTGGTTTATGCCAGCTATCAAGATTTGAATTTGTAGGAGCTTTTGATAATTAAGTCTCACTTACGATTTATAAATCAGTTTTATCACATAACTAAACCTCTAGGTTGGGCCCTTAGCATCAGGTTAAGTGGATTGACCACGCTAAATGTTTCCTCTGTGTACCTGAACAGGTGCTGGAGTGTGCCAACTAGGGGATTTTCACAGTAACCTCATTGAAGTGTTAATGTAAGCCTACTTGCGACGTGAATAAATAAACTTAAACTTTGGAAATGTAAATCTCTGCTGCTCACACACGTGGAAGTGAATGTACATAACAAAAAGAAAGCATTACAGTTGTATAGTGTGACATTCTTTTCAACTTCAGCGTTTCCTGAAACACTTTGTAGCTAATGCAGTATTTTTAAATCTATTAAAATGTAAAACTGAAGACAGGAAGCATAGAACAGGAATTCACCAAAGGGAAAGAAGGAAATCAGATGGAAATGAATGGAAAAAAATGAAAACTAAAAAGAAAAATAGAATAAATGAACAAGAAATGGAAGAAATCAGCAAGCAAGGTAAAATAAGAAGGCCTGCTTTTAAATTGCCTTAAGATACACAAAATTAGAGGGACTCAAGAAGGCATATGGCATATTTGCCTTCATCTGTTGGGCACAAAGTATAAATATGAGCAAGTCATGTAGCAGCTGTATAAAACTTTAGTTAGGCCACATTTGGAATGTTGTGTACAGTTCTGGTTGCTACACTACCAGAAGGATGTGCAGGCTTTTTAGAGGGCACAGATAAAGTTTATCAGGATGTTCCTGGTTTGGAGGGTTTAGCAATGAGGAGAAATTGGACAAACTTGGTTTGTTTTGACTTGAATGCTGGAAGCTGAGGGGCGACCTGATACAGGTTTACAAAATTCTGAGAGGCATGGATAGAATGGTGAGTCAGTAGTGCTAACCACTGTGCCACCGTGCCGCTTCTTGCACTGCCTCAATGGTAAATATATTCTTTCCTAGATACAGGAGCCAAAAGTAAGTTTCTTTTTTAAGTTTATTTATTAGTGTCACAAATAGGCATCAAAAGAACTGAGTTGAGGAGGAACTTACATCAACAGGACTGAGTTGAGAAGGAACTTCTTCACACAAAGGGTTGTGAATCTGTGGAATTCCCTGCCCAGTGAAGCAGTTGAGGTTACCTCATTGAATGTTTTTAAGGTAAAGATAGATACATTTTTGAACAGTAAAGGAATTAAAGGTTATGGTGAGTGGGTGGGTAAGTGGAGCTGAGTCCACAACAAGATCAGCCATGATCTTTTTGAATGGCGGAGCAGGCTTGAAGGGCCAGATGGCCTCCTCCTGCTCCGAGTTCTAATGTTTTTATGTTCTTAACACTGTGAAAATCCCCTGTGTATAACACGTTGGTTGCACTGTGTATAAGCACAGATTCTAAAGTAATCATTAAAAATAACTAATAAAGGATTGTCTGAAAGATTCAATACAACTTTTTCAACTTTGGTTAACTGGCATGGCCAGTCAAAAATTCACAATGATGGAAGTGGAGCTGCTTTTTTGAGACCATGGCAGGTTAGGTGTGGTTCTGGATGTTTGATTATAACACTGGAGTTCAGAGTTTAAAAGTTGCTCCATTCTTCAGCACATCCTCAACTTGCTAACCACATAAAACAGAACACATTTGAAAAAAGAGAAATTGCTCTTCAACATGAGTTGCTACTTCCTTAATTAAAAGAACATCTGATCCAACTGTTGTGGCAAAATTCTCTCGTTGTCTGCAATCAAAAGGAAACAGATGCAGTCCTGTTTATTCATAGTCCATCTGTATATTAGAATGGTCACTAATAAAAGACTTCCACTGTTCAGGTATCAAAACAGGATCTTTTGAGCATTTTATTTCTCTCAATCTAAAATTCCTTTGGTTTAATAATACATGAAATCATTGTGAAATATTCTTTAAGAAACATTCACTCTGCACTTTGTGTCAGGATAGCCAAATGAATTTCAGAGTTTTACTTTTCCAACAAGGAGTAATTAGATTTCTTTCATGTGAGAAAATTAGGTGGTTTTTGCATGGTAACATGGGTAGCATGCATTTTTGGCCAACATTCAAATTTTATGGATAGTAAAAGTTTGAATGGCAAACTTAATTAAAAATGCTTTCTGAACAAAATTCTTAAACTATATGAGCCTGATTGTCATGTAGATAATTTCCCAGTGTGGCCTGCTGTTCTTTTATGGTCTTTACATCCTGCTGTTGCTATTGGGTGTCTATGTTTGCAGCTAGCAGCAGGGCCCTTTTGATACCATTTGAATTTGGAGTTACATCAAGGTGAAAGCGCAGCCCACTTGTGCCAACTGCATGGTTGCATGCTGTGCTCCACTGAATGGGCCACTAATGCCTTGTTTGCCAGAACTAAGCAGTACATCACCTTTCCCATTGTTCTTAAGAGTCAATATGATAGCTTGGGGATTTGTAAAAGCGTTCCACTCCCCAGGGCATTATTAATTGCACATACATTATGGGGCGCCCAGCCAGAAATACTCAGAAATAAAAGCGACTACATCTCCAGAAATGTGTAGTTAGTGGATGATCATAGAAACAGAATTGTGCATGTTTCTTCAAGGTGCCCAGACAGCTGTCACAGCACATTCGTCCTGCATCAGCTACCATGCCCCCTAGTATTTGCCAAGAATATGGTTACATTAGCAGCCAGAGATCAAAGAATAGCTATTACAGACATTAGCTCATGATACATCCATAGCCTTGCCACTTCAGAGGAACACCGACGCAAATCAAAACCAGGGAACCACCAGAATCTCCCTAAAATAAAGTCTCCCATGTTGTAAAGGCATGCTGAGCAATCTTGATGTACAGAGAGGCCTTCACTTTGAGGAAACACAGAAGCAGCAGTCCACATGAGATGAGGAAAACCAAATGGAAGACAAGGAAGCAGAAAAAGTAAGAGGGCCACCTGAACACTTCAGGAAGGTACGTGAGGGAGCAGCCATTTGTTCAGTGATATTCTCATTCCTCTGCTGTGAGAATTTACATAGAAGTCCTCTGTTTAACATTTCTTTCAACCATCTCTGCCCAGGATTAATGAACATTCAAACCACTCAGGTAGCTTCAGTATCAATAAAATAAAGAAAATGCAGATGCAGGAGTTACTCTGAAGCCACGCTGCAGGTCAAAGTGCCAAAAATGATATAGATGATTCATTTAATGCCAAACATAGTAATTACTTTCATTCATTTCTTGCTCAAGTTTCAATCCATTGTTGTTCCTTTGAAGACAATGTCCTAACTCAGTTACTCCTCCTAAGAGGTGTCTCCTCACTGTCCTTCACCAAGCTGGTGGAAGGCTGCTGTACCTTCTGTTGGGAATCTGGAGATGTAGTGCTCAGACTTTGTGCTGCACCTTGACTGGCGCCAGGGCACTGGATCAGACACAATATGGCTGATGTTGTTTGAAGGGATGATGAGGGAGCAGAGGTGCTGACATCTTGAGAGTGAGTGTAAAACATACTGTTCACATGCAACTGCCATTCCTCTGAAACTTGTACTCATCATTTCTACTGTTCTGTGGAAGAGCAGACTGCAGAAGATCAATGAATCTTTGATAAACCCTACAAATGTGATCCACCAATCTGTCTAAAATAGATGCTTGCCATTTCAAGCTGGAGACTAAACCTTGTTTCAGCTTTGACAGAGCTGCAAAGTGAATATGGATGCCTACTTTGTGAGATTGGCTGCAGCATTCCAGCAAGGAACCACACTCACCAAAATCCACTCCAGTATGCTGATACTCCCAAGTTGATATACTTTTGATTTGATTTGAGTTATTATTGTCACAGTGAAGAGTATTGTTTCTTGCATGTTATACAGACAAAACATACTGTTCATAGGGGGGGAGGAAAGGAGAGGGTGCGGACGCAGACAGGATACAGACAGGAAGTAGGTTCTTCCATACTTTCAGCCGTGGTGATGAAACATTTTGGCAGGTTTTCCAATCCCTTATACATCTTCTTCTTTAATGCCACCTCTTTTTACAATGCTCTGCCCTGACATCGTGCTGCTGTTAGCTGCCAAGCTTGCTGTTCCAGATGCAGGAGCCTGGGTTCCTGGTAAGGCTGCTGGTATTGGTGACTTCTCCCACATTTAGTTCCTCTGCTTCACATGATGAACTGTCTTTTCTTGCAGAAAGAGAGGGTGACATTGAGTTGCTGTTGAAAAAATCAGTAAAGGGCCCACACATATAGTGAATGCTTCAAGAGATGGACAAGAGATAAATAGATTGAGGATGGGGAGGTGGTGGAAAGTGGGTGAAGTGAAAATAGTGTTGGGAAGTGTTGGTGGTTACAAATGGCAGTACATATGGAAGAAGAATGGCATAAGTATGTAGGGTGAAACAAGTTGAGGAAGTCATGAGTGTGCTTGCAATGAGAAAGTTTGTGTGATTGCATATCCTTTCAATTAGCTCCTTGACCACATCCTTCTTTGCAGCTCTAATTGATGCTATCTGAGAACCTAACAGCCAAACATGGGCAATGCACTTCGATTCATTTGCTGAAGCTTGCTTCTGTGTTCTGCCCTAAAAGTGTGTTGTCCTTTTCCGATGTGCACATTTGCATTCTCCAGGATCATCCTGTGAAATATGCTACAAGTTACAAAAGGAGCAAGAGAAATGTTTTACTTTGACAGCAGTCCACATTGGCTTATGAAGGTACTGATTTTCAAATCACAACATGACAATGCAGTCACTCAGTAGAAGATCAGCAATTCTGAATTCAGACGGAGAATGACCATGTTCTTGTGCCTCTATTGGAAAGCAATCAGAGATACAGAACAGATATTCCACCCAGAGACTCCAGCAGTGAGTGATTGACAATATTTTGACATGCACCTAGGAGCACATATCACAGAATAACAGAAACCCTACACTATGGGAAGAAATGAACATTCATCACCCCAGTGTTATTGGCTGGCTTTTTTTGTGAATTTTAATGTAAGTTATAATTTGATACAATAAACAACAACTTGCATTTGTACAGCAATTTACTTTTCAACAAATAAAGAATGATAATGCTTTTTCTTTACTAATTTGCGGAATGTGGGCATTGCTGGCTAGGCCGGCATTTATTGCCCATCCCTAGCTGGCTTTGAGAAAGTGGCGATGAGCTGCCTTCTTGAATCACTGCAGTCTCTGAGGTGTAGGTACATCCATAGTACTATTAGAGAGGGAGTTCCAGGATTGGTGAAAGTGAAGGACCGGCAATATATTTCCAAGTCAGGATAATAAATGATTTGGAGGGGAGCTTCCAAGTTGGTGTTCCTTTGTATCAGAGACCCTTGTCCTCATAGATGGTAACAATCGTGGGTGTGAAAGGTGCTGCTTAAGGAGGCTTGGTGAGTTCCTGTAGTACATCTTGTAGATGGTAGACACTGCTGCCACTGTTTGTCAGTGGTTGAGGGCTTGAATGTTTGTGGAAAGGCCACCGATCAAATGGGTTGCTTTATCCTGAATGGTGTTGAGTTTTTTCAATGCTTTTGGAACTGCACTCGTCCAGGCAGGTGGAGAATATTCCATCACAGTCCTGACTTGTGCCTTACAGATAGTGGACAGGTTTTGGGGAATCAGGAGGTGAGCTACTTGCTGCAGGATTCCTAGCCTCTGACCTGCTTTTGTGGCCACACTATTTATATGGCTAGTCCAGTTCATTTTATGGTCAATGATGACCCCCAGGATGTTGATAGTGGGGGTTCAGCAATGGTAATGCCACTGAATGTCAAGGGATGATGATTAGATCCTCGCTTCTTGGTTGTTGGGCAGAAGCACACTGCTGAGCACTGCTGCTTCACAATGTATCCCAGGACAGTGTGGGAGGCTAGGGAGGGAATTGCGGATACCCTAGCCAAGATATTTGAATCATTGATTGTCACGGGTGAGTGCCTGAAGACTGGAGAGTGGCAAATGTTGTGCCTTTGTTTAGAAAGGGCTGCAGGGAAAAGTCTGGGAACTACAGGCCAGTGAACCTCACATCCATGGTGGGTAAATTGTTGAAAGGTATTTTGAGAAACAGGATCTACAGGCATTTAGAGATGCAAGGACTGATTAGGGACAGTCAGCATGGCTTTGAGAGCGGAATATAGAGGCGTATGGGCCAAACGTGAGCAATTGGGATTAGTTTAGGGGTTTAAAAAAAGGGTGGCATGGACGAGTTGGGCTGAAGGGCCTGTTTCCATGATGTAAGCCATGCTGGAGACTCTATGACTCTTCACAGTGCCAGGGACCTGGGTTCAATTCTGGCCTGTTTGTATGGAATTTGTACATTCTCCCCATGTCTGCATGTGTTTCCTTTGGGTGCTGTGGTTTCCTCCCACTGTCAAATGTGGATTGGCCATGCTAAATTTCCCTTTAGTGTCCCAAAATATGTAGGTTAGGGGGAATGGTGGGGTAATTATGTGGGCTAATGGGGATAGGGCTTGGGTAAGAATGCTCTGACAGAGACTCGATACAGACTCGATGGGCTAAATGGCATCCTTCTGCACTGTCCAATTCTGTGGTCATAGCTTACCTTTTATGTGGTGCTAATGTTACTCATCACATGTCAGCCAAAGCCTGGATATTGTCCAGGACTTGTTGTATTTGGACACGGACTGCTCTGAGGAGCCACGAATGACACTCTTCATTGTGCAGTCATTCGTGGACATCCTCAGCTCTGACCTTATGATGGAGAAAAGGTCACTGATGAAGTAGCTGAAGATGGTTGGACACTACCCTCAAGAACCCTTGCAGTGATGTCCAGAAACTGAGTCTGTTAGAGTTAGAAATCCAGGAATCTCTTACACCTCGCAAAGCAAAAAGTGCCATCAGTAACTTCTGAAATGCATATTTATTGTCTTAATTTGACATTAGAAAAATAGTTTATCAGAATGTTATCATATTAAACAGAAATAAAAATTTATTTTCTTCCGGTTTAAAGAAATGAAGAAAAATGACCATATTGTAACAATTATGGGCGGGATTTTACAGCCTTGTTCGTCCCAAAACCATAAAATCCCACCTGAGGTCAATGGACCTTTCCAAGTTCTGTCCCCGCGATCGCTCCGATTCCCATAGCAGGCGGCTGGTAAAATTCCGGCTCATATCTTGAATCTGGGCAACAGCTCTAAATGAATAAACATGCCCTTGTAACCAGAATAATCATGATGATATTTTTGTCATAGCTATTAATGAGCTCTGAGCCAAAAAACGAAATTGCACATGTAATTTTCAACACCTGACAAGAGCAATCCTATTTATAGGCTGCTGAGGTAATAAAATTCTTTATGTGGCACATTAAATTTAATTTTCCTTTATCTTTTGTGGCTGTGTTTTGGTTTTAGTATGGATGAGACGATCCAAGGGCCCTCAGTAAGAACATATAAGTGAATAATTTATATGTTAGATTTTTTTTTGGCTTGGAAGGCATTGCAGATTCCATTAGATTTTATTAAGTATTCAATGTATTGTTATAAAACCATTTTTTTATATTGAAAATGACTATATTTGTTGAATGGGCTGAAAACCACTCAAAAAGTTTAAGAAGATTGAAAAACAGCATTTTTAATGGCTTCATCAGCAGCTACTGAGGTGGTTACACATTTACAAAACTATACCTTACAAATTACATCAGAAAGGACAGGCTGTCTGTAAGTAGCCCACCAGAGTCAATCAACTTAGATGAGTATGAACAGCTTACCTCTCACTGACATCCAGACATAACCTATATATTCAGCTGGGTGTGGATCAAACTATTTCACTCAATCACTTTGTAAAACGAACTCTGGCTGAGAAGGGAATTCCCAGAATGTGTGTGTGTGTGTGTGTGTGTGTGTGTGTGTTTTGGAGCATTTTTAAATAATGGACCCAAAATCACTTTGCTATGACCATGTTTGTTGACTGGCCAATTTTATGAGAAGGTCATGTGATTAGCAAGCTTCTTGAATTTTAAGGAACTGTTTCCCGGCCAGTCAGAGTGAGACTAGAAAGACTGAGTTGGCAGTCTCTGGACAGAATTTTACAGTAAGAAGTCTCACAACACCAGGTTAAAGTCCAACAGGTTTATTTGGTCGCAAAAGCCATTAGTTTTTGGAGCACTGCTCCTTCGTCTGGTAAGTGGGAGAGTTCTGTTCACTGGCACGTCCGCCTGATGTTTATACGATCTTACCCGTAGCCAACGAAGAATGCAATTCTCCGAGCCTTGCCTGACTCCGGAATCTGGCCAGCCTCTCTCGCTCTCTCCAGCCATCCTGCCTGCAACATGGGGTTGGTCAAAACAAAATAACAAAATGCTCCAAAATACACACACACACACACACACACACACACACACACACACACACACACACACACACACACACACACACACACACACACACACACACACACACCTCCCCCATGCAAAAAACTGCCTGTTTTTTGACCAACCCCATGTTGCAGGCAGTGTCTCTGAATCAACCCAGTAAGAACAGACTCCAGAAAAAAAGTCAGAAATTGCCTGTCAACATTTTAAAATTGTCTCAGCTTAGAATCTGGAAAGACCATTGAGCACAATTTGAAGCCATATGAATCAGCAAGTGCCAGGATCCGTGTACAATTGACATTTTTTTGGATTCAAACAATTTAACGTATGGGGGAGGTGGGAGGGGTGTGTGTGTGTGTGTGTGTGTGTGTGTGTGTGTGTGTGTGTGTGTGTGTGTGTGTGTGTGTGTGTGTGTGTGTGTGTGTGTGTGTGTATTTTGGAGCATTTTGTTATTTTGTTTTGACCAGTTGTTAAATACAGTAAATGTTACTCTATCTTTTAAAACTTCCAAAAGAAGCCAGCCACGTGTGTTTTTTACCATCGCATTGCCTACACAGTGAAGCATTTATTGAATCTGCAACTTAATTCTTGACAAAAAAGGGGTGAAGGTGGGGAGGTCAGCTTCTACCTTTTCTGACCTGGACATAACAGTGTAAAGATCAGGGGGATGAATTTCTGTAGGGTTTCTCCCACTTGTCTGCTTTTGCTATTTTTTGTTCTGGAATTTCTGCAGCTCTTCCACACTGGCGAAGGGAGATTTGCCACATTTCCTCACACAGATAGACCTCGGAACTTGTCCCGTGTTATGACGGTGAAGAAAAAGACAATTGAATATGTGCAGGGAAATATTGGACTTCAACCAATTTTTTTAGATTTTAAAATGGATACAAACCCCAAAGCTGGCTGAGAATGTGCCACTGACAAGAATGGCTGCAGTGTTTCTCTAAGGGATAATGGAACCCCTCCCTGTTTCCAGAGAAGGTATTTCTAAAAGCATCCAAAGAATTTCCAGTACAGTTGAAGGAACATAATGACTATCTCAACACAAAGGCCCTCGTGTAATTACCTAGACAGACTAGTGTATTCAGGTTTCCAGTTGGCATATACAAAGAATAGGTTAA
The DNA here is from genome assembly GCF_965287045.1 of Carcharhinus amblyrhynchos. NCBI lineage: Eukaryota > Metazoa > Chordata > Chondrichthyes > Carcharhiniformes > Carcharhinidae > Carcharhinus > Carcharhinus amblyrhynchos. The sequence continues at coordinate 104,300,151 of NC_137326.1, forward strand.
AAGCTGGCTGAAGGAGCTTAATAAGAAGTCTAACAACATCAGGTTAAAGTCCAACAAGTTTATTTGGTAGCAAAAGCCACTAGCATTCAGGCCTCTGGCCCTTCCTCAGGTGACTGGAGAGTTCTGATCTTCTCACCTAACGAAGGGTCAGAGACTCGAAAGCTAGTAACTTTCACGGGCGGCACGGTAGCACAGTGGTTAGCACTGCTGCTTCACAGCTCCAGGGACCTAGGTTCGATTCCTGGCTTGGGTCACTGTCTGTGTGTGGAGTTTGCACATTCTCCTTGTGTCTGCATGGGTTTCCTCCGGGTGCTCCAGTTTCCTCCTACAGTCCAAAGATGTGCAGGTTAGGTTGATTGGCCATGCTAAATTGACTGTAGATGCATAGGTTAGAGAGGATTAGTGGGTAAAATATTTACGGATTGGGGGTAGGGCCTGGGTGGGATTGTGGTCAGTGCAGACTCGAAGGGTACTGTAAGGTTTCTAAGATCTAGGAGGAGAGTATTGAAGCTGCAAAGGGGGAGTATTGGCCATTGTACCAGTGGTAGACTGTGCAGATAGATGTCAAATGAAATTTAGGCAAGATAATTAAGGGGATGACACAGACACAAATGGTTAGAACTTTAAAAGAGAAGCAGAGAGTCTTTACGACAAGTTAATAAAGTTTATAAAATTAGAGTCTGAGATCTTAAATTTGACAAATCAAGTCAATGAGAACAAAAGCAAAAAGGCACCCATATAATTGGTTAATGTCCAATTATTATATTGCGGCTATAAAAGTCAACCCAGTGGTGGTGCTACTTTTGGCCTAAGGGACATTGTATTGGGAGAAAAAAATGATGTCTGTATTGTTTCTGATCATTCCCACGTGGCTTGTGCTGAATGTGATCTTGATGAGGTTAAGAGTATGGATGCTCTCTGCACGTGGTGGACACATACAGAGTAGACAGATTGCGATGTCAATCAATGTTTAATTTGATGTCAGACCTGCCATTTTGGACCTCGTCACTTAGTTTAATGCCCACATTTAAACACGTACTGCTGAATGCACGTAGCAGCATGAAGGAACCCTCCCACCAATGCTTTTAAAAGGGTCTTGAATTTTTAAATTAGTTTTGATGACTTTCTACTGGGTCTGTTGGATGTTGTGAAATTTCTGGGTGTTTGAAGGAATTGATAACAGTTGGTAGAGTGTGTAGAGAATGGAGTTGCATTTGGGGAAAGTGTGCTTGTAGCTGCAAGAGCTCTGAGCACACTACTTGCTCACAGTCACTGGCCCACCTTGGATCTCCTGGGAACGCTCCTGCATATGTCCACTGAAGACAGATGCAGTTGTTTCAGGGATTGTGCTGATGAAGGCAAGTGGTCACAAGAGATATATCATGTTTTGGAACCCTGACTTGCAGCCTTAGGAACAGGGGAAGCAATGGCCTGGTAGTATTGTCACTAGACTATTAATCTAGAAACTCAGGGTCGGCACAGTGGTTAGCATTGTTGCCTCACAGCGCCAGGGACACAGGTGCGATTCCCGGCTTGGGTCACTGTCTGTGTGGAGCCTGTACACTCTCCCCGTGTCTGTGTAAGTTTCCTCCGGGTGCTCCGGTTTCCTCCCACGGTCCGAAAGATGTGCTGGGGTTAGATGGATTGGCCTTGCTAAATTCTCCCTCAGTATACCTGAACAGGTGTAGGAGTGTAGCAATGCAGGGATTTTCACAGTAACTTAATTACAGTGTTAATATAAGTCTAATTCTGGGGACCCAGATTCGAATCCCACCACAGCAGATGAAGGAATTTGAATTCAATAAAAAATATCTGGAAGTAAGAATCTAGTGATGAATAAAAAAGTGGAGAGTGCTGCCAGTGATTATGAATGTGATCAGAGTCTTCAGATTCTTCGAGATTGGCTCCTTGTCATGGATGTGCCGAGTAACAGGCAATATCAAGAATGTAACAAAAACTAACCAGCATTTCAAAACATGGTGGGATACTACCTGTAATAATTCCTGTTCACCAGTTCGGTTAATAACAACTGCAACATTTATTTACATGTAACTATAATACAGAGGCTTTCAGCCTCATGGCTGGCAGTCAACTTCCAGAATCAAACTGATCTCGAAGCCCAGGATTACTAGGGTGATCCCCCCCTGCCCCCACACCATGGTCCCCGATTGGTTACCCAGGTCACGTGACCCTCTCATCAGATTGCCCCATAAAGGGGACAACCGCCACATGACTGGAAAGCCATGGACAACTACAAGAAGCAGCGTGAAGTCTCACAACATCAGGTTAAAGTCCAACAGGTTTATTTGGAATCACAGGCTTTCGGAGCTTCATCAGGTGGGCACGCAATGCATTAATTTTAACACATCCTCTGAGTGAGGATGGCCGGAACGTCAGAGGAAAGAAGTTTAGTGGAAAATCAGCAGCTGATTCTCCATGAACCTGTCTCATGATGCTGTCAATTTCACCCCCATTGTCTCCTTTAGCCTAACATTTCACAATAAATCCTTTAAGCTGCTGAATTATTTTTACAGAAATGTCATTTTCTTTTGTAAACCAATTAGAATTGTCGAGTCAGCTCACAATTCAGGACATCATTAAAAAGTAGTGTGCATGCCCAGGCAATAATAACCAACTGAATTAGTAAAATATCACCTGGTATACTTTCAAAAGTAACTCAAAACAATTAGAGATTTTCCAGGCTGAAGTCTCATGTCAGGATCCAGATCATGTTTATAAATCTCTTGATCTCTCTTGTGTTTCTGAATGTTTTACAAACCCTCAGTCAGATTACAGTGTAGTTCACTGCCTGCTATCTACCTCTGTATCTGAACTGGCTCTGCAGTTACTTGGCATTTCTAAATGTGGTGTCAAATGTTGTAATTTTATCATGAAGGGTTGAAACCAGGTGGCACCGTGGGTTAGCGCTGCTGCCTCACAGAGCCAGGCACCCGGGTTCAATTCCGGCTTGGGGTGACTGTGTGGAGTTTGCACATTCTCCCTATGTCTGCGCGAGTTTCCTCCAGGCACTCCAGTTTCCTCCCACACTCCAAAGATGTGCAGGTTGGGTGGATTGGTCATGCTAAATTGCCCCTTAGTGTCCCAAGAGGTGTAGGTTAGGAGGATTAGTGGGGTAAATAGTTGGGGTTATGGGGAATAGGTCTGGGTGGGATTGCCTCTTAGTGTCAGAAGGATTACGTGGGGTTACAAGGACAGGGCTTGGGTGGGATTGTTGAATCTTTGTGGTTGAGTCTTAATTGCCCTCTGAAAAGACCTAGCAAGCTGCTCAGTTCAAGGGCAATTAAGGATGGACAATAAAAGCTGGTCATTCACATTGCAAGGATGAATATCTGACTGATACTTTTCCTTCCTGGATTTCTCATTTCTGATCTCTGGTGATGCGCTATTCACTGATTATACAGACCCCCAGATTTCCATATCTGTTTCAACTACCTTCTTGGCAATCGGTTCCATTTACTGTTTGTACAAACAAGAGATTCTTATTCCCTAACTTGTTCTAAGATCAGATTACATGGATTCATATTTTAACATTTCCATCCTCCAACATCCATCGTTTTAAATGTAGTTCCTGGATCCACTGGATAACCTCAGACTCACATTTCCCTTCATCTCACCTCAGATTACCTAGTTTTTATGCATCATTAGACTTCTCTGTGAGAGGAAAGCTGTGTGATTCACACCACTGGCTCCTGCCGCAGATGTTTTAGTACTGGGCTCCTGTTTGCACTGCTGACAAAAGGCCTTTTCATAAACACCAACTGGATAAAATTGTAAAACCCCACCAAGTCTGGAACTTGTGCCAACCATTCACTGTTATTGTACTCAAGTATTTTGTTTTTCCAGTATATTACGGAGGGTTTGAGCTCATGCTCCAGTACAGTATGGAAGAAGTGATTGTCAGACTTGTTGTTTTTCAGATGAAACGTTAACCCAAGGTTCCACATGCTAACCTCTCCCTTTGGGTGTTTTGGTTAGATGTTACATATCAAATGAGACTGAAGAGGAGCAGGGAGTTTCCAGTGGAAAATCCTAAACTACATTCCTTCCTCAACCAAAGCAACAAAAATATACACATTAGTTAGTCGTCCACTAATGAGAGCCAGTAGCCATTTGAGAGAGCTGTCCCATTTAATCTCACACCCTGGTTTTTTTCCAATAATCTGCAAGTTAATCTTCTTTAAGCACATATCCCAGTTGCCTTTTGAAAGATCCTATAGAATCTGATTCCTGCACCACCCCTCCAGGTAATATATTCCAAAACTAACAACTCTCCGTTTGCAATCAATTGTCCCATTCCCTTCTAGTTTTTTTGCCAGTTATTTCAAATCGATGACCAATATGCTGTCAGAGGAAATAATTTCTCCCTACTTTCTTGATCAAAACCTTTCATATTTATGAATATCAACATTAGGTCTCCTCATAACCTTCTCTTCTCTAAAAAGAACAATACAGCTTCAACACCATTACAGAACTGAAGTGCCTCATCCCTCATCTCATCCTGGTTAAGTTCTCTAAGTAAAAAGCCTGACAACACCAGGTTTTAGTCCAACCGATTTATTTGATAGTAAACGCACAAGCTTTCGAGGTTTCCCTCAGGGAAACCTCGAAAAAAAGTCTGACAACACCAGGTTTTAGTCCAACCGATTTATTCCCTCTTGAGGGAAACCTCAAAAGCTTCTGCATTTACTATCAAATAAATCGGTTGGACTAAAACCTGGTGTTGTCAGACTTATTACTGTGTTTACCCCAGTCCAACGCTGGCACATCCACATCATAAGTTCTCTAAGGCCTTGACATCCTTTATGATCATTCCCAATACTTATGTGCGGTATCCCAGCTGAGCTATAACTTGAGATTTGGAAATGTTTTGCATGACTTCCTCATTTTAGTATTAATAGTCGCTTGGTAATACACAGCCTGAATATTGCTGAAAGGAGAGACATGTTGCTGAAGTTTTTCATCTTACACTCATCAGGACAAATGCAAGAATGTCAAATCTTAAATGATCAGAAAAATTTATACTACAGGAGAAAAAGGTGCTGACTGGTTGGCAAGTCTATCTCAAATTGACGAGGTTTTTGTCATGGGGAAAGCAATGGGGAAACAAAGGCTCCCTGAGCTCCCAGATATTAAAGAAAAGGCACAGGACATGAAAGTATTCCTTTTGGGAGATTGGGTCCCTGCATTGTAGAGGCGCAATATTTGGTCAGAAATTCAACCTAAATAAATAAATAAATAAATTCCAATAAATAAGCTGTCAATGTGATTCACTCTATTTCTCTCGCCGAAACTGACGCTGCCAGAATGGTAAGATTGCCACCCAGTTGTTTTTCTGTTGTGATTGGTTAGAGCCCTTTTCTCCTGGAACCACTGTTCCAGAAAATTCATACACTTTTCATTAGAGTCTCTGTTTGCTATAGATATAAACATTTTTTTTAACAACATGCAGACTTAAATGAAATGGAATGAAGAAGAAAGGAGATCCCAATTGTAATCCCTGTTGTAATATGACTTTATTGGACTCCAGCATTATATCACTGGAAGGGAATGGTGCCATGTGATCCAGTCTTAGTTTCACTTTTGCTCTAAGCAGAGCACACACACATAGCCCTGATGCCTTTAAGCTATATACCTATGTACAACTGTTCTCATGTGCCTAGTCTTAATAAATGAGCCCGCAGCATGTTTACCAAATTCCATATGAGCGATTCGTGCCCTGTGTCTCGTACAATAAATAAGCCCAAGGATTGCCATTATAATAACTTGAGATTGCCCACTCCTTTTGGCAGCCTATATGTTGTCTGCTTAGTTCCCAATTTGAGTATCACATGATTTCTCTCCATATTACAAAGAATATAGAAAACTAGCTCATGTCTTGCATAGCTTCCCTTAAGCTACTGTTTCATAGCTGAGATGATTCACTTTTAATGTCCCAGCCATTAACCCCTGAATGATGCATCCTCCGTTTTGATGAGATATGAAGGAGGTGCCATTTCGGGATGCCATTTTCTGTTTTGGGGCATCTCCTTGGTATGAAATGTGACTTCACAAGTGCAAATGAGCAGTTACTTCAAGTCAATGAGCGGAACTTTCCTGTCCTGTCCATCATAGGAATTGTAGCAGGTGAAGGTGGACCTTGCAAAGGTCTACTGACTTCGGGTGGGAATTCCTGGCCTTGGGATAAATGCGGCTGGAAAACCCCGTCCAATATCTTTCGTTTAGCAAAAGTACTTTTTTTAAAGGCCCTATAGGACCAGTTGATGAAATTGCAAATTAACATTCTGTATAGTAAAATCATAAACATCTAAAAGTAAATTGCCAGTGCAACTTTGAAATGTTAGTCTGGATTATATGTTCATTTCCCAGGGGTATGGCAGCACTGAGCCACAGCTGACTATTATTTGTAAGATACCTAAAGCATTCGGGTTATCATGTACAGTGCTTAGAGTTAATAATTAATATTAACATTCTTACAAGAAAAGTGTTTTAAAGTAGAGCGTTTTTCTCTTCAGATTATCCTTCCCCAATGTGAAATTACTGTTGAGTTAAAATAAAGGTTATTTCAATATAGTAAAAGGTAGATCACTTGAGTATTAGAAATCTATTTAATCCATGCTGAATAAATTACAGGGGGAAATCGCAAACCAGTGCACAAAGCTCAAATAAAGCTTTCCAGTTTCAGTCAACATAATGTGTTCCTCAGAGCTACTATAAATCCTATTTACAAAGAAAATGGAGAGATAACCTTTAGCTAATAATACAAGAATCCTTGCTCATGAATTCTATTCATTATTAGATAGGAAGTGGTACTGCTGTTAATCAGAGCCAAATTTACATTTTCTAACTATAATATATTTGTATTGGTGCTTAATAGACTTCCTTTTAAATCTCTTTGCCCAAGGCATTTTATTAGTATACATGAATCCATCCTTAATGGATCACTGAGCACAAATTGCCAGCAGCTCGGACCATTAAAAATTCACCTTCGGCCTAACCATGAACAGATTTCTGTAACACTGCACTTTCGTAACAGCATTTCAGCATAGAGTGTCTATTGCATGACTTTTCTGGATATTGATTGTAGAATTGATTTTTAATTTTTTGTTAATGGACACCATTGCACACTTAGAATTGACATCTTTCTCTGCCCCCGTGTTAGATATGAACAAAACAATTCCCTAACGGTTACAATTGAATACATCAGCAGCAAACTAATTACTGTACAGTACTATGATAAGGGAGTGCCCTTTAGATTTTGTATGTTTGTTACAGATATCTAATCATATGCACTAATTTAGCTCACTTATAAGGACAGTCCTCTTCAATTTGAGTAGAAAAGCTTTTCTCACTCAAGATAAATAAAATTGTCAGAGTGCAATTTAGTAATGGAACGTTTTACATTACAAAACCAAATTCAGTTTGCTTCCAATGCATCAGCAGCCATCCAAGCAACAACCAAGAACACAGTGGTAAAAATCAACAAGCACCCAGCCAACAAGTTTTACAATAACAACATTTATAGCATGAATCATTTGAAGACTAGTCTCTTAGATCACCTTCTAGAGTGCAGTGATAATTTTCTAAATTTGTTCATGGGATTTCAGTGTCACTGGCAAGGCCAATATTTGTTGTCCACTTCTAATTGCCCTTAAGAAGATGGTGTTGTATCACCACATTGAATTGCGTCGATCTGTGTTGTGCAGATACATCCACAGTGTTGTTAGGGAAGCAGTTCAGGATTTTGACCCAGTGATGATGAAGGAATGCTGGTATTTTTCAAAGTCAGGATGGTCTGTGACATGTACTTGTAGATGTAGATAAGACAGGTTTGGGAAGAAGCCTCGGTGAGTTGTTGCAGTGGATCTTAAAGATGCTATTGCAGCTACAGCATGCCAGTGATGAAGGAATGGAATGTGTAAGGTGTTGTATTAGTTGTAAATCCATCACGCTGTTTTGTCCTGGATGGCATCAAGTTTCTTGAGTGTTGTTGGAGTTGTACCCATCCAGGCAAGTGGAGAGTATTCCATCACATTCCTAATTTGTGCCTTGTAGATGGTGAACAGCTTTTGGGGAGTCAGGCAATGAACTACCTGCTGTGGAATATCCAGCCTCTGCCTTGCCTTGTAGCCACAGTATGTGTGTGATTGGTCCAATTGACGTTCTGGTCAATGATGACCTCTCAAGACGTTGAGGACTCCTGTGTTCCATTGGCTGTTAATTGGCTGGTGACTTTATCATCTTTCGGACCACAGAAAGGCGACACCAAGATAGGGTCATCCATTTTTATAGAACATTGGCTTCCCAAGACCAGGTGCAATCAATGGCACCCATGATGCTTTGTGGACTCCCACAGAAATCTCCCTCAGTAACCTCACCCTGAAGGCTTCCTCTGCCTCAATGTACAGATTGTGTGCGACACTAAGAACAGGAATCCACATTACCAGCTGTTAACTGGGTTTTGCTGTACAAGCTGATCCTTAAATTTAATCCTGACCATTAATTTCATTATTTTACACGGAAAGAAACTTGGCCTGTGTCAGTTTTGCTACACTTGATGAAAATAGGCACAACATTAGTGTGAGTGCTTCCCTAATCTGGGGCTCATAGGAGTTCATCAAGAATCTATCCTTAACCCCTCCAATTCCAATCTATTACTTCTCAGAGACATACCTCAAAAACACAGCCTTAGATTCCACCTGAGCTCTGACAACACCCAGCTGTATCTCACTACCACCTCTGTTGACATCTGCACTAGCTGATTTGTCATGGTGCTTGTTTAACATGCAGCATCAGATGTACAGAAATTTCCTTTGGTTAAATTATGGGAAGACTGATATCTTTTGGTCCTCATCACAGTGACTCCAGATTGCATTCTGGCAGTTCTCTGAGACTGAGCCACTGTGTTCAGAACTTTGGTGTCTTATTTGACAATAAACTAAGCTTCCAACTCCCTATCCTCTTCATGTTTGAGTTCATATTTCTCCAATGCTTTGTCCCTCCCTATCTCTGCAACCTCTTCCATTGTCTAACTCTCTCAGATCCAACTCCTCCAATCCTGGCCTCTTGAGAATCCCTGATTTCCTTTGCTTCAGTATTGGTGGCTATGCCTTTAGCTTCCTAGACCATAAGCTCTGGAATCCCCTCCCTAACCCTCTCTGCCTCTCTACTTCTCTCTCTTACTTTTAAGTTGTTCCTTATCTCCTTGACAAACTTTTGATCATCTGTACTAATATTTCCAATGTGGCTTTGTGCTGAATTTTGTCTAATAATGATCCTGAAAAGTATCATGTTGTACTACACTAAAGATGATATACAAATGCTGTTGACCCTTCCCTGTCTTTTTCAGCCACTTTGGGAATGATGCTTTCTCTTCCTGGGAATTTATTTGTTTTGAGATCAATTAGCCTGTTTAAGAATTCCATTTCTTTTATAACAAGACCATTGATTTGATTCAGAATATCTTTATCTCGACAGGACGTATTGTTTATTTTTCTCCTTGCGAATAGTTGGAGATAGAATTCTTTTACAATACTTACCATCTTCAGTTTTCAGCCCATTTGCATCTGTTGTCAGTCTCACCACTTCTATGCCTGCCATCTTGCAATTCATTAAGCTCCCTTTGACACCACTTCCAAATCTGTGACCTCCACCACCTAGAAGCACAAGAGCAGCAAATGCATGGTAACACCACCAGCTACAGGTTTCCCTCCAAGCCACCCACCATCACGACTTGTAACTATATTGCCAATCCTTCGCTATCTTGGGACTGCCTTCTTAGCAGCACCCTCTGTATACCTAAACCAGATGGACTGCAGTGCTTCAAGAATCATAGAGCCCCACAGTGCAGAAAGAGGGCCTTTGGCCCATCGAGTCTGCGCCAAACACAATCCCACCCAGGCCCTACCCCCATATCCCTATACATTATACCCACTAACCCCACTAACCTACGCATCCCTGGACACTAAGGGGCAATTTCTTAGCATGGCCAATCAACCTAACCCACACATCTTTGGGGGTTAGGCAGCTCACCATCACCTTCTCAAGGGCAATTCAACATGAATAATAAATATCCTTGCCAGCGAAGCTCCCATTCCATGAAATGTGAAAAAAATCCTGCTTTTCCAGTGTTGAAAAAAGTTCCTGCTGTTATCCTTAACCTCAGCTGCACTTTCTCAAATTCATTTTCCCCGCTTTGATCATCTTCTCAACAGTTTTCTGCAAGTTTTTGCATTCATTCACTCATTCATTCCAGTGAGATTATTTTCTTTTCTCTTTGCAGGACTTGCAAAAACCATTGAATTGTACTTTGTACAATTTACAAATCCATTTAAGGTCACACTTATTTAAGTTGTGCTTGCTGATACAAGGAATATGTTGATCCTGCAAGCCTTCCCTGACAGCTTTGACAGGATTCTACACAAAATAAGGGTGACTCTCCCGGCCTGCTGCGCTGGGAGGCTCAAGCGGAGGCCGTTGAGTGGGCTTCCCACTGGGCGCCATGGCCTCCATGAGTCACTGGGTGTCAGATTTCCGGTGCCATCAGCCCCATGCCAGAAATTGGTGTGGAACTGTATAAATTACGTAAATGCTTATTTAAATATAATTTCTATGTAATGATCGGACCTGGACTGAAATCTCCAGACTTGCTATAGAGTCTCCCCACCCTCCCTCCCTGTCCCCCCCGCCAACCCCACCAGGAATGTTTCACTTCAGCAGAGTTTACAATAGCTCCCCACTCGAAGGGAATCGGTGCCCCAGCCCCGCTGGAGTGAAGAGGGAGCCGTCGAAGGATGTGGGGGTGCTCCACGGGCATTACCAGCTTGGCAGTGCCTACCCAAGAGGCAAAGTGGCAATGCCCAGGGGGGCACCTGGGCATTGCCCACCAAGCAGCGGGCAGTGCAACAGGGGTGGGGCAGAGTGGGGGAGGTTTAGTGGGAGATGGAGTCTAATGAGGCTGGGCCTCTGGGAGGGGGGATTGGTGGGGGTAGAGGGAGTCGTGCTGCCTTTCTGCATTTGTGGGAGGGAGGCCAGTGATTGGGGTTGGCCATCTGGGTTGGGGGGTGGGGTTGACCCGCCAGGGGGTGGTTGGGGCTGCGAGTGTGGGGCTGGAGTGGGAGATTAGGACTGTGGGGGTGGGGGGAATGATTGAGACTGCAGAGGGGGAGAGAACAAGGCAGGCCTTGGGGCGGGGTGGGGGGGAGGGTTTGTGGAGGGGTGGTAGGCTGGCCCGGACATGTCTGGGGGGGGGGAGCCAGCAGTGTGGGGTTGCTGAGCTGGCCAACGATTGGGAGGTTGGCAGTGTGGGGGCACTGCGCATGCAACAATCTTGGCACTGGCCCGCTAAACAATTTGCTGCCCGCCCCTCCAGCGGGAATAGGCCCCGTCATGTGATTCATGCTAGTGTACTCTGTGATGCATAGAGTGTGGAAGATTCATTTAGAAAGTCCCACTGAGAAAGATTGCAGGATTTACTCCAGTTATCACGCAAATTCGGCATTTAAAATTTTTTTGGGAGAATCGCCCCCAACAGCATTAACTTGCATTCGAGTGTAACACTCTTATATTCATCGTTTGACACTTGAAAGTGATCAAATGAAGGAACTAACTGCAAACAACATTAGTTGAGAACAGAAATCATTCAGCTGACATAATTGCTGTTGAGCTGACATAGGAATGAGTGAGGAGCATAGGTTTGCACAGAAGGTACAAGAGACCATGGGGGCAGCTAGAGGGACATGTAATTGAATGATTGGTCACTGGTAGGGCATACAGGTTGGGGGTGGTTGGGGGGAAAGGGTGACAACTAAAATTCCTAATATTCAACCAAACAACTGGGATGAGGTCCCTGGAACAGCACGCTGAACACAGAGTCCAGCATCACTGCTGAACCATGACAAAAACCATTGTATCTCCAGATCTTCTTTGGAAAGACACATTCCACAAGGAGGTGGACAATGATGTCTTCCTCACCACAGCCACCTTGAGGGCAACATGTGGATGGGGTGAGATCCCGAGCGTGAAGGAAGGACCTGACGGGGAGAGCCTTTCTTATTACCAGTCAAGCTCAATCTTGGTGCTTGTTTGAAAGTTCTGGTGATGGGGTATTCTTCCAAAGGACTTTGACAGTCTGCTCGGGGAACCATTGATGTCTTCTTTTCTCACAGGGCCTCTAGGACATTACGTGCAGACCAATGCCCGATGGACTTGTGGTTAAAGGTGCTTCTCAGCATATATTTTTCCATGAGGGACAGATGGTATGGCACAGTCCAATTACTTGGAGCATTCTATGATGGCATGTCCAGACCAAATATCACAGCACAGGCATACTTTTAAAAAAACTTCCACAACTTCTTTCAGCCGCAATGCCTTTAAAAAATGCAGGCTGCCTTTAAGTAGTAAGAAGTCCTGTAACAACAGATTAAAATCCAACAGGTTTATTTGGAATCGTGTGCTTTAGGAGCACTGCTGCTTCATCAGCTCACGATGCTCACCCCAGTCCAATGCCGGCATCTCCAACTCACGCCTTTAAGTAGCGCTAGCCACTTACAATAAAGGTTCCTCTCTGCTGCATGCAGTCAATCAACATTGTCTGTCGTGCTGATTCCATGCAAAAAAAATTTAAAACAGCAGACAATACCAATTTAACCTACCCGCGGAAACATAATGCAGGTTAATTTTCCAGGGTTAGCCAGTTTAATCCTTAAATCAATCAGTTCTAACTCTAAACAACTTACATTATCCCAGTTTTGTTAATTGAAGTCTTTATTAAAACGACTTTCCTTTTCTCGTACACCTCCCTTATATCTTCAAAAAGCAAATCGTTCCTCCTCCTTAGGCTCATTTGGTGGTCCACAACATGCCAAGGGGTGTTAGTTTTCAAGTGTATTACACCAATTACTTTACCAGACGTGCCAAGTTAGAAAGGATCAGGCTGCAGGGTGGAGAAAAATGAACTTGCATTGCTCAGAGCAAGCATGAACACACTCGCTGTGATTTTCAAAAAAAGCTTGTAGCTCATGGAAATAAAATCGGAAGTTTATTTCACAGGTCATTAGTGGCTGATTTACACAGGCATAGCATATTTGGTTTGGCACAAAGGGACATAATAGGTGGAATTTTCCCAAAAAATGACCACAGGCGCGATTTTGTCAGCTGTTCACACAATTCTCCCGCTGCAATGAGGTCAGAAAATTTCTTTAGGAACTATAACTTACTCTTGAATTTGCTGATATAGCCACTCTTGCTAATTCAGCACCTTTTGCATGAATCCAATTCTTCCAAATTTAAGGCAATCCCACTTGAGGTGGAATTTGGATCCAAAATTCCCTTATGCTACCTGAGCAATCCAAATATAACTGTGACAGGAGTGCAGTAGAGAGAAATAAATTAGGCCTGGACTTTCATGAGTTGGGCACAACCTTATATCAGGGATTCCGCAGACTTTAGAAGGGCAAAACTACTTTTCAGTCTCTTATAAGATCAGTGATGTAAAGTAAGTTGGAACTGACGCTGAACTGATATCCCAATGCCCGAAACCTGGGACTCAGAAGAATTCAGCATATGTTCAGTGGAATGCCTGGTGAGGCTGGATCCATCAGTTTGCCCATTGCATATTGTAGGTCCCAACTTATGCTCTGTTCAGGATCATTCTAATCCCTTTTATTATTTTAATGGGCTTCCCCTTAGAAAGACGATTTTTGGAGGAATGTCAAATTTTCTTATGGGTTAAGAATCAGGGGTTGGTGGTGGGGTGGGGTTGGAGGGGGGATGGGTTGGAGATGTGTTGGGGGCTCATACTCCCACTGAAACTGAAAAGTTAAGCTATAAGTTGTGATGGGAGGGGAGATGGACATGTGTCAATCATGTGCAATTAAAGAGACCACGGGTCAATAGCATCAGTCTTGGGTGGGAGTACCTCACTATTTGCATTAGGATATGCCATTTAATTGATTCTTAAACCTTTTGTTATTTATCCTGTCTGTTCCCTTTAGGGCCTTGACTATTTCCATAAATCTACCCTGCTCTACACTAGTGAAATCATTTCAGTTTTTGGAATAATCCCAACTCTCAATTAATTGCTCCTTTTCTGAAGCCTGGATATCTATCTTCTGATATAATAATCTGAACTCTGCTCGTGTTCTAGTTGGGGCTGAATCCAGTCTCTACCATCCCTCTCAGATTTCCGGAGCCCTTCTGCCAATGTTGTAATGGACGAGTGGAAAACCACTGTGGAAATACATCCCCTTAATGCTTTCGCTTATACACTTGAACCATTTTCAAAGGTATAAATTATTGAAGCTCACAAAACATTAATATAGCTTAAAATGAAACAAATATGCAATGCCCTCTGATATGGTATTGATATGGGACTACATCCAATCAGAGATATCGCTGACACTGTATCAAGTGTTCAGATTACTTGACCATTTTGATTAAAGTATATGACTAAAAGAAACCTCATAATCCCACAACAATTATGTAATGAGAGAGGCAAAAGCCTAGTGGTATTATCGCTGGACTATTAATCCAGAAACTCAGCTAATGTACTGGGGACCTGAGTTCAAAACCCTCCACGGCAGATGGTGAAATTTGAATTCAATAAAAAATATCTGGAATTAAAAATCTACTGCTGACCCTGAAATCATTGCCGATTGTCAGAAAAACCCACCTGCTTCACTAACGTCCTTTAGGGAAGGAAATCAGCCATAATTACCTGAACTGGCCTATATGTGACCCCAGAGCTACAGCAATGTGGTTGACTCTCAACTATCGTCTGAAATGGCCTAGCAAGCCATTCGGTTCAAGGGCGACTAGGAATGGGCAATAAATGGCCAGCCAGCGACGCTCATGTCCTGCAAGTGAATTTAAAGAGTGCTTTCAATGTGGGTAAACACACACGCACATATATTCACAAAAGGTCATTAGTGCTTTTCAGGCTGAGGATTAAGCTACAACATTAAGTTGTTAGTTCTGATCTTTACTGTTTTGTTGCTATTACTTCTATGTTGAATTTTCCATTGTACAACATAAATCTTAAAATAAAATTTCCTTTCCTCCTAAGAATCAGTCTGACATGAATCCTGATGGAGTGTACCATGAACAACTATTTTAGGGGTGGAAATTGGGCAGCTCTCTAAGTAATCCAACTGTAGTGTTAGTCTTTTTAAGATTCAAAAACTGAGAAAAGCCAACAATTCCTAACCATGCTGTGATTTAATGTCAACACTAAACATTTCAAAAAATTGATATGGTTTGGAATCAATTATCATCTTGTAATGCAAACATTTCGTGATCAGTCAGTGAGCTAGTGCTATTAAATGAGCATACTGTAGCTTTTGGTATAGCCCTTGCACAAAGTTGCAGTCTTGAAAGCTATTTGGCAAATATTCAGAGCCTTCAGACTGAGAGACGACAGCCAGCGGTGCAAAAAAATAAACTGAAGGGAAAATTCTGAGCTCACAGCACAGAAGGACTAAACCCACAGAATGAGAATTGAATTTGTGAAAATCTGGAGGTAGGAATTATTGATGCCATTTGGAACACTTTTTTTTGTTCAAACTGATAAAATGTGGATAGGTGGTAAGTAGACAAGCATATATGGTCAATAATAAAATTAAAATAGCTTTATTCATGTAAAATTAATGATCATAAAGTAAAGGATACAATCTTTCTGGTCACTGTCTTACACTTTTCCAGTTTCTGTGACAGCAGGAGATGTCTGGCACCATCTGCTGACCTGTGAGTGTTTTTATGCTAATTATTTAGAATATCTTTCAATAAAATTAAGTTAAATAATAAATTATGGACAATTTTGATTTGATGAGCAGAATGCAGAAATTAAAATAAACTGAAACTTCATAATTTTTAGAACAAAAAATGAAAAGAGAGGATTGTTATTGCTTGTATTGTAATTTTCTAAAATACACTATCAAAATTTATAACTGGAAATTAATGATGGAGTGAGTAACTGATAGGTTACCTATAAGCAATGGTATTGTTAACTTAAATTCCAAATAGTTACTCCATGTATCTTAGTGTGCACTGATGTCAGAAATTTAATCCATTTTAAATCTCAGCCTTGAGAGTAAATTTGAGAGTCCAAAATTTGAGATTTGTCTGAATGATATAAAATGAAGCTATATGCGTTGAAAATAATTTCAAAATCAGAGAGTTGAAAGAGTTGAAGTATTACAATGTAATATCCAAAAATACTGTAGGAAGTTCTAATTATCACAACTCTCTAGCTCTTCTTTATGTCTTTGTGGCTTTGTCACTGTTTGATGCACAAAGCTAAAAGCCAGATGTGTGCTGACTGTCAACACTGTTACCCCACATACCAGGTGGATAGCCTCAGGCTAATGCTTTACTTTGGGAGAAAAACCCATTACCGTCCATTGTGAGCAACAGCAAGGGGGAGCAAATGGGCTGACAAAAGGCATCCTCTTGTCCTAGCTAAAGAATGATGTGTGGGCTCAAGGACTGGCAGGGGCTAAGGATTGTGAAAGAGAGACCAAATGATGTGTAAATAACAGTTTATCACTGAAATTATAATTCAAGATTCAGACCAAAACATCATATCATGTTTTTAACCATGGTGTTACATTGAATTATATCGAGACTACAGCGTAGAAACAAGTCACCTGTTGTTTATGCTCCACATGAGCGTTCTCCCATTTAATTTAATTTCTCTACATTAACATACACATCTATTATTTTCTCTCTTGTATAATTTTCTAAATTTCCCCTTAAATACATCTGTACTATTTACAGGTATTTTTGTTTATTATTTGTGGGTTAGGTTGATTGGCCATGCTTAAATTGTCCCTTAGTGTCCTGAGATGTGTAGGTTAGAGGGATTAGTGTGTAAAATATGTAGGGATATGGGAGTAGGGCCTGAGTGGGATTGTGGTTGGTGCAGACTTGATGGGCCGAATGGCCTGTCTCTGTACTGTAAGGTTTCTACGGTTTATTTATCACAAACGTGACAGGGAGTCCCATATTCTCACCACTCTCTGGGGTGGTGCAACCAAGTGAGGAGGGATCGATAAGCTCCTTTCTTTGCCCTCGTTTGACCGCAACAGTTGTTTCTGTTTGAAAAAAATATACTTGACAATTCAGTGAACACTTAACTGTTTACGCACTGTGATAATAAAATAACAAGGACAGATTTTCTTCAGTCTAACAAAGAGATTGTTGCATGTTATTACATACAAACCAATCTAAGAGAAATAATAAAACACATACAAACTTGCGACACAACACAAAAATACAAATTACATAATGGGAAAAGTTAGGTTGGCCAAATTAGAGTCCATAAAAATGTAAAAGGGTATACAGTCTGCAGTTTGATGACTGGACTAACTTCAGGCTGAATTTGTTGGTCTGGATGCTTTGATTTAAAGATACAGATGACTTCTTGGTGGTTATTTTCCAGACGTCGCTGGATTCCGGGGAAGTGCCGGAAGATTGGAAAACGGCTAATGTTACGCCGTTGTTTAAGAAGGGTGCCAGGCAAAAGGCGGGGAATTATAGGCCGGTTAGTTTAACGTCTGTGGTAGGTAAAATGTTAGAATCCATCATTAAGCAGGAAATTGCGAGGCATCTTGAAGGGAATTGCTTGATAGGGCGGACGCAACACGGTTTCATTAAAGGGAAGTCGTGTCTGACAAATTTACTGGAGTTCTATGAGGATGTGTCTAGGGCAGTGGATAGAGGAGAGCCGGTGGATGTGGTCTTTCTGGATTTTCAGAAGGCGTTTGACAAGGTACCTCACAAGAGGTTATTGCAGAAGGTCAGGGGACATGGAGTTGGGGGTAGGGTGTTAGAGTGGATAGAGGATTGGTTGTCAAATAGGAGGCAGAGAGTGGGGGTCAATGGGTGCTATTCGGATTGGCGGATGGTGACTAGTGGGGTGCCCCAGGGGTCGGTGCTGGGGCCTCAGCTATTTACCATTTATATAGATGATCTGGAGGAAGGAACCGAGTGCAGGGTGTCGAAATTTGCTGATGACACCAAGATTGGGGGAACGGCAAATTGTGCGGAGGGTGTGGAGAGTCTGCAGAAGGATCTAGATAGGCTGGGCGAATGGGCCAGGAAATGGCAAATGGAATTTAATGTTGGCAAGTGTGAGGTGGTCCACTTTGGTAGGAAGAATGGTAGGAAGGACTATTACTTACGTGGCGAAAAACTGCAGCAGGCGACGGTGCAGAGGGTCCTTGTGCATGAATCGCAAAAACCCAGCTTGCAGGTGCAGCAGGTGGTCAGGAAGGCGAATGGGATGCTGGCCTTCACAACGAGGGGGATTGAATATAAAAGTAGGGAGGTCTTGCTGCAGCTGTATAGGGCATTGGTGAGGCCGCAGCTGGAGTACTGTGTGCAGTTTTGGGCGCCGCACCTGCGCAAGGATATTTTGGCCCTGGAGGGAGTGCAGAGGAGGTTTACTAGGCTGATACCGGAGTTGAGGGGATTGAGCTATGAGGAGAGGCTGAATAAACTAGGCTTGTACTCGTTAGAGTTTAGAAGAATGAGGGGAGATCTCATTGAGACGTATAAGATGATGAATGGGATGGATAGGATAGAGGTGGAGAGACTCTTCCCGCTCAAAAAAGACAGTAGGACTAGGGGGCACAGCCTCAAGATAAAGGGGAGGCGGTTTAGAACGGAGTTGAGGAGGAACTTCTTCACTCAAAGGGTGGTGAATCTCTGGAATTCTCTGCCCGTTGAAGTGGTGGAGGCTGCCTCGCTAAATATTTTTAAGAAGCGGGTTGATGGGTTTTTGATAAGAGAAGGGATTAAGGGTTATGGGGAGAGGGCGGGAAAGTGGAACTGAGCCACGACAGATCAGCCATGATCTTATTGAATGGCGGGGCAGGCTCGAAGGGCTAGATGGCCTACTCCTGCTCCTATTTCTTATGTTCTTATGTTCTTAATTGGCTGTTCTTTGAAAAATGATAGCACTGGGTTTTTTAAAAGAAATCTCTGGCTGCTGAAGAGCATCCGTGATGATCACTGCAAGCAAATCGGGCTCAAAGCTTACTAGCTGGGTTGGGGAAAGATGGAGGCAGGAGGCACCCCACTTAGATCTTCTCGCTGAACTGTTTCTCCTCAGTTCTGTTGAGAAAACATGTGCTTAAAACATACAAAGGATTGACATGTGACCTTCTTTCTCCAGCTGCCAGGGGAATTTTTAAAAATGGCATTGTCCAACTGTCACTTGATTAGCTCATGCCAGAAAGCTAACATAGTCAGGATCCTATTGTCCAAGCAATTAATCTTAGTGGCCCATCTCCAACAGTTGAATAAGAGATTGCCATAGATGCTTTGCCAGTGAGACAGGAGATCTGAGTCCTTTGCACTCCCATGATGTCATTGTCTTTGATGGGTTTTTTCAGACAGAAGTGACTCCAATAAATTGGAATGTGGAATGTATCGCAATGCAAATCTGGGTTAGCCGTTTTGGGCTGTAAGTTCAAGCCACTTTAGTCACGCTGTTTTTAAAAAGTTTGCTTTTAAAAGTTCAATTCAGGTTTCCAGCTAGTGGATTAAAAATCATTTTTTGGCATAAAGCACACCTTCTTGACAGGGAAAGTAAATTTCCTCTGAATTCCTTATTAGATTTATTAGTGGCTATCTTGTATCTACAGCTTCAGTATTGAGCTCAACTACAAGTGGAAACATTTTCTCCACCCTATTGAATCCTTTGTAATTTTAAGAGCTCTATTTAGTGTTCTCTAGTCAGTGTTCTCCAGAGAGAAATGGTCCAGCCAGTTCAGTTTACCTCACTAGTTAAGACACTCTCAGTTCTAGTATCATCCATGTAAATCTCTCTTTTGTACCATCTCCAGTGCCTCCATATGCTTTTGGTAATATGGAGACCATGTAATACACAGTATTGTCTAACCAAGGTTCCATATAAATTTAACACAACTTTCTCTGCCTTTGAATTCTATTCTTCTAGAAATAAATCCCTGTACTTTGCACGTTTTTATGACTTGGTTAACCTTGTTGCTACTCTTAATGGTATGTGTACTCTACCCCTAAAACCCTTTGCACCTTTACTTTGTTGCCCTTGGAGCAGGTGGCCTTCTTATTCCTCCTACTAAAATGCACCACTGCACATTTATCCATACTGCAGTTATTTTTTATACATGCTTATTCTGTATGTTTGTTAATGCTTCTTGTACTTTGTCACAGTTCTCTTTGGAATTAATATATTCACCAATTTGGTGTGATTCACAAATTTTGATATTATTCTTCTGAATTCTAGGTCCAAGTGATTGTGTAGAGTGAACAATGGTAGTTCCGATAGTGTTCCTGTGGAGCACCACTTCCGCCTTCTATCAATCTGTGAGTCTAATTCTGCAACTCCAGCTTTCTGTTTTGTAGCCAGCTTACCGGCCATTCTGCTACTTGTCCTCTAACTCCACATACTCTGAACTTTGTACTGACAAAATCAGTCAGTCTCACCTCTTATCAACCTATATCCAGGTCAGTTGCACCACAGTGTGTGATAATGAGATACGGCATTTGGACTGCAACATATACTGCTTAAAATGAGGCTCAGGCTGCAAATAGATGTGAAGATTTTCCACGGTAGGCTTGGTATTGTGATATGAGGGCTACATAAAACTAATGTGTATAAACTTTTAAATTTTGTTAACGCTTACAATTTTGTATTGGATGAATTGTTGATGTTAGAATCACAATATCCAAAATGATGATGGCTGGATTGGACAGAAAACGTTGGTCACCCAGCATAATAGTGCTCGGATTTAGGGTAGAACCTGGTCCACAAGGTCACCTCTTTATATAAATCCGGGTCCACATTCTGGACACGTGTAGAAGTTGGATCTTCCATTCTTAAATTTTGTAGGCATGTTTGGAGAGTTTCTGAGCCAATTGAAGAATTCACCTCATTGGAGGATTCTTGGCCTTGACATTACTGCCACAAGTAATACAATGTGGCATCAAGGAGCCCTAGAAAAACTGAGACTACTAGCAATCAGAGAAAAAATTCTCCACCAGTTGTAGTCATTGCTATAGCATAGGAGACTATGGTGGAAGCCAATCATTCATCTTCAGGACATTGCTGCAACAGTTCCTAAGCAAAGTGTCCTAGGCCGAGATATCTTTGGAAGCTTTGCCAATGACCTTCCCTCCGTCATTAGGTAAGAAGTAGGGATGTTCATTGCACCATAATTGCACCATTTGAAACATCTCAAATACTAATGCATTCTGCATCCATTTGCAGCAAGACCTGGACAATATTTAGGTTTGGGCTGATAACCGGCAGTAACATTCATGCCACATAAGTCCAGACAATGATATTCTCCAACAAGAGAGAATCTAAGTATCTCCATTTGAAGTTCACTGGCAGTACTATCAATGAACCCCATATTCAAAATCCTTGGGGGTTATCATTGACCAGAACATTTATGGACTAGCCACATAAATACGGTGGCTCCCAGAGCATGTCGGAAACTGGGAATTCTGTGGTGAGTGAGTGACTCACCTCCTGACTCCCCAAAGCCTTTCCATCATCTACAAGGCACAAGTCAGGAGTTTGATGAAATTATATCCACTTGCCTAGAAAAGGTCAGCTCCAAAAACACCTCAAGAAATTTGACACCAACCAGGACAAAGTAGCTCATTCACCACTTTCAACATTCATTCCCTCCACCATCAGTGCACAGTAGCAGCAATGTGTACTATCTACCAGGTGCACTGCACTAACTCACCAAGGCATCTTCAACAGTACCTTCCAAACCTGGGACCTTTATCAGAAGGATAAGGGCAGCTGATGCATGGGAACACCACCATCCGTAACTTTTTGAGGTCTCACACCATCCTGATTTGGAGATCTATCACTGTTCCTTCACTGTTGCTGGGTCAAAATCCTGGAACACCATCCCTTACAGCACAGTGGTGTATCTCCACCACATGGACTGATTCAAGAAGGTGGCTCACCATTACCTTCTCAAGGGCAGTTAGAGATGGGCAATAAATTCTGGCCTTGATAGCAGGTCTCACATTCCAAGACAGAGGGGATCTTTATCCATTCTACCCCTGTACAATTGATAATAGAAACTCTTGCAGCACTGCCCTGGAACTAAAATTCAAAGACTTAATCTGACATCACCAGAGCAATGTGATTTTCTGAGGCACCTGAGATGTGTACTTAAAGGTGTGAGCTAGTCATTTTCATTGTATGGTAATGACTCCTCACCGTAAGTCTTGTGGGGCAATGGTGGTATTGCTGTCTCTGAGCCCGAAGCTTCGAGTTCAAGTCCAGGTGCAAGATTTGGATGGCCTAGAAAGGAATGTTCATAACATGGCCAATGAGGTTGACTATCAACTTGTAAATTTTTCTCACAGCTACCAATAGTAGATGGTAAGAGCAAGAGAGATTCCTGATCAACCATGTGATGGAAAGCAATTGGAGTCTGTACCATCAGTACCCATAGTTCTGGATTACAACATGCATGTAAAAATGTATGTTGTCTTAGCAACTTGGACTCCTTGGGGAGTGACCAGTTGGCTGGATATCCTAGGACATTACCCTTAGAAAGTTTTCGCAGCACTGCCCTGGAACTAAGATGACTGGCCTCCCACGACCTCAACCATCTTCTCCTGTGTAATTGGTGTGATTCCAACTAGTGGAGATTTTCCGTCCGATTCCTATTGACCGAAATTTGCGCAAATGACTTCCTGTTGGGGTGAACTCTGGACCTGCATCTATGCCTGTCCTGTGGTGGAAGTTGGGTCAGACCTGTCTTTGGGCAGAGGCTGATGAAGAATGACTCTGTGGCTGAAAATTGGGACACGTATGCCCTAACTATGGGCATGCAGGAATTCCACTTCCAGAATTTGAGTTCACAATGATTATCATTTAACTAGCAAGCTGCATGAATGAAAGATGACATACAGGATAAACATTAGGACCTACACTTTGCTGTGTCTGCTTGAGTTACCTGAGCAACTTAAATTTCAGCATAAAGCCATCTCTACCAGATTTTATTCAGTTATGCAATGAGGACAAATGACCAGAAGATTATAATTAAGATGTACTTTCAGCAGAGTTCAGCTTAAAAGTTTAAAGTTTACTTGTTAGTGTCACAAGTAGGCTTACATTAATACGGCAATGAGGTTACTGTGAAAATCCCCTACTTGCCACAGTCCGGTGCTTGTTCGGGTATTCTGAGGGAGAATTTAGCACGGTCAATGCGCCTAATCAACATTTCTTTCGGACTGTGGGAGGAATGAGCTATGAGGAGAGGCAGTATAAACTAGGCTTGTACTCGTTAGAGTTTAGAAGAATGAGGGGAGATCTCATTGAGACATATAAGATGATGAATGAGATGGATAGGATAGAGGTGGAGAGACTCTTCCCGCTCAGAAAGGACAGTAGGACTAGGGGGCACAGCCTCAAGATAAAGGGGGGGCGGTTTAGAACAGAGTTGAGGAGGAACTTCTTCACTCAAAGGGTGGTGAATCTCTGGAATTCTCTGCCCGTTGAGGTGGTGGAGGCTGCCTCGCTAAATATTTTTAAGACGCGGGTTGATGGGTTTTTGATAAGCGAGGGGATTAAGGGTTATGGGGAGAGGGCGGGAATGTGGAACTGAGCCACGACAGATCAGCCGTGATCTTATTGAATGGCGGGGCAGGCTCGAAGGGCTAGATGGCCTACTCCTGCTCCTATTTCTTATGTTCTTATGAAACCAGAGCATCCGGAGGAAACCCACCATGCCATCTACAATAAGTCAATATCATGCAATTGCTATGCTTGCAAGTTATTAAAAGTTTTATTTTTCTACTTTAGTTTTAATAGTTTATTTATAGGCAAAGTCACTTGTCAATTGCCTTGAACCACATGCCTCATGGAAAATATTTCTATGTGTGACGTTGCACGCTTTCACCACAAGAGGGATTCCTCCACCTCTCCATCCACTGCTTCAACTGCTACACGCTATCGTGTAATGTGGCTTCGGAGAATACCTAAAAGGGAAAAAAAATCAAGGACAGACAGTGCGGTCAATGTAATTGAGACAATTTTCATAAAAGTATAAAAGTCATACTAAATGTTATTTGTAAAAAAAAAGTTTCTCCTTTAGCTGCCTTCAAAAAGTTACATTGTTTTCTTGCTTGGCAATTTGCCATGTTTGCCAGATTTTCTCCAATCGCGTTGTTTGTTTTGAATCAGACCCATCAAAAAAGTTTTTTTTAAGCAACCTGTTCTGGTTTAACTGTTAACCAGCAAAAGCTGAATCTGTAAAATGCTAATCATGTGAAAATTGCCAAATGTAATGAATATAGATGGACGATAACTGTGCCGTGTTTTTGATTGTAGAATGCCTTTGTGGCATTTATATACTGCAGACTCAAATTCCACATAATTCATACATGAATGGAAGTTCACACAGCCCCTGTAAATATTGGAATGAGTCAGGGCAAGCTGCCTTCGCTGATCGCAAGGGCAACCAAGCAATCAGTGAAATATGAACACTTGTTATCCAGAACATACTCGGCTTGGTGAGATGTCTCCCTTGTGATAAGGTTACAAATATTTTCATATTGGGGTGGAGGCTGCTGAGGAGGAGAGGTTTGAGCAATGCTTTTTGCTGGGGGAGGTAGACATGTTTCAACAGATCTTGGCAAATAACAAGGAGCTCAGAGAGAAGAAAAACTTTGATCGGTGTGTGTTATAGTCAAAATGATTTAACTGACTGAAAGATAGTCTGCACATTGTTGTTTTTAACTGGCTTTAGGAAGCAAGTCACTATCAGGATGTGGATAGAAAGCAGTCGCTGGCTGCCATCCTTCAACTTTAATGCTCCAGTCTTTAAAAGTCTATTGAATTCCTTTGTAGTTTATTGACTCAGACCCACATTGATGAACTAATGCCAGAACATGAACACATTTTTGATCATCTAAGCTTTGTCCTGTAGCAGATTGGAGCAGTTTTGCGATTGAGCAGTAAGCCAGCTCTCCAGCTTAAAGCAGTTTTCCATTGAAGTCTCTTATGTAGTAGTCAGTGTGTAATGACCTCAATCGGGCTATTGAGCTCAGCCTATTGGAGTATGAGCTCCCTGATTAAGGATCCAATTGATGGGCCAATCAAGGAGTCTATGCCTTGTACTTAACCAGGAGTGTTAGTTCTCTGCGGCCGCCCTCCACCCGCCCCCCGGAGATAGACTGCTAACTATTGGCAGTCTGTGTACTGCTATTAGAGTGTGTAAATAAATGGATTTTGGGTGAAGGGACTTCTGCCTCTGAAGGCTTATGACACAGTTCATACAGATTTTCATCAAATTTGTATTCTCATCAAAAGGTTAAAAATGAATCAGGTGTTTAATCCTCCTGGCAATGCTTCACCCCCTCCCCTCTGAAAAGGAAACAGTTGTCACAGAACACATACTAACATGTCTGAATCTCCTGCACATGAACCAGACTACCACTGTCTGGTTTTGCAAAAAAGACTTCCAATCAATCTCTAATATAAGCAGTGGTGAAAGTGAAATTTGCTTAATCTTTATCAATGCCCCCTATCAGTTGGGACAATGCTTGTTGATTCTCTCATTCTCTTTGCATGCATACAGGTACAAAATTGTTGTACACCATTCCTACTGCACAGTGCTTTTGGGCAATCTTTTAGGCAAGAAGGGCTATCTCAATCTACTGGGTGGAATTTTAAGTGTCAGTTCAGGTGGTAAAAGCGGGATATGGCCTGTTGGCTTCTCCCACCATATTTTTTGACTCATAGTCAAAAAAGAAATCAAGAAGGCAGGTGGGTCCCACAATGTCAGCCTGTGGGGAGGCTCTGAATGAGCCCATCCCACCAGCAACTTTGGAGCCTGAAATATGGCACTGGTCAGGCATGATACTTTACCCCTGGGGCTGTACGCACCTGTTCACCTCCGGCAGATTCTGTTCGCCAGGTACATGTCATGGGGATCTTGTGGTAATTTACATCAGCGCAAGGGCATAGACCAGTGTGTTGGAGGGGGGAGGAGCTATCAGGTGTAAACGTCTGATCTGCATATTAGAACAAAATGCAAATGGGGATCGCAATGTTTAAAAATAGGATTCCCATTACATCATTGGCGGGGGATAGGAATATTCAAGTGGGGAAATCCTGCTGGTATAAAAGCCATTTTGGGATTCCCACTTGATTCTCCATCTCCTCTGCTATTCCTACCTACAGAAAATAATGGCAGAAATCTCCCTCACTGTCTTTTATGTAATATAAAAATATTGCATTTTAGAAATTATTACAGTATATTTGTAACAATTAACGCATGCCCATAGTGCCAGGAACCCAGGTTTGATTCTAGCCTCTGTGTGGAGTTTACATGTTCTTCTCATGTCTGTGTAAGTTTCCTTCCACAATCCAAAGATGTGCAGGTTAGGTGGATTGGCCATGCTGTATTGCCCTGTAGGGTCTGAGCAAGATACTCTGTTGGAGTGTTGGTGCAGACCCGACAGGCAGAATGGCCTCTTCTGCACTGAAGGGACTCAATGACAAATGTTGGATAAAGGTAAACCAAATTCCTCTTTCTACATGTGTGGTAATGAAAACCTGGAGACACCTGAATCTAAATGTTTACTGAAGTTCGTATCATCTCTGCATTAATCTATTTACAGGTCATACTAATTTATCTGCCCAATCAGTAATTAATATTATTGAATATTTACTGTCACAAATAAGATGATGCTAAAGTTAAGCGTTATGGATATGTGTGGAAGATATGACTCCTTTATTCTCTCATTTTTCATAAGTAGAGTTTAAAAAAAAAGTCTGTGGTACTTGTTGCAGAAGCCCTTGGAATGTGTAGCACACATGCAGGCACACAAACATTAGAAAAGAGGAGTTTTTACAACTATCAGTAACTTAACAGTAAAAAGAACCACATAAATAGATATTAGTTCATGTGATTTCCAAATTCTGGAAAGTCCAAATTAAGAGGTTATACCCGGTTTCTAATTTAGGTAAGTTCCTCATGGAAGGCAGAATGCCTTTACGATGATACCACAGTGAGCTGAGGTTGACTCATCGATGCCATCATATTCAGAGACCTGGTCTGCTTGGCACACAGTTGCGGGTGGCTTCTAGATAAATAGAATTTAAGGAGGGTTTGTTGCTTCGTCAGCTTGGATCTTACTGCTTGATGTTGGCAGGTTGGAGATAAATCATCAGACAGGCCTGCTTCTGAGTTCTCAGTTTTATAAAGAAATTAGAAAATGGTCATTGGAATCACCTGACCTCCTTCCTCTGCAATGTTTTCATACAGGATGCCCAGATCTGGCTTTTGTTTTGTGGCTTATTATGTCCCAGTATGAGGGGAGCTATTATTAGATTCCACTACAGGGGTAAGCTTATAAAGATAAAAATGCCATCCATCCTCTTTCGTTCGCTCCCTTTTGAAATGGACCTTGATAGTCCCAAGTGTGAGATTCCATGAGCAACATATTGGAGCATGTCTTCAGCATAATTCATATAATGTCATAGCGGTCACCTTACCATTCCAGATATCAGATGACTTGTGGCAGCTGTCTTTTCTTTCACCAAAGTTCATTCTTAAATAAGGGGAAAAAAAGTTTGATTTACATAATTAATGAACCAAAATGTTGTATAAATTTGCCTTTGGCAGCAACTTGTATCTCTGAGAGCAAATCACCAGCTCATTTAAATGCTGTTTAACAACAAAACAAATCAAAAAATACTTTCAAAATTACACAGCATATCACGGTTGCTCAAATGAGTTCCACAGAAAAAGGAATAAATTGTAACCCTTTCCTTTCATTGTCAATGTAAGCTTCTTATCCATTCCACTACAAAATAATATTTAATTTTAACATTAGAAAAGCTTATCCATCCAATCTTCTTATGAGGTCTCCCTCTTTCCCTTCATCTTAGCCCTGTATCTCAGTATAAGAACATAAGAACATAAGAAATAGGAGCAGGAGTAGGCCATCTAGCCCTTCGAGCCTGCCCCGCCATTCAATAAGATCATGGCTGATCTGTCGTGTCTCAGTTCCACATTCCTGCCCTCTCCCCATAACCCTTAATCCCCTTGCCTATCAAAAACCTATCAACCCGCGTCTTAAATATATTTAGCGAGGCAGCCTCCACCACCTCAACGGGCAGAGAATTCCAGAGATTCACTACCCTTTGAGTGAAGAAGTTCCTTACTTGCCAACATTCAATTCCATTTGCCATTTCCTGGCCCATTTGCCCAGCCTATCTAGATCCTTCTGCAGACTCTCCACACCCTCCGCGCAATTTGCCGTTCCACCAATCTTGGTGTCATCAGCAAATTTCGACACCATACACTCGGTTCCCTCCTCCAGATCATCTATATAAATGGTAAATAGCTGAGGCCCCAGCACCGACCCCTGGGGCACTCCACTAGTCACCAACCGCCAATCCGAATAGCACCCATTAACCCCCACTCTCTGCCTCCTATTTGACAACCAATCCCCTATCCACGCTAACACCCTACCCCCAACTCCATGCCCCCTTACCTTCTGCAATAACCTCTTGTGAGGTACCTTGTCAAACGCCTTCTGAAAATCAAGAAAGACCACGTCCACCGGCTCTCCTCTTTCCACCACCCTAGACACATCCTCATAGAACTCCAATAAGTTTGTCAGACAGGACTTCCCCTTAACGAAACCGTGCTGCGTCTGCTCTATCAAGCAATTCCCCTCAAGTTGCCTCGCTATTTCCTCCTTGATGACGGATTCTAACATTTTACCTACAACAGGCGTTAAACTAACCGGCCTATAATTCCCTGCCTTTTGCCTGGCACCCTTCTTAAACAGCGGCGTAACATTAGCCACTTTCCAATCTTCTGGCACTTCCCCAGAATCCAGCGACATCTGGAAAATAATCACCAAGGCATCCACTATCACCTCTGCCATTTCTTTCGGAACCCTCGGATGCATTCCATCCGGTCCTGGTGACTTGTCCACAATCAGTCCCTCCAGTCTGTTGAGCACCGCCTCTCTAGTAACAATAATGTCATTGAGACCCTCCTGTCCTACCACCTTTCCATCGCGATCACATGTTCAGATTGTTGCATGTTCACCCTTTAGTGTTAATTGCTTATGCTGCACAGTTGGTTCTCGGAAGTACTACGTTCAGCTATAATTTCATACTACGAGAAACCAATAGTTCCACATTTAAGATCAATCCATTCTAACAGAAAAAGGTAGCAGGTGTGAGGTGAGGATATGGAACAAAATGGAAGTGTAGAACTTGCTAACACGTGGGATGATTGTGGTGAATAGCAACCAGGTGAGTGTGTGAAGGAGAAAGAATGAGGAGCAAATGCTGATTGGGTGGCTGAAGTCAGCTGGGAGGAGCGTAAACATTGCATAAAGCTGTTGGGCTGAATGATGTGTGTCTGTGCTATACATGATGTGGAGATGCCGGCGCTGGACTGGGGTAAACACAGTAAGAAGTCTCACAACACCAGGTGAAAGTCCAACAGGTTTATTTGTAGCAAACGTCACTAGCTTCCAAAAGCTAGTAGCATTTGCTACAAATAAACCTGTTGGACTTTAAGCTGGTGTTGTGAGACTTCTTACTCTGTGCTATACACCTTGGCTGGAATTCTCCAATCATCTGCGCCCCACCATCGCTGTCAGAGAACACGGAGCCCAGTCAAATCTCCATTCACTGCAGTGGGACAGGAAAATCTGACTGGTGTGAATGGCCAGAGAATCCTGCCCCATGTGTAATTCTATGAAAACAA
This sequence comes from Carcharhinus amblyrhynchos, assembly GCF_965287045.1. Classification (NCBI taxonomy): domain Eukaryota; kingdom Metazoa; phylum Chordata; class Chondrichthyes; order Carcharhiniformes; family Carcharhinidae; genus Carcharhinus; species Carcharhinus amblyrhynchos. Next base: position 104,329,928 of record NC_137326.1, read on the forward strand.
AAGTAAACCTGAGCACATACAAACATACAAATTAGGAGCAGGAGTAAGCAACTTTGCCCCTTGACCCTGCTCCGCCATTCAATAAGATCATAGCTGGTTTGAATGTAACCTCAACTGCACACTCCTGCCTACCCCCAACAACTTTACTGAGAAAGAAAGAATGAAAGGTTGAATAAAACCAAAGAGGAATAAAATATGGCCACAGAAGATTAAAGTAAGGACTTGCATTTATATAGCACATTTCACAATCACTGGACATTTTAAAGTCCTCTACGGTAATAAAGTGTTTCACTACTGTAATGTAGGAAACATGGTGGCCAATTTCCACACAGCAAGCTGCTACAAACCGCATTGATGTGGCAATGCAGGCGTTGGACTTGGGTAAACACAGTAAGAAGTCTCACAACACTAGGTTAAAGTCCAACAGGTTTATTTGGTAGCACAAACAACTAGCTTTCTGAGCCACCGCTAGTGGCTTGTGCTACCAAACAAACCGCATTGACAGGAGGTCAGAAAGCTACACACTGAGTCAGGATTGCTCTAAAAAACAACTCAACTGAAACAAAAGAAAGAAAGCTCGAAATAGAACAAGGGAAGTAGTAAATAATAAATGACAAAGGAAGAGACAAAAATAGATTTGATTTTACATGGCATTATAACATGCTTCTGAAATATCTTGAAGCTTCTGCAATGGAAAGAAAAATCCAGTAGTAAAAAGTGGTTGGTCAATTCGATATCACCTGTTCCCCCCAGACTTCTGTCGAAAGCTTTGGCCAATGCGTCCCCAAGTCGGAGACTTCCGTCCCATCTGAAATAAACTTGCACATTGTTGGGAGTGTGGATTGCAGCAAATAGGAGCACTCTTTCAGGAGCACCAACAGTTGTGACAATCTTTTTGAGGTTGCACACACCAACATTTAGTGAAAAATTTGAGGGGCCCGGAGAAACTGATATGATTTGATTTATTATTGTCACATGTATTAGTATACTATAGTATTGCATACTATACAGATAAAGCCTACTGTCTGTAGAGAAGGAAAGAAGAATGTACAGAATGTAGTGTTACAGTCATGGCTAGGGTGTAAAGAAAGGTCAACTGGACTGTTGCAACCCCTTTTTGTAAAGCTGGGTGGGGTTTAGTCATAGAACAACAACTGTCAGCGCTGATGAAGAAGCATTAGTTTCCATCCATTAAAACTGATTTCTGCATTTGAATTCCCAATGTGTGCTCTGTGTTCAATGATGATGATGGAATAGAAAATGCTTAATGTGTACTCTTACGTGATAGTAGACATGGTTTCGTGGCAGGCATCATATCAGAGCCTGATCATAGAGATATACAGCGTGGAAACAGGCCCTTTGGCCCAACTTGTCCATGCCACCCAGGTTTCCTAAACTGAACTAGTCCCATTTGCCTGTGTTTGTCCCATATCCCTTTAAACCTTTCCTATCCATGTACATGTCCAATTCTTTTTAAATGTAATTATACCTACCTCAACCACCTCCTCTGGCAGCTCATTCCCTAAATGCACCACTCCCTGTGTGAAAAAGTTGTCCCTCAGCTCCCTTTTAAATCTTTCCCCTCTCACCTTAAACCTGTGTCTTCTAGTTTGGATGTCCTCCTCTCTGGAAAAGACATTCACCGTATCGACACCCCTCACGATGTCGTTAACCTCTAGAACGTCACCCCTATCTCCCTAAACTCCAGGGAAAAAAGTCCCAGCCCATCCAGACTCTCCTTATAATTCAAACATTCCAGTTCCCATCAATCAATGTCTAAACACACAAACTTCGAGCAGAGGCCGTTGAAAAGTGATAATCCTGGTGAATCTCCCTGATCCTGATTAATCGAAGGCTACCTGGGGTGATTGTAGCACCCTTATGAGGTCACATGGTTTAGCTCAAAACTGGAACGTTCCGAGAATTTATTCCTCAGTTCACCACAGAAGAATGAGTTTTCAAAACTGTGATCATAAACCTAAAAGAGACCAGTTCCGAGCCTTCAGTGAGTTGACCTGCTCTATCTTACACTTGGCAAGCATCTAGCCTCCACTGGCTGTTTGCCTGCCAGTACAGTGTTTAAAACTTGGATGCAAATCCATGACCTATCGTTCTGTGCAGCATTAGTTCTCCATTTCTCCACACATTCTCCCATGGAGTGTTCCATTTACAGTAACTGCATGAATCATGATTAACTATACATGTTACAATTCAGCGGGGGGACTTTCATTGATCAAGTTTCAGGTCAAGATATAAGCTTATTTTTGAAACAGGAAAATTCCATTTGGCCTAAATAGCCTTCTCCTTTAAACCCCTGCTTTCAATGCATTCCTGTTATGTACAATGTGTTGCCATGTATGAATAAACACTCCTTTTCGGAATGGGCCAGAAAGAGGAAGGAGAACTTTATGCCAGTCAACAAAAAGTTTTTTTCAATTCCACTTAATGTTTGAAATAGAGAATCAAAACACCAGTTCTTATAGCGACGATGCACTGTTCTCCCCACACATCCTCTTCTCTTCCTTACACACACATTCAACTTGTTGCGGCCTCTGTAAACTTCGAAGGTCTCTAATTCCAAATCTCCTGAACATATAATGCATCGTGAATTCCTTTGTTCTCCAGACTGTCAATCACCATGGATTATTGACAATATTTTTATTTTATTCATTGGAGCTTAAGCGCAATGGTATTTTGAGGAAAATTTTGCCCTTGGTGCAATACATAAAAATTTCCATTAATTCACAAGGGCAACTAATGTGAACTTGACCTCCTTATCTCTCCAGATCTCCCAACAGAACCTCATAACATTCCTTCCATCCCCTCTCCAATCATTATCAACAATTTCCTCCCATTCCATGACTTACTTTAGAATACAAACACAAATGTACATTGCAATACTCCTCTTTCTACTTCCAACCATGCTCACCTATTCTTTTCTTTTTATACAACAGAGTAATGCAAATATCTTCATGCAAGTTGTTTGCACATCCACCAACTCTTCCCAGCACATTTTTCTTACTTCACAGTCCATACTGGTCTTTCCATTTCTCACCTCCATTTGCTCATTCCATCTTGTTTCTTCCCATTATAACATATACGTTATATGAACAAGTCAAACCGATTTCCACTCTCTTATCCACAGCTATCCATGCTCTCTTTCTGCAGGAGAAGACACTCATGCTGTAATGGAACAAGATGGGGGAGGAACTGGCACTATAACCACTGATGTGGAGATGCCGGCAAAAAAAAACTTCCAGCTTACAGCACCTTTAAGACTTGATTAGCTGTAAAAACGCACATTCTATTCAGTATTCTATAAACTGAGTGTGTATCTCTGCATCCCCTGTTTGTGATCAGAACTCTCCACTCACCTGATGAAGGGTCAGAGGCCTGAAAGCTAGTGGATTTTGCTACCAAATAAACCTGTTGGAACTTAACCTGGTGTTGTGAGACTTCTTACTGTTACCACCCACAGCAAAGAGAGCAGAAAGTCATAGATTTTAGCAGGGTCAAGTAGAACAGCAATGCTTGAGGTTAATCCCAGCTGAGTGTCTGTATATTGCATGTAATCTTCCATTAGTTTCTATAAAGATGTAGCAAACTGCAAAACTTCAAGCTGCATTATCCAGTCTATCACCTGAAAATGCCCACTTCTATCTTCTACCCTAACTCTTGCCTCTTTTCTCTTTCTTCTAGGTCTTTCTTGACAGCAAGAGACCCCTGCATTAGAAAAGCCTTAAAGGACAATCCTCCTGATAATGCACCATAACGGACTCATCGCTCCCAGGCATTGGCTTAGACATTAACACTCACCATGAGCAGTGAGGCAGAGGGATTTACACATGGTAAAGCATGCAGTATGAGTGTGCAACTGCAGGTTTTGGTTGCCAAGGCAGCACAGGAGACAGGTAACCACTTAGCAAGGCCCTCTCCAACTCTGCTGAGGACTACAGTGATAAGAACTCTAGGGATCGAACTATAAGATAAAATGTCTGATATTACACAAACAGCTGCGCCAGGCTTTGGAAAAGTGTTGGTGAGGCCACACCTGGAATATTGTGTGCAGTTTCAGTGTCCTTATCTGAGGAAGGATGTCCTTGCGATAGAGGGAGTATGGCAAAGATTTACCAGGCTGATTCCTGAGATGGCAGATCTGTCATATGAGGAGAGATTAAGTCAGTTAGGATTATATTCACTCTGGAGTTTACAAGAGTGAGAGGAGATCTCATAGAAACATATAAAATTCTAACAGGTTTAGAGAGTGTAGATTCACAAAGAATGTTCCCAGTGGTGGGGGAATCCAGAATTAGGGGTCATAATTTGAGGGTAAGGGGTAAACCTTTTAGAACCGAGGTGAGGAGAAATATCTTCACCCAGACGGTGGTGAATGTGTGGAATTCACTACCACAGAATGTAGTTCAGGCCAAAACATTGTCTGATGTCAAGAAGAAATTCGATATAGCTTGAGGAGCTAAAGGGATCAAGGGATATGGGGGAGGGAGGGGGGGGATCAGGACATTGAATTTGATGATCATCCATGAGCAAAATGAATGGTGGAGAGGCTTGTAGGCCTGAATGACCTACTCCTGCTTCTAGTTTCAATGTCAAGATATTCAGCATCATGGCTGAAAGTGTGGAGGACTCCACTTCCAGCTGACCTGACATCGTCGGCACGGTATCGGCACTCTACCAGGTGGTCATCTCCTACAGCTGAGCCACCCAACAGGAATTTCCACTCTCAAGCTTTGCAAATCTCTGTGGAAGCTCAAACTTCTGCAGTGTTGGAGAGGTAGAGATCCACCTTGCAGCAATTGGTGGAATAAATGGATAATGACCTTCAAGGAGTCAATCATCTTTTTTCAGCCCTGCTCCCCAGGCATCAGTGGTATTTTGGAGCATTACTGATGTGCTGTGGTCCCTCAAGATGTCAATACATCTGTTCCTTTGTCATATCCTTCACTTACACCTGCCATGGTACCAGATCATCAGCTAAGTCAGACTGCTCAGGAAAAAGCTGAGCTAAAGCAGTCTTCAGCCAGGCCCTGACAGGAATGAGCACCCGGAAATCACCAGCTATAAGCACCTCAAGGGTCCCAGCATTAGCAACACCAGCCTTCCATCAACTTTGCTGAGGCTACCAAGGGTGCACCTAGTAGGAGCAATAGATTTAATAACCTACCAGTCTATGTCAGGTGCCTAACCTGTTACCAAAACAGCACCATTAAAACAGTGGCTGCTGAAAGCGCAGGTCACCATTTTGTCTACCAGCACACCCTGTTTCCACTGATTTGGCAAGGTTAAAATTTGTCCTTATAGAACAGGTAAGAGGCTGGGATTAGCTTCAAATTAGGGGCAGCAACCCACCCACAAGAGCTTCTGTCCCAATCAGAGGGTGGAAAGCTCAATGTCGCCACCACCAGCTGTGGCCGGTGTTGAGGGTGCAGCTCCAGCCTGAAGGTATCTAAATGGTGAGACATCGTCTGAGACATGTAAATATTTTTGGGGAAATCGGAGCCAGGCAGACAGGCCACAGAAATCAGTGATGGAGGTGATGGCGGTCGGGGCTAGTGAAGAACTGGCTATGCCACTGCCACCATGCAGCCATGCCAGGGACCCCTCCATGTGGCACAAACAATAATCAAGAAGGCTTCCTCTACGGAACCACCAGGTTTACCCCACATGACAGTGGGCCCTCTGACATGGTGCCCTCAAAAGGTGGGACCTGGCCATTAATTGGCCAATTAAGTGGATCAGTTTATTGTCTGGTGGGTGGGCAAGCTGCCAACACAGTGGTGGCCAGTTGCTGGCAATGTGGCTCCTCCCTACACCTCTCCCTCTCACTCTGCCAGCCCTCTCCCCTCCCAGCTTGTCCAATCGCTTAATAGGCCAGGAAAATTTAGCTCCAGACTCGATGTTTGTGTATTAGATTTTCAGCACCTGTCAGCATTTTTGTTGCTTTTGTTTATACAGTATAATCTAATCTTGGTTTTACGACATCATTTGAATTTCTTGATAAGAATGTGGCCCTGTAATCATTCTGAAGTATTCTCTGTATAAAATGATATAAATTGCTGGCTGTCCTATTGAATCTGTCACTGTTTGTTGTCGGTTAGTCAATGAATGACAGCTTTTGTCGCTTTCTACTGACTCATGTTGTTTTTATATAATGACTTTAGTTTTATCACAATATGTGATTACGGAGTGTCAGTGAAACCAGGCCAATTTAAGACATGTGAAGCATTGGAACATTAACTCAAACGTGAAGATATATTTAAATCTTAAGACTCGGAAAAATTCTTCATGTTACACAAATAATGTTTTCTGAAACTCCATGGACAATGAGACAAATTGCAGGCAGCTCCCTGGGCTGTAAAACTGAGGGCAGGACTTTCGTTTCTGTGAACCCAGCTGTCAGGTTCAAATGTCAGCCAGAAGCCTGTATAGTGTGGGAAACAGTCACTTGTGATTTTCTCCAGTAAAAAAAAATGGTATTTTTCAGAATATTATTGAATTAGCAGGCAGTGTGTGATGCCACCTGGCAAAATGATTCTTCACTCTGCAAAAACACAAACGATGCTGTCAGGGACTGAGGTAAAAAAACAAAGATAATGACCAAGGAGAATGAGATTTTTAACAGGACCACCTAAAGGCCACTCAACACTGTAGACATTCCTGAACTGATAGCAGGGACTCGTGTGGCGCCTTGTGTACCCTCTTATCTACACAAGTCTCTAGCAGGAGTTAACAAATGGCACCCAGCATGTATGATAAGCTAAAAGACGACCTTCAGTCAGAACGATGGACAGAGGGGAGGAAAACCTGCCCTGGGTCATTGGTCAGGTGGACATGAACAAATGATTGACATTGGCCAAACAACCAGAGCCTAGGAATAAATGTATCTGTTTGGGGGAGGAGGGGAGTCTTTTGCCTCACCAGGCAGAAGAAAACTGGGAAAGAGCTTCCTAACACCTCCGCCAGCTTGTGAAGACAAAGAACAAAGGGAAGAAGACTGCTGCAAAGAGAATGAACAAGAGCTTGCCATTCCAGCTGCAGAGATTGGCTGCATCCACTTGTGCCTTCTCCAGGATCAGTAAAACATTCTCATCTTTCACAAGTCAAATGCTTTATCTGTCCATTTAGCTTTGGCATCATAGTTAAACTGTCGTTTCTTAATAAATTCCTTTAAAATCACTTTAAAATCTCTTTTTTTTCAGTAATCTGTGACCACTGAACTTACACCTTACACCAGGGAGGCCAGTGGATGGGCTTACCATTCAATTAAAGATGGTGGGGGGGGCTCTCAAAGCAAAAAGGTCAAACAGAAGCCTTACCCCATCAGAACAGCAGCAGAAGTCAATATAAGGTAAGTGAGGGAGTGGGGGCTTAAAAATGGAGGTATTGCATATGTTTAAAAACCTAAAATAAAAAATGGCTTTTGAGATTACCTCTTTGTTGGGGGGTTGAGAGAGGGGGTCTGCAGGGTGGTCTATAGCTACTGCTGCATCCAGGGTGGTGGAGGGGGCCTCCAGGCCTGCGTGGAGTGCTAATGGCCCCTGATTTGCCTGTGGGGTCCTGAAGGCTGACTGGAAAATTTTAGTTTGCACTCATTAATAGGCCCTTAATTATTTGGATCAGCCACCCAACCCCTTCCTCCACTTCCAGTCTCTGAGAAAATGTCCTGGAGATGGGATGAAGTCAAGAAAATGGCATGGAGGCCAGTGGCACTATCCTCAGCACCCACCACCAATCGTAAACCCAGTGGGGCCTATAAATCAAGCCCTTACTTCCTGAACACATGCCTGATTTGTAGGGCACCTGATTTTTTTTCAATGGGTGAGACCTTCTATAATGAGTTGCATATGCCTAAGGTTACCAAACCTCTCCTCATGTCCCAGAGTGTCCTATAATGAAACATTAATCTCCTCAGGCATAGATGGGAGAAGCATCAACAGGCAGTTGTGACAAACATTCTGACACCACTTAGCCAGCCATTTCCTCCCATCACACCCACCTTTCAATCTTTTTCACTATCAGGCATCATAAAATCAAGATTAATTAAAATATCTTTATCTTTGAAATGTTGTTCTCAATTTTTTAATAAGCAATTTAAAATTGAAAAAAAAAACTGTTGCTGGACTGTTGTGATGGTATGAAATTAGGCTGCACTCTTGTATTGATTGACAGTAATATTATCCAATCAGCCAACCACCTCAATTTGATTGACAGTGGTACTGCCCAATCAGTAATAACTCTTTGTTAACAAACCAAGCAGAAACTTATGGACAGGGAAGCAGGAAATTATCTGACTGAATCTCCCAGAACATGCCCAAAAATAGTTGATATTATTAGCTATGGTCTCATGTACAACTCTATTAAAATATTAAAATTTTGAGATAAATTCATGAGAATTCCGGGGATAAGGAACTTCATTTATGCGAATAGATTGAGAAGCTGGCCCAATGCTCCTTTGAGAAGAGAAGCTCGAGGGCAGGTGTTCAAAAATTATGAGGGGTACAGGCAGAGTAGGTAGAGAGAAACTTTTCCCATTGGTGGAAAAATTGAGAACCAAAGGACACCGATTTAAGGTGATTGGCAAAAGAAGCAATGACAACATGAGGAAAAGCTCTTTATGTGCGAGTAGTTTGGCATCTAAAGGGATGTGGCCATGGTGGAGGTAGGTTCAATTGTGGCTTTCAAAGAGAATTGGATCATTATTAGAAAAAAAGTTACTCCAAATGTTGGGGATGGGGTGGGGCGGGGGAAGTGGTCAGCGTGGTGACATGAGTTACCACGCTGGCAGGCCAAATAGCTTCTTTCTGTGTTGTAATCATTCTATGAATCTATGAGGTAGATTCTCTGGCTTCCTCACAGTGTCCTTCTCATGGTGGGAGGCACGGTGCCATGAGCTGGCTGGCGCGAGCAGCTAGAAAGTTCTGGCCTATATCTTAGGACGACAGCAGGAGCCCTGCCCATGCCCTGCCCTGACAAAGGCTCATCTAGACTCCAAATGTTGGCTGTATTCTCTCTTCACAGACGTTGTCAGATCAGCTGAGATTTTCCAGCATTTTTTTGTTTCTGCCCAAAATATACCTGGCACAATTTGTCTCAAGAGGGTTAAAAAAGACTGACGTTTGTGTAACAATTTTCATGACCCCTGAATGTTTCAAAGTCCTTTACAAACAGTGAAGTAATTTTTGAAAAGTTGTCCTGTTTGAAAGAGGAAGTGATACTTGCATCGTACAGAAGCTTTGTCAGATCAGGAATATTGCATTCATTTTAGTTACTGAACCTCAGGAAAAATATATCAGCCTTTAGAATAGTGCAGATCCACCAAAATTATACAAGGGATGAATTATGAGGACAGGCTTGTATTCCCTTGGTTTGTACTCCCTTGAGTTTCGAAGATTGATGGCCTACCTTATTGAAGTGTATAAAGGGATTTCATGGGCTTCAGCAAGAGATACTGTTTCAAATCGTCTTTCTAAAAGGATTCTAAATGTCACATGACTATAGAAATGTCATGCTCGTCCATGCCTGTTTTCCATGAAGTAACTATGATGCCTCCAAAATGCAGCAGTCCACAATCCACATATTAATATAAATAGGAATAAACTTAGGAATAAATGGGAATAACAGTATGCGAAAGCAGTCCATAATGCAGCAACACCTGGACAATATCCAAGCTTGGGCTGACAAGTCACAAATAACATTCACTCCAGTGCCAGGCAATGACCATCTCCAACCAGAGGATCTAGGCATCACCCCTTGACATTCAGTGGCATAACCATCACTGAGTCCCCCACAATCTACATCCTGGGGGTTACCTATAATCAGAAACTCAACTGGACTAGCCATATAAATACTATGGCTACCAGAGCAGGCTATAGACTAGAAATCCTGAGGCAAATAATTCACTTCCTGACCCCCCAAAACCAGTCCACCATTTACAAGGCACATGTCAGGAGTTTAATAGAATACTCTCACTTGTTTGGTTGGATGCAGTTCCAACAATACTCAAGAAATTTGACACCATCCAGAACAAGGCAACCCACTTGATTGCTACCCCTTCCACAATCATTCAATCCTTCCACCACTGACAAATATTGTCAGCAGTGTGTACCATTTACAAGACGCACTACAGGAACTCACCAAGTTTCCTTAGGCAGTATATTCCAAACCTATAACCACTAGAGTACTTTTTAGCATCATGCTGTTCATTGAATACTTCCTTGCCAAATAAATGGCCTGAATTCAAGAAACCTGACTCTGGGGAAAGACATGTTGTTTGTTCCTTTTCAGAATGCACTGAACTGGGACAGTTCCTGTTCTGTGTGTACTGGTGTGCTGATGTGTCAGAATGTGTGTGTGTCACAGAAACAAGAAGGAACTGCAGCTGGTTACCTCTGCATAAAAGACAAGCAGGATAAGGATCTCTCGCTCTCTCTTTCTCTGCTACTGGAGAAAGCTTAGCAAAAGCCACAAGCTAAAGAAAATTGGACAGATTTTCAGCAATCCTGCAGAATACAGTGTCTCCAAACAGAGTGAGCTCTACTGGAATGACCCAACTTAACAGCCGCAACATATCGCCATCACAGACATGTCAAAAATTGATTTGTTTTTTTTTATTACTCTTATCTGAACTTTTAACTTCATTTGATCAGAATGTGAAAGCTTGTAACTAATAAACTTACTCTTTCTTAAACTCAGAAAAGTCTAGTTAACCTGTCTTCTTTCAGAATGTAAATACATTTAGAAATAGTACACATGGGGGAGGGATTCAATTTAAATTAACCTATTGTGACCAACAAAGGGGGTGTTGAATAAATAAAAGGAGCCAGCTATATCCTTCTCAACAGAGGAGGTTGAAGGCTGATGGGTGAGGGGTATGGGCCGGATGCGGTGCTGAGGTGGAGGTTGTGGAGGTGTGTTGGGCACGGAATGCAAAATTAGGTCCTGTTTTGGAAGTTAGCAAATTAGGGGACCTCACCTGGGGTCTGGTCATTGCACTTTTCAGATATTAACTACAAATTAGAAGGCTCTTTTAAACGTTCTCAATCTCCACAGGGATTGTAACAAGGATTCAAACTCTACTATAGATATTTTGATGATTGAAGACTGGAAATGGCCTCTAAATGTCATGCTGACATGTTTAAGTTGGAATGACGAATGGCTTAGTGTTAACATTTATGTCTCACAGTCAGATGGTTTGAGTTTGACTCTCACTCCAGACAGCCCTATGAGTGAAGAGCAGAATTTGGGTTGTGAAAACTTGGCTAATGTCAGCACGAATATTTGCAAACAATGGGTGGAATGGTCCCCTTTCACAAAGGATAGGTGCAGCTTTTAGCATTGTTTGAAGTCTAGAAGAATGAACTCACAGGATAAAAATCATAAGAAAGACATTGGGAATTCACTGTGGCTGCTCTTTCCTGGTAAGTCATTCAGGAATCCTGAGTTGAGATATACCCTAGGTTAAAACACAATGTAAGAACTGACTTCCATCTTATAAATGTGAAGGAGGTATGCAGTGCTAGGAATATCATTGTTAATAAGTGTGTATTATTCTGCAGCATCACAGCATTTATGGCATATTGGCACAGTGGTTAGCACTGCTGCCTCACAGCATCAGGGACGTGGGTTCAATTCTGGACTCAGGTGGCTTTCTTTGTGGAGTTTGCACATTTTCCCCGTGCCTGTATGGGTTTCTTCCAGGTTCTCCAGTTTCCTCCCACAGTCCAAAGATGTGCAAGTTAGCTGGGTTGACCATGCTAAATTGTCCCTTAGTTTCTCAAGAGGCGTAGGTTAGGGGGGATTAGCAGGATAAATTTGTAGGGTTATGGGAATAAGGCCTGGGTGGAATGCTCTGTAGGAGAGTCTGTGCAGACTTGATAGGCTGAATGCCCTCTAATGCACTGTGGGGTTTCTATGATTCTATGATCTTCATTGCTGACCTCACCTATTTCCTGGTTTGCCAGTTAGCTTCATGAAAGAAAAGTAACTGCTAGAAAATCTTTTATTGGGAAAGACAATAAAAATCTATATAGTTAGAATCAGTTTACTTGAAACAAAATTAACAAAATTCCATTTGGTCGGGTGACAGGCATTTACTATGATATACTTTGTCAGGAGAGTGATTGGTCCTAGCCGCTTGAGTTTGATAGATGTTGGACAAAGAACTTTTAATCAACTTTACATTCGGATAGGATGGCAATGGCTGGGAGGACCTCATTCTTTTAAGAAAAAGGCATTCAGATAGAATGGTGATTTTGTATATGGATACTTTACATGCCGCAGTAATTTCTTCAAGTATTCTGTTGACTCTAATGGTATTATATTCCTATGGCTATTATAATTTTGTTCCTCTCTCAGGATTCTTTATTGGTGGATCAGTAATATAAAAAATATATAATTCATGGCAGCATATGATTTAAAATTAACCATATTGAAGATAAGAACTATTGGCCTTTCTCCCTATCAAGGCCCAGAAAAATAAATCTAGAATCCATACCTTATGTTATCTTTAATATATCTACTGACAGCTTTAGAAACATATGCAATCTGATATCTTGTGTGGACATGACTAATTGAAAAAATACTCTTTGACTTCAATAAAGATTTTTGGCTCCAAGGTGTCCCTTTGGAAATAATGTTTTAGATATGTGAAGAGCAGTGGGAAAAATGACAATTTTACAGGACATGAATCATTTCTCCATATTGTTTTGCTATTCCGCTTTCATTTCTAGATGGTTCTGTGAACATCTGGTAGCAGATGTTCATAATGAATGTCCATTCTGTTAATTTCCATCGCCACAAATTAATTAATGCTCTCAACTCCACTGTTGAAGTAGTATTCAAAATATGTAACCATAAAGTGAAATATATTTACATTGATGTATGCAAATTCCAAATACCAATAAGTTCTTATTGAAACCCCAACTTGATTCAGATAGCTAGTTTTGCTCAGAGTTAATTTTATATATAATTTTCTGTTTGACCTCTTACATGTAATATTTTGTCATGCATTCTTTTTCATAATGGTAGAGACATACGTGTTGTACATTGCCTATTTCTGTGATCTGATTTTGCATGTTTGTACAGTTCCTCCCCCTCCCCTTCGGTAACATTCAATATTAGGCTACAATAACCTGATTTTTGTTGCCTTACCGAAACATAGCAATGCGTTTGAAATCTTCCAGACCACAGGAGGTTGATCTTTTTGATATTTCTTCTTGCAGGCATTATGGTCATATTGTTGACTACAATACAGAAAACCATTCCTTTTTGCACTGTCGTCCTCTGTACTGAAAGTTTGTTCTTTCCTCTCTCCATTCTCACAGGAAAAACAATAATCAATAGAACTAACCTATCAAGCTTATTTACTTTAGAAAGTTCAACACAAAGAATCATGACAACAGGAACCAGAATCTAAAACAGTCCAACCTGATTGTTTAAACAGAATTTGTTATACTTTAAAGCTTTGTAAATCTGATTCGTGCCACGTCTGGGACAATTGTGGTCATCTGATTTAGATATGTCCACCTGCACCTCAAATGTCAGGACAATAAATCATTTCCTGTTGCTGAATGACTTAGGGCAATATAAAAATTCTTGACTGACTAATGAAGGTATTAAACAATGATGTCCACTGCTGCCCATTGAGAACCTAGAATCCATTTATTTATTTATTTGTTGTTATTGTCACAAGTAGGCTTACATCAACACTACGATGAAAGTTGTGGTGAAAATCCACTAGTTGCTACACTCCGGTGCCTGTTTGGGTACACCAAGGGAGAATTTACCTTGGCCAAAGTGCCTAACCAGCGCATCTTTTGGATTGTGGGTGGAAACTGGAGCACCCGGAGGAAACCTGCATAGGCACGAGGAGAACATGCAGACTCCGCACAGTGACCCAAGCTAGGAATCAAACCTGGGTCCTTGGCGCTGTGAGGCAGCAGTGCTAACCAATGTGCCACTGATCATGCTCTGTATGAGTAACAATCTCAATCTCTCATTGTCTTTTTTACTGAGATTCAACTCTGCAGGGAGGTAATCTCGCCAACCCCCTTATTCCCACCAGTCATATACTGTTCATTATTGCCTCTCCAGACTCTGCAAACAAGATCAATAATCATCATCTCACTCTGCAGTTTCTTCCAGAATGTCTGTTTACTTGTGAGTAAGAAGCTTGGCATCCATAGCTTTATTCACATTTACACAAATTCTCCTGTTCTGAACTATTCTCAAATCATTGAAGTAATGGGAATTTAGACTATGTGCAGCCTGATGTTGGAAGATTATGAACAGGAATTTGCCAGAACAGAGCATCCCAAGGCATACCCAGTTAAATAATTTCCTTTATTCTTGATCTCATAATTTTGGCCTATAGTTTTCTGGAAATGCAAATTGATAAATGGCACAGTGTTGGTAACAGTGTATCTGTGAATGATGGGACCAATATGTTATCTTCTCAATCAATGATGCCTAAATATTGAGTAATTAATAGAAAGACTAGAAGGAGGATGGAATTGTTTTCATTCATGGGATGTGGGCATCACTTGCTGGGCTGGCATTTATTGCTCATACCTAAGGGCATTTAAGAGTCATTACTGTGGGTCTGGAGTCACATGTAGGCCACACCAGGTGCGGATGGCAGATTTCTTTCCCTAAAGGACATCAATGGACCAGATGTATTTTACAGCAATCAACAATAGTTTCATGGTCTTGAATTTTATTGAATTCAATGTTCTGCCGTGGTGGGATTTGAACTCGGATCTCTAGAGGAATACCTTGGGTCTCTGGATTAGTAATCCAGCTACAATACCACCACAACACTGCCGCACCCCAAAGAGTGAAAGAATTCAAAATCAAATCCAGTACAGAAAGACAAACAAACAAAGAAAAAGAAGAAATAAAGAGAGGAAAAAGAGATAGGGAAAATAATTTAAAAAAGGAACAAAATAGTAATGCTTAATTTGAGAATGCGGCTGTTACAGTCAGACTCAGGATGAGGTTCACTAATTTGTTAACCTCCTAAACTGGACGTCAATTTTGTTGTGCTCCTGGGTGTGGAAGAATTAACTGGCTTCCCTTTATTTAATCCCTCACCCTCCTCAATTGATTACAGCAAGGTTAATTAAAAAGGGATCCCTTCTCCTGTGTATAACTTTTCCCAGTCCAAATGTATTTACTTTTTAGGAGGAGCCAATTTAACCAGGCTTTCTTGAGTCAAAAGTTTAGTTAGTTACTAAAACCTGAAAAATAATAAAAAACACAGCACACACGTACCAATCAAAAGTGAGAGGTTGAGTCCTGATGAAAAAGGAAAAAAAGAGTCAGTCTTTAGCTTGCTCACAAACATAGATGGAGGTACATGGTAACTGTTAACATGGGTGATTCTGGTAGAGCTCACTTTGCCAGTTTAGCAGTTAGTTTGGAGACACTGGGTTGTGCAGAAGAAGTTGCCCAATTTCCTTTTGATTGTGGCTGCTGCTGAGTTTTCTTCTTGCAAGAGTCTGATAATACCGGGTTTAAGTCCAACCGATTTATTTGATAGTAAACTCGCAAGCTTTCGGGGTTTGCCCCTCCGTTTCACCTGACGAAGGGGCAAATTTCCCCTGTGTTTTCCTGGAAGGGGAAAAATTTAACATGTCTTTCACCCAGGGTCGATTTCCCTTGAACTCGAACCATTTATACCTTCTGAGACCTAACTCACCAGGAGATGGATTCTGGATGTCTGCTGAGACTTGCACTCAATTTTTTGTCCCCACAACCACAGGAGATTAGAGTTCAGTCTTTTGCATCTTGTCTATCTCCCTTTCAAATCTCTATCTGGGGGCATTCCTTTGGTTGGCAGTTCCTGCTGGGGTTGTAGTCCCTTGGGGAGGCTGGGGCAGATCTGGGGAGGGCACGGGGAGTCCTGTGTGGGAGATTGACGACGGTCTGTGTAGTAGTTAACCAGAAGTTAGGAGAGGTTTTAATTCTTCTAACTTTTCCTGGGTAACTACTGCTACAACATGGTTGCAATTGTCTGCAGTTTGAGATTTAAATCACATTTTTGGTTGGTTTCCAGCACAGTACAGTTGCCCAGGGAAAGTTTGCATTCTGGGCAATTGCTAGGGATTTTCCAGCACCTCTTTGGGATATGCCCCAAATACCCCAAAACACCAAGCGTTTCTCCAGTGCCACTTCAGCAACATACAAGAGGCAGGAATTGTACTCAGTCCTCAGCATATTTGTAATTGTGTACCTTATATCAGACAAAGCACCTCAAGGAAATCCATATCAAGATACATGTAGATATTCAACATAACAATACAAACCTTATTTTAACTGTAAATCTTGATTTGGATAAATCATTCTTTTTATTTATAGCCTGATTACATGGTAGATATTACCAGCTTCTTTTCAGAGCTGAAGCACATCAAGGTAACCAACATTCTAATCAGTTTTAGTGATTTTGATTGAGTAATAAAAATTGGCCAGGGTCCCATAAGAATTGCACTGCTCTTTGAGTACGAAATGAAATTCTCTGTGTCCACCCAAGAGGGCAAATGGGACTTTGCTTAATATTTAATCGAAAAGACTATGCAGCACTTCCTCAATAGTGCAATGAAATGTCAGCCTAAAGCACGTATCAAGGTCTTTTGAGTGGGGCTTGAACCCACAACCTTCTGACTCAGAAGAATAAGCACCATCAGGCAGATACATAAAAATTAGGATTGTTTGCTTCCTTTCTTTAAAAACATGGTGAGAAGGAACTGGCATATTGACCTTTATTGCAAGGGGATTGGAGCACTGGGTTAAAGAATTCTTGTTACAACCAGATAGGGCTTTTGTGAGACCATATCCAGAATAATGTGTGCAGTTTTGGTCTCTGTATTTCAGGAAGGATGGATTTGCATTGAAGTCTAGTAATTGTATAGCAATTCCTCTCCACCCAAATTCTCACCAATTTTACGCTGTGGCCTCACCCACCCTTGTCCCAGTTGAGACCCTTAAGTGACCAATTGTTAACTACTTAAGGGCCACTGCCTGCCCAGCCTCAATTTTCAGACTGGTAGGAGGATTTACCTGGCATGGCGAAAACCCAAAACTTATTGGGCTTAGGCCTCTGGTGCAATGGGAATGCAGGAGTGGGAAGCGGGCAGTGGCACTTCCATTAGAAGCCCCCTTCTAACTTCAAACTCAATCTCCCTCCCCCCACACGAGCCTCTCCCCCAAGATGCCAGTTGCCCACTTTCCACCCCCTCATCTTCTCGCAGGCCTTTCCTACCTTCCCCACCCTGGGATCCCACAAACGTGTTGTGTCATTCAGACCCATGACCTAGACTCAGATATCTTCCTGAACTTCCTATTCTTTCCAGTGCAGTTCTTGTCACTGCAGGGATTAGAGAGCTGCTGGCCAAGCAGATTAGCCTCCTGTGACTTCCCACCTGAAGCCTATTGATGCGCATTTGAGCATGAAATAGCTGTGGGGCAATCAGAGTCATTGGGGATGGCAGAAAGAGAAACTCCATGACCTGAAATATTCAGGCCTACAAGTTAATTTGTCTGAATGCAGGTTTTCCAAACTACCTGGAGATAGCACTCTTTGACTCAACATAGAATAGTTCGAGCACAGATAGAGGCCATTTGGCCCATTGAGCTTGAGCTCATTTATAATTGGAAAACGTTGGCTCACGGCACTGAACAGTAAGATTTCCACAATATGGTGCTTTCTTGATTATAAATTTCAATTGAATAAACATTATAATAAATGCATCAATTAGATTTATACTTCATTTGACTTTCTCATTTATAATGATTGCACTTAAATACATCATTACTATAAGTAACAGTCTTAATCTTTGGTCTGAATTCTCCAGAGAAGGGACAGTGAATTTGGCGCTCAACCAAACCTTCTCCATTCACTGCAGGGGGATGGGAGAATCTCGCTGGCATGACAGCCGGAGAATCCCACCCAATGTTTAATATTGAGCAACTGCAAACAGTCATCCAGAAGATTGTTGTAGCAATAAAACAAACCTTCCCTTCTGATTGGCGAATCTGTCTGTTTTCTGTCGACCCCTGACCCAAAGGTGGAAAGATTATTGACAATTGTCACCTGGTGCTGCAAAGTCACAAGTAAGGAACTATACTGATGGGCACTGGGTGGGTTTGGACAGCTTTATTGACCCCCTTAACCACATCTTGATGTTCTAAGTTTTCTTTTTGATTTGTTTTTGTTCAAGGCAGTATCCCTTTAAGGGGCTGCCCCTTTAATTTACCCCTCAGTTTGTTTAATTGGTTAACACAAAATAGGGGTAAGGAAATAGAACTGATGGGAATATGAATGTTCTTATTATGCAAAGGTAATCTTTGTATTATGTAGGAGTGTTGCGTTACATCGATGTAATCAGTATTTAAAACATTTAATTGATTTTTCTGTTTATAGTTTCTTCCGAAAGCCAAACAGCATCTTCATAAATTTTAGAATTGTAATGTTGCCTGTTCCTCTTTAGGGCCTAATAAAGAATCCTGGGGTATAGGAGTTCACACTCATTTCCACAAAAAATAGTTTGGACATTGGAACTAGAGAAACTTCAGGAAAAAGGGCTTACTTTGCTGTCTAAACAACAATTTTTATTTGACATAGATTATTGACACCAGATGGCATGGATATTTTAAACAGCTGAAACGAAAGGAAGTATAATTTTAAAATTAAATGATCTTTTTTCATTCTCAAGCTAACTTTTGGTGCAGTTTCAATTCTTAACCAAATGGCGGTGCCAAATGTACAGTACCCCTGTCACCATTACTTCACAAGTTAAACTGCAAATGCTGTAACTACAGTCATGTATCTTCCATTCTGTACTGTTCTGAAGTTGCAGAATTATTAAGTAGTTTTGTTCCATCTTCCTGTAGTTTAGATGATCTAACAGCAATGTTATGACTAGAGATATTGCTATTTGTACTTACCTAAGAGCAGCGTGGTGACACTGTAGTTAGCACTACTGCCTCACAGTGCCAGGGACCCAGGTGCGATTCCAGCCTTGGTCACTGCCTGTGTGGAGTTTGCACAATCACCCAGTTGAACATGTGGGTTTCCTCTGGGTGCACTGATTTCCTCCCACAGTCCAAAGGTGTGCAGGTTAGGTGGCTGGGTCATGTTAAATTGCCCCTTAGTGCCCCAAGATGTGTTGGTTAGAGGGGTTAGTGGAATAGATGTTTGGGGTTATGGAGATCGGGCAGGAAGTGGGCTTGGGTAAGAAGCTGTGTTGGAGAGTCAGTGCAGACTTGATGGGCTCCTTAGCGATTCTATGATACCGACATGTTCAACTGCTTTGGAAGATGCTAACTATTAATTTTTTTCAGGAAAATGGTGCCAAGTTAAAATGTTAATGTTGTTTTACCTGGATGTACACTATTTGAAACACCGTCTCAGCAACTTTTAATCATCTTATGCTCAATGTGTTGGGATAACTACCGTTCGACCAGCAACAGAGAGTGATCTCAGAAAAAGGCAGGCATCAGTATGGGGCTGCAGTTTCCACTTTGATCACAACTGTCAATCCCAATGCAAATTGTGCCTAAAATGGCACCCGTTTTGTAAAATGTTTTTCCCCTGAGCTTCTGTTCATTTGCATTTAACTGAGCATGAAATCTGCCATGAGCCAGCACTGATGGACAAAGTGTAATTATTTTTTAAAAATTCATTTGAAAATATATTCTTTGATATATATTATTTCAAAGCAGTAATCTGACACAGTTTGATTAATACAGCAGAAAATGAGCTTATCTTAAAAAAAAGCATTTTCAACTGTTAAATCAATCCACCACCTGTGAGTAAGCAGATGTTAAATGACTAAAGTTGGCCTTTTAAGATATGCAAAACTACTCTCTGGTTCAGTTGGAATACAGTAGTCAATTCCTTAACTAAATCCTTTTGAAAAGTGACTATTGTTGCCCTTGAGCTTCGAAGTTCCAGATTAATATCAATGCCTCCTCAATCAGGTTTGTAAAAGAATGCAATTAGAGGAAACTCCCAAAGCTGAGTAATTCACAATTTGTGGTCACTTTTGGGAGGGGCAGTGTCAGCTTCGCATGCAATGATTTTTAAACTAGTGCAAAAATCTCAGGCATACGTGTGGAAACTGACCTTTTCTTTGGAATATGTTCCAAGGTACACTCTCATTTAGGGGCTGCACAGTGGCACAGTGGTTAGCGCTGCTACCTCACAGCTTCAGGGACCCAGGTTCAATTCCGGCCTCGGGTCATTGTCAGTGTGGAGTTTCCACATTCTCCCCGTGTCTGCATTGGCTTTCCTCTGGTTTCCTCCCACAGTCCAAAGATGTGCGGGTTAGGTTAATTGGCCATGCTAAATTGACCCTAGCGTCAGAGGGCTTAGCAGGATTAATATGTGGGATTGGGGGAATAGGGCCTGGGTGGGATGTGGTTGGTACAGACTCCATAGGCTGAATGGCCTCCTCCTGTACTGTAGGGATTCTATGATTGTGTAAACACAAATGGAACTGAATGTAATTTGTACATGAAATTCCACAACCTGTTGCTTCAATTGTTACAATGTTGGGAGAATTGCATTGATAAAAAAAATACAACTGTGCCAATAACTACAAGCCAACCTGTCAGCCTCAGCAAAGTTTTGATTATTGATTACGCTTCTCAGGCTGACTGAGAGACCATCATTAGACAATGGAAGGTTGATGGGAACTCATTCATATTTGTCTATCACACATTGAGTTGTGATGTTTCTTTTTTCTTGTAGTAAAATAGAAAGATGAACCTAGTGGAATTTGTGAATTCTTTGGATGGCTGTGTTTAGGACTCTGAAATGTCTGTCTGGAGCTCGTGTGATTTGCAGTGGCCATTTTTAAAGTGCTGACTGAACGTTCAGAATACACAGACTTGATTTAAGTGATCTCGTGATTTTTTTAAAAAATCGTTCATGGGATATAGACATTGCTAGCTTGGCCAGCCTTTATTGCCAGCACTATGTGCCCTTGAACTGAGTTGCCAGCTTATTTCAGATGGTATTTAAGAGTCATCTAAATTCCTGTGGCTCTGGAGTCAAATGTAGGCCAGACCAAGTAAGGATGACAGATTTCCTTCCATAAAGGAAAGTGAAGCAGATGGATATTTATGACCATTGACAATGGTTGTCATTTGACTCTTAATTCCAAATTTATCAAATTCAAATTTCACCATCTGCTGTGGTGGGATTCAAACTCAGGAACCCAGAGCATTACCCTGAGTCTCTGGATTGGTAGTCCATTGACAATACCACTATGCCACCACCTTCCCCAGGGCATTAGCAAGAAATTTTATTATTGTGGAAATACATGTTGTATTGATTATCTGAATGAATCTGAACTTAATTCTTGCTCCCTATGTTCACATGCTGTAAAGGAACACAGCTCAGTGATTTGGACCTGACCTCATTTCATCAAATGCTTGCCTGGTCCACCTTCAGAGAGATTATTGAAGCACACAAGCAAGTGACATTAATATCCAATTCAAATTGTGATACAATTGTACATCCCTGAGCTTTGCCATTGTATAATTACAGAGTGGGCAATAAGGGCATTCTTTTCATTGTAAGACATCCACTAATGAAAGTGATCAGCACCACAGTACCTCAGAGAATATCTAAAACAACATCCTCAACTTGTAACAAGAGTCCATGGAGCATACTAATAAATGAAATACTTTTCATCCAAATGTCATCAGTATTCAGAATGATTTTTTGGGGAGAGCATTGGAGAAAATATCCTGGAATAGTTGATAGGGAATTAACAATACAAAGTCTGTGACCTCTTAGCCATTTCTTCCAAACAGCTGTAACATTTTACCTGGCAAAACTGGTGCTCCTACCTTTCTCAATTCTTTTTGTATTTCCAATAAAATACTCTGTAGGATCTCTCAGGAGTCCATTCACAAGTGCATGCAGGTAGCAACAGATGGTCTTTTTGTCAAGGCCACATGTACATGCACTTTACCAGAGGTAAAACTATTCAGGCAGCCTAGGTTTCACTACTACCTTCGGATTCCCCCATGTGTAGGGGATCTGTGGCTACATCTGTGGATACAAGAGCTCCCTGGCAACAGGCAACACATCAACAGATGGTCTGCGACCACACAGAACAAATAGAGTCATAGAGTAATAGAAGTTTACAACATGGAAACAGGCCTTTTGGCCTAATTTGTCCATGCCGCCCTTTTTTTTAAACTGATAAGCTTGTCCCAATCATGCAGGTTAGCACCAGATACACAGAAGCTACTACAACTTTGACATCTTGGGTGCATTGCAGATCCCAAACGTCTTTGAGGGACCACACAAGATCCACATTTGGCTCCTTGGTGACAAAGATTATCCGGAAAGGATGTGGTTGATGATGCTGGTGTGGGGGCCACAAACTTCAGCTGAGGAAAGGTACAACATTGCTCATTCTGCCACATTGGCAAAGCAGACCAATGATACCTTGAAGGTGCGATTCTGATGCCATAACTGGGGCACTCATGAACATTCCTCAGAAGTTCTCACATCATTGTAGCTTGCTGTACCTTGCATAACCTGGCGCTACAGAGGGGAGAGAACCTGCTAGATGCCAAGATGGAGAAGCTGCATGCCTCCTCCAATGAGGAGGAAATTGAGAGGGCTGAGGCTGATGAGGTTAATGAAGCCAAGGCTGAGGGAAAGAGGCCATAACATTGACTGGACGAGGCAGGCATGTGAGTGAGGCCCTCATAGTCACCAGATTCTAGGAGGATGATGACAAGTATGGGAGATTATCCCCTCAGATAAATGCCCTCTATGACGGGCCCACAACACCACTGGCATTGCTAATCTTCTCATTTTGATCATCTTCCTTAATCTGAGAGTGAGTAATTACACATTAGGCTCAGTGTGTCCTCATCATTTGAAGAATGATGAAGACACAGGAGCTTGTGTCCTTACTGAGATGAGGCATTCCAGCAGCATATGACAAAAGGTGCTGCCTCACCAAGTGTTTCTCCACAGTCCCTACAGCAACATACAAGAGGCAGCAGTTGTACTCAGTCCTCAGCATATTTGTGGTTGTGTACCTTACATTTGACAAAGCATCTCAAGAAAATCCACATCAAGATCGCATAGCTCTGATGAAAGGTCATTCAGGTTTGAAACCTTGGCTTTATTCTCTCTCCACAGATGCTATCAGACCTACTGAGGTTTTCCAGCACTTTGAAAGGATCAAAAATAAGTGGACATGTAATTAAAGTAATTTGTAAGCAAAAGCACCATGAGGAAAATCTTTTCCATTGCAGAGAGAGGTTAAGGTCTGAAATACACTAATTGGTGGAGACAGTTTAATAGAAGCATTCAATAGGGAATGAGACGGTTGTATAAAAAGGAAACCGGATGGAATGCATCCGAGGGTTCTGAAAGAAATGGCGGAGGTGATAGTGGATGCCTTGGTGGTTATTTTCCAGACGTCGCTGGATTCCGGGGAAGTGCCGGAAGATTGGAAAACGGCTAATGTTACGCCGTTGTTTAAGAAGGGTGCCAGGCAAAAGGCGGGGAATTATAGGCCGGTTAGTTTAACGTCTGTGGTAGGTAAAATGTTAGAATCCGTCATTAAGGAGGAAATTGCGAGGCATCTTGAAGGGAATTGCTTGATAGAGCAGACGCAGCACGGTTTCATTAAAGGGAAGTCGTGTCTGACAAATTTACTGGAGTTCTATGAGGATGTGTCTAGGGCGGTGGATAGAGGAGAGCCGGTGGATGTGGTCTTTCTGGATTTTCAGAAGGCGTTTGATAAGGTACCTCACAAGAGGTTACTGCAGAAGGTCAGAGGACATGGAGTTGGGGGTAGGGTGTTAGCGTGGATAGAGGATTGGTTGTCAAATAGGAGGCAGAGAGTGGGGGTCAATGGGTGCGATTCGGATTGGCGGTTGGTGACTAGTGGGGTGCCCCAGGGGTCGGTGCTGGGGCCTCAGCTATTTACCATTTATATAGATGATCTGGAGGAGGGAACCGAGTGTAGGGTGTCGAAATTTGCTGATGACACCAAGATTGGGGGAAAGGCAAATTGTGCGGAGGGTGTGGAGAGTCTGCAGAAGGATCTAGATAGGCTGGGCGAATGGGCCAGGAAATGGCAAATGGAATTTAATGTTGGCAAGTGTGAGGTGGTCCACTTTGGTAGGAAGAATGGTAGGAAGGACTATTACTTACGAGGCGAAAAACTGCAGCAGGCGACGGTGCAGAGGGACCTCGGGGTCCTTGTGCATGAGTCGCAAAAACCCAGCCTGCAGGTGCAGCAGGTGGTCAGGAAGGCAAATGGGATGCTGGCCTTCATAGCGAGGGGGATTGAATATAAAAGTAGGGAGGTCTTGCTGCAGCTGTATGGGGCATTGGTGAGGCCGCAGCTGGAGTACTGTGTGCAGTTTTGGGCGCCGCACCTGCGCAAGGATATTTTGGCCTTGGAGGGAGTGCAGAGGAGGTTTACTAGGCTGATACCGGAGTTGAGGGGGTTGAGCTATGAGGAGAGGCTGAATAAACTAGGCTTGTACTCGTTAGAGTTTAGAAGAATGAGGGGAGATCTCATTGAGACGTATAAGATGATGAATGGGATGGATAGGATAGAGGTGGAGAGACTCTTCCCGCTCAAAAAAGACAGTAGGACTAGGGGGCACAGCCTCAAGATAAAGGGGGGGCGGTTTAGAACGGAGTTGAGGAGGAACTTCTTCACTCAAAGGGTGGTGAATCTCTGGAATTCTTTGCCCGTTGAAGTGGTGGAGGCTGCCTCGCTAAATATTTTTAAGAAGCGGGTTGATGGGTTTTTGATAAGCGAGGGGATTAAGGGTTATGGGGAGAGGGCGGGAAAGTGGAACTGAGCCACGACAGATCAGCCATGATCTTATTGAATGGCGGGGCAGGCTCGAAGGGCCAGATGGCCTACTTCTGCTCCTATTTCTTATGTTCTTATGTTCTTAAAAGGAGCAAAGTTGCTGGGAGAGAGCAGGAGAATGGTAGTAAGTGAATTGACCATTTGGAGAGCTGGTGCAGACATGATGGACTGAATAGAAACATAGAACATTGCAGCGCAGAACAGGCCCTTCGGCCCACGATGTTGCGCCGACCAGTTACAAAAACAATGACCCACTAGCCTATACCAATCCCTTTTCGTCCATAAACCTATCCATAGATCTCTTAAACGCCCCCAAACTAGGCGCATTTACAACTGCAGCAGGCAGGGCATTCCAATCCCTCACTACCCGCTGAGTAAAGAACCTACCCCTGACATCCGTCCTGTAGCTACCCCCCCTTAATTTAAAGCCATTCCCCCTCGTGCTAGCTTTCTCCATCCGAGGAAAAAGGCTATCACTATCCACCCTATCTAAACCTCTGATCATCTTATATGTTTCAATAAGATCCCCTCTTAGCCGCCTTCTTTCCAACGAAAACAACCCTAAATCCCTCAGTCTCTCCTCATAGGACCTCCCCACCATACCGGGCAACATCCTAGTAAACCTCCTCTGCACCCTCTCCAAAGCCTCCACATCCTTCCTGTAATGTGGGGACCAGAACTGCACACAGTACTCCAAGTGCGGCCGCACCAGAGTAGTGTACAGTTGCAACATGACGCTGCGACTCCTAAACTCAATCCCCCTACCAATAAATGCCAAGACACAGTATGCCTTCTTAACAACCTTATCTACTTGATTCCCAACCTTCAGGGATCTATGTACACATACACCTAGATCCCTCTGTTCATCCAATGGCCTCCTGCTGTGCTGTAACATTTCTGTGATTCTGTGACCTTACTTTCTTTTTTTCCTCCTCTAGCACACCCCACCTCCACAGATTGAGAGTCACCCTAAACAGATGTTTAGAATCCCAAACACTTGTTACAATTGAATTGAAGCAAATATTTCATGGAAACCTTCCCTCTTGAGAGATTAAAATTTCCAGAAGTATTGTTAAGCCTGGCTGCTTATTGTACCTTTCAGAAGATAAATAGCACAGTAACAAAACCAGCCCAGTGGGGAACACTTCTCCAATGTTCTCATTTTCAATATGTTGTAAAACTAAAGTTTGTTTATTAGTCACAATTAGGCTTACATTAACACGGCAATGAAGTTACTGTGAAAATCCCCTTGTCACCACACTCCAGTGCCTGTTCAGGTACACTGAGGAAGAATTTAGCATGGCCAACCCACCTAACCAGCAAGTCTTTGGACTGTGGGAGGAAACCGGAGGAAATCCATGCAGACACGAGGAGAACGTGCAAACTCCACACAGACATGACCCAAGCCGGGAATTGAACCAAGTCCCTGGTACTGCTGTGCCACCGTGCCACCCCATGTATGGGCAAAATTAAAATGTATGCAGCATGCATCCTATGAAGCATTTTGAAAGGTTTTATCATGTTAGGCACTACATAAATGCACATTGTAGTTGTTATCTCTGCTGTTATGAAAGTAGCTTTGATTCCCTAGTGTAAACATTTGACCTTTAAGTCAAGTTGGCTGACTGGCAGAAGGCAGATAGTAGGGATAAAGGGGTCTTTCTCAGAACGGCAGCCAGTGACTAGTGGTGTGCCTCAGGGGTCAGTGCTGGGACTACAACTTTTCACAATTTACATTAACGATTTGGAGGAAGGAACAGAAGGCACTGTTACTAAGTTTGCAGATGATACAAAGATATGTAGAGGGACAGGTAGTATTGAGAAAGCAGAGGGGCTGCAGAGGGACTTGGATAAGTTAGGAGAGTGGACAAAGAAGAGGCAGATGGAATACAAGGTGGAAAAGTGTGAGTTTGTGTAGATTGGAAGAAGGGATGGAGGCATAGACTATTTTCTAAATGGGAAAATACTTAGGAAATCAGAAACACAAAGGGACTTGGGAGTCCTTGTTCAAGATTCTCTTCAGGTTAACATGCAGGTTCAGTGGCAGTTAGGAAGGCAAATGCAATGTTAGCATGCATGTCAAGAGGGCTAGAATACAAGAGCAGGGATGTACTTCTGAGGCTGTATAAGGCTCTGGTCAGACCCCATTTCGAGTATTGTGAGCAGTTTTGGGCCCCATATCTAAGGAAGGATGTGCTGCCTTGGAAAGGGTGAGGAGGAGGTTCACAAGAATGATCCCTGGAATGAAGAGCTTGTCGTATGCGGAATGGTTGATGACTCTGGGTCTGTACTCGTTGGAGTTCAGAAGGATGAGGGGTGATCTTATTGAAACTTACAGGATACTGCGAAGCCTGGATAGAGTGAACGTGGAGAGGATGTTTTCACTAGTAGGAAAAGCTAGAACCAGAGGGCACAACCTCAGACTAAAGGGACAATCCTTTAAAATCCGAGATGAGGAGGAATTTCTTCAGCCAGAGAGTGGTGAATCTGTGGAACGCTTTGCTGCAGAAGGCTGTGGAAATCACGTCATTAAGTGTCTTCAAGACAGAGGAAGATAGGTTCTTGATTAATAAGGGGATCAAGGGTTATGGGGAAAAGGCAGGAGAATAGGGATGAGGAAAAAATCAGTCATAATTGAATGGCAGAGCAGACTTGATGGGCTGAGTGGCCTAATTCTGCTCCTATGTCTTATGGTCTTATGTTCTTCAGTAATAAGCACACAGGCAGCTGGTTTCAGAGCATGCAACTTTGGAAATAATTTATACTGGACGTGGTGATATTATCTTTGCACTATTTGTTCTAACTATAGCAATAGTTCCATGTGACACATAGATGATTTAATAATCTCTGCCTTATTCTTTCCAGAGCTTGGAAATGGATATGTAAGACCTCATGCTGTTTGTGGTGGCATTGAACTGCATTATGTAATGACAGTTATGGTTATTATTAGGTTCAAGGCTGTCAGGTTTTTCAAAAAAGTCTGGCATTGTCTGCTAGTTTTACATCTTTTCCACATAATTTCAGCTGTTCAGACTAATTATGAAAGTTAATTTGAGCCTAAAGTGCCTCTTTTTAGACAGTATTACCTGCATCTACCAACCTGCTCTAACTTTGTAAATAGGGATGATCTTTTGTCAGGAAGCAAACACTGACAATATATTGTGGTAAAAATACACTGTTTGCATGGACAATAAAAGGTCCATCCAGCAACTTGATTCTTTGCTCAGTGATTGCTGAAATTGTCAACAAACGTTTAGTGAGCAACATACTAATACTGATTTTCACTGACTTGTATATCATTTGTTGTTTAAAAGGAAGATTCGGCAAAAGTAAATAATCGGGGGTGATTTCTGTGGTGACGAGGTCTGCGTGAGCCATTAAAGAACAAGATCTTTTGATTGATAATCTATACTTCTTTTAAAAAAAAATCTCTGCTGGTATAAGCTTCTTTGCAGGCTTTCGGATCTGACTTGATTTACAATGCACATATGATTGTAAAATGAGGAAAATTAAAGATAATCCTGGGCTGGAATTTTCCTAGCAGCGCAGAGGCAGCTTTGGAGGTGGTTGGGTGTGGAGAAGGGGATCTTGGAGCTGGGATCTGGAAATTCTGAATGAAGGCACGGGATGGCTACCTGGTATGCTCCTACCTCTGTGCAGCAAGCTTTTAATTACCTCATTTGCAGCAGAGATGGGTAGACAGATGTGGTATTTAAAAGAGCGATTGGGGAGTATTCCAGCAATGAAATTTTATGACTGGCTCCACTCTGCTGAGTGCTCAACAACTATTTGGAGATGGTTTCACGGCCAGAGATCCATTGTATGACCTGACAGATTCTTAAATAAAGAAGCAGACAGCATATTTGCAGACATTTGGAGTCACTTCACCTGCACGCTTATCCCTGGGCTGCTCTGGGCACTATTTATTGGATGTCATTTGGGCCTTTATGCGAACATCATCATCTTGTGGCTCTCTGTCTGCCATGCCCATGGGATTGCAATGGGACACAGGGATAGCAGTGGAGAGTCCTCGTTGATGAGAGCAGGGACACTCCAAGCTCTGCTCAGCTGGATGCAGATGTTGAACCTGAAGAGTTGGCGGTGGGAGGGCAGGGTGGGGGGGCATCAAAGAAGTGGGCTACTCTAGAAAAGCTGCAGAAAATGTGTGAGGTTCTGTCAGCCTTTCAGGAAACAATGAGCCTGATGGGAAAGACTGGAGGACTCAGTCTCTAATATCCTCTCATAATCCTTAAAAATGCTGTAAATGCTGAAGGAGCCTAGTAATCGGCCACATCCTGTAACGTTCAAACTAGCAGGTGCGCTATTGAAATGTGCAACTTGGAAATGGGTCGAATGTCAGGTTCCTGACACCTGCAGGATGATTGGTCACAATATCTGTAATTTTCTAGTTTCTAAATTAAGCAATATGATCTTCATGAGAATGGAAATGACTATCTTCTCAACTTCAATCTCCCACTTGCATATCTTCACACCCGTACTGTTTTTTACTCTGGGGGGAATAGTTACAGAAGGATTTCCAAGTTTATTAACAGCCCATTGAATCATATTGAATGGTCCTTCCATGGCCATCCAATCCCGGTGTTGGACTTGAACCCAGAGCGTCTGGCCTAGCAGTAAGGGTGCTACCCACTGCGTCGCAAGGTCTCCCTCAACTTCAATGCCGGAGTAAAACTGTTTATAAAAACGTAATCTACTGGATTATTCAAATTATATTTATTTCAGGCTAAAGATGAACATATTTTTATTGTATTCTCACGTCATCCTTTTTAGGGTGGTGTGATGGTCTGGCATTGGATACCAATGGGGTACATTGTCATTCTTTAATCAGCCAGTTAGTCCTTTTTGTTGCATTGATCAATCAGGGTAAGACTGGGCGCCGCCAGTCTTTTGGCTTTTCCCATGTTACATCGGATCATCACATGCTGCTTGACCGTCTTTCTTTACCTTCATTCATATCATAAAATCCCTACAGTGCAGAAAGAGGCCATTCAGCCCACCAAGTCTGCACTGGCCCTTTGACAGAGTATTTTACGCAGGCAGTCTCCCCCGCTCTATTCCCACAACTCAGATGGCGGCAGAGTGAGTGGGCCTTGAGGATTATCCCGTGTTATCGAAAGACAGAGAGAGAGAGCGCATTCCAGCCGGGAGGAGTGGTTCAGCTGTTGCGTTAGAACGAAACTGAGAGCAGCAAGATGCCACAGAGTGAACACATCGAGTTACACCATAAGCAATATGGCTATTGCCTGGACTACCATGAAAAGAAAAGGGAAAAGGAGAGCCGTGAAGTGCGTGGGCACGCTCACAAAGCCAGGAAGTTGATCAGTCTTAAGGCCAAACTGTACCACAAACAGCGCCATTCAGAAAAAATACAGATGAAGAAGACCCTCAAAATGCACGAACAGAGAAACACAAAACAGAAGAATGCTGAGAAGACACCAGAAGGAGCCATGCCAGCCTTTCTACTTGACAGAGAGGGCCAATCCCGTGCCAAAGTCCTGTCCAACATGATCAAACAAAAAAGAAAAGAGAAGGCTGGTAAATGAGAAATAGCTTTGCCAAAAGTCTGTGCCCAAGGAGAAACTGAAGTCCTGAAAGTTATCTGCACAGGTGAACAGAAGAAGAAAAGCTTGGAAGAGAATGGTTACTAAAGTTTACTTTGTCAGAGGTGGATTCACTAAGAGACCTCCTCAATATGAAAGATTCATCAGACCGATGGGCTTGCGTTTTAAGAAGGCCCATGTAACCCATGCAGAGCTCAAGGCCACCTTCTGTTTACCTATACTTGGTGTTAAGAAGAACCCATCATCACCTTTATGTACAACATTAGGGGTTATTACTAAAGGAACTGTCATTGAAGTGAATGTAAGTGAGCTTGGCTTAGTCACACAAGGAGGCAAAGTTGTCTGGGGTAAATATGCACAAGTAACAAATAACCCAGGAAATGATGGCTGCATTGATGCAGTTTTGCTAGTTTAAATCACCAGAGCACAGAACTACGACGTGCATGTTAAACGGACTTGAGGACCTGACTATATTTGATCTCTGATGCAAGATCCCCCCAAAAAATCAGCATTTTGTACTTCTATATTTTTGTTATTTATGAATTGGCTTAAATGATGAAAGCTGAGAGAAAATAAAGAACCATCCATCTAACCTACATATCTTTGGAACTGAGGGGCATTTTTTTACCATAGCCAATCCACCCAACCTGCACACCTTTGGACTGGTGAGTTACCCACTGCAGCATTCCTAGTCTTTGAGCTGCTCTGGTAGCCACAGTAATTACATGGCTATTCCAATAGAGTTTCTGGTCAACCATAACTCCCAGGATATTGATAGTGGGGAATGTCAAAGAGAGATTATTGGATCTCCTGTTCCATTATTGGATCTCCAGGACAATCTCCTGTTGGAGATTGTCAATGCTTTGCATTTGTGTAACTGGAATATTACTTGCCAGTTATAAGCCCAGGCTTTAATGATGTGCAGGTCTTACTGCATATGGGCACAGACTGCATCAGCATCCAAGGAATTGTGCTGAACTTTTAGCATACATTAATCAACATCAGCACTCCTGACCTTTATGAAGCAGGGGAGGTCATTGATGAAGCAGCTGAAGATGGTTGGGCCCAGGACACTACCCTGAAGAACTCCCGTAACAATGTTCCGGGACTGAGAGAAATGACCTCCAACAACCACAAACGTCTTTCTTTCGGCTGGGTATGACACCAACCAGTAGAGAGTTTTCCCCTGATTCTCATTGACTTCAGTTTTGCTGGGCCACCTTGATGTCACACTTGGCCAAATACCGCCTTGGCATTAAGGGCAGTCACTCACATCTAACCTTTTGAGTTCAGTTCTTTTGTTCATGTTTGGACCAAGGATGTAATGAGATCAGGAGCTAGGGACACTGTTCCAAAACTGAGTGCTTTGTGAGCAGATGATTTCTGAGTAAGTTTAACTAATACTGTCGATGACCCTTTTCATCACTTTGCAAATGACCAAGAGTAAACTGATGGAGTGGTAATTGGTCAGATTGGATTTGTCTTGAGTTTTGTCGATGGGACAATTTTCCATATTGCTGGGTAGATGTCAATTTTGTAACTGTACTGGAATAGTTTGGCTAGGGGAGTGGCAAGTTCTGGAGCTATTGATGGTATAATGAGAGAGCCCCATAGCCTTTGCAGGATTCAGTGTCTTCAGCTGTGTCTTAATATCATGTGGAGTGACGCAATCTGACTGAAGACTGAGATCTGTGATGCCGAAGACCACTGGAAGAGATCAAAATGGATCACCACTCAGGCATGTCCGGCTGAAGATGGTTCTGATGGTTTCAGCTCTGTCTTTTGCGCTGATGCGCTGGGCGACACCATCAATGAGCATGGGGTAATTTGTGGAGCCTTTGCCTACAATGAGTTATTTAATTGTCTACCACCATTTGCCACTGGATGTGGCAGAACTGCAGAGTTTAGATCTGATCTGTTGGTTTGGGATTGCTTAGTTCTGTCTGTCACTGGCTGCTTCTGCTGTTTGCCACGTTGTTGCTTCACCAGGTTGATACCTCATTTTTTAAGTTTGGCTGGTGTTGCTCCTGGCATGCTCTTTGGCATTATTCATTAAACCAGGGTTGGAGGTGGCTGTAGCAGTAGATGATGACCAGCATGAAGTTTTCTTGCTCAGGTTTGGCTTGATGAAAGGAGACTTCATGGGGTTCAGAGTCTATGCTGAGATTAACAGTACACCATGATGCCACTCACCTCTGGTGAGTCTGCCCTGTCAGTTGAAGAAACATACCCACAGATGGTGATTATGGTGACTGGGTGATTCCTTGACTGTGTCTGTGCCTGGTTTTTGCTTGACGAGTCTCCCAGCTTTGGTGCAAGCCCCCAGATGTTAGTAAAGAGGACTTTGCAGGATTGACAGGGTTGTGCGTGCCATTGTCCTTTCTGGTTCCTATGTTGATGTGGAGTGGTCCATGTGGATTCATTCTTTTTGAGGCCATAGCAGTTTGATGCAACTGAGTGGTTGTTAGACCAATTCGACGGACGTTTAAGAGTGGATCACATTACCCTTTTTAAATTACAATTACAATTCTACTGTGACTTGAACCCATATTCCCAGAGGGTGAGGTGGGGGGTGGGGGGGGGGGTTGGTGGTGGGGGGAAGGGTTTGGTGGTGGGGGGTGTGAGGGTATGGGGAGGCGGTAGGGGGATGGGGGTTGGTGGGGGGGTGCAGGCATGATGGGGGTTGGGGGGCTGTGGCAGGGATTGGGGAGTGTGGATGTTGTGGCAGGGGTGGGGGGGGTGTTCAGGGCAGGGAGGTGGTATTTTCTGACTTCCCATGGCAGGAGTTTCTCATGGCAGGAGGTGGTGCGCCATTTGCTGGCAGCTGGAACTTCTCGTCCCGCCACTGTCACTGGGATTTATTTGTAGAACTTTTGTTTCTTTGGTTCTTTTCTTGCCCCACTCCCATATCCTTTGATCCTGGAAAACTAACCCTTCTACCTAAAATCTCTCTTTGATTCCCATCCTATAACAGACCTATTACAGGGGTGGCACAATGGTTAGCACTGCTGCCTCACAGTGCCAGGGACCCGGGTTCGATTCCCAGCTTGGGTCACTGTCAGCGTGGAGTTTGCACATTTTTCCCGTGTCTGTTTGGGTTTCCTCCGAGTGCTCCGGTTTCCTCCCACAGTCCAAAGATGTGCAGGTTCGGTTGATTGGCCATGCCAAGTTGTCCATTAGTATCAAGGGAGAAGCAGGGTAAATATGTGGGGTTATGGGAATAGGGCCTAGCTGGGATTATGGTCAGTGCAGACTCAATGGGCCAAATGGCCTCCTGTGCATTGTAGGGATTCTATTCTATCACCTTCCTTTTATCCTTGTCTGACTCACACCTTGTTTAAGGCTGGTCACATTTCTAATTTTTCCCAGGTCTGATGGAAGATCACAGACCTGAAGCGTTTACTCTGTTTCTTTCCACAGATGCTGCCATGGCCTGCTAAGTATTTCCAATATTTTGTGTTTTTGTTCCAGGTTTCCAGCTTCCACAGTCTTTAGCTTATCTTCTAAACAGCACCTGTCATACTTGTGTGATGAGAGACAGCGTATGAAAGATTTTTTTTAATTCTGAGGCATCAAACGTCTGGATGGGAATTTGTGTGGGTTGTATTATGTGCATATGATTCTCTCCAAACAACTTCTCCATCAACTCCCCTGTGAGCACTCCATTCATGAGATGCTGTTGGCGGGATTTTACAACCTTGCTTGGGTGAGACTCATAAAACTCTGCCTGAGGCCAACAGAGAATTTCATTCTGCAGGCTCAGGGTGGGCGAGATGGTAAAACTCCGGCCATGTCTGAGTACTAATAATACATCTATTGGAGAGAACATTGTTGTGGACAGAACAAAACAAAATTTAAACAAAACTAATTTCTCCTGTCACCACCATCCATAAATAGAAAGGTGTTTTTGATTTGTTTCTCTCATTATAAGCAGTGGTGTAGTTCCCAACCTCTTGGTTTTAGTGCAATCCAATTTTCTACGAACAACCCCGCAGCAAACATGAGGTAAGATTAACTCAACAGGTTAGTTTATTTGCAATCATTCAAGACGCAAAACGTTGTGGGAGCAGTGTGTAGGTCATGACACCACCCCTTTGCACGTAAAGAGGATAAAGAGAAGAAGGTTTTATAATACAGAAAACACAGGGGAAAAGAAATATTGTTTCATGTCTGGAGTCAAAGTCCTTCACAGAGGTCGGTGGGTTGAAAACTGATGCTGTTTCATTCACTTTTCCATGGTGCTGACTTCACAAGATGAAATAGACACTCAGGCATGAGGCAATGGTACAGAATTTCCAGCAGAAACAATGTAGATGGGGCCAGATGTATGTTCCACTAGGTGTCTGTGAGGCTGTTAGTCAGATGATATAGAGCGTTGCAGTTCAATGAGGTAATATTATTTGTTCCACAAGCCAGAGATCCATGTCACATGAACCCTATCTCTCCAGACAGTCTCCAACAAGGGATATACATCCATTATTTGGAATGTGGCTGGGTTTCAAAGATTGCTAACTGTCTCAGTCATTGTAAATTGAAAGAAAAGTTGTGGGGTCTTTCGTTTTAACTACCTGGGTTATGAAATGCAGATGGCCTTTGTATCACTCTTCCTGAAGTTCAGCAGTGCAATCCATTGGTGTCTCCTCAAGGCTATCAAGGTGTGAGATTTTCTCAAACTGTCAACTGGCTTTTTTTGTTGGGGGTCACAGACAAAGGGGTTCATCCATATTAAGGGTCTGTTTTTCATTTTTTTAAATTAAGAAATAGTAGTGAGGCTATCTGTATATATGTTATAAAATATATACTTAGTGAGGTCTTAGTCCCTCACATTAGTTACACAGGTAATGTATTCAGAACTTTGGTAAGATTATGACTGTGAAGAAGATGATCAGAACATGTAATGTTGAAGGGAGAAAAAGTTGTGATTTGCAAAATTTAGTCATTTACCTTCAATTTAAAAAAAAATCCTGTTCCATACAAACAATACTAATAACTGCTTTTGCATGTTAATTATGCGCCTGAATTTTACAATAGTAATGATGGTAAAACTATCAACATTTGCTGTCATTACACCATAAATGTGACAACAACTATGGAGTCTGCACGTGTGTTGTGTAACAAGGAAATCCAGTGGTTGTTGTCAGTGATTCAAAACTTTTCCAGAAGATAAAATGTTGAGGCTATGCCAAACTGTAATCGGAGGGACATTGATGAATTGACTAGAACTTCACTCTTAAGTTGCTGGTCTCCTTGCAAAAGCCTTTTAAAAGTTATACTTTGACTGAACTGTAACTGGATGTAAACATCAACTATGAAGATAGATCGACAAATTGGGACCTTTCTCCTTGGAAGGAAAGCCAAGAGGAGATTTAGTTGGGGTATTCAAAATATGAGAAAGGTGGACAAAGTAGATAGAAAGAAAATGTTCAAGCTCATAAAAGGATCGAGAACGAGAGGGTACGGGTTTAAAGTGATTTGCAAAAGAAGCAAATGCAATGTGAATGGTTCAGGAATGCATTGCCTGGAAGTTTGGGAGAGATAGGTTCCGACGAAACATGCAAAAGGGCAACAGATTATTATTTGAGTAGAAACAAAGTATAGGACTTTGGGTAAAAGATAGGAGAATGACTAAGTCATACTGTTCGTTTGAAGGTGCAGACATAATGAACTCAGTAACCATAATGAACCATAACATTTATGTGATTCTGTGATTAATGCTGTACCTACTTCAAATTTATTGCTAAACAGCTTCACTGGCCCTGAAAAGCTAAATTTTTATTTGTAGAATGTTTGCTTTCTCCATTAAGGCCCATTCTACATTGGAAGAAACATTAAATCATATCATAGAATCTACAGTGCAGAAGGGGGCCATTTGGCCCATCAAATCTGCACTGACCACAATCCCATCCAGGACCTCTCCCCATAACCCCATGCATTTACCCTAGCTAATCCCCCTGACACTAAGAGGCAATTTAGCATGACAAGTCCACCTAACCTGCACCATCTTTGGTCTGCAGGAGAAAACCAGAGCACCTAGAGGAAACCCACGCAGACACAGGGACAACATGCAGACTCCATACAAACAGTGAGCCAAGATGGAAATTGAACCCGGGTCCCTGGCACTGTGAGGCAGCAGGTCTAATCGCTGTGCTACTGTGATGGAAATGAAGAAAATAGGAGCAGGAGGAAGCCATTAGGCCCTTCGAGCCTGCTCTGCCGATTATTATGATCATGGTTGATCATCCAAGTGAATGGCTTGAACCTGCCTCCCCCTCCCGTACTCTTTGACTCCCTTTAGCCCCAAGTGCTATATCTAACTGCTTCTTGAAAACATGCAGTATTTTGGCCTCAACTACTTTCTGTGGTAGCGAATTCCACAGGCTGACCACTCTGGCGAAGAAATTTCTCCTCGTCTCTATCCACACAGTCCTCCCTGTATCCTCAGACTGTGATCCCTGGTTCTGGACACCCCATCAGGAACATCCTTCTTGCATCTACCCTGTCTTGTCCTGTTAGAATTTTATAGACTTTGAGGAATACTGAGTGATTTAACTTCCTGGTTTGCTGTCTGAATAAATACTTCAATGCAATTCGGAGTTTATCTATTTACTAATGTCACTAGTGTGAACATCAAAAGATCTTGTTGACTTGGTGTCAGAATTTGCAATTGCCTTCGGGAAAAGGAAAATCCATGCCACAGAGATTGCCTGATCTATGTGGGTAGCTCTCTTTGGGGTCAGCAGCAAGCCCAGTTGTTTTACTGCTGGCACTAAATTTAACCCACAATTTTGTTCTTGATTCTATGTTTATGAGAACATCCAAAGTCCATTTAAAATTTGTGAAAATTGCTTGGAGTTTATCATGAGGTGGCTTGGTGCCACAGTTGTTAGCACAGTGCCAGGGACCTGGGCTCGATTCTGGCCTTGGGACACTGTTTGTGCGGAGTCTGCATGTTCTCCCTGTGACTGTGTGGGTTTCCTCTGGGTGTCCTGGTTTCCAC
Organism: Carcharhinus amblyrhynchos; assembly: GCF_965287045.1. Classification (NCBI taxonomy): domain Eukaryota; kingdom Metazoa; phylum Chordata; class Chondrichthyes; order Carcharhiniformes; family Carcharhinidae; genus Carcharhinus; species Carcharhinus amblyrhynchos. The sequence goes on from NC_137326.1 coordinate 104,367,394, forward strand.
CCACACTCCAAAGATGTGCAGGTTAGGTGGAATGACCATGCTAAATTCTCCCTCAGTGTACAAACAGGCACCAGAATGTGGCGATTCCTGGATTTTCTCAGGAACTTCATTGCAGTGTTAACGTACGCCTACTTGTGACATTAATAAATCAACTTTAAAAACTTTAAACCTAAACTTTAGTGTGTAGATTTGGAGATTAGAGGGGTAAAATGTGTGGGGTTACAGGGATAGGGTGCAAGGTAGGCCGAGTCAAGAAGTTGATGTTGACCTGATGGGCCGAATGTCCTCCTTTGGCATTCTGGGGATTCTATGATATCTATGATGCTATGATAACATGCAATTCCATCAAATAGCCTTGCAAAACTTCATTGTTTACATCATGTCATAACAAAGTCTTCACGTTGAAACACATTGTGCATTGCTGGGATTGTGGCTCAGTCACTTGTGGATTTTACATAGTTAGTTATGAATAAAGCTGGATGAGCATTTGTTGGGGGCCATGGAAAAACAAAATCATAGAACATTGTCTTGTAATAGATATTCTCCCTCAGGAGATTCAGTGAGTTGGCTTAGAGTTCACAATGTTGCTAATTTTACATCTGAATAGGCTCAATGGAACAAGCAGCTTTTCCTTGTGACATGTACTTTGTTTTATGAAATAATACCTTCAGAGAGTGTGCAAAGATTGGCAATGAGGGACGCTGTGGTCTCAGTTGAACAATGTTGAGTTGCATTGCTTCCTGTTTGGCATTCAAAAAATAAATTGACATGACATTGTGGCTGTGTTACCACAAAGGCTCTATTTAAATGCTTGGACCTAGAGTAGGGCTTGAATAAGATCACGAAAGCAAATTTACAGCCACAGGATAATTTTCAATTCAGGGATCCCAACTCTAAGATGAGCAGAAAGATCCTGATAACTTTAGGAAGTTGGAGAAGTAAATTGACCATTAAGAATTCCTCACCAACATCGATTTTGATCTACCCATCTCTCAAATCCCCTAGGTCTCTGAATATCCAGTCAGCTTCTGTCCACTTTTCAGCCAGTGAATTTTACTGATTTTCTTTCCATTGCATCTTGTTCTTTTTCATGACCTATACTGATTATTTCTGGGATTTTGATTTCCTGACATGCCCAGTAAAGGACCATTAGAAATCAGGGGCCGAATTTGACAGGCCGATGCCAGTGTGTTTTCAGGCAGAGGACTCGTATGATTGCCTGAGTAGTAGTCCTGCTGCCTTCAAGTTGGTAATTTTATGTAAAGAAGATGAGGCCGAGGAAGTTTGTCTGTCTATGACCCATTGAGGCCCTTAAGTGGCCAAGTATGGCCAATTAAGGGCTGCATCCTGCTCTGGCCTCTCAATTTTGATGAAAATAAGAGAGGTTCAGGGATAGAAAGGAAGCCTGGTGGGTAACCCTGTTTGGGGCTAGGGCTGGAGGTGGGGCCTCTATTATTGGCCTCCTTTTGAGATTGGGTACACTCCAACGACTCTTCAAATCACAAACCCCACATTCTGTTGCCCAAGGTTCTCCACCACTGTGTTCTGGGGCTCTGGCACTGATTCTAGGAACTGGTCTCCATGGTAGTGCTGAAATTACAGAGCTGCTGGCAAATTGGATTGATTGGTGGCAGTTGGAGGCACGAGTGTGGGGTGGAAATCTCGGATCCAGCTGTTTAATTCTCCTCAGAGCAATAAATGACTGTGGGACAATGGCATCAGTGGGGATGCAAAATTCTGCTCCAAGCAAAGGTAAAAAAATAGAAGTTGGAAGAATAATGAAGGTGGATATATTTAACAATTGTTGTGTTTTATGAATAAGAAATCCCCCTCTTTTTCAGTTCTCATCTCTTCTCCCTTGAGGTGTAGATTTGTTGTTGGGATATCATCCTCTCAGTCTTTAGAATTGAAGCATCCATACTTGAGTGAGTCTGGACCACAGATGTCCAAGACTCCTGAGACCACATTCTACTCAATAAGCCCAAGTGACTCAGTTCTATCATGCATCAAAGGTAGAATTTTCCAAGTCCTCATGTGCTGCAGGGTACCTGGCTTTCCATAAGCATGGTTTGGAATATCATGGCCTCATGAATTTTCCAGTCTGCACTCTCAGTGGGCTTCATTACTGGATAAATGCTAGAATAGAGCATGATCTGGGAGTAAGAGCCACATGAAATATATGTCTATTAAATGAAGCACGGATTTACGCTTTACTTGTACCAACTAATGCTTCATGCTTGGTGGCTACGAAGACAAAATTTTGGGTTGATGTGCAATAGACAATATTGGCAGGTTGCTCAAGTTAATGTTATGGAAGGCTATTTAGTTCCAAAATATATTTAAACAGCCTGCTGCTCTTCTCACCCATTGGACACACACAAATCTTCCAGCAGAGGTCGCTGGATAGCCATCTGGAACCCTGGCCTAGCATTTTCTTTGTTTCCTGAGCCCAGGGCGAATGAGGCCAATTATAACATCCTTTATTGTGACAGACAAGATGTGTTGATCCTGCTGTGACTGGGACATCCGTGGTCTTGTATAGTTCAGCTGATCTCTGCCCCAACCAGCTGAAAAGCATGTATAATTCATTTCCAGCATTTTATCTCAGTGATATTAGGTGAGATTTTCCAGCTTTGCTTGCCCCAAACTGGAAAATCCCACCCGAGATCGACAGATCTTTCCGTGGTCTGCCCCTTGTCTGCTCTGAATCTCTTGGCAGATGGGACAGTAAAATTCACCCCACTGTGTTTGCATTTTAGCAATAATGAGCCATTTCCTACAGTATTAGCAATTGACACAACATCATAATGCCCATTCTAAAAATGTCACATAATAAAAATATCCAGCCAAAGAATTTCTTCAAACCAGTAATTTAACTTCAGACAAAGTTTGTTTTTTCTACGCATGATAGACAGAGTTGCCCAAGTACAGGATATAAACTAACTACCAGAACTATTTGTTTCTAACACAATGGCAACTTCTTGTTGACTGGCTAATCATCACTCCCAGTGGTATATTCTTGACTTGGTGACCTTTAGCTTCCTTTGTCCTTGAAGATCAAAGTTAATTCAGAAATCATAGGAACTTAGCTAAGCATCTTATTTCCAAGATACTATCTGAAGTATTTCTGGACTGCCCACTTGTTTGTTGTTTTACTCAAAGTTGGACTCGAACCAGTACATTCACTTATTTAGACATTGGATTAAAAACTAGCTATAATTTTCAAGCTATGCTTTGATAGTTTTTTCCTCATTATTTTTAGAACACGTTCTTTGAAATATATGTGAAAACTTTCTAGTACGTATTTCAAAATGTATCCAAAGCTTATTCTCATAAAATATTTCTGACTTCTTATACAGTGAGACTAAATCATTACTTTTTTTTCTAGCAGAACTAAGTACCAGACATTTAAAGCTTTTACACTGTCTTAGATAATGTTTAAAAGCAATGTGCACAGTCAAATTAAACAAAAATGTGGCATTTAATGCAGTAACACCCAAGGTTCAATCCCTTGATGCTGAATTAGTTGACCTGAGGCAAGGCAGCAATATGGATGCAAAACTTTCTTTGATTTGGGAGGGAAGTCCAATGCAGTATTCTGCCAGTATATTCTTTCCCACCCAGCAGGAAATCATAGAATCATAGAAACCCTACAGTACAGAAGGACGCCATTCGATCCATCAAGTCTGCATCGACAGCAATCCCACCCAAACTCTAAATTCGCACATTATCCTGCTAATCCTCTAACCTACACAACCTGGGACACTAAGGGGAAATTTAGCAAGGCCAATCAATCTAACCTGTAAATCTTTGGACTGTGGGAGGAAACTGGAGCACCCAGAGGAAACCCGTGCAGACACAGGAGAATGTGCAAACTCCACACAGACAGTGACTCAAGCCGAGAATTGAACCTGGGTCCCTGCAGCTGTGAGGCAGCAGTGCTAACCACTGCACCACTGTGGCACCCTGGGTCATCCCTTGGGTGTTAATCACCACAGGTCCCTAAAAATGGGACCAGATGTCATGAACTCCAAGAGGGAGCTATAGGACGAACACCACTTAGCGCTCACTTCCAGGATCGCATGGGCGAAGCATCCGCTACCAGGGTGCAGAGGGGAGTCTTCATGGGATCTGGAAGTTGGAGGTGCTTGGGTTGGGCTGGACGTTTGCAGCTTGGGGGTTTACCCCAGGATGGTTGTCGTGTAGCTACTCTTTGTAGATTTCAAAAGCTTTGAGGTACATTGTTCATATTCCATTTCATGTCCCATTAACTTTTACAACCCCACTGGGTGGCAACTCCTGTCTCTTCAAAGGAAGGATTATGATGATTTATTTGTATAACCCCTCATGGTCCATTAACTCTGAAGTTCTTGCTCAAAATTGCAGCTCTTCAATCTGAGCTCATATGTAAGGGGAATTTTTTCAACTCTGAAGTGCTTCTTAGAAAGTGCAGGTGCACAGGCTGAGTTAATTTTTTACTGAGGATTTTTATTCTAACTCTTAGGCCCGAACAGTCTGCTTTCCCTGGAGGGTAGTTTTAAACAATACAGGCAGCTGGCACAACTCAGACATTAAAGTGCAAGGGTTTCTCAATGAGGACCTTCTCACAGCCGCTGTAGAATTCTCTAGATAGAGGTGCTGATCGCGCCAGGAGGCACAGAGGCATGTGTGGCCTCCAAGTGGTCAGGGGCATGGCTGGACAGTGGCATATGGGCAGTGCCAGGTTGGCAGTGTCATATTGGAACAGTCAGGGTGCCAAAGGGTGGTGCCAGGTTGGCACTGCCAAAGGTGGGGCCTGTGAGGGGGGACGCTGAAGAGGGGTCTAAAAAGTGTAGAGTTTTTGCCGATCCCATAGTGGGGCTCACATGGGGGGGAGTGCTTATGCTGGTGATTGGGGTGTGGCCTGGTGCCAGTGAGGACAGGGATGGGGTGGGCATGGTGGGGGTGGGGTTTGGTGAGATTGCCCTGATGTCTGCATGGTGTGACGTGGGTGACGCAAACGTTCAGTGGTGGGGGCAAGTTGCCTTATTTGTGGTCAAGGATTGGAGGTCTTCCCCTTTACTGTGGGGGGGGGGGGGGTAGTCGCAATGTCTGTGGCAGGGAGGGGGGCCTGTCACTTTACCTTGAGATTGGGGTACCATTTAAAAAGATTTCTGAGGAGCCAGTCTTGCTGCATCTTTGGGTGCTGCGCATTTCTTCAACTGTTCAAATCATCCCAACCTCCAAACAAATGTCTGATGTGGGTGGGTTGTGATCGGAATCCTGCCTTTCCCACCAGCGACCACACTTAGGACACAATTCTCCCAAAACATTTCTATGTGTTGGTTATAATTTTTAAAAAAGTATACAAAATTGTTTGTATTATAACAGAAATAATTGCAATTTGATAGAAGTTATATTTTATGAAAACTATCAGATATGCTCACTGGGAAAAGGCCACTAGCCTAGTAAATCAACAACTACTTAAAAAGCTTTTTCCTTCAGAAATAGTCTTCCATAAATCCTAAATGGTGCTAACAAGATCATGTATAGATCTTGAATTCTTCTTGCCCTTCTGCACATTTAATTTACTGGTAAAACTCTGAAAAGCATTACCTGAAATTGCTACCCAGTTCTTTTACTTCCACAGAAACATGTGTGGCAACATAAAGTTGTGTAGGCATTAAATATTCATCCCGAATTTTGAGGCAGGAATTTTGTCTGGAGAAAACGTGCCGAAGTTTGTCAGTGATGGGTTTTATACCCTAAGATTTATTAGCAAGCATCCATTTTAGTAAATTTATAGTAAGTTATAAATTATTAGTTGACATAATGCATGCATTAGTAGCTAGTATTCAATTGCGCAACATTCAGGTTAGAGCAAATAAAAGCTCTCTGTGCTATATTGTCTATAATAAACATTAGTATTGCATTTATTCAGGCCTCTGTTTAACAACAATCATGTTTATTTTGCATTACATATTCAACCTGTAAATGCAGCGGGCACTAACAGAGTTCAAGGAAATAAGTTGCAAGGAAATTAAATCACCGGTGATGGATCTGAAGCTATCACAGAAGTATACAACAGCAAGAGAGGCCATTGGGCTGCTTTGTATCTGTGTGCTTTGTGATGCCTAAGTGATCTCTCTATCCTTGAAATCTGCTACTGTTATTTTGGTGATGGAAGAAAGAATTGAGTTCCAAGTTAGCTGGGACACCTAAAGCTTGGGTGGGATAGAAATCAGCCAGCCAGCAATTGTGTAATTCATTAAAGAAAGAAATGTTGGGATGCACACACAATGCTTAACTCTTTGAACAGATTTTGAATTGTTACTAAAATACAGCACAGAGATTTTCACCAGACTATCATATGGGATGATGGACCAAAAAGCTTCTTCCTGTGCTTTAACATTCAATCATCACAATCTGCTTTTGATAGTTAAACCCATATATTATTCTTAGCTTCCTTTTTTTGTGGAAAACCAGTTACTTGATCTAAAATCATGGACGGCATTTTGTTGTTTTTAGCAAATATGTGTTATTAAAAGTAAAGTAAAGTTTACTTATTGGTCACAAGTAGGCTTACATTAACATTGCAATGAAGTTACTGTGAAAATCCCCTCGTTGTCATACTCCAGTGCCTGTTCAGATACAATGGGGGAGAATTTAGCATGATCAATGCACCGATCCAGCACATCTTTCAGACTGAGAGGAAACCAGGGCACCTGGAGGAAACCCACGCAGACTCGGTGAGAATACGCAGACTCCACACACAGTGACCCAAGCCAGGAATTGAATCCGGATTGCTGGTGCTGTGAGGTAGCAGTGCTAGCCACTGTGCCACTGTGCTGCCCTCAAGTTGATAATTCAAAGCCTGTTATTTTGCTAATTCCATTTGTTCAACCATATGAAACAAAGGATATTTTGACATTACTCAGCGCTCTCATTTATTTTTAAAAATTGATTACTGGGACATGGGCATCACTGGCTGGGCCAGCTTTTATTGCCCATCCTTAATTGTCCTTGAACTGGATAGCACTTAAGAGTCAATCACACTAAGAGTCACGCGTAGGCTGGGCCTGTTAAGATTAATAGATATTCCTTTTCTAGAGAACATTAGTGAATCAGATGAGTTTTTACAGCAATGGTTTCATGGTCATCTTTAGACATTTAATTCCAGATCTTTATTGAATTCAAACTTCACCACCTGCCATGGTGGGATTCAAACCTGGGTCTCCAGCGTGTTATCCTGGAACTTTCTATTACCAGTCTAGTGAAAATACCACTATACTGCCGCCTCCACAAATTGAGTTCACATTACTATGCTTTTTCCAAATAGAAGGGGAAGTTTAGCTCACAAAATTGTTTATAATCCCCAGTGTTATAAAAGGAGAAACTAGTTATATTTATATATGAGAATTTAATGTTGAAGACAGTGAAACCTCTCTTGCCTTGACATTGCAAAACTGGTGTTTCATTGAGTTTTGCCTGCTAGCTTGAAAAGTAGCAAGAGCTCTGCACCACGTCCTTTAAGGAAGACCTGCTGAATTAAGTGCCAATCAGGAATCAAGGATCCCGGGTTGGAAATGCCATGTCATAGAAATCAGAGTTTGGCAGCTGTTCAATGCTTGGCAGCACCACTGGGGAATCGTTGGCATCTACTGGCCATGCACCCTCTCGAGACCCAGGATCATTGCGGGAGCAAGGCCGAAGGTGAGTGATGATTGGATGAGGGATTGTGGAGTTGAGGTTGCAAGGGGAGAGGAATCAGGAACAAGGACAGAGATTGGCTCTGAGGGCACCCCCCCTTCCTTTCAGGTGCCTCAAGTGGCACTAAGTGCCTTTGGATGAGGGATGCAACCCTCCACCCTGGAAGCTGCTAATAATCCTGATGAAGTTTCTTTGTCAGCCTTCTTTCATGGAAGTCCTCTGCCGACCACTACTCGAATACCAGCAGCTGTGCAATAAGATCCTTAAGAGAGTATTAATTGCCTGGTAAAGGGCATCAATTGATGGTGTACAAAAAGGCCATCCGTGAGTCTTCCCACCCCGTATCTAATTAGGGAAAGGCTTCTCCATCACCAAAGCTGCCTTGTGGGAGGCAATTACATTCCATCTCTGTTTCATTAGCATTATTTGAGGGACAGTTTTCTGCCGTCCATTCATCTTTCTCATGGTGCCACTGGACAAAATATTATGATATTACGTAAGGTATGGAGTGGTATTTCACTGTTGCCAGTGATGCAGTGATATCTCCATTTAACCCTCAGTTATAGAGCATTAAGTGATACAGTTTAAACTTGCTTGCTCATTTAGACAACCAGTGAAAGGGGATCAAGAGCACTGAATGTTAGCCTAAGACAGGAGGTTTATTTCCACTGATGGCAACTTCAACCAAACCTGCTAATGGCCATTATTTCAACATTTTTGCAAAACACCCAATAAACAAACAGAACTCTAAAATTCTCCTATTACAATGCAGAGGTAAACTATGCCAAAACACCTGTTTAGGAATCATGCACAGTTGCACCCTATCAGATAAATGGCATGTCCAAAATAGGGCCAACCTATCCAGATACTCAGCAGATCTAAATGGAGAGAAGACACTCAAACCCTCTGTATAGTTGTACTTGCTCTGGTATCCACTGTATGGTACTTAACTCTGGTATACTCTGAACGACATGGACCATTTTCCCGATAGTAGGAGTCTATTTTTAACAGCAGTAGGTATCAACAAAGAGGTGAGCCACCGCAGTCTTTGGTCACCTGAGGAAGAGAGTGTTTGAAGACCAGGATCTCAGACCCAACCCCAAGCTCATGGGCTATAGATACTCGCCCTCCTATATAGCTCAAAGACTATGTACGGCAAGCACAAAATCCTGGAGAAGTACCAACAGCATTGCCTCTGCAAGATCCTGCGAATCCATTAGAAGGATAGGCACACCAGCATCAGTGTTCTTGGCCAGGCCAACATCCCAGCGTTGACCACACTTGATCAGCTCTGCTGGCTGGGCCACATTGTGCCAGCTTGACATGAAACTTGAAGCGAGCCCCAGGAATGCAGAGGAAATTCTTCAAGGACATCTTCAAAGCTTCCTCGAAGAAGTGCAACATTTCCACCGGCACCTGCGAGACCTTCGTGTCATACATTTTCAAACGGATTTGAGGCTGATGTGATTTCCCGCTGGCGTGATGTAAGATTGGAAAGCGAGAGCAGATTCCAGGGAGCAGCTGTTTTAATGAGCATTCATGAGATTTAAATTAATGCAAAAGGCATTCACGCTGCTAGGAACCATGTTAACCAATCTGCCGTTGGGAGAATGGCACACTGTTTTCACGTCAGCGGGTTTCCGAATTTTTGCCTGCTGTACATTCTGCCCTCCTGCCTTCCACAAAACCTACTATGGGCGGGTTGGGAAAATTCTGCCTTAGGTGTGGGAAATAGTTTAGACATGGTTGAGGGCCCTGACAAGCAGAGTTGGGGGAATGCTCGATTGAAAGAAAAAGACGATAAATAAGAAGTATTGGTGTGGAAGATTACATCATCAGAGCAGCTGTGACGGAGATGGAGCAATTGAAATGAAGTCCTTCCTTACAGGAAGCAGGTTTTGAAGAAATGTAAGTGAGGTAACTGTGGGAGTCTGTGGGTGGAAAATGAATATTGGTTGATGGCCTATCCCCAGAAATGAAAATTCTGGAAATTCTCCTGCACAATTTAAAAGGCATCTATTTGCCAGAGTCTGTCTTTTTTTGGAATAATTGAAAATAATCATTGTAATTTATAATATAGCTATTACCAAGAGAAACAGCAAGAATATGAAGAATCCAAGTTCAGAATGTTAAATATTATTACAACCACTTGTCATTGTAATGCCTAATTATTACAAAATTGCACCTCAATTAATTCAAAATAGCTTTGACAAGAGGTCAAAATGAAGTGAAATTTACCAAAACATGCATATTGTCAGCGGCAATACCTGTCATATTTTTAAGTTGATTTATTAGTGTCACAAGTAGGCTTACATTAACACTGAAATGAAGTTACCGTGAAAATCCCCTAGTCACCACACTCAGGCACCTGTTTGGATACCCTGAGGGAGAATTTAGCATGGCCAATGCACCTAATCAGCACATCATTTGGACTGTGGGAGGAAACCGACGCAGACACGGGGAGAACATGCAGACTTTGCACAGGCAGTGACCCAAGCTGGGAATCAAACCCAGGTCCCTGACACTGTGAGGTAGCAGTGCTAACTACTGTGCCACCGTGCCGCCTGGTGGTTAGGTTCTTGGTCAGTTGGATATCTTGAACACAAGTACAGAAATTTCAAAGGAATCTGAGTGTTACTGAAGCAAGTTGAAAGGACTTCCTGACGTGTACTACTTGCCCTTCGACTGCCAACAGATCCAAAGCAGGTTTTGTACGTCTTGCATGTATCTGCCTGTGAAAGCTGAGTCCAGTGCTTTTAAAATGGATTTTTTGAACTTGTTACTGTGTAAGTGGGTGTGTGAGACAGTTTTGCACTGTGGAAACAAAGGAGGATCAGTTGTTGCAAATCAGGCTGATTTTGCCAGCAAGAATCTTGACTGGGTGAAATTGGAGCTGCTATCTGTGAAATTGAGTCGAATTCCTCTTGGATGACAGCATGGTATACATAAAAAAAAATCCAAAGTTCAAAGCACCTTCTTAAAATTTGTCAATGAAGAAAAGGCTTATATATTGCTGTTTAGATTCAGATCGCACAATGTGATAAGCTGCTGTAAGTAAGTAATAAAAATATGCATTCCATTCCAGTTTGAATATTGGACCGACAGGCAGGAATTTTACTGGCACACTGGCCCTGATTCCAGGGGTGGGAGAATGGCATTCTCTGCTGGCCTTGGGTGAGATCGTATGAATCTTGGGCAGCTGTGCCGGTAAAATCCCATCCTGCGTCCAAACTTCCCTTAGTTTTATTACTGAAAATGACTCTTTGGCTAATAAAATTATGGGCCCTATTTTACCATTTTGATTCCAAGTTCTGGGCGGACCTGAATCTGGGAATGCTTCAGATCCAAATTTTAGACCCATTCTCAGGCGGCCCCATATGGACTCTGCTTGAAAAAATATCAGTGATTCTGAATTGTGCTGCAGAAGCCCGGGGGTGGGGCTTAACACGCCCGAAACCCTGCTGCTCTGATCGGCACCTCCAACTGCACACGTTCACAAAAAAAGTACGATAGAATGCTGCTCCTCTACCACCTTGCGCCCGGCCAGGATAATGCCTCCCCCTAGTCCCCACAGACATTGCCCCACCTCCACAACATTACTGAGCCCCTTATCCCCCCCACCTGCCCGCCACCCAGACTGATCACAGCCCCTTTTCCCCTTGACCCCCCAGTGATCACAGGCAGAGTGGCAGCAGACACCCCCTTCCCCCTCACTCATCACAGGCAGAGTGATTCACCCTACCCCCTCCACCTTATAGATATCACCTCCACCCCAGACCCTCCCACACAAAACCCCCATCTCCTCCAGACTCCAATGGCTGTGTGACGCCTCCCTCTCTCTCCCCTGTCCCCAATCATTGAGGCACTGATCCATCACCCATTTCCCCCGCCATCAGCACATCTGCAAGTGCTCACTTGCCTTTCTCTCAATACTAACAAGCAAGCTGCGTGTAACTTGCTGGAATGCCCTGCCAAACCAAAAGATACTGACACGTCGGTGAGTCCAGTTAGTGTTGGGGCTTCTGGCTCACTCCTTGGTGAGCACAACACATCTGCTAATGTACATTGGTTAGAGGAAGGAATGTCCGAGGCCTCTGGCATGCGGGGGCCTGTCAGAGGTGAGGATTCAGTTGGCCCCAGGCTAAACGCTGGGCCTCTGAGATCACCTCTCCCTCAACTGCTAGAGATGCAGCAACAGAGCCAGGGAATGCAGGAGGGGCTGACGGCTGCACTGGACCAACTGTGAGGCTCCTAGAAGAAGTCCCAAAGCTTTCAGGTGTACCAGCTATTGCCTGTTTTGCGTGCTTCTCAGGTCAACAAGGTGTCATCTGCAGTGGAAAACCTGGGACAGGGGATCCTCACCCTGAGTGGCAGGTTCCAAGCGATGGTCGAGTCACAGCAGGACACAGCTGGGGAACTGAACAGGCTTCTCGAGATTCTGTGGCCCATGCATGAGAGGCTCAAGGACTTGCAGGAGACCCAGCGGGTCAGCGCTGAGACTCAGCGGTCTATAGCAGCAGCCCTTGAGAATGTGGCCCAGTCTCAGATGGCCATGGCTGAGGGGCTGCAGAGCATGGCCCAGTCTCAGAGGGCACTTGCTGTGGGCATTGACAGGTCACATCCGACTCAACTGGCTATCACAGAGGGCTCAACCACCATGGGTAGGACGCAGGTGGTCCTCCAGAACTGACAGTGCCAGGTGGTGCCAGAGCTTCTGGAGCTCACTGCAGAAGCACCAGTGTCCCATGGAGTGACCTAGGTGCCCACAGGAACCCAAAAGGAGGAAAGGCTTGAGCCCATGTTGGGACCTTCCAGCTGGGATACTGTAGCTGTGGCTACACCTTCTGACACTCCCCTTCCTAACATCAGGGTACCTCAGGGCAACTGGACGAAGAGGGCACCATGGTAACATCCCAGACACCTAGAAGCAGGCCAGGGCCCTCGAGGTCCATGGCATCCAGAGGACGCCCATCATGCGCATCAGACGCTATGGGGTGAGATAGGCAGCTGGTCCCCTCCACCTCCGATATACATTCAGGGGAGTCACTGAGAAGTAGTGGTAGGCCACGTAATGTTAGGCTGTTCTAGTTGCACAGAGATGGCACTGGTGAAGGACTGCATTTATTAGAAAGATATTTAAGCACCTTAACATTTTCTGTTTACATGTTTTTATGCTAGAACGTCTTATTTCAAAGCCCTTATTGCGAATTTTTTTTCACCATCCACCTGTGACTAATTTGTCTCGATTATGAATCCTCTTCCATTGAGCTCGCCAGAGGGATGCTTCATGTTGATGTCAGTTGGAGAGGCCCTTCATTGCTGTGTCACTGAGAAAAAGAAGGCATTGGTTCCCCAGACCGCAGGACAATATCGACTCACCCCAGTGCCCTGTATCGAGGTTTCAGATTCCTTACCCTACACAGAGAGCTACCAGTGTGTGTGCAGAGCTCAGGTCAGACTAGTTTGCACCAGAGCATCATCATAATAGTGCTTAGTGTGTCGTCATCACTGTCCTGCCTCTACCCAGAGTACCCAGGCCCACCAATCTGGTGTGATGATGTTGCAGGATATAGGAGAAATGTTTTGGGGGGTGGGGGGAATGGAATCCATAGACACTTGTCCTAGGGCTAAACCACCTGGTGATCAGGGCCCCTCTTGCCGCCCTCGAGTGCCTCATTTGGGCTGGCAGCCCTCCAGCACCTGGTTGTTGTTGCTTTGTGTCCCCTTTTTCCTCTTCCTCCTCCTCCTCCTGCTGGTCATCCTGCACGGCGACGCTGACTGTTCAGCCTCCATGTCCTCCTCCAACAGATCTGCTCTCTGCTGTGCCAGGTTGTGCAAGGCACGGCACACTACCACAATGCAGGAGGAGATCAGGGGGCTGTACTGAAGGGCCTGGCCTGATTGGTTCAGGCACCGGAAACGTATTTTTAGGAGCCCAATGACCTGTCCGCTATCGCGCGGGCCTCATTATAGCGGGTCCCCTCCTCAGACAGAGGTCTCTGCACAGGCGTCATCAGCCACGTCCAAAGCGGGTAACCCATATCACCCAGGAGCCAACCTCACAGCCTGGGCTTCTCTTTGAATGCCTCTGAGATGTTTTGAGCTCCTGACAATGAAGCTGTCGTGCACACTGCCTGGATGTCTGGCGCAGAAGTGCATGATGGTCATATATGGTCACACATGAGTTGTACATTCAGGGAGTGGGACCTATTCACAAATCTCCGCGGATTCTGCAGGGGGGCCTTGAGGGCCATGTATGTGCAGTTGATGACCCTCTGCACATTAGGCATCCCTGAAATGGCTGTGAACCCTGCAGCCTGGGCTTTTTGTTGTATCTGCTCCAGGTTGACGTTGATGAATTGATAAATCATGTTTCAAATTCCAGAATTCTGGGTGGGAATATGAGAGTTAGTCTTAGCAATAGTTACAGAATTAGAACCATTTCACAGAGGTTTATATTGTAGAGAATGAGATCTCTTTCTTATAGACTAGTTCCACTTGTACTGCTATTTTTCCTACGAGAGTTAGCTTCCGGCTGGGCGCATGTCTGAATCCATGAGGAAAGGGATCATTACCCTCATCTACAAGTGGAGGGGGAAAGGGAAGAAATTAGAAATTGGCCACCCATCTCACTGTGAACGTGGACTATAGAATTCTGTCCAAGGTCATCACCAACCGGGTCAGGTCTGCTCTGGAGTTGGTGATCCACCCTGTCCAGCCCTGCAGGAAGATCTCTGATAACCTCACATGACTCAGGGGTACAACTGTCAATGTGCAGGACAGAGGTGTGGATACCTGCCTCATTAGCTTGGTGTGGATATGCTGGCGTTGGACTGGGGTAAACACAGTAAAATGTCTGACAACACCAGGTTTAAGTCCAACCGATTTATTTGATAGTAAACTCCTGAAGAAGAGGGAAACCTCGAAAGCTAGTGAGTTTGCTATCAAATAAATCGGTTGGACTTAAACCTAGTGTTGTCAGACATTTTACTGTCATTAGCTTGGACCAGGAGAAGGCCTTTGATAGATTATCACAGACCTACATGATGGATGTGCTCTCTAAAAAGGGCTTTGGGAAGGGAATCCCAAATTGAATCCAACTGCTCTACACAAACGTCATTAACTCAACTTCATGGGTGGGAATCAAGAAGTTTTCCAATTAAAATTTGGAGTCAGGCAGGGCTGCTCCCTCCCTTCCAGCTTACTTGTGTGTTGTATAATCCATCAGGAAGGATTCAGGCATAAAAGGGGTGATGACCCCAGGTAGTGGAGGCACTCAGGTTGAAGTCTCCCTGTACGTGGATGATGTCTCACAACACCAGGTTAAAGTCCAACAGGTTTATTTGATAGTAAACGCCACAAGCTTTCGGAACGCTGTTCCTTCGTCAGGTGAGTGGTGAGTTCTGATCAGAAACAGGGCATATAAAGGCACATACAGTTTACAGAACACTGATTAGAATGCGAGTCTTTATAGCTAATCTGCTATTCAAGTCTTAAAAGCGCAGACAATGTGAGTGGAGATAGCATTAGGCATAGGTTAAAGAGATGTGTATTGACTCCAGCCAGGACAGTAAGTGAGATATTGCAAGTTCAGGCAAGTCACGGGGGTTACAGATAGTCTGACATGACCCCAAGATCACAGTTGAGGTCGTCCTCATGTGTGCGGAACTTGGCTATCAGTTTCTGCTCAGCAACTCTGTGCTGTCGTAAGTCGTGAAGGCCACCTTGGAGAACGTTTACCCGAAGATCAGAGGCCGAATGCCCATGACCGCTGTAGCGTTTGCCAACAGGAAGAGAACAGTCTTGCCTGGTGATTGTCGAGCGGTGTTCATTCATCCGTTGTTGTAGCACCTGCATGGTCTCCCCAATGTATCATGCTTTGAGACATCCTTTCCTGCAGCGTATTAGGTAGATAACATCAGCCGAGTTGCAAGAGTATGTGCCGTGTACCTGGTGGATGGTGTTCTCATGTGAAATGATGGCATCCATGTTGATGATCCGGCATGTCTTGCAGAGGTTGCTGTGGAGCCTTCTCCGGAGTCTTCAGCATGTCATTGATAAAGATGAACATCTTGCCAGGGCCATCCCCACACCTCCACTTCTTGCCTTCAAACAACCGCACAACCTCAAACAGACCATTTCTCGTAGTGAACTACCCAGCCTTTAGGAGAACAGTGACCACAATACCACACAACCCTGCCACAGCATCAGTTAGGATTCTCACCTCCTTCTCACTGTCCATCCCATCTAGCCTGTGGAGGAACATGTGGCTGGCACGGCTGCTGCTGTTGTTGATTTGATTGCTTTCCTCATCCTTTATTAGAGGTCCATGTCAGACTGTGTAAACTGCTCCCACGCTGCAGTGAAGGCTTGCAAGAAGTTAGCGTTCACTCATCAAGCAGAGAAAGCACACTTTCAGAAAAAGTGCTATGAGCAACAGTCTCCCCCTCAACATGATGTAAACTCTTCTCTTTCACTGACCAAAGATTCCCCAGTTTGGATGACACAGTGGCAAAGCGGTTAGCACTGCTGCCTCACAACGCCAGAGACTCGGGGTCAATCCCGGCCTTGGGTTACTATCCATGTGGAGTTTGCACATTCTCCTCATGTCTGCATGGGTTTCCTCCAGGTGCTCCGGTTTCCTCTCAGAGTCCAAAGGTTTGTGAGTTAGGTTAATTGGCCGTGGTAATTGCCCCTTAGTGTCAGTGGGGAGTAGCAGGGTAAATACATGGGATTATGGGGTAAGGGCCAGGATGGGATTGTTGTCGGTGCAGGCTCAATGGGCTGAATGGCCTCCTTCTGCATTGTATGGTTTCTGTGGATTCTTTCAGATTTATTGAATCTTTGAATAGATCCAGTATAAAAGGAGGACCCTCGGCCAGACATGACCACACTGGCTTTCTGCAAGAGCATCTCAACTAGTTCCCACTCCCCCACCTATTCCCCCACCTATTCCCCATAACCATGCAAATGTTTTGTGTTCAGATAATATTCCACAAGCACTCCCTCCTGTGCACTTGCCTGGTTGACCTTGGCGAGTTGTTGATAGTTCAGGAAATCTGGCTGTTAAAGCCAGAACACTGGGTTAAAAAAGGAACTCATTACTTATTTGCATATTACAATTACTGATCCAAAAGTTCCCAAGGGTTTGCCCGCAAACCCTCCTGGATGGAACGTGGAGGTGAGTGCGATGATGTGGATGTTCCAATCTAATAGCACTTTTGGGGGATTTAAATCCTTGCAGGCACGCAAACCCAATCCCCATGATAGTTACAATTCTTCCCAGAGTCTTAAATCCCTGAGGAAAAGTCTGCCCCCCTCCCCCCAACACCCCAGTCTCAGTTCAGTAGGATCTTTTTCATTGAATCTGTAGTGCAAAAGGAGGCCATTTGGCCCATCGAGCCTGCACCGACAACAATCCCACCCAGGCCCTATCCCCGCAACCCTACATATTTACCCTTCTAATCCTCCGACGTTAAGGGGAAATTCAGCATGGCCAATCCATCTAACCCGCACATCTTTGGACTGTGAGAGGAAACTGGAGCACCTGGAGGAAATCGGTAGAACGTGCAAACTCTGCTCAGTCAGTGACCCAAGCTGGGAACTGAATCCAGGTCTCTGACACTGTGAGGCAGCAGTGCTACCCCCTATGCCACCATGCCACTCCTATAAAATACTTTTATTCACTTCTCACGCCTTCAGCTCTGAGTCTTCCAAGTCTCTTAATATCCTTAGCAACTCTATCTAATTTCCTCCTCCAGCACTGAGCTGGCACATGATAAATTTACTCAGGTGATGAGATTGTGGGGGTTGTGCTAGAACAGGTGGCCCAGGGATTCATGGTTGGGCTTGACATTCATATGTTCTCACTCTTTATTTTCCTCTTCCTCGGAATCTTCATCCCCATAGTCCATGAGAAAAATTCTTCGCCTTTCCTGGTCTTTTTACTCGTCTTTCTCCTCTTTTCCTCGTCCATCCTCAGACACCCCTCAACAATCTTAGATAGAGGAGCATAACTCAAGAACTGAGGATTCAGAAATGGGTAGGGAGGTTTGTGGCTGTTTGCTGTTTCATCTGAGTGCCACAGTGGCTGGGTAGGTATTCAGTACTGACCTAACATTGCACTAATGACCTTACCAACCTCCACAACTACAGCAAAGTGCCTTCCTGGGAGCTCTATGGCCTGCTTTGCCTGGAGTATATGTATGAGCTTCTTATTGGCACACATACCTTCTCTGGTCAGTTGTCGTTTCTGAACATTATACACAAGTTTCACCTGTAGAGGGATAGAGTGAATTAGATTAAAGTTATGAATTGAACCATACAACTGCCGCAAGAACTTCGGGAGAATCACCCAGTTAAACTGGAAGAAGGGGTTTTAATGTTCTATACCTATGCGGGTGCAGTGAGGGAGATTGCACAGTGCAGGATTTCCATGCTTTTCCTTAACCAAATTGCAACATGAAGATTAATTCATAGAAACCCTACAGTGCGGAAGGAGGCCATTCAGCCCATTGAGTCTGCATCGACAACAATCCCTTCTAGGCCCTATCCTCATAACTCCACATATTTACCCTGCTAATCCCTCTAACCTATGCCTCCACGGACACTAAGGGGCAATTTAGCATGGTCAATGCACCTAATCCACACATCTTTGGACTGTGGGAGGAAACCGGAGCACCCGGAGAAAACCCACGCAGATACGGTAGGAACGTGCAAACCCCACACAGCCAGTGACCCAAGCCAGGAATCGAACCCGGGTCCCTGGCACTGTGAGGCAGCAGTGCTAACAACTGCCACCGTTGTACTGATCTTAATTTTAGAAATTGGTGAGTGTACTCAGGAAAGAGAAAAGAGATTAGCTGGTTTCTTATCTTGCCTGTCCTGGTCAGATTACTTTATTTCTGTTGGAACGGACCTGCTTTTCTGTTGGTGGGTGAATTGGCACCCATTGCCACTTTCACATTGTCACATGACTTTTTAATCACAGCTTAGAATCATAGAGTCATAGAGGTTTACAGTATGGAAACAGGCCCTTTGGCCCAACTTGTCCATGCCGCCCTTTTTTTGTAAACCTCGAATCTAGTCCCAATTGCCCACATTTGGTCCATATCCCCCTGTACCCATCTTACCCAGTTGACTGCCTAAATGCTTTTTAAAATTCAAAATTGTACCTGCCTCTACTACTATCTCTGGCAGCTTGTTCCAGACACTCACCACCCACTGTATGAAAAAATTGCCCCTCTGGACACTTTTGTATCTCTCCCCTCTCACCTTAAACCTATGCCCTCTTGTTTTAGACTCTTCTACCTTTGGGAAAAGATATTGACTATATAGCTGATCTATGCTTCTCTTTATTTTGTAGACCCTATAAGATCACCCCTCAGCCTTCTACGTACCAGAGAAAAATGTCCCAGTCTATCCAGCCTCTCCTTATAACTCAAACCATCAAGTCCCAGTAGCATCCTAGTCAATCTTTCCTGCACTTTTTCTAGTTTAATAGTATCCTTTCTCAAATAGGGTGACCAGAATTACACAGTATTCCAAGTGTGGCCTTACCAATGTCCTTTACAACTTCAACAAGACGTCACAACTCCTGTACTCAATGTTCTGACCAATGAAACCAAACATGCCGAATGCCTTCTTCACCACTCTGTCCACCTGTGACTACACTTTCAAGGAGCTACGAACATGTACCCCAAGGTGTCTTTGTTCTGTAACTCTCCCCAAAGCCCTACCATTAACTGAGCTTCTTTCATTGAAGGCCCATCAGCCATGTTTATCTTCTTTTTCCTCAGTCACCTTGAGGGGACTTTAGCAGTCAGTCTCACGTAAATTAGAAGTGTTTCCTCTGAGTTCCCTTGTTTCCTCTTGTCCTCTCTTTGCGTGTTCATCTGAGATCAACCGGTGGAAGACTTTTGTGAAAGGTGATACAACATCACAAATGACTCCCATACAGAGGGCCAGAGTTCATATAGAGTGGCACAGTGGCACAGAGATTAGCATTGCTGCTTCATAGCTCCAGGGACCCAGGGTTTGATTCCGGCCTCAGGTTACTCTCTGTGCAGAGATTGCAAGTTCTCTCCATGTCTATGTGGGTTTCTTCCGGGTTCTACCTGATAGTGATCTTACAGATCCAGGTACTTTTCTACTTATCCACAGTTAAATTCTTCAATTCAAAAAAGTGATTTTTTAAAAACTGCATCTTCCATTTTACTCAATTTTTCTAGTGGTTGCATGAATGAGCTTCTTTGTGAAATTCTGGTAAATTCATCTTTGCAGAGCATTAATATATATAACTATAGATCATAGAACCCTACAGTGCAGAAAGAGGCCCTTTGGCCCATTGAGTCTGCACCCACCACAATCCCACCCAGGCCCAACCCCCATATCCCCACATATTTTACCCACTAATCCCTCTAACCTAAGCATCCTATTACACCAAGGGGCAATTTTAACATGACCAATCAACCTAACCCGCATATCTTTGGACTGTGGGAGGAAACTGGAGCACCCAGAGGAAACCCATGCAGACACGAGGAGAATGTGCAAACTCCATACAGACAGTGACCCAAGCTGGGAATCGAACCCAGGTCCCTGGAGCTGTGAAGCAACAGTGCTAACCACTGTGCTACCATGCCACCCACACCACTGTGCTACCGTGCCACCCACATTATTTATTCAGAAAATTCAGTGTAGCTCATCACATGGAATCTTGGAGCTATAGTAATCAATTTATGGCCAGTCTAAACATGAAAAACGCACATTAAAAAATAATCCCAGACCTGATATGAGGAAACATTCAACATAGGGAATATATGTACCTACAAGGCAATGGAGTGATCTGGCAACTTTGGAAGTATTGTAAGATCATAAGAAGTAGGTGCAAGAGAAGGTCATACATGCCCTCAAACTTTTCTCCGCTATTCAAAAAAAATCATGGCTAACCTTTTACCTCAACACCAATTTCCTGCTTTATTGCCATAACCTGTGGATTTCCTCATCAAAAGGACTCCTGTACAGAGGGCCAGAGTTCACAGTGGCGCAGTGGTTAGCTGTGCTTCTCACACCTCCAGGGACCCAGCATTTGACTCCGGCCTCGGGTAACTGTATGGAGTTTGCAAGTTCTCCCCGTGTCTGCGTGGCTTTCCTCAGGGTGCTCCGGTTTCCTCCCACAGTCCAAAGATGTGTGGGCTAGCTTGACTGGCCATACTAAATGTCAATCCCCCATTAGTGTCAAGGGAATTGTCAGAGTAAATGCCTGGAGTTGCAGGAATTGTTGAAGTGCAGGCTTGATGGGCCAAATGGCCTTCTTCTGTACTGTTGTGATTCTATGATATCGTGCAAACTTGATTTCAATAGTAGCTGAGTATTATTATATCAGATTTAAGAACACGTATTCACCAGTCATGGTTAGAGGTATAAATTACAGTCATTAGCAGAGTTCACCTCCAATCTAATAGGATTCTATAAGTTTAACTATTACCTGACAATTATTTCCCTAGCTTGTATTTCTATTATGGAAAAATCTGGTCACTTATTCATGATTAGATTCTAACTTATAGGAAATTACTTCCCACTGTTAAAGTCATAGCATCATTTTGAGTCCTGGTTAAACAAACAGTAAGTAGAACATGTTATCCTTGTGTTAATGTTATACTTGTGTTAATACGAATGACCATAAAATAATATCTTCTGATCTTTATACAGTTTATAACAGTACTGTATTGTATTGTATTGTTTTACAACTTGATTCTTATATGTTATTTCATGACGATGAATATAGAAGGTAGCTGAACTAAATAAACACACAATTATGTTATAAATTTTGGAAGAGATATATCAGCTTATTCTTCCTTCTCATAAAAATATGAAATACTCAAAGTATCCTAGATCTGTTCACTTTTTTCTTCTTCCCACATGCTTTGATTGAGGCCATTCAACAAAATTGGACAAAATAAAGCAGGAAATCCCCTTGCTGTTCTGAATTAAAAGAGAGCAGAATGACGGGTTTGATAATAGTTATTACAAATGAACCAACTAATGAGTTTAAAGGAAGAACATTTAAAACAATAAGCTTGTCAGCGATGAAAAGCACTGGGTGATATACAGAGATTGTTCACTCATGCTGCAAAACAAAGGATGAGAAAATAGCTCAGAAACAGAAGGCAAAATGGAATATGAAATGGAAAAATCTGGAGGAAGGAACGGTAAGCGATAACTCTACAGATATTTGGGGCAGCGGACATCTCAAAGAAAAGGTGAGATAGTGATTCAGTGATAGGTCAAGATGATTGGCAAAGCGATAACTTCCTTTCCAAGTATGCAATGACAATTTAAAAATATATAAGGGCGGAATGGTGGCACAGTGGTTAACACTGCTGCCTCATAGCTCCAGGGATCGATTCCTGGCTTGGGTCTATGTGGAGTTTGCACATTCTCTCCGTGTCTGTGTGGGTTTCCTTCAGGTGTTTTGGTTTCCTCCTACAGTCCAGAGATGTGTGGGTTAGGTTGACTGGCCATGCTGAATTGCCTATAGTGTCACAGGATGTGTAGGTTAGAGGGATTAGTGGAGTAAATGTGTGGGGCTAGGGTCTGCAGTAGGATTGTTGTTGGTTTAGACTCAATGGGCTGAAGGGCCTCCTTCTGCACTGTATGATAAGTATGTGAGGCAGAATTAATTGAGCAACAAAGCAGAACATTATTGCTGAAAAGATATAGCAGAGTTCAAATACTGTTATCCAATACAGCTCATTCGCCTGTGCGCTGTACAATTATAAACCTAGAATGGGCATAATGTAAACAATTATTTCTTTTTACAATTGATTGTTTTTTTTAAAATACTCTTCAAAGGACCTCTCTGCACAGGAAATTGTGGCAATATTTTGCTTTAGTGTCACTGAGCAAAATATGGCTGGTCATCTTTGTGGCGGATGGAGACCAAGTCTGTAAAATTGTTACACAATGTAGTTTGCTGATTTTAACTTACATAATTAGTTTTTGAAAGTTGCATATATTGGAATATTGTTACCTATTGGCTGATTGGTCTATTTCATCTGAAGTTTTGCTTTCATTGGATCTACAACTCCCATTTTCAAGTTGCTTAAATAAAATCACCAACTCAGGAAGTTTAGCCTAGTTTTAATCCTGGGGCGGAAGGTGACTCAACAAAGTACACCCGCAGTACAATGCACGTTAGATACTCAGCAGGCGGTGGGAAACCAGTGAAATGTAATAAAAATAAATATTGTTGCTAATAATAGAAAATAATAATTAGCAGAAAATAACAGAGAAACATAAACCTATTTAAAAAAGAGATCAGGATTTCCCAATGTCTAGTTTTGCCCAGACCTGAGGGAATGCTACAACACTCACATTAATGGGTGGGAGCAAGAAAATAGTTGAGAACAAGGAAAAAGGATCCTATTAAAACATGATGTGGAGCGTTGGACTGGGGTGGGCATGGTAAGAGGTCTCACAACACCAGGTTAGAGTCCAACAGGTTTGTTTGGTAGCACGAGCTTTCGGAGTGCTGCTCCTTCATCAGGAAAGCTCGTGCTACCAAATAAACCTGTTGGACTTTAACCTGGTGTTGTGAGACTTCTTACCATGCCCATTCCAGTCCAATGCTCCACATCATGTTTTAATGTTGTGAGACTTCTCACTGTGCCTATTAAAGCATGTAACTGCTAATGTCATTGCAATCTTTAACTTTTGATTCTAATGTCTGAACACTGTGTTAATGATTGCAACTCTTAATATTTGTTAATAAGTAATGCCATTTTGAGATGGAATTCTGAGTTCGCGTTTCATTTATATCCCATTCCTCTCCCAGTGTAATTCTGCAGAAGTTTATGTTAATTGCCGTTTAACGGGTTCTTAGCAAAAATCACCATTTCTAAAATAAGAACATGGGTACAGGAGTCAGCCATCTAACTCCTTGTTCAAATATTGTTTCTTTAATTTCCCTCAAATCAATTGGATGCGAGCAATCTTCAGAGCAGGGGTGACAGTGGATGAATAACCAGTTAGTGTTTCCTGCCAGGGTTTTACAACTGTTAATGTGCGTAAAGTTCATGGTTATGCAAGTTCACCTAGTACATATACAGCTGTTGATGAGAGTGCCCTCTTCTGGCCATTAATACCGCCAAAAGATTTTTTTCACTTGATGATTGTATTGAAGAACCACACAGCAAATGATGGCTGAATTTTGTGTGAAAATTCTTATTTGTAAATTCTAATTCCTTTCCACAATTGGATAAATTCTATAATGGTGTGAAATCAAACTGTTGAAGTCAATCATTATCGATGGCCTAACTAACTGAGCAATGGTACTTCAGTCTTCACCAGAGTTCATGTGAAACTCTTTTTGTGTAATATATCCATTGTTAAAATTGGAGCTGATCGCAGGATAAACGGGTCTTGCGACCATTGGAAGAAATTTGAAATGGCTACATCATCATCAATAACAACAACAACTTGCATTTATATAGCACCTTTGCCAGACAAAATTGTCCCAGGTGTTTCACAGAGGTGAATCATCCACAAATGGGAGGAGCAATTGGAAGGACTGATGAATAACCTGTTCAAAGACATATGTTCGAAACAGGGCATAAAAGAAGAGAAAGCAGTATAGAGCAGGGGGTTTTAGGGAAGGAATTCTGGAATGCGTGGCCTTGATGATACTTTGACAAAATTGAAAATGGCTGCCATTTAGGAAAGGTTATATTAGATTATTTCCAGTCTGGAATGTATTTTTCTTTCTACAGTGTTTGGCTCTTTCCAACTGTGCCCATAGATGTGAAAATGTATCAGGAAAATAAACTGATAATTTGCTAAATAACAAGAGATACCATTGTTATTCCTCTCCATTGAGCTTCTGAATTTGGATTACTGCACTATAAATTACTACAGTAAGAAGTCTCTCAACATCAGGTTAAAGTCCAACAGGTTTATTTGGTATCACAAGATTTTGGAGCGCTGCTCCTTCATCAGGTGATTTACTGGATGTAACTAGATGTAACAGGATGTAACTAGAAACAATAGGTGAAATCTGACCAAAGAAGTGTTGTTTCCAGCAAGAAAAGAAGTGTGTTTCTCGCCAGAGAAACAGGTCGGTTTTCTCTCCAGATCTTTTGACTCTCTGCCCAAAAAAATCAAGGGCACGTGTTTCACGGTCTCTTAAAGGAGATGGGCCCTATACACGACTGCACAAAGATCATCATTACTTCTATAAACCTTCACCATGGAGGTCTCAGGTCTCCACCCCCGATTGGAGTCAGTCCCTTCATGTCCCCCCCACCCCATGTTCATGTTACCCACGTCCTCCTTCCCCCCCACCCCAATGGCCAACACCCGCATCCCCAACTCCTCCATCCGCTCCGGCCACCACCACATCTAAATTAATCCCCTCTCCCCTTCCCCTCCCCATGAGGTCCCAGTGGGACCTGTCACTTGCCCATAGCTGGCACTGCCAGGTTGGCACTGTCAGGTTGGCAAGGGCATTGATTTCCTTTAGTTCGGCCCTCTTACTAAACTCTGTGTTCCCCAACATTTCTGATGTTATTTGTGTCCTCTGTGAAGATAAACCCAAAGTTTGTATTTAGTTGGTTAACCATTTCTTTGCTTCCCATTATAGATCCCTCTGTTTCTGACTGTAAGAGACCTATATTTGTCTTCACTGACCTTTCACCCTTCACATACCTATAGAAACTTTTACTGTCAATAAACATAGTTTATGTTCCCCGCAAACTTACTCCAGTGCTCTATTTTCCTCTTTTTAATCAATTCTCATGGCATCAGGGCAAATATAGGCAAGAAACCTCCTTTTGATTGCCTTTGTTCAACTGTTGAATCACCCCTTCTCCATGTTGCTCACCAGTTGGAAAAAGCACTGAGGTGAGCAAGGGCACAGATTGCACTCTGGGTGGAGGACTTCAATGCCCATCACAAAGACTATCTTGTCAGCACCATTACTGACTGTGCTGGCTGAGTCATGAAGGATATACCTCCAGACTGGGCCTGTGGCAGCTGGTGAGGGAACCTAGATGGAAAAACCTGCTTGACCTCACACTCATCAATCTACCTTTCACAGATGCATACGTCCATGACAGTGGCAGTAAAAATCACCACAGTACATTCCTTGTGAATAAGACATCCCATCTTCACCCTGAGAATAGCCTTACCACCGTGCTAAATGAGATAGCTTCAGAACGGATCTAACAGTTCTAAACCGGGCACCATGAATTGCTGTAGCCATCTCCATGCTGATGCTATAGTTAAGAAAGCCCACCAACACCACTACTTTCTCAGGAAATTTGGTATGTCTGCTATGAGTCTTATCAATTGTTACAGATGCACAACAGAAAGCATCCTTTCTGGATGTATCACAGCTTGGTATGGTTCCTGCTCTGTCCGAGACTGCAAGAAACTACAAGGTGTTGTGAACCTAGCCCAGTCCGTCACACAAACCAGTCTTCCATCCATTGACTCTGTCTACACTTCCTGCTGCCTGAGAAAAGCAGCCAGCATAATCAAGGACATTATGCATCCTGGTCATACTTTTTTCCACCTTCTTCCATCAGGATCAAGATACAAAAGTCTGAGATCACATATCAACTGACTCAAGAACAGCTTCTTCCCTGCTACCATCAGAGTTCTAAATGACCTACTATATATTAAATTTATCTTTGTCTACACCCTAGCTATGACTGTAACACGATATTCTGCACTCTCTCCTTTCCTTCTCCCCTATGTACTCCATGACCAGTATGTTCTGTCTGTATAGTGCAAGAAACAATACTTTTCTCTGTATACCAATACAGTGTCAGTAGAAGTCACCACATTACAGCCCTGGCTTGGGTCACTGTCTGTGTGGAGTCTGCACATTCTTCCCATGTCTGTGTAAGTTTCCTCCAAGTACTCAGTTTCCTCCCACAGTCCAAAATGTGCGAGTTAGGTGGTTTGGCCATGTTAAATTGCTGCTTAGTGTCAGGGGGACTAGCTAGGGTAAATGTATGGGGTTATGGGGATAGGGCCTAGGTGGGAATGTGGTTGGTGCAAACTTGATGGGCTGAATAGCCTCCTCCTGCACTGTAGGATTCTATGATTCTATGTGGCAGTAATAAATCGACTCAAATCCAATAAGAGAGTCTCTTATTACCACCTCTTCTTGACATTCAGTGGCATTTTCTTCATTGAGTTTCCCACCATCAACATTTCTGAGTCATCGTTGACTAGAAACTTAACTCAACCACCCAAATAAATATTTTGACTGCAAAGGCAGGTCATAGGCTGGAAATTCTGTAGCGAATAACTCATTTCCTGATTTCCCAAAGCCTCTCCACCAAGGCACAAGTCAAGAGTGATGGAATACTTCCACTTTCCTGGATGAGTGCAGTTGCAACAACATTCAAGAAACTTAATACCATGTATTACAAAGCAGCCCCATTGCTTGCTGCTCCAACCAGCACTTTAAACATTAGTTTTCTCCACCATCAGCACAGTGCGACTGCAATGTGCAGCATCTACAGGATGCACTGTAACAGCTTGCCAAAGCTGCTTCAACATTATCTCACAAACTTGAGGTCTCTATTACTTAGAAGGATAAGTTCAGTTACCAGCTGGAAATTGCCATTACCTCCATATTTCCCTTAAAGAATCAAAGTGTCAAAATCCTGCCCTATCTAACAGCATTGTGGGTCTACCTTCACATGTGGTCTGCAACCATTCAAAAACATTTCTTACCATCACTTTCTCAAGGGCAATTAAAGATAGATAATAAATGCAGGCCTTCCCAGTGACTCATCCATGTCCCATGAATAATTTTGTTAAAGTACATTTAGTTCATGGATTTAATTCCCTCTTTCCATCTTTCAATTTGCGTTTTCCCTCTCCTGAAAGTGCTGACTCTTGCGAGGGTGTAGTTCATATGTGCCTACAGCCGTTAATAATTTGTTCAAGTGGATCCTTCAAAGCAGATAATGTTAGAGACGTTCAGCAGGAACAAGAATGGACAAAACATCAAAACTAAATGATGTTACTGATGAACAACATTTCAAAAAGAAACAAGGAAGGGGAAGGGGGAAGGAAAGTGGAAACAACACACACAACCATGCAAACAGAACGACCTGTCAAAGGCTTAGGTGAAAACCAGGAATTGATTACATAGCCAGAATGATGTTAACATGAGACAATAGAAGTCAGAGTGAAATAAATAAAAAAAAATAGGTGTGAAAAGCTTAGAAAGCTGGATGAAACAAGGGTGATAAAGGAAACATGAAAATCTGGTAAAGCAAATGCGGTTCCAGTAGCTCAGGAGGCTGGCAGGAGGAAAGGCAGCTTCACAACGGTGTAGGCCACTTCATCTGGATGACATTCCAACACAGAATCCTCCACCTCAAGCAATACCCACTCCTCCCCATTCCTGCAATGTCAGCATTGTCACAGTATGTTGCCCAAAATTCTTCCAAGACAGATAATGGAAGTTATAGTTCAGATTTGAATTTATTAAAGTCAGCATTAAGGCTAAGCTGCAACATGCTGAGCAGAATGAGATGTTACCATTCTTTCAGACATGATGGACACCATTGAAACCATCCCAGCCACCATCGTGAATTTCTGACTTTGCTGAAAATGCAGCAAATAATTCAACTTTTTGACTAAATTAATCATTTTATTAATTATAGAAGTCCCTGCAAGGTTCCCAAGGGGACTGTTCCCTTTCTCCTCCCCTTTATCTCCCCACCTTCTCTTTCTTCCTGCTGTCTCTATTCTACCATTCCCCCTCTATCTCCCCACCCACTCACTATCTAGCTTCCCACCTTTTATCTCTTATGCCCCTCCTTTTTACTCTTTCCCTCTTTTTTCTCTCAAACTACATCATCTTTTCTCTCCCTTCCTCCTTTTCTTTCTCTTTTGGTTTCTTCTCTCTCCCTGCCCCTCCCCTTGTCACTCTTTTCCCTTGCCTTCTCTCTCTCTTTCTCTTGCTCTCTTCTCCCACCTTCCCCATCCAGGACCACATGACCATAGGCTCATTAACAATGAAATCCTCAGTCAAAATCTAGAATACACTTCACAATTTGAGTGGAGGCAGGGTTGGGAATAAGAAAGAACCAAGTTAATTCTAGGATATTAATATAAGTGACATGCTGTCTGAGAAGGTTAGCACTGCAATCGCACAAATAGATTAATTTCTCTGCCACAAATCATTGTTTTAAAATAGAGATTAAGGGCATAATTTGGACATTAAGTTAAATGACAATTGGATAAAAAATATTTTCAATAGAGCTATAGTCACACTGAGAAGGGAATGGATTTCCCTGTGGCAAATTAATGCCTTAATCCACAAGAGGGTATGTTTAAAGGCAAAAGTCACACATAATAGGAAGGCAGGAGGGGAACAGGTGGTGATCCTCCCAAGAGAACTATTAGCTTCATAGTATGCTAGAATAGTATAATTAACAGGGAGGGAGGCTCTCTGACGCATTGGGCCTGATTAAGTCAGAAGCCTATATTAATCATATAGTCTATGAGTTTCACCTTATGTTACATCAATCTGTCCATACATAAATTCACCGTAGCTAATCTAGTAATATTTCCCAATGTAAAAAGTGACAAGCACCTGAAGCACTCAAGTGCATCAATCCCATGTACAGATGGAAAGGTACAAGGCCTATTCTATGCAGCAATCAATTGGTCAAATACCTCAGGCCAATTACCTCACTTGGAGTCTCATTGTCCAAGATGCATTGTTACTTAAAGCAGTGATCCACTGACATTCTGACCCTTGAACACTTCCTGGATTTGGTCCGTTTTCACAGCTGTCTCTGAAAACCGGATACTAGCTTTGGATCCTCCAAGCTTTCTTCAACTTCCCTGCAAGTCAAGTTAATCTCAGCTGCAGAACCTCAGCCTTCACATTTGGATGATTCCCCCCTGTTTACATTTAGATCATTTCCCAAAAGTGTCAATGTGATCGGCAACTCCTCTAAAACCACTTGAATGTGGACTTTCATTGCTGCTCTGGACTTGAACTTCTCTCTCACCTTTTTATCCCCTTAGTCAATCTTAGGCCTTTCTCTCCTGCCTTCTCCCCTTCCAATCACCCAGCAATGCCACTTTTTATTTCCCTTCTGTCAAGAACTTTACACAACCTCACACTTAATCACACACCTTCTGCTGCTTTCTTGCTATTCTGCCTTTCCAGGCTGGTACGTGCTTGCAACTGCACCCTGGGCCATTCACTGCATTCTCTGAAGGATCCATCAAGGTAGCCATCACTGTACCTTTATAAGCAGCAAGTGTTAAGCAGTTACTATCTCCAACGAGAGAGAGTCCAACTCCTTCCACTGGAATTTCAATGATATTAACATCATTGTATCTCCCACCATCAACATCCTGGGAATCACTGTTGACCAGAAGGTAAATTGGACTATCCATACTGTCACCACAAACATGGATGAGGAGCTGCATATTCTGTGATAAGTGACTCAGCTCTAGACTTCCCAAAGCTTTTCCATCATGAACAAGGTGCAAGGAGTGTGATGAATTATTCTCCACTTGCCAGGATGAGTGCAGCTCCATCAAGAAGTTCAATATCATCCAGGATAAAGCTGCTCAATTGGCACTCCGTCCAACAACTTAAACATTTACTCCCTTCACCACTGGCACAACATGGCTGCAGTGTGTATCATCGACAAGCTGCATCGCAATAACTTGCAAAGGCTTCTTTGACAACCCTCTGGACTCTGCAACCTAGAAGACAGCAGGGGCATGGGAACATTGCGACCGCCATGAGCCTTTATGTGTCACACACCATCATGACTTAGAAATACAACACCTTCCTTCATTGCCACTGAGTCAAAATCCTGAAAAACTCCCCTAAATAACAATGTGGATGTACTTTCACCACACGGACTACAGAGTTTCAAAAAGGTGACTCATCACCTTTGTCTTCAGGGAAATTAGCAGAACCCTGGAGATTAAACTTTAAACCCTGTAGACTTGACAGCAAAGCTGGAAGATTGGCAATCTTACGAGGGCCTTAAATCATATAGAAACATGGAAACTAGAAGCAGGAATAGGCCATTCATTTTGATCATGGCTGATCATCCAATTCAATATCTTGATTTCCCCCCTTTCAAAAAGTGTAGAGCACGATAACATCCTGAAGTTAAAATCAACTCCACTCTTAGTTCAAGGTGAAGTTGTAGCTGAGTAACAGTATAATAAATAAAGTGCTGAAGGATCCAGGCTGAGGGGTTCCTCTGCTGTTGGGAATTTTGTTTGGAGTGGTTCAACAACCACAGATGTAGAAAATCCATCCAGTGCGTTTTTAAGTTCAAATAGTTATATACAGCATCGAGCACTGATGAGGTTTGCATTTCACGAGATTTAAGGGAACAAAATCTGCTTTCCACTTACTAAAACTTGGGGCAGCTGTTGCAAAGGTTCACTGGGGAAAGGCCACATAACATGCCTTGTACTGTACTAACCAAATTTCACTAACTGTCTCTCTTAAATTATACTGAAATGTAGCTTTACAAAAGGACGTTACGTTGGCACAGATGTTAGCACTGCTACCTCACAACACCAGTGACCTGAGTTTGATTCCCAGCTTGGGTCACTGTCTGTGTGTAGATTGCACATTTGCCCTGTGTCTGTGTGGGTTTCCTCCTGATATTCCTGCTTCCTTCCACAGTCCAAACATGTGTGGGTTAGATCGATTGGTCATGGTAAATTGCCCCTTAGTGTCAGAGGAACTCGCTAGTGTAAATGCACGGGGTTATGGGGGTAAGGCCCGGGTTGGTTTGTTGTTGGTGCTGAGTCAATGGGCTGAATGGCTTCCTTCTGCACTGTAGGAGGTTATGAAAGTATATTTCTGGAAAAAAATATAAATTTACTTCTAATAAATTGATGCCCAGGAGGTTTTGATTAATTTATTCTTGTGTCACCCAGAAAACCATGATGAGAAGATCAAACAAGATTTAAAGGACTATCAGCTCTGTTAAAGTAAATGTCTGGATAGTTGTTTCTGTCCAGAGGAAATGTTTGATCTTTCGGCTGCATTGGCCAAGTTATGGCAGTTTTTGGTACAGCTGAGTTGTTAAAGGGTTAACTCTTGGCTGGAGCTGGATTTCACTGGCAGCAGGAACACCGGAAACAATGGAAGATGTTACTGGGCCTACCGCTCGGGCTGTCCAGTAAAGGCAAGAGCGAGTGCAGCAAAACAGAGCAGCTTCAAAGTAAAGAGCAAAGGTGGCAAGGGCCAAAGATGCTTCACAGCGTGTGGGTGTTTTGTAACGGGATACCTTGTGGAACAGTCCATGGAGGCAGGCAGTCACTGACCTATGTCACCTGTTGCAGCAGGAATTGGAGTCAATCACTAGGGCATACACCATTGACTGTGGCTATGGAGGTCACGGTAGCTCACAATTTCTATGTCATAAGCTTATTCCAGCTGCAGTAGGTGACATAAGCAGCAAGAGTCAGTTTTCTATCTACATAGGCATCTAGCAAGTGACAGCTTAGCTCTTTGTGAGGAGACAGCAATTCTACACCTTTTGAATGTTGGCAGCTGATCAGGAACCCGAACAGCTCTTGGGTTTACCTGCATTGCTGTATTTCTGCAGGTGCAAGCTTTCATTGTCAGCACATGACCAACCACGTCTTGTAACAGCATAGAGTTATACTCCCTAAATATCAGCTGGTCTGGTGCCAAAGGCACTGTTACTGTCAGCGGTGCTTCAGTTGGTAGCAGTCTCACCTCTGAGTCAGGAAGTTGTAGTTCAATTGGGGCACAACAACCTAGTCTGACACTCCTGTGTGGCGCTGAGGGTGTGCTACACTGTTGGATGAGGCATTAAACCAAGGGTCCACATGCTCTTTCAGGTAGACATAACAGATCTCCTGGTATTATTTTGAAGAAGAGGGAGTTATCCCCAGTGTCCTGCCCAATATTTATTCCTTAATTAAAAGCACAAAGACAGATTGTATGGTCATTATCACACTGCTGTTAGTGCTGCATTTCCTATGGCTGTGATTACACTCCAGAAGTACTTTTTGGTGTGAAGTGCTTTGGGACAGTCTGAAGTTATGAATCATTCTATATAAATGGGAAATGCTTATAATGAAAGTTTGTATCTTTTTTTGTCAATATTCATTATGCCTTCATCTTGAGTTCATTTTCAATTTCCCCCACCATCTTCAACCCATATCAGTGGGAAGGGGGGGAGCAACCCCTCTAGAACTGGCTCATTGCTTTTGTCAGGAACCTGGGTGCAGAAGCTGTCATTGAACAATCCATAGGTATCCTGAAAATGGTGCCTGGACCAACCTGGTGGAGTATAGCCCAAAGTGAAATTTGTCAGTTTGGAATGGTTTCTTGCATACAACACAATCATACCAGTCAGGTATGCTGAATATTGCAGTCACCACAGGGGGAAAAGATGCAGCAGCAAAGTAAAGAAAGATCAGGAAGAAGAGAATGACAAGGTAAGCTGAGGCCCAATAGTGTTGAGAACTATCAGAAATATACGCCAACATATAATTGGAAAGAAATTCCCTTGATTAACTGCTCCACCTAGCAAAGCAACAGTCCCACCATGAGACCTACTCCTCCAGCTCACATTCTGAATGCCCCCTAACAAAGCAAACTCACTGTTCTCCCTTTTAATAATTGCCAACAAAGAGATCAACATCAGTGCAAAAAGAAATTCTTTATCTAAAAACCTGCATATTGTAGATTAAGGATCTTTTCCTTTTAATATTGAAATGAAGTCAGCATTGTAATCATCCTTTAGTACCTCGTGTCTGCTGAATTACCTGCCTTTGTGCCCCTGTGAGATTGTTCTATTGTTTTTGGAGCCAGGATGGCTGCTGTTCATCTGTGAAGGGCACTTGAGATAGCTGTGCAGAGTGAACTCAAACATCTCTAGGACTTGAGGGCTTGGTTACAGACACCCATTAGATGCTGTTGGCTATAGCAGTCTGAACCAGGTGGCAAGGTTAAAATAACAAACGTACAGTGTGAGATGTTGTCAGAGGAGCAGGTGTCCTATCATTCTGAGAGAGCAGGTATAAATCTCATTGATGAAGTAAATGTCCCTGTCATGGGGTTGCACCTTCACATCCCCTTTGCTTTGCATTAGAACAGTAGCTTCTACCCATGCACTCCCCACTCATATCCATCCTCATCTTCATGGATTAAAAACCTAAGGAGGTACTAGGCTCGATGGCAGCAGTCTGACCTCCAGCCAACCTGTTATGAGTTGGTCCAGATGTAGTATTCATAGAGTTCAACAGTTGCTCCATAATTGATTGCATAGTCTCAATATAAGGTTGGACCATTCCACAAAGTTGGGTTTGTCCATGCTCTCTGCCTGCAAGCTCATTGGCCAATTGCCCTTATCAATGTGTCACAAATGACACTGTCTGACAGCCTGAAGCTGTCACACTGGAGATCAGACTTCTCTGTCATGTGCTGCTTTTAAGGTTTGGATTTTTTTTTCCATTCATTCATGCAATATGGACATCAATGGCCTGGCCAACATTTATTTTCCATTCCTAATTGTCCTTGAGAAGGTGATGGTCGGCCACTGCCTAGAACCATTGCAATCCATGTAGTGCAGATGCACCCACGGTACTGTTGGGAAGCGGGTTCCAGGATTCTAACCCAGCAACAGTGCACAAGTGACAATATAGTTCCAAGTCAGGATGGTGTGTGTCTTAAAGGAGAACTTGCACTTGTACCTATACATCTGCTGACCTTGGAGTGAATTTTCCTGTTCCACCTGCCACGAGAACCATAGCGGGCGAGGGGCGGGCCATGGAAAGGTTCCTTGAACTTGGGACGGATTTTCTGGTACCAGGGCAAGGGTGGTCCTTGTCTTTCGAGGTGGCAGAGATTGCAAGTTCAAATGTGCTCTCTTAGGAGCATTGGTGAGTTGCTGCAGTGCTTCTTGGTTTTGTCCATCATTTTACAATCCTCTCCAGTTATATCTGTGGTGCCAGAGGACAGCTAATGTTGTATGATTGTCCTATTGTTTATAAAGGGAGTAAATGATAAACCAAGCCATGATGGTGTTGAGCTTCTTGAGTGTTGTTGGAGCTGCACTCATCCAGGCAAACCGTGATTTTTCCATCACACCCATTGACTTGTGCCTTGTAGAAGGTGGACAGGCTTTGGAGAATTAGGAGGTGAGTTATTCGCTGCATTTCCTAGCCATTGTCCTTCTCTGACAGCCACAGTATTTATATGATCAATCTAATTCAATTTCTAGTCAGGATATTGATGGGGGAGATTTAGCAATGGTAATGCCATTGAATGTCAAGGAGTGATGGTTAGATTCTCTCTTGTTGGAAAAATTGATTCTCTGGGGATGTGGCATTAGAATTTTCTAGCCATTCACAAATGGCTTGTTCTCCATCTCAATTAAGCAAGAGGCTTTGCACTCCATAAAAATATAGTTATTTTAAATCTTTAGAAGATGAAATATCATAGAATCATAATAATTTACTGCAGAAAATGAGGCAGTTTTGTCCCATGTGTCATGCAGTGTTGCTTGAAAAAGAGCTATCCTATTTTCAAGCCCATGGTCCTTATAAGTTGTGACACTTTGAATACATACCAAATATTCTTTTGTGATTAGCATTTTTTACTCTTGCCACCCTTTCTGGCAGTGAATTTCATCACCCTTGGGTGAAAATATTCTCAATTCTTCTAATCCTTCGACCAATTACTTCAAAACTTTGCTGCTGATTATTGGCATCACTACTAAGGGAAGTACATCATTAGTAAGCACTTTACTTAGTCTCCTCCGAATTTTATGCACCTCAGTTAAATCTCTCTGACCCCTCTGAGTTCCAAATTAAACCATCCTCACCTATCTAATCTTTCGTCATAACTAAAATTCCTTCTCCTGGCAATATCCCCGTAAATCTCCTCTGCACCCTCTCTTGTGCAAGCATACCATGATGGCATGCCATACTCAGGGTATGCCTGACTAGTGTTTCAAACCATCCTGGTATAACCTCTTTGCTGTTATATTCTATACCTCAACCCACCAGGCCTGCTACCTGCAGACATTTGTGCAAATGCACTCTGTTCCTCTATTCAGCTCAAAAATTATTCCTTATTACATATTGTCTTGCCTGCCCTTAGCGAATGCATTACCTCACACTTCTTTGGGTTGAATTTCATTTGTCACTTTTCTACCCACCTGACAGGACAACTGCTATCTTTCTGCAATATACAGCATTCTTCCTCATTGTCCAGCACACAGCCATCCTTGTGGATCAACTTCCTAATGATGCCCCCTATTTTGAAGTCTGGACTATTGATATCCACTATGAAAAGCAAGAGATCTCATACTGATCCATGAGAAACTTCATTGAAAACAGCTTTCCATCATGAAACATTGCTTGTCCTTCCTTCCAGTAAGCCAATTTGCCACTTTCCCTTGAATCCCATCTGCTTTAACTTTTCTGACCAGCTGCCATGTGGGGCATTGCCAAAAGCCTTGCTAAAATCCATATGGAATATATTAAAAAGTCTACCCTCATTGAACCTCCTTGTTAGCTCACAAAATTAAGTCAAATTTGTCAACCATGACTTTCCCTTAATAAATCCATGTTAACGGTCCTTGGTTAGTTTTGTTTCCAAGTAATGATTTATATTGTCCTTCAGAATTTCTTCCAATAATTTGGTAATGAATTGGTGTATCACTTTCTCCCTTTTTAAACATCAGTATGATCATACAACATTAACTGTCCTCTGGCACCATGCCCGTAACCAGAAAAGATTGAAAATGATGGACAAAACCAACAGGAGCAAGGAGCAATGAATAAACATATTGGCAGAGGGAAAAATGTTAACCAACTAATTCATGGAGTAAAATGCAAGCAAGTGTAAAGGAAAATGCAATGCTCACAACAAAAAGTACCTTCCTCTTTTAGGGATTAAGATGAAGAAGAAAAATTATGTTTATGGCAGATGTCAGATGGATAACACTATGGAAACCAAGGTTCAGGAGAAAGTGAAAAAGCA
This sequence comes from Carcharhinus amblyrhynchos, assembly GCF_965287045.1. Taxonomy (NCBI): domain Eukaryota; kingdom Metazoa; phylum Chordata; class Chondrichthyes; order Carcharhiniformes; family Carcharhinidae; genus Carcharhinus; species Carcharhinus amblyrhynchos. The sequence continues at coordinate 104,404,130 of NC_137326.1, forward strand.
TATAAGAGAAGCAAAGAGGGAGAGTGAAAAGGGACTGGCAGTCAACATAAAGGGAAATCCCAAAGTCTTCAAGAGGCATTCAAATAGTAAAAGGGTGGTAATAGGAGGAGTAGGTTAAATAGATACCAAAAATAGGATTTATGCATAGAAGGCATAATTGAGATATTAAATGAATATTTTGCATCTTCCTTTACCAAAGAAGAAGATATTACCCAAATCACAAAGTAAGTTGGGGTAACTAATACAGTGGAAGATTTAAAATTGATAAGGAGGATGTATTGCTAGGTTATCTGTACTTAAGGTTGATAAGGTACCATGACCAGGTGAGATGCATGCAAGGATAAGAAGGGAAATGAGAATAGAAATTCCAGAAGGACTGCCATGATTTTTCAGTCTTATTTAAATTCAGGGACAGTGCCCAGAGGACTGGATTATCACAAATGTTGCACTCTTATTCAAAATAGGTTTAAGAATAAGACCTGCAATGCTGGGCTAGTCAATTTGACAATGGTGGGAGAATAAAAAGAGACTGGCAGCCAACATAAAGGGAAATTCCAACGTCTTCAAGAGGCATTCAAGTAGTAAAAGGGTGGTAATAGGAGGAGTAGGTTCAAATAGATATCAAAAATGGGATTTATGCATAGAAAACATAATTGAGACATTAAATGAATATTTTGCAACTTCCTTTACCAAAGAAGAAGATACTATCCAAATCACAAAGTAAGGTGGGGTAATTAATATAGTGAAAGGATCTAAAATTGATAAGGAGGAGGTATAGATAGGTTATCTGTACTTAAGGATGATAAGGCACCATGACCAGACAGGGATGGTGCCCTGAGGGCATGGACAAGTTTGGCCAAAGGGCCTGTTTCCATGCTGTAAACCTCTATGACTCTATGGCTGTATGACTGGATTATCACAAATGTTGCACCCTTGTTCAAAACAGGTTTAAGGATAAGACCTGCAACGCTGGGCTAGTCAATTTTACAAGGGTGGTGAGGAAACTTTCATATACAATTAGTCACAAAATCAAATATCGCTTGGACAAATGCAGTTTAATTAAGGAAAGCCAGCCACTGATTTGTAAAAGGAAAATTGTGTTCCATTAACTTGCTGGAGTTTTTTTGATGAGGTAACAGAGTTTTAAAGTTTATTATTGTCACAAATAGGCTTGCATTAATGAAGTTACTGTGAAAATCTCCTAGTCACTACATTCTGACACCTGTTCGGATAAACTGAGGGAGAATTTAGCATGGTCAATGCACCTAACCAACACATCTTTCAGACTGTGGGAGGAAACCAGCGCACCTCGAGAAAACCCACACAGACACGGGGAGAATGTGCAGACCCTGCACAGAACCCAGGTCCCTGGTGCTGTGAGGCAGCAGTGCTAGCTCATGTGCCACTGTGATGAGGATAATGCAGTTGATGTGGACTTCCCAAAAGTATTTAATATCGTGCCACACAACAGACTTGTGAACAACGTTTAATGTCAGAGAATAAAGAGACAGCAGGAACATGGATACAAAATTGGCTGAGTGATAGGAAACAGAGAGTAGTGGTTAATGTGTTTTTTTCGACTAGAGAAAGGTTTGTAGTGACGTTCCCCAATCCTGGGACCCTTGCTCTTCCCATGTACATCAATGACTTAGACCTTGGTGTACAGGGCATAATTTCAAAATTTGTGGAAGTGTTATGAACTATGAGGAGGATAATATAGAACTTCAAAGGGCAGAGATAAGATAGTGGAATGGATGAACAAGTGCTAGATGGGTTCAACGCAGAGAAGCTTAAGTGATTCATTTTGGTAGAGAGAATGTAGAGCATCAGTAGAGAGAACACATAACTCTAAAGGGGTTGAAGGAGCAGAGGGACCTTGGTGTAAATGTGCAAAAGTCATTGAAGCTGGCAGGACAGGTTGAGAGAATAGTTAATAAAGTCTACAGAATCCTAAGCTTTATTAATAGGGGCATGGGGCATAAGAGCAAGGAGGTTATGTTAAAATTGTATTAAACACAGGTTAGGCCTACAGTTTTGGATACACACTTCAGGAGAGATGTGAAGGCATTGTACATTGTAAGAGTCCAGCAAAGATTTACAAGCTTGGTTTCAGGATGAATAAGTTCAATTACGAAGATAGAACGGAGAGGTTGGGACTGCTTTTCTTGGAGAAGAAAAGGCTGAGGAGATTTGATGAAGCTTTTCAAAATTATGAAGGGTTTGACAGTATCAATACAGAGAAATTGTTTGTACTTTTGAAAGTATCAAAAATTGGAGCGAATAGGCAATTGGCAAAAGAAGCAATGACAACGTGGGACAAAACATTTCATGCAGCGAGTGGTTAGGATGCACCACCAGAGAGTGTGGTGGAGGCAGATTCAATTGAAGGATTCAAAAAGAAATTGGATATTTCCCTGAGCAGGATTATGTGGCGAAAGTAGGGAAATGGCACTAGATGAATTGCTCATTTGAAAAGCTGTTCCAGACATAATGGGCCAAATGGCCTTCTTCTGTGCTGTGCTGTGCCAATAGTGTGATTCTTTTAAGACGCATGCTTGAGGAGGTGTCATCCAGTAAATGTTTATGTGCTTTTTATTGTATGCAATATTCGTGGATGTAGCATAATGTAAACTCATAAATTTGGTAGCTGATTTGAATGGCGTAGTAAAATATTAGAGCAATTCAGATGCTGGGGATTTTATGACAAGCTGTTCATTTCTTGATGCTCCAAAGCATATCCTCTTACAAGGCACAAGTCATGAAGATGATTGAATAGTTTTCATTTGTCTGGAAGAGCATGGTAGCTATGGTAGTGAAGAATCTTGACATTATCCTATACATCCCATATGATCTGCATTTTATTTACTAAGCCTGAATATCCACTCCTTCATTATTGGCATACAGTGGCTGTAGCATGCATTAACTGCAGGATACATTGCAGCAACTCACTAAGGCTGCTTCACCAACCATCTCGACTCTGCAACCTCTATCATCTAAAAAAACAAGGGAAAGAGATTTGTGGCAATACTTTCACCTCCAAGATTGTTCCAGTCATAAATCATTTAGGATTGCCAAGTAGATAATAAATATTCCCCAGAACAATAACAATTTACATTAATAAACACGAGTAAACATCCCCAATAACTTCACAGTAACATTATCAGACAGATTCAACAAAAACAAATTGTATCGTCTTTATGGAAAAGCTAGAAACTGTGAAGTAGTAAGAAGTTTAGGTATTCAGGTACACAAATTACTAAATGCTTATTGACAGGGAGAAAATATATTGTGATGGCATTCTGCTATTTTGCTATGTTTTAAACTTAAGGTGGGATTGCTTTAAGTGGCAGTGTATTGTTACATGAGTCAATTTGTCTGGTAAACATGCAGCAGATGCTAAGAATGGTGGATAATAACAGATTTTAGTTGGGAATGTGTTACTTTGCAGCGTTAATGGACCTTTTGCTTATTTCATATATATTATAAAATCTTGGCTAATCTATAAAGTTGTTTTTCCTAAAATGGGACTAAGGCTTTAAAGTGACTGCAGCCATGACTGGCTATGAATTTTTGCAATTAAAACAACGGTAATCTCGCTATCTGGAAAGATGTGCTAATGGCCCTGTGACCACAGAGATCAAATCCTCAGGACTTGTACAAATGTCCTTTACATTTCTAAGCCAGACTCCTGGCCAGTAGAAATGTTTAGTCTTTGAGGACAAAAGACTTATTAATGGAACTTATTAATAGTTGAAATCTTAACTGTGGCAATTGTGCCTTCGTCTGCAGAGTAAGGTTCACATGACCCAAGGAACGGGGTGGAGGATCACCTTGGTAAGTGTGGCCTTCTGTACGCAGAGTCATTTCAGGAGCAACGATCATAAGTACAGGCAAGGGACCAAGTCTGCCCAGCCACGATTGTCTTTAGGAAATCAAGTTAAATTGGACTGATGTTTTCCAAGAGCGGTAAGGAAGACTCCTGGAACTGATGAAGCAATATGAGAGCACCTTCAAGGATAAATTAGGCAAAATAAAAGGCCTGCAAGAAAGGATCTATGTGGACCTATGTGGACTATGTGGAAGGTGAGCCTTTTATTCTCTAGAGACCAGTGCCATATGCTTTAGGAGAGAAAGTAGACATTGAATTAAAGTGATTGGAAGAACCGGGCTTTGTCCAGCCAGTTCAGTTCTTGGAATAGGCAACAGCAATAGTTCCCATATTGAAACCAAACAAGATAGTGTGGCTTTATGGTGATTACAAGTTAACAGTAAATTGGGCTGCCAAGATAAATATCCAATCCCAAAGATTAAATATCTGTATGCAAAGCAGGCTGGAGGTAAATGTTATACAAAATTGGATATGAGTCACATATATCAGCAACTCGAATTCATGAAATTGCGATAAACACACACAAAGAGTTATTCCAGCACATTTGCCTATCTTTTGGCATGTGATCAGCATGTGCAATTTTCCAGAGGACAATGGAGAAACTGCTGCAGGGGCCACCATGAATTGTAGTTACCTCGATGATGTTCTCAAAACTGGATTGACACAAGCCAATCACCTAACAAACTTATAGGAGGTGCTGAAGAGATTTCTAGGGACTGGAGTTTGCTGCACAAAGGAAAAATGTACTTTTCGAGCCACAGAAGTTGCCTGTCCTGGCAAAGCAAGTCATTACTGAACCAGTTGGGATCCACCTCTGTCCAAAGTGAAAATCAAGATCCTGACAGGTTGGGCCAGTGAGCTAGTTTCTGAAGAAACAAAAGCATTTGTTACTCAGAAGAATAAACTGAGGATGGCATCATACTCTGAAGAGCAAGAGTCGTCTTCCTTCTGCCAGGCAGAGATTTAGTTCTAACAAAATTACATAGCACTCATCTCAAAGATGAAGAAGCTTGCCAGAAGTTATGTGCGGTGGCCTGGCATTGATGCCATCTTCAAAAGCCTAGTCAAGCACTGTGAGCTGCGCCAATTGCAACAAAGGTTGCCTGCTGCAGCCCCACTGCACCCAGGGGAATGACCTGGCCAGCCATGGATACGAATCTATATTGATTATGTTGGTCCATTCATCAGCAAAGTGTTTCTACTCATTGTTGAGGCACACTCCAAGTGGATAGATGTATTTAAGATAATGTCACCTAAATTGCGTACTACCATTGAACGATTATGCTTTTTTTTCCACCCACGGAATATCTGAAGTCATAATATCTGATAATGGAACAAAATTCACAAATGTTGAGTTTGAAAATTTCAGCACACTCAGTGGAATAAAGGACATTAGATATGCACCTTACCACCCAGCATCTAATGGATTAGCTGAGAGAGCCATCCAAGCTTTTAAGTCTGGCCTAAAGAAGCAATCGGGGGAATCCTGGAGACTGTAAAGGCTTGCCAAAGCAGTTGGAAGACAAGACATAATGATTCATGTCAGTCAACTTGTTCGTTTATGGTGGATGACGCAGTGTATGTGAAGAATTTTGCTCGTGGTTCAATTTGAGTTCCTGGAATCAATTTTCTCTAAAATTGGACCCATGTCTTATCAAGTGGAAATAGAAGGAAGGAAGGATTGTCTGAAAATTCACACACTACTTGAGACAAAGAGAGATGCCCCAACAGCCAGTTTTACCTACAGGATGTATATTTCCATCAGGAAATGTTGCTGACTGTTTTGGCACTTAAGTGCCTGGTTGTCAATGAGCCAATGTCTTCATAGGAAAAGAGAGAACTAAACTGCCTGTGCCTGAAGAAGCCCCTGTCATTGTAGTTTTGGTTAACAGCAGCCCTGTGGTGCCCCAGACAGAGGAGTTATGCTGCTCCACAAAGATTCGGAAACCCCTTGTTAGGCTTAATTTATAATTGACTAACTTTGTGTTTTAAATGTTTAATTATCTTGGATTGTGTAAATTGAATTGACAATAGAGACTCTTCTGATTGTTCAGAATGCAGAGGGGCAGGAGAGGTGGGCAGTAATACTGAATACAAGAGACTATCAAAATTTAACAATCAGCCACCTGCAAAAGACTGCTAGATCCTATTCCACTCCATTACAGTTAAAGCTCCCTCTCACCAAGGTCTAAAGTTTTGCTGCATCTTCAGACTCCAGTCTTCATACTTCATCTCCTCCCCACCATGACTTACATTTCATCAGTTTAAAAAAATTATCAGAAGTTAGGAATTAGAAGTAACCTTGTGATTGGTAATTGGTTGGGAAGTAGGAATCAGAGGGTAGGGAATGAAGGGAATGTACTCTGATTGCCTTTGGGTAATAAGCACTGATCAGAATAACACCAACTTGCATTTAGTAGCAGCAGTAACATGGTACAATGTCCCAAAGCACTTCAGTATCCAATTTAACTGGAATACTTGCTTAATGGAAAGAGTAGAAAATGCGAAGGAGAAAAGACATTTGGTTTTACAGGTACACAACTGACTAATTGCTTGTACACTGTTAGAAAAAAATAACCAAAAAGGCTCATGCAATGTTAGCCTTCATCTCAAGCATGTTAGAACACAAAGGGGAGGAAATTATACTTCAGATATATGGAGCCTTGATCAGAACCTAGTTGTAAAATTGCACAGTTCTGAATACTATAATTTTGAAAAGATATATATGTATATCCTTTATATATTTATAAATACATATATATAGGTTTTAGAGGGAGTATATCACAAGTTTACTTGAATGACATCAGGGCTTAAAGGATTAAATCATGAAACAAGACTGCACAATCTTGGGTTATATTCCCTTCAGTACAGAAGATTAAAGTTATCTGAATGAGGTTACAACAAAAAGGCTTACATGGATGTAACACTTTTCACAACCATTGCTGTAATATAGGAAACACAGCCTTAACTTTTATGCATATATCTGAGAGTGGGAGTTGAATCCAGAACCTTAAGAGTTCAAGACAAGATTTCCAATAACTGAGCCAAGCCAACACTATGGTATTAAAATAATTCAATAGAGTAAAAATTATTTTCTCTGGTGGAGAGGTCCAAATCATGAGCACACCATCTTAAAATTCAATCTTAGACCATCCAGGAGCAAAATCAGGAAGTGGATTCTCACATAAATGGTAGTGTCATTGTGGAATTATCTTCCCCAAATGTTTGTGTATGTTACACTATTCAAGATTTGCAAAATTGAGACTGACCGATTTGTATAAAGTGAAGGATTGAGGGATATGGTTTGAAGGTAGGTAAATGGAATTGTGGTACAGATCAGTCAGGATCCAGAGCAATGGTAGGGCAAACTTGAGGAATCTTCCTTTATTAATTTTGCCAGACTCCTCAGGCTTGCTCTCAATGATCTCATGTTTAGGTAATAAATACTTGCCTAGCAACAACAATTCTTATTTATACTGTGGCTTTAACATAGAAGATGTCCAAAGTGCTTCACAGGAGCATTGTCAGACTGAATTTGACTCCAACCACATATGGAGGTGTTAGGACAGGTGAACCTAGTCAAAAGAGTAATTTCTAGGGAGTGTCTTAACTGAGGAGAGGATTAGGAGGCAATTGCAATGGTTTGGCTGTCAACTGTGGGGTGAATGAAATTAGTCCAGGATAAGAGCAATGCAGAGTTCTTGGTGTGTTGTAGAGTTGGAGGAAGTGAAAGAGGTAGGGAGAGATAGGAACAAAATTCAATGCTTTGTTGGAGCGGAAACTAATGTAGGTTAGTGTGTGTGCGGAGACAATAGGAGAACAGGATGATGTGAATTAGGATACAGATGGCAGAGTTTTGGTTGAGCTCATGTTTACAGGAGCTAAAGGCCATGGCTTTGGTCTTTCCAATATTTAATTGCATGAAATTCCCAATCATCCAAAACTAAGTGGCAGAAAAGCAGTGGAACAAATCATAGGCAGCAGAGGGGTTAGGAGATAAGGAGCAGTATTTTACTGTCCCTTCCAGCAATGGAATAATCGGGTCATGCTAAGGGCAATGGACTTTTGAACAGCTCACCTCATTTTCTGGCCCTGTCCCAGTTGGGCTGTAAAATTCTACCCATGGTGATGAGGTGGTGCTGGATATCATCAGAATACTTGTGGAATCTGATGCACTTGCAGACGATGCTGCAGGTAACATGCAGATGAGAAGTAGGAAAGGCAGCAAATGGATCCTTGGAGGACTCTGAAAGTGAAGGTGTACGAGTGGAAGAGAAGCAATTCAGAAGGTTATCTGTCTGCAATATAGGGGAGGTGATGGTCTAATGGCATTATCACTAGACTATTAATCCAGATGATCAGTCAATGTTCTGGGGACCCAGATTTAAATCTCATCATGGCAGATAGTGGAATTTGAATTCAATAAAAATAAAATCTGGAATTAAGAATCTCATGATCATGAAACCATTGTCGATGGTCAGAAAACCCATCTGCTTCACTAATTCCTTTAGGAAAGGAAATCTGCCATCCTTATCTGGTCTGGCCTACCTGCAATTCAAAAGCCACAGCAATGTGGTTGACTCTCAGCTGCCCGAGAGTAACCAAGGATGGGCAATAAATGCTGGCCAGCCAGCATCACCCGTGCCCCATGAATGAATAAAAATTGAGTAAATAAGATTGGAATTAGGTAAGGGCAGTTTGACCCACCAACACAAGGAGAGATGTTAGGGGATGAAAGTTTATTCAACCATGTCAAAACCTGCAATCAGTTTGATAAGATTAAGGAATGATAGCACACTATGGTCACAACCACACTGGATGTCTTTGTGACTTCCATAGGAGCATTTTCAGCGCTGTGGAAGCGTTGAAACCTGGTTGGAGAGGTTGAAGCATGGAGTTTTGGAAAAGATAGGCATGAATTTGAGATGCAAAAGCACATTCATGGACTCCATAGTGGAAAGGGAAGTTGGAGGTGGCATGGTAATTTGCAAGGACAGTAGGGTCAAGTGTGGGTTATTTGAGGGGGCTGATTAAAGCAGATTTCAAAGGATCCATGAAGAGGACAGTAGTTAGTGCAATGTCATAACTACGTTACGGGTTGTGGATTTAAACAAAAAGAGAAGTACATGATTTGCACATTCAAATCAACAATAAGCAGGTTTATTGAAAGAGATGTTCTCTGCACTGCACAGAGTACAAACTGCAAGTAAAATAGCAGCCTATGGCAACACCTTAATGATATCGCCATCAAATCATATGATTAGCTCTCAACGCAACCTGGAACTCTTTTAAATCTATAATATCCCTCCCCCTTTACTTCTATGGTCATGACAACAAATTACTACAATGTTATATATAAGATCAATAATACTCGAGACATAGTACTATACATCACTAATCATTATACACAATCAATAAGAAATTGATCTGAAGGCCATCTACTCTTTGGTTGCAGACAGTGTTCTGGAATTTGACTGTCTTTGACCTTAGCGGTGGGATTTTCTGGCCAGGCTCACCTCAAAACTGGAAAATCCTACCTGAGATCAACCATTGCGTGGTTCAAACCCACCCCCGCTACAATTCAAGTGGTGGGCGGGACATGAAAATTCCACCCAAGAAATATGATTTGGAACTTCAATAGACATTTCTCTTGGAACTACTTCTTCATCATGCTCACGTGGTATAGTAGCTAAGAGCGCCATAGTAGCACAGTGGTTAGCACTGCCACTTCACAGCTCCAGGGATCTGGGTTCGATTCCTGGCTTGCGTCACCGTCTATGTGGAGTTTACACATTCTCCTCGTGTCTGCATGGGTTTCCTCTGGATGCTCTGGTTTCCTCCCCCAGTCCAAAGATGTGCGGGTTAGTTTGATTGGCCATACTAAATTGCCCCTTAGTGTCCTGCAATGCTTAGGTTAGAGGGATTAGTGGGTAAAATATGTAGGGATATGGGGGTAGGGCCTGGGTGGGATTGTGGTTGGTGCAGACTCGATGGGACGAATGGCCTCTTTCTGTACTGTAGGGAATCTATGAACTCAATGAACACAATCATCAGGAAACTCAGATTCAACTGAGTCTTCTGCCGTAGTAGTCGTAACACTAGGGACTAAATAATTTTGTTCTTCTGGAGATGATTCTGAGAAGTTATGTTGAGTTGACAACATTTGGCTAGTATCGGTTTGAACTGTGTAAGAAATTGTACCTGTTTTTGCTAAAACTGTAGGCCCAATTTTACCATTGCATTGTGCCCCTTTTTGGGCATGAAAACTTGGTAAAGTCAGGTGTGAGGCGAGTAGCCCGCCTCCGCACTAGTTCCCCCTTTACTAAGGCGTGAAAATTGCTGCGATTGGGACTGCACTCGAAATGGGCATGACGGTCATTTAAATGCATTTAAATTGACTTAATGGGCTGTACGCTTTTATCACTGCATTCGCCCATCCGCAAACAACACGAAACAGACACGCTCCATATAAGTCTGATTCGGGCCGGTGAGGGTTAGTGAGGAGGTAAGTGCTGAGTGCCTGACAGCTCTGTGCTTGAGATTGGTGGTGGGAGACTGGAGAGAAGTGGGTCCTTTGCCACTCTGCTTGAGATCGGTGGGAGGGGGGGGTGGTGGTGGTGAAGGCAGGGGGGCGGGATCCACTGCTGTTCTGCCTGTGATCAGTGAAAGGAAAGGGAGTCTGCTGCCACACTGCCTGTGATCAGTGGGGGTAAAGTGGGTCCACTGCCGTTCTGCCTGTGATCAGTGAAAGGAAAGGGAGTCTGCTGCCACACTGCCTGTGATCAGTGGGGGTAAAGTGGGTCCGCTGCCATTCTGCCTGTGACCAGTGAGGGTGAAAGAGGATCCGCTGCTACTCTGCCTATGATCAGTGGAGGGCTAGGGGGAAAGGGGCCTGCGATCAGTCTGGGTGATGGGGGTTGGGGGAATAAGGCAGTCAGTAATGCTGTGGGGAGTGGGGCAATGTCTGTGCGGTCCAGGAGGAGGCATTAACTGGCCTGGGAGGGATGTGGCAGGAGAGCAGCATTCCAGTAGTTGGAGGCACCGATCGGAGCTGCAGGGTTTTGGATGCGTTAAGCCCCACCCGTAGGCTTCTACAACGTGATTCCTGAAGGAGACTGTGAACCATTATCATGAACCGATTTACCAAATCCTGCAAACTTTTGTTAAAATTTTCAATGGTTTGTTCAGTTGCAGCAGATCTCATGATAACAACTTCTGGCTATTGTAAGTGTGCATCAATTATGACTAAGAACATGTAACCCTCAAATGAACCAGCAAAACCTACATACAATCATTATCATGGCATTTTAGGCCACTCCGAAGGATGTAAAAGGTATATTCCTTATTCATACACAGGATTGACACTGTATCTGTTTTTCTTCAATCTGAGCATCCAGACACAGCCACCAAAAATAATTATGTGCTAATTCCTTCATCCATATTATACCAGGATGTCTTTCTTGCAGTTGTTCAAGAACTCTTGTACACAAACTAGGAGGAAAGGCCACTCAAATTCCCCACAATAAATCTTCACTTTGGGTGGTCAACTCAAGCTTTCTTGATACATATGGGCCCTCAATTCTCCCAGAAGTGCTGAATTGGCGGGAAAACTGTTCCAGATCCCGACTGTTTTGCCAGTTCAGCTTCTCACCTGAATCTCCCCACTTTGTGTACTGCAGAGGTCCCAGTCGTGAATATCATTAAAAACCAAGATGGATGTGGGGCCTATTCGCACCAGAATCTGACAGTTCTGGAATCCTGCGCATGTGCAGTGGCCCTAATCTGTCAGCCTCCCCATTTGCTGACCAGCCTGCTTGCTGGCTAGCCCGAGACCCCAGCAGTACTGCCTTACCAGCTCCCCACCAATCGCGGGCCCCACAACAGTTCCCTGTCCCGGAGCACCCCGATGTACAGCCCACCCCACCCCCCCCTCCCAGCAATGGTGATCCCCCGCCTCACACCAGCAGACCCCCTACCTTGTTGACTACCCTCGAGGTCAGGCCCCCTCCGGGAAGCAGAGCCTCCCCCAGCAGACCACCCCCCACTCCACCGCAATCACTGCCCTCCCTCCATCCTAGACCGATCGTGTCTGCAGAGTGGCACCCCCACCCCCAACCCCACCGATTGCCCCTAGGCCCCACCCCACCCACAATAGGACCTGCCCCCTTGGCATTGCCCTCCCTCCATCCCAGACTGATCACCATGCAGAGTGGCAGCAGGACCCCCCCCCCCCCCCCCCGCCCTCACCAATTGCACTTAGGCCATGCCCACAGGCCCCACCCCCTTGGCACCTGATACCTGATGGGCAGTGCCAAGGTGCCCCCTGGACATGGGCACATTGCCTCTTCGGCTATGGCAGGGGGCACAGGCTGACACTGGCAAGGTGCCCATACCCAGGGGACACTACCCCCTTGCTTCCCGGCCCCCTGGGGGACCCCTGATTGCTGCCCCCCTCATTCCAGCGGGGTCCTGACAATTAGATTTAAACAATATTTAAAACATATTAGAAAAAGATTCAAATTACTTACCTGCCTACCAGCCAGTTTCCAGCATTGTCTGACTGGTGACTGTTCGCCGGCTCTAGGAGATGCGCATGCATTCCTGGTGCATGCACAAATCCTGGAACAAGGCTGTTGATGTGCATCTCCCACCGCGACCTGCCAGAAAAGTTGTAGGTCACGATGGAAGAATCGTGACCATGGTTTCAATTCAGGATGTGAATGATGCATTCCAGCATTTGTTCTTTTCAATGTCCATCACATTCCCCATCAAGGGGTCATTTCTGGTATGTCTCTGAACTTGAGAAGCTGTCACAGGCAAATGATCTACTAGTGAAACATTAAGAATATTGGCAAAACTATTGGTGGTGCTTGTAAAATAGTGTCCATCCTTTTAGGTACTTTTTGGAGGCCTTCACTATCAATAACATGAACCAGATACTAGACTGATGTTGAGAAAAAGTCTCATGTATATTTCTTAATACGTAGACCATGGGCTTGAAGATGTTGCTTCTAAATTATTCAAGCGTTCTTGTTTATTGGACCCTAAGATACCATCCAAGTAATATTGTACACCAGAGAGATCACTTAAAATCTGATCCATTGATCTTCGGAATAGGACTGGTGCAGGTGTTATTCCAAAAGCCAATCTTTTGTAATAAGAACATAAGGACTAGGAGCAGGAGTAGGCCATCTGGCCCCTTGAGCCTGCTCCACCATTCCATAAGATCATGGTTCATCTTTTCATGGACTTGGTTCCACTTACCCACCCACTCACATTAACCTTTAATTCCTTCACAGTTCAAAAATCTATCTTTGCCTTAAAAACATTCAAAGAGGTAACCTCAATTTCTTTACTGGGCAGAAATTGCACAGATTCATAACCCTTTGGGTGAAGAACTCAGTCCTAAAATCTGCTCCCCCTTATTTTGAGGCTATGCACCCTAGTTCTAGTTTCACCCACCAGCGGAAACAACCTCCCTGCTTCTAGCTTATCTATTCCTTTCAAAATCTTATATGTTTCCATAAGATCCCCCTTCATTCTTCTGAATTCCAATGAGTATAGTCCCAGTCCACTCAGTCTCTACTCATAAGCCAACCCTTTCAACTCTGGAATCGACCTTGTGAATCTCCTCTGCCGCCCTCCAAGGCCAGTATATCCTTTCTCCAGGAAGGAAACCAAAACTGTACACAGTACCCCAGGTGTGGCCTCACCAGCACCTTATACAGCTGCACCATAACCCCCCTGTTTTTAAACTCCATTCCTCTTGTAATGAAGGACAAAATTTCATTTGCCTTCTTAATTACCTGCTGCACCTGTATACCAACTTTTTGCGATTCGTGCACTAGGACACCTAGGTCCCTCTGCACAGTAGCATACTGCAATTTTTTACCATTTAAACAATAGTCCATTTTGGTGTTATTCCTACCAAAGTGGACGACCTTACATTTACCAAAATTGTACTCCATCTGCCCACTCACTTAAATTATCTATATCCCTTTGCAGACTTTCAGTGTCCTCTGCAGATTTTGCTTTACCACTCATCTTAGTGTCACCTGCGAACTTGGATACACAACACTCAGTCCCAAACTCCAAATCATCTATGTAAATTGTAAACAACTGTGGGCCCAGCACTGATCCCTGAGGCACTCCACTAGTCACTGATCACCAATCAGACAAACACCCATTTACTCCCATTCCTTGCTTCCTATTAGCTAACCAATCCTCTATCCATGCTAATACCATTACCTGTCACACCATGTACCTTTATCTTATGCAGCAGTCTTTGGCGCAGTACCTTGTCAAATGTCTTTTGGAAATCCAGATATACCACATCCACTGGTTCCCCATTGTCCACCATGCTTGTAATGTCCTCAAAGAATTCCAGTGAAACATGGCCTGCCTTTCATGACCCATGCTGCTTCTTCCCAATGGGTCAATTACTATCCAGATGGCTTGCTATTTCTTCCTTGATGATAGATTCAGGCATTTCCCCACTGCAGAAGTTAAGCTAACCGACCTTTCGTTACCCACCTTCTGTCTACCTCGTTTTATAAACAGTGGCATCATATTTTCTGCTTTCCAATCTGCTAGAACTGCCCCAGATTCCAGTGAATTTTGGTAAATTACCACTAAAGCATTTGCTATTTCCCCTGCCATCTCTTTTAATACCCTGGGGTGCATTCCATGAGGGCCAGGAGACTTGTCTACATCTAGTCTCATTAGCTTGCCCAATACCACTTCATTAGTGATAATGAAAAAGAGCTTTATGAGTAATGATGGTAAGCAATGTTTGTGATTCAGCAGCTACATGCATCTGCAAATATGCTTGCGAAAAATTAATCTTGTTGAATTTCTGCCCACCTGATAATTCAGAAAATAAATCTTCAATGAAAGAAAGTGGATATTGATCAGGACACAACAATGGATTTATGGTTGTTTTAATATCACCACAAATACAAACTGAACCGTTTGGTTTCATGACACGTGCAATGGGGGTAGCCCAGTCACTCATTATAACTGACTGTAACACACCGGTGTGAACAAGTCATACTAATTCTTCTTCAGCTTTGGGATGAATTGCATGTGGCACTGTTCTTGCTATGGGACTTTTTGGTTGACTGTTCGGCTTTATCTTGAGTTTCACTTGAACACCCTTCATTGAGTCAAGTGTTACTTCGCGTACACGCTTATATTTCTCTATATGCTGCTTTAGGTCTGTTTTAGCAAAGACCAATCTATTGACAGCACTCCAGTTAAGCTTTATATTCTCCAATCATTATCTCCCAAGTAGAACTGTATAATTACATAGACAGGCAACTGTTGGTCCACTCAATTCTATGTTGACCATGATGTAACCTTTTAATAGCATGATTCCTTTCATGTATGTCTTTAAAATCATATCAGCTAGTTTTAAAGGAAGATACATCAGCTTTTGTTGGTACGTAGTCTCAGGAATTAAAGATACAGCAGCATCAGTATCAACCTCCGTCCTAATATATTATCCAATCAACTTTGGAATCATCCAGCATCTATGTGATTCACCCTGTATGGCTAAGATGTTTAGTTGGAGCTTTTCATCATACTTCTGGACAGTCTCTTCTTCATAGTCATAATGCTTTTCTTCCGTTTTGTAAATTATTTTTGTAGAATGCAACTTGTTGTTCTTCTTGAAAGTACCCAGATTCTTCTTCTGAATATTCTTCTCACAGGAAGCTGGTCTAGCTCAACAAGCTTTTGCAATGTGACCCCTTTAGCCACAACTCTTGTATTGACTATTCTTGCTCCAGTATTCACTCATTAAATGGCACATCTGTGACATGCTTGTTGCTGTTTTGACTTCTTGCGGGTGATTCCCAGCTTGCCAATATTTACTCCTGCACCAAATTGTGAAGCCTCTTTAGCAGCCAGTTCCATTGATACTGTGATTTCTACTGCTGTCAAAGCATGTACAATAAGCAACCTCCTTTGGATAGCCTCACTTTGGGAACAACAAACTAGATGATCTTGAAGAGAATCTTCTAATGATTCACCAAACTCACAATGTTGTGTCAGTCTTTTAAAGTTCCAACAAACTGAGCAAAGATTTTGCCTTCCACTTGATTCCTTCAGTGGAATCTGAACTCTTCCATGATAATCAATGGTTTTGAAGAGTAATGTTCTTCAAAGATCTTTGTCAAGTCATCGTAAGTTTTGTTTCCTGGCTTTGCTGGATGGACCAAGTTCCAGAGAAAATGATAGGTTCTACTTCTTATTGTACTGAGAAAATATGGCACGAGCAACTCATTTGCAGTTTTATTCACTTGTACAAAGTACTGAAATCACACAGCATAGGAACTCTGTGATTTATTTTCTTAATTTAAAGGTCCCATGGATCCTAATTGACCTGCCATCTCTCTTCCAGGTACTAGCAACTCCAGGCTGCTCAGAATATTTGTTTTATTATCTTCTAAGTATATACCCTTTTTACCCTGGAGAACATTGAGGTGATTTTTCTTTTCAAATGACTGCAGCTGCACAGCCAAGCAACCTTCTTTTCTAATATGCCTGCTACTGCCTGCACTGATCGTAAAGAAACAAGGGGCTTTTAAAACCACACAGAGGATCTTTCGCTTACTGGCCTTCCTTTACTGGCACTTCTCTGTTTAATCCTGTTGTTGCTTTTCCCCAGCCTTCTAATATTTGAAGTGCTAGGACCTACAATGTCTTCCTTCTTCTACTTAGGAAATTTTCTCAATGTTCTCAATGAAACAAAATACTGGCTCAATGCCAATTTTCTTTTTGTGTAACATCATAACTATGTTAGGGGTTTAAAGTTTAGTCACAAGTAGGTTTACATTAACAATGCAATGAAGTCACTGCGAAAATCCCCTAGTAGCCACACTCTGGCGCCTATTCAGGTACGCTGAGGGAGAAGTCAGCATGGTCAATGCACCTAACCAGCACATTTTTTGGACTGTGGGAGGAAACCTGGAGGAAATGCATGCAGACACAGGGAGAACATGTAACCTCCACACAGACAGTGACTCAACTGGGAATTGAACCTGGGTCCCTGCACTGAGGCTGCAGTGCTAACCGCTGTGCCACTGTGTCGCCCTTTTGTGGGTTTTAACAAAAAGGTAAGAATGGAGTTTATACATGTAGGGGGAGATTCTCCCAGAAGTTCTGAATTGGTGGAAAAATTGTTCTAGACCGCAACAGTTCTGACAGTTCAGCTTCTCACCTGAATCTCTGCACTCTGTGCACTGAAGAGTTCCGAGTCATGAATCTCAATAAAAACCCAAGGGATGGGGCCTCTTCGTGCCAGGGTCTGACAGTTCTGGAGATCTGCGCAGTGGTCCCAAACTGTCAAACTGCCAGCCCGATCGCTGGCCAGCCCGATACCACCGCAGTGCTGCCCCTCCAGCCCCACGGCCCAATCGCGGTCCCCACAGCAATTCCCGGACCAGCCCTGACACCCCCCTGTCCTAGAGCATCCCAATGCTCAGGCCCCACCCTGCAGTAGTGGCGATTCCGCACCCTCCTCATCCCAGCCGACCCTGCCGCGCTGACTGCCCCGGAGGTCAGACCCCCCTGGACGCAACTCCCCGGCAGACCACTCCCCAGCCTGCCCCAATCGCTGCCCTCCCTCCATACCAAACTGATTGCCGTGCAGAGTGGTAGCGGGACCCTCCCCCACCTTCACCAATCGCACCTAGGCCCCGCTTACAGGCCCCAACCTCCTGGCACTGCCCAATGTCAGATGGGCAGTGTCAAGGTGCCCCCTGGGCATTGGCACTTTGCCCCTTGGCACTGTCAGGGGGCACAGACTGGCATTCCCAGGGTGCCAGTACCCAGGGGGCACTCCCCCTGCTGCCTGACCTCCTGGGGGATCCCAATTTCCCCCCCTTCATTCTGCTGGAGTTTCCCGCCAATTCCCTGAATGTGGGAAGCTAGTCTGAACCCCGCTGGAATGAAGTACTCCTAGCAGGATGGGAGATTAGATTGGAGCCTGAAAGGTCCCAATAATGAGCAAATCTACATATTTAAAATAGATTTTAAAAAGTTTTAAATGAGTTACCTGCCTTCCCGCCAGTTTATAGCATGGTCTGACCGGCCACTGCTCGCCAGCTCTGGGGGATGCACATGCGTTCCCCATGCATGCGCAAATCCCCGTTCAAGGCCACGGATGTGCATCTCCCAGCTGGACTCGCCAGAAAAGTGGAGGGAACGGATGGGAGAATCACGGCAGTGGATTCAAACTAGCATAACAGATTTATTGAACGAAAATTGCTCTGCATCGCACAGATTACAAGATGAAAGTAAAACAGCAACCTTTGCAAACATCCGAATGACATCACCATCAAATCATGTGATTATCTCTTAAAGCAACCTGCAACCCTTTTAAATAAATAACAGCAGCGTTCCCTCTAAATGTTTTTTGTGTACGTGGTTATTTAAATGTGCGGCCCCTTTGGTTTTATTTGTGAGGCATGCAAAGTAATTTAAAGAGGTCAAATTCTATGTTATCTGCATAGGTACTTTTCGGTTTAGTGAGTGCATTCTGGAGCTTAGAATATTGGCAGATGAAGGCACAGTTTCAAGTGGCAGAATGATTAAAATTAAGAATGCTTAAGAGGAATGTAGGTTTCTTAGACCCCTAAAGGGCTGTGGAAGATTACAGAGATGGATGGGTGGGGATTGGGAATGGTGGGGCCATGGAGGGATTTGAAAACAAGTAGTTTTAAATGATGGCAATGCTTAACTGGGAGATAATATAATCAGCAAGCACAAGGGTAGCAGGCGTGAGCTTAAGAACATAAGAAATAGGAGCAGGAATAGGCCATCTAGCCCTTCGAGCCTGCCCCGCCATTCAATAAGATCATGGCTGATCTGAAGTGGCTCAGTTCCACTTTCCCGCCTTTTCCCCATAACCCTTAATCCCCTTGCCTACCAAAAACCTATCTACCTGCGTCTTAAATATATTTAGCGAGGCAGCCTCCACCACTTCAACGGGCAGAGAATTCCAGAGATTCACCACCCACTAAGCAATAAGCTTAGACTCGAGGAGTGGAGTTTTAGTTAATCTCTAGGTTATAAATACTGGAAAGGGTAGAATATAGAAGACTAGCCAGGAGTGCATTGAATAATCAAGTCTAAAGGTAATAAAGACAGAAATGAAAGTTTCAGCAGCAGTAATGAGGCAGGAGCAGAATTGGTCAATGTTGTCACAGAATGATTACAATGCAGAAGGAGGCCTTTTGGCCTATCATGTCTGCCTCACTGAAGGTGTGCTTTACCTTGTGCCACCCCTGGCCTTCTCCTTATATCACTGATAATCTTCCTTTTCAGATAACAGTTAATTCCCTCTTAAATGTCTTGATTTAATCTGCCTTCGCCACAATCCCAGATCCCAACCACTTGCTTCATGAAAAGGTTTTCCCTCACGTTTTTCCAGCGTGAAATATTAGATACAATAAGCATAGTGAGAGGAAGTATTGGAAGGACTGATAAATCATCAGGGCCAGATGGTTTGTATCCTAGGCTATTGAAGACGGTCAGGCAGAAAACAGCAGATGCTCATTTTCTAATCCTCACTCAATACATGCAAGGTGCTAGAGGATTGGAGGTCTGCAAAAGTTGTGGCATTATTTAAAAAGGATCTGAGGGACAGGCCAGAAAAGTATAGGCTGGTCAGCCTAACTTTGATGAAGGACAGGTTATTGGAAACAATTCTGGCTGACAGAAAAAACTGACACTTAGAAGGGCATAGATCAATTGGGGATAGTCAACATGGTTTTGTTAGGGGAAGCTCGTGTCTTACTAATTTAATAGAATTTTTTGAGGAAGGAACGAGAAGGATTGAAGAGCACAATGCAGCGGATGTTATCTACATGGATTTCAATAAGGCATTTGACAAGATCCCACATGGCAGACTGGTCAGAAAAGTGAGATCTCATGGGATACAGATGAAGACGGTGAGTTGGATCCAAAATTGGCTTAGCGACTGGAAACGAAGGATAATGTCTGATGGATATTTTTACGAATGGAAAGTGGTTTCCGGTCATGTACCACAGAGCTCAGCGTTGGAGCCTTCGCTATTTGTTGTATATCAATGATTTAGACTAAAATACGGAAAGCATGATTAGGAAATTTGCAGACGACACAGACATTGGCCATGTAGTTGAAAGTGAAGAGGTTAGCTGTTGGCTCCAGAATTATAATGATTTGATTGAGTAGGCAGAGGAGTGGCAAATGGAAGTGTCTTTAGAACTGTGAGTTAACGCATTGGGAAGGTCAAACAAAATGAGGGAATACTCAGTAATTGGGAAGATATTGAGAGGAGTTGAGGCAGTGAGAGACCTTGGAGTGTGTGATCACAGATCCCTAAAGATGGCAGGACAGATGGGCAAGGTGGCCCAGAAAACATATGGAATGCTTTCTTTATTGGGTGACGTATTTAATGCAAAAGCAGGGAGGAAATGATGGAAATGTATAAAACCCTGGTTAGGCCACAGCTCGAATTTTGTGTATAGTTCTGATCGCCACATTACAAAAAGCACATTATTGTTCCAGAGAGAGTGCAGAGGGCTTGATAATTGGAGCTCTGAAGAGAGCTTTGACTGGCTCAGATGTTTTCCTTAGAACAGAGGAGGCTAAGAGATGACCAAATTGAAGTGTACAAAATTATGAGGGGCCTAGACTAGATAGACAGAAAACACTTGTTTTCTCTAGCTGAGAGGACAATTACCAGGCATTTGGTAGGAGGATTTAAGGCATTTGATAGGAGGATTAGAGGGGACATGAGGAAAAGCATTTTCACCCAAAGCGGAGCGGGCAACTGGAATTCACAGCCTAAATTGGTATGCGCATTTACTTCTAAAGTGATCTAACCTGCAAGGCCATGGACCAGGTGACGATGGGCTGAATGGTTTCTTTCTGCACAGTAAATTTTCTATGGTTCTACATCTCCATTGCTTCTTTTGTCCATTACCTATGCCCTCTTGTTCTCAATCCTTTCACCATTGGGTGCATTTTTTCTAATCTACTCTGTCTAGACCCTTCATGATTTTGTGTACCTCTACCAAATCTCCCCTCAAGCTTCTCTTCTCCAAAGAAAACAGTCCCAACCACACCAATCTATCTATACCAAGTCTCCCCTCAACTTTCTCTACAGCAAAAACAGTCCCAACTACACCATTCTCTCTATACCAATTATTTTCTTAACCTTCCCTTCTCCTAGTAAAAGATTCCCAACCATATCCAGCTACCTATCTCTCTTTAGTGGCTTGCAATCCCTCCATGCAGATTTGATTTGAACTACAGTTGTTCCTCAGACAGTCACCAGATTAACTCATAATTTCAAAGACATTTCCTAACAATGGGAGTGCAATGAAAGCTCAAGTTGTGTGATTTCCATTGCAATCGGCACAATGTGCAGCCTTTCCGCTGTTTATCAGGCTGACAATCCTGTCTTGCACTGTAGGGCTGGGCTAGCTGAGTGTGGACTGGATGCCATTGGCGCTGAGCTGGTAGTGGGGCTGGGCTAGAGCTGGGTTGGCAGTGAGGTTAGGCTGGCAGTGGGGTTGGGATAGCTGTGGAGTAGGGTTGGCAATGGGGTTGGGTTGGCAGTAGGGTTATGTTGGCAGTGGGGCTAGGCTGGCAGTGGGGTTTGGCTGGTAGTAGGGTTGATTTGGCAGTGGAGTTCGGCTGGTAGTAGGGTTGATTTGGCAGTGGAGTTCGGCTGGTAGTGGGGCTAAGTTGGCAGTGGGGTTGGGTTGACAGTGGGGTTGGGTTGTCAGTGGGGTTGGGACTGGATTGGCAGTGGGGCTGTGTTGGCAGAGGAATTGGGCTGGGTTGGCAGTGGGGTTGGGTTAACAGTGAGGCTGGGCTGGCAGGAGGGTTGGGTTGGTAGTGGGGTTGGGCTGGCTGTGGGATTGGTTTGGCCGTAGGTCTGGAATGGCTTTGGGTTGGTTGGCTCTAGTGTTAGGTGGGCTGTGGGGTTGGGCTGGGAATGGGGTTGGGGCTGGGTTGGCAGTGAACCTGAATTGGCAGTGGGGCTTTGTTGG
Source organism: Carcharhinus amblyrhynchos (assembly GCF_965287045.1). Taxonomy (NCBI): domain Eukaryota; kingdom Metazoa; phylum Chordata; class Chondrichthyes; order Carcharhiniformes; family Carcharhinidae; genus Carcharhinus; species Carcharhinus amblyrhynchos. The sequence goes on from NC_137326.1 coordinate 104,426,066, forward strand.
CAGAAGGGTTGGGTTGGCAGTGGGATTGGGTTGGCAGTGGGGCTGGCTTGTCAGTGGGATTGGGCTGGCAGTGTGTTTGGGTTGGCAGTTGTAGATGGGCTGGCAGTAGGGTTAAGATGGCAGTGAAGCTGGGCTGGTTGTGGGGTTGGGTTGGCTGTGGGGCTGGGTTAGCAGTGGGGCTGGGCTGGCTGTGGGGCTTTGTTGGCAGTGGGGCTGGGCTGGCTGTGGGGCTTTGTTGGCAGTGGGGTTGGGCTAGCAGTGGGGTATTGGCAGTTGTGTTGGGCTGGGTGTGGAATTGCGGTGGGTGTGGTGTTGGGCTGGCATTGGGGCTAGGCTGGGTGTGGGATTGGATTGGCAATGGGGTTGGAGCTGGGCCAGGTGTGGGGTTGTGCTGGGTGTGGGGTTGGGTTGGCAGTGGAGCTGGGCTGGCAGTGTGGTTGGAGCTGAGCTGGGTGTGGGGCTGGGCTGGCTGTGTGTTGGGTTGGCTGTGAGGTTGGGTTAGCAGTGGGGCTGGATTGGCAGTGGGGTTGGAGTTGGGCTGGCAGTGGGGTTGGGTTGGCTGTGAGGTTGGGTTAGCAGTGGGGCTGGATTGGCAGTGGGGTTGGAGTTGGGCTGGCAGTGGGATTGGGCTGGCTGTGTGGTTGGGTTGGCTGTGAGGGTGGGTTAGCAGTGGTGCTGGATTGGCAGTGGGGTTGGAGTTGGGCTGGCAGTGGGATTGGGCTGGCTGTGTGGTTGGGTTGACTGTGAGGGTGGGTTAGCAGTGGGGCTGGAGTTGGGCTGGCTGTGTGGTTGGGTTAGCAGTGGGGCTGGAGTTGGGCTGGCTGTGTGGTTGGGTTGGCTGTGAGGTTGGGTTAGCAGTGGGGCTGGGTTGGCTGTGAGGTTGGGTTAGCAGTGGGGCTGGATTGGCACTGGGGTTGGGTTGGATAAAGCTGCGGTCGCTCCGCTCAGCGCGAGGTCCGTGTGTTGCGAATCACCAGCGAAGTGCCAGTGCCCGTGACGTCAGCTGATTGACATCCCGATCCGCCAATCACATTAGGACTGCGTCAATGGCCATCTTATGAATAATCAGCAGGACCAGCGACCAATCAATGTGGAGTGGGCGGGACGCACAGTGCGCGACCCTCCCCCCCCCGCCTCCACCGGAATTGACCAATGACGACGTGCCGACACCCAAAAGGAGGCGGATGGAAACAGCTCCATCCCCATTTGAAACGGGGGAAGGGGATGATTAAAATCAATTCGATGTGTTTTTTTATAATCATTTCCCTCTTCCCTTCGACGCCAGGTCATTGGGCGGAGTGGCAGAGAGGAAAGTTTGCCCGACGGCGTCGTCGAGCGGGTCTGGTGGTGATCCAATGGGAGAGTCGGGTTGGGAAAGCCTGTCCAATGGGAGAGGCGGTGCTGGTGGTGGACCAATGGGAGAGGCGGACTGGGGGGAGCGTGCGCCCAATGGGAGAGGCCGGATGGGAGCGCTGGTCCAATGGGCCGGTGAGGACTCGTCCAATGGGAGGGCCGGACGGGAGTCACGTGACTTTAAACGGCGAGCGGTGACGCGGGCGGTGTGTAAATGCGCGAGCCGCCGCTGCGAGCCCCGCACTCTCGGCTCGAGCCATATTTGCATTGTTCCCTTTGCCGTGGCCGCCGCCAGCAGTAGCAGCTTCAACTCCAACAGCAACATCCACACCGACCACAATGTCAGACAGCAAAGTAGAAATCAGTGTCGAGCGAACCCAGAAGGTAACCTGGTGGTTGCTTTTTGTGTGTGTATTTTTTTTGCGGGGGGGAAGCGGAATGTACTGCTGGGGTTTGATGGAGAGGCTAAAAGAAAAAAAGTAACAAAAAAAGGCAACACTCCTCATGTTGAAACATGTGAAAGGAATCAAAAGCACGGGGCTTTGTGCTTAAAGGCGGTATGTCTTGAGATGTTGATTGATTGTCAGCAATGGCACACCACCACTGGAAATGAGGAGGAAAAAAAACTTTCAATGGATAGTTCCTTATTTTTATTTTTTTAAAGAAGGAACATATTGCACATGCGAATCCTGTGCTGAATGTGCCCGACACTGGTGAAAGTTGGCGTTTTCCTCTGGCTTGTTAGGAAAGCTGCGTTTGTTCTCTCTCGGGCGGAATGCTGTTGTGGAGAAACTTCTGCATTTGGTCTCAGAATGGGAAAGTGGCTGAAGGGACAAGTGTGGATGTTGTGATCGAAGTCCGAGTTTCATCTGCTGCTGCTGTTGTTGTTGTTGTTGGCGGCGGAGAGTTGTCTCACTTCGCTTTATTGTTCCTAAGATCCGGTGCGTTCCGGGGATTCGACCTTCCTTCTGTAAATTGTGGTGATTTAATCAAGCCTCACACCGGTCGATCGCGCCTTTTATTTTTGCCCAGGTTCTGCTGGCCGGTAGCCGCTGTTGTCTAATCCTATCTGCTCGGATACAGTTGAATTGCATTGTAGCAACATCAAAGGGGGGGGGGGGAGAACAGGCAGTTTGAGAGGCTGCAGCTCGTCTCCCAAGCGCCTCGTTCACGTCCACCTTATCTTGTTTGTGTTCAGCTTTCAGTTAAATGACCTGATTTCCCGCCACTGGCAGCCTTCCCCCTTTTTTCAAGTGCTCGGTATGTTGACAAGAGGTTTTTGGAGTTGGCCCTTTTTTTTAATAGATGTTGTGAAGAGCGCGCTGTCTGGGTATCACTGCTCCCCTGACTCCCATAAGGGCGCATGCATTGAAATGTATCGGAGCAAATATCATGTGTATATATATATATTTTTTGAAAGAACGCGCAATCTAAAGAGATTGTGTTTAGCCAAAAGTCAGATAAACGTTTACGTAAAAATCAGATGCGAGTTGTTGACTTTAACATTTCTCATAGTTTTCGCGATATGTTGAACAAATACATCGATCGGCTCCAACTCTTGTGGCTTTTCTGAAAGGAAGATGTAACGTTAGACACACGTATCCATTTTTTTTGGTTAAAGGTGGGGGCGGATGTTGCACCGTGCTGTAAATATCCTTCTGGTTAATGAAGGGATTAGTCTGAGCCTTGAGGTTTAACTTGTATTGTTTTTTTTCCAAAAAAAACCTTTTTTTTCTTCCCACCCCCGTAAAAAAAATTACATCCAATCTGCCCAGTTCATTCTTTAGAAGCCGATTTGGTAGCACACTGAGCGGTACCGGGAATTTCTGCCTCGTTTGACATATGGCTTGAGGAATATAGTCGGGGTTTGAAGCGTGGGAGCCGGAGCTTGAACTTCCGTCTCCCAAACCGGCTCTTAATCGCGCTTTATGGGGACCGAGTTGATCCCAACCGATCGACTGGTCATAGAAGGTGACTGACTGTTTGGGAGTTGGTATAAATATTTTCCCCCCCCCCCCCCCTCCCGTGTTGTTGAGCTGATTTATGTGGCTGCTGCTTCTTAAATGCTGGCGGACAAATCACTTTGATCTTTCGGGGCAGAGAAGAAAGGATAATATCGGCTGGCGGAAAGGTGGCCTCCGGGGATGATGCTGGCGATAACCAGATTAACAGATCCAGATTAGCAAGCAATTTCAGCCAAATTGAGTCGGGGGCGATGAGAGCGCGAGGTGTAAAGTGAAAGGTGGCGATACATCTTTTCCCATCCGGATGGAAATGTTGCCAAAGACATTTACCTTGTTTCAAGTGGGAGGGGGGAAATATTTTGTCATCTGAGGAGTTCACTTTATCGAAAGTAATTTTTTCTAATCGGTGGGTTACAAAGTGTAACTTTAAATAGGTGGGTTACATGCCTTTCCTCATCGGGATAGAAACGTTGCCAAGAACCTTGTTACCTTGCTTGTATCGAGCAGTAGAAAGATTTTGGCATCTGAGGAGTTCACTTTTGATTCAAAAAAGTGTATTTTTAAATAGGTGGGTTATAAAAATTCCATCGTTGTCTAGATGGGTCATTAGTGCTAAAGCGCTGTGCTCCTGTTTGGGGAAGCAGGACATGTATTTCTCAAAATGCTGGATCCGGCGTTACAGCTCCTTAAGGTGCTCGGGGAGAAAAAGGGGCGAGCTAATGTTGTGGATCTGTTGCGCTTGGGCGACTCACACACTAGAAGTCCGCTCTTGGAGATGGCGGAGCAGCAAAGGTTGTGGAAGAAAGGTGGATGTGTGCTGTTGCTGGCACCGGACGCATGTAGGTGGTGCACAGGGAGCAGGCTGAGAGTTTGGAAGGCAGGGTTACTGAACAATAAAGGCACATTACCATTCCCAATGTGCCCCGTGGCTTCACGCAAGCTCCATTTAAAGAGGACGGGGGCGGGCGGGGACACCTCGCGATACCACTGGGCTGGGCGGTGCCGATGGCTGGGGCTGGCCAATAAACAAATACTGGCACACAAACCTATTCCGACCTCCATGTTACTCGACGTTTTAAATATCCAAAGCTGACGAGGCTTGCTTGTAGCTAGTATATTTAGATACTCACAAGACTCTCAAACTTCAAGACAAGAAGACTTTGAGTCATGAGAGGTAGCCCCCACACCACCGCCACCACCTCTTCGCATCATGTGGTTGGTTGGAAGAAGTTTGATATTTCTACATTTTTCTTTCTTCTCAGGACTTGAAGAAAACTCAAGAGGTAGATCCGGAAAACGGCAAAGGTGACGCACCAGCCAATGGAAACGCTGTAAGTTGCCAATTATTTGCTGTTTAAAAATCTGGACGCGGTATGAATGATTTTGTTTTGACATGGTTGTATTCATTTTGATCAGGGCAATGAAGAAAATGGAGAGGAAGTTGAAGAGAATGCAGACGAAGTAGAGGACGAAGAAAGTGAAGATGTTGGTGAAGATGACGAGGAAGAAGAGGATGAAGAAGGTAAACTTGCTTTCACCAGAGTTTTACAGATTAATTTGTAAATCAGTGGGTAGAAATATTGCATCTACTACTTAAATGACCCAGGTAAAGGGTTGATGGACAATAAGTTTGGACATAAGTTAATATAAGTACAGAAATTTGCAATGCACAGCTTTAAAGGCAACATTATAGTGTTTGGGGTACACCAGGACCTCTAACTTAAGGCATCATTGGATTTCTTCAGTCGAGTTTCAACTTGCTGTTGGCTTAACTTTTTAGACTCCCTGGTTCCATCTTTTTTAGCCTATAATAATATTTCTAATCAGTTTCATAGGTTGAAGCATAATTTGTAGCATTTTGAGTCCTATTGACATTGCCAGTTTGCACTTCATTTTGTCTGAGTTCAATTTTTTTGTTCCCATTTTGTTACTCAAATATTAATGTTCAGTTACTATTCTCTACAGTGACACTACTGGCCATTTGGGGAATGGCAAGTGATGTTTCCAAATTCTGGCTGTTTGTTTTGCTGTATGTGTTCTTCTCACTTTAGGAGTGGAACGGTTAGTACTATGACTCAACAGGGCTCTGTTTGTTTAAACTTGTCACTTGTCTGGATTGAAGCAAATGGGGCTTTTCTTTATGCACTTTTTGAGTGGAAATAAGCATTAGACCCAAAGCCTGACAGGGTAAAGATACAAGGAGGATGTTTTCTTTGCAATGTTGCTTCTGCTTATTTGGTGTTAATAGGATGGCTTCTCTCTCTCTTAGACGAGGAGGGTGATGATGAGGAATGTGAGGGAGCTGCTGGAAAACGGGAGGCTGAAAGTGATGAGGTATGTGATTCTATTTTTTTTCTGTTCTCTTCAATGAACTGTAATTGAGATTCATGAAAGTGGTTTCTTAATATTTGAATTAAGTTGAGGGGGGGGCGGGGTGGTGGTAAAAGATAAGTTCATTTCTGTGGTTTGGATATAATTGGGATTACTGCAGTATTACCTGCACTGAAAATCAATGTATGTTTTTCATATTCAGATTAAAATACCGCATTTTTTTAAAGTACTGGAATTCTTTTCAAGCTGATGAAACTTGCTTTCAATTACTTTTTGTCATTGCAGCTAGATATTAAGTCAGTGTTTGTATTTTAAATTGTTATGAAATGAGGCAAGATGACAAAAATCTTTATTCATCAATGTTTTTCAACTCCATAGGATGATGTTGCAAAGAAGAAGCAGAAAACAGATCACGAATAAGCTGTATTTTCATCCACATTTTCCCCTACTTTTTTTTTCTGTTGGAAAAACTTGGTCATCTTCACTAAGTAGAGTGTACACCAGTGCAAGTCAACTGCAGAGTTTTTAAAATAAAATTACTAAGACTTCATGGCCCTACTTCTTTCTTAAAATCCTAAAGGAGAATTTGTTTGTATTTTTATTTACATTTTATATTTTTGTACATATGGTTAGAGGTCAGCCAATTTAAACAGTGATCTCTGGTGACCAAACAGGGCTTTGAAGTTCTTCTGTAAAACTGACTTTACTGGTGGTTTGACCATGTCTTGGCCACATTATCTTAAAGGTAATCTGTAAAAACAAAATTAATTTTGAGCATTCCAATAACTGTATGTACTTTAGCTGTACTATAAGTAGTTGGTTTGTATGAGGTGGAAAGGCCAAAGATCAAGGTTTTTTTTTGTCTGAAATACTGTCCGTTGTGGCCTGTTGTATGTGTGAAAAGTTTGTTGTCCACAATAAACCGGAATTTTATTTTGCTGAGTTTTTCTGATGAATTGACTTGTTGAGACTTTATTTAAATGCACATTACAGTTTATATTATTCCATACACTGACTGACTAAATGAAAACAAAGGAATAAGCTTTTCTGTCATCTGTGGGAACACTGCAATTGTCAGCAGCCATCTTCATCCTTGAACTCTGATTTGTTCTGTGTTGAAATGTTGAGTAAACATAGCTTATAACGCCAAACATAATGAGGGTGGACACAAGTGAAAACACAAACATGCATTGGCTACTTATAACGGATTAATATGTGATATATGAATACATTAAAATCTCTCCACTTGGAGAAGTTATTTAAGATGCTGAGTAGCAAGATATATGAACAAACAATTTTTGTTTTGAGTTTCAGATTATAGAACAAATAGGACAGTCAGTTTTTTTGAGACCTAAAAATGCAGTTGATGTTCCAGATGTATTGTCTTGCAGCATCAAATTAGTAGAGAAATTTATTATTAGATGAAATAACAGAATTTTAATATTCCTGTTGACATGCCACAGACCATTTTTCTAAAACCAAAATCACATCAGTGAGCCAGCATCAAGCATATAGATTACACTGGTGTTTGAGGAAATGCATAAGTGAATAACTGGTCTGATAGATTAGAGAAATCCTTCAAGTGGAATAACATGGCTGTTTAATTTGTTTACAACACACAAGTGACATCCATCTTTCCTATGTTTGAATTCACTGTTCAACCTGATATTAGTCTTAATCCAAATTAAGATGGTCAGACTCATAAATGGCTTCAACTAAGTACCACATTTCACAGCTAATTGATGCTGTACATTAATTAAATTTAACTCTGACTTAAAATTCCATCATTTATGGAAATAAGGCCTGCCATTTAGCAGTCTTAGCACTTTAATTAGTTAAACTGTTTTGTGCTGTTGTAGTGATTGGTTTGAGCTATAAGAACCAGATTTAAACCCATTTCATCTCAGGATTATCTACTGAATGGCTAAGTTAGGTGCACATAATATAGCTGTCCTCTAGCCCCATGCTGAAGATGGTAGTTAGAAGAGAAGATCCCATGTTGATTGCTTTCCTAAAGTTTTTAAAATATTTATTAGTGGCAGAAGTAGCGTTAACACTGCAATGCAATGACTGAAAATCCCATAGTCGCTACACTCTGGTGTCTGTTCTGGTATACTGAGGGACAATTTAGTATCGTCAGTGCACCTAACCAGCATGTATTTTGGACTGGGAGGAAACCAGAGAAAGCCCATGCAAACATGGGGAGAACGTGCAGCCCCTGTGCAGACATTGACTCAAGTGGAGAATTGAACTCGGGTCCGTGGTGTTCAAGGCAGCAGTGCTGATCTAATGGAAAGCGGATATTGGGTGTGTGAAGGACAGATTGGGATTGACTGCAGTTTTCTTCATGTCTGAAGAATGAATTTGATAGCCTGCTACTGCCTATCTTGGCTCATGGATGAAGGACATTTCCATTAGGTTGGGAGTTACCATCACCCATTGGGATATACTACTATAATAAGTTATGTCCTTTGGAAAGCTAACAACGTAAAAGATGGCTTGGTTGAAAGTTAGAAATGAAATCAACCCATTTACAAAATACTGGATTTAGAACTATTACATTTGACTTTGGAATCTAAGAGACCATTTCCAAATAACCCTAAAGCATAGCCTGGATGAGTTTCCTGGTACTTGAGATATGTATGTATGTAAGATGTCTACAGCTTACAGATATCTAAAAACAAATGGATTAATCCTTTGAAAAAATTACTTGTTTATTTTTCTTGGAGCATATACTTTCTTCAGTAATTATGATAGTAACAGTGGTCTGGAATTAACATGACACTGAAGTCCTTACTGTCCAGGTGGTGAGTCGTGTGGAGAGAATGCAAGGTGCCTCTGGCCCAGGAAATGGCCAAATGGTTGTTAAACTAATGATTGAACTCCCCCTAGAATATGAAGCCTTGCTCCCTGCCTCAGAACTACCAGCTAATCAGTTGGTGGCTGCTCTCCTGTACTGGGTGAAGAACTGAACTGACTGGATCATTTCGATTGGAGTGTTGGGGGCCTTAATAGTGCCATGTTGGCAATCTCTGGGGCTCAAAGAACTTGGGGATGGGGAAGGTGGTATGTGGGTGGGTATTACACCTGAGGGGTGGGGCAAGGGAGCCTTTTCTCTAGGTTACATTTGGGGCAGAAAGGGAACATGGCAGGGTTACGCTTTGCAAGAAGCCATCTGGGCCCAGGAAGGAACTATTTGGGTGCTTGGCATGGTCCTCTTCCCACTGCTGGTTAAGTCTTGTCAGAGGTGAAGTGGGAATTAATTGCCCACTTAAAGGCCTCAATTGGCCCACTGGTTGCTGGGTTGCCTGCTGTTAGTACAATTGTAGCATGCAGGTTGCTTGCTGAATTTGACATGCTCTCTGCTGAGCGTGATCGTGGGGATTATTAAGTGTAGCCTAATGGATAATAGCAAGCTGCAATTGTAGCTATTGGTACCTAAAATAAAATGTGTAGTTTGTAAATTGGATTAATAATGCTGAACGGTAGTTCACATCATTATTCCAATAAAACGACAACAAAGGAACAATTTGCTTATGTGTTTCAATGCCTGAACATTTGCATATCTTTTGAACTAATCTGGGCATGTTCTGCAGTTTATAAGTGTGTTTGGGCTGTATATATTTTCACTTCGTTCTAATGCGCTTGGGAAAATTTGATCACTATGTAATCCTTTATCCTTGTTATGGAAATTGAGTATAACTACATCTCAAAACTTCTCTTCATGCATTTTCTTACAATTTACTTTAGCGCTGTTCTTAAAGTTAGCATTATAAAAAAGTGTCAATAGAGCAAGAACTGTGTATTTAACTATCCTGTTTGGATTGGTGGGAAGTAAGTATCAAAACTTTTTGTGGAAGAAATTGTCGTTTGTTCTCATATTTGCACTCCTAAGTAATTGGATATATTAAAATTTTGTTTGAATATTAGTTTCTTAATGAGGGTTACACCTTTTGGAGGTTTAAAATACACTGTTGTAAGTCAGGAATATGTTTAATTCAAATCTGCAAAGTGGACATAGAATCTGAAAGTTTTGGGCAAAAATTCAGTGTACAATATTTTACAGTTCCAGGTCTATTAACATGTTTTGTGCCACTCAGGTTTGAGAATCTGGCTTCATTGTAAGATTAATAAAGTGCCTGGCGATGGAGATCATGTATGCAGAGATGTATATGCATATTATATGTATGTTTCACTAGGATCATTTAAATCTTTGTGCAGTTTTCAGAAAGATGAATGGGAATTCGGAACATTGAACAGTACGGACCATGTGTTAGCAGAAGTAGGCCACTGCCATTTAATGGGATCGTGACTGCCCTGAACTCCACTTCCCACCTTGTCCTCATAACCTTGATTCCCTTGCTGATTAGAAATCTTGTGTATCTCAACCTTGAACATCCTTAGTGATCCAGCCTCTACAGCTATCTGCAGTAATGTATTCCACAGATTCACTACCCTCTGAGAGAAGAAATTCCTCCTCATCTGTCCTTAAGAGGTGACCTCTTACTCTGAGATTATTGCCCTCTGGACCTACACTCTCCACAAGGGGAAACGACCGCTTGGAATCTACCCTGTCGAGGCCACTGAGAATCTTATGTGTCAATGATGTTACCTCTCATTCTTGTAAACACCAGTGCATACAAGCCCAACCAATTCAACCACAGCTCCTAAGAAAGTTCCACCATACCCGGATTAATTTAGTCAACCTTCTCTGGATTGCATCCAATGTCAGTATATCTTTCCTTAGACAAGATACTGTTTACAGTATTCCAGGTGTGGTCTAACTCATGCCTTGCATAGCTTTAGCAAGTATTCTCTATTTTTATACCCTATTCCCTTTTAAATAAAGGCCAGTGTTTCATTTGTTTTCACTATCACCTGCTGAATGTGAATGCTAACTTGTTGTAATTTATGCACAAGGATCCACAAATCCCTCTGTTCTGCAATTTTTTGCAGTCTTTCTCCATTTAAATAGTATTCACTTCCTTTATTCTTCCTACCAAAATGCATAACTTCCTATTTTCCTCCATTATATTCCATCTGCCAAATTTTTGCCCACTCACTTAATCTGTCTTTGTCCCTTGGTAAGTTGTACCTATTTTTGTGTAGTCCATAAACTTGAGAAATAGTACATTCACTTCTCTCATGTAAGTCATTAGTATATAATGTCAATAATTGTAGCCCCAGCATTGATGCGTGTGGCACTCCACCAGTCATATGTTGCTATCCTGAAAATGCCCCTCTTATTCCAACTCTGTCTTCCTATCAGTTAGCCAAACTAAAATACTACCTCCAACACTATGGGCTGTTATTCAATAGCCTTTTGTAAGGTACCTTACTGAATGCTGTTTGAAAACACGAGTATATTACATCTGCTGGTTCCCTTTATTTATCTCGCTTGTTTCCACTTCAAAGAATTCTAATAAATTTTCCAAGCATGATTTCTCCTCCATGAAGCCATCAAGCCATCACTGCTTTTATAATGCATTTCTAAATGCTATGCCATCATATCTCAACAACAGAAATTAAGCTAACTGGTTTTGCTGATGACACCAAGATTGGTGGAACGGCAAATTGCGCAGAGGGTGTGGAGAGTCTGCAGAAGGATCTAGATAGGCTGGGCGAATGGGCCAGGAAATGGCAAATGGAATTTAATGTTGGCAAGTGTGAGGTGGTCCACTTTGGTAGGAATAATGGTAGGAAGGATTATTACTTACGTGGCGAAAAACTGCAGCAGGCGACGGTGCAGAGGGACCTTGGGGTCCTTGTGCATGAGTCGCAAAAACCCAGCTTGCAGGTGCAGCAGGTGGTCAGGAAGGCGAATGGGATGCTGGCCTTCATGGCGAGGGGGATTGAATATAAAAGTAGGGAGGTCTTGCTGCGGCTGTATAGGGCATTGGTGAGGCCACAGCTGGAGTACTGCGTGCAGTTTTGGGTGCCGTACTTACGCAAGGATATTTTGGCCTTGGAGGGAGTGCAGAGGAGGTTTACTAGGCTGATGCTGGAGTTGAGGGGGTTGAGCTATGAGGAGAGGCTGAATAAATTAGGCTTGTACTCATTAGAGCTTAGAAGAATGAGGGGAGATCTTATTGAGACGTATAAGATGATGAATGGGACGGATAGGATAGAGGTGGAGAGACTCTTCCCGCTCAGAAAGGATAGTAGGACTAGGGGGCACAGCCTCAAGATAAAGGTGGGCTGGTTTAGAACGGAGTTGAGGAGGAACTTCTTCACTCAAAGGGTGGTGAACCTCTGGAATTCTCTGCCCGTTGAAGTGGTGGAGGCTACCTCGCTAAATATTTTTAAGACGCAGGTTGATGGGTTTTTGATAAGAGAGGGGATTAAGGGTTATGGGGAGAGGGCGGGAATGTGGAACTGAGCAGCGACAGATCAGCCATGATCTTATTGAATGGCGGGGCAGGCTTGAAGGGCTAGATGGCCTACTCCTGCTCCTATTTCTTATGTTCTTATGTTCTTATGGTCTATAACTATCTGGTTTTGGTTTCTCTCCCTTTTGAATAAGTTACATTGACAGTTTTTTCCAATAATCCGGTCCTTTTCCAGAATTTAAGGATGAATGGAAGATTGCTACCATTGCATTGATTATCTTTGTAGCTACTTCCTTTAATATCCTGAGATACAAACCATCAGATCCAGGGCCCTTTTCAGCCTTTAGCCCCATTAGTTTTCCTAGCACTTTTTCTGTAGTGATAGTTAATTTGTGTTTATTTCCTCCCGCTTTCTACTCCTTGATTATTTGGTATTTTTGGAATGTTATTAGCATCTTCCACTGTGAAAACTGACACAAATTATTTGATTAACTCCTCTGCCGTTTTCTGGTTCCCCATTTTTATTTCCCTAGTCTTATTCTCTAAGAAGCCTATCTTCATTTTGGTGTCTATTTCTTTTTACATATTTAAAGAAGTTCTTCTTGTCCATTTTTATATTACTTGCTGGTTTATCATTTTTCTGGTCATCCTTTGTTAGCTTTTAAAACTTCCCCAATTCCCTCCCTTACCACTAATGTTTGCTGCAATACATTTTGGAGGTGACTCTCCCAGCCCACTGCACTGCACGTAACTGGAAACCGTGTAGCGGGCTTTCTGCTGGGTGCCATGGCCTCTGTGCATCCTTGGCCACTAGATTTATGGTATCACCAGCTCCGTGCCAGAAATCGGCGTGGAGCTGCTCTAAATATTTAAAATCAAATTTGAATCTCATTAGTGGGTCCAGGACTGAAGTATTCCCACTAACGCAGAGCTGGCAGCCCGACCCCACTGGAGAGAAAGTGGGGGGCCCTGGCCCTGGCACTGCCCTAGGGACAAAGTGGCAATGCCTAGGGGCACTTTGGCACTGTCTATCAGTCATCGGGCAGTGCCAAGGGGGGGTGGGGCAGGGCCCTGAGGGCGATTGGTGGGAGTAGGTAGTTCCATTGTTGCCCTATATTTGGGATTAGTGACAGAGAGAAGGAAGGGCTGATTGGGGTTGGCCATTTGGGTGGCGGGGGGGGGGGGGGGGGGGGTGCAGTGATGTCAGCCTGCCACATAGGTTGGGGCTACGGGGTTGGAGGGAGATTGGGGCTGTTAGGGTATCGGGGCTGCCCAGATATCCAGAAGGCCAGCGATTGGGATGTGGGGGGGATCAGAGAGGTAGCGACATGGTGTTGCTATGCTGGCTAATGATCGAGCTGGCCAGTGATCAGTCGGCCATGCGCTGATCTCTGCCGTGATCTCCGCTCAGTGCTATGCTGCCGGCCACTCCAGCGGGAATACATCCCACCCAAAGGTTTTCACTGTGAATCTCGCCAGGGCACTCTGTGATGCAAAGAATGTGGGAGATTCATTTTGAAAATCCCGCTGGAAAAAAAGCAACAGGATTTACTCCAGTTTTCAAATGAATTTTTTGGGAGAATTAATCCATTGTTTCTTTCAGTGTAATACTCTCCTCAACGTGCTTGGCTTGTCCCCTTGAATCCTTCATTCTCACTGGGGTATATTTTTATTTTCAATAATGAACGATTTTCATAAACAAATACCATTACTGTTCAACTATGTCTCCTGCTAAATTCCTTTCCCATTCTGCTCCAGCCAACACTCCCCTCATTCTTTTATGATTATCTTATTTAAGTGTAACTCAGCCGTTTCTGTCCCAACTTTCTCACTTGCGAACTGAATGCTAAATTTTACCATGTTATGATCACTGATTCCTAGGGGATCTTTTACTCTGAGATTCTTCAATAACCCTACCGCAATACATATTAGCATATCCAAAATAGCCTGATCCCTGGTTGGATCTACAACATATTGTCCTAGGAAACTGTCCCAAATACAATCTATGGATTCTTTCTCATGGCTACCTCTGCCAATTTGATTTTCCCACTTTACATGAAAATTAAAATCACTCATGATTAAAGTACTTTGTTTTTTTATATGTCCTTATAATCTCCTAATTTATTCTCTGTCCTACAGTATAGCTGCCATTAGGGGGCTTATGGACTACTCCCATGAGTGTCTTCCTCTAGTTATTTCTTACCTCTACCCATGTAGATTCTGCATTTTCCAATTCGAGAAGTGGTGATCACCCTTTGCTCCCTGCTTGTCCTTATGGAAAGTCACAAACTCCCGAATATTTGATTCCCAATTTTGATCTCCTTGTAATTATGTCTCTGTAATGGCTATAAGATTATCCCATTGATCTCAATTTGTGCCATTAATTCATTTATTTTGTGCCAAATACTACATGCATTAAGTGTCATTAATTTTGCCTTATTATCACTTTTTCCCAATTGCTCTTTTTTGTTTGTACACTTCCTGTCACCAACCTAAATAGCTACCTTGTGATGCTGCCATATTCTTTTATAAGCCTACATATCCCCACCACTCCCCCCCCACCGCCCCCCTGCCATTTAGGTGCAGAATCTAATGTGTAGTCTGCTTCACTCAGTATCCTACTTTCCTTAATATCTGCCCAGTTATCCTGTAAACTAGTCTGGCAGAAGTTGAGCATTTTTGAAAAAGTCAAAATTGCAACAAAGTGCAAATGAACAAGACTGTACTGTGCTAGTAAATTTGTAGCAATCAATCCTATAGAACACCTAGTAGCAGTTTTGTAAAAAAAAATCAGGTTGGAAATTGTCAACAACTGCTACCAGGAGCGGGAAGAAAAAATAATGGCTGAAATATTTTTCCAAAATCAGCCAGACAGCCAGTTTTTCTTCTGCTTGCTAGTTACATTGGTATTTTAAATACGACTTATAATTATGCAACTACTCAATTATGCCTACTCAAGTTAAAAATGCACACCTGAAATTTTCAACTTGAGTTTTAACCATTGCCAGGGATTTGAATTTGACACTGTACTGTATGCAGCTCCTTTTTTTCAATGTCGTTGCCTGACTTTCTGAGACTTATTCTGAAACAGACCTGAATAGGCAAGGAATAGGCTTCCTCTTCAACTATCAGAGTCTTTCTTTGGAAGTGCTGCCAACATCCACATTTCTCTGCACAACCTCCAAACTCCAGAATTCCATCAGGTCAGACCTCAAGAATGCTTTCATTGTAACTGAATCCTAGGTGCGGACCTCCACACTTGCCTACTGTCCATGTACATAGTGTTTCTTCATTGTTGAGTCAAAATCTTGAAATATCTAACACTGTCATGGGAAAATCATCAGCACAAGGACTCCAATCATCTCGTTGCTGAGTGTATAAGATTCTAGCAATTAAACCAATTTAGAAATGAGGGTAATGATCAATTGAGTGATTCTATAATATATCAAAATGCATTTTGTCTTTATCATCAGATCAGTTTTAAATGATACACAGAATTATCACAAAGACAGCAGTTTGATGAAAATGGAGCCAGTGATTTCAAATTTATTGTAACGACCAAAACTAAATACACAAATTATTGTTAATTTGAAATGCTATTTTGAATGTCAAACTTTTACAGATAAAATAATTTCTTAAAATTGACAATGATTTTCTTGTCATAATAACTATAAGTACAGCTGTCTAATTTGATTTATCAGATTATTCCCAATTTAAAAAAAAACAAATGGATTTTGTTACAAGCTTGGTAGTAATTAGCTCTTTCCAAACATTGCAAAATGATTTCTGTGTTTTGTGATCATAATAAATTAATGCTGTAATTGAGCAGCTACGACTCAGTATTGAATTCAATAATCAAATTACCTAAATGGTCTTTTATGTCATTTTTCTTGCAAGCATTCAGCAGGTAATTGATTTTCAACAGCAAAAAGACTAAACATACAGATGTTTAACATGTTTAGAATGAGAGTATGCATCTAACAATTTCAAAAAAGTGTCATTGGCATGATTAATTGATAAGCTGATGTGATCACACATAATACAAATCTCCTGATAAACAAATAAAATACTTAAGCTAAGGATAAATGATGTTAAGATACCAGTGTTGGACTGGAATGGGGTCACATGACACCAGGTTACAGTCCACCAGGTTTATTGGAATCATAAGCTTTCAGAGCGCTGCCTCACGGTCAGGTGAAGACATTCACACGTAACCAATGATTACCTGTGAGTGTTGGGCTATCATCATTCCACCTATATATTCTGTACCTGCACACCTCTCTCCACTTCATCTGACAAAGGAGTAGCACTCTAAAAGCTTGTGATTCTGAATAAACCTGTTGGACTATAACCAGGCGTCATGTGACCTCTCATCAAAGGTAAATGACTATATTGTAGATGAAAAAAGCAGTGGGATGGTCCCATTACAACAGATTATTCTATTGTACCAAAGTCTGAAGACTTAAAAAGTTTATCATCACTTGGTTATGGGGAGAGGGCGGGAATGTGGAACTGAGCCACGACAGATCAGCCATGATCTTATTGAATGGCGGGGCAGGCTCGAAGGGCTAGATGGCCTACTCCTGCTCCTGTTTCTTATGTTCTTATTTTCTTGACCGATAGACACGATTCATGCTAGGATTGTGTACCTATTCAATTCAGTTGCTTAAACCTTTTTCTCTTTGAATTGATACTTGGTTGCTTTAATTGAATCCTTGTGTGGATGCATTGAAACTTTGGTTTCCTTAGTTCTTTCCAATGAATGGTTGCTTATTGTTAACTGAATACCAACCCAACATGAAAAATACCATACTTGCTACATGTTCCACGAAGATTACTACGCTCAATCGCTAATTTCTTCAGCAAAGTCTTTACTTTGGAAGAAATATACTGTAAAAGTAGCAGTAAGAAATAATACAGCTTGAAAATGTTTAATGTTATGGTTATGTTTTAGAGGTCTTTAGAAATCTAAAATCTGATCTCTAAAAGATGACATGTTTAAATTACTTCATATGTTTTGAATTAGCCCAGCAGCAAGTAGGACCCGTGCAGTATTAGTTTCTATCTTGTTTAATTGGCTAGTGTAACTAAAACAAACCAAATTTTCCTTCTACCTCGATTCCAACATGTCCCAGATGTATACCCTTTTCATGCCTTACACCAACTGCTGTCAGCTACTTCCATAATTACCAAAAAAAACGACTTATGTTTGGACAGATCTATTCAATCCTGCATGGACTTAAAATACTGAGGGAAAATGATGCCACTGGACTCAACCTAATCATAACTTTAAAGGAAATAATTCCAGGTCTAACAAATTACAAATGCAACTAGGCCCCACAGAGTAATTAGCTAAGATTAACCATCTGCAAGACTACTGGATACCTAATTATATTTCCCTGACTAATATTCCACAGAGAATATTTGTGCAGAAGGAAATTAAATATAGCACCACCTCTTCTGCTCTCTGACCCACATTGGTGGTGATAAAACAAGAATGGCATTGCGCTATTCCTTTAGCCAGTAAGATTTTATGCACAATCCCCCAGTTCCAGTTTGGCATGTTTGTCACCAGTATCAAACTGCATGCCATTCAAGCGTCCCAGAGAATGGAGAAACAACTAACTATGCTATCCTGCATTAGAGGGACCAGAATGATCACAACTTCCAGATTCCTAATGAAGATCCTCTGGTCCAACATTGAATCACAGGATCTCTGCAGATTCACCTGCAGAGGTGAATATCTATTTGAAATGGTATGTCCAAATTTGTAATATAGCTAAGCATAAATTTATTGGTTGATTTATTTTTATATCCCTATCAAATATTGGGAATTTTATTTTCTTTACAGTGTTGTGAGGGGGGATTCAGAATGACCTGAGATTAGAAGACTAACAGATTATGGTAGACTGGTTTAGAGTGAAGTCACAAAGTGCCTGGAATAACAAAGATCCTGTTTGCATGGAGATACATAAAACCACTGTTAGAGAATTTAACATGTATTTTTGAAAAACATTATATTCTGTATTAAAAGCATACACCTAGGCTAATGACAAAATGCTCTAAGGCATGATGGGGTGTAGTCAAGTAAAAATAACCACATTCTTCAGAACAATTCAGTTGTTGAGAAAAGGGAAATAAATTCTTATAAATGTGGGCTTCAGATAGTCCTAGTGGTCCCAGATGGTTTAATGAATAGGACATACATTACACCAGATAAGAAGAGTGACAGGAGACTGAGAAACTCCTGAAGTCACAAACTCACATATTCCCATACTGTCAAAGGGTAAATGTTATTGGCCAAGGTAAATAACCCATACTAAAAATGATTGGCTCATACCCGACTGTGGTGAGCAAATGACTTTTGAAAATTGTATAATTATAATACTGAAGATAATGCAATTTCAGGGTAATTTGGAACTGCCCCAAATCTTTGTACACGTGTGTGGACCAAATTTGGGAAATAAGAAAACGTCTTTAACCATAATGCTGTCTCTGAGTTTTTGTATTGGCTGAGCTGTAATTAAGAAGAGGAATCCGTCAAGTGAAAGCCAGCTCAATACTTAGTCTCTGAAAAAACACTCCGATAGATTAGCAGAGTTGTTTACTGGATTCTAGCAGCAGGATAGGTCTCCAACATGGGTGACTATGGTTTTGTGTACCACCCAGTAGTCAGAGGAATCAAGTGCCTGATACTTGAGCTGAGTGATTCAAGCAAAAATAGAGAGTTACGGACACAGTATTACTGAGTAAATACATTGCACTCATGCAGGGGGACAATGATGAACTTTAGTAAAGCCCCAAGTAGGAGAGCAAAAAATATGCTGCCTGAAGGGAAAGACATTAGGGGTCGAGTGTTGTGCTAATGCGGGAGAGCAAAGACGAACTTTTGTATTGCCCCGAGTAGCAGAGTGAAAAATACACCATGCAATGAGGAGGACATTAGGGAATGAGATCCATGCAACAGAATGATGAAGGCTGGTCCAGAGGAAAGGGATCTCTAAGGAGGTAGCTTAACACGAGCAACAGGAATTGAGCATAGAAAATTAACAAAGAAAACGATAGAAAAAGGATACGATTCAGAACCTCCTGAAGCTGAGCAAAAAGCCGGGACAGATTAAAAATGGATCATGTGGATAAAGGAGTAGGAGCTCAAACCCTCACTAACCTCACAAATAATCTCAAAGGGACCCTTTGTCTTTTAATATCAAGGGGGTAGTTTGAGATGTGGTATTACAGAGTTGAGGGAGGAAGGAACCATGTTCTCTCACCTGCTCAAGGAAATACTGTGAATTAATTGGCAAGATGCAGAAAATTGATTTGTGAAAACCTGAAGTTGAGCTGATAATTTGAGTAGATTTTTATATTTTAGTGTGTTTGTGTTCTTTGGTTATTGAATTAGATTGAGAACAGGAGTTGTTATCGCCATTGTTTGTTTTTATAGAGTATTTATTGCGGGCAATAAATGCCATGCTTTACACTGTGGTTTAACTTCAAAGGGGCTAAGGAAGTGTTAAACTTGTTAAAATTTAAGTTTAAAAGTTCTTGAATTTACTTTTGGTTTTGAGTTTGATTTCAGAAGAAAGAATAAAGGCTTCTAACTGTCTTAATAAATTTTCTTGATTCTCTTTGAATGTTTTATTTTCATTCATGTTTAGAAGTTGAGATTAAATGAAAGAAAAATGCTGTGGAATGAATGATTAGAAGCTTCCATTTGCATTTGAGTGCGTTTAATGAAGTATTTATGTGGATGTTTTTATTATGTTGTTTGCTTTAATGCATTAATGTTTTCCCCTAACTGTGATTCGACAATAGTGGGTTTGATGCAGAGTTTAAAAATCAAATGTGAATTGAGTTGGATTGAAGTGTAAATTGAAATAAGATAAGTTTTTGAAATTCCTTAATCTTGAGTATAATCGATGGCTATGGTTGTTCTCAAGAGATGTGGGATATACATACACATATAATATATATATGTGGGAAGTTACTTATTTGGAAAGTGAATTGAAGTCTTAAATTCAAATTATATCAATTGGAGTTTGAAATAACCAATTTGAACTTAATAATCCTGGGTTCAAATTGTGAAAAGGAAGGATTCAAAGCTTGGAGGGAACCGTGTGCTCTTTTGTTTGTCTTAGTTTGAAGAAATTGTGATAGTGTATTTGTTTTCTGTCTCGTGTTTTTAACTGGCAGAGATTTCACTATCTTCTGTTCCTAATTTGATAATTAAGAATTTATATACATTGAAATATATGAACTTTTTGTTTAAGCTGACAGAGTTTTCGAACTCTGTCACTTTCAGAAGCTGGAAGTGGAAAGTGACTTGTTTAAAATTTATGCGCTGCGGCTATCTCTATATTATGTGCTAAGTTCCGATTGGGGACTGTAGGAAAATTAACTATTTCAGCAGTTGACCAAGTGGACCTAGCTTGGGAATTAAAGAAACATCATTAACCGTAATGCTGTCTCTGTGATTCTTTGTGTTGGCTGAGCAGTAATTAAGAAGGGGAATCCCTCAAGTGAAAGCCAGCTCAACACATAGTCTCTGAAAAAACAAGCATCGAGAGTTTTTTTTTGCATTGTGAATAGACCAATTTCTGTTCTTCCCAGCCTCTGCCCTGCAGTGTTACAAATTATTAATCACCTAGGTAAAGGCGTAATGTGTTAACCCAGATACATAGGTGACTTTTTTTTTATTTCGTGTGCTCCAATGAAATTCACATCATGTCCATAAAACTTGTCTTAGATTATGACTTAATTTCAACTTTTCCAAATACTGTATGTACCACACCGCAATTGTTGAGGCTTGCAGCCAAACCATGCTGTCTGAATCATAATAGTCTCTCACTTTTCAGAAAAAAAGTAGCTTCATTGTCACATTGCCACCATCAATTGACAATGTAAATTGGCTGGGGATTGTCAATCCTGAGAGAGCAACTGGGGGAAGAAGAAAGAAGTAAGGAGGGTGACAGAGAGGGAGTGAAACATGTAGGGGAGATACATTCAATCAAGGCATTCATGAGGAAATTTGATTATTATCTGAAAAGGAACATTTTTTAGATAATAAGAGAGATAGACCGCTGTGGATGGAGGAGGTGGGGGGAGGTGGTGGGGACAGGCAGGGAAGAAGAGTTTATGTTGCCATGTGGTCTGAACTGTTGACTAACTTACCCTATCATGGGAGCCAGGCAGCTTTAGTGCTACTGTCTGAGGACTGAGCATTACCTCCCTGAGCACTGTGATTCATTTTCCTGCAGCTGAGTTTCCATGCTAGATTATGGGAATCAGGGAGTTGAATTTTGGTTTTATTTGTTATTTTAATAATTTGCTGTAAAAGGTCATAAAATTGTATTCAATTCAGCTGGAAGTAACTTGCAGGATGATGTTTTTGTTAAATTAATGGAATTTACTTAATGTTTCTCATTAATACTGCCTAATCATCACAGAAGTACTTAAATATTAGTTGTCTTTCTGTTCTTTGATTTATGAATTACATTCTATGAAATTAAAGCAAAATATTTTATTTAGTATTCAGTGATAATGAGATATTTAATGAAGTTAAATGCAGTAGCATTTGCAAACAGAATCACAAAATGGTTACAATACAAGAGGAGGCCATTTGCCCCATCGTCTCTTTGTTGGCTTTATGAAGGAACAATTTACCTAGTGCCATTACCATGCCTTCTCTGCTTAGCCACGCACATTGTTCCTTTTCAGACAATAATCAAATTCTCTCATGAATGCCTTGATTGAATGTATCTCCATCACACTTTCAGACAGTGCATTCCAGATCCGAACCACTTACTGACTGAAAAAGATTTTCTCATGTCATCATTGATTACTTTGCAAATTACCTTAAATCTGTGTGTTCTGGTTCGTTATCCTTGGAACCCTAGTTGCACTTGAAACCCTAGCACTTGGAACCCTAGCACTTGGAACCCCAAGGACAATTTTTCCATATACACTCTTTCCAGACCTGTCATGATTTTGAACAGTATTGTAGGTGTACTGACACCTCAGGGACTGCAGCGGTTCAAGAAAGCAGTTCATCACCACCTTCTCAAATCTCTCCCTCAATATCAACAAAGTGAAGGAGATTGTCATTGACTTCAGGAACCATAGTGAAGAGCATGCCCCTGTCTACATCAATGGGGACGAAGTTGAAATGGTCAAAGGCTTCAAATTTTTAGGTGTCCAGATCAGCAACAGTCTGTCCTGGTCCCCCCATGCTGACAATATAGTTAAGAAAGTTCATCACCACTTTCACTTTCTCAGAAGACTAAGGAAATTTGACATATCAGCTACGACTTTCACCAACTTCTACATTTGCACCATAGAAAGCATTCTTTCTGGTTGTATCATAGCTTGGTATGGTACTTTCTCTGTCCAAGACCGCAATAAACTACAAAAGGTTGTGAATGTAGCCCAATCCATCACACAAACCAGCCTCCCATCCATTGACTCTGTCTACACTTCACGCTGCCTCACCAAAGCAGCCAGCATAATTAAGGACCTCACACACCCCAGACGTTCTCTCTTCCACCTTCTTCCGTTGGGAAAAAGGTACAAAAGTCTGAGGTCACGTACCAACCGACTCAAGAACAGCTTCTTCCCTGCTGCTGTCAGAGTTTTGAATGGACCTACCTCGCATTAAGTTGATCTTTCACTACACCTTAGCTGTGACTGCAACACTACATACTGCACTCTCTCCTTTCCTTCTCTATGAATGGTATGCTTTGTCTGTATAGTGCGCAAGAAACAATACTTTTCACTGTATGCTAATACATGTGACAATAATAAACCAAATCAAATGAGGGATGGGCAATAAATGTTGATCTAGCTAGCAATGCCCACATCCCATATATGGATTAAAAAAGAAATAGCCCACTTCAGGCCAAACAAGTGTTTTATACAAAATTAACACAGCTTCCTTGCTTTTGTACTCAATTTTTCTATTAATAAATCCTAGGATAATACTTTAGAAAACACACTCTCAACCTGTCCTATCACCTTCAATGTCAAATACACAAACTGCTCCTGTACTCCCTTTAGAATTGTACCCTTGATCTTATATTGTGTTTGTGTGTTCTTTTTGCTTTTTCAGTTCCCTTCTAAATCTATATTCAGCCTGATTCGCTGTTCTATTGTCCAGTACATTTGTTATAACCACAATTATTTTTTCATTTTAGACTCTATTTCTTTTGTCATGCAGAGAGTTCTGGGTATGTTTGCCTTATCTTTCCTCTTTGTAAGAATATACCTTGAACTTGCCCAAATTATCTCTCATTTAAGGGCAGTCCATTGTCCAATTACAGCTTTTCCTGCCAACCTTTGATTCCAATTTACCTGTGTCATATCTGTCTTACTCCACTGAAGTTGACTTTCCTGCAGTTAATTATTCTTACTCAATGAATCCTTGTCCTTTTTCATAGTGTTAGGAAGTTGGAATGAAATGAAAAGTAACTGGATAAAAAAGAAACTGATAGGGCTTTAGCTGCACTTAGGACTTGTGAGATGCAGATTAGCTTTGTAGCATGGCTAATCAGACACTTTGTCAAGCTAAATGAAGACTAGCAGTCTAGGGACCTAGAACTTAGCTACACACCCAGCTGCAAAGTAGAACACTCTCAAAGAATAAAACATGTGCAAAAAGAAAGCAGAAGATATCTTTCTGTATGTGACCCCATAAGTCCTACTCTAAACGAGAAGTAAAGTTCACAAAAGAAAGCCACAGGTCCTGTGTGATAATTCTCTCCTGAATTTGGTTCAGTGTTAAAACCTATGGGATGTTGTTTTGGGGCAGGTGTAGTCTCAGAGTTTAGAAAAGTAGATAGATTTGGATTGGGGGTACTTCAAGTATACTGTTTGGGTAAGCATTATTGTCGTTAATTCTAAATTTTCTTTACAGTTGCCTTTCTTGTTGTGTGTTTTAAAGTTTAATAAACATTTTGTTACTTGAATAATTTACAACAACACTGAACCCTTTCCTAACTGGATTTCATCTCTTCTCACATTTTTTTCCAAAATTGAAAAGTAAATCAGTAAGAATGGGCATTCCAGGTTTCCCTTCTGGAATTTGGGATGCCCTCACATTGAACATCAGCAGGAGTCAGAACAATAGCCAACCGAAACCATGTGAACAATGATCACCATCCCCTGAATATTCCCTTTCTGACACTTGGCCCATTTCATTCCCAAGAATAACTCTAGCTGTGTCTCCTTTCCAATCATTGGATTTGAAACCCAGATTCTGTTGCCACATAGATTCTGTCCTTGACCCCTGTAGGATATCCTGGCTGGGATTCTCCCCCCAAAAAATTCTAAGTCTCCAATTTATGTGAAAACAAGAGTAAATTCTGCTGGTTTTTTGAACATGGTTTTCAGAACAAATCTTCCACACTCTG
This sequence comes from Carcharhinus amblyrhynchos, assembly GCF_965287045.1. Classification (NCBI taxonomy): domain Eukaryota; kingdom Metazoa; phylum Chordata; class Chondrichthyes; order Carcharhiniformes; family Carcharhinidae; genus Carcharhinus; species Carcharhinus amblyrhynchos. The sequence continues at coordinate 104,450,447 of NC_137326.1, forward strand.
AGCATTGCGGAGAGCCCGAGTGGGATTTCCTCTGAAAATCAGGAGCGGGGCCCTTTCCTGCTGAAAAAGCTGGCAGCATAACAGTGAACGATCTGTCAGTGCCGAGATCAGCACATATTCAGTAGTCCCACACTGCTAGCCTCCAGATTGCTGGCCAGCCACCTAATCCCCCCGCCACTGGCCTAAAGACTCCCCATCACCCGATTGCTGGCCTCCTGGGCCTCCATGGGCAAGCCCCGATGTTCCTCAACCCTGGCCAGCCCTGATCTCCCGATCCCACACCTGTCCCCAGTCCCGCCTGCTCCAATCTCCCTGACACCCCCACCCAGACAGCCCTGATCTCCTGATTCCTCTCCCCCCTCCCCCCACCCCGGAGACGTCCAATTCCCCCCTGCTGGCTTCCCCACCCGGATGGCCAGACCGAATCTCCAGTCTCCCTCGCTCTGCCTGCGATTCCTGTACAGAGTAGCATTGGAACCCCCTACCGCCACCAAATGCCTCTCAATAGGCCCTGTCCCAATAGGCCCTGCCGCTGGCCCTACCCCCTTCGCTCTGCCTAATGTCTGGCAGGCATTACCAGTTTGCCCCTTGGGCAGTGCCAGGAGGCCAGGCTTGCAATGCCATGTTGGCACTGCCCAGGGGCCACCCCCCCCTTATCCCCAGCCTCAAAGGCCTCTCTTCCCTCCAGCGGGGTTGGCCATCTGTTCCCAATAATTGGGAGCTGTTGTAAATCCCACTGGAGGGAACCACTCCTGGCGGGGGTGGGGGAGATGCTAGGTGGGCCTGGAAACTTCAGTCCACCTGTACTTCTGATCCCAGACTGCCTTTCTCGCTTCCTTTGTGGATGATTGAAGTGTCAAAATCCTCCTGATCTTTGTTCGGTCACATGATGGCAGTGTAGAGGTATCTATACAATGGGTTAAAGTGATTGATACACAGTGGGGGCACGATTCATATCTCATTAACATTCCAGATATGACTAACTCTCTGAAAAACTTTATTTGAGATCCCATCTCCATGGGGCTGACTGGTCTGGTAACAATTGTTCTTAAAAACTTCTTCTGTTGAAATGATGAGGGGTAGGTCAACCAGGGAAGCCCATTTGCAGTTTTCAGTAACTTACCGCACATGTTGGGCAGGAGTTTCCAGCCCTGCTGAAAGTCAATGAACCAGGCTTGCCGTCAAATCTACCATGGTGGGTCCGCGAGCTGGAAAATCCCTATTGTTTCTGATTATCCATAAACGGAAGTCAGCTGACTTTCTGGGATCGATTGGCAATATTCCTTGTAGCTTCATTACAGTATCTACTGTCCAATTATCTCTATGGGCACGACATGATCATCACAATGCAGTGCCAGAAAGTTTGATGGGAGCAGATATAATTTTGCGTTCAAAAGGATCATTATCTAAAGTGTAAACATTTTTAGGGCTTTGGATTCAAGGTGGAGAGTGGCAATAGATGAAATCCTCTGGCAGAAGGCTGGCGTAGGATGGCCACTTTGAGTGCTGTAACATTAAAGTACATTCAACAGAGGCAATAAGGATACCAGACAATGCATTATTACAGAGATGGAGCATTAATGATCTATTTTACTCAGGTGATGGTAAACCTAAATACAATATTTTAAATGTTGGGATTAGTTTGAAATGCCAGAGAATGTCAAACGGGGGTTATCTGGAATACCTAGGAAGACTTATTTCCTATTTTGAGAAAATTGTGCTTTAAACAGAGGGCAAAAAGCACACTTTTTCTTGTATATGTTGTAGGTCCATAGGATAGCGTTGATGAAGAATCTGATGTCTCCTGCCCATCCTAAAGATAGAACAGGTAAGGAATTAACTCGATGGATCAAAGGATATCTGAGTCTGAAACCACTCGTTATTGTGGTACAATCAGGAGTAGCAAAGGAATGATTAAAAACTTATGGTGGAATGGAGTAAACTGTCTGAAATATGTGAATCCGCTGTGCTTTTCTGATGCAATACATGACCTGTTTTGCTTTTGAGAGAACCTTGAGATAGGGAAAGTTGTTTATGGCAGGCAAATTCATGTCTGTTAGATCTCTCAGAATAGCACATACAATGGAGATGGCTGCAAGCATGCCAACAAGCTCTACGTCACAGAGTCCAACAGTTCTAGAGAGAACATGCCAGAAGCATGATAAAAATAATCATTATCTAGGCCAATGTTTTTTTAAAGAAGGGTAACTGTAATAATTGCACAGAATCAGGCCATTTAGCTGGATGTTGCTGGAAGTCAGGAGGTGCCACTAGGTAGGAAGAAGGAAAGATGGTCCCAAGTAATATTTGTGAAATATGTGTGAAGAATCAACAAAAGAAAAGACAAAAATCTGGTGTCCGTTATGAGCCTTGATAAGGAATTTGAGGATCTTGGCCCCCACAATAATTCCCGAGTCAGTACTGACCACCCCCTGTCCCGGAGCACCCTAATGTCCAGCCCACCACTTCCCCCTCTCCCCCCCAGAACCCAAGCAGTGGCAATTCCCCACTCCCTTCACTCCAGCAGACACCCTCCCTGCCCCCGCTGACCACCCTCCCAGCCCATCCCAATTGCTGCCCTCCATTCTAGGCCAGTTGCCATGGAGAGTGGCAGTGGGAACCCCCCCACCCCCGATCATTCTAGGCCCACCCACAATAAGCCCCACTGCCTGATGCCCACTGGGCAGTGTCAAGCTGGCCCCAGGACATGGGCACTTTGCCCTTTTGGGCAATGCTGGGAGCACAGGCTGGCACTGCCAGTGTGCCCATGCCTAAGGGGCACCCCTCCATTTGCCTGATCCCTTGGAGGATCCCAATTGCTTCCCCTTATTCTGGCAGGATCTCCCGCTAGTTCCCCGAACATAGTATATGTACTGTAGTATATATAAACGACTTGGAAGAGGGAGTACGTGGTGTGATCAGCAAGTTTGCGGATGACATCAAGATGGCAGGAGTGGCAGATACCGAGGAGGATTGTCAGGTGACACAGCAGGATATAGATAGGTTGGTATAATGGGCAGATAGATGGCAGATGGAATTTTAATCCTGACAAATGCGAGGTAATGCATTTTGGAAGGAATAATGCAGGGAGGAGTTACGTGATAAAAGGTAGACCGATTAAGAGTATAGAAATACAGAGGGACCTGGGAGAGCAGGTTCACAAGTCTCTGAAGGTGTCAACACAAGTAGAGAAGGTTGTGAAGAAAGCTTATGGAATGCTAGCCTTTATAGGAAGGGGTATAGAGTATAAGAGCTGCTGTCTAATGCTTCAGTTGTACAGAACGTTGGTTAGACCGCATTTGGAGCACTGCGTCCAGTTCTGGTCACCTTACTACCGGAAGGACGTGGAGACCCTGGAGAGGGTGCAGAGGAGGTTTACCAGGATGTTGCCTGGCATGGAAGGACTGAGTTACGAGTAAAGGTTGGAGAAACTGGGGCTCTTCTCCTTAGAAAGACAGAGATTAAGGGGAGATATGATAGAGGTGTATAAAATACTGAAGGGAATAGATAGAGTCAACAGTAGTAGGCTTTTCCCTAGATTGGGGACAATTGCGAGAGTTCACGATCTAAGGGTGAGGGGGGAGAAGTATAATTTGGATACGAGAGGAAGGTTTTTCACGCAGAGGGTCGGGGGGGTATGGAATGCGCTACTGAGTAGGGTGGTGGAGGCAGGCACGTTGGACTTGTTTAAGATTTACTTAGATAGATACATGAGCGAAACAAGGATGGAGGGTTATAGTAGAGGGTATTAAATAGGGTCAGAGCCTTGGGACGACACTGGAAATGTAGTATTATATGGTAATGTTTTGTCTTTTTATTCCACAGGTGTCTGTCCACCTTGTTGTCAAACGAGGGTCGTGCGTGGGCTGCTCTTGGAGGTTCCGGGAGTGGCCTAGTACTTAGTGTCGTTGTGTGTGCTTAATCCTGGACCAGCAGACGGGTGCCACAACAGTGACTATCACTGCTAGCTGTGCAGATACATGGATTTGGGCCAGTGTCTGTGGGAGTTTGCGCATTCTCCCTGTGGTTGCGTGGGTTTCCTCCAGGCGCTCCGGTTTCCTCCCACACCCCAAAGATGTGCTGTTAGGCTGATTGGTGTACCAAACTGACACTATTCTCCCCTGAATCTGGCTACATTAGGGGTTCCACTCACATATACACAGGGCAGGGTAGGTGTAGGAAGATGCGGCAGCGTGGGCTCATTGGGCCAAAGGGCCTGTTTCCTGTGCTGGGTTGTTCTTTGTTCTTTGTATAACTCTAAATCCTGCCAGAATATAGTACTCCTGGTGGGGTGGGAGATTCAATTGGGACTGGTAAGTTCCCGCTAAACCATTAAAAAAAGATTCAAATGATTCATCTGTCTTCCTGCCAGTTTCCAGCATGACCTGGCCTCCGACTGTTCTGCGGTTCTGGGAAATGCGCATGCATTCCTGGCGCGAGTGCAAATCCAGGAACAAGACTGGCGATGTGCATCTCCCACTCTACCCCGCCAGAAAAGTTGCAGGTCGGGATGGGAGAATCACCCCATTTGCTCTGTTTCTCTCTATACAGTCGCTGCCAGATCTGCTGAGTATTTCCAGCATTTTCTGTTTTTATTTTAGATTTTCAGTTGCAGTATTTTTGATTCTGCATTATAAGCTGTGTTTGCCATCTGCAAGATGCACTGCACCTTCCAAAGACCTCTGCCACCTAGAAAGGCAAGAATAGCAAATGCGTGGTAAAACCCCTACCTTCAAGTTCCCCTCCAGCCGCTCACTATCCTGATTTGAAACTACATCTTTGTCGCTTGGTCAACATCCAGGAACTCTTTTCCTAACAGCAGTGTGTGTGTACTTACACAACATGGACTGCAGCAGTTCAAGAAGGCTGCTCACCACCACCTTCCCAGGATCGATTACGGATGGACAATGAATGCTGGCCTAGCCAGAGACACTCACATCCCATGAGTGAAAAAAAATAAATGGTTACTGCTGGATGACAGATTTCTCTGTGAGACACTCCTACAGAATTGTGGGTCCTTGGCCAAGCATTGTATCAGTGCACCACCTTGAGGGCTAAATGTTCAAGTTACTGACTTGATAGTGTTTCTAGTCATTCCAGTAATATTTACAATTGTTTCTTTTGATATTTGAGTCCCACCCATAGCTTCAGGAAGAAACACTTGCATCATTTTAGATCTAAGAATACAACCGAAATTAATGACATTTGACCAGAAGAACAAGAAATACCACTGATTAAAAACAAAGTGACTACCGAAGACTAATGCACAGAATTTAAATTGCACAATATAATAAATGGCACGCAGTGGGGTTGCAAGACAGAACTTGAACTGACTGGTTTCTTGGAACCTTAAATTGATGAAAGTAAGAATGCCTGCTAAATATTGAGATTTAAGTGCAGTTTTCAACTCACGAAGAGCAGTTTATTCGTTAGAATATCTAGCATGTGGTTCAACATTCAAATTCTCATTTATGATGATGCACAGGCTGAATGTATCACACTGATGAGGTGGAAAAATAAAGCTAATAGTAACATTAATCCTGAATATATATATATATGTGTGTTTTTTTGTGTTTTTTGAATATATAGCCAATCAAAAACCAAATTGGTCCAATCAGAGTCCCTACACAAGAGAGACATTACAGATCCAAGCTGACAAGACAGACCCCACTTTTCCTGTCTTGGGCTCAATCAACAAGATCCAAGCTGCTTGGAGCAGGCGTTACAACTCTTCCAGTGTTTGATCTCTTTTGCATCTTAGCCAAAAGGCCTATCTAGTATTTTAAAAAATTGCTTCAAATGAAGCCTCAGTGTAACCTCATTGACTTCAACCAAGTGCAGGACAACAGAAATACACTTGATCTTGGCCAAAAGGCCAAGAAGCGATTCTCTTCCTTGTTTTGTTTATATCCAATTCAATCCAATCAAAGTCCAATTCAAAACCTCAGCAAGTGAGACATTCCAGATCCAAGTTGACAAGATAGGCTGGACACTTCCTGTCTTGGGCTTGACCAACATGATCCAAGTTGAGTAGAATGGGCATTGCACCTCCTCCAAGGCTTGATCTCATTTGCATCTTAGCCAGGAGTGGAGGTTAATTTAAACAGCACTAATTTCTCCTCTCAGCACTTAAACATTTTGATTTGTTTCCCCCTTTTTAAATGATGGTGTATTTCGGGCAACCTGTTTCTGAACTTGGGCCGGCTTTTCTGGGCCCGGATGATAGGAAAACTGCCATCTGGCAGGGGCTTCTCCTGCATCCATACTGGGCAGCGTTACAAGTCTGGTGGGTTGTTACAGATTACTTTAAATGGGGTGGACAGCCCTGTCAGGTTGACTTGTGACCCTGCATCAGGGTTGGTGGGTGTGGCACCCCATCTGGGTGGAATCTCTCTGCTGGTCAGTTGGGTGGTAGGCCCCATGAGTATGATTTTACCACTTCACCCAACCCACCGATGGACAGGAGAAGCCAAGAAATCAGGTTGGCATTTGATTTCTCTCTTCTCATGATCTTACTGGCACTGGATATTTGGCACATTCAACCTCTCGCCCATTTCCAGCGAGAGGCTGAATAAATTATTTAAATAGGTGTAAAACCTCATTTAAATGCATTTGATGACAAGACGCAACCGTCCCAGCTCACTTGCCTTTGTGATCTCCTTGGGCGAGGTTCTCTCTGGCAAGGATCGCATATAATCCCCATGTAATGGCCCCACCAGTAGAACCGGAGATCATTGAGGCCCCCCCCACCCCCCCCACCACTCCCTGGGAGGTGGAGGGCAAGAGTGGGAGTGCCCTTTGGGCAGTACCAGTCTGGCACTCTGGCACTGCCCACCAGGAGGGGGACTCGCTGCGACTCTCTGTCTATCTGTGGAGGAAGGGGTGGGGGGAGGTCAATCAGCCTGGGTGGAAGGTGGGACAATATTTCCAGGAGGGGTGGGGCTTGCAATCAGAATGGTTTAACCCATTTTTTCATGCACTAAGCCCATAAAATTCTGGATTTCAACTCACCCAAAAAATGGGTGAGAAACTTTCCTGTTTACCCGCACGTCCTGGACTTAGAATTCTTTTGGTAGGATCGCTCTGCAGGTCTTTCAGAACACTATTGCCCACTGGTGCAAAAACAGAAAATACTGGAAAATCTCAACAGATCTGACAGCATCTGTGGAAAGAGAATAGAGCCAAAGTTTTGAGTCAGGCTGACCCTTCTTCAGAGCTGCCCTTGGATGGTTGGCCAGCTCTTACTGTACCTCCCTGTGGCTTTTCAACTAAATGAGGCATAAACCTCACTTTCCAGACCAATTTGGGAACATTCTTGGTCCCCACTTAAATTCATCAAAAGGCTACAGGCTAGACCAGCCAATGGCTTCTTAGTCGGTGCCTTTGCCTTGGGAGTGTTCACTCTCCCATCTTGTTCCTGCCCCCTGGAACCATTGTCATCCGACTCTGCTCCCTTGTGATGTAACAGCTCGGGAAAGCATCTTACTCCTTATCTGCTTGTCTGTTTGGGGTTCCCTTTGTCTGTATTTACATTTGATAAGGAAGTTTCTACCGCCACACTTCAGGCAATCCCTTAACCTTGGTCTTTCCTGATTTAATAACCTGCCTTCCTTCTGACCCTTCAACTACATGGGGCATCTCCCTTATTATCTCTTTCCTTACTCTGGGATTTCTCCTGGACTTCATGTAACTTACTGGCCTGGTTTTGACCATGTCGCATTCAAGCAGCTGTCACTCAATGGTTGTGGGTTTTATTTCTCCCTTTTGGAGCTTGAAACATTCCCCATAATTCCGCACTTCTGCAGATTTGTGCGGTCAGACATTGGCCTCTTTTGCTGGCTAACACTTTGTAGCCAACCAAATCATTTCCAAGGAAGAAATAAGTTCCTGCCATTAGTGGTTCAGAGACAATTTCTACCTTGACAGGGCCTGAAGCAAGTTCACACTTTAGGTGGACCCTCTGGAGGAGTGCAAACACAGAGCCTTCTCCCACTCTACTGACCAGGCCTGTGGCCTTCAGGGAGAACTCAGTGGGGTGGGAATTGGAGTGGGGTGGTGGGAGGTATGGTTGGTTTAGGTTTCCCTTAAACATTAAGGACTGAGCGGCCCCTGTGTCCCGGAGAAGTGCAACAGACTTGCTCACACTTAGAGATGGGTAGGGGGGCACTGATCCTGAAAGGACAAAGCTCCAGAAGTCCTCTGGGAGTTTGTCCAACTCAGACACCCATAATGCGCTGTCTTCCGAGGGGTAAATTTCTGTGGTGAGAGTTACTGTCTGCTCTAATGCACTACCCACTGGGGAGTCCTTTAGGAGACTATTCATAATAAGCCCTATTAGACTTACAGGTGTTCCTCTTAATTTACAGCACTCAGGTCTGAAATGGCCTATGTTATATCAATGGGAACACAATGATCTCGGAGTGCTTTCCTTTTGGGCTGCAGAAGGACTCCTCTCACCCTCTTTTGTGTTTTCTTTACAGGGTGTGGGAGCTTGCCTATCTAGATCACCATGCTTATCTTCCCAATGTTCATGGGGATGGTTTACGAAGGGTCTGCATGTGTTGACAGGCCTATGGGTGAGATTGTAGCTGTCACAATGACTGCAGCATCTCTGGCTGTGAGGATTTTCTGTTCCTCTGAGTGCTTAAGTTGGAGAGTAAAAGCAGGGTTTAAACTCCAACAATATCAGCTCACAAAACTTCTCATAGATGCATGGAATCTTCATGAATCAGACCCATCGATCGAACGCAATTTGTTTCAGCTGTTCGAATTTGTATGGATTTCTCATGAATCTTCCAGAATTGTTTGTGGTTTGCCTCTGGGATTAACCCGTAGGCACTTAGGATAGCAGCCTTTGTCTGCTCATAGTTCAAAAACACAGCATTTAGCAAATGCCTTGGGCACTGACTGACTGGTGTCCTTGAATTAAAAATGTCCAAATATTTGGTGGCCATTTTCACTGTCCTGTTACTGTCTCAAAAGTGGCAAAAAAAGACTCCACATCACTTCCTTTAGGAGTGGATTCGAGAATGAATCTAGCATATTGAAGAGGGTCGTTCTGAGTTAGGAAGATAGGGGGTGCTACAGAGTAGCGAGAGATTTTCTCGCCCAGCTTCTTGCTGTCCAGGCTCTCTCCCTTTGAACTGCCAGCTTGATTTCCGATTTTTGAAGCTGATATTCTCTCCCTCCTATTTCAAAAAATCTGAGCGGTAGTTTGAGTTTTTTCAGCTCAGATTTGGCTATGGAGTAGTTTCAGAATCCTCATTGAATTCTACATCTATCTGTTCTATCGGATACATAAGATCTAGCTGTTTTACCCACAACTGGATATGTTCACTTATCTTCACTTTTCTTAGTAACTTTAAATATACCTCCCTAGCTACAGCTTTCCATTGCTCTGTGCTAAGGGATGCTGATGTTTCACCACTTAAATTTCCTTGCAGAACCCATATCTGAGCATCTGGTAGTGCAGTTGTTAGCACTGCTGCCTCACAACACCAGGGACCTGGGTTCGACTCCTGGCTTGGGTCACTCTGTGGAGTCTGCATGTTCTGTCTGTGTCTGTGTGGGTTTCCTTCCACCATCCAAAAGACATGCTGGTTAGGTGCATTAGCCATGCTAAATTTTCCCTCAGTGTACCTGAACAGGCACCAGAGTGTGGCGACTATGGGATTTTCACAGTGGTTTCGTTGTGGTGCTAATATAAGGCTACATGTGACACTAAGAAATAAACTTTAAAAGTGGCCATTTTTTATTGTTTGGCAAAAAGAATTTGCTGTGGTATATTACGATGTTTTAAAATTCATTCCACCCGCTAGGTTTGTTCCTTTTGATTTCCAATTGACTCCTTTAACTCAGATTCGCCTCACATGGACTCTGGTCACACTCAAATGGGTAAACAAGATTCAAGCTTTCAATTTCTGCTATGGATAGGAGGGAGTCATTTAAATAGCACCAATTTCTTCTCTTATCACCTTTCCGCAAATATTTGATTTGTTTCCCTCTTTATAAGCAATGGTGTATTCCTCCAACCCCTCGATTTTGGTGTAATCCAGTTATCTATTAATAACCTGATAGCAAACTTGAGATAGGATGGACTCAAAAGGTTAGTTACTCACTACAGAATTCCCAGCTTCTGACCTGCCCTGTGCACAGTATTTATATAGATAGTCCTGTTAGCTTCATGTTCTCTGACTCAGTGATTGCACTGCCACTGAATGTCAAGGGGCGTTGGTTAGATTTTCCCTTGTTGGAGATGGCCATTGCCTGACACTTGGGAGGTGTGAATGCTCCCTGTCACTTGTCATCTCAAGCTTGAGTATTGTTCAGTCTTGCTGATCCTGGTAAAGAATGTTAATGTTTAAAGAACATCCAGTAATTAACCAATAGAACTATGCCACAAGATTTTATGTTTCTGAACAAAAACAAAAGCAGTTGTAAATGCAAAAAGGAATTACACAAAACAAGCGCCACTGTAAGACCATAAGACAATAGAACATTGGAGCAGAAATAGGCCATTTGGCTCATCAAGTCTGTTCTGCCAGTCAATGAGATCATGAATGATCTAATGTGATAATCCTCAATTCCACTTTTCCACTTTATCCCCATGACCTTTGATTCCCTTATTGATTAAAAATTAAAAATTTATTTAAAAATCTGAATATCTCGTCCTTGAACAAATTTATTGACCCAGACCTCTCTGGTAAAGAATTCCACAAATTCATTACCTTCTGAGAAGAAATTCCTCTTCATCTCTGTGTTAATTAGGAGAATCCTTGTTCTGAGCTTATGCCCTCTCGTCCTAAACTCTCTGACGAGGGAAAACAGCCTCTCAGCATCTACCTTGTCAATCCCTCTGAGAATCCTTTATGTCTCAGTAAGGTCACCTCTCATTCTTCTAAACTCCAATTTGTAAAGACTCAATCTACTCAACTTCTCATAAGAAAATCCCTCCATAACCAGGATCAATCTCGTGAACCTTCACTGGACTGCCTCAAATGCCATTATATCTTTTCTTAGGTGAGGTGGCCAAAACTATTCCAGGTGCATATTCCACGTGTGGCCTAACTAGTGCTTTGTGTAGTTTTAGTAAGAGTTTCCTATTTTTATATGCCGTTTGCTTTGAAATATAGGCCAGCATTTGCCTTCCCTATTACCTGCTGAATTTGCATGCTAGTTATTTGTGATTTATACATGAAGACCCCTAAATCCCCCATGCAGCAGTTTTCTACAGTCTTTCTCCATTTAAGTAATATTCAGTTGCTTTATTCTTCCATGAAAGTGCATAAATTCACATTTGCCTACATTATATTCCATCTGCGAGGTTTTTGTGCATTCGCTTAATCCTTTCTATAATCTCTTTGTGTCATCCTTACCACTTGCCTTCCCACCTATTTTTGTGTCATCTGCAAATATGGTAATAGTAAATTCACTTCCGTTGTGCAAGTCATTAATATATATTGTAAGTAATTGTGGCCCCAGCATTGGCCCCTTGTTAAGGAAGGATGTAAATGCATTGGAAGTAGTTCAAAGGAGGTCTATTAGACTAATACCTGGAATGGGAGCATTGTCTTCTGAGAAAAAGTTGGGCAGGGTAGGCTTGTATCCATTGGAGTTTAGAGGAATAAGAGGCGACTTGATTGAAACATGAGATCCTAAGGAGCATTGACAGGGTGGATGTAGAGTGGATGTTTCATTTTGTGGGAGAATTGAGAACTAGTGATCAATGTTTAAGAATAGGGGATCATCAGTTTAAAACAATTGAGATTATTTTTCTCTCAGAGGGTTGTGAGTCTTTGGATCCCTCTTCCTCAGAGAATGGTGTGAACAAAGTTTTTGGATATTTTAAAGCAGAGCTTGGCAGAGTGGCAAAAACAGGTGAGAGGAAACCTGTTTTGGAGGAGCTGGAGCAATGAGCACATTGAGCATTGAATGCAGAGGCCTGTCTTACTGGTTTCCCCAGTAGATTGCATTCAATACTTAACAACTTCCAGGAAATATAACATGAGATCTTCAAATAAAAAAAGTCTTCAGCAGACCTGCAGATCTATTCATATATTCTAATCTGTTCACTTCATTTATCATAAATGAAGGGTGCAATTCTCTCAAAAAGTTCCTAAGTGCTGTCCCCAGTGGGAAAAGCAATGAGATTCCCACTGGCTGGGTCGGCATGATCTAGATCGCAACCCACCAAAAAATATCATTTTCTGGAGCTTGGAGAGATGCCCGCCAGGAGAAAGGTGTGCAGGACTTAAAGATGCCAGCAAGGCCGCTTTTTAGAGATTGGAGTGCCAATTTTAAAGGGTGCCCTGATCTCCAGACAACTCTTCAGCCCCCCCCCCACCCCCTCTCCCTGGCGGAGACCCCTTCCCAACTCGCAGCCCCAACTCCCCCCCCCCTTCCCCCCCCAAATGAACAGCACTCCACTACATGCTTGCCAAAAGCCCCTGCTTTCAGGACAGCCCCTTTCAGGCGAATCCTTTGGCAGTGCCAACCTGACACTGCCCCTGGCACCCCAGCAGCGCCAACCTGGAAATGCCAAGGTGCGAGGGCACAGTGCCAGAGTGTCAGAGGCAGTGCCAGGGTTCCAGGTGGCAGTGCCAGATCACTGCCCAGCCATGTCACTGACCACCCAGAGGTTGCATTGTCTCTAAGCCCTCCCATCATGGTCATCACATATGGTCTTTGTATTTGAGACCAGTGTGATTCCTGCCACCTTCACATTGTGCTAGTGAATGACTGGACTCTGGGAGCCAGATGAATATGGCTCAAACTTGTATCAGCATCTTTAAATACCAGTTTAAATATGCTATTCTGGTTCACACCCTAATCTGAACCAGATTATTTCATTAGCTGGCAGGAGAATCCCAAAAGGGGTTCTTCTCATTGTACATCATATTATGGCTCAACATTTGAGATTCTCCAGTCATAACACAATTTGTGCCTGTACCTGCAAGGCCAGAAAATTCCCCCCAAAGTGAAGTGCATTGCTAGATGATCTTTCTTGACTAATTAACACGAGGGAGAGAGGAACAGAGAGTGCCATGCCATGCAGAGTTCTACAAAACCTGCTCGGCTAGCTGCTCACCAGAAATCAAAGAATGAAAGGAAAACCTTGCATTTATCCACTATGGAAGAGATAGAATCTGTGGATGGAGGAGAAACTCTGTTCTTCCTGCACCTGCTTCTCCTTCAATCATTACTCTGCGGTAGGTTCCTACTCTCAGATACTGGCAGTTTAACTGACTGTAGGAAGGAGATTAAATGAAGAGTTCCAGGGTTTTGGTCACATTGACTGCAAAAGGCAACACTGTGCTTGTTGGTGTGGTCTCTTACAGCGCTTGAGGCAATAGTGACACATTTTGTTAAAGTGTCCTTGGCAAAGCTCATGCACTGTTCCTCAGAAAAATTGCAGCTTTGTTTCTCTGCTGAGACTATAAACACTGTTGGAAGAGTAAAGATTCCTCAGCCATATCCTCTGCAACTCTTTTTGCTCTTTTCTTCTGCTGTTGCTCCTTCTACTGCTAGAGTGGAATGGGCAAATGAGACGGAGTACAGGAAGGTGGTAGAGAATCTGGTGAAATGGGGCAACAACAATTTTTCCATCAATGTTGATAAAATGAAGGAGATAAGTCATCAATTTCAGGAAGTGTAGTGGAGGGCACGGTCCTGTCTGCATCAACGTTGGTGAAGTGGAAATGGTCGAGAGCTTCAAGTTTCCAGGTGTCCAGGTCACTGGCAACCTGTCCTGGTCCCAAGTCAATGCTATAGTTAAAAAAGTCCACTAACACCTCTTCTTTCTCAGGAGGCAAAGCAAATTTTAAGATGCCTGCTACGATTCTCACCATTTTTACTGATGCACTATGGAAAACATACTTTCCAGACGTATCACAGCTTGGTATGCCTCCTGCTCTGACCATGACTATAAAAGGTTGTGAACTTAGCCTAGTCCTTCACGCAAACCAGCCTCCCATTCATTGATTCTGTATATACTTCTCGCCGCCTTGGAAAAGCAGCCAGCATAATCAAGGACCCTGGATGATGATACAAAGATATGTGGAGGGACAAATAGTATTGAGGAAGTAGGAGGGCTGCAAAAGAACTTGGACAGGTTAGGAGAGTGGACAAAGAAGTGGCAAATGGAATACAATGTGGAAAAGTGTGAGGTAATGCACTTTCCCATTTAGAAAATAGTCTACGCCACCACTCCTTCTTCCAAAGTGTGAGGTAATGCACTTTGGAAGAAGGAATGGTGGCATAGACTATTTTCTAAATGGGAAAGTGCTTAGGAAATCAGAAACACAAAGGGACTTGGGACTCCTTGTTCAAGATTCTCTTAAGGTTAATGTACAGGTTCGTCCAGCAGTTAGGAAGGCAAATGCAATGTTAGCATTCATGTTGAGAGGGCTAGAATACAAGAGCAGGGATGTACTTCTGAGGCTGTATAAGGCTCTGGTTAGACATCATTTGGAGTATTAGGAACAGTTTTTGGGCCCCATTTGAAAAGGAAAGATGTACTGGCCTTGGAAAGGTTCCAGGGGAGGTTCACACTAATACTCCCTGGAATGAAGACCTTGTCATATGAGCAACGGTTGAGGACTCTGGGTCTGTACTCATTGGAGTTTAGAAGGATGAGGCGGGGGGAGGTGGTGATCTTATTGAAACTTACAGGATACTGCAAGGCCTGGATAGAGTGGCTGTGGAGAGGATGTTTCCCCCAGTAGGAAAAACTAGAACCAGAGGGCACAACCTCAGGCTAAAGGGACAATCCTTTAAAACAGAGATGTGGAGGAATTTCTTCAGCCAGAGAGTGGTGAATCTGTGGAACTCTTTGCCACAGAAGGCTGTGGAGGCCAGGTCATTGGGTCTTTAAGACACAGGTAGATAGGTTCTTGATCAATAAAGGGGATCAGGGGTTATGGGGAAAAGGCAGGAGAATCAGGATGAGAAAAATATCAGCCATGATTGAATGGCGGAGCAGACTCGATGGGCCGAGTGAACTCATTCTGCTCCTATGTCCTCTGACCTTACGGTTTTATGGACATACTCTTTTCCATCTTCTTTTGCCAGGAAAAAGATACAAAAGTCTGAGATCACATGCCAACCAACTCAAGAACAATTTTTTTCCCTGCTGCCATCAGTCTTTTGAATGGATCTACCTTATATTAAGTTGGCTTTCTCTACACACTGGCTGTGACTGTAACACTACATTCTGCACCCTCTCCTTTCCTTCTCCCCATATGAATGGTATGCTTTGTTTGTATAGCACACAAGAAACAATACTTTTCACTGTTTATCAATACATGTGACAATAATAAATCAAATCAAATCAAATCTTTTTGTAAGCAATAGCTATCCACTACAAGTTTCATTGTATTGATTGTAATTTGAATATTGCTAAAAAGAGAGAGGGTGTTGAAGCTTTTCTCTTTGCACTCATCAACTTGATCATGATATTGCTCAATCGTGTGGTAGGCAGAACTAGCCTGACGGCAATATCCTGTAAGTGGAAAATACTACTTGTGCAGCTACTGCATTGTAGTAGTGTGAAATGATTTGCTTAACACAATTGAACATGGTCATTTATGAACTCAGGGTTGGTGGAATATTAGGATATGGGCTGTTCATCCTAAAGATGTAGCTGATTGAATCAAACAGCAGATTCCTTCAGTTGTTTGGAATATAGCCAATCAGCCTGCATTTGCAAAACCCCAAACAAAACATCTATTCTTCAATGTGATTCAGTGACTGGAAAGCACTTGCTGAACAATCCTCAGTCTTCTATTAGCTCTAACTAACAACCAGTTTAAGGTAATCAGTCAAGCTTGTAGCATGGCTCATTTATGCTTGCTAGATGTGACATGTATTCATACACAGGAACCCATTTCTGCAAACAATAGGGATATGTCCAAGTCTTGCACCATTTTTGAATTATCAGGAGCTTAGGGGAGCCAATAGTTTTCTGTTGCTTTTTGCATGGCAATACCTCAGCCAATCGGAGTTGACTTGCCAACCAGTCAATGCTTTTTCACCCTGTGTATAAATTGTTGCGATCATTTGAAATTCTTGTATTTGTCCTGATGAGTGTAAGATGAAAGCTGCAGCAACATGTCTTTCAACCATATTCAAGTCCTGCGCTGCCAAATGAGTTATTGCAATTTCTTTTAAGACTTGTGCTTCACAAACGCCATCCACACCCTAATCAAACCTGAAAGGGCTGTTAATCAATGAAACAAAAACAAGAAACATTAGTGTCATTAGATGACTTACATCCAAAGAGAATGAAATTAGGTGTGGTCCCACATTCCCGGTAATAGGGGAGACATTTAGTTTCAAGTAAAATTCTATTTTCGTTCTGAATAATTAACTTGAAACCATGTAACAAAAACATAACAATGGGCAGATTGGTATGAGAATTAAAACCGTAACATGAGCCGGAATTCTTTGGCCATTAGCGCCAGTGGGATTCTCCAGTCCAGCCGGCAGCGCACACCCACATGTGGGTTTCCTGCTGATGTGGGGGTGACATCAATGGGAATTTTCATTGAAAGTGGCAGGATCAAAGAATCCCACTACTAGCAAACAGCACGCCATCTCCTGCCAGCGGGGAACACATGGCTGGATGGCTGGAGTATTTCACCCATGGTACTCTTCTCAGTTGGTAATGAGCTGCCCTTGTTCAATGACACTGGATTAGAATTAATTTTTTTCAAAGTTTAATTGATAAATACATCTATGGATGTTAAATTGATAAATAAATTTGCATCTCTTTTATATCTATTACTGATTTGCATGTCCCTACCATGACCAATTACAACAAGACCCTTAGCTGCAATTTTTAATAATAAATCAAATCAAAAATCAGAGTAAAGGGAGACTCACATCTCCTGAACAAAAGAGAGCTGCCAGTTGAACAGCTTTTCTTCAAACAGATTTGACTAATTTCTGTCAGTTTTGTCATACTTATAGATACGTTTCAAAATTGAATCTATTTAAATTTTGTTATTATTAGATTGGTGAAGGGGGTATCTGGTGTTTTTTATTCCCTCAATTAATCCATTGACCTGTGTGCTATGAACTTATTAAGATCAAACAATTGATTAGATAGTCACTGAAATATAATATTTACACAATTGTGGAATGATAGTAGATAGACTTTTCTTCCTATGCTGCACTATTTTCAGGTGGCACTAGGCAGTGGGAAAACTAGGTCATAGAGGTTTACAGCATGGAAACAGGCCCTTTAGCCCAACTTGTCCATGCTGCCATTTTTTTTAAAAACCTCTAAGCTAATTCCAATTGCCCGCATTTGGCCCATATCCCTCCTTGCCCATCACACTCGTGTAACTATCTAAATGCTTTTTAAAAGACAAAATTGTACCCGCTTCTACTACTATCTCTGGCAGCTTGTTCCAGACACTCACCACCCTCTGTGAAAAAATTGCCCCACTGGACACTTTTGTATCTCTGCCCTCTCACCTTAAACCTATGCCCTCTAGTTTTACACTCTTCTACCTTTGGGAAAAGATATTGACTATCTAGATAATCTATGCCCCTCATTATTTTATAGACCCCTGTAAGATCACCCCTCAGGCTCCTACGCTCGGGAGAAAAAAGTCCCAGTCTATTCAGCCTCTCCTTGTAACTCAATTCATCCAGTCCCAGTAGCATCCTAATAAATCTTTTCTGCACTCTTTCTAGTTTGATAATATCCTTTCTATAACAGGGTGACCAGAATTGCACACAGTATTCCAAGTGTGGCCTCACCAATGTCCTTTACAATTCAACAAGACATTCCGACTCCTGTATTCAACATTCTGACTGATTAAACTAAGCATGCCGAATGGCTTCTTTACCACTCTGTCCACCTGTGACTCCACTTTCAAGGAGCAATGAACATGTACCCCTAGATCTCTTTGTTCTGTAACTCTCTACCATTAACCAAATAAGTCCTGCCCTGGTTAAACTAGAAAGAGTGCAGAAAAGATTTACCAGGATGCTACCAGGACTTGATGGATTGAATTACAAGGAGAGGCTGAATACCCTGGGACTTTTTTCTCTGGCATGTAGGAGGCTGAGGGGTGAGCTTATAGAGACCTATTAAATAATGAGGGGCATAGACAAGGTAGATAGTCAATATCTTTTCCCAGTGATAGGGGAGTCTAAAACTAGTGGGCATAGATTTAAGGTGGGAGGGGAGAGAGACAGAAGTGTCCAGTGGGGCAATTTTTTTTACACAGAGGGTGGTGAGTCTCTGGAACAAGTTGCCAGAGGTAGTAATAGAGGCAGGTACAATTTTATTTTTTAGATAATTACATGTGTATGATGTGTATAGAGAGATATGGGCCAAATGCGGGCAATTGGGATTAGTTTAGGGGTTTTAAAAACAAAGGCGGCATGGACAAGTTGGGCCGAAGGGCCTGTTACTATGCTGTAAACCTCTATGACTCTATGACCTCTCTGTGATTCAATCTACCAAAATGTATCACCTCGCATTTGTCTAAATTAAACTCCATCTGCCATTCGTCAGCCCATTGGCCCAATCAATCAAGATCCTGTTGCAATTGGAGATAACTTTCTTCACTGTCATCAATCTAGGTGAGTCCCATTAAACAGATTTATTCTCTTTTCTCTTTTTTTCCATGTTGTTCCTAAGATCCCTAAGCATCCATCCAAATGTAAGTAGACAGATTTAAATGAGGATACAACATTTTGGCATTTCTGTGATTACCTGCAAAATATGCAGGATGTAACTTATACTTGTGTATAACAGGTACCCAATGTTGATATTTGCTACAGAAAGAAAAAAAACTAAGTTTAAAACTCTATGAAAAATAAAACATTTTTATAATCCTTACTTTTGAACTGTTTTGAACTTTTTCCTGCTTCTGAATACTGCTATCATTTCTATGTCCTTGCCTTCTGCTGCAGCGCTTCCAAATTTTCCCAGCTCCATTCTGGAGAAGGTAGAATGGGATTTGCTTTGAAAATATTCCTGTATTCTTTCGAAGAAGATAAGGAAAAGAAATGGAGACATTTTAAGCTATTCAGGTTTACTACAGGATAATTATGATACTTTTACTTTTGAACATAGAGATCAAGGTGCTGCTGCCACCAGTTGACCCAATATTAGTGCCCACAAAGGCTGCACTTCATAAAGGAAGCATCAATAATTTATATTACGTTGTGCAACCTGACCTGCAGCTCATCCCCACTTCTAACTCCACACTTTGAATGAGTTGAAAGACGACCACTACCCTAATATTTTATGCTATAAGTCATTGCAGGCTACTTCAAGAGGCTTGAGTAAAATTGGTCAATCGAACATGAACTATCTATGTTTTATGTCTCATCCTGTGTCTCCCTCTGGTTCATCATTGTTGTATATTAGAGTTCATAGAATAGAATCATATAATCCCTACAGTGCAGAAGGAGGCCATTCAGCCCATCGAGTCTGCACTGACTCTCCAACAGAGCATCTCACCCAGGCCCTATCCTCATAAACCCACAAATCTAGCCCCTTAATTCTCCTTAACCAATATATCTTGGAGCACTGAGGAGAAATTTTGCATGGCCAATCCACCTAAACTGCATATCTTTCGACTGTGGGAGTAAACCGGACCACCCGGAGGAAACCCACGCAGGCAGGGAGACAAGGTGCAAACTCCAAACAGCCAGTCATTCAAGGCCAAAATTGAACTCACGTCTCTGGCACCATGAAGAAGCAGTGTTAACCACTGTACCACCATATGTCACATAGTCCCTTTAAGGGTTTGGCCTTGTGGTAAGTCCGTGACATCATTGGCTACTTTGCAGGCTTTATTCAGTCTCGATCCAGCAACTGTGGAATAAACAGCTACCTAACAGACCAGTTCTGTTGTTACATCCAAGGCCCATGTGCTATCATTTTCTATTCTTTTATCCTGCAACAATTGCTACATATAACAATCATCTAATGCTGTCAGGTGTCTCAGCTGTTTTGCATGGCGAGGTGAATGAAGAGCTGGCAGGTCAGTCTCATATTTTGTCCTTCTTCCTGTGTGAGATCTAGAGGAGCAGAAAGGTTAGAATGGATTGCTAAGAAGTAGATTTAATGTGCAGAAGGAGAGACCAGAAGTTTCAGGGTGTAGTTGAATGGAATGTCATGATGAACCTCTAGCTGTCACTTGTCTCCTACTTTCACATCTTCAACTCCTTCCATTTGCTGCACATGCTGCGCTTGAACTCTTGGGTACCTGATAATTCAATTCGGTAGAAAAGTACAATCTTCCCTTGTTGGTGCCTGGTGTCTTCATTTATTTTCAGACATTTAAATCTGCAGTAGCACAAAATTTCCTGACCTCTCCAAACTGATAGTAACCAGCATCCAATAGAAGGGTGGGGTTAGGGGGGTGGTGGGGATTACCACTGGGAACCCACCTTCATTCTATGAATTAATATAAATCTGGAACATTTGTTAGGATCAATGTTCACTCAGATGTACAGAAGTCCCATCACTGAACACATGATGATTATTCCGCTGGTGAAGGAGATTTAGAATAATAATCTCACCCCAGTTCTTCTGTTATTGCAAAATCAGGCTCGAGTGTCTGTGAATGGAGATATCTCAACAAGATAGCTTGGAGGTCAGGTGCCCAATCTATGCAAAGAGAAAACCTCCATGGGTTTTTCACCGCCTCACAGCCAATTAATTATTCTTTTGTATATTGATCTTTTATTATGTTTGCAAATGCAGCAGCAAAATTGCAGATTGCAAGGTTGCCTCACAGCACCAGGGACATGGGTTCAATTCCAGCCTCGGGTGACTGACAGTGAAGTTTGCACTTTCCCCCTGTGCTTTCGTGGGTTTCCTCCTGGTATTTTGGTTTACTCCCACAGTCCAAAGATGTGCAAAGTTGATTGGCCGTGTAAAATTGCCGTTCGTGTCAAGGGAATTAACAGGTTAAATGTGTGGAGTTAAGGGGATAGGGCCTGGGTGGGCTTGTTGTTGGTGCATGTTTGATGGGCTGAATGGCCTCTTTCTGTACTGAATCTATGAACGGTGAAATAAATGGCTAGTTGATTGTGTTGAGGGGTTTGTGGAGGTTTAAATGTTAGTCAGGGCAAGGTGAAGTTTTTTCCAAATCTTCTATGAAGAAAAGCAAAGGATCATTCGCTTCTAACTGAGCAGGCAGATCTTGGTAACGTCCCATTGAAAAGACAGAGTGGCTACCAATAAGCACTGCCTCAGCTCTGAGCTGATGTGTCATCCCATGTGTTGGAGCCTTATGTCAGGATGGAAATCAATAACTAGTCGATATACTGGGCAGAGTTTTCCATGCTATCAGCCGCATGATTTTCAGTGGCAGAGAAGGTCCGCCATTGGCCAATCGCAGAATCTTCTGGTCCCACCATTGTCAACAGGGGTTCCCATTGGATGCACCCCTCACTGCCGTGAAACCCACAGCAGGGGTGCACCCTCGGTGGGACTGGAAGATCCAGCCAGAAATTTCCAGCTACAGGTACCACTACTGAGCTGCACTGCTATCATGGTCTTGTGTAGGTCTGAGAGCCAGGTAGAGACAGACCTAAAGCTGTTAGTTTCCATTTGAATTTCCAGGAAGTATAGTGGAGATGCTTCCTATTTAGTTCTGGTATCTGCAATTAATCTTTTGGTTTAAAGAGGCAAAATGATGAATTTTTAAACAGTGATCCAACTGTTTATTAAAACTTCAATGAACATTCCAATTGTGTTCTGCCATGTTAGGTTACATATTGTTTCTAAATCCAAAATGTGGGTTTTGCAATTTATTTGTTATACACATATAAATTTATATATCCCAGATACTTAAACGCAGTTCCTCTTGGAGCGTTTCCCCTTCGGGGTGTTTTATCCTGTCAAATAATGACATGTGATTGCATGATTTTTGCAAATGAATAATCTAGAATAGAAAAGATTAATCAGCATATTTTCACACTAAAATTCTGATTGAAGAAACATACATTTTCACAGTTGTGATGACTGAAAGGAATAAATTACAGGTAACCCAGCAGGGAAACTATCTTCCTCTGGGGAGAGTAGACACTGTGAACCGTCGAGATGATAAACTAAAGATGTTGGCTGAGATCTAATGACCCTGTTAGTGGTGGGTGCAAATTCCGTAATGGCTGCTAAATCTGGCGAGGGGCCGGGAATGGGATTTGCAGCGGTGAGATCGCAGTTTCAAATCATCCACATCCTCTCCCTGCCAGTGACGCAATCAGGTTCACATCCGGAAAGGCCATGAACCTGATTTCCATATGCTTTGGTAAATTTAAATGTAATTACTTGACACTGTTGCTTCTGCCCATGATGCATCTCCCAATGGCATGACGTTATACCGGCGCAAATCACTATTGGTTTTCAAAAGCGAAAAGCAATTATGATGACCATGCAGGAGCATAGAGTGCCAGTAGGGCCAGGGGGTTGAAGGTCAAGGCTAGGCTTTGCCTTCTGATCCACTGACAATGCCTCCTAGGAGCAATACCAAGGGACAGTGCCAAGGGGACTCTAGCAGGAGGGATTACCCTCCTTCAATGGGGGGGGAGGGAGGGTTCCCCTTATGTTTGGTAGGACGGGAGGGGGGGAAGAGTCCCATGCTGCTGAAGAGAGAGGGGAGTGCCCTGATGGCTTTGTGGGGGGTGGGGGGGGGGTGGTGGTGGGTGGGAATGCCCCAGTGTTGGCACTGAGCTGTGGGGTTCCCTGATGCATTGCGGGGGGGACCAGATCTCCATGTGGGGTGGGGGGAATCTTCATGTCCGTGGGGAGGAGAAGGGGGACCTTAAATTTATCCTTGAGATTGAGGCTCCATTTAAAATGGGAATCTCAGATGCCTGGTTCTTCTGGTGTGTTTAGGCTCTGCGCCTCCAGCTGGCTGTGTGATCCTCACCAGCACTTCGAAATTGCAGAGTGCTGTGAAATGAGGTGAGAAAATGCAGCTGTTTCACACAGTTTTTTTTGCCTGATCCAACGTTCTGATTTTCCCGTCATGTATCAGGATCTGACTGAAAACCAATGTGTTCTCTCCAGTTGCTCAGCTGAGTTTTCAGATCAGATGCTCTGGCGTTTTGACAGAAAAAATCAGGGGGCTCTACAGAGATGGGGTGCTATCTTTAAAGGACATCCCAATCAGCAAAGAGTTAGCTTTTTTCCAGTGCCCACCCACCCTCTCCAGCCTGACCCCTGAAGACCCCCCACTGTGCAATCTCTGGGGGAAGGGGGGTTGGTGGGGGCAGTGCCCCCTCACAGCGCAATCGCTGGGGATCCCCCCATCACCACACAGCGCAATCACTGAGGGCTCCCTCCCTCTACCCCCACAAACAATCACAGCGCAATCATTAGGGAGTCCTTTCCCCGCCTCACAGTGCAATCACCAGAGATTCTCCCACCACCACACACCCCACCATCACACAACACAAACACTGGGGGATTTCCCCCCCTCCCAACCACCACCATTCAGCACTATCACCAGAGGCTCTCCCCCTCGCGCATAGTGCAATAATTGGATGCTCCCCATCAACACACATACAGGTTGGCAAAAGCTGGAACTTCCAGAGTAGCAATGCCGGCAGGCATGTCCCTCTCTCACCGCACCCTATACTTACCTTGGTGCCCCAGACGGAATTCCCTTGACTCCTTCCCATCCTCTCAGAGATGATGTGAAGCTTACCGATGTGACACATTTCCCAATCCTCGTGATATTTTCTTGCCATTCTCGCTGGCAATAAAAACGGGTTCAAATTCATCCCCTGTGTTAGTTTATGAGCTAATAATTTTCCAACGAAGCCTAAACTAGGTATGGAAATGTAATTTTCAAAAGGGAATTGAATAAATACTTGAAGGGAAATGTACAGAGCTGTTGGGAGACAGGAGCAGAGTGGGACATAGAAACAAAAATAACTAGAAGCAGGGGCAGGCCATTTGGCCCTTCGAGCCTGCTCTGCCATTCATCTTGATCATGACTGAATTCAATATCCTGATCCTACCTTTCCCCCATATCCCTTGATCCCTTTAGCCCCAAGGGCTATATCTATAGAAACATAGAAATTGGATCATAATGCATAGATCTGATGGGCTGAATGGCCTCTTTTTCTGTTGTCTGATACCATTAAATTCTGGACCTGAGGTCGATTGATTCCATTTTATACAGCATATTGGAGCATTTTAAATTGCAATCTTTTGAAGGTATTTCTAAAGCCTTTGAAAACAAGTGAAATGTTCTTCTCCCTGAGGGAAGAAGTGATTGCTTTGAGTTTCATCGGTAAAGGAAAACAGCATGAAATTGAAATATATTATGTTTTTCGATATCGATTGTACAATCATTGCTAAGGTTTTGAATGCCCATGTTTTGAATCAGTGATAGATTGTCATACACAGCTGAAACATGTATTATGTCAGGGCGTTCTACTGAGAACAATTTGTTCCATATTGAAAAACCTTCGCCGGAAACCTTTGACCTTGCCTGTGGCTGGGATTCTCCGATTCCGCTGTGGTGACTGGAGTTGTGGCTGAGTTCCGAATTCTCTGTTCTCGCTGGCAATGGTGGCAGGGTGAATGAGATTGTAATATCCATCCACTTCACTTATAATTTCCAATCACTGTTTTCCCAACCTATTGTCCCATCTTGAACGGAAATCAATAGAAAAACTGGCGATGTGGTGTAAATAACATTTCTCCAAGGTTTCTTGTGATCTTCCACCAAAGTTTCAAGCTTGGGAGTATATTGAGTATATTGTGCAGGCAATTTGGGGGTGGCTCTGATGTAAAGTGATCCTGACTCGAAATGTTGGCTCTATTCTTTCTCCACAGATGCTGTCAGATCTGCTGAGATTTTCCAACATTTTCTGTTTCTGTTTCAGCTTCCAGCATCTGCAATGATTTGCTTAGGGATGAATTTGTTCTTTCAGCTAAACTCTGGGAAAACTGCAATATCAGTGTTGAGGAAAGGGAGGGCTAAAACTAGCTTTGTTTATTTTGCATAATTTCCCCTCAATTGTATTAAAGTGCCAGAGATTTTGTTTGAGGTTGGATGAACAACATTAAGCACTGAGGTTGCAGAAAAACATTAGGGGCTGGATTTTCCTTCCGGATAATAATTCCACTGGTCTGTTCTGAGGGGAAGGTCTTCCCATTTCCATTCTGATCTCAGCTGTGAACCTGACCCATTTCCATAAGTCAGATCATTAAACATGAGTGTTACATTTTCCAGTCCTTCCAGCCAGTGGGATCTTCCAGTCTCACTGAAGCAGACCCCCCTACATTGGGCTACTCGGTGGTGTAGCCAGTGAGCAACACAAAGGGCCATTGGCTTCAGCAGGACCAGAAGATATCACTGGCAGCCAATGATGAGCCACTCCCATCGCTGGAACCCCACTATGGGTGGGGCTGGAAAATCCCAGCAGCAGAGTGATCTCCACTGTGAGAGGGAGCATGTAACTGCACAGTAGAAAATTCATTGGATCAGCGGTTGAATAATCACTTTACCACCCAAAAGAATTGGAGGGACATTTAAATAGTGCAAAGCATTGTGAAGATCAAACCCAAATTTCAATCTCGTGGGCCAGAATGAACCGATATTGATAAAATTAGTTGTAGGGTGCCTTGAGGGAGAATAATGTCAAGGAACAGATTCTTTCCGGGGGCAGGGTGGGGGAAGCAAAGCAGTATACTTTAGCAGTATACTTTCAACAGGCAGTTGTCAAGAAGCAGCTGGCTGGAATCCCTCTATAGGGGGAGGGTAAAGGACATCTCTATCAGCGAATTTAAGGGCAGGATGCTGAGGTCAGTTTCCTGGCCCAGCTCCCATGCTCTACCCCAAAAAAACCATTTCATTCTTGACAGTTCACCAGAGGAAAAACTAGCTCTATTTCTCTCCACAACAACAAAACAGAGGAAATCACACAAAGAACAACAAAACAGAGGAAATCACACAAAGAACAAAGAACAGTACAGCACAGGAACAGGCCCTTTGGCCTTTCAAGCCTATGCTCTCTTGCGCCCAACTAGGCCATTCATTTGTATCCCTCTATTCCCAGCCTGTTCATGTGGCTATCTAGATAACTGCTCTGCTTACTTTTATCTTGCTAGAATATTTCTTATAGAATTACCATGCCGTTGTTAGGATGATCCAGGTTCGAGGGAAAATGTAAATAGAAAGGATTTGATGACTGAACATGTGCAGGCAAATAAAGCCGGAGTGCTTCGAGAAAGAAGTTCTGGGTTCGGATGAATGTCAATTGTTAAGTTATCAAATGTTGAAATGAAAGAAGGGGCAGTATGGTGGCACGGTGGAACCTCACATTTTTGTATAATCAGTGTTTCTATTAATAACCCCACAGTAAAGTCAAGATAAGATGAACTCAAAGGGTTAATTTATTTATACAAACTCAAAATGCAGGTAGAAGAGCTCACAATGTCACATCCATACTCAAAGCAGCAAAGAGAGGGTTAGAGAAAAGAAAGCTTTACAGTGCAGAGAACACAGTGTAAAGAAAATTGGTTCAGGTGAGTTCCAGAATCCGGAATCAAAATCCAGAGAGATATTCCTTCAACAAGTTTGATGGGCTGGAAACTGATGTTGCAGATTTCACTTTTCTGGTGTTATTGATCGCACAAGATGAGATAGGCATTGAGTGATGTATCTGTCTTGTTGGTGATGGCACAGAACAGAAACAGTGTAGATGGTGCCACGTGTTCAAGCTGGGACAATCTCCTTTCTGTATGGCTGCTAATCAGATGTTAAAGATCAGACTAAGCTGTACAGTTATGCAGGGCGATATTACTTGTTCCAAAAGCCAAAAGCCTATGTCACACGACCCCCATCTCTCCACCAGGTCTTCAACAAAGGAAGTGCATCCATTGTCTGGAATTCAGTTGGTGCAGAAGACTGCTAAATGTCCCAGCCATTGTGAGTTGAAAGAAGTGTTTGAGAGGCCTTTTGTCTTAGCAGACCCGCTGGATTATCAAATATAAATGGACATTGTAGACCTCTTCTTGAAGATGGGTTGTGCAATCTATAAGTGATCATTAGTTGCTCCTCAGAGATGGCGAGGTGTGAGTTTTCCCAAAACTGCAGTGGCTTCTTTTGTTCTGAGATCAGAGAAAGACATAGGTTCCATGATTTTGTGGATCTTGTTCAGACAACGTCTAGTTTTAAAATTTTGGAATAGTAATGAGTGTGTATGTTGTAAAAATGTACAGTGTAAGGTCTTATTTCATCACACTTTGAGCCTCCTCAATAAATTCAAATCATATGGACAGCATTTTGGAGTTCTTCATTTGCAATTCAGAGGCCAAAAAGCAGGCAGTATAGATAAAAATATGTCACAACGATGGAAAATGATAACTGAGTGAAACGAACCTATAACTTTACCAGTTGACCAAAAGCATATTGAGCTTTTTAAAGTGGACCTGCTTTTATGGAAAGTAGAGGAGAAGACATTGACCAAAGATGGATACCAGCTGTCACCTGATTTCTGGTATTGCAAGTGGCCACTTTTCTGGAAGGTTTCTATATAGCTTTGAGCTTCCTCTGAGCTTTTGCATGAAATTTCACACTTGAGAGTGTTTAGTCCATGTCCAACATCAAATTTTGAAAGGAATGCATAAAAATGCAAAGTCCTGGACTTTTAATCCAATGTAATTTTATTGAGACAATGGGATCTGCTACCCAGCCAGGTACACCCCATCAGACAGTCAAAACCCACCATGGAACATCAAATAACCCCATATTCTGATGGTTTCTACCATTTTGAAATGTGCCAAAAAGTTTCTGCATGAGAAGTTTCTGGATGTAACCAGATCCATGAGGTTTCACTCTTGACTCCTTGCTTCCATTCTTTCATCAGGTGTGCTTGGATGGCCTCTTGTGGAAATATATCCTCTCTCCTCCTGGACTAAGGCCTGTTGCACTGCAGCAAATAAACTGGGAGGCCTCTCCTTGGCCTGCTGTTCCACTGGAAATCCTAAGAAATACATTCTTTCATGTAGTTCATCAGGCAGCTTGAAGACATCTCCTCTTTAAGCCATGCATATGTCTGGAGCTCCTGCTGAGTGTGCAGTCAGTTAACAGCCAGTTTGATAGTTGTGCGCATCTCGCAATGAGCAATGTGCTCGTGTTTACATGCTGCCTGATTCACCTTGACTGGCTGTGAGACAATTGCGCACAGCAATCGCAGAGCCCGAAATCCAGTCTATCAAATTCTGAGCCCTATAACTTTTGAGTACATTCCTTGGAGTTCTTGACATATATCCAATTTCTTATGTAACAGCCTGGAAGTTGTCCCTGAGCAAACCAGCATCACGAATTTGGAAATACACACTCAGAACATTCAGTCATCTTCAACATTACTTGAGCTCCAACATGCTGGCACTGTGGTTAGCACTGCTGCCTCATAGTGGCAGGGACATGGACTTGGTTCCTGGTTTGGGTCACTGTCTGGACAGAGTCTACACATTCTCCCCGTGTCTGCTTGTGTTTCCTCCAGGTGCTCCACTTTTCTCCCACAGTCCGAAAGACATGCTAGTTTGGTGCATTGGCCATGGTAAGTCCTCTGTCAGTGTACTCGAACAAGCGCCAGTGTATGGCAACTAGGGGATTTTCACAGTAACTTCATTGCAGTGTTAATGTAAGCCTACTTGTGACACTAATAAATAAGACTTAATAAGCTTCAGTTCCACTGCATGGGTAAGAAGCAAATGGTGAGTGTAACAGACGATCAGCAGATACCTGCCATCCAGAAGTTCAATATAATTCCTTTCTCAGCCATAGTACTCAGAGATTCTGACTTTGCAATGCTATTTACAGAAGGAGAGTGCTAACCTGGCAATATTGAATGTTAGTTGAGCCCATGCAAATAACCCTTCTACGCTCTAGCTGGTAACCGTATCTGTGCTGTCATTAATGAACAACTGCCAGGCCTACATCCTGCAACATGGAGTATGAGGCAACTCCCAGGGCTTCTCTTGTGATACCCTCAGTGAAATAGACCCTCAGCCCGTTGTAGTTGTTCTCATAATCAGTCAGTCTGTTGCTTCAAGTGCCTTAGATTCCAAAATACAAATAGTTTTCCTTCAGCATGCTGGAGGAGCAGATTGAGTGAGCTCTGAGCAGCAACTCAAGTTTTCATTGCTGATCCCAGTTCTGTTCCTATGCTTATCATGGACGTATTGCAAGATTGTAGCAACAGTATATGTCTGAAAAGTTAAGATTGCAGGATTCTATCTTATCCATCCAACATCCATATGCATGTAACAGTAGATGCGTCAGAAAATGAGGCACAGGAAAGGCAAGTGGAATTGAGTTTGTTGTAGGGCTCCTCAGTTACCAGTGTAAGAAGTGTCAAGATCACTAGGGTGGAATGGTGACACTGTGGTTAGCATTGCTGCATCACGGCACCAGGGACCCAGGTTCAATTCCGGCCTTGGGTCACTGTCTGTGTGGAGTTTGCACGTTCTCCCCGTTTCTGAATGGGTTTCTCTGGGTGCTCCAGTTTCCTCCCACAGTCCAAAGAAGTGCGAGTTAGGCTGAGTGGCCATGCTAAATTGACCCTAGTGTCAGGGAATTAGCAGGGTAAAAATGTGGGATTACGGGAATAGGGCCTGGGTGGGATTATGGTTGATGCAGACCCAATGGGCCAAATGGCCTGCTTCTGCACTGTAGGAATTCAATGATTCTATGATCACAAACGACTCTTTAAACAAGCTAGTATATATACCTAGTCTACAGAGGAAGAAGTTAAGGGTTAGCTGAGATTTTAACATTAAATACATTAAACAACCACTTAAGTTCTTACAGATGTATGAAGAGAATAAATTACTCAATGCATCAACATTAAGGGGGAGTAAAATTTACTGATGTGAGAGGTGAAACACTGCAGTCAACAAGCTATGTAAGGGTCTTTAAAGGGCAGTTCATGGTGAGCGTCTATTGCACCAGCTTTTCTCATGTCTCCAGTTACTTTCTTGATTCTAGATATTTTTTCCAGCATGGTTAGACATCTTTGTACAATTATATGGAACATGCAGCAGATGATGGTACTTCTGGAGTCCCTAGAGTGCTGTTTCCTCATCTATCCAGACTTTTGAAGAGTTGCTCAATAATAATCCTGTGGTTCCACGGGCCTCATTGTGTGTGTGCTCTGCCTTTACCTTTAACTTCCACAAGTGCATCATGGATAAGGACTAGAACTCTTTTCTGTTCACGTAAGGCATCACATCATTTGCAGAGGATCAGATTGCCACATGGATGCCAGGGATGAATTTTCATAAATCCAGCAGTTGAGGGAAACCAGAAGCAATCTCATGCTGCTTCTGCTAGCATTGCAAAAGGCAACAGAGATGTTGGCACTGCTGAATAAGGCATCAGTCACTGCTCTGATTCATCTATGGACAGAAATTTGACACATGCTGTCCTGGGGGTATGTGTAAGGGATACAAATTAAAAGCTATGGGCTACTGGCTGTGCCATCCCTTTATAAAGGTTGTCTGCAGGCCTTCTGAAGCAAGTGGCACAACCTCGTAACTGTAAAGCAGACAGTACCTGCTCCACTAGATAAGATGCCTATCGTATAGCTGCTAGCTCAGATTGTACCACTTCACCCATTTCACATCTGTGTTAGTTTTTCCTTGTCCTTGCTCATTATTACCCAGTAAATGAAATGACTGAAAATCCAAAAGCCTTCTCATTGATGTGACCGCACGTGTAATGAATAATGCTGTTGGTGCGTCTTCTCTCTTTCGACATGTGAGACTCTATCTGAAATCCAATACACATGTTATACAGGTGAGCTTAGTGCACTGTGAGGCGCCAATTTTGTGGGCACCCCGTTATTAAATAATAACATGTAAATCTGCAGACAGAACAGGTTGAATGTCTAATCTTTGTGCTTTAGTGTATAGCCAGTTCAAAAGCCCACAGAAACATTGTGATAGTGATTCAGTAAGCATCAACCAAACCAACCTGTGGACGTCTTGAAGAGTATTCTGAAATTTCCTTTACAATAATACCTCATATGGAGAGTAGATTTTTAGTAGGGCTGGCATGATGGCACAGTGGTTAGCACTGCTGCCCCACAGCGCCAGGGATTTGGGTTCAGTTTCAGCTTTGGGTCACTGTCTGTGTGGAATTTGCACGTTCTCTTCATGTCTTCATGGGTTTCCTCCAGGTTCTCTGGTTTCCTCCCACAGTCCAAAGGTTTGCAGATTATGGTGATTGGCCATACTAGGCTGTCTCTTGGCGTCAAGGAGATGAGTAGGGTAAATACCTGGGGTTATGGGGATAGTAGGATTGTTGTTGGTGCAGGCTCGATGGGCCAAACAGGCTTCTTCTGGTAGGGATTGTACGATTCTAATGTGTTTTAGCAAATCAGTTAGTCAAATGGCATGGCTAAAATCCCTCATCATAGAGAGTTTGACTATCTCACTCAAAATTTAAGTTAGTGGGGCTTAAGATTTTCACTCAGAGGGTAAGTTTTTCACTCAGAGGGTGGTGAGTGAGTGGAATCGGCTGCCGTCGGTGGTGGTGGAGCCTTTTAAGAGACTTCTGGAAGAGTACATGGGATTTAATGGGATTGAGGGTTATAGATAGGCCTGGTAGGTTGAGATATGATTGGCGCAACTTGTGGGCTGAAGGGCCTGTTTGTGCTGTAGTGTTCTATGTTAAGGTTGAGTGTGTAGCTTTCCCGCAATCTGTAAGCCAGAAACTTTGTATTTGGGTCCACACTAGGAACTTGTTGGCCTTGGAGAAGTGTTCATGAGTGTTCAGGTTTATAATCAGCCTGTTGAGTGTTCCAATCCTTCCCCAAACAGAAAAACAGTGTAAGTGAAGGTGCAAGACCTGAATTAATTAGAAAGGTCTAGTATTTATACCAATGCGGAGTGCAAGCTTCAGAATTAGTAACAATGATGGTTTGTATGCAGACTCGAATCAGTGTACCTGCCAAAGTTTTTTTTATCATCTCTGCGTGTTTTACGTGAATCGCATTGATTTTTGTTGTAGAAACATAGTTACAGGAATTAAAACTGAAATTGCTGGTAAAACTCAGCAGGTCAGATAGCACAAATGGAGAGACAACAGAGGATGACATTTTCTGGCCAATGACATCTTCCAGTCCTGTGGAAGACAACATCCTGCAGTGGGCACACCAGCAGCAGAATGGGAGAGCCGCATAAAACACCATGAACTCTGGCTGGATTGGAACACCAATAGCAAACTGCTTCCCGCTGCCAGAAAATCCCACCTTCTAAATTGCAGGGATGCTAGTTTTGGTTATTGGTACTCAGAATTTAAAACAGTATTTCCTCTAGGCTAAAAATCCTCTGAAGTTGTAATACCCAGAAATGCTCACAATGCTTCGGCTGTGGTTTAATCAGGGCTTTGTATAGTTATAGTAGGAGTTCAGTATTTCCTTGTATTCTAGTCTTCTATGTTACACTGGCCTTTTAAATTATTTTCTTGAACTGTCTAGGTCATTTTAATGATCAATGTATCTGGACCCACAAGTCTGTTTGGGGTGCCATTATTTCAGGCTTTTCACCATTTGGGAAGTACTCAGTTGTATCTGCTTTAGGTCCAAAGTGGATGGCCTCATACTTACAGACATTGAATTTCATTTGCTACAGCCTTGCCCATTCACATAATCTAATCATATCTCCTAATAATTTTGCATTTCCATCTGCATTGTTTACAGTGTCATCCACCCTTGTATAAATATAAAATTTAGATTTGTGACTTTCTATTTAATCATCTTAGTCATTAATAAATAATGATGAATGAAGTCTCAACACAGATCCTTGTGAGGCACCAGTGGTAGTCACATCCTGCCAATTAAAGTACTTGACCATTATCTCTATTCTTGTCTGATGTTTCTCAGTCAATTTCTGAACCAAGTCAATAATTGCCTTCAAAGCCAATGTCTGTTATGAGGAACTTTAGCGAATGCCTTCTCGAAGTCCGTAGAAATAATATTCATACGCATCCTCTTGTCCACCACTTCAGTCAACTCGTCAAAAAATTCAATTTACCCATTCTTCTTGAATTTCTTCTTGTGCCTAGTGACACATGAGGCAAACAAAGCACATGCTTACGTTTGTTTCCACGCCTAATTTTTTCCTAGTCAGGCTCACTAGCTTGTCGTCAGATGCTATAGGTTGAGGGATGCCACTCCAGATCAAGAATGATGTACCAGAAGACCCTCTTCCTCTTTCTGCCAGCTATGGGCACACTGGAAAGATTGACCATCAACCTGTTTGGCCACATTATAAGCACACTTATTTACTATCTTCCTGTTTTGTAACTCATGGAACTGGAGCGATGAGGAAGGATATCGGAGAAGCAGAGAGTGATTGGCCATGTTAAATGCTGCAAACAGGTCAACAAAGATATGAAGTGTCAAAGCACTACAATTACATTCAGATATAATTTACTTATTATTTTGGTTAGGGATGTTCTAAATTTCTGGGTGAAGTTTATTTATTTATTAGTCACAAGTGGGCCTACATTAACACTGCAATGAAGTTACTGTGAAAATCCCGTAGTTGATACACTCTGGTGCATGTTCGGGTACACTGAGGGAGAGTTTAGCATCTAACCAGCACGTCTTTTGGACTGTGGGAGGAAACTGCAGTACTGAAAGGAAACCCACACAGACATGGGGAGAACATGCAGAATTTGAACCTGGGTCCCTGGCACTGTGAGGCAGCAGTGCTAACCACAGTGTCACCATGTGGAAATGAAGCAGAAGAACTCAAAAACAATCATTTCATTTTCAGTTAACATACAAAATAAGTTAAAAAAAATGTACATTTTGTGTCTGGGCAACAATTTAAGAAGGCATGATTAATCGAAATCCAAAACAACTCAGTTTATTTTTAAACAGAGCACTTCGCTAGCATGCAGTCTGCACTGCTAATTAGATGTCACCTAACAAAGGAAACAAGTTTGTAACAAGATATTTTACAGTGACTCTATGAAGTAGTCATCAACTGTGGAGTTTGCTTCCAGCTTTTTTTCCACTAAATGGTAAAACACTGAGCTTTTTTCAAGTCAAGTGTATAATGACATTAATGCCCTTTCCTATTACAGAAACACTTGACAAACATGTTACTCAGGCTCTTAGTACCGTTTGTGGAAAGCTTCCACTGTCAGACAGCAATAGAAACAATTGTGTATGCTCAACCTTCACCTTCAAAATCCAATAACAGAAGTCTGTGCATGGCATTTCTGCCCTATTAACTTGCCTTGAGTGATCAGCTTACCTGTAGCATGAAAAAGTGGTCAACAATAAAGATAACAATTTACATTTTCTGCAAAGCTATATTCTGAGCGAATTCTTCACATCTCATTTATTTTATGGATCTGCTGTTGAAACCAGGTCCACTGGCCATGGTAATCCTATTCCTCCAGTCTCCACAGAAGTAAAAAGTACAAATATCTTTCCTTCCAGCCTCAAGCAGTCCCTTTAAGGCTACTCTACTGAGTAGACAAAGTATACGCAACACATCCTTCATTCACCTGTACCTGAAAATTGGGATTGCAATCCTGCAGCTGTCTGAGCCTTCAGTTATCCTCGTTAGGCAGCTGAAACTGATGAACAGCAGTTGAAAATATCCTCCAATATTTAACATAAAAACCAAAGAATCTTTAAAATAGGGCAGGGTTAGTTGCAGAGATTAAGAGGGATGAGACAATGAAAAGATATGAAGACAAGACTTTGAAATACATTGACAGGACCTAACAGAAGTTAACAAGGATAGGGCCCAAGGTGAGCTGGAATTATAGAATATCTACAGTGCAGAAAGAAGCCATTCGGTCTGTCGAGGCTGCACTGACAACAAATCAACCCATGCGTCATCCCTGCAACCCCAAGTATTTACTCTGCTAATCCCCCTGACACACACTAAGGGATAATTCATCATGACCAATCAACGTAACCCACATGTCTTTGGAGCATGGGAGAAAACCGGTGCACCTGGAGGAAACCCACACAGACATGGGGAAAACATGCATACTCCACACAGACAGTCACCCAAGGCCGGAATTGAACCCGGGTCCCTGGAGCTGTGAGGCAGCAGTGCCGCCCATATGGGCCACTGTGCCGCCCATAGACCTAGTGTTGAATAGGATGTAGGTTGGAAGAGTATTGACTGTACTTTACATGGACTCGAGTTTAATAGGCCAATGAGGAGCGTGACGGAAAAACGAAATATAGAGGTGAAAGCGTTAGAGGTGGGGTTTTTAATAGATTGAGGCCGAGGCAAGGATAGGCCCAGGTGATGAATTGGACATGAAGGTAAGCAGTGTAAATGAAGGACTTTGGAGGATTTGGGACAAAACAGTCATCAAAGTTGCATACTGTCAGTTTCAGCTTGAGTGAGGATGAGGCTGGGATTAAGAAATGGAACAAGTTGATAATGGAGCAGAAGACGCTCAAACAGCGAAGGATATGAAAGTTATGAGTAAAGTTCAGTGTTGGTGACATGTTGCAGAAATCAGGAGAAGAAAGGGAGGTTGATTCCCAGAAGCATTTGCTATTATTAAATTAAAAATCATTGTAGTTATTTCATGAATACAATTCTTTAATGGACTTTTCTCTGCTAATCCAGTAATGAATAAGATATAATATAATTAACATATTTACTTAAATAGATTTTGCGTAATAGATTTATAAAATCCATTGGACCTGGATAGATCAATTCTGTACTTTGTCATCTGAAGAAAACCTGTCCTTGCTCGCAAACTGATAACCTGCAATTGATGATGTTAAAAATCAAATGTTAGTCAACCTGCTTCCTTCTGTGGTGCACAGTAGCACATTTTGAATAAGCACAAGACATGTAATGACAAAAAATAAGGAATAGACTATTCATAGACAGCACAAATGATTGACTTAACTCCAGGTAAAAGGTAGCTTTGGGTTTCTCTACCTCTGAATTTGAGGATTTTCATCCTCAAGGCTGACAGTGGAAGTTGGAAGAATTCTCAGCTGAGCTGGTTTGTCTTGGGAGAAAGGCAGGATTTTCATTCTGTGGGCATGGGTACGGGCTACAGTCAGGCCAGCCAACCCGAACAAATGTTTGGAGACAGCCACAGTACTGTTGGGTGCCAAGGTGGGTTGTTTAAAAGGAGCCCCCCCCGCCTCAGTACAGTGGGACATTGTTCCAATTATAATAAAAAAGTAAGGTCCTAACCCCTCACACTCCTCATCCCCCACACACAGTCCATTACCCATTGATGCCATCTCATACTTCCCCACCTACCCGTTATGGTCTCACATGTTGCCATTCCAAGCTATACTGCTTCCATGCCAATTTATGCACTATACACTATATAGAATCAAAGAACATCAGAGTGATAAAAGGACAAGGAAACAAAACTTGTTCATTGATAACTTTTTACTTACTTAAAAAGAAGTCCTTTTTACTCCTGGCTAATAAAAGTGTCAATCATCCAGGCAATTTAGAGTATCAATAGGATAAACAGCACGTACTCAGAACCTCTTCATCTTGTGTAAATGAGCATTGTGCAATTGACAGAAAAGATTAAAGAGTTGGAACTGTCAATTAAGCGATGTTTTCCCTGGGCATAGCTGTTTCAGCATTCTAATGGATTTCTAGACCTTCAGGAATACCTCATTATGTACTCTAAGCTGAGAACCCAGAATCCATTAGAATACTGAGACATCTGATCTCCAGGGGAAATACTGCTTGACTGGCAGCTTGTCTTTCAGATCTCTTCTGTCAATTTCCCAATATTGGAAACAACACTTGACAGAAGGCTTTTCCCCTGTTTCCAATACCAGCAAGACTGAGGACTCAGATGAAAAACAACTAGGTATGCTGGAGGTAAGTGGTGGGGACTGGGACTGGTGGTGTTAGGCTGAGTGGAACTGGAGACAGTAAGAAGTCTCACAACACCAGGTTAAAGTCCAACCAATTTATTTGATAGTAAACTCACAAGCTTTCGGAGTTTGCCCCTTCATCAGGTAAATGGAGAGTTCTGGCCTCAGACAGAGCATATAACAGCACACACAGTTTACAGATTACTGGTTAGAATGCAAGTCTTTACAACTAACCTGCTACTCAAGTCTTAAAGATGCAGACAATGTGAGTGGAAAGAGCATTAGGCATAGGTTAACGATCTCCAGACAGTACAGTAAGTGAGGTTTTGCAAACCCAGGCAAATCGTGGGGGATTACAGATAGTGCAACATGAACCCAAGATCCTGGTTGAGATCATCCTCGTGTGTGCGGAACTTGGCTATCAGTCTTGGCTCAGCGACTCTGCACTGTCGTGTGTTGTGAAGGCCGCCTTGGAGAACGCTTTCCTGAGGGTCAGAGGCCGAATGCCCGTGACCACTGAAGTGTTCACCAACAGGAAGGGAACAGTCTTGCCTGGTGATTGTCGAGCGGTGTTCATTCATCCATTGTCGTAGCATCTGCATGGTCTCCCCAATGTACCATGCCTCAGGACATCCTTTCCTGCAGCGTATTAGGTCGACAACATTGGCCGAGTTGCAAGAGTATGTACCGTGTACCTGGTGGATGGTGTTCTCACGTGAGATGATGTCATCCATGGCGATGATCCGGCATGTCTTGCAGAGGTTGCTGTGGCAGGGTTGTGTGGAGTTGTGACACTACCACTAAATTGGTTGGAATTTAACCTGGTATTGTGAGAATTCTTACTGTGTTTACCCCAGTCCAATGCCGGCATCTCCACATCATGGAGCTGGAGAGCCAGGGATGATATTTTGGGTGAGAGTAGAGACATGGGGGCGATCTTACCATCATGCTCTGATAGGGTGGTGTCTACATTAGGCCATGGAGGCTGGCTGAGAGCAGCAGAGGCTGAGTGATAGATCTCTCAGCTCTCAGAGCCAGAGGGACCTGTACATGTGCAATTGAGCCCTCTGCAGCTCTCAGCCAGCACTCAGGCAATTTAACCCCACCCCATCCTGTTATGAGCAAGAAACAGTTTTTGCTGTTTTTTTGTGCACTGAGTGCACTAGATCACCCGAAAAATGGATCAGAAAATCTCCCATCTCCATGCTCATCCTGGACTTCAAATATTTTTCGTAAGATACTGCCAGGGGCTCTGGGAGGTGGGTAGAAGCAGCCAGAAGTGTCTGAGAGGTGCTGGAGGGTGGGTGCCAGGGGCAACAGAGTTGAGAGGTGCTTGGAATGTGATGCTACCGTGGATTCCTTAAACAGAAATTATTGGCTGTCGTGTTTTAAAATAGCTGTGAACATTGTCAATCTTGAATCCTTTCCTGTAAGGCTGGCTAATGAGGATGCACTCATTGGAGTAATTGCACAGTGGAGCTGAATGAATCCTGAGAAGGCTTTACACCTGCAAGGAGCAGCTCAACAATCAGCCCAAGTTCCTGTGTGACGATCACAGTGTACCATCGGCATGGATTCCATCGTATCCATTCAGGCACACTGCAAATCCCAGATTGAAACAGAAGTGAGCTTTCTGAATGCAGCCCTTAACAATGGTGGAAGTCTCAGAATGGGCCACTTTTTAAAATTATTTTATGGGACGTTAGTGTCGCTGGCAAGGAAAACATTTGTTGTCCATCCCTAATTATCTTTGAACTGATTGACCTGCTAGTCCATTTAAAATAAAATAATTTGTGGAATATGGGCATTGTTGGCTGGCCAGCATTTATTGCCCATCCCTAGTTGCCTGAAGATATTTTCGAGTCAGCCACATTGCTGTGGCTCTGGAATCCCATGTAGGCCAGATCAGGTAAGGATGGCAGATTTCCTTCCCTAGAGGACAATAGTGGATCAGCTGGGTTTTTCCGACAATTGACAATGGTTTCATAGTCATCAGTAGATTCTTAATTCAAGATATTTTTTATTGAATTCAAATTCTACCATTTGCCATGGCGGGATTCAAAATCGGGTGCCCAGAACATTAGCTCAGTGTCTGACGAAATATCTAGCAATAATACCACTAGGCCATTGCCTCCCCTGATAGCAGTTAAGTGTCAATTACATTGCTGCGAGTCTGGAGTTACCAGACCAGGTAAGAGTGGCAGATTTTCTTCCCTACATGTTGCTTAATAGTTGTGTTTTGCTGAAAAAAGGAGACATGCCGTCAAAGTTTTCAATCCTCCAGTATCCTGATTCTGTCCTGATGAGTGCAAGACATAAAGCTTCAACAA
This sequence comes from Carcharhinus amblyrhynchos, assembly GCF_965287045.1. Taxonomy (NCBI): domain Eukaryota; kingdom Metazoa; phylum Chordata; class Chondrichthyes; order Carcharhiniformes; family Carcharhinidae; genus Carcharhinus; species Carcharhinus amblyrhynchos. Next base: position 104,489,632 of record NC_137326.1, read on the forward strand.
CATATCACATTTTTCAGCAAACTAAAGAACATGGGTTTTTATAACATTTATTGGTAGCTTCATGGTACCATTACAAGATTAGCTTTCAATCTCAGATTTTTGTCAAATTATTGAGTTTAAATTCCACCAGCTGCTGTGGTAGGGTTCGAATCTGTGACCCCAGAGCCTAGGGTCGTGAGATCTGGGACACTATACTTAATTTTAATAAGATATGATTCCAGCAGAACTAGTGTGGTGAGGAGACCATCTAACTTATGTTTCTTTTGATAATCACTTTAAATTAACTCTTGCACTTGAAGGAAAATCATTTAACGAATGGCTGCTCTGGTGTGGCCAGCAGAATATAGCTCATGAGAGCAGGAAGAATGACTGAGATAATTTGTGAATATAATCATCGCGCTCCAAAAACAGATCAGAGTTTGATATAGGACCGGACTCTCTGACCTTGCTCACAGCCAGGGTTCTCCCATCCCGCTGCAGTGCACAGAGATTTGGCTGAGAGCCAAATTCTCCATTCCCGCTGGCAGAAGTGGAGGCCGTAAATGGCCAGACAATTCCGGCTACAATTTTATTTCCCGGAAACCCAGGATGTCTGATGCACAATTTTCTTCAAAGAGCGGTACTGAGTTCTGCTGTTTTTAGAGGTCACTGTTGATCAAAGGGGAAGAAAGGGAGATGTCATGGACTGTACAAGGTTCTGTTCATCTTTCACTTGGAATATTGTGGTTAGCTTCCAGTGTTTCACATTCACCTTGGAGAAAGTCCAGCAACAATTCACTTGGATGATATCTGGGATGATGACACTGAGTCATAAAGCAAAATTTGGCAAATATGGGTTAAGTTCCCTGGAGGTTAGCAGGGTATTGGATGATCGGACAAAGATGTTTAAAATTTAAAGGAATTGATAGTGCAAGTGGAGAATGACTTGCCCCTCTGTTAGGAGAAGGTAGAGCCTGGTGACTTACTCTTCAGAATTCAACCTCAGTCACTTAAACATGACAACAGAAGTGGCCCCTTCATACAAAGGATTATGCGAATGCAGAATTCACTGCCCCAGAAGTTCATGGATGCAAAATCCAACTGAGGTATTTAAAATAGAGACATAGGCTGGAATTTTACCTGCACGCCCGTACCGATTCCAGGTATTTGGATAGAATACTATAGGGAGCTACTTTGACTAACAAGATGGAAAAGTACGCTTGATGGGCTGAATGGCTAATTCCTCTGCCTACGTTCCTACCCTGACCGCCCAAGCTCAGACATTAACTTCATTTAGATTTGGAATTGAGTGTTAAGCTTTGGCCTTAGGATGGAAACAGCAATGCTATTTTAGAGGCTGCAGAGAACAATTCAAGTGTGGCACGGTAGCACAGTGGTTAGCACTGCTGCTTCACAACTCCAGGGACCTAGGTTCGATTCCCGGCTTGGGTCACTGTCTGTGTAGAGTTTGCACATTCTCCTCGTGTCTGTGTGGGTTTCCTCCGGTTTCCTCCCACAGTCCAGGGATATGCGGGTTAGGTTGATTGGCTGTGCTAAATTGACCGTAGATACATAGGTTAGAGGATTAATGGGTAAAATATGTACGGATATGGGGGTGGGGCCTGGGTGGGTTTGTGGTCGGTGCAGACTCGATGGGCTGAATGGCCTCTTTCTGTACTGTAGGATTTCTATGAGTGTGAGGTGGAGCCAGAAGAGCCCCAGGGTGGGGAACAAGATTCTCAAGGGTGGCAGGGAGGCTTTGATACAGAAAGCCTTCAGTTAGGATTGCAAAGCAAGGAGTCATGGGAGACACCACCTAACTAATGGGTCCTGATGAGGCACGCCTGTCCCATTTAACTCAAGTCCTGACCTCTGAAATGAACTCTGCCGCCCTTTATATTTTATGACACATGGCTCCCAATTTCATGAAGCAAACCATTGCCATTGTACATTATCTAGCATTTTAATAATGGAAGTAAAGATGATTATGCTGCATTATGCAGATGCAAAGGAGAAACATCATTCGCGAGATCCCTTGTGTGATCATTGTGACTTAATTTGTAAGTTTTAGTTCTTCCCGTTTCCCCCCCCCTCACTGGCAGCTGAATTGGAGGCAGGCTGCCTACTCTGATGGCCCATCAGCCTTGATATCCTTGCTGGCTGTCCTCTGGTCGGTGGGGCATGTATGGGGCCCCCACCTTCCCCCCCACTGGCTGGGAGGGTTCAGCACTATGGTCAAGCACTCCTTAGTTGTCACGATCTCCTCAAATGTGGTGGTTACATAGCCGAGGGCTGGAGGAGTTGTTGCTATCATCAAGCGTACCCTGACAGGAGATCCCCAGATGCAAGGTGCAGATCTTGCACCAACCCGAGGTTGGTTTGAACCTTCAGGGAGCTCCTGTGCCTACACCCTTACTCGGCCTGGCGCCCACCCTCCCTCCCTGCTGCCACTGGCAGTGCTGAACCTCTCTCAGTGTGCATTTCAGACTGGTTGCCAGTTAATTGTCCAGCCGGTGTGAATTGATGCTGCGTGCCGATCACAGGTGGATGTGGATTTCACATCCTGTTGTTCATGCTTGCACAGAAGGCTAAAAATTCAGGCCATGCCATCACCGTAAAACTCACGGTAAACAGCTGATGAGATACTTCCCCAGAAAACTGCTGTTAAAAACATTGCCCAGACATTTTAATAAGCTCACACAGATTCCTGCTTTCCCTCATTAGGGGCAGGCAGGCAGTAGTGAAAGTAACAATTAACAAAGTTATATTCAGACTCTGTGTATTTTCTTTCCTCAACTGGGGCAAAATTAGATTTTTATAGCAAATGCTCGCTTTGATGTTCATTAATATTCTTTGTTTAAGAGCAAATGGACTCTTATACACAACTCCATTATTAGCACTCCTTTAAAAAATTACTTTTCTCTCCAACAACAGGACGGTTTGTGACAGATGTGACTCTAGTCCATCCAACCTCTTTGGTTTTTAACTCCGATAATTTTTCTTAGCAAAAGTTTTCTACGATTCAGAAATACAAAAGCTGTGCCCCATTATTTAGTAAATACATGTAATTAATAAAGACAGTCATTGTTCTGGAGGCAATAATGGAAATTTGGGCCAGAATTTACCACCCCGTCCTCCATGGGGATTGGAGCAGGTGAGGGGTGGACAATGAGAGGGTCTGTTGCCTCGAGCAGGATTTTACAGTTTCGGGATGAGCGAGGCTGTGAGTTTAACATCAGCGCCTAAGTATCTAATGTGCATAATTCTGTAGCGCACAGTATGATTTGTGAATATCGATTGCACTGCTTCCCATGATGAACTGTAAGATAAAACAAATATTTTTTACAAGTGTCTTTTACTATTTTAATTATACAATTTTTACAATTATGAATAGCAATCATCACCAAATTATTTGGAAAAATCATAATGTCAATCATCCTCGGTGTGCGTCCCAAGCTCAATAGTTCTATGAGCTTTGAGTGCCATCTTGTGGATATAATGTGCAATAGTTCTTGTGTCTTTTCAACATATTACCACACATGAGTGAGTTCACCTCTGAAATACTGACATTTAATTACACAAACAAATTCTTGAAAATATATCTGTACAAATAGATGCTTACTTGACAAAATTCAGATCTCAAAATTAATTAATAGCAGCGTGAAGCTGTTTGGTATATTCCGAAATAGCATTGATTCTAAGTAGCAGTGGAAGTGTCAGATAAATAACTGCAAGTTTGTAACGTATAGTGCATGGTAGGAGAAGCTTGTATGCACAGTTCCAAGAGTTCCTTATTCACCAGCTGCAAGCAAGTGTACCTGCTGATCACACAACATTAGCAATACAATCTTTACAGAAAAATATGTTTTCTAAAATTGCTGCGTTGGCTGTAGTAGGATAAGTGAAAGGTTGTGGAGGCTTAGAAAAGAATAAAATAAAATGCAATACCAAAAAAGTAAAGAAAAAGTGTATTCATTTTCGTAATTGGCCTATTTAGCAGAAATATTATATGGTCATTTATTCAAGAATCCCATAATTCTTGGTATTCCAAACTGAGCGATAAGCTTATCAAACGTGATCCTCAGTCAGCTATGGAAACAAAGCATAAAACAACTTGCCACTATTCTCAAACCAGATGACATATTCCAAATGAATAAGTTGAGATGCATTGGGCCAGATTGAATGGAAAAATAATGGCATGTTAATGGCTCATGCTGTTATTAATGTGCCACTGGTCAGCAGGTTCTGGAGATTAACAGGTACGGCCTGAATTTTATGCTCCCTCCCAGCAGCTTTTGAAGCAGTGGAGTGGGTGGTGGTGGGGGGGGGCGTAAAATTGAATGGACGGGATTACCTCTGGGATCCATCTGTCCTGACCTGGTTGTGATTCCACAGTGGGGTGGGTAGAACCTCAGATGGGAGGCCTTCCCTTGCTTTGATTATAGCTCTTAAGGACTTATTCCTGCCCAGCCTCAATTTTTAGGGTGGTGGGTGCTGGACAGATCAGGGTGGGAAATACAGATCCTGGACCTTGGGGATGGCACCTCCATCAGAAGCTCCCATCTGACTGGGGGAGGAGAGGGCGCCCTCTCCTCATGGACTGGACACCACAAGACCTGCCCCCTGCCATTGCTATGCCTACCTAACAATCGGTGGCATAGTGGTTAGCACTTTTGCCTCACAGCCCTAGGGACCTGTGTTCGATTCCCGGCATGGGTTACTGTCTGTGTGGAGTTTGCATGTTCTCCCTGCAGCTGCTTGGGATTCCTCTGGGTGCTCTGGTTTCCTCCCACAGTCTGAAAACGTGCATGTTAGATGCATTGACCTGAACAGGTGCCGGAGTGTGGCGACTAGGATATTTTCACAGTAACTTCGTTGCAGTGTTAATGTAAGCCTTACTTGTGACTAATAAATAAACTTTACTTTTACTTTACAATACTGCAATTATCACTCTCATGACCCCCCACCCATCCCCACCATCACCCCCATTCCTCTCCCCAGGAGTCCCCTATCCTCCCCTTCCCTCTCCAGGAACTTTCCTGGCCACCATGTCCCGACAGTTAATCTCATATGACTCAGGTACTTGGCTGCAGTTCTTCTGGTCACTGCAGCACTGGATAGATTAAAGGGTTTCAGTCAACCTGAGTGGCCAGCAGCTCTCCAAGGTGGGACTTCTAGCTAAGTGAGGCTGGAAGTCCCTCCTGCTGTCAATCAACATTCCTTGCCAAATCTCTGAGTGGTCTAACCCCTAGTAACAGGCATGTTGTTTGTTGCAAATGTTCAGAACTTGCTGGGCAATTTACGACACTCTGCCATTTGCTTTGGAGAAAGGACATCTTATCCTTCACCTCTATGTTATTTTTAAGAATTACTCAATTTGCATATTAAGTATCCAATAAACCCAAATATTGGGTGGAATTTTATGAGAAAATTTCTTAGTGTCCAGCTAGAGTGAAAATGAGAGTGATGCAGATCTATTTTTTGGGTGAGTTTTTTTTCTCCCAATCTTACGCACAAAGTACTTGAAAAAAATGGGCTAGACTGTTTCTAATTACTTGAGGTAGTGGACGGGGCTTAATTTGCCAGCCAGCCAGCAGAGGAAGCTATTGCGCATGTGTAGACCTTTGTGGCTGCACATCTGCAATTCTAACAGCGGAGGCCTGTTAAAGAGAGAGAGAGATAGAGAACTATCAAGCCTCCACTGTTATAGAAACACCCAATTCGCTGCCACCCACACTGCAATTGTGGGGGCCACAGTCAATGGCGAGACCCACACTACCCGAAAATATTGCCCCTGCCACACATGTCTGCTGCCCAGCCCGATCAGTCATCTCCCCCCCCCCACCACTGATCGCATGTAGAATGACGACGGGCCCCCTTCCCCCTCTCCTCCACCATCAATTGTAGGCAGAGAGTTCAGTGGGCTCCCATTTCCCCCCTATGCCCCCCTCTCCCATTGATCGCAGGCAGAGTGGCAGAGGGCCCCCTCCCTCCCCCACTGAACACAGCTGCAGAGTGCGCAGTGACCCCCCACCTCACCACCACCCCCCCCACCCCCAAATTGGGCTGCCCCCTCCAGGCACTGCCCCTTCAGGCCTCTGCCAGACTGGGGCAAACCTCCTTGCCCTCGACCTCAGTGGCCTTAGGTTTTACTGGTGAGGGTAACCCGACTGTTCCCTGTTCATGGGAAGCAGGTGTTTTCCTCACTGGAGAGAACCTCTCCTGTCAAGGCTGCAAAGGCAAGTGAGCCTGGACGATTGGGCACCAGGCTCGCTAATCACATTTAAATGATGTAAACCCGGATATCCGGGTTTAAATAAATATAAATATTCATCCTCTCTCCGGAAATGGGCGAGAGGCAGATCGCGCCGGAAACTCAGGGCTGGTAAGATTGTTAGAGTCGAGAAATCAGATCTGATCTTGAATTCACGGCGGTCGTGTGATTTTACTGGCGCCGCTCCACAGTGAACCGGTAAAATTGTGGCAATTATGTCTTTTAATTAATAATGTAACATTTGGTGAGTTGATGATTGTTAACACAATGCCAATCCATTTCACTGATCCAGAAATTACACAGTTTAAATGTGGCATCTCATTTATTCACAGTAAATTGTTATTAGAGATGTAAAACTTACATTTCAAAATTATGTTTCTTACATCTCCTTTCTGTTTTCTGACTCTTCAACCAACCTTTTGTACCTTCTTTTTCTTTAACCTTCTATAATTGGTGTGGTGCTAGTTCATTGTTCTACTCATTTAGAATCATAAAATCCCTACAGTGCAGAAGGAGGTCACTCGGACCATCAACGCTGCTCTGACCACAATCCCACCTAAGACCTATCCTCATAATCCCACGTGTTTACCCTACTGGTCCATCCGACACTAAGTGGTACTTTAACAGTCAATCAAACTCACCCGCATGTCTTTGAATTGTGGGAGGAAACTGGAGCACCCAGAGGGAACCCATGCAGACATGGGGAGAATGTGCAAACCCCACACAGACAGTGATCCAAAGCGGGAATCGAACCCTGGGCCCTTGGTGGTGTTAGGCAGCAGTGCTAACCACCGTGCCACTGTGCTGCCCCGTGCTCCTTCAGTTACATTCTCAGTCCTTAAATTGCATTGCTTAAGGTGAGGCAGTGTTGGTCCGACCAGACTTTGGTTGCCCTCAACACACTTTCATCAGCTTGCACTTGCAGCAAATAACGGAGTAAACATTTTCTTTTGATACAGAATAAACTTCAACTGTCAGGCCCCAGCTTAAAATGTCCCACTTCAGCAATGATCCAGCTGACTGACAGAGGTATAGTTGTGGAAGAGTTCTAAGAGCTTGCTGTCATAAGTATTGCTTGGAAACTGGGCTGAATTTTGCCAGAGGGGCTAAAGTCCTGTCATCTGTGCCAACATCAGGAGGCAACCCTGCTTCAGCCAAAAGCGGGACAATTAAGTGATTGATGCTGGGGCCTATTAAGGACAGTGGCCCGCTCCTAAGAGCTGCCAAGCCTATGAAAGAGCCATCAGCTCAGCAGTATTGGTAAGTGTCGCCGCTAGTGCTGGCCAGTGCTGAGGCTCCAGTTGCAGGATGAGGGCACATCAATGGCTGTTTGTCCTCACAGAGTGATCTGTTGGTTCTGGGGATGCTTGGACCAGTCAGGCGGAGCCCTGGCAATGAAGAGAAGAGTCACTGAGGGAAGGTGGCATCGTTACCAGGGGATTGTCACAGTGACCTCATTGCAGTGTTAATGTAAGCCTACTTGCTGCGCTAATAAATAAACCTTAAAAACTTATTGTGAGGGCAGTCATTGTGTTGTGGAGTAGGTTCCCCCCCCTCACATTCCAGAGATTGCTGGGAGGCCAAAAGCAACTTGATAAACACGATGTAGTAGCGCGAAAATTGACATGGATTGATAAATCAAAGGAAATTCCATTCAAAAGAAACATAGCAACTATTAAGCAGAGTAAGCCAATTTCATTTAGAAGCAATACTGAGTCATGAATTGACACTAATACACCGTCCCACCTAGTGGACTCCCCAGGAGAAAGAAACAGGACGAAGTAAGTTCACTAACAAAATTTGGCAAAGGGTAGCGTGTGGGTGAAGCAGAATCACCGCAGTATAATCATGGACTGCAGTAGTGGCCGTGGGTAACGTGTCTGACTTCAGACTTAAAGTAAATATCAGGCTGTTTCTGAGTCCTAGACTTTAGCTTTAGTTTGTTTTGTATTGATACAACTTTCAAAACTATTCCAGCTAGGCATACCAAATTCTGTGTATTTTAACACAGGGGTTTACTTCACATCCCTCACTAGACAGTGGATGTTCGGTACGGCCTGGTTTATATTTCAGCTTACACAATAAATTGTGGGTCTGCGTGTGTCAACCAGTCCCGTGGCTGTAGTTTTATAGCTCTTGTGAAAGATATGGGAAGGGGGTTGTCTCCTCCCCATTCCATTCCTGTGAGAAAGAGAAACTGCAAACACATTTTTCATATTTGGAATGGGTTATTTTTTCTTGCCATCAGCACTATTTCAAGACCTGCACAAACCGTCACCAATTTAATACCTGGGTGCTGTGGGTACACAGCTATTAGATCTAGATTCAGGGAAAGGAGCAGAGGAGAGAGGGCAATCTAAAGAGACCATTAGTCTTTTGCATTTCCAAAACAGCGCTTTGTTACTCTGCATGTCGGCCTGTAGAATGGGAACATGAGCTGGAGTAGGAGGTTGGTCTTTGTTGACAGATTAAAAAGCTGCTGAGATTGCTGCATATTTTAAATGGCTGAAGTGAAAGCTTACCTCTTTGCTAGCTAAAGACTCAATAATACTTTTTGCTTTCAATGAATTCCTCTATTGTCAGTTAATTGTAGTATCTAATGCAGCTACTGAAAGGTTAAATGAGTTTTCAAGCTTTAAACAATCAGGGGGAGTTGCCTTCGGTTCAATACCCCAAAATTGGACACATAATCAACACAACTGCTTTTATCTCAACAAGTTTCAGAGAGGCTTGATACAATGAAAGTTGCAATTGTTATCCTCATAAGATATAATCTACATGGAGCAGAAGGGAAAGTTAGATAGAGGTAAACTATCAAAATATTTCATGCATACTTACCAAAGAAGAGGGCAGAAATTAATCAATCATTCTTAATAGACAGCTACTGCTGAAATTTAAAGAAATGTATTGCTTAAAATAATGGTGTCTGGGATCAAAGATTGCTGTAACCTTGACGAAGATGGTAAATATTTGCAAATTTAAATATTTGTAAAATCATAGTGGGCGGCACGGTGGCACAGAGGTTAGCACTGCTGCCAGGGAACCCAGGTTCGATTCCGGCCTTGGTCATTGTCTGTGTGGAGTTTGCACTTTCTCCCATTGTCTGCATGGGTTTCCTCCAGGTGCTTCCACAGTCCGAAGATGTGTGGGTTAGGTTGATTGGTCATGCTAAAAGTGACCCTAATGTCAGGGGATTAACGGGGTAAATGTTGTGGGATTACATGAATAGGGTCTGGGTGGGATTGTGGTTGGTACCTACTCAATGGGCCGAATGGCCTCCTTCTGTACAGTAGGGATTCTATGATAGCTTTCAACATAAACAATCAGATGGGTGGTGTGGTGGCGCAGTGGCTGGCACTGCTTCCTCGCAGCACTAGGCTCCAGGTTCAATTCCGGCCTTGGGTGTCTGTGTGGAGTTTGCACATTTTCCTTGTGTCTGTGTGGGATTCCTTCAGCTGCTCCAGTTTCCTCCCACAGTCCAAAGATGTGCGGGTTAGGTTGATTGGCCATGCTAAATTGATCATTAATGTCAGGAACACTAGCAGGGTAAATACGTGGGGTTAAAGAGATGGGGCTTGAATGGTTGTTGGTGCAGGCTCGATGGGCTGAATGGCCTCCTTCTGCACTATATGATCCAATAGCAGGATGAATTTCTGAGAGAAAGGTGGGTGCAGTGCTATTCCTTCTGGAATCATGAAAAGAATCTAAGGAGATTTGGAAAGGTGGGCTTAGGAGAACAATAGTTTTTGCCTTCCCAAGGCAGCATTTTGTTAGAACATGGATGTAAGTTGCAAGTTCCAGCTTGCATAAAGGCTGAAAATGGCAAAGAATTGGTACTGTTATTCAGCAAGAAAATAGATGGAATTTTTGACCATGTTGATCTTTGTATCAATCAACTGTTCGATACATGTTAGAAACATGTGCCAGGGCTGACAGATATAATTGCTCAGGTATAATAGTATAGCAGACTGGCTATAGTCTAACTGATCTTCTACCAATGCCTTTTGTTCATCCTGTACCACTTTATGGTGTCTTAAAGCCAACTTCCATCATAATTTTAACTTTATCTGACAAATAGGATCGGATTGTGCAGTTTGAGAAGTTCACCTTCAGTTCACATATCATAGAATAGGATCCCTACAGTGCAGAAGGAAGCCATTTGGCCCATCAAGTCTGCACCAACAACAATCCCACACTGCCCTATGCCTGTGACTCCATATCTTTATCCCATGAGCCCCTCTAACCTACGCATCCTGGGACACTGTGGGACAATTTAGCATGGCCAATCAACCTAACCCACATATCTTGACTTGCATATAGAAAACCATTCCTTTATCATCGATATCCTGGAATTCTTTACCTAACACCATTGTGGGAGTGCCATCATTACAAGGAATGAAGTGGGTGAAGGATAATGCATACCAAAAACCTCTCAGGACAACTAAGGGTCAACACTGCAAGCAGCCACCCAACCACATCATGAAAACAAAAACAAATATTGATGTTTGCTGAGCTCCCAAAAATAATCTGTATTGAAAGAACGTCTCTTTCCTGATTTATTTCAGTTCTTCCTGTTCTGGTGAAATCTTGGATACACTTAAGTGACACTCAGTTTTCAGATGAATTGGCCGACATTATTTTAGCTGCATTGGCCAAATGTTTCCACAGAAACATTATTGTCAGGAGAAGAATAATAAAATGAGAAACAATTTCTATTAAAAATGACTACCGAACTAGTCACCCTAAAAATAAGGGGCAATTTAGCATGGCCAATCAACTTAACACGCACATCTTTGGACCATGGGAGGAAGTACTTGGAGGAAACACATGCAGATATAGGGAGAACGTGTAAACCCCACACAGACAGTGACCTGAGGCAGGAATTGAACCTGGTCCCTGGCGCTGTGAGGCAGCAGTGCTAACCACTGTGCCACCGTGCTACCCCTGGTTGTTTGGCCCCGGGTCTTTTTCAATTGCTGCATCTTCCATCCACATTGTTATTCCTGGTTCAAGTCACATGCTGGACTTCATTTGTGTTCACATATTTTGGTGCACACAGAATTTGATCAGGATCTTAACTTATTACAGACTTTGAATATTCAAAGTGCTATCCTATATTTACCATCAGCAGTTAGTTATCGGATATCAGGAGTGTGTAAATAAATTGCAACTACTGACATGCACTTCTTGTTGAAAGTACTTTTCTAATCTTACCCAGGATTATTTTCCTGGCCTGCCCTATCTTTGCCTCCCTATTAGAATCGTAGGGCTGGATTTTAAGTTTGCTATGCGCTGGGAGCAAGATTGTGGGGCATCCAGCTCAGTATAGGAAGCCTAGATGTAAGTACAGTGCATTTGACAATGACATCATAACCAAGTTACTGCATTAACAGATTATTTCTAGGTTTCTTCACCAATGTTCAAGCATCAATGTTCCCGATAAATATTTTTGTTGCATGTGACCCCTTCATTTGAATTTACAATACCTTTAAATATTTTTACTTGGCCATGCACACTTCAAGGGGACAATCTGTGAAAGGCTTGTGCGGTACCTTATGGGTTGCTGTATTGCTGCACACATGAGTAGCTGACAGGGAACATTGGCAGATGAGAACTCTCAAATGATGTGAGCTCATCTGCACTATTTAAAGAAGCACTTTGAACATATATGAACATACAAGCATACGTAATAGATGCAGAATAGGTCATTCAGCTCCATGAGCTTAGTCTGCCATTCATTAGGATCATGGAAATTCCACATTCCCATCTACTCCAATAATCTTTCATTCCCTTGCCTAACAAGAATCCATGTACCTCCTCCTCAAAATATTCAAACCCCACCTCCACCGCCTTCCAGTGCAGACAGTTCCAAAGTCAGACAACCCTTTGGACAGGGGAACAGACACAGTCCTATCTGTAGGGGGATTGCCATTGGGCCAAGGTTGCCAGAACAGCAAGCAGGTACTTCCTCTCTGAAGATGCAGCCAGCAACCAGGGTGTACCTGCTGACTTTGCGTTGTGGTCTGGACACCCCTGCTACTGGTAAAATATCACCACAGCCATCAATTGCCCACTTAAGGGCATCAGTTGGACCAAGGATGGGAGGGCACCTTGACACTTACCCTGCTGCTGTTATTTTATTAGTACTAGCTGGTTGCTGACAGGGATGGCACCCCTGCCATCCCACCCAATTTTACAGCTCACCATTGCCAACCAGCCCACACTGGGATAGGTGGAGGGGGGCTGGATCTCAGCCGAGATTTCAGCCAAGTGAGCATGAGCAGATGGTAGAACAATCGAGTGGAGAGCGTGCAGGATGCTCCAAACTTTGTTCAGCTGGAAATAAACAATCCCCTCAGGGAATGGTGATGAATAGAATATTGCTGGAATAACAACATGTAATATGCAATGTTCAGGCAAGCATTCCAGCCATATTCCCACATTCTGGCTGGCATTTTGTGACAAACAAAGTCTTGGTTCAGTTTTTTTAAAAAGAAAATGAAGCAGAAATGTCATTGAAACAGTCTGCGGCTCACAACTGTTGTCTTCAATAGTTGTGTTTTTAACAGGATTGCCAACTCTGGCTGGATATATCCCAGGAGATGTCATCACATTGTCAGGAAAAATTGTGATGGCATGAAAATATCAGGGAAATCCAATGAATTGGAATGTATTATATATTTTTAAGGACTATTGGAAAAAGAAAGCTGCTTAAGGCAGGAACAGTTTGATTAGGTTAATGGAACTTGTGTTTTTGATATGTTGAGGAGCCTAGCAATATTGCAAACAGATGTTTACCTAAGATAAGCTGGTAACAATGACAGAAATAGCATAAAGAATTTGAATAATGTGTCAGAAGTTCATAGGAGAAGACAAGGTGTGAACTTTAGACTGCACTCTAAAAGATAGACTCACAAAATAAAGGTAATTAAGTTTGATTTCTAAAGAAGTTAATTCAAATAAGGGAAGACCAAAAAGGAAAAACTATGTATCAGAAGGAATTCAACCTATGCAACGATAGCTGTTTGAGACCTCAGAACACAGTAGGAATCTTCATTTAAACTCCCAGTAAGCCGTGTCTTGAAAAAACATTTTTTTTCTATCTGAGAAGCAATCTCAAAGAGACATAGCTGCCTGGTGTTTGACTGTTACTGAATTTTAGTTTTAAAAATCAAGAGATGTTCTGGAAGTTTGGGGAGAATTATCTCTGAAGGTAATGAGATAAAGGTGTGTGATAATATGCGTAGCCACTATTTTAGTTATGTGTACCTCTAGTTGACCTTTTTGGTTTATTTTATTGTTTAATAAACATTTATTCAAATTAAAATAATCACAACATATTTGAGACATCATTCTCCAGTTTTTAAATCTTTCCACACATTATATCAAGTGACAAAGTACAGTGAAGGACAACTGTTTCAGGTTTTCCTTCTGGGATTTGAAATAACCTGATGTTTACCATCAGCAATGCTCTTAACAACATGACTATTTATCTTCAACTGTCCCCCTCCCAGATTCCTACAATTGGTCAATCATCACGGAGGCCTGCATTCTCATGGCTTTTCAATGTGTATTGGGTTTAACTTATGAAAATATATTCACCCTGCTTCAGCCCCTTCAATTGCTGCTGTCTTGTTGCCTAGTTTTCACTGAGTTCTGGAAATCCATGGGGCCAAAGATAAACTGCAAAATCCACTTTAATATCGCTCTGATTACCATTAGACATAAGATGTAGGAGCAGAAGTAGGCCATTTGACTCACCAGATTTTCTCTGCTATTCAATGAGATCATGACTGATCTGAAATGATTATCCTCAACTCCACTTTTCTGCCTTATCCCCATTACACTTGATTTCTTTACTGATGAAACTGATAACACCAGGTTAAAGTCCAACAGGTTTCTTTTGGAATCACAAGCCTTCAGAGCTTGAAACTGATAACCAAGTTCTGCACACATGAGGATGGCCTTAATTGGGACCTCATCACACTACATGTAACCCGCTGGGCCTGGGCTTCAAAATACTGCTAACTGTCTTAGTTTGAGACAATTCATACCTCTTTCACCTGTGCTTATCCCTCTCTCCATTCGCACTGTCTGTACTTGTAGACTTGATCACCTGAAAAGACTCACATTCCAACCATTATCTTGCAATTATGTCTTTATCTATACATGCCGCGTTTGTGAAACCTACCTCTCCACTCATCTGATGAAGGAGCAGTGCTCCGAAAGCTCATGATTCCAAATAAACCTGCTGGACTTTAACTTGGTGCTGTGAGACTTCTTACTGTGCCCACCCCAGTCCAACACCGGCATCTCCATGTCATGATGAAACTAAATGATTAATACAATGAAATTGGCAACTCTTCTCTCCTGAGGGAGTTATGCGCTTGCAGTCATTCATGAGACATGGGCGTTCGCTAGCTGGCCAGCATTTATTGCCCATCCCTTGTTGCCCTTGAGAAGGTGGTGATGGGCTGCCTTCTTGAAATGCTGATACAACTGAATGGCTTGCTAACTCATTACCGAAGGCAGCTGAGACTCAACCGCATTTGCTGTTGCTCTGGAGTTGCCTAAAGGCTAGACCAGTTAAGGAGGACGACAAAGTTCCTTCCCTAAAGGACATTAATGAACCAATTAGGTTTTTCCAACAATTGACAATGGTTCCATGGTCCTTGGTAGATTCTTAATTCCAGATATTTTTTGTTGAATTCAAATTCCAGCAGCTGCCGTGGCAGGATTTGAACCTGGGTCCCCAGAACATTAGCTGAGTTTCTGGATTAATAGTATGACAATAACACCAGTTGGTCATTGCCACACTTGAAATATGGAAGTTGGCAGATTGGAACCACCTTCCTAATGTCCTCATACTTTTCCTGGACTTCACTCCCACCTGAACCCAAATGAACATATATATGCAATGCACAAATTGCCCCATATACATTCACTGCCAGCTGTGATTTACTTGGTTAACATTTCGCTCATTAATTTTGGATATAGAATCAAAAAAGTACAAGTGTTCTGATTTTTGCTGAAGATATCTGTGCAGAGTGCCTATTGTGTAAACATTTCTTAATCTCTTACATATATCAACAGCTTGACACGGCAGTAAGACTATTAGACACCACACCTTAAAGCTATTACATTTGAGAAGTATGATTTACTATCAACAGCATAGTTCAAATATTGCTTTCCCAAAATACCAATGAATTATAGCTGAGTAGATCCAGAACTTAAATGTGCCTCAAATAAAATAAAACACTCAATTACATGGTGCAATCCCTGTGTCTCTCTGAGTCATGCAGGGCTTGAGTTCATCAATCATCTGAGGGTTATTACTGCCTGTTTTATGAAGTGAACACATAAAGTAGCAGACTGTATCTCCAATAACGCTTATAGGTTGCAGTATAAATGTTTAATGATTGACAGCAAAATTGACAACTCACAGTATGTGCCATGATTTTCGGTTCATAAACACACTGATCTCTGCCTTTATTGACTAGAAAAGTTAGGAAATACAAGCCAGTAATTCATTATTTGAAAATGTACATAAATTTGTTTCTGTATGTATAAAAAAATCAAAGCAAAGTGAAGTCTAAAATGTTGAACTTTTACTGTGGCGTTTGATTTGGGCATCGCTGCCTCAGCCAGCATTTATTGCCCTTCTCTAATTACCCTCACAAAGGTGATGGTGAGCTGTCTTCTTAAACCACTGCAATCCATGTGGTGTTTGTAAACATGATGTGGGTATGCCGGCATTGGACTGGCGTAAACACAGTAAAAAGTAAAAAAACCTGGTGTTGTCAGACTTTTTACTGTGTTTGTAAACCCCAGTGCTCTTAGGAAAAGAGTTTCAGGATTTTGGCCCACCAATCGTGAAGAAATGGCGATATAGTTCCAACATGGTGAGTGGCTCGGAGAGGAACTTGCATATGGTGCTGTTCCCACACTAGGCCTTGAACCCAAAACTCAAGGCAGATGTTCCAGTGCAGTACTGAGAGATTGTTGCATTGCCACCAATGCGATGTATCAGAGGGGATGTTAAACTGAGGCCCCATTTACCTGCTTGAGTGGATGTCAAAGAGCCCATGATACTATTTTGAAGAACAGCAAGAGAGTCATCCCTAATAACTTAGAGGTAAAATCCTGGAAGTCTGAAATGAAAGTAGAAAATGCTGGAAAACCTCAACAGGTCTGACAACATCTGTGGAAAGAGAAACCGTGTTAATATTTATAGCCAAATGACTCTTCCTGGGAACTGTGGCTACCCCCACATTCCACCCCCCCACCCCCAGTGTCCTGGCTAATTTATTCTTTAATCAAAGCCACAAAATCTGATTATCTAGTTATTATCACATTGTTGTTTGTGCTGAGTGCACACGGCTGCAGTTTTTCCTACTACAGTAACCACATAGTATTTCATGAACTGTAAAATACTTTGGAGACATCTGTAAAATACTTTGGAGTGCTATATAATTGCAAGACTTTCTTTCTTCTTGCCAGTCCACTACAGCACTAAGAGAACTTGAATTCCTATTGTTTATTAGTATGCAGTATATTTTAAAACTAAACGCAGACTGCTGTTCAGCTTGGGTGTCTGTAACTATGGGTTTGGTAGGATTCATAGAATCCCTGCTGTGCAGTTAGAGGCCATTCAGCCCATCCAGTCTGCAAAGACTCTCCAAAAGAGCATCCCATCCAAGCCCATACTCTCACCCTACCTGTGTAACCCAGGTTCAATTCCCGGCTTGGGTCACTGTCTGTGTGGAGTCTGCATGTTCTCCCTGTGTTGCTGTGGGTTTCCTCTGGATGCTCTGGTTTCCTCCCACAGTCTGAAAGATGTGCTGGTTAGGTGCTTTGGCCATGCTAAATTCTCCCTCATTTCTCCCTGAACAGGAGCTGGAGTGGCGACTGGGGGATTGTCATAAGAACATAAGAACATAAGAAATAGGAGCAGGGATAGGCCATCTAGCCCCTTGAACCTGCCCCGCCATTCAAGAAGACCATGGCTGATCTGAAGTGGATCAGTTCCACTTACCCGCCTGCTCCCCATAACCCTTAATTCCCTTACTGATCAGAAATCTATCTACCCTTGACTTAAACATATTCAACAAGGCAGCCTCCACCTGGGCAGAGAATTCCAGAGATTCACTACCCTCTGAGAGAAGAAGTTCCTCCTCAACTCTGTTCTAAACTGACCCTCCCCCTCTTATTTTGACGCTGTGCCCTCTAGTTCTGGTTTCCTTTTTAAGTGGGAAGAACCTCTCTACCTCTACCCTATCTAGCCCCTTCATTATCTTATATGTCTCTATAAGATCCCCCCCTCAGCCTTCTAAACTCCAACGAGTACAGGCCCAATCTACTCAATCTCTCCTCATAAACTAACCCCCTCATCTCCGGTATCAACCTGATGAACCTTCTCTGTACTCCCTCCAAGGCCAATATATCCTTTTGCAAATAAGGGGACCAAAATTGCACACAGTACTCCAGTTGCAGCCTCACCAGTGTCTTGCACAGTTATAGCAAGACCTCCTTGCTTTTATATTCTATCCCCCTCGTGATAAAGGCCAACATTCCATTCACCTTCTTGATCACCTGCAGACTGAGTTTTTGCGATTCGTGCACAAGGACCCCCAGGTCCCTCTGCACAGTAACATGCTGCAACTTTTCACCATTTAAATAATATTCCTTCCTATATTATTTCTTCCAAAGTGGATAACCTCACATTTGCCAATGTTATACTCCATCTGCTAGGTCCTCGCCCACTCACTTAGCCTATCCAAATCTCTCTGCAGACTTTCCGCGCCCTCCACACAATTCACTTTTCCACTGATCTTCGTGTCATCAGCAAATTTTGTTACCCTACACTCAGCCCCCTCCTCCAGATCGTCTATGTATATGGTAAACAGTTGAGGCCCCAGCACTGATCCCTGCAGCACTCCACTAGTCACCAACTGCCAATCAGAAAATCACCCATTTATTCCAACTCTCTGCTTCCTGTTAGATAGCCAATCCTCAATCCACGCTAACACTTTACTCCCAGCTCTGTGTTCCCTAACCTTCTGCAGCAACCTTTTGTGAGGCACCTTATCAAACGCCTTCTGGAAATCTAAAAACACCACATCCACCGGTTCCCCTCTGTCTGCCGCACTAGTCACATGTTCATAAAAATCCAGTAAATTCATCAAACATGACTTTCCCTTCATGAATCCATGCTGCATCTGCTTGATTGAACCGTTGTTTTCCAGTGTCCTGCTATTTCTTCTTTAACTTCTCGTAACTTCATCGCAGTGTTAATGTAAGCCTACTTGTAACTAATATATAAGCTTTACTTTTTTTCCTGCTCAGTACAGAGCATTCTTAATTCTGAACAAAATATTACGTTTCAGAAATTTTCCTGGCTTTGCATTTTGTTATTGTGTCAAGATGACCTTTAGCATTTAGCTTGATTATGTCTGGATCCTGGAGTTGGCTAATGACATCCTTGTCCAGTCCCTATCAGGCCAACACACTATCTGCTATGCTCCTAACTGTATTTAACCACATGCTAACTTGGTCTTTATTATTTTTACTTGCATGACCTGAAGTGTTACGGTACAGAGCAAAATGCCTCTGCCAATTTTGCTTTGCTCAGCCTGTCCGAGGCGGTCTATGCTTTTAAATGAATCAAGTAGGACTAAAGTAGTAGCTGTTTCTCACCCTGGGTCAGAGTATGTTTTCCTGCAATAATTGTCTTGTTCGTCTCTGTGCAGCCCTCAGCTCCAGCATCAATGCTGGATTGACCTCAAAGTCCTCTACCCACTGCTCTGCACTTTTTCTGGGTTTTTCTTCAGGTTTCTTTCACCTTTTTCCACTGCTTCTCTGTGGATTTAGTCACTGCTGCCTCCACCTGTGACTATGGATTTGCCTTGGGATTTCTTGGCTTCTTACGCACCTGCTTGAGGCATTGGTCTTTCATTTAAACTGTCTTTAGTTACATCGCTAACTATTTACAAAGTTATAGAACATCAGGGCATAGCTACACCTGCTCGCTGAGCTGCTTCTCACTTATCTTCTCTCAGTGAGAAAGTGCCTGACACGTGATCATTCACCATCGTTGGAGTTAACCCTGTGTAGGATTGTGTCCCGTTATGACAGCAATCTGTCTAATCAGTTCAGGGAAATTCTGATAATCAGAGGCTATGGACGTCAGTTTATATTCACTGCGCATCTGTTTTCTATATTCTACGTTTGAAGGAAATTGCTATGAAATGGTTTGGCAAAATCTGGATTATTTAGTATCCTCAGTGCTTTCCTTTCACTTATTTAACTTCCTGTACTTTAGGAATACATAAATGTTCTATTTCAATTTGACTGTGAGACTGCTGTACTGAGCTGGTGAATAGTTTGATGATGTCTTGGGGGGGTGAACATAAACATGCTGATACACTGCAGACTGAAAATTCTCCAAATGTGTGTGCATAGTTTATACCTGTAGCCAGCCAATTTTGTCAAATGGTTACATAATAATAGCCTTTATAAAGGTCGTTTACTGTGGTAAAGTTCCAGCTCAGTGTCAAAAAAACATAACACCCAATGCACGCATGTTAACGTAGCAGTTGCTTATTAAGTGTTTCAATTTAGTTTTCAGTTAAAGGCTTCTAAAGAATGGTCTCTTGCGAAAATAATATGTTGGTAGGGATTCTCCCCAAAAAATTCTAAATGTCGAATTTGCATGAAAACTGGAGTAAATCACACTGATTTTTTTAACTGCAGAGTGCACTCAAGTAAATTGTGTGTAAAATCAGGGGGTGGGCCCTATCCCCGCAGAAGAGGCCAGCAGCAAAATGCTAAGTGGGCCACTGTGCGGGCACCGATCTGTCAGTGCTGAGATCAGTGCAAGCGCAGTGGTCACTGTCTGCTGGCCTCCTGATTGCTGGCTGGCTCAATTGCTGGCCAGTCCTGTGATCACTCCATCCCCAGTGGCCTGATTGTTGGCCCCCTGAACATGCCAGAGCCAGGGTTACACCCCACCCACCCCACCCTGTACCTAGCTATCCTTGATTGCTCCCCACCACCTCCATCAACCTCCCCACCACCCCCCACTCTGCTGGCAGCCACAACACCCTCACCCCCCCCAACCCGATGCCTCGTCCCGATCACTGGCCTCCCTCCTCTGCTCGATCCCAAAGTACAGAGTCCCTCATTAGATCCCATCCATATGGGGCTGCGCCCCCTTGGCACTGCCCCATGCCCAGTGGGCAGTGCTAAGGTGTGCCCTGGGCATTGACACTTTGCCC
Organism: Carcharhinus amblyrhynchos; assembly: GCF_965287045.1. Classification (NCBI taxonomy): domain Eukaryota; kingdom Metazoa; phylum Chordata; class Chondrichthyes; order Carcharhiniformes; family Carcharhinidae; genus Carcharhinus; species Carcharhinus amblyrhynchos. Next base: position 104,510,161 of record NC_137326.1, read on the forward strand.
CTTGGGCAGGCTGGAACTGCCAAGGTGGCAATGCTCAGGGGGCATCACCCCCTTAGCGCCCGACCCTCTGGGGGGCTCCGATTGCTCCCCCTTCACTCCAGCGGGGTCAGGCCACTAGCTCCCTGGAAGTGGGACCCTACTTTAACCTCCACTGGAGTGAAATACTCCTGGTGGTGGGATGGGGCGGGGGGAGGCGGGGGGGAGGGCAGGGTGTGTGTGGGGGAGGGTGGTGATGTTCCAGATGCTCGTGGTCCTGGAGATTTCAGTCCCGGGCCCGTTAATAGCATTTAAATTATAGTTAAATCATTTGAATAATTTATGCAGCTCCTCGCTGATCTTTGGCGTGGAGCTGACGCTGCCAGAGATCCGGCTCTGGGAGATGCTATCGGGCATGACTCCCAGCGTGCATCCCACACACCAAGTGCTGCTTGAATCTCCCATCCCACTGCGTAATGTTTCAGTGCAGTGGGATGGGAGAATTTCCCCGTTATGTTTGCTTGTTTAGATCAGGTCTTGATTGCACACACATCCCTGCGTCAGAAGGTGTAGATTCAAGTGCAACCTCAGTGACTTGTGTATAAAACACAGAGCAGAATGTTCTGGCCCATCCTGCTAGGAGATCATCTGTCCCTGCTGCACTCGATGGAGTTTTGAATGACCTGCCATGATGGAATATTAATATTCTGTCCATAGACTGACAACCCAACACAGCACTGAATGGGGGCTGATGAAGTGTTAAACTGAGACCTACTCAAGTGGAAGTAAAAGACCCAACGCTTAGATTTTGAATTTTGTCCTGGACAATATCCGATCCTCATCACAACTTATCTGGTCATGATCAATGTTATTTGTGTGGCCTTGTTGATTGCAAATTGGCCACCACACTTCCTGCAGAACAACTATAATTACCCTTCAAAAGTATTTCAATGGTAGTAATGTGCTTTAGATTATCCTGGAGGCCTAAAAACTGCTGAAGAATTTTCTTAAATGTCATGAATGCATTTCTCTTATTATTTAAAACACATTGAATCCTGCAATTAATTTATGTTTTGTATTTATCACTGACTCTAAATATCGGTTGAGCAATACCATTTTTTTCGCCTTTATCTTCAACTTTATGACTGGATAATTACATAAAATATGATCAAGAAGTTTCCTGCACAAGTAGATAATCATGAGGCTGAATCTTCGAAAGCAACTCTAATGATTTTTTTCTGTAATAGGAAGCTTATGAGTTTGTTAGACCTGATGGAATCATCAAGGTTTATCAGAACGCCAGCTTAACGTTCTTTCATTTATATCATCTGTAAAGCAGATACAATAAAGCGAGACAATAGATCTGGGGTTGGCTGGTGGCTGGGTGGGTTGGGGGGGGGGGTCTCGGCCCTGTGCCAAGGACTGGGTAGAAAACAGGGTCTGTGGGATAGTTGGGATGGAGCTCAGTGCCCCCTTCCCCTCCCCTCTGTTCCCCTGTGGCGGGAGATGCGCGTCACAGGTTGTACGGGGATTTGTGCATGCACCAGGAACGCATGCGCCTATTGTGGGCAGGGCCTAGGGGCATTAGTTGGGGTTGGAGGGTCCCGCTGCCACTCTGCTGACAGGATCGGTCTGGGCTGGAGGGAGAGCAGTGATTGGGGTGGGCTGGTGGGGAGGGGGGCTGGTTTGCTGGGGGTCCTTCCTCTGGGAGGGGTCTGACACTGGAGGGAGCCAACGTGGGAGGGAGGATCTGCTGGGGTGAGGAGGATCACTACAGCTATAGGGGCGAAGGGGGCTGTGCATTGGGACACTCTGGGATGGGGAGAAGTCAGGGTTGGCCTGGGAATTGTTGTTGGGGCTGTGGGGGGAGCTGAAGGGGCAGTGCTGCCGGGATCCCGGGTTGGCCAGCGATCGAGCTGGCCAGTAAAAGGGGAGATTGACAGATTGGGACCACTGCACATGTGCAGACTTCCAGAACTGTCAAACTCCGGTGTGAATAGATCCTCCCCCCTGGATTTTTAATGATGCTCACGACCAGGACCTCTGAGGTGCACAGAGTGCGGAGATTCGGGTGAGAAGCTGAACTGAGAAAACAGTTAGGATCTAAAACAGTTTTTCCGTCAATTCAGCACTTTTGGAGAAGCGTGGCCCACGTTTCCCCTCATTGTTCCTGCTTCCCTCCACTCCATACCCCTCCACTTCCATTCGTCCATTCCTCCATTTTCCTCTCCTCCATTCTTCCTTCCTTCCTCTCCACTCCCCCTCTTTGCCCCATTCCTGCACTCCCTGTCCCCCCATTCCGTCTCCCCATGTTACCCCATGTCTCCACATTCCCTTTTACTCTCCATCTCCTGCAGCCAGCATGTCTGCCCAAGACTCTTAAGATCACGACCAATTCACCAGCCAGCCTGTAGAGGGAGCTGCTTTACATGTGTCGACCTCTGATTCTGCACATGCTCAATAGCAACTGCAGAGGTCTGACAGAAACCTTTGCTTAATGGTATCTCCACTCACGTTGTCTGCACCTTTAAGACTTGATGAGGTGTAAAGACTCCCATTCTAATCAGTGTTCTGTAAACTGTGTGTGCCTTTATATGCCCTGTTTCTGATCAGAACTCCCCACTCACCTGACGAAGGAGCAGCGCTTTGAAAGCTAGTGGCATTTACCACCAAATAAGCCTGTTGGACTTTAACCTGGTGTTGTGAGACTTCTTATGGTGTTTACCCCAGTCCAACGCCGGCATCTCCACATCATGACAGAGAGAGCTGTCAGGCCCCTGCTACTGCAGGCAGCCTCAACCATCCTCCCCTCCCCCACATCTGCAATTGTGGGGGCCTGCGGCTGATCGTGAGCACCAGAATGCATGGGCATCTAGCTCCTGCAGCCCCCTCCTCCCCCCGCCATCTGCCACCCAGATCAATTGGCTCCACCTCCCCGATCCCATTGCAACCGGATCGCAACCATCCCTCCCACCCTGATCTGCTTCTGTTGCAGAATGCACAGTGGGCACCCCTCCCCCCTGATTGGATACCCCCCTTCATGCTGGGTCCTCTGGCCACCACCCCCATAGGCCCCCTTCCTAGGCCTCCCCCAGGGCTCTCCCAGGCCCCACTCCCTGTGTCTGCTAAGCATTGCCCAGGTGCCAGGCCAGTAGTGCCAAGGGTGGCATCACCAGGCTGGCACTGCCCGAGGGGCACCCTTGCCTTGCCCTTGGCCTCCCGGCGTTGGGGGGGGGAGGGGGGCAGCAAAAAGACCTACAGGAATGTTCCCTGTTCATGGGAGCAGTTGTTTTTCTCACCGGACAGAACCTCTCCCTGGCGAGGTCAGAAAAGCAAGTGAACCTGGATGATTGACACCACACTCACTAAACACATGGAAATTCAAATTTAAATATATTTAAATAAATTATTCAACCTCTCACACATTTATGGAAATGACCTTGCCAGAAATCCAATTCCCACAAAATCACGAGAGCTGAGGAATCGGACGTGATCTTGATTTCTCAGTTCTCGCGCAATTTTACCGGCTCGTTCTGCCCGTCCACATCCTAACCCACAGCTTGGGTACCTTGCTGCTGCTGTCCTCGTTCACCGGGCCATAATGGACGAGCTCTTAAAGTGTAAACTGTATTCCACTTTAAAACTCCACTGGGGAGGCAGGGCGGAATCCACCCCACTTGCAACTCAACAAGCTTGCCGCCATGAGATAGGGGTGAAAATGAGAGGTGTAAAATGCCAGTGGAAGCCGCAGTTCCATCACCACGTGTAGGAGGCTCAGGAAAGTTTTCATTTTATTTGTGACCTAGAGATAACATCATCAGCCGGCAGCACCCTGAGCGACCAGGCAGCCATTTCGAAGAAAAACACTGTTGGCTCCTGAATTGGAGAGGGAATCAGAAAAGGTGGCCTAAAGAAATGCTCATAGCCCCAAGACCCAGTTGGCTAGCCATGGTTAACAAGCAATCTTAAAGCAGCAAAACTGACAGAGAAGAAAACTCCAAACCTAACCCCTAACCTCAGTACAAAAGGTGAGAAAAGAAGAAAAATTCTGAAACTTGCTCTGTGAAAAGAATGCTCAACTCTGATGGTAACAGTTGACACCACCCTCCCCCGCCACCCCCCTTGACAGTCATCCATGATGACCCATCAGCTAGCCAGATTCAACATCCATAGGGCAGTCCTAAGTGAGGTCTGCAAGACACCCTGACAGAATACACTGTTGGCTACACCCTCAATTGGTCAGGTGGACCTGAACGTGAACAATGCCTTATCAATGTCTGCTTCATGGTGAAGAAGACTATTGCCAGCAAACTTTCTGGCCTGATAATTGGTTATCCCAAATGCTTTATGTCCAGTGTCGCTTCTCGGCCTTTTGGCTAAGATCAAGTGTAGTATCGACATGCTGCACTTGGTTGAAGTCATTAGGTTACATTTCAGCTTCATTTGAAGCAATTTTTTAAAGCGGCATCTCGGCCATTTGGCTAAGATGCAAATAAGATCAAGCCCTGGAGGAGGAGCTACACCTACTCCAGTCAGCTTGGATCATGTAGATCAAGCCCAAGACAGGAGGTGAGAGCCCTGTCTTGTCAGCTTGGATCGGGAATGTCCCAACTTGTTGGGACTCTGAATTGGGTTTAATTTGACTTGATTGGATTGGAATAAAGTTTTTAAAAAAAATGCTTTATGTCCAGTGTAGTATTGACATGCTGCAGTTGGTTGAAGTCATTAGGTGACATTTCAGCTTCATTTGAAGCAATTTTTTAAAGCGGCATCTCGGCCTTTTGGCTAAGATGCAAATAAGATCAAGCCCTGGAGGAGGAGCTACACCTACTCCAATCAGCTTGGATCATGTAGATCAAGCCCAAGACAGGAACTGAGAGCCCTGTCTTGTCAGCTTGGATCGGGAATGTCCCAACATGTTGGGACTCTGAATTGGGTTTAATTTGACTTGATTAGATTGGAATAAAGTTTAAAAAAAAATGCTTTATGTCCTTGTGCCCTTCCCCTCCAGAGATTAACCCAGCTGACAAAGTTGGTCTCCATGAACTCATCCAGAATGTTGCTGCCAAGGACAAAATTGTCATCCTTGGTTGTTTCAGTGTCAGACTTAGCTGTGATGATCTTCAATGTAAGTTGGCTTATGGCATATTGAATGATAAGCAATAAGTTAGCTTGTGACCATCCAATTAACATTGATCTCCAGTATTTCTTGAGTGATTGTGAATTTGGTCATTTTGCAGCATTTTGAACAGTAATGTCAAATTACCAGCTCCTGTTATGTCGCACTACAGGAAGTACATATGAGAAGGTGACAGAACTCCATTGGCAGTTCATTTTTGGGTAGTCAGTTTAGCACCAAGAGTAAATCAGTGAAAGAGGGAGGTTATTAATAACTGTGGACTTCACATGGGCGTGGCCGTATGATCTACTTGGTAGGCTAAATTTTAATGATTTGTTTACTTAGTATTTGATGTCAGATTAAATGCTATGTCACGTAATCCTGTGATTGAGGGGATTGTGCAGAAAATATATAAAGTAAGGTTTATTTATTTATCACAAGTAACCTCACATTAACACTATAATGAAGTTACTGTGAAAATCCCCTAGTCGCCATACTCTAGTGCCTGTTTGAATACACTGAAGGAGAATTTAGCAGGCCAATGCACCTAACCAGTACGTCTTTCGGACTGTGGGCGGAACCCGGAGCACCCAGAGGAAACCCATGCAGGCACAGAGAGAATGTACAAATGCCACGCAGACAGTGACCCAAACTGGGAATCGAACCTGGGTCCCTGGCGCTGTGAGGCCTGCTAAATTCTCCCTCAGTGTATCCGAACAGGCACCAGAGTATGGCGACTAGGGGATTTTCACAGTAACTTCATTATAGTGTTACTGTAAGGCTATTTGTGACTAATAAATAAACCTTACTTTATACATTTTCTGCACAATCCCCTCAATCATAGGATTGTGTGACACAGCATTTAATCTGACATCAAATACTAAGTAAACAAATCATTAAAATTTAGTCTACTAAGTAGATTGTATGGCCATTTGAAGTTAACTGTGTTAACTTAACACTTAATTAGTGTTAACACAGTTAACACTGATAACATAGTTATTAGTGCCACCGTGCCACTCATAATGTTACACAATCCAAAATATATCCGGAATCATGGTCAGAAGATATTATAAACAGGAGAAAAATCCAACACGTTACTGCAAAAATGTTTTTAACATCTAAAAAAATCGATCTAGTTTACATTCAGTCATTTAATGAATGATAAATTAGACTAATGTAGACATATTTGAAATTAATTATACTTAAAATGTGGAATGAAATAATAAAGCATTTTTAACTGATACATTTTATCTCATTGTTTTTAAAATCACATTTAATTATTGCATCAATTTGGTTCTAGTTTATTTTATAACTTATTATTAAAATATTAAATTGAAGTATTTGTTAAGAGTAATTCTGCAATAATGGAGCACTGACAGTAAATTATGCATTTTAATGAAGTATAGATAGCATTTTTTAAAAATTGTAATTTTAATTTGTGAAGTTGATGTTTTGATGATGCACAGGAGAAAACTTGAGAAAATCCTGGAGCTACAGTCAAAGACAGCCTGAAATCAAATCGAATGAGATTTTGTGAAATCCATGTAAACTAACAAGCCTGTTACTATTGCAATGGGAATCAACTCAAATTGGTTTAAGAATTATTCTAAGATCTAGGAATATAAAGGATACCACTGAAACTCAAACTGGGGGATCTTTGCTGCATGCAAAATGTGTTTGAATTAAACCTATCCTCGAGCTGTAGAAGAGAAAACTATTATATCCTGCCATCTTGTGGACACAGATTGTATGAACAATATAAGGGGTGGGCTGCAACTCCTGAGCTCCAGGTCAGTATAACATCCAAAGAGACACAGGAAAATCCCACCCCACACAGGGAACATTCCCACTCCTGACCACTCCCCCTGCCTCCCGAAGTTTCCAGGATTGTACAACAATTGCCTGGGAGGTGCAAACTTCCAATTGGCAATTGCTCAGCATTGGCACCCATCTAAAGATGGAATTTAAATCACAATTTTCAGATGGTTCTGAGTGTGTTGTATCAATAGGTACCCAGAATATGTTAGAACAGTTAAAACCACTTCTAGCTTCTGGATAATTCTGGTACAGATCCACAGGAACATGCCCCCCCCCCCCACCAACCCGCTTTCCCTTGCCATGGGGCCCCTCCCTGGGGACTTCCCCCCGCCTCCCCCCCCCAACTACATACCCTGCCTGCACCCACCCCTCCCCCCCCCATCCATATACACACAGGACTCCTCAACCCCTCTGCTCCCTCCCTCCACAAGACTTTTTTCCTTTCACAGTGAGACTCTTCCCTCCACACCACTCCCCTGCACCCACCCCTCCTCCACAGGACTCCCCACCTCCAAAGGAACTCCCTGTGCACTCCCCCCCCACCATGACTCACTCCCCCACCCCCCCCCGCAGGAACTCCATATTCCCTTCATGCCTAACTCCCTTCCACCCTCCCTTAGGCCCGACTCTGTACCTCCCCACCCTTAGGCCTGACTTCTGACCCACCCATCTCCATGTCTGCAGACAGGCCCTGTTTGCTGACCTACGCCCTTCCAGTCAGCTCAATTCCCCTCCCCACCTGCCTTGGCTAGGCTCCACTCTCCTTTCCCGTTTCCCTCAGGCTGACTGTCGACATCCCTGCCTCCACACGCATCCTCTCAGATCCAACCCGATCCAAACATCTCTCACCCCTGAATCCTAGCCAATTACTTTCTTCCTGGCTTGTCAAAGATGTTTAAACCTGGACGGACCTTTAAACTTACCTGGTTTAAGACAGCTCCTGCTATAAAAGCAGAGGCATGGATTACTCAATTGCATCTGAGCTGCCCTCGATGGTAGGCTGGAGTGTGAGCTGCATTGCACAGATCCGACTTGGTCTGAGTTGGAAGGTCCTGATATTCATCTGCCCTGGTGTATCAGCCCAGAGTTAATCCCTTGGATATTTTTGCACAGTGATGCAGTCACAAGGTAGTGTGTTTATCACTTTGCAGGACATTTGATTGCTACACTGGTAATCGTAAAAGTCACCACTGCCCCTAAAGTTATAGTTACTGAACTTCTTTCAGGTGACTGACTAGCAAGGGGACATCGGGAAAGAGATAGAGAACCTGATGAGCTGGTGTGACGACAATAATCTCTCCCACAATGTCAACAAAATGAAGGAGACTGTCATCGACTTCAGGAAACGTAGTGAAGAACATGCCCCTGTGTACACCGGTGGGGATGAAATAGAAATGGTTGAGAGCTTTAAGTTTTTAGGTGTCCAGATCACCAACAATCTGTCCTGTCCTTCCATGCTGACATTATAATTAAGAAAGCCTACCAATGCCTCTACTTTCTCAGGAGGCTAAGGAAATTTGGCATGTCCGCTACAATTCTCAAACATTTCTACAGATGCATCATAGAAAGATTCTTTCCAGCTGTATCACAGCTTGGGAGGACTCCTGCTCTGTTCAGGACCACAATAAACTACAAAGGATTATGAACGAAGTCCAGTCCATCACTCAAACTAGCCTCCCATCCAATGATACTGTCTACACTTCCTGCTGCCTTGGAAAAACAGCCAGCACAATCAAGGATGCCATCCATCCGGCATACTCTCATCCATCTTCTTCCATCGGGAAATATATACAAAGTCTGAGGACACACACAACCGACTCAAGAACAGCTTCTTCCCTGCTGCCATCAGATTTTGAATGGACCTATCTTGCATTGAGTTAATCTTTCTCAACACCCTTATTAGGACTGTAACATAACATTCTGCATCCTCTCTTTCCCTTCTCTATGAACGGAATACTTTATCTGTATAACATGCAAAAAACAATACTTTTCACCGTATACTCAAACATGTGACAAAAGTAAATCAAATCAAATCAAATCAATCTCCTGCATCTCTCAGTTTGCAGTGCACAGTTTCCTCAACCAGACCATCAGTGCCCTCCTTGCCAGAGCAAATCATTGTCTCAACAGATGCCAGCAGTCAGAATGAATAAGCTCCAGGGTTTGCAGCAGTAACCTGCTTCCCTCATGTCCAAGCCTGGACTCATACAACTATCAGAGTGCCAGAAGAAGGGCCAGCAGCATATTTCAACAGAAAGACCTTCCGCTGCATCACACTTCAACTGGTGCGTGATCAGAAGCCAACGCTAATGCAAATCTGCACCAATCCCACTGCCATCTGCACAATATCCTCAATCAGTGAAATTGATTAACATTCACCCACCTTTCCTGTCATTCAGGAACATTAGAGGGTGGCTGCTGTGGGACAAGAGATAGCTCCTCACATGTATGGCTGATGAAAACCTTTACAAGTCCATAGCATTTGAGCAATTTGAGTTCAGTAAGAGCCACAACAGCTTACGGAGCTCCAAAATGCATACCAGGAACATATTGAAGAAAAGGTTCAGGTGTTGTGACCATTCTGGGATCTCTCTACGCTATGACTCAGACTTGTAGCTTACTCCATTCTGCATACATAGATAACGATGAAGAGAGGTGCTGGTGTTGGACTGGGGTGGGCACAGTAAGACGTCTCACACCAGGTTAAAGTCCAACAGATTTATTTGGTATCATGAGCTTTCAGAGCGCTGCTCCTTCATTAGGTGAGTGGAGAGTTGGGTTCACAAATAGGGCATAGTTATTCAAAGACTCAATTGCAAGATAATGCTTGGAATGTGAGTCTTTACAGGTACAAACAATGTGAGTGAAGAGAGGGATAATTACAGATAATGTAAGAAAGATTGAAGCTGAAGGACGTACAGCAATCAGAAGCGATTTGATCAGTTTGGGAAGACTTGGATGAAGGTGAGGAAGAGACGCAGGAAGACTCCTGACTTGGGTCACTGTCTGTGCAGAGTCTGCACTTCTCCCCGTGTCTGCGTGGGTTTCCTCAGGGAGCTCCGATTTCTTCCCACACTCCAAAAATGTGCTGGGTTAGGTGCATTGGCCATGCTAAATTCTCTCTCAGTGTACCTGACCAGATGCTGGAATGTGGTGGCTAGGGGATTTTCACAGTAACTTCATTGCAGCGTTAATGTAAGCCTACTCTAATGAAATATAAAGAAGAAGGAGATGGTGTGCCACATATTCCAGCCATCATGTTCTACGAACTATTGATAGAAAAACACTTCCAGTGACTTCCTTAGTCACCTGCTGTGTATTTCTGGCATTCTCCCTTCAGCTTTCCAGTATTCACACATCTTACCTTTTGTTATAAAATGTGATGAGAATGAGAAATGCTATACTGCGCCTCATGCTGGATGATGAGGGATGCAATCAAAACACTGAGGAAGTTTGGAAAGGATAGTTCCATGACTTATTGAGGGAGATGCAAATATGAAGAGTGTAATAAATTGAGGGCGACTCAATGAGACTCCAGAACAAAAAGGTTATATTGTCAACACAGAAGTTCACTACATACAAAAATAGGGTCTGACAGAATAACTATGCGACTGTACACTACCCCTTCCCTGGCTCCCACTGTTAATCCTTCCTGATGTGGGTATGCCGACGTTGGACTGGCGTAAACACAGTAAAAAGTCTGACAACACCAGGTTTTAGTCCAACCGATTTATTTGATAATAGATTATTATCAAATAAATCGGTTGGACTAAAACCTGGTGTTGTCAGACTTTTTACAATCCTTCCTAACCCAGGATATGAGTCTTTACATTCGATTGGCTAAGCTTTCTGCCTCAAAACTTAAAAGGTCCAGCCTGACCATGTGGGCCTCAGGGACTAGCCTCCTTAAAAAGGGCCATGTTATCACTCTCCTTCTCCCCTAACTATTGAAGTGTACATATTACTTTAAAAAAAACATGGAGACTGAATAATCTGCATTAGATCAGATAGTGCTGAGGGGATCAGGTTACCTTCCTCCTTGTATATCCATAAACATGAAAGTGCCAAACATTGGATGTTAGCCTGCTTGTTCAGTATAAAAATTAAAATGTAAAGAACCTTTTGGAGACGTTCCATTGAGGAGACATTAAAATGCTGTAGCAGAGGATACTGAAACCCTTGCTTAAGGGGCATTTAAACTAAAGTCATTTAGTTAGGGAACATAATATTTTTTACAAATACCAAAGGTATCATGATGTGCCTCCTACATATATTATAGAACCCTACAGTGCAGATAAAGGCCCTTTGGCCCATTTGAGTCTGCACCAACCACAATCCCACCCTGGCCCTACCTCCATATCCTTACATATTTATTACCTGCTAATCCCTCTAGTCTATGCATCTCAGGACACTATGGGGCAATTATAGGATGGCTAATCAACCTAACCTGCACATCTTTGGACTGTGGGAGGAAACCAGAGCACCCAGAGGAAACCCACACAGACACGAGGAGAATATGCAAACTCCACACAGGCAGTGACCCGAGCCAAGAATCGAACCCAGGTCCGTGGAGCTCTGAAGCAGCAGTGCTAACCACTGTGCTACCATGCTGCCCCAGTAGGCAATGGTATTGTTTACTAACTACATGTATAGTCAACAGTAATGGACTTTTAACAAGTATTGTGGCTTTAAAATGTAGTTTTAAATGAATTTGTGATCTTTGGTCAAAAGCAATTGCCCCACAGCACAATGGGAAAAAGTGGAATCAGCCAGACTGCATTCTCTGGTAACAATAGGATACAGAATTATTAGAGTAAAGTCCTTGCAGCAGGAGAATTGCTGAGATTGTAAATGAATAGAAGTGCTCAAGTGCTAATTACAATGAATGGAAGAATTCAGCTTTTGCAGATAAAGGTTGGCCAGATAGGGAAAATGATTCCTTATCAATTCTCATGGTCTGACACCAGGCTGATGTATATAAGCAGGTACTTTAGTGATACAGGAAGGACTTTTGTGTCCAATTAGCCAATGAATTCCTAATTACCCCAGGAGGTAGAATGCTATTGGCCAAGGCAAATAATGTGTATTAATGTAATTGGACCATCCAGCCTGAATGACAGATTGGGCGGGGAATACAAACCTTCAAAAATGGGATATTGACTGTGCTCATTTGATGTAACTTTAGAGAGAAGTTGGAATCTTTCTTGCATCTCTCTCCCAATACGTATTGGTCAAATGAAGACACATCTTTGAATCATGACACTGAGCTCACGAGTCTTTGTATTTAGCTTAAGTTTTAACAATACACAGCCTCAAAAGAAAACTCCCATTAACAACTTTGGCGCTGCAAGCAGGGTGAAGCCACTGGGTTCAGATGCAGGACACGCCTCCTAAGAGGGGATGAGTAGGTTTTATTTTTTTCACCCCACATAGTTACAGGAGTACATGTCAGGCTATCAGAGTGGTAAATTGGCTCACCTGAATTAACATGTGGGGTTGTGAAATGGTGACACTGTATGGTAAACTGCACTTAAAGAGGGGAAGGGGGGCTTGGACGGACACATGCTACTGCCCTCCACAACGGAGTGCAAAGCCACACAGTGTGGAAGTGAGAAGTTGGTTGCAGCTAATACTGGGGCTGAAATATTGAGGACTGGGGCTGAAAAAGTCCCTGGAACGCTCCACTCAGTAGAGTTAAATACTGTGCAATGGGAAAGCACTCAAAAGAGAGAGAGAGAGAGCCCCACCAAGAGGTGATGGAGATTATTGGTGTTAGAACTCCTCACAGATGGAAGGAAAGTTAGTGCTGAGGGGTGCTTAGTAAAATAGAAAAATAATGAGAGCGCTTGAGGGAGCACTAGAGTTTCCCATGGAGGATAGGAGAGTAGTGAGAGTCTCAGGTATGTTCAGAGTGGGACTGATAGAAGTAAAAACAGGGACAGACAGACAGAAATGCAAACAGCCTGTTAAGTTGCAGAGAGTGAGATTAGAAGGGTTGGAGTGTCCTCATGTGGTGGAGTAGGGTATGGATGATAAGATAATCTTATTTTTGGAATTTAATTATAGGCTGGATGAAAGAAAACAAAGGTTTCTATTTGTGTTTATGTCTGTGAGTTCAATAAATTACTTTCCCCCAGTTGAGATTTTACGATAGTGAGATTGATGCAGAGTTAAGATCAAAGAGATTGGAGTGCATATCAATTCATGAAATTCCTTGATCTTGGAAATGGTTGGTGGCCATGGTCATTTTCTTAGCGAGGATAAGAATTTGACTGAGATTTAATTTCTGTTATTTTGGAAAAGGAAATTTTAAAAACTGCATTAATCTCAAAATGGCATTATGTTACGTCTGGAAAATTGCAAGGAGAGTTAACTATTTCAGCAAACAGTTGATTTGATCTTGAATCATTCTGAGGCTGGGAGCAGAGTTGTAGAAATAATTGAACATGTAAAATTAAAATTCAGATTGGGAATAATGTCGGATAAGTCTAGTTTTGGATTAATCTGGATTAAAACTTCTTCTTAAGTTTACAATTAGTTTCTGAAAAAAGAGTCAGTACAGAGTTTTTTAATGCTTGCCAAGAAGAAGTGACGGCATGACATCCAATTGAGAAAACCTACTCCGCCCCTTTTGAAACAAGCAGGGAATTAACCCATTCTCTCCCAGACAAGATGGATCTTGGCGTTTTAAAGATTTACAGTAACTTTAAACCAATACAAAATCACAAATTAAAATCTAGCAGAGGGACGAAGAACATTTCTTGAGGAGTTACACAAGATAGACTGGGGGAAATAGTTCAGAAGCATGCACACACTGTTGTAAATTTTGAATATGGGAAGGTTGAAAACTATATTAGATGCCAGACGGGCTCAAAGAGAAAGCCAGCTCCTGCCACTAAACTGACTGATTATTATAGTTAGAGGTGAGGGGAATAATCCAGTGGACTAAATGAACATTAAAGAAAAGGAACAGGGATATGTGATGTACAGAAGAGATATGGGAAGTGAACAGGTAATAAGAGACCTTATAGGAGAGATGATAGGAAGTGGAGTAGGATTGAATTAAAGGTGGGATTCATTTTATGGATATAGAGAACAACAATGATGATTAACAAAAGAGACATTGAAAGGATTCTAAAAAAGTAAAACAGTAAAAAGTAAAAGTAGTAGCTGTGGATGAAGAAACAAGGTTTTTTTTAATAAAAGAGATAAGATAGACATTAATCGGCATTTGAAAGTCCTCAACACCGTTTTCTGAGTTTGGGAAAATTCTGACGTAAGAAAATGTGCTGCAAGCAAGTTATCTTAATAAAATGATGCTATTTAAGATAAAGAACGAGTAATAAAAATAAGACTGCCTGGAATCAAATTGGAAGGTTTGATTTCTGTTCCAGAGATGCCATTATATTGTAAAATTCAGTAAAAAAGAAATTCCAGAGGACTGGAAGAAGGTTATACTTTCTGTGCAAAAGCCTCTCACCAGAAAAAGGATAAGACAAATTGGAGTCTTTTTAGTTATTGCAGGAATTTTGTAGAGGATTATGTAGTCCTTGTAAAGCCTTTACAGAACCTGATCAAAGGTGGAAGAGCTAGATGTGAGACAGTGGAATGGGGAGAGAAAGAATTTAAAACAAGCCAGGATTACCAGAAGACAGGCATGTGGAGATCAGTGGAGATGGAAGGAGAATCCCATGGGAAGATTGACAGTGCAAGGAACAGAACATAAGTGTGTTGAGGAAGTAACTGGGGAAGCAAGTGGCGGGTTAGCAGAGGAACAACTTGCAGGTGAAGGAGTAATGAACTTATATGTAGATGGGGCAAGAAAATATGTTAATACAGAACCCCACACAGCATGGGCGGTGGTAGATGATGAGGGAACAGTGATCGTAGGAGGATAAATCCTCTGGAATAATTCAGCACAAGTAGCAGAGTTGTTGGCCAGAATTTTACCAGCGTACCTGCCTAATTCCAGGGTTGGGCAAAGCTCGGAGAACAGCATTCTCCCTTAGCCTCGTACGAGCCTCAGACAGACATGCCGGTAGAATTCCTCCCGTTGGCTTTAACTAAGGTTTTAGAATGGAGCAAAGAAAAACAGGTTTATACTGATAGGAGATTTGCGTTTGGAATCGTGCATGATTACATGGCGGTTGGAGCAGGCATGGTTTTGTGACTTCTAGTGGAGGACATGGACAGCATAAGGATTTAGTTAGGAATTCGCTTCAAGCAGCTTACAGCCCCTTAGAGGTAGTAGTAATCAAAGTTCAAGCCCACCGAAAAATTACGAGTTAGGCACAGGAAGGAAACAGCTTAGCTGATAAAGTGATGAAGGTTTTAATGGAATAGAATTGGGAAAGGAAACGGGCTACAGGAGTGGCAACTGCATCCATCAGAGTCAGCTCAGATATTGATGTGAAACAGGTGTAGGACTAACCAGGTAATAAAGAAAAGGGAGTGTGGGAGAAGGATGGAGGACAGAAAGATTGTGATGGACTGCGGAGAAGGGAAGGAAAAATAATAGCCCCTGAGGTAATACAGCAATCATTGTTGAAAATGTACCACAGATTAGTACATGCAGAGAAAAAATGTTTAATTTGTTAAGTGAATGCTGGTGGTGGAAGCAGATGGGAAGAATTGTGGCAAAGTTTTGTCAGAGATGTCTGCAGTGTACCCTAGTGGAGCCATGCTGTCCCTGCAGGATTAAAATGGGAAATCAGCAAAGACCCAAAGGACCATAGGAAAATTTACAAATGGATTTTACTGAGCCTTTGCCAAGGTCCAAGGAAAGGCATATTGTTTGGTAATTGTAAATCAGTTTCCTATCAGCAAATGGGATAATACCTAGGTGCCTCTTCAATTAGGGAACCCACTTCACAGGAAGACTTTTAAAAGAAGTCTGTTTAAGTCAGGAATAAAGCAAAGATTTCATATACCATACCACACTCAGAGTTCAGGGATGGTGGAATGTATGAATCAAACACTGAAGAACAATCTAGCTAAAGCTATTTTAGAAGAAGGAAACAATTAGGTGCCGGCCTTGCCTGCAATATTACTAAGACAAAGGGCTACTTCTGCTCATGGAACAGGACTGACCCTCTTTGAATTGTTGGCAAGCAGGGCAATGCACCTCCCAGAGGATGCAATTACAGGTGGAGAAGAACTTGAGATTGGCAAAGGGACAGAATTTCAATGTATGACGGATTTAACCTCTCAAAAAGCAGGTAATCACTTAGCAGCAGCACAGAGACTGGATTACATTGGCAGGAGAGAATACTTCTAAATAAGATAATGGTGAAACTGATGACTGACAATAAACAGCTAGGATGTCATTGGGAAGGGCCTTTTGAGGTGGCAGACACAGGACAGATATGTGCCCTGATGAATGAGAAGTATGGTCCACAATGGACCCAGTTAAAACCTTATCTCAACAAGCAATCTGAAATTTTATATTTATAGCAATGTAAATAAAGATAATAGGAATTTACAGTCAAGTTATTAGATTAGGCCAGATCATGGCACTAATAGTAGGGGGACTTTTAGAAAAGGGGAAGTAGAAATGATTTAATCAACAAGTTACCAACTTTAAGAACTGTGAGGCACCTTTTGGTTTATATTCACAGAGTATCATTTGTTATAGTGAAGATTTTTGAGCATCTACAGCTATAATCAAGATTGACTGGACATCCCTCAATACAGAAGCAAGACAAGTCAAGAGCACGTAACAGAGTGAACATAGTTGCTACGTGTGTTGTAAGTAAGTTTTACTTGAAATTGCCAACGGTTGGGATTTTACTGTAAGAACTCATTATGGATACATGTGTTTGCATCTTTTTAGTACTGAATGTACAGATTTTGAATCAGGTAGGATCAGCAGCTGAGGTCCTTCAGGGTTCCCCTCAGGAAGTACGTGTTAATGCCTACTCATATTTGGCACACCCGTATGCTAGATTGACTGATCAGATAAAGTGTTGGGTATGTTCACATATTTCCATTCATGCGGGAGGGTGTGTACACATATACCAGGATTTTCAAGTTGGGAGATAAGGGAAGAGTTTCACAACAGTGAGGCTTGTACAGGAAGGTTAAATTATATGAATGGGTACACACCTATTTATAATCTAATAAGATCAGCTCCTAGCCTAGCTTTGAACAGCCAACACCAAAACCAAGAGGAATCTACCGCACAGAGAATTTGGGAGGTTCAGGGAAAAACTTAGGTGTAAGCGAATGTGATTATACAGTAAGCGCAAGGAATGTGTTATACCTGAGTCCACTCAGTGATGACCATTCATGTAATATATCGTATTGCTTTAGTGGAGCTATATCACACCACTGAACTCCCTTGCTGGCCAAGACATCAGCAAGCTATTACAAAGGGAGAGCATTTTTTTGGCATAATATTTCCTCAATATGGAGTGACTAGAACGATGCCAGATTATAACTGTGCACTCCATTTTAGAACAAGTTGCCATTGATACAGCAACTGCCCTCATGATAAGATAGTTTCCATGTGTGCTGTGGTACTTCAACATAGAATGCCATTGGATTATGTCTTGGCAGCAAGGGGAAGGACATATGCAGTAATTGGTTCAGGGTGTTGCATATGCATATCAGGCAACATATGTCAGAAAACATAACTAATCTGGTTGAACATATCAAGAAGGAGATGGAGAAACTTAAATATCTTGAATCATTTATCTTAGGTGGTTGGCTCGCAGATTGGTTAGTCTCTTTGGGAACATCGATTCTGCAAAATATTATATTATTTTTCATGGTGATCCTAGTGTTAGTAATAATTGTATACCTGATCAACTGTGGATGTACATGACTTTCTAAGTTCATGGAAAGCACAGCATCAATGATAGTAATTAAGTAGGGAAGAAAGGGTGCCAGGAGTCAAGTCATCCACAAGGATGTTTATTGGGATACATCTATTTAGTGGTCTAATCTTGGGCTGTCCAAGGACCATAAGAGGGGATGCAGAAACCTGTGCTTAAGGGGCTTTTAAATCAAAGTAGGTTAGTTGGGGACCATAATGAGACTTATATATACCAAACGTATTATGCTGCACCATTTTCCAGCGTTTTCTCTTTTGGTGCCTCCTACATATGTTATGCAGAAGTACTGTTTATTAACCACATATATAATCAACAGTAATGGATTTTTAACAAGTAGTGTGACTTTGAATTATAGTTTTAAAGATATTTGTGATCTTTGGTCAAAAGCAATTGCTCCACAGCACAATGGGAAAAAGTGAAATCAGACAGATTGCATTCTCTGGTAACAATAGGATACAGATTATTAGAATAAAGTCCTAAAGGCTGGAGAATTGCTGAGATTATAAATGAAAAGAAGTGCTTGAGTGCTAATTGCAATGAATGGAAGTATTCAGCTTTTGCTGATAAAGGTACAGCTGGCCAGACAGGGGAAAGTGGCTCCTTATCAATTCGTATGGCTGATACCAGCCTGATGTACCTGAGTACGTTGCTAAGCGATAGAGGAAGGACTTTTTGGTCCAATTAGCCAATGAATCCCTAATTATGCCAAGAAGAAGAATGCTATTGGCCAAGGCAAATAATGTGTATTAATGTAATTGGACCATCGATTGGACGGGGAATACAAACCTTCGAAAATGGGATATTGATTGTGCTCATTTGATATAACTTTAGAGAGAAGTTGGAATCCTTTCAGCATCTCTCTCCCAATATGTATTGGTCAAATAAAGACACATCTTTGAATCAGGCCACTGAGGTGTGAGGAAGATCTATACTATCAGAAGGAGATGCAAAAATCCAAACACAATTGTGGATCAACGTTCAAATCAGCAGGGACTATTGATGTGGACAATGGAAAAGCAGTTAAAAAAATGGTTACCTGACAGGAACCGGCTTGAAGTAAGAAACCTTTAATAATGCATATTTTGAGAGTAGCTAACATCAGTCATCTTGGAAGCAAAGGGAAGATATCCCGCCCAACAAATAAAGGACCCTGGATTAAAGCAAATTACTGCGGATGCTGGAATCTGAAACCAAAAGAGAAAATGCTGGAAAATCTCGGCAGGTCTGGCTGCCGAGAAAAGAACGGATATTTCAAGTCCAGATGGTCCTACATTTGAAGAACCAAGCTGGATCTTCACTACAGGGGCTTGACTACACCCTCAACTGTAACAAAGCCAGAAATCTACTGTTGCAAGTAGTGAGCCACTGTAAATTAATCACTAGAAACTTCCAACTCCCATCTCAACAGATTCAAGTGTGACCATGACTTCCTGGACTTTTAAAAACCTAAGCGCATGCTACTGAGGGGGTGGGGGGGGGGGGGGGGGGGGATGTTGCAAATATTTCTGCATGTTAAGAAATAAATATTTATTTCTCATTTTTTGAACTGAGGAGAAAACCTGTCTTTTTTTTCTGGTATTAGAAATCAAGTGGTTAAAACACTCTTTCCCTCTAAAAAAACACATCTACCTGCGCTCACTGAAGAGGGGAAAAGCAGGAAGCATCTTACCATTTCACCCCGGCCTGTGACCATACTCAGGCTTTTTAACTGGGCCAGCAGCTGGTGAAACTTAGCTGCTGTCTGCTTTCGCAAAACACATCAACAGTTAAAAATGTGGCCCAAATTTTCTAATCCAGGAAAACAGTAAAGCAGCCAACTGTACTAAAAAATATAAAAAATGGGATAGAAGATGGGAAACAAACTTTGGCAGATGTGAAATAAAACAATGGAACTGTGGTGATTGTCTCTTCAAAGATCAATTGGCAGAGCAATGATCAGGAACGAATTGGGGAGCAAGGTGGAGGGAGGATCAGCCTGGTAAGCATGGGCTTAAAAGGGGAGAGGAAATGGCCTAGTGGTATTATCAATGGACTATCAATCCAGAAAACTCAGCTAATGTTCTGGTGGACCTTGGTTCAAGTCCCACCACGGTAGATAGTGGAATTTGAATTCAATAAAAAAAAATCAAGAATTCCGAATCTACTGATAACCATGAAACCATTGTCAATTGTCCAAAAAACTCATCTGGTTCACTAATATCTTTGGGGAAGGAAATCTCCCCTCCTTACCTGCTCTGGCCTACATGTGGCTCCAGAGCCATAGCAATGTGGTTGACTCTCAACTGCTCTCCAAGGGCAACCAGGGATGGATGATAAATGCTGCCGAATGAATATATAAAAAAACAGGCATCTTTCTTTTACTATGTGAAATGTTAATCCACATATAACCTATTGCTTAAATTTTGAAAATGTCACCGTTGTAAATCTGCATGTGCAAATTGTGCACACAAATAAGAATTCAGATACAAATTATGCTACTACAATAGCAGTGATTTGCAAATAAGTAAATCTATAAGGGCAAGTCACCATGATGAATTTAAGGCAAATTCAGGTATCGGTCATGGTCTTATTGAGTGGCAGAACAGGCTGGAGTGCAGAAAGGCTGACAAGATGAATTAGTACTGCTGCATTCTGCATAGTGATGTGCACAGCCTAAAGTGGCAAAGACAGGATCAGAACAGGTACAGGAAAAACTCGCTTTAACGAATTTAAGTAGTTGATTGCAAAAACATGGATGGCAGCAAGGTGGCACAGTGGTTAGCAGTGCTGCCTCATAGCACCAGGGACCTGAGTTTGATTCCCAGCTTGACTGTGCAGAGTCTGCACATACTCCCCGTGTCTGCATGGGCTTCCTCTGGGTGCTCCGGTTTCCTCCCACAGTTCAAAAACTATGCTGGTTTGGTGCATTGACCATGTTAAATTTTTCCTCAGTGTACCCAAACAGGCGCCGGAGTGTTGCGACAAGGGGATTTCCACAATAACTTCATTGCAGTATTAATGTAAGCCTGCTTGTGTCAATAATAAATAAACTTTAACTTTGAAACAATAAAATTCACAGGGCAGTCTTTGGGACTTTAGGGCAGGATTCTCCAGCTCTGCAGACTGCTGGAATGTCTGGTCCCATTGAAAGTCAACAAACCTTTGGCCGGACTGTCAAATCCCCTGCGATGGGTCCCACCAGGATGTGGCTGGAAAATCCTGGCCCTACTTAAATCATAGTGAATTCACAGGTCACTACCACTTTCCTCATGAAACTCCAATTGACAGCTTTCCAGTGCAAAGCAGTGGGAGGATCAAACATTTCATTTCCCCAATATTGCTGCATTTGCCAATGTGACAAAGGATGGTAAAGGAAGATGAACTGAGAGAGTAAACTAGGAATATATAATGCACTCTCTAGGGAGGACTATAATGACATCATTGACCATTACTTCCTGAAAGTAATTGCAAGCATCAGCCAGTTGGTGTTAGTCAGCACCTTAATAGCTCCAAAGGCAATAATTACAATCTGTTAATACATTTTATATTGGAAAACCAGGGCTGCAAAAATATAATTTGAACCAGATGATTGCAAAGACCGTTTGAAAATAATTGTCTTATTAATGATTTACACATTTGTCATCTAATGTTGACAATAACAACTTCAAATTTCAACTGAATGTAAATGGCTTTTTAAATGTTGATTTTACAACTACCGTATAGAAATGTGAGCCCCAATTTATCAACTTCCTAAAAATAGTGGAACTTGAATCTCCACCCTTTATTTCAATGGATACTTAGCTCTGGACTGGAATACAAGTTACATTACAACTATATAAGGCACTGGTTGGGCTTCATTTAGCATACTGAGTTTGGTTCAGGGACCTCAGGAAGGATACCTTGACCATGAAGAGTCATGATATGAAAGCTGGGTTAAAAGAAAAGTTAAATGACATGCACAGGTCACAAAGACTAGGCTTATATTGCTTTGAGTAGAGAAGATTCAGAGGTAATGTAATTGAGGTATTTATGATTTTATTAAGGAAGACAAAGAAACTATTTTCATTGTTGAGAGAATTCTGAACAAGAGGCCATAAAATCAGAGTTAGGCTGTTCAGGGATGATGTCAAGAAGCATTCTTGCGTACAAACGGTCCTGAAAATCTGGAATCCTTCCGTATAAAGCTGTTGAAGCTAAGACAATTGAAAATTTCAAGTAGAGTTTGATAGATTTATTAGACACAGGTATTCAGGGGTTATGGAACCACAATTGATAGATGGAATTAAGATAAATATCAATCATAACCTAATTAAAAAGAGGAGCAGGCTTGAGGGACTGAATGGTCCACTCCTGCTCTTGTGTTTCAATTTATATATTTTTGGTACATTGCCTGACCTCTTTCAAGAATATACCATTAATGTGCAAGCGTATTTGCTTAACTTAAAACTTTAAAATCTGCGTAGAATTTAAACTGGAAATCCCTTATCCATCACTGTAACAACACTAGGTGATAAATAGCTAGGCACCCCTGGCATCGAGTAGCTGAATATCTGTCAGATGATGTATTTCTGGCACAGTGAAACTCATTCAGTTCCACTTATCCATTCACTTACAAGGATCACCAACTCTTAGATGATCCTGGCAAAGGGCAAAAGCATGCTGGAGTACACCCCTTTTCCATTACCCCCTCTCCTGTCTAATCCTGATCTTCACAGAAATCAATGGAGAAAATGGAACATAGAACGTTACAGCGCAGTACAGGCCCTTTGGCCCTCGATGTTGCGCCGACCTGTGAAACCAATCTAAAGCCCATCTAACCTACACTATTCCAATATCATCCATATGTTTGTCCAATGACAATTTAAATGCCCTTAATGTTGGTGAATCCACTACTGTTGCAGGCAGGGCATTCCACACTCTTACTACTCTCTGAGTAAAGATCCTACCTCTGACGTCTGTCCTATATCTATCACCCCTCAATTTAAATCTATGTCCCCTCATGCTAGCCACCTCCATCTGAGGAAAAAGGTTCACACTGTCCACCCTATCTAATGCTCTGATCATCTTATATGCCTCTATTAAGTCACCTCTTAACCTTCTTCTCTCTAACAAAAACAGCCTCAAGTCCCTCAGCCATTCCTCATAAGACCTTCCCACCATAGCAGGCAACATCCTGGTAAATCTCCTCTGCATCCTTTTCAATGCTTCCACATCCTTCCTATAATGCGGTGACCAGAACTGTGCGCAATATTCCAAGTGCGGCCACAATAGAGTTTTGTAATAAAACTTACTGGACCAAATACAAGGATTGTGTAAGAACTAAGCTCCTTTTTTCCAGTTTATGTTAATCTTCAGAGTGCTGCAGGCGGACTTGTTTCTCTGTGCACTGTTAGGGAGGATTTATTGGCAACAATGTTTTTGCATTTTGATGTATAATTCATGAACTGCTTGCATCAATGCTCAGGCCAGTTTTAACATGCTGAATTCCTAAAGTAACCATTAAAGATTAGCAAAGAAGAGAGGGATTAAGTGATCTAAGCTAAACTTTATGTGTCAAAAATAAAAATGGAGCAGTGGAAGAATGGGGCTAAAAAGGATGACAGTGAAAGCAAAGTTAAACGTCTTATTTTTTAGTTAAAATTTTGGTTTTGTTTAAGATAGCTATTTCCATTTCAGTAGTTTGGAGTTACTTTTACAGTAATACAAGTATTTCTAGGATTTGTGCAAACATATTGATTAAAATAGAAGTTTCAGTGTCAATGTTGGCAATTTACACAATCAGTTGGTGTTTTCTTGGGCTTATTGCCTGTCTAGAGGTTAACACCATTTCTATTAAATATAGAGTGCATTTCAAACTTAATTGACTTCTAATCATTATATAGCCATGGTTATGATTCTTGGTCAGATCACGGGGCATGGGGGAAGATCTGGTTAGAAACCAAGAACATCTTGTTTAAAGTAGATGAAGTTTGAGAGTCAAGACTCTCATAATAAGAACATAAGAACATAAGAAATAGGTGCAGGAGTAGGCCATCTAGCCCTTCGAGCCTGCCCCGACATTCAATAAGATCATGGCTGATCTGAAGTGGCTCAGTTCCACTCTCCCGCTTTCTCCCCATAACCCTTAATTCCCTTGCCTACCAAAAACCTATCTACCTGTGTCTTAAATATATTTAGCAAGGTAGCCTCCACCACTTCAACGGGCAGAGAATTCCAGAGATTCACCACCCTTTGAGTGAAGAAGTTCCTCCTCAACTCCGTTCTAAACTGCTCCCCCCTTATCTTGAGGCTGTGCTGTCCCTTCTGAGCGGGAAGAATCTCTCTACCTCTACCCTATTCATCCCCTTCATTATCTTATACGTCTCCATAAGATCCCCCCTCATCCTTCTAAACTCCAACGAGTACAGACCCAGTCTATTCAGCCTCTCTTCATAGTCCAACCCCCTCATCTCGGGTATCAGCTAAATGCACAAGATCTTGTGACTAAAGCCACAAGATTCCATTGGTTTTGAACAAACAATATTAAATTGTATCATACAGGCTTACAAAGATGAATCTATTTATAATATCCAACTTACACCTCAACATTCAAGGTTAGTATAAGGCACTTGTGAATTTACAGGCAAACTGCTGTTGGACTCACGACACTTCACAAGTGATGACAGATGCGACAAAAATGGATTACATGGATTTCTCAACCCCCATCCAGTTTTTCGTCACATTGTGATCCAACTAATCCAATTGAAATTTTGTCTTTCTCATGAGGCTGCTTCCAATCTCTACATCTGAAGATTCTGCATTGGAATTCTCTTCAGAAATCCCTCTCACTTAGACAAATTCAAAATGTCTTTGGAGATCCAGCTGTCATCCAATCGGTCTACATGACCCAGCTAATGGAATTGGTTTTGACTCAAGTAGGCAAACATGCTGGGGTCCCCTTCATGTACTTTCACAGTCAGCACAGTGGCCCACCAGGAAACGCACAACGTTCATCTGAGGCAGTGGTGATAGAAGCTGTTGTATAAGTTCTCCACATTTTGCTCTTGTAAAGAAGATTGCTGAGAGTATAAGCCCTGGTGCACAGGGAGTTTGGTGTCCTTGTTTAATTTGCAGTCTGTCCACACATGCCTTTTCAACTTTGACATGACCACTGCAGCTTTGGCAATGGTGTCGATTTTGGCGTTGGGAGACAGGTTGCTGGTGAACGTTGAAATAAGGTTTGTGGAGCTGCCAGTGATTCCCAGGGTGAAGTTATTGATGTGGAGTCTCTATGTCCTAACTCATAACTTTGAATTCCTGATGCTGACTGGCAGTCCAAACTGCTTACAGGTCCAGGAGAACTGATCAACAGGTTGCTGTAAGTGATCTTCGCTATGGGATGCCCAGTGTGGTGGATCAACAAATAGCAACTCGTGGATAAGGACTTAATGCACTTTGATCTTGCCAAGTTGAACAACGTGCTGTCAGCTCTCATATGCAGGTGGACACTCTTATTTGAAGCATAAAAAAGTATACAATAGCAATATGGAGAAGAATATACCAAAGAGGGTTGATACCGCCTGCTTTACCCCACTGCTCATCTTAAAAACATTCGATGTTGCTCCATTGTTACTGATGGGAGTATGCATTTTCTCGTGGAGAGAAGACACGATGCCCGAGATTCCAGGCAGGCAGCCTATTTTCTACAGCAGTTTGAAGAGTCTGTCTCAGCTAATGAAATTAAGGACCTTGCTGGGGTCTGTGAAGACAATGTAGAGTTCTGCACTGTTCAAGTCACGTTTGTAATGGCCAAAGTGAGAAAGATTATCTCGACTATTGATCTGCCAGCTCTGAAGCCACATTGAGACTCAGGAGTGATGATGCCGGAGTCTGCAGTCTAGCCAGAGGAAAGTGAGCAAAGACCTTCTCTATAATACTTTACAAAGTGATGCCTTGGTAATTGTTGTAGTCACTGTAATTCCCCCTTGTTTTTGTACGAGGTGACTGTTTGCATAATGCATGTCTTAGGGCACAATCTTTCCTTTGAAAAGTGACAGAAGGGTTAATGGAGATGCTACAGCAGTGCTGCTTTTTCACTTTTGTGATTTCAGGTGAAATACTGTAAATTCTCAGGACACCAGCTCGATGATCAATGGTCTTGTTGAGTTCTGTTGTGATGCCTCACTGTCCAGCTCCTCTGGGGTGGCATGGTGGCACAATAGTTAGCCCTGCTGCCTCTCAGTGCCAGGGACCTGGGTTCGATACCTGACTTGGGTCAATATCTGTGCGGAGCCTGCATGTTCTCCCTGTGTCTTCGTGGGTTTCTGGTGCTCTGGTTTCCTCCCACAGTCCGAATGATGTGCTGGTTAGGTGCATTGGCCATACTAAATTCTCCCTCAGTGTATCCGAATAGGCACCAACTGGCATGTGGCGACAAGAGGATTTTCACAGTAGCTTAATTATAAGCCTTCATGTGACACTAACAAATAAACCTAAAAAACTAAACTATGTTAGGAAAGTTTGGAACGATTCTGAGGGCTTCTCAGTGGCAGAGAGTTTGAGGTAATGATCCACCCACCTCTCCATCTGCTTGCTCAGTTTAATGATTGTCATCTCTGAAGGAAATGGTACATTGAACTAAGAATTTTGGTTTGTGTGTTGTGTTTTCATTATCTGCCCCCTTGCTGTCATCTGAAGGATATGAGTTGTCCAGTAGGTGGAGACAAAATTATATGCCAGAAATTGTAGCTGTAGTCTGTCTTTGCTTTAGTCACTCATCATAGGTTGGATATTAAAAAAAAACTTGCATTTATGCAGCGTCTTTCACAACCTCGCGAATCCCAAAGCACTTTATCAAAGGTAGGGTGATGTCAGAAATGTGGCATCCAATTTGCACAAAATAAGGTCCTACAAAGAACAATGTGATCATCTGTTTTAATGATGTTGATTGGGTGTTATATGTTAACCAGGACAGGGCGTTGGATTTTCTGTTGGGTGTTTAGTGGGGGTGAGTCGGACTTCTGCTGATCTGCTGTTTCCTTCCCCCACCCCACCCCCCAAAACCCACCACCCAGGGTCCTTTATTAAAGATTCAGAATTGTAATACCGTTCCTCATAGAGACATACTGTAGGAAATACTGTGCTTTTGCTGGTAAATGGGCAGTAGGAACCACAAGTGGAAGAATATCTAACTGAGAGCAGCCTTGAGAGAAACAAATTTTGTGTTACATTGGTGGACATTTTTCTGGTTGAAGTGAGGGTTAGAAGAGGAGGACTCCTGGAGACTGAGAGCAGGAAGCCCTATCTAAAAAATAACAATTATGTTTTATCTAGGATAGCTGTTCAAGCAACAAGTGCATACTCTAGTGCCACACACAGTGCAGGAATGAATTCATCATCTTATAAAACTAGCCAAGGCACTGTTCTCTGTATACTCTACCCAAATGCCTTCATTCACCTACTTACTGGGTGGCATGGTAGCACAGTGGTTAGTACTACTGCCTCATGGCATCAGGATCCTGGGTTCAATTCTGACCTCGGGTGATTGTACGGAGTTTACACATTCTCCCCTTGTCTGCGTGGGCTTCCTCCGGTTGCTCTGGTTTCCTCCCGCACTCCATATCAGTGGAATGTTCTGATCCTGTCGCTGGCGCACCCTGCCATTTTTTTGGTGGTTTGCGTGGATTCAATGGGAATCCACTGTGGCAGACTGTGGCAGGACCAGTAGATCCTTGGCATCGGCATTGGCAGGCTGCCTCCCATTACCATTGCGGGGAGGCCAGAGAATTTCACCAGATGCATTTATCCAATCATTTATGAGTGATTGGTGCTTTTATATCATTATAAAAATATGACACGGTTTACCCTGTTTTTCTGAAAAATGTGTGGTCTATTTTCTTTACACACTTAAGCTATGCAGCAGTCAAAGATTGACTTAATGATTTTTCCTATGGTATTATTAAGCTCCTCTCCAGGGGGTGTCAACAACCACACAGGCTTCAGCCCTGATCTTCATTCACAATGACTCAGATCAAGACACAGGCAGACTTAAAAAAGGGATGAATTTGAATACAGTGAAGTTGGTTGAGTTGAGTGCTTGCAGGGGGAAGGTGGGGGAGGTTAAATCCTCAGGAAAAAAGATGTTAGGAAGCCTACTCCAACCCAGGAACCTATCCCCTCACCAACTTCCAGCTTTTAACTAGGTTGGACGGGGAGGGCAGGTTAGCACTTTAAATATGTTGACCTTGGATTGAACCTGATTTGCAAATTTAGTTGGGGCTTGGAATTTCCCCGGCATTGGGATGTCCACAGTAAGGTAAAGACAGCCTTGGGAACAATCTTTGTTGGTAAGGAAAAGCAGAAACACTTTTTCTTGGTGCTCCCAGTTTCCTCCAAAACCCCATCACCATCAGAACTGCCCCATTTAGATCATTGCTCTTGGGTTGGCGCTCAGTCTTACCTGGGCCTGGGCTTCTTTTTTAGTGTTCCTTGCCCAATTTAAAGTTAATCCTGTTGTGAACAGATAGAGAAAATAATCAAAGTTGCCAATAAGCTGGTGGCCTTTATATTTAGGGAATTAGAATACAGGGGTGGGATTGGTATTGGGGTAGAAGTCATGCTTTATTTATACAAAGCCCTTGTTTGACCACACCTGGAATATTGTGAGCGATTTAAGGCACCACACCTTAGCAAGATTATATAGACTTTGGAGGGTCTGTGCCTAGATTTACTAAACTGATATCTGGATATGAGGAGAGTTTAGACAAAATTCTGTTGCATTCCCTGGAGTTTAGTAGGTAAAGGGATGATGTGATTGATGTTTACGAGGTATTGGCGTACATTTTCTGATTCCACCTATTGGGGAATTGTTGCAGGGGGGACAGACAATTTGGTGAGCCATTTGAAGGTCCACTGATCTTGGGCGGGAATTTCCAATCTCAGGGTGGGTTCAACCAGAAAATCCCACCTATTAAGTGGAAGGGATAGTTTTTCAGTATCTCCATTTCCACCAACTGGGTACTCTTAGACAAATGGGACAGAGATCTGGGGACAGTGCAGTGTAGTGCAAACCTGTCAGCAACATCACACACACACACACACACACACACGAGTTCAAATTCCATATCATGAGGAGAAGCCCAGACTTTCAGGTTTTCCAGGTACTACTGGGCTCCCTCTCCCAAAGATTCCCAATGTTAAAACCTCTCACAAAGTGGTTGCTGTGATTGTGTTAATACTGAACATTAAAACATCAATGGTACTGGACTCAAAGGGGATGATCTTGAGCCCATGCTCATCATCTGTGTGAAGGCCAGGGGGTCTCAGGATCCGGAAGTCACAGTTCTCACTAACGAGTTTGTGATTTTGGATTTTCCCTGCCCCTCACTGGCAACAAACTTGGATTTGGATGTATTTAAATGTTATTAACCTCCCTCTCCCTCCCCTGTGCTCGCCAGATGTTGACACTGCACCAATGTTTACAACAGGTTTACCTGGATGTGAATCAGTTGTGAAGGTCTCCTCAGGGGAAGAAACCTAAGTACAGCACCCCCAGGAAAGGGATGTGGCCAGGCAGTTGCACCAAGTTTCTTTGACACAGGCTGGTAATGCCAGATTGGCATCATGTCCACACCAACTTGACAGTGCCAACTTGGCAGTGCCAACCTGTGCTAAGTGGGAGCCTCATTGGGAGGCAGGGAATTCATGTAGATGTGGTGGTGACGAGGAGCAGGCAGAGGACCTGGGGATGCCGGAGATGATTGTTATTGAGGGGTGGGGATTGGAGATGAGTGTTGGCTCAGACTGTGGGACAGGTGGGGGGAAGCAGCCGATGATCGGGGGGAAAGGCTGATGATTGTGAAGGGGTAGAGAAGTGTCAACTCCAATCAGGGGTGGGGAGGGGAGTCCCTCAATCCTCCATGGTGGACTGGGTGGTACATGTTTACTCAGGTTAGGATTGGGGCGGCCTTTAAAGATGGTAACCCGGTTTCTGTGCAGCCGGGTTTTGCTGGCGTGTGGAGGCTATGCCCTCTTGCATGACTGTGTGAAACACACGGCCTTGAATTTTTTGGCAATGTTGTAAGATCTGGAGAGAAACACTTACCGGAAACAACAGCCTGCCATTTTTTGACAAGATTTAGCTCATAATCAACGTTCTTATATGATCATCATAGAAATCCTACAGTACAGAAAGAGGCCATTCGGCCCATCGTGTCTGCACTGACCACAATTCCACCCAGGCCCTACCCCCATATTCCTACTTATTTTACCCCCTAATCCCTCTAACCTATGCATCCCAGTACTCTAAGGGCAATTTTTAGTGTGGCCACTCAACCCAACCCGCACATCTTTGGACTGTGGGAGGAAACCAGAGCACCCAGAGAAAACCCACACAGACACGAGGAGAATGTGCAAACTCCACACAGACAATGACCCAAGCCAGGAATCGAATCCAGCTCCCTGGAGCTGTGAAGCAGCAGTGCTAACCACGGTGCTACCGTGCCGCCCTATGGTCTAAATTTTTTTTCTGATATTTCTTCAGTTCCAAGTAACTTGTTTTGGTTCTCTTAATTTTCTGTGAAGCAGAACATATTGTAATGACTACAAATTTAACTAATAGTCAAAATGTAGGGGAAAGAAATGCCGATGGTAATCGATTTTAGGTATTTTCAGTAAATGGATTAATTTACCTCCGAGGTCTATTTTCAGGATTAAATTGTCATGTTGGATAAGATATGTAAATCATGAATTAATCATATAGATAAGGTAGTTCGTCTTGTGTATTCTCGTCATAGACAAGCATTCCAGCATTTGGGTATATATGTTTCTGTTGTTGAGTTACTCCTACCAACAGCAGCTTATTTAGCTAACTGTTCACGTATAAAGCCAATTACAATTCTGAAGGCAATTGGAATGGCTTGTTTGCCTTCTTCTGCATCAGGGCAATATTTATATTTGTTTTCTTTTTATCTTTGAAGTAACTTGTGATGTCTTTCAACATTTCATTTCATTTTGTTTTACTGGGATTTAGTGCAGACCAAAGGAATGGGAGTTTTTCTGAGTTAATTTGATGCTGGCTAACTATTCTCAGAGGATTTGCAAAAAGAACTGTAGCCCCCAGGAAATTGGAAAGGGATGAATGATCACACTATAGGCTTTTAAGTCTTTTATCATTGATAAAGTGGTTGCAAGTATTCTGAGAGATAAGAACATAAGAACAAAAGAACTATGAGTAGGAGTAGACCATCTGGCCCTTCAAGTCTGCTATACCATTCAATAAGATTGTGGCTGATCTTTTCATGGACTCAGCTCCACTTACCCGCCCACTCACCATAACCCTTAATTCCTCCACTTTTCAAAAATTTATCTATCCTTATCTTAAAAACATTCAATGAGGTAGCCTCAACTGCTTCACTGGGCAGGGAATTCCACACATTTACAACCTTTTGGGTGACGAAGTTCCTCCTCAACTCAGTCCTAAATCTGCTCCCCCTTATTTTGAGGCCATGCCTCCTAGTTCTAGTTTCACCTGTCAGTAGAACCAATCTCCCTGCCTCTATCTTGTCTATTCCCTTCGTAGTCTTACATGTTTCTATAAGATGTCCCCTCATTCTTCTGAACTCCAATGAATATAGTCCCAGTCTACTCAAACTCTCCTCATAAGTCAACCCTCTCAACTCCAGAATCAATCTAGTGAAACACCTCTGCATTCCCTCCAGTGCCAGGGAGGACAATATCTTGAGGGTCACGCAGACACCTGCCACTTTTCCACATTAAGTGCAACTCTCTCAGTTAGATAGGGATATATGAAAGTCGAATTGCAAGTGATTGACCATAAGAACTTAATATCACAGTGTGTTATGAACTTCCAGTCAATGCATTCATAATGGGAATAGGTGGATATTTCTTTCAAAGAATTGGAAGAAGTATGATGGGCTGAGTGGCCTTTCTCTGCGCTGTACAATTGAATATTTGTTCACCGCTAATGGCAAGAAATCTAATTCTAAATCCTAAAAGGCTGCAAAAAAATGGCTGTGTGAGAGTTGCTTGTCTGGTTTTGTGGACTGAAACCATTAACCAGTCTCAAGAAAGAACAAAATGAACATTCCAAACTAATATTCAATCGATCTCCTTTCCTGAAACCAATCCAAAAGGAGTTATCAATTAATGGGTCATTCAAACACATAGAAGGGTGGGATTTTCCGGCTGCGCTCATCCCAAGACTGGAAAATCCTGCCCGAGGTCAACGGACCTTTGCGTGGTCTATGTCCCAGCTACTATGATGGGAAGTTCCACGCCAATAGCATCAAACTCACAAGGTATTGAC
Organism: Carcharhinus amblyrhynchos; assembly: GCF_965287045.1. Taxonomy (NCBI): domain Eukaryota; kingdom Metazoa; phylum Chordata; class Chondrichthyes; order Carcharhiniformes; family Carcharhinidae; genus Carcharhinus; species Carcharhinus amblyrhynchos. The sequence continues at coordinate 104,542,193 of NC_137326.1, forward strand.
TGACAGCACAGGATAACTGGAGTTAACAAACACACCACTATTTGTTTGAGAAAATGTCTTTAAACTTGTATAATCCACATGGTAAGGAAATCATTATTGTTGCCTGTTTTTAAAACCACCAAGAAGCCGCTTGCAGTGACAGTTCCCACAGAAGCCAATGAATTAATTGTAAGTCATCAAGTAGCCAAGGTAATCAGCAGCAACACCTAATAAACAGGATCGAAAGAGAAGGATTTACCCAGCATGTTCCAACTGGAATCAAGACCCAGGGATTAAAGTCTCACCTACCCTGAGCTGTAGGCCAATGAGAAGCCTTCAGAAGTTCTCATGCTCAGCATCACCACTGGCGAGTTGGCTGTTGCCAGAATCCCAGTTTTGTGGAGGGAGCGAGACCACAGGTAAGTTATATAAGGGAGGATAGGGCTTGTAGTGCTGGGGTCATGGGGAAAGGAGGCAAGGGAACTATTTTATTTGAGTGTGAAGGATTGGGGCAGATATAGTTTGAAACTTTGAATATAGCAAGGGGCAGGAGATATGTTTAAAGTTGATGTGGTAACAGAGAATTATTTCCAGTAGTTGGTGTGTTGTATCAAAAGAAGGAAATGTTTGAGCATATTTTTAACATAGAGGAATGTTGGCACATGGAATGTTTTACCAGACATAAGAACATAAGAAATAGGAGCAGGAGTAGGCCATCCAGCCCTTCGAGCCTGCCCCGCCATTCAATAAGATCATGGCTGATCTGTCGCTGCTCAGTTCCACTTTCCCGCTTTCTCCCCATAACCCTTAATCCCCTCTCTTATCAAAAACCCATCAACCCGCGTCTTAAAAATATTTAGCGAGGCAGCCTCCACCACCTCAACGGGCAGAGAATTCCAGAGATTCACCACCCTTTGAGTGAAGAAGTTCCTCCTCAACTCCGTTCTAAACCGCCCCCCTTTTATCTTGAGGCTGTGCCCCCTAGTCCTACTGTCTTTTTTGAGCGGGAAGAGTCTCTCCACCTCTATCCTATCCATCCCATTCATCATCTTATAAGTCTCAATGAGATCTCCCCTCATTCTTCTAAACTCTAACGAGTACAAGCCTAATTTATTCAGCCTCTCCTCATAGCTCAACCCCCTCAACTCCGGCATCAGCCTAGTAAACCTCCTCTGCACTCCCTCCAAGGCCAAAATATCCTTGCGTAAGTACGGCGCCCAAAACTGCACACAGTACTCCAGCTGCGGCCTCACCAATGCCCTATACAGCTGCAGCAAGACCTCCCTACTTTTATATTCAATCCCCCTCGTGATGAAGGCCAGCATCCCATTCGCCTTCCTGACCACCTGCTGCACCTGCAAGCTGGGTTTTTGCGACTCGTGCACAAGGACCCCGAGGTCCCTCTGCACCGTCGCCTGCTGCAGTTTTTCGCCCCGTAAGTAATAGTCCTTCCTACCATTCTTCCTACCAAAGTGGACCACCTCACACTTGCCAACATTAAATTCCATTTGCCATTTCCTGGCCCATTCGCCCAGCCTATCTAGATCCTTCTGCAGACTCTCCACACCCTCCGCACAATTTGCCGTTCCCCCTATCTTGGTGTCATCAGCAAATTTCGACACCCTACACTCGGTTCCCTCCTCCAGATCATCTATATAAATGGTAAAAAGCTGAGGCCCCAGCACCGACCCCTGGGGCACTCCACTAGTCACCATCCGCCAATCCGAATAGCACCCGTTGACCCCCACTCTCTGCTTCCTATTTGACAACCAATCCTCTATCCACGCTAACACCCTACCCCCAACTCCATGTCCCTCGACCTTCTGCAATAACCTCTTGTGAGGTACTTTGTCAAATGCCTTCTGAAAATCTAGAAAGACCACATCCACCGGCTCTCCTCTATCCACCGCCCTAGACACATCCTCATAGAACTCCAGTAAATTTGTCAGACACGACTTCCCTTTAATGAAACCGTGCTGCGTCTGCTCTATCAAGCAATTCCCTTCAAGATGCCTCGCAATTTCTCCCTTAATGACAGATTCTAACATTTTACCCACCACAGACGTTAAACTAACCGGCCTATAATTCCCCGCCTTTTGCCTGGCACCCTTCTTAAACAACGGCGTAACATTAGCCGTTTTCCAATCATCCGGCCCTTCCCCGGAATCCAGCAACATCTGGAAAATAACCACCAAGGCATCCACTATCACCTCCGCCATTTCTTTCAGAACCCTCGGATGCATTCCATCCGGTCCTGGGGACTTGTCCACAATCAGCCCCTCCAGTCTGTCGATCACCGCCTCTCTAGTAACAGTAAAGTCATTAAGACCCTCCAGTCCTACCACCTTTCCATCGCTAACACCCGGCAAATTATTCACGTCCTCCTCCGTGAAGACAGAAACAAAGAAGTTATTCAATACCTTAGCCATATCCTCATCCCCTACCACTAGGTCCCCTTTCTCATCCTCTAAAGGACCAAAATTCACCCTAGCCAGCCTCTTCCTTTTTATATATTTATAAAAACTCTTGCTACCCTTTTTTATATTAAGCGCTAGCCCAGCTTCATAGTTTCTCCTACCCTTCTTTATCAACTTCTTTGTCAATCTTTGTTGACATTTAAACCTCTCGGAGAAGAATCCACAATGAATAAAGATCATTTTGGAAATTGTGGGGCAAGCAGCAGAATGGGAATAGGTGGATATTTCTTTCAGAGAATTGGAAAAAGTATGACGGGCTGAATGGCCTTTCTCTGTGCTGTACAATTGAATATTTGTTTACCGCTAATGGCAAGAAACCTAATTCTAAATATTATTTGCTAAAAAGACTGCCATTGCACTGAAAGGAAACTATCACTAGATGTCATTAAGGCCATAGCAATGTGATAAGTTCCTGCCGTATACTGATGCTGATCAAGTGTTCAGATAGTCTGCACAAAAAATATTCTGTCCATGTTGCTGTTGCAAACACCAACTAATGATAATGCCTATTATGGGGATCAAGATGTTCTGTCTCTCCACCGTCCTCTCATCCACATGTTAACCACTCCATGGTAGGTACTTTTTGTATATCCACATTTATAATGCACTCTATTACTGGTGCTTGTTGACAGAGGTTTTACTCTGAATATTTGTTCTGCATGAAGTAACCAACTTATTTTAATTTTCATCAACATGTTATTCTCTTGGCTATTAAATACTGGTATAAAAACTGCCAGGTTTGCTCTTTGTGGTTTTGTATTCTCCAGCTTCTGTGGGGCTTATCTATTCTATGAAAGGTTTGACATATAAGCAATCCACAGTCTTAAAGTCATTATTAGTCGGAAAGCTCTTAGTGTGGTGGTGAGAGTCAGAGAATGTGCAAAGTTCAACTCCATTTCTCAGATAATGAAGCAATTCATGCCTGTATGTGGCAAGGCCTAACAACATTCAGACTCGTGACAAGTAACATTTGTGCCACACATGTGCAGGGTCTAAATAGATAGAGCATAAAGAGCTCCCCTTGACATTCAGTGCATTACCTGCATTGAGCCCTCCACCATCAAACTTCTGGGGGGTCAGCAGGACCAAAAACCTAACTGGACCAACCACGTAAATACTATGGCACCTGGGGCAGATCACAGACTGGTTATTTAGGCCAGCACAGTGATATAGTGGCACGGCTGCCTCACAGTGCGAGGACCCAGGTTCAATTCTGGCCTCAGGTAACTGTGTGGAATTTGCACGTTCTCCTCATGGCTGTATGATTATCTTCCAGGTGCACCAGTTTCCTCCCACACTCCAAAGATGTGCAGGGCGGGTTAGATGAATCGACCGTGCTAAAAATTTCCCCTTAATATCAGGGGGATTAGCAGGATAAATACGTGAGGTTATGCAGCTAGGGCCTGGGTACGATGGTTGTCAGTGCAGGCCTGATGGGCTGAAGCACCTCCTCTGTACAGGTAGAGATTCTATGATTCTGTGGCAAATGATTCATGTTCTGACTCCCCAAGTCTCACCATAGTGTCAGGAATTTGATGGAACATGCACTGGATGGTTGCAACTGTAACAAAACTCAATGAACTCAGCACCTTCTGGCATAAAGCAGTTCAATGATCAGTACCACATGCCCAAGCCTAAATGTCCACCTTCTCCACTATCGCAGTGTACTTTCCTTGTGGAGCTAGGAGGAACAAAAGCTTTTCTTACTGATTGTCTCTTGCTGCCAAACATTTAACTCCCATCTGCTAGCCAGCTCTCATTTTCCCCTGGATAAATAACCAGAGTCATAAAGATATGGCTCAGAAGCTAAAGTCATCTTGAGACTCAGTATGCTGAAGTCAATAATTGCTGTATACCATCCTTGTTCCCATTCCAGGGTAAAATGGAGGTTGCAGTCATTATAATAGATAAGAATGAAATACAACCAAATTTGTAACTGTGGTGATTGTCCCTTTAAGGGCAACACAGCAGAGTAAGGATCACATGGTCTTGCGTGACCAATCGGTATTCAGTGTGTGGGATCACCCTGTGGGCAGAGTTCTTCTGGTCAGAGACATTTTGGGAGTTAGCTACAGCCATGAGGCTGCTATTTTCATATGAGTAAATACCTCTTGTGCTACTAATGTAAATGCATCTTTACAGTAACATAATCACCTAAATAGCTGTGATTACTCTTAACATTGTAGATTTGTATCACAATAAATCCACTACATTGCTTTTTTTCTTTGACTGAACTTAAAAATAATTTCTTCAGGATTGAAGCCATCTAGCATATGATTTTCTCAACACTTACCTAATTTTCCTACTTTATTTTGTGTGGAAGTTATGTCTCATAGAAAATGAGTTTCATTGTTTTCCAATAGAAGGTGCCTATCGACTGAAAACTGTACACAACATGTTACAATATTTCAACTTAGAAAAATAAATGCAGTATTTGAACATTGTTCAAATTTTTTTTTAGACTTGTTGGACTTCATAAACAGAACCCACCCAATGAAAGGTAGTGTTGACTCTGAGTGATAGTATAAAATGAGCATAATTGATTCAGCCTATTATATATTCCCCCTGAAAATCAGGATAGATGTATGAGGGCTGGCTAAATTGCCTGATTTACACAATCACTCAAAGACAGCTCTCAACGACCGCAGCGATCTTTGGATCATTTAGAAAAGATTTTAGAAAATTATGTGAGAATATCAAAGATTGACAAAATCCAGATATTTGTTTCAAAATACAATGAATCCCTTGGCAAAAAGGAAGTTAATTTTTTCTTTGATTCAAGTGGTTTCACTTAAATTCATTTTACTTAAATTTGTGTTGAACTATTTTCCTTTCATACTTTGCCCACAGAAAAATATTGCTACATAATTCAAACCGGCAGAATTTGCAGCACAACTGAGATGAAGAGTAAGAAACAAAAGGACCTTTTGGAGTTGAATTTTATGTCTTAAATCATTTGTAGCTAGAAGAAAGCAATAAGGAAATTAAAGATATTTTGATCACCAGCAGAAATGTTATTTAGCAATTTAGGAGCAAATTATACTTATGTTTCACAATAGCTGTCCTAATGGATTCTCCTCAGCTGTTTAAAAACAAAAGCTTTGGGAGAAATCGCTTCTCATGCCAGGTTAATCGGTAGATAAGTGTGGAACATTGTGGAGGCGGCAAGAATCTTGGCTGCCAGCTGAAGCACTAGCTAGACCTCCATGTTGCCTCTGCCACATCTTGTGTCACTTCAACAGTTCACAGTCCAGCGACAGACATTTCTTCAGGATCAGGACCCCTGGGGGCAAGAAGACACACCTGCAAATAGCTGCTAGCCAATCAGAGGTCAGCAGCTCATCTGTCCGTAGCAGCACACTGGTGAGGTGGTGGCTGATGCCATTACTACACCCACCTAAGGCCCAGATCAAGGACTGAGGCACATGTGAGTGATGCTGGAACGGGATTCAAGGGTTCAAGTTGTGGGTTAGATATAAAGATACAACTATCGTTGATGGTTTCAGGCTCCCTGCTGGCCACAGTCTCAACCATGGCCCCATTCATGGTCAGCAGGATCTTCTGCATCTGGATAAGGATGTTGCTATCATACCTGTTCCTCTTTGATTAGTTCCTACTACTTTTGTTTGTCCTGCAAAAGGGAGGGAAATATGCTAAATGTTGGGTGCCCTAACTTGCATGGCTGAATAGCTGGCAATGTGTCTAGGCTGTGTTCCAGTGAAATATGGGTGTGATGCTTACAATGCTAAAAGTTTGAGGGTTCTACGTCTTATATGAATATTAGGAATTGTTCCTGATTGATAGGGATTGTTGAGAGCTGAATGATGGTGCTTGATGAATTGACTGTTGGCTGAGCCAAGTGCTTCAGTTGGTGGATAAAGCATTTAAAGATGCATCCTTGGCCACTTGCGAGGCCATTGAAGATCTTGTGGTACTGTATCTCTTTGAGGCTTGATTCTTGGCATTGACCTCAGTTCCCGCTACCTTCTGAACACGTGCCTGGAAAACATCCTGGCTTCTGAGTGTAAAGGATATTTATCCTAGTTTCAATCTCCTGCACTAAGGCCTCCATGTGTAGCACCTGGAAACATTGAAGCCCACTGTCTTCCATGTTGTGCCTTTATTCAATGTTTCACAGGTCAGATTCACTAGCTGCACAACTGCCAGCATCTGTTCCAGCCACAATGCGTACCTCCTTTAAGAGGCTGGCATTAAATAGTGTAGGTTAGTGCAATATGGTGGTCGGCACTAACAATATTGTCCCCTGCTGACGTATCCAGACACTCTACAGCATAGTTAGTGCTGGATGGATGCTGAAATAATTTAAATATGAGTCAGCATCAAAGCTGATGTGTATCTTATGTTGCAATCAACAGATCGGGTGTTGTCAGACTTTTGACTGCAATCAACTGATGCAAGTTAGTCAAGCATCACAATTCCCTTTCCTGTTCAGATGTTATTGAATTTAGCTCCTAAATACTTCATATTGCACATGTTTCTATGGCCTCAGCTTTCTTACTCAGGATTGATTAAGACTTCAATTTTAAAATATATTACTCTGGGATATAATTAATTTTTATCTATGAAAATCAATTTCTCCGTGAAAAAGATGTGTTTGTTACAGTTTGCAACAGAACGTCACTTACTGAAGATTAAAGCTATTCAATAAAATTTGACAATAGCATTGTAAATTTAAATAATAATTTACTGAGAGCTCCCTCAAGAGGAAGAATGTGTAAATCATAAAGTATGATTAATTCTCATATCACAGAAAATTGTTGAAATGAAAGCCGTTTATTCCATTCAGACGACTGATTAAATTTATATTCAACTACATTTTATTTGTGAAATGAAACTTAACCTTTCAAAATCTTGTGTTAGCAGTTAAGCATTGAATTATCTGCTGAAGTGCAAGGACCAAATTTCCTGTGCACCTAAGGAAGGTTGCTTAATGGATGATCATAATTCATATTCAAATGATCAGGTATGAACCATATATTGTTAATATGTTTCCAAACTTCAGTTTAATTCTGAGAACTGAGCGAGGAAGAAAAGTAGAGGTCAGATTAATTTCTTGTTTCACTAAAATAGTTGTGAAAGATTGATGAAAGTTTCTCACCATTAAACCTTGCTCATTCCACAAAAATAAGACATACAACATGCAAATTTCGACCTGAATAGCAGATTATTCACAGTCCCTTTACTTTACTGTCCACTGTATTTGTTGTTCCCAACGTAGTCTCCTCGACACTGGGGAGACTAAAGGAAAACTGGGCAACCGTTTTGCAGAACATTTTTGCTCAGCTCCGCAAGCATTCTTGTTGCTTGCCCTTTTAACTCAGCACCTCCCTCTCATGCCTTCATGGCCATCCTTGGCCTGCGGCAATGCTCCAGTGAAGCCCAAAGCAGGCTGGAGGAGCAGCATTGCATCTTCTGATTGGGAATGCTACAGTCCTCTGGACTCAACACCGAGTTCAACAACTTTAGTATGTGACCTTTCTCCTCAATCTTAAATCCTTTTCTAAAAATCCCACACATTTATTAATTCAATGCAAGGACACACAAACATACACTTTTTCTCCCCCCTACTGATGCTGCCAGACCTGCTGAATTTTTCCAACGTTCTCTTTTTCTGCTTACAATTTTTACTTTCTTAACTTCAAGGGGAAATTGATAAGGGAATTGCTGACAGGAGTTTGAGATGGACACCCTCTATGGCTGAAAATATTTTGTCTGTAGTTGTGGAAGTGTGAAAAAAATAGTCTATAGGATTCATTTTCACAGGTGAAAAATTTTTCTGGGATACGAGGCTTGTTCATTTTGAATGCACTTTTAATAGTCACACTAAGTCAGCCCCAAGGTGAATTCATTCACTTTATTGAAAACTAGAATGATTGCTTAGAGACTATCTGAATTTCTGCACTAGCCTCAGTGGAAGTTCTGTGGAAACCTGGAAAATGGCAGAAATTGTATTCACTCCATTTCTAAACTTCCGGGATTATTGGCTTACTACATTCCGACACCTATCTGCTCATAACTGTCCTGATATTCTGGCCTTGCCAAATGGAATGAGAAATCCCTCAAGCCCACTGAATGGGAAATCACAATCCAATGAGGTTTAATTTTCACAGGTACAACATTGCTTGCACACTTCACATAAAATTGCCTTGTTTTACTTTAATGCTTTCATTAACAAATGGATTGACAACTCAATTAAAAATAGTGCACAGAACAACATAACACATTAAGCAGTGTAGTACCAGGGGAAATTAAACCCCATCGTGTCACAGTAGCCAAATAATGGTACTGTCTATGCTAAGTAGGAATTCAGCATTCACAGTGAGTTGATGGTGTCATGATATTCACATTATTTAATACAGGAATTGACTTTCCTGCATTTAATTTAATACAGATTTTGACTTTCATATTCCAGAATCATTAAGGATATGTCAGAATGGAAATAGCAGTGTATTAAGTGTGGAATTGTGGATTTCTTCCGTAATACATTTAGGAAAGCTTCTCGTGTTAGCAGTCTGTGGCCCTGCTGCTTAGAATAATGTTTTGTACGTTTATTTTCTCTTGTTTTTCATAGAATTAACCATACAGTGCATCATACATCACAGAACCGAATTAATAATAAATATTTATTATGAAAGAAGATAGGAGAACTTTGCAAATGATATGTTGAGCATGAGGTTCTATCCTTTGATCTTATCTTAACATCTTATTGCACAGACAAATCAATTGCTGTGGCAGGTGCCTAGTGCAGCCAAGGATTAAGTTATGTAGACCTTGGAAACGGAATTTTTTTCAGCCGTTTAACTTCCTGAAAATGCTTTTATTGCAACAGTTTACAAATTATATTTTCTGAAACATGGTATTAAATAATGCTGCCCACACGAGTATGGAGTGTGCAGCAGCACGTGTTTCAATTTGTACTGTTCCCCAAAGGAAATGGAACACTCACTTCTCATTTTTGAGAAAGCTGAAAAAAGATGTTTAGGAAATCGCAATTGATTCATTTGATGGCATGCTTGGCTCCTAATGCTTAACAGAAGATTAGTTGTAAGCGGAAGGCATCAGATAAAAATGTCAATTGATAATTAGTCTATACAAACAGAAACAAATGCCGGAAATCTGAAATGAACGAAGTAAAACACACTGCAAGCTAACCAGCAGCTGTAAAAATAAGTAAGTGCTTGTGTTCCAGCTACAGAAATCACAGATGAAACTCTACAAACATTTGCATTTCAGGAACTTCCACTTGTATCAGTATCCTGAGTCTTATAGATCACGTTAATGATTTTCTCTTTGGAATCAAAAACACTACTTCAAAATTTGTAGAGACAGCATGTTAAGTCAGCGACCTTTATTAATGAGGAGGGCTGCAACAAATTGCATGAGGATATTCATAAACATGCAGAATATGCAACTTGGCAAATGAAGTTCAACACAGATACGTGAAGTGATACATTTAAGTAGGAAGATTGGGAGGTCAGCTATTATTTGAAAGGTGAAGTCTAGGTGAGCTAGAGAAATAAAGAGATTTCAGAGTACAGATATATCAAATATCAAGTGTGTCAATGGTTAGCAAGGTACTCTTTCTAGTTTAATAATTTCCCTTCTATAATAGGGTGACAAGAATTGCACACAGTATTCCAAGTGTGGCCTTATCAATGTCTTGTACAAATTCAACAAGACATTCTACTCCTGTATTCAATGTTCTGACCGATGAAACCAAGCATGCCGAATGCCTTCTTCATGACTCTATCCAACAGTGACTTCACTTTCAAGGAGCTATGAACATGTAACCCGAGACCTCTTTGTTCTGTAACTCTCCCCAACACCCTACCATTAACTGAGTAAGTCCTGCCCTGGTTCAATCTACCAAAATGCATCACCTTGCATTTGTCTAAATCAAACTTCATCTGCTATTCATCAGCCCACTGGCCCAATTGATCAAGATCATGTTCCAATTGGAGATAACTTTCTTCATTGTCCACTATGTGCCACCAATCTTAGTGTCATTTGCAAACTTACTAACCATGCCTCCTATATTCTCATCCAAATCATTAATATAAATGACAAATAACGGTGGACCCAGCACTGATCCCTGAGGCTAGTCACAGGCCTCCAGTTTGAAAAAAATGACTCTCTACAACCACAGAAGCCAATTTTGTATCCATTTAGCTACCTTATCCTAGATCCCATGAAGTTTAACCTTATGCAAGGACCTACCGTGCGGTACCTTGTCAAAGGCCTTGCTACGTCCATGTCGACAACATCAACTGCGTTGCCCTCATCTACCTTCTTGGCTACCCCTTCAAAAAACTCAATCATATTTGTGGGACATGATTTTCCACTCACAAAGCCATGCTGACTGTCCCTAATATCCCTCAAAAACTCTATCTGGCCAATTCCTGAGTGGTTCAATTAGTAGCATCTTCTACCCCTGAGCCACAAGGGGTGGGTTCAAGTACCTTTGCAGGACTTGTTGGTTGTAGAAGGAGACTTCAGCGCAGCCTGCAAAATGCTTCATATAGTCCACACCATTCTCCGAAACAGAAAAAAAGTGTGATGCATGCAACGCAAACAAGTCCTTGGATGCGATTTTACAGCCTTGCTAGTCCCGAAACTGTAAAATCCTGCCCTAGATCAATGGATTTTTCCATGCTCTGCCCCTTGCCTGCACTGATACTCATGGTAGGCAGGCTGGTAAAACTCCAGCCTTCATCTCAAAAGTCTATCAACGTCGTATTGAAATTTTCAACTGACAATCATACCCACAAAGTTCCAGATATTCACTACCTTTTGAGAGACACTTTCTGATTTCACTCCTTCGTGGTCTACCCCTGACCAATTTGGCAATGGTGCCAATCCTAGCGGTACTGCCCATTGACCTGATTCAGAACAGGAGCTTGGCACTCATTTAACTTTTATATCTGGTTGACTTGCCCTTTTATTTAAGCACAAAATTAGTGAACCATTTTATCAATGCCATGAAAATAAATGGCACTACAAGGGCCTAGGGAAAATCACATAGATTTTCAGATTAAATACTATGCTAATTTAACTGGTAACCCAAAATAATGCCAATCAGAAAATCTGGGTTCTTTTTAGCCTTGGCATACGTTCTCAACTGCTAAAATATTGAACGTTGTTCCTTTCATTTACATCAAAATAGAGCACAGTTAGAAACTGCATATGTGGCAGGCATTCACTGAAATGTGCCAAGAGTTGTCTCCATGGAAACAGGCAGTCAAATAAGACACGATTAATCAATGATGCAAAACCAAAGAATTTTTCTGATTCACAAATTGCTATGTAAAATATCACCAAAAGTTATATGATGAAAAATAAGTTTAGATTAAATTTAACAGTGAAAATTGATAACTTTTAAAATTCATTTATGGATTGTGAGTGTCGCTAGCTAGACTAGCATTTATTGCCAATCTCTGGTTGCCCTTCAGAAGGTGGTGGTGAGCTGCCCCCCCCGAACCACCACAGTCCCTGAGATGTACGTACACCCACAGAGTTGTTAGGGAGGGAGTGGAGGAATGGTGATATATTTCCAAATCAGGATGGTGAGTGATTTTGAGGGGAATCTCTGGGTGGTGGTGATCCCGGGTATTGAATGCTCTTGTCCATTGAGATGGTCATAGGTTTGGAAGGTGCTGCATAAGCATCCTTGGTGAATTCCTGCAGTGCACCTTGTAAATGATACACACAGCTACCACTATTCATCAGTGGTGGAGGGATTGATTGTTTGTGAAAGAGACAGCAATCCAATGGGCTGTTTTGTCCTTGATGGTGTCAAGCATCTTGAGTGTTGTTGGAGCTGCACACACCCAGACAAATGGAGAGTATTCCATTACATTCCTGACTTGTGCCATGTACATGGAGAACAGGCTTTGGGGAAGTCAGGAGGTGTGTTACTTGCTGCAGGATTTCTGGCTTTTGACCTGCTCTGGTAGGCACAGTGTTTACATGGCTAGTCCAGTTCAGTTTCTGGTCAAGGGTAACACCCAGGGTGTTGATAGTGGGGATTCAGCAACAGTATTTCCATTGGATGTCAAGGGCTGATGGTTAGATCCTCTCTTGTTGGATATGGTCATTGCCTAACACTTGTGTGACACAACTATTACTTGCCATTTGTCAACCCTAGCCTGGATATTATCCAGATCTTTCTACATTTGGACATGGACTACTTCAGTTTCTGAGGAGCCACGAATGATACTGAACAATATGCAGACATCAGTGAACATCTCCACTTCTGACATTATGATGGAAGAAAGGTCATTGATGAAGCAGCTGAAGATATTTGGGCCTAGGACACTACCCTGTGGAACTCCTGCAGTAATGGCCTGGAACTGAGATAATTCACCTGCAATCAATACAAATGTCTTCTTTTGTACCAAACATGACTCCAACCAATAGAAGGTTTTCCCACTGATTCCCATCGACTCCAGTTTTGCTAGAGCTTTCTGATGCCGTACTTGGTCCAATGCTGCCTTGATATTAAAGGCTGTCACTCTCACCTCACCTCTGGGATGCAGCTCTTTTGTCTGTGTTTGAACCAAGGCTATAATGATGTCAGGAGCTGAGTGACTCAAACGGAGTGCCCGTGAGCAGGTGATTGCTGAGTAAATGCCGCTTGGTTGCAATATTGATTACCCTTTCCCTCACTTTACTGATGATTGGGAGATTGGTTAGGTTGGATTTGTTCTGTTTCTTGTGTATAGGACATACCTGGGCAATTTTCCACATTACCAGATAGATGTCAGTGTTGTAGTTGTGCTGAAACAGCTTGACTCAGGGTACGGCAAATTCTGGAAGCACAAGTCTCTTGTTGCTGGAATACTGTTAGGGCCCATAGCCTTTGCGGTATCCAGTGCCTTCATCTATTTCCTGATATTATATGGAGTGAATCGCATTGGTTGAAAATTGACATCTGTGATGCTGGGGACCTCCAGGGGAGGATAAGATGGATTAACCATGCAGCACTTCTATCTGAAGAATGTTGCGAATACTTCAGCCTTATCTTTTGCACTGATGTATTGAACTGCTTCTTCATTGAGGAAGGGATATTTGCGGTGAGTGAGTGGTGCACTGGGACTAACTGATTGCTCTTTGAAAGAGTCCAGTGTAAAATTGAACATCTCCATGGCCTCCTCCTGTGAAGTACAATTGTATCATTCTACAAAATGAAATGTCAGTTGTTGAAACTAGCAGGAAACACAGCAAAATGCATAGGTTTTCCCATTTAAAATACTTGTTAGCATCTTGTTAAAATGGTCCAATCATTATTTGGTGCAATTATTGTCAAGTAATGTGCCTGGTTCAAAGATCTCACCGCTTCTCGGCTTTTTGGCTCAGATCAAGTGTAGTATTGACATGCTGTGCTTGGTTGAAGTCATTAGGTTACACTTTAGCTTCATTTGAAGCAATTTTTTAAAGCGGCATCTCGGCCTTTTGGCTAAGATGCAAATAAGATCAAGCCTTGGGGGAGGAGCTATGCCTACTCCAATCAGCTTGGATCATGTAGATCAAGTCCAACACAGGAGGTGAGAGCCCTGTCTTGTCAGCTTGGATTGGGAATGTCCCAACTTGTTGGGACTCTGAATTGGATTTGATTTGATTAGATTGGATTGGAATAAAGTTTTAAAAAAAATTCATTTCCTTGGGTAAGATATCTGTTCTGGCAGTTTACAACCCATTTACAATGCAAAAAATATTCCCCGTGAGTCAGAATAACATTGATGTTCTTACTGCTGTATGAAGCTTTATTATTGTCTGAAAAATGGCATTTGCTTTTCTCTGTTGGAATGTTTTAATTATTATTCATCAAGTTGTGGGATAGTAGTGCAGGGAACAGGCCACTTTATCATTTTGAAGAACTTTCTAATCAGGTACTGTCAGTTTGACGCAGAGTGGAACTAATTAATGGAGTACTAGTATAAAATTTAAAGTTTATTTATTACAAGTATGCTGACAATGAAATTACCATGAACTAAAGGCTGACAAGGCTTTTCGATCTGAAGGCATGCAACCTGGAGTCTTCAAAGAAGTAACTGTAGACATAGGGGGCAAAATTTTCTCGTCCCACCCGCCATGAGAACTGTGACGGGAGAGATGGACCATGCAAAGATCCGTTGACCTTGAAATGGATTTTCTGGTCTTGGGGCAAATGCGGCAGGAAAATCCCACCCAGTGAATGCATTGGTTGTGACATTCCCAAATCCTTCAGATTCTGGAAAAGGTCCCAGTGGGCTGCAAAACCACAAGTGTAACACAAGTCAAGAAAGGAGTGAGAAAGATAACAGGTAATCATAGAGCAATGGACTTGAATTTTGTCATTGAGAAATTGTGAGGATATATTATTAAAGAAATAATAGCATGACATTTAAAGCATCATAACACAATCAAGCAGAGTCAACATAGTTTTATGGAAAGGAAATTGTGTTTGAAAAATTTATTAGTGTTCTTTGAGGATGTACAAGCAGGGTGGTTAAGGGGGAATCTGTAAAGATAGTGGAATTGGGTTTCCAAAAGGTATTTGATTAAGTGCCACATAGAAGGTTATTACACAAGACAAGGGCTCATAGTATTGGGTATAATATGTTAGCATGGATGGAGGATTGGCTACTAACAGGACACAAGCACCTGAATTTTAGCTCCTGAATTGCGAATGCGGAGTCAGAAAAGTTCCTGGCTCCTCAAATCCAACTAAAGTGAAATTCCTTCAACAGTGTGATTTCATTCTAGGGGAAAGGGGTGGGGGAAGGAGAGGGGAATGGTGAAGACAGGAAGTGATGCTGGGCCCACTACCCCTGGAAAGGATTTGGAGGTGGGAGCTGCCAGGTGCTGAGGCAGGCAATGTGGCAGGCCTGGGTTGGTGATCCGGTACTTTTTGCATGCGGCTGTTAAAATTCCAATAAAACAAACAATAGCCCTTAGACACACAGAATCATACAGCGCAAAAGAGGCACTTTGGCCCATCAAAATGGCACCGACACATTAAAAAAACCTGAACTCCCCTAATCCCATCTGCCAGCACTTGGCCCATAGCCCTGCATGTAATGATGTGTCAAGTGCTCATCCAGATACTTTTTACAGGATATGAAGCAACCCGCCTCCACCACCCTGCCAAGCAGCGCATTCCAGACTGTCACCACCCTCTGGGTAAAAATGCTTTCGCTCATGTTCCCCCAAAATCTCCTGCTCCTCACTTTGAACCTATGTCCCCCTATGACTGACCCTTCAACTAAGGGGAATAGCTACTCTTTATCCACTCTATCCGTGTCTCTCATAATCTTGAACACTTCGATCATCTCACCCCTCAGTCTTCTCTGCTCCAATGAAGACAACTCAAGCCTATCCAATCTTCATCCCTTACACATTCCCTCTGTCCCAGCCATGCCACTCTATGCTTCTCTGCCCAGCCCCTGACCCCTCATACATTCCATGCTAATGTATGCCTGTCTATTCAACCTTGTATGGCCCTATTTAGCCCCCGTGACAAGTTATTCCCAACTCATGCCACCCATCTCCCCCTCCAAAATTTTGCCCTTACATCTACTTTGCTAAATTACCCAGTATCTACTGTGGGCAGACCTCAGGACCCATGCTGAGATTAAATTGAATAAAAGTCTCTATTGATGATTCCTTACTGTTTTTGAAAGTGCTCATCAATAAAACCCCATTTATCAAACTTAACTTCCTTCAAGTACTAATCCCTTTTAAAAATAAGCATTTGTATTTACAGCTCCACTTAGTGACTTTATAAGCATTTGCACCTGTTAATCAAAATGTGAACTGACTGGCACCCCTCCACTATGTCATGCACACAAATTCTATTATGATTGTTATGTTTTGAGGAGGTTGAGGACAGTACAGGTATCTATGCTCAGGAGAGAAAAGGATTGATTGCAGATAGAATATGGCATTTTGATCATTTGCTTGTTACGGCTCTTGAATCATGCCTATGACTGAGAGTTTTAATCCTCCTGGGACCATACAACGGTATGATTGTTGACTATAACCAGAGGTCATTTAGCAATGGCTCCTGATCTGACAGGACCATGATGTTCATTTGACTAATTTGAAATTCATGAGGTAACCATTTATAGATAAATTAACATTCCAAAATGTGAATCCGGTATCCTTAATTTCTCCCAAGAAGCATTGGACTTCTTCTTGCTGTGGTTCATCTAAGTCATGGATTCATTTGGGAATATCTACATCTCAAGGTTTTGGACATATAATTCTTTCCAGAGTGTACCAGGTAGTTACAGTGATTGTTAGATATTGCTTACAATATCTGTGAAATCTTTTGGTGCCGTAGCACTAACATGGTCTGCCACCATTTTGCTTGGGTATTGCTTTCCTTGCCCTAGTGTCTCCTTGCTTTATGAGCTGGACCTTATGAGCAATGTGGGGTTGCTCTGTACCATAGTTTAACTTGGCCATAAAAAACAGACTGGTTTTGCTGACGGACTTCTGAATGTCTTATGACTTAGGTGCATAGGAACAGGAGTGGGCCATTCAGCCCATTGAGTCTGCTGTGCCATTCAATACAGCCTTCTTACTTATACAAATTCCCTTCAACTCCTCATTCTCCCTTGTCCCTAGAGATGTATACAAACAATTCCCCAGCACTCCTCAGCACTTGTTCCACAATGACTGCATGGGATGGCAGCCAGGGAGCCCGCATTGCATTTCTCAAAGTGATACCTCACCAGAATTCTTGATGGAGTGGAGCAGAAGTGGGGTGCAGTCTACCCCTGCCTCCCACCAAGGTCACCATCCCAGCCTGGGATGCAGTGGCAGCCCTGGTGAGTGCAAGCTCGCTGCAAATGAGGGCAGGGCAGGAGTGCTGCAGGAAGATGAATGACCTTCTGCTCCCAGCCAGTAAGTAAGCTCATGCTTTTTTTCTGGATCCCCTCGCATACTCCCTTCCACCTCCATCTTCATCTCTTACCCAGCCAATTCGGGCTTTGTCAACACCTGTAAGGAGGCCCTTCTCTCCCCTTCCCAAATCGCCATAGTCCCCACTCTTCCCCCAATTCACTGCCATGCTCCTCACACTGCAGCTCTCATTCAAGACCCATGCTGCCGCACCTCATCACTGTCTTAAAAGTCAACACTACCACCAGCGCTCTCCCTATCTGTGTCATTGCAGGACAAAATAAATCACAACGTGCGAGAGCACAGCTTTAAATTCTTTTAATAAATGACATTGCAGTAACTATGATTTTTTCTCTTCCCATGCTGATCAGAATTTGATGTGCTCCCATCTGCGATTCTGTAGAAAATCTTCTGAACAAATCATTTTGACCAGCTAGTTGCTTTCCTGAGCTTGAAGAATCAAATTGAAGCTGATTTATTTTTTCTGCCCTGATCTTTCTTTAAATTATTTTTCCCCGTGAGTTATGACTCTGGATCCAAGGTGGTGTTCTTCAAGCTGCGATCCTTAAAACAATCAGTCTGCTGGTGCTGTTTGATTATTGTGCTGAATTTCAAAGATTAGTTCAGCCTTTTTCTTTGAATTTATTCACCCTTTCGCTATCTTGCCAGGCCTTTGACTTTTCTTCAATCAGGTCTTGCACTGGATTGGATCTTTCTTCTGGCCTTTTGCCTCCAGGCCTATGATAAAGCTTCTACGGCAATCTTCAGCTGTGTATTCAAGGGCCAAAGTTTACCAGCTGTTCTTGTTGGAGGGCTATTCTGGTTCAGCTGAAAATCTGTTACGGGTTTCCCAGCGGCTGGAGTCCATAGAACAGGAAACTCTCTTAACAACAACAGGATCGGAAGATCCTGCTGCCGGCTAATAGTGGGCTTCCTCCACCATCATGAAACACACTGTAGGTGGGGAAGGGGGTGAGGTGGGGGGAGGCATGAGAAATTCCACCCAGGGTCTTCAAGTTAGGCACACGCACTTCTCTCATGTTGGCCTGCAGTTTCTTAATTTCATTCTTTGGGACTTTGGAGCCTTTCACTTGCTGCCATCATGTTGTACAGCTGTATGTTGTCTCATGAAGTGGTCTAGAGAATTATGTGATTGATCAATATCTGTTCATTAATCTCGCATAACTAGATATACATATCCTGTAATATTACAGGAGACAGTCCTGTCTAGAGGCTACCTTTATGCTGGTTCTATCTAAATCACTTCTGCACTCCATTGCTTCCATGTACATAATATGGGAATACTGTTTCCCCAGTCTCACATTAACCCTTACAATCACAAACAGCCTAACACTACACAGAGAATAGTGAAGACTGAGTCATTGAAAGTATTCAAGTCTGAATTAGACAAATGTTCAATCTATAAGGATGTCCAGGGTTACGGTGGTGTGTGTGTGCGATGGGAGTGGGGGTGGGATGGAGTTGAGTTTGGAGGGCGCAGACAGGAAAGTTAAGGTCATAATCACATTTCTTATGTTCTTATATCCTCTATGCAATCCTAAAAAAGATGCTGTTAATTTCCAAACTCAGAATAACCTCCTCCATACCCTCAATATAGCATTCTCATGTTTATCATACCAAGAACTTGTAATTCTCCAAATGAGACTGGTAATTGCAACTAAATTCAGGGCATGACCAATAGGAATTAGATTAATGCAGCTTTTTTTACCCCTAATAAAGGTACATATTGAACCCTTGTAGGTTTTAATGATGACAGGACCATCTCTTTTCAGTGGTTTAAAACACAAAGTCATGTTAAAATGGCAACTGTTGACAATGAATAGAGTTCCCAGAGAATTTTGACTACCAGGAAAATAATTTATTCAAGAAAAATATAGTGAATTAAAAGCTGTGCATTTTTAACAATTTTACACTCCATTATAAAGTGAAAATAATACCGTTATGTTTACTTGGTGCTTGGTGTTGTACAAGTAAAGGTGACCTGTTGCAATGATGATGCATGATTTAGGTTCTGATTCAACACAAAGGATACACAGTTTATATAATCACATCATTAAATGTGATAGCTTGAGGTTATTGAATTGTGACATCCTCTGCAATCAAAGTATTGTACGTATTCTAATAGTTAATTCCCTCATGTATTTCCCACTATTTAACTCTTCATAAACGAACATTCAACATCCCATTGACAGCAGTGGGGCCAGAAGATCCCACCATTGATGAAAGGCACACCATCTCCTGCCATGAGAAACACAACGTAGGGAGGCCATAACTTTATCTAATTAGAGCAAAGATATTTTAAGCAAGGATAGAAGCAAGTTCATTTAGATGTGCAGTTTAGTGATTGCAAGGAAAAGATTTGCTCTGTAATATATTTTTCAAACATTTGGCATTTATTAGATATCATCCTCTTAAAGTAAAAAGATACATGTTATTAATTCCAGTGTTGTCATGTGTACTGAGTTTATCTTCGTCACTAATTGACATCAGAAGCAATTATCCTCCATGACGTCAGTTTCACAGCAATAGGACCATGCTTACTGCCTATTGTGGAGAGATGACATGAAAGAGGAAGATTTATTCCCATGCTGGTGACCTATTTTGTATTCTTTTGTATTCAGATCAAATTAAAAAAACAGGACTTTACAGTACCTCCGAAACTCAATGCTTTATCAGTGTATATGAGCAAATGCTTGTGCTATAAGCTCCATGACTACATGTTGTGGGTGGGATTTTACAGCCTCACTTGGGCAAAGCTCGTAAGATCATGGGGAATTTCATTCTGCAAGATGGTAAAATTCCTGCCAGTTTGTTCCTTTATTTCAGGCAGTCTACCTAGAGTTCACCTCCTAGTCTCTAAATTTCTAATGACATTAAATTTTTTCTGGACATGTAACTCTTGAGGTCGAATTTAACTTGCCACCAGGTGTAAAATCAGTCTTGTGAATTGGCTGCCTGCTACAGAAACTGTATGATTTTACTTTCCATTGATGTATTTTTACGGCATGGTGGTACAGTGGCGAGCACTGCTACCTCTGTGCATGTGCAGTGGTCCCAAACCATCAAACTCCTGTTTGCTGGCCTGCCCAATCACTGGCCAGCCTGGGACCTCTGCAATGCTGCCTCTCCAGCCCCCCACCCATGGCCCAATCGTGGCCCCCACAACAATTCATTGGTTAGCCCTGACATCCACCTCCTCCCCCTCCCTGTCTTGGAGCGTCCCGATGCCCAGGTGCCCCCCCTCCCCAGCAATGGTGATCCACCCACATCCCGCACACCGGCAGACACCCCCCTCCCCCCCCCACAGACTCCCCCTGAGGTAGCCCCTCCGGCAGACCACTCCCTCGTCCTGCCCCAATCGCTGCCCTCCCTCCATCCCAGACTGATCCCAATGCAGAGTGGCAGTGGGACCCCCCCCCCCTACCCCCACCTGTCATATTTAGGCCCTGCCCACAATAGGCCCCGCCCCCTTGACATTGACTGATGCCTGATGGGCAGTACCAAGTGTCCCCTGGGCAGGGGCACTTTGCCATTTGGGCAGTGCCAGGGAGCACAGACTGGCAATGCCAGAGTGCCCATGTCAGGGGACACCACCCTCTACCACCCGACCCCCCCGGGGCGGGGGGGGGGGGGCCCGTCTCCCACTCGTTCCCCGAATGTGGGGAACTAGTCTGAACCCTGCTGGAATGACGTGCTCCTGGTGGGGTGGGAGAGTCCCAATAATTAACAAATCTACATATTTAAAATAAATTAAAAACAGATTTGAATTATTTATCTCCCTTTCTGCTGGTTTCCAGTGTGATCTGACAGGCAACTGTCCGCCGGCACTGGGAGATGCGCATGTGATTGCCCCATATGTACAAATCCCTGTTCAGACGCGCATTTCTCAGCCGCAGCCACCAGAAAAGTGACAGGCACTGGTGGGAGAATCGCGGCCTATGATTCTATGATTCTTGAAGTGATACCAAGCTGCTGCTAGTTAACCTGAAAGGCTTGGGGCAGTTTACCCGTTCCCCCCACCAGGGGATCCTAGCGGGCAGGTGACAGGCCATGCAATGGTCCATTGATCTTGGGTGGGATTTTCCGGTTTTGGGGCGAGCGCGGCCAGAAAATCCAACGCAATATTTTGTATCTTTACTAATACATACACGATGTGATTCTTATTATTTACATGCAATCTTATATGTGAACAAAATTATGAATAACCCAAGAATGTAGAACCTGAGGTCCAAATATTCAGATGGAATAAAAACTACACTGCAGCAACTTTCAATCCATTGTGTTATTTCTGTAATAAACACATAATATTGATTTGTTTTCATTAGTCACAACAATAGCCTTTTGGTTGAGAAGAAAAAGGGAGACAGTGATTGAATTTTTCATCTGTCATGTTACTTTCCACACTAGAGACAGTGAATCACTGCGCAACAGTAACATCAGGTAGGAAGCTTCATAAATATTATATTAGTTTAATTAGTTCACTCACTTGTGTCTAAAATAGATGGATTGGCTGCCTACTGCCAGGAAACCTGTGCAAGAATCCTTTTGGAGACTCAATGGTCTTTCCTTTCCATAGAGAAGAGCCTGGCATCTGTTCAGTGTCTCTGCACATCAGGCCAGTCTAAGCTTAATATAAGAATCTGAAGGTTTTCAAGATAAAAAAAAACACGCTTTTAATTCAAACACCTCGGTTCTCTCTTCTGAATTTATTACAAAGGGGGCCTCAGTTGTACCTGACCTAACAAAATATGAATCAAGTAGAATTTATATTAAACAAGATGCCAAACATAAGCAGCGAAGACAGCATGGAAGTTCCTTATCCCTCAAGACCCAGGCTTCGTTGAAGGCTGCCAGCATAGACAAAATGCCTTTCTTCTCCTCTGCGTTATGTTATAATGAACTGTGTCGCAGAAGAGTTATCCCACAGAAGCAATGGTGAAGCTATGCCAAGAATGGCTTCGAGTTTCCAAATTTTATCCTTAATTCTTACTGTCTCATTCCTAAGTAGGAAATAATCTGAATTAACCTTCCCATTGGCTAAGCAGAAGGATCCCCTGGTGTCACACACACACACACACACACACACACACACACACACACACACACACACACACACACACACACACACACACACACACACACACACACACACACACACACACACACACACACACACCATCGCTGTAACTATAATAATGTGGTCTTGAGAAAAACATCCATCCCTTATTTCCTGGACCCTGGAGTTACATTCCATCATGAACATATTGCACATCGGTTACAAAATAGATTACAGCTAAATGACAATCTATCTTCTGATCAATAAAACAAGCTGCTGAAAATAGTTCAAATAAACATATTAACTTCTGCCCATGGATATAAAGAGAATTAATGACACACATTAGCAGTGATCCCTAGCTAGATGTTTTCATGAAATATAAATGTTCAAATGCTGTGGATATGGTTAATAGATCAAAGTATGTGTAAACCTAAATCTAATTGAAAGACAAGGTTTTGTCTGATAAATATCAAAGTCAAGAAGCCATGTTCAGTGCAAATTGTTGACTTCAAAACTTATTTATGTCTTCAACATTTTAAGTTACCTGGACATTTTAGCAACTTCTTCTTTCATTCAATTATCAAGAAGAATAGAAATTCTCACAGACACAGCTGCTTTCCATTTTTGTTGTGCTACTAACTGTTCAATTTTCTTACTCCACAGACAGAAATTCAAACTGAATTTTTAAAAGCTTGTTAAGATAAAATCCATAAATATTACTTCAAGTTGGTACAAGATCCTAATCATATCAAAATCTCACATTGAGAATTTAGCACCCAGGGAAAATCATGCATTTTTCGCTCTGTTCTTAGACACCAAGGATGCAATTTTCCCAAAATTGCAGAATGTTGGGTCAAGCGAGAAAAGCTGTATGAAACTCGGTTTGACAGATGCCTTTTCACGCTTGATGTAATGGCATTCTGAGCAATTTCAATGTGCTGGTGAGGATTACACAGCCAGCTGGAGGGGCAAGGCCTAAACATGCTGACATTGGTGGGATTCTGAGATCAGGGTGCCGTTTTTAAATGATGCCCATTCTCAAAGTTACCTTTAAGGCCTCCCAAACCCTCAGAAAATTGGGAACACCCCCCATGGTTATTGGGCCCCCTGCTCCAAGCATTGGGCACACCCAACCACCACAATGGAAACATTGTGGAAAACTACCCCCCTCACAGGCATCAGGGTTCTTCCCTCTCCCTTTCTCCCACTACACATAGGGGGAACCCCTCTCTCCCAATAAAGGAGAGTAACCCACTGCCAGAGCCCACTTAGCACTGTCCCTTCCTGTGTGCTTACCTTGTCTCCTTGGCACTTCCCCTGGGGGCAGTGCCCGGGTGCCAGGGAGTAATGTCCAGCCTTGTTCCAAAACCACCAGGACCTACAGGCACCTTTACACCCCTGCATGGTTATCACAATGAGTTTTTGCTTTTGAAAATCAGTAGTGATAGGGGCAGTGTTATGTCATGCGCTGGGGAGAAGGATACGTCATGGGCAGTTGCTACGGTATCAAGCTCATTAATTCTACTCAAATTTATTTAAGTCTATGGAAACCATATTGAAGGTCTCACTGGCCTGAACCTGATCATGTCACTGCTGGAGAAGATCTCAAACTGAGTACTCACCAGCGCAAATCCCATTTTTGACCAATCATTACATTTAGTGGCCATTCTGGGATTTGCACCCGAGGTTAACAGATCAATAGATCAGATCCTGAGTGTTTGTATATCAATATACATTCTAAAATAAAACTGCCTTTATCAATTAAATAGTTCAATTTTTGCTAATAATGGTGCAATAGTATGTGTGAACTAAAAAACCTCTCTGGTGATCAACAATACAGTAGCAAATCCGATCAATATATACAAATGACATTTTTGATAATATTCTTTCAGAGGATTTGTGTATTAAGGCCAGTAAAATTTCCCACATCTAATTGCTCTCAAGAAGGTGCTGGTGAACCACTTTCTTGAATACAACCGATACGTTTGCTAGGCCATTTCAGATTGTAACTAAGGGTCAACCACATTGATATTGGTCTGGAATCATATATAAGGTAGACTGCATAAGGATTCAGCAGATTAGTGAAACAGATGGACTTCTAATGCTAATCCAATTGTTTCAAGTTCACTACTGTGATTCCAGCTTTTGATTCCAGGTTTTATTCAGTTAGCTGATTTTAAATTCTCAATTGCCAGGCTAGGATTTGATCTTATGTTTCTGAATCATTAGTGGAGGTGTCTGGATTTTCAATTTAGTAACATAAACACGGTATCCAACTTGTAACTTTATGTTTAAAGATTACTCTTTTATAGGAAGGCATTTATGCTAATTTGTTCCTGTTGACAATAATGATTTATTAAATGAAAAATTAAAACCCTGACTATTTTTCTTCTCTGTCATATTACTTTCTGCACCAGACAAAATAGTACCTTCAAATTGCTAGCTTCATTAATATTTTATTAGTCTAATGTGTCAGGAAATATATTGTAGACACTTTAAAATTGCTTTCTTTTCAAAATCTATTTTATAGATTTCTGTGATACTCATACAGTTCTTTTCTTAGTCACAAGTAAGGCTCATATTAACACTGCAATGAAGTTACTGTGAAATTCCCATTGTCACCACACTCCGACATCTGATCAGGTCAAAGCACGTCTTTCAGAATGTCAGAGGAAACCAGAACACCCGGAGGAAATCCACGCAGACATGGGGAGAATGTGCAAACTCCACACAGAGAGTGACCCAAGCCTGGAATTGAACTTGGGTTCCTGGTGCTGTGAGGCAGCAGTGCTAATCATTGTGCTATCGCGCCACCCCACAGCATGAATATCCACAACCCAAATGTTTCATATGAAATACCCAGATATTATAGATTTGACTTTAAAATGGGAGGGGTGGGAACAATGCAGATGAACACCAAAACTGGGAGATGATAGGACCACATTAATGTTAAAGCTCCCATAGTTCTGCCCTCATATTCAGCCAAATTTACTTGCTGCTTGTTGGGCAGTAGCAGGAATTTACTATCAGGAGGTTGTATTTGGGGACCCATAAGAATGGATGGGAAGAGGAATATGGAGGTGATCGTTGCTTGAGGTATTTTATTGCATTCAGGAATAGTGGTCGGAGCTTTGGAGACCCAAGGGCTCCTTGTAGTATCAGGAGTGAGCTCATCTGCTCCACAAGTAATTCTGAAAGAAGTAATTATATCTTAAATTGGCCTCTTTTGCCCAGTTAGCTTCTCATTATGGCCTGACAGCTGATCTTCTGGCAGTATGGAACTCCATTAAGCTACCATTTAAGAATATGTTGCACCATTGTTGGTACTATCAAACTGTAGCATTTGAATATTAGGTAGATCTTTTCCATGCCAGCAATGAGCACAAGTTAAAGGGCGCTGGATAGGGATGCAGCGATCACACACAGTGGACTGACTCGGCCTGATCTTCAACCCCCTGCTCCACCCACCATTCACAATGGTTGAGGGTGGTTAAAACTGAGCCCCATGCCTCACCTGGCAGTGACCAAAATGTTGAATGAGCTAATTGGTGAGCAGGACAGATTGGTGTAAACAGTGCCAGTTAAAAATTTTCTGGCTGAATCACCTTGTACTCCACATATGCTATCAGTCACAACTTATATAGTATTAAATATTACATATTACAGTTACCGTTATTGCATGGCCCCTTTAAGGGTTTAGTCACATAGTCAGTCAGTGATGTCATTGGCTACTTTGCGAGCCTCATGCAGTGCAGATCCAGCCACTGTGCAGCAAACAACAACCTAATAAACCTGTTCTGTTATTACACCCAAAACCCACATGCTATCACTTTCTATTCTTTTATCCTGCAGCAATTGCCTGAAATAAAGCAGGATCAAATGAAAACTAGCAATGAGGATGGGATTTTAATTCTTCAACTAAACAAAGAGGACAAGAAAAATTGAAACAGCACATACCATTAGAAGACAAAAGCAAGTCCCGAAATTGGACAAAGCCACTGACAGTTTAGACAACATCACCTGACATTGGACCAGTAAGGTTGTGGGCAGAAGATCTTGACTTAATTAAACCAACACCCAAGGAGTTTGTGCTACAGAGCTTGCCATGTGTGTCATTAGAATAAGCACAGATGTATCCTGGGACAGGAGAGATTCTTTCACTACAGTAAGTTTTTGCCAAAAAATAACTGCTACATTTGGCCCATAGGGCCATTGAATCTAGAATAATTCCACAGTTTACAGTGCTTGTGAAAAATGGGAAATGTTGGTGCTATTGAGCTATTTGAAGAAGAATCTGAGAATTGGAAGTCTTATTCAAACAGATTTTACTAATATGCCCAAGCCAATAAAATATCCGAGGAAATTGTAGTCCCTGTTTTCTAAGCACTCTTGGTCGTAAAATTTTTAATCTGCTAAGGAGCTTGGTTCAACTTGAGAAACCTGGTGGGAAAACCCTTCAAGAACTAACCAAAATTTTCGAAGATTGTTATGCCCCAAGACCATTAATTATAATGAAATGTTTTCATTTTCATTAAAGGAATGAATTAGATGGAGAAAAAATTGTGCACTTTGTCATGACCCTGAAGCGCCTCACGACTCTGAAGTGCCTTCTGAATTTGGTGACCCTTATGATGATACTATCCGAGACAGACTCATTTGTGGTCTTAGAAATGAAGTTATGCAGCAAAATTTATTAATGGAGCTGAGTTTAGTGTTAAAAGCAGCCTTTGAAATAACCAATAAAGCTTGCAGCAAAAGAGGCTTCAAAGCTAGGAGCAGGCATGAGAATCCATAACATGGCTGCCACCCAGAGGACGTTTACTGTGCAAAAATGGGCCACAGACTAAGTGCTGGAACAAGAACAGCCAAATGCATATATATTGTGGCAAGATTGGTCACATTACCAGGGCTTGCTGGAAGAAAACTCCTGCAGAAATGTGTGTCTTTAACAACCACCTGGATGTATCAAAGAAGAAA
Source organism: Carcharhinus amblyrhynchos (assembly GCF_965287045.1). NCBI lineage: Eukaryota > Metazoa > Chordata > Chondrichthyes > Carcharhiniformes > Carcharhinidae > Carcharhinus > Carcharhinus amblyrhynchos. The sequence continues at coordinate 104,569,610 of NC_137326.1, forward strand.
AATAAAACAAATTTCAATTTCTAATATAGAAGAAGAGAACAATAAGATAAATGAAGATCCAATACACAAGTCTGATGAAGAATTAAAGCTGAATGTATTATCAATTTAAGAAAAATCGCACTGATTTTGAGTAACTCCAAAATTGAATGGGAGATCAATCAGAATGGAGGTTGACATAATCTCTCCATAATTCCTGAGATCACCTGCAAACAACATCTGAAGTATCTACCCTTAAACCCAGCAGGTATTATCCTGGGGACCTACACGGAAGAAACAGTGCCTCTCAGAGGATACATCATTGTCAAAGTAGAGTTAAGTGGACAAACGATAAAGCCATCACTCCATGTTGTCCAAGTAAACTTTCCAGCTCTTTTTTGCTGCTCTTGACTGTGGAAGATAAAGTTGAATTGCAATGTTTTGAACAGGTAGTGGATTTTAAGGCAAAGCATCTTAGAGAAATACAGTAAGGTATTCAAAACTACATTGGGAGCAATGAAAGAAGTTCATTCAGGATTAAGTGAAACAGTCAGCCCAAGAGTCATAATGTTACATTATGCTATGCATCTAAAGGTAGAATCGGAATTGAAGAGACTTGCGGACACAGGAGTCTTAAAATCCTTCATTATCAGTGACTGGACAACCCCTACGATGCCTGAAATGAGACAGGATGGCACTGCTAGTAGTTGCAGAGAGTTCGAGACAACAATCCATCCAGTTCTCTGTGCAGATCAATACCCATTACCATTGATTGAGGACTTGTTTGCTGGCATAGCAGGAGGTAAGAAGTTCAGCAAAATCAACTTGCTGCAGGCCAACCTGCAAATAAATGTTAAAGCTGAATCTCAACTCCTGTATGCCATCAACATTTGTAAAGGCCTTTTCCACTACAAATGCGTGCCTACTGGAATTATATCAAGATGTGCTTCATTTCAACAGTCAATGGGCCAGATCTTAAGAGATCTACAAGGGGTACAATGTTATCTTGACCTGACAGTGTCTTCAGACGCATGGCCTTCACATCAGGAAAGATAAATATGATTTCTGCTAGACATCTATCCAATATCTAGGCCATATCATTGACAGAAAAGGTTTACCCAAAGCACCTAAGAAAATGGGAGTTATCATGAAAGCTCCATAATCAACAAACACAAAACAACTGAGATAATTCCTAGGGTTAACAAACTATGTTGGGAAGTTGACCTCAAACTTAGCAACTCTAGTTAAACCATTACACAACTTGTTATGTATTAAACAAACATGGCAATGAACACTAGATTGTGAAAAAGCTTACAACACAGTCAAGGAAGCACTGAAGAAGACTGAAGAAGTATTGGTACATCTCAATCCACAGTTGCCACTAAACTTGCCTGTGTTGATCACCATACATTAAGTTGGGGCAGTGGTGCCACAGAAGAAAGAACAACAGTTTTTGTATTGCATTCTCTGAAAACTGCTGAATAAAACTATGCACAGTTGGAAGAGATAAGCACTGAGCATTATTTTTGGACTGGTTCCATTAATATGGTCATCACTTCACATCGTTGATGAATTGCTGACCTTTAACAACCATCTTCAGGCTGTACAAAGATATTCCATTGTTTGCTGCAAACAGGCTTCAGCGATGGTCATTAGTACTGTCAGCATATTCATATAAAATCAAATTTAATCAATTTGAAAACCATGCCAATGCAGATAAATCTCATGTTTACTTTTGCCTGCTGAAATATACCACCATTAGTGTTTCCAGTATCATTTACTTCTTTTTGTAGATAGGCAATGTCCCAGTGACTGCTGCTCAAATTTATCCATACCAGAAATGATCCCATGATAGGAAAGTACTGGAAATGGCAATAAAGGGGAGAACAGTGGGAATGCATCCTGATTTAAAGCCATAAGTTTCCAGCAAGCTTGAGTTGACACACAGGACAGATGCTTGTCGTGGGAGATGAGAGGAATAACGGAGGCGATTCTCCCACTCCGCTGCACTAGTTTTCCAGCGCAGATGGTGGGAGAATCTTGGGTCTGCGCATGTGTTCCCCACGCACACGCATCTCCCAGTGTCAGGTTTCCAGCGCCATCAGATCCGCATTGGAAACTGGTGGGATGACCAAGTAAGTAATTTATATCTATTTTTAATGTCATTTTAATGTGATTAGCTGGCCCAGGACTGAATTCTCTGGGCCCGCCAGACTTTCCTACCCCGCCAGAGTATTTCACCCCTACAATAGGTCCCCACTTTCAGAGAACTATCAAGAAGACCTCACTGGAGTGAAGGGGGGCAATCAGGGTTCTCCAGGGGGTTTGGCATTAGTGGGGCGATGGCCACTGGCTATGGGCACATTGGTAGTGCCCCAAGGCATAAAGTCCCAATGCTCAGGGGGCACCTTGGCACTGCTCATCAGACATGGGGCAATGCCAAAGGGGCAGGACCTATGGGGGGGGGGAGCTGGTGGAGGCAGGGCTTACAGGCAATCAGTGGGGTTTGAGGGTCAGCAGGGGTGGGGCAGGAGGGAGTCCAGTGATCAGTGTGGGTTGTTGGGGTCAGCCTGCAGGGGTTCAGCCAGGCAGGGGAGTCAGCTGAAGTGGGGGGCCACCTGTGAGAGATTGGGGGTGGTTGGTGATTGGGATGGGCTAGGACTGGGGGTGGGACCTGGGCCTGGGATTGTCAGGGGGGTTGCAATCGGACCAAGGGGGGGTTGAAGAGGCAGCACTGCTGGGGTCCCGGGCTGGCCAGCGATTGAGCTGTTCGGGGCCACTGTGCATGCGCAGAGTTCCACTGGTTTCAGCCTCTCCAGCATGAATAGGTCCCGCCCTCTGGTGGCCTCTGCAGGGCACAAACTGTGGGAGATTCTTGTCTGAACTCCCATTGCAAAAACCAATGTGAATTACTCCGGTTTTTCTGCGAATTTGACACTTCGAATTTTTTTGAGAGAATCACTCCAATTCCTCCAAACTTGCAACAATTACATGAAGGACATTTTTTTACTCAGCGAGTGGCTGGGGTGTGGAATGACTGCCTGCTGAGATAGTGGAGTTCGGACACTTAAGGAATTTTCAAGCGGTTATTGGATAGGCACATGGTGAACACCAGAATGATAGGGAGTGGGATAGCTTGATCTTGGTTTCGGAAAAAGCTCAGCACAACATTGAGGGCCAAAGGGCCTGTAGTGTGCTGTATTGTTCTATGTTCTATGACATCCAGATACAATTTGAATGAAAGTATTTGCCACGAGCTTCTTCTGGTGGCCTGGACTTGCTGCCAGAAGTGGTCATAATGAGGTCAACAACTGTGCAACAAACCATCAAAAAAAAATCGATGATTTTTGCTAGATTAGGAAAGCAGAACAGATTGTAAGTGATAATGGATCACAATTCATGTCTCAAGTGTTCAGACGTTATCTAAAGAAGAGGGATATCCAATTCATAAAATCAGCACCTTACCACCCTTCGATGAATGGATTAGCCAAAAGATTTGCCTAATCTAAAAGCCTCCAAGGACCAAGATTCTTTAAATCGCTGTCGAAATGATTTCTTGGCTACTTATCGCAACACCACACATGACAACACAAAATTCACCAGCTTTATTACTCATGAAGAGAAAGCTTTTCAATTTACTTACACTGCCGTAGACATTTGAAATAGAACAAAATCAAAAGTCTTACAACAGGAAGATAATTCAAAATGATGCCTACTTCAGCGCAGGACAAGTTTCGGTATACAGTTATACCACCAACAAGAAGTGGGTTTCTGCAACTGTCCTGGTTCAAACTGACCCAATCTCCCAAACTGTATAAATGAAAGATGAGTTAGTTTGGCGAAAAAAAGACACAAATCAGTTATTGGCCACACACCTATGTGTTATCACCATCAGTGCCAGAACTACCCCAAGCTGTATCACTTTCCATTCCACCAGAGGCTATAACTATGACTTCAGATCCATCAGCTGATCCTGAGATCACTGATGAATCTATGGACACTAGTCTACCTTCTGCTAAAGATACTGTTGCATCTTCCAGGGTGGAAACACCTACTACAAACCCCAAGTGTACTTCTCAGGTCTAACAATCAGATTCCTGAAGTGCAAGATGATCGAATGCGGGATAGGCACCCTCTAGATTGTCTTTCCTTTTAACTTATTAACCTGCTTACCAATGTATATGCATGTTTCCTGATGATTATGTAAGGATATCATTGTTATTTGTTATGGGACCTCAGAAGCAAAGAGGAGGGCTGAAACATATTAGAATTATTATGTGTTGCATGGTCCCTTTAATTGTTCGGTCAAGTGGTCAGTGATATCACTGGCCACTTTGTAGACTTTATTCAGTCTAGATCCAGCCACTGTGGAGTCAATAGCTATCTAATAAATCAGTTCTGTTATTAAATCCAAACCCACATGCTATCACTTTCTATTCTCTAAACCTGCAATCTGTGCTACCAATATAACATTAAATACTACCGTAGAAGCTCAGAGCTCTGTTACTGATTTCTGGAGGAGATCTTATGATTGAAGGGTTGCTGTGATTACTAATGTTTCACATCAGCAAAATGAGAAATGAGGAGGCTCTGGGGAAGGTTGTGATAATTATCCTCTCTCGAATATTTTCCAAGTGAAGATTGATATTCTGCATAAACTGATTGATTGGCCCCGATATTTACTGAGGCACAATCTCAGGGTACAAGGGAGAGGCATTGTCGATATGAAGCATAGAGGTTTGCCTGAACATCCTACACTTTAACCCCATCTGCAAATGTTTTGTGTCAGGTTTCCTCCACTGACAACTAGCCAGGTTGGCTTCAAGTTGACATGGGTTTGGATTTGAAATTTTTAACATTTTAATTTCTCACTCGATCCAACCCAACTGTTTTTGTGGGTTACAAGTAATACCCCTCCCCCGCTTTGTTATTTTAGCAGGATACATTTAATCCAGGTACATTTCAGTTTAAACAAATTTTAAAGAAGTACCTGAAATGCATAACCTGAAGGAAAATGAAACAGTTGAATTTGAACACAAACATCACAACAACAGTTAACATTTCTGTCATGAAACTCATGACAGAAATCAAAGTATAAATATCTAAATCAGCACAATAATGGAATATACAGTGGAATCAAATTCATTTTGGTCAAACGACATTAACATTTTTCATATTCTGTGAATGTTGAGTGCTGCTGCAATCCAATGATTTTTCTCTGATTAAATGGTTGCATTTGGATGAATTGGATGAAGGGACAGTGTCACAAATCCAGCTAAGTGAGATTGTTGTCCACAATCCAAGCATTTTGAGAAGCTCCCACACATCAATTTTAATTGATACCAAATGAATCGAATAAATTATCAGGGCAATTTGTTTTGATGTTCCATGAGTATCATGACACATCGCTTGTCATGTGCTTCACGTGCTCCGAGCAACTCTTGACCCACCTGACCCAACCTTGCCAGTCAACCTTACTTACCTTATTATTGAATTTTTTTTTCAAATGTTGCTCCTTCACTACGATCTACTCTTTTTTCAATCTTTAATAAAAGTAAATGTATTCGCTTGATTTCATGTGTCTCCTTAGTTAAATTAAAGTTCTGATATTTTACTCTGAAAAGTATCGAGATTCACGACCTTGCACAGACTTGATCATGCGATTGCCAGTTTTGACAGCCTGGGTGAAATTCACCATACAACCTGTTTTGCGGCAGTGGGAGGCCAGTGGCGAGATCTTCTGGTCCCACCGTTGTCAATGGGGTTCTCTGCTGCCATGAAACCTGGATGTGAACAGCTGGAAGGTTCGGGACACTGTACCTGTATTATGCGTTCTCTGTGACTGAAGATTAGTACTTTCAGAGGTTGATGTGATAAAAAAACCACAAGAGTTGTTACTTGGCCCCAAAGCCTCAGCATTTTCTCAGTTAGGCTAAGTTGTTATTTTTGGCGGGAAAACTGGTACGATTCCTGCTCACCTGTTGACAGCTGGGAAGAGCTCACAAAGAAGTTGCCTTGCTCTGGTGCCATCTTGAATTTGTACAAGACACATGGCTTTTGGTTCACCTGACCTAGAGGTCGTCTGAGCAGTTTAATCAAGAGGTGCTGCACTTAAACAGCTCCACAGCACTTGCTCGTAGTCAAGTCAGGAAGATGGCAGCAAAGAAGCCGGCTCTGCGTTTTCCAGAGACGGTCCTCACCTGTATGCTTAATGCAGTGATGGAAAGAAGGACAACCATCTATCCGCAGGAATAAACATCTTAAAAGCACTCTGAATAGACCGTGTTACACATATTAAAACTCGTATGATCTCTGCATAGATCAGAGATATAAAATGTACAATACCAACTATCTGCCAGAAGAAGGAGGATTGTTTCTAGAGGCCACCAGGTCCTACCAGGTCACTTGATGAGACCCCTGCTATTGGTCGATCCCCACCCTTATCTCAGATTGGATCAACCTCCCCCCACCCACCCGACCTCCCCTCCCAGACAATGATGCCCAATCTTCTCCAGCAATATTCATAGAATCATAGACTCACAGAATCCCTACAACACAGAAAGAGGCCATTCGGCCCATTGTGGCTGCACAATCCTACTTAGGCCCTATCCCCGTAACCCCACATATTTACCCCACTAATCCCTCTAACCTGTGCATCCTGGGACACTAAGGTGCAATTTAGTATGGCCAATGCACTTAACCCACACATCTTTGGACTGTGGGAGGAAACCGAAGCACTTGGAGGAAACCCTTGCAGAGACGGGGAGGACATGTGAACACCACACAGACAGTGACCCAAGCCGGGAATCAAACCCACGTCCCTGGCGCAGTGAGGCAACAGCACTAACCACTATGCCACTCATCTATGCCACCATGCCACTAGTCCCACTTTGCAGATATCTGTTCCCACTTGCTTCCTCGTCCTGCCAAACATGCTAGCCATCAGCTGGGAAACTGATGGAAAAATTCAATGACCGTTCTGAAAGTCATACAGGGTCAGAGAAGGCACCCACCCCTCCTTCACTCTCTTCCTGCATTAAAGTAAATATCAGGGCCTTTGTGTTTGTGTGATCATGTGCAAATGCTAATGTTCTTTCACCAGTACTTCTTGTGTTATTAGGTTTCTTTGTTAAATTATCTTTCATGACTAAATTATTCCAACACATCTCCCCTCAGTTTGTCTGATGCTTTTATCTTTTACTGCTGAGGAAGAACACTAACAAGGACTGGATGAGCTAAGCAACCTGGTTCCATATTGCCGAGATTCTCTGGTCATGTCACACCCGGTGGTGTCTGAGGGGGTCCGTAGAGGGACTGGCGGTTGTTCACATATCCTGACTGAACAATAAAGACCACTCATCTTCAGGAATCATAGAATCCCTACAGTACAGAAGGAGGCCATTCAATCCATCGAGTCTGTACTGACCACAATCCCACCCAGGCCCTATTCCCGTAACCCCACATCTACCCTGCTAATCCCTTTGTCACTAGGTTCAATTTATCATGGCCAAATAACCAAACCCACACATCTTTGAACTGTGGGAGGAAACTGGAGCACCCAGAAGAAACCCATGCAGACATTCAGCAAAAGTGCAAACTCCACACGAGGGCGGGATTGAACCCCGGTCCCTGGCGTTGTGAGGTAGCAGCGATAACCACTGTACCACCATGCCACCCACACTTCCGACACTGCTGCCTTGTCCTCATCTGGACTGCGCTTGCACTGACCAGGGCTGCCACTGCATCCCAGGTGGGGCTGGTGACCCTGCCGGAAGGCTGTCTCCTGGAGCAGGGATTGACTGTGCCATGCCTCTGCTCCGTTCCATCCAGCGTCCTGGTGAGGTCCGAAAACACGATGCATGTTTATAGGCTGCCATCTTCTGCAGTTGTTGTGGAATAAGCGCTGGGGAGCTGTTTATATGAAGCTCAGTAAGAAGTCTCAGAACACCAGGTTAGAGTCCAACCAGTTTATTTGATAGTAATCTTACAAGCTTTCAGAGACGGTGTTCCTTTGTCAGGTGTGTTGAAGGTTCTGGTCAGAGAAAGGTGTATAAAAACACACACAGTTTACAGAATACTGATTAGAATGCATATATGAAGCTCCCCAGTGCTTGTAGCAATTAAACTGTTGCAGGCTGAGTAAATCAGATGGAACAGGCGCAAGTGCGGCCTGACACTCATGGGCATAAAAATTATTACTGATGAGGCATAAGATTCAGTCTGAAACATGCTGCCACCATCAACGGAAACATTCCATTTTTTGTGCTGGAACCAACACTCTGCCATTTTTATATAACATTTCTCACTTAGTCATTTTTTGGAAAAATTCCACCAATCATATTATATGGAGGGCTGGAACTCAGATGGTGGAATTGTGTATGAGAAAATTATGAAAGGTGGGATCATGCTGAGAATGTGATGGCGTTTATCATCTTGGAGATTTTGACAACTGTGACAATATTTATAATTACAGTGTAATAAAATTTTCACAGGACAATATTTAGTAAAGTTGCGTTATTGAAATGTTGGACTCTGTTGCATTTAATGCTTCTACTCCTGAAGTCCATGGTTCCTTCTCTGAGTTGATTGAAGTTGTTAATGATGGGGGAGGGAAAGGGGATCCAGTTCTGCACTGGGCACTGATTAAATGGTCCTTTTATCGAGAAAAATTTTGGCCATCTTGCTGGATTGGAATTACCTCCTGTCACTTTAACTGATGCGTGTGGCTTCAAGTTGCACTCCCACAGGCATACAGCCTTTTCAATCTAATTATACTCTTGTTTGCAGAGTTTCCAGGCAGTACAAGAGCTGTCTGACAATAATCTGGGTTACTTCCTGAATGTCTGATATCTCACACACAGCACATATTACTGACCTTCTTCAGGGTCACTGATCCTATATTCATAGCACAACAAAATACAGCCTCTATGCCGACAAAGATTTCTATCTAGCTTTTATGTGAATAGAACTCCCTGAGCAACACATAGCAGAAGAGAATTCCAAAACAATGTTTTAAGCCCTTTATGCAAGTCTGATAAAAGATTGGAGGTGACTCAGTATTGTTCCAACAATGAGAAATGTTTGTTAAGCTATGATAACTGTTTGCATACGAAGGGTCTGACAGAACGTACATATAGGTCGATTCTCTTTTCCTTCCTGATTCCAACTGAGGTCCTTTCAGTCCCAGGACTCGCTCTCTCGCTCCTGATCGGCCCTGCTTCCTGTGCCTCCACTCTGTAGGTTTTGGCCTGATCACTTGGCCCATATAGGATTGCCACTTATAGGGGTCAATTTACCACAGTATATTTAGCAAAGTTTGCAGCATTGAACATCCAGGGATTACAATGTGTGCTTCTGTATTCTGCTGTGTAATTCATTTTTTTCACTTTTAGGTTCACTGATACCGGAGATGAGGGGGTTGAACTATGAAGAGAGGCTGAATAGACTGGGTTTGCACTCATTGGAGTTTAGAAGGATGAGGGGGGATCTTATAGAGACGTATAAGATAATGAAGGGGATGGATAGGGTAGAGGTGGAGAGGTTCTTCCCCCTCAGAAAGGACAGCAGGACTAGAGGGCACAGCCTCAAGATAAGGGGGGGGGGGGGGGCAGTTTAGAACGGAGTTGAGGAGGAACTTCTTCACTCAAAGGGTGGTGAATCTCTGGAATTCTCTGCCCGTTGATGTGGTAGAGGCTACCTCGCTAAATATATTTAAGACACAGGTGGATAGGTTTTTGGCAGGCAAGGGAATTAAGGGTTATGGGGAGAAAGCGGGAAAGTGGAACTGAGCCACTTCAGATCAGCCATGATCTTATTGAATGGCGGGGCAGGCTCGAAGGGCTAGATGGCCTACTCCTGCTTCTATTTCTTATGTTCTTATGTACTGTAAACAATAATGTAATACAATAATACATGATGTGCTTGAGAATGCATTAAGATGCAATACAAATGCGAGTTCTTCCTTTCTTTTATTAGTCGAATTCTAAATATAAAACTCTTCAATAGAATTTTATTTGTTTTGTATTATGCAAAGAAAAAATTAATTTGTAACAATTTAAACATCATTTAACAATGCAGTGCTTAGTCATTCATCAAAAGCCAAGTAAAAGTGAGAGCTCAATGTTAATGATTAGAAAGGAAAGTCATTTTCTTTGTTAATATACAGCCAATCCCAAACCTTTGCCGGAAACATGCATTTACGTTCTTTCAGCAATGATTGTGGATACTCAGTGAGCTTTGTGCATGAACAGTGGGACAGACCTTATCCTGACAGAGACATGGCCAGAGTGGGTGTGGGTTTCAAGAATTTGGAACACAGTGAGAATTTGGTGTAGGGGAGAAAGAGGTGCATTTTGCTTTTTCTTCTTTGCTTTCCACCTTTTAAAATCTTCAGAGTGGTCTTGCCCTGCTGCAGCAGTGGAGATAGACCACTAGAATAATAGCAGGGAGAAGGCTGACTGGTGAGTAGTGGGTAAGGTCAGGTAAATATTTTCTATTGTTATTGCTTACAGTTTGTAAAATCCTCTGTGGCTTATAGCTTGTAAGGGCTATGTTCAACAGTAACAAGGACCAGGGAAGTCAGGCCCTCAGGTAATTGATATTATTTGACATTAAACATTTTCCAAAGTTTAATTTAAAGGGGTAACTCAAAGCCGTAATGTGCTCCTTGTGTTCAATGTGGGAAGCCAGGAACATTTCCATTTTCTGGATCCAGCACGTGTTTGGTGTAACAGTAAACTGGGGAAGGTTGCTCACTCATGGCTAACAAGGCAAATCAGGGATAGTGTTAAAGCCAAAGAGGAGGCACATAAATTGGCCAGAAAAAGCAGCAAACCTGAGGACTGGGAGAAATTTAAAATCCAGCAGAGAAGGACAAAGTGTTTAATTCAGAAGGGGAAAAGAGAATATGAGACTAGGCTTGCAGAAAGCATAAAAACTGACTGCAAAAGCTTCTTCAGATATATGAAGACAAATATAAGCCCCTTACAGTTAGAATCAGGTAAATTTGTAATGGACAATGAAGAGATGGCAGACCAGATGAACAAATATTTTGGATCTGTCTTCACTGAGGAGGACACAAATAACCTTCCAGAAATACAAGGGGACAGAGGGTCTAGCGTGAAGAAAGAACTGAAGGAAATTCTTATTAATCAGGAACTTGTATTGGGGAAATTGCTGGCATTAAACTGTGATGTTTCCAAGGCCTGATGTTCTGCATCCTAGCATATTCAAGGAAGTAGCCCTAGAAATAGTGGATGCATTGATGATCATTTTCCAGCACACTATAGACTCTGGAAGAGTTCCAGTGGATTGAAGGGTAGCTAATGTGACCCCATTTTTGAAAAAAGCAAGAACAAACCAGGAATTATAGATTGGTTAGCCTGACATTGGCAGTGGGGAAAATGCTGGAGTCAATTATAACTGAGCATTTGGAAAGGGATTACCAGATCAGTCCAAGTCAGCATGGATTCACTCAAGGGAAATCGTGCCTTACAAATCTTCTGGAATTTTTTGAGGATGTGACCAGCAGAGTGAACAAGGGTGAACCAGTGGATGTTGTGTATTTGGACTTTCAAAAGGCCTTTGACAAGGTCTCACACAAGAGATTAGTAAGCAAAATTAAAGTTCATGGTAGTGGGAATAATATATTGACGTGAATAGAGAAGTGGTTGGCAGGCAGGAAACAGAGAGTGGGAATAAACGGGAGATTTTCAGAGTGGCAGGCTATGACTAGTGGGGTACCACAGGTTTCAGTTCTGAGACCTCAGCTATTCATAATATACATTAATGATTTGGATGAAGGATTTGAATGCAATATCTCCAAATTTGCAGACAACACAATGCTGAGTAGCAGTGTGTGCTGTGATGAAGATGTAAGGGGGCTGCGGGGTGCCTTGGTTAGGTTGGTTGAATGGGCAAATGCTTGGCAAATACAATATAGTATGGATAAATGTGAGGTTATCCATTTTGGTGACAAAAACAGGAAGGAAGATTATTATCTGAATGGTGGCAGTTTAGGAAATGAGGAAGTGCAACGCGACATGGATGTTATGGTGGAACAGTTGCTGAAGGTTGGCATGCAGGTACAGCAGGCAGTGAGGGAAATTAGTGGCACGTTGGCCTTCACAGCAAGAGGATTTGTGTATAGGAGTAAAGGTGTCTTGCTACCGTTATCCAGGGTCTTGGTGAGGCCACACTTTGAGTATTGTGTGCAGTTTTGGTCTCCTAGCCTGAGGAAGGACATTCTTGCTATTGAGGGAGACCAGTGAAGGTTCACCAGATTGATTCCTGGAATGGCAGGACTGTCATATGAAGAGAGACTAGATTGACTGGGCTTGTACTCACTGGAAGTTAGGAGAATGAGAGGGAATCCCACAGAAACGTACAAAATCCTGATGGGACTGGACAAACTAAATGCAGGAAGAATGTTCCCGATATTAGTGAAGTCCAGAATTAGGTTAACAGTCTAAGAATAAGGGGTCAGCCATTTAGGACTGAGATGAGGAAAAACTTCTTCACCCAGAGTTGTGAACTTGTGGAATTCTCTATCACAGAAAGGTGTTGGAGCCAGTTTGTTAGATATGTTCAAGAGGGACGCGGTTTTGCAGCTAAAGGGATCAAGGGATATGAAGAGAAAGTAGGAATGGGACACTGAAAGTGCATGATCAGTGATGATCGTATTGAATAGTAGTGCAGGCTTGAAGGGCCGAATGGCCTACTCCTGCACCTATTTTCAATGTATCTATTCCTCCAGTCTCTTCCTAAACAGGAAACTAACAAAATCCATTTGGCTATTTTCAGTCATTTATACTAAAATTAAAACAGAGTAACTGTAGAAATTCAGGGCAGACATCCCAGGTGACTTGATTAGAATTTATTTATTTGTGGCTTTTGGCAAAACTGGCAAGTCCACATGTTCAAAACCCAGGTTCAATTCCCGGCTTGGGTCACTGTCAGTGTGGAGTTTGCACATTCTCCCCGTGTCTGCATGGGTTTCCTCCAGGTGCTCCGGTTTCCTCTCACAGTCCAAAGGTGTATGGTTATGTGGATTGGCCATGCTAAATTGTCCCTTAGAGTTCAAAGATATGTATGTGGGATTACGGAGATAGGGGATGTGTAAAATGCTCTGTCAGAGAGAGGATGTGGACTTGATGGGCCAAATGGCCTCCTTCTGCTCTGTAGGGATTCTATGATTTTCAGTATAGGCTTGTCTGCAGAGGTGGTAGTGGGCTTTCTCCTGTCCTTGTGACGATGATGCTCCCACATAATGTCAGGTAATAAATTCCAGGATACTGACTTATTGATTATGAAGTTAGGGTGTGATTTAGACCGGTGATCACTAAGAGATAAACAGCAGCAAAAGAAACCGGCTGTCCATCGTTTCAAACAGTTTCAATATCAAAATCAGGTAGTTTCAGTTGAAGTACCTTCTCCTTGTGAGTCTATAATTTTCTTCACTGTCTCCTTCTGCTTAAACCTTATTGACCCATTGGATATGGTGGTTACATATCATGCTTGCAGGCTGCTCTTTGCCTGGCCTCCTGATGGTGCAAATCACGATTTCGCGATAGGCTGGTCAAACAGTTCTCAGTGAAGATGAGCTCTGCTAATAGAGCTTATTTGTGTCTCTAAAGCTGATCCTGCATCATGTTGCAGTAGCTCCCTTTCTGATTTTCCTGTACCTAACGACTCGATTTCATTTGTCACAACATGGTGAAGATGAAAAAAGCGGTAGAAAGAATTAAACTTCATTCTTCTGGTTTGTATCTTTCTGTCAAGAATAAGCTTTCTGGCAATCAAACCAGTCGGAATCACCCGAGCTCAATCGTATGGACTGACTTTGGTCATCACTTGAACATTGATTTGGACTTCTGCTTCAAAGCAACAGCATTTAGTTGTGAGACTCTCGGTTGCAATGTGGTGTTTCTGTTCTTCGCCCTTGCAAGCCATTAGATTGACTGTGCTCGTTTCTGTCAATGTGTCATAACAAACACTATTCATGAGGACTCTGAGCCACTATCAATGATATCTAAAGAGCCAAAAAAACAGCAAGACCATTTGCAAACATTCTACAATGAAGTCCGTTTCCTATTAATGGCACCCACATCAAGGTTTATGCACCTACACGAAATGCATTCATATTCATGAATAAAAAAAGTTATTACTCAGTGAAATATGCAAGAGGCCATAAAGAAAGAATTTACATTTGTAATGCATAAAATATCATTATACAGCTGATTTTAAAACTTCCTCGATCTACTTAAAAAAACATTTATTCCACTTTGATACCTCATCTGGAATCCTTGAGAGAAATTATGAATTGAACAGTTGGTTTTTATGATATCATGAATATCTTTCCCAGAGGAATGATGCCAGTTTATGTTGAAGCTCAACATGGGTGTATTAAGGGTCAACAAATCACACACGCTGATGAAAATAGTGTTTGTGCCCAGAAAGCGCTTAGCACCTGCCTTCTGGTGTAATGGCTGGGCCCCAGGGCTCATTTACATCAGACTGCAAACTGCAGGTGAATGTTTTAATTGTTATTAACTTTGTTTAATCATATGCAGGGAGAGTACATTAATTGGACATTCATTGGATTACATATAAAGAAACACTTACTGAAACTGTGGTTCGGTTAAGTAGGGAGATATAAAACTTGTAATACCTAATTCTGCAAAAAATAGAAGACTGAGTAAAGGCTGGTTCCACTATCATCTTGGCTTCTGGAATAAGACAGATTGCTGGTTGCCCCAACTAATTCATCAGTGAATTTAAGTTGACAGTGGCCTTGAGTGGGTTTTGGGAGAGAGGGTGAATCATCCAGAAGAGGAGAGTAACTGAGAAGGAGGAAGGATGAAATCAGGAGAGGGGGGAGCAACTGGGATGGAGGTTGAGGTGATGAGTGAAAGCTGGGGAGGGGGGGAGCAAATTGGCAATTGGGGAAAGGGGTGACCAGAGGGCACACCATACATGCACTGCAAGCACGTGATGGAGTCAGTCTTCTCCTTTGAAAGTAAGTCTGCACCCTTAAAGAGGTACTGCACTGAGTAGAAGGAGCTGTGGCTGAGTGTCTGCATTGACATTGGCCCATAAGAGCTGCACAAATGGAGCACCAGAGAAGAGATAGGGTTCCTAAGCTCATAGATGTGGGGGTGGCTCTCCCAGCCTGTTGTACTGCTCAACCGGAGGCCGTTTAGTGGCCACCATGGCCTCCACAAGTCTCTGGTTGCCAGATTTCTGAAATTGGTGTGGAGCTTTTTAATTTATGCTAATCATGATTAGCATCCCATTAGTGGTTCTGGGACTTGAAGTCTCCAGGCCCGCTAGAGACTCCCCCCCCACCCCCCACCCCACCAGGAGAATTTCATTCCAGTGGGGTTTACAATAGCTCCCCACTTGCGGGGAACTGGTGACCTGACTCCATTGGAGTGAAGGGGAGTCATGAAGACCCCCCAGAGGGTTTGGGGGTAAGGGTGGGTGGCCCCTGGGCATTGCCAGCCTGGTCATACCAGCCTCGGCCCCCTAGCCCAAGGGGCAAAGTGGCAATGCCCAAGGGGCGAGGCCTATTGAAGGCAGGGCCTAATAGAACGGGGCCTCTGGGAAGGAAATTGGTGGGGATGGAGGATTCAGTGATAGTAACACCATAGAATATTAGGGGGCAGTGGTTAGAGTGTCTCTTATTGGTGATGGTCATTGCCTGGCATTTGTTCTTATTGGCGAAGGTGATTGCTTAGCATTTGTGTGTCACGAATGTTCCTTGCCACTTGTCAGCCCAAGCCTGGATATTGTGCAGATCTTGTTGCATTGGAGCATGGACTATCTTGGTATCTGAGGAGTTGCCAAACATGTTGCAGTCATTGGCGAACATCCCCACTTCTGACCTTATTACAGAGGGAATGACTAATAGCTCTGTGTGTGTACCTAAATAAATTGGTCAATAGTGGTTCAAAAAGGCAACCTTACACTACCTTCACAAGAGCAGTTCGTGATGGCAATAAATGCCGGCCATACCCATATGCTGTTTATTTTTTTTAGAAAAGGAGGTTCAAGTGGAGCAAGAACACTGGTGTGGACTGCTTGGACCCAATAGTCTGTTTGTATGGTGCATATCCTATGTAATCTTACATTACATCCATTATTCAGCTATCTGCAGTCCCTGGTATTCAGGACTGAAACCTAATACCCATACACTCGAACCCATCATCACACATATTCCAATGATACCGGTCTTACACCCAGCTCTGCTGCTTCCATATACCTCCAGCCATTCAGCTATGACTGGCACATAATGTATTCTGCCTTCTCTCTTTCAGGACAAGATGACCCGTAAAAGGAGGGAGCAGATTAGAACTGGTGTGATCCTGGACAACTGAATTTCCAGTGAAGAAGATCATGGGATCTGCTACGACATAGCCATCGGGTATTGCTGAGAACCTTGTGTTATTATCCCCCTTCTGAATCTCCAGCTCACCTCTATCTTGTGAGCTAATAACATGATGTGCAAGGTACAGATGGTGTGGAATTTTGCTTTCCACCCCATCCCTGCTTACCTTTCCTTTTCCGATTTTCTTCCTTTGGATGTTAAAGAGCTGTTGCCTGCCTGGCCAGCACAGCATACGAGCATAAGAAATAGGAGCAGGAGATGACCATTTAAATTTAAAGTTTGTTTATTAGTCACAGGTAGGCTTACATTAAGACTGCAATAAAGCTACTGTGAGATTCCCTTAGTCGCCACACTCTGTCATCTGTTGAATGCACCTAACCAGCATGTCTTTTGGACTGTGGGAGGACACCAGAGCACCTGGAGGAAACCCACGCAGACAAGGGGAGAACATGCAAACTCCATACAGAAGTGACCCAAGCCAGGAATCAAACCCGGGTCCCTGGCGCTGTGAGGTAGCAGTGCTTACCACTGTGCCACCATGCTACCCCTTGAGGCTGCGGCACCATTCAATGTGACAATGGCTGACAATTTTTAAAAAAGAGACTCTGCAATAGACTATAATTCCTTGAAGAGCATAGGGGTGTAGGAGCAGAGTTAAGAGAGAAATCAGGAGGGCAAAAAGGGGACACAAAATCGTTTCAGCAGCTAAGGCAAAGGGGAATCCAAAGAATTTCTATAAATACATAAAGGCCAAAAGAGCATCTAGTGAGAGAGTAGGGCCTCTTAAGGATCAACAAGGTCATCTATGTGTGGATCCACAAAAGATGGGTGAGATCCTAAATGAATACTTCTCATCAGTATTTACTGTTGAGAAAAGCACGGATGTTAGAGAACTTGAGGACATAAACAATGATGTCTTGAGGAGTGTACATCCAATAGAGAGGGAGGTGCTGGAGACCTTAAAATGCATCAAGGTAGATAAATCCCCGAGACCTGATGAAATGTATCCCAGAACACTGTGGGAAGCTAGGGAGGAAATTGCAGGTCCCCTAGCAGAGATATTTGAATCATCGATAGTCACAGGTGAGGTATCTGAAGATTGGAGAGTGGCAAATGTTGTGCCTTTGTTTAAAAAAGGCTGCAGGAAAAGTCTAGGATTTACAGGCCCGTGAGCCTTATATCTGTGGTGGGTAAGTTGTTGGAAGGTATTTTGAGAGACAGGATCTACAGGCATTTAGAGACGCAATGACTGATTAGAGACAGTCAGCATGGTTTTGTGAGTGGAAAATCATGTCTCACAGATTTGATTGAGTTTTTTGAAGGGAAAACCAAGAAGGTAGATGAGGGCAGTGCAGTTGATGTTGTCTACATGGACTTTAGCAAGGCCCTTGACAAGGTACACAGTGATGGGTTGTTGCATAAGGTTAAATCTGACGGGATCCAGGGTGAGGTAGCTAAATAGATATAAAACTGGCTTGATGACAGAACAGTAAGAGGTCTCACAACACAAGTTAAAGTCCAACAGGTTTATTTGGTAGCACAAACCACAAGCTTTCGGATCATTGCCCCTTCATCAGGTGAGTGGGAAGCCAGAAGGTGGTTGTAGAGAGTTGTTTTTCAAACTGGAGACCTGTCAGTAGTGATGTGCCTCAGGGCTTGGTTGGGGTTCACTGTTATTTGTCATTTAGATTAATGATTTGGATGAGAGTATAGGAGGCATGGTTAGTAAGTTTGCAGATGACACCAAGATTGGTGGCAATCAGAGATAACCTTTAATGAAGAAGGCTATCTCTGATTGCAACTGGATCTTGATCAATTGAGCCAGTGGGCTGATAAATGGCAGATGGAGTTTAATTTAAATAAATGTGAGCTGATGCATGTTGGTAGATTGAACCAGGGCAGGACTTACTCAGTTAATGGTAGGGCATTGGGAAGAGTTACAGAACAAAGAGATTTAGGGGTACATGTTCATAACTCTTTGAAAGTAGAGTCAAAGGTGGACAGAGTGGTGAAGAAGGCATTCGGCATGCTTGGTTTCATTGGTCAGAACATTGAATACAGGAGTTGGGATGTCTTGTTGAAGTTGTACAAAACACTGGTAAGGCCACACTTGGAGTATTATGTGCAATTCTGGTCACCATATTATAGAAAGGATATTATTAAACTAGAAAGAGTGCAGAAAATGATTTACTGGGATGCTACCGGGACTTGATAGATTCAGTTATAAGAAGAGGCTGAATAGATTGGGACTTTTTTCTCTGGAGCTAGGAGGCTGAGGGGTGACCTTATAGAGGTCTATAAAATAATGAGGGGCACAGACAAGGTAGATAGTCAATACATTTTCTCAAAGGTAGGGGAGTCTAAAACTAGAAGGCATAGGTTTAAGGTGAGAGAGGAGAGATACGTAAGTGTCCAGAGGAGCAATTTTTTCACCCAGAGGGTGGTGAGTGTCTGGAACCAGCTGCCAGAGGTAGTAGTAGAGGCAGGGTACAATTTCATCTTTTAAAAAGTGTTTAGGTAGTTACATGGGTATGATGGGTATAGAGGGATATGGGTCAAATGCGGGCAATTGGGATCAGTTTAGGGGTTTAAAAAAAAGGGCGGCATGGGCAAATTGGGCCGAAGGGCATGTTTCCATGCTATAAACCTCTATGGCTCTAAAACTCTGTATGTTTCGTGCCGAATCTGGATGCGATGGTAAAGGGGGAAATGCTGATAAAGTTGGGCGAGCAGTTCATTAATTCAATTTAATGCGTGCAAATGCATTTAAATCACCGCTGTGCCCGTTTCGGGCATGAATCAGATCGCGGCCACTTTCGGGCCTTGGTAAAGTGGGCATTTGCACGGACATGGGTGTGGATCGTGTTAATGGCCTCACGCTCAACTTTACCAAGTATTGTGCCCAAAAACGGGCATGATGCAATGGTAAATCAGGCCCAATGACTCTATGAATAGATAAAATACAAAATGCTGCAGATTCTTGAAATCTGAAATAAATGCAGAAAATGCTGGAAAAACTCAGCAGGTCTGGCAGCATCTTTGGAGGGAGAAACAGAGCGAACAATTCAAATCCGTCTGCCTCAGAGCTTCAGACTTTGCAATGATACAGATTAGTCCAATCACCTTACCTGATCCATTTAAATAACATGAGCAGTGAGTTCCTCTTGTAGTTGTAGGATTTGTTTTTAGTGAGTGACCTGCAAATGCACTGAATAGACCTGCAAGATCCAAGTCGCAAAAGATGCATCAAATCACAGCCCCGCGATTTACAAAGAATCTGATGAAGACAAGGCGCACGTCACTGAGCATTCAGGCATTGCCCAGGTCTTGTCAGAAGCAGCTGGAAATGTTGCACATTCTGCTGCCCCCAGTGACATTAATGAGCCAGATTTCTTGCCTGTAATATCTTACTGAATGTGGCATAACACAATGAAGAAATGTTTATAATTTGTGGAAGGTGAAGGTGATGATAAAGATGGTGTTAAAGGGTCTGCCTCATACGGCGAACAAGTAGGCGAGGAGTGGGACAGAACAGTCAGCGGCCACAGGACAGAGGATACAATGAACAGCCTGATGCTTTTGAAATTCCAAAAACGCCACTGCGTTTGCCTTTTATTTTACATCCTCACAGAAGTCCATCATTGTCTGTGAAGGTTGCTGGGAACCGTTCCCATGGATCCCTGACTGTAACCTCCTACTTGCTGCCCATGAAGCAGCTGGTGGATCTGGCTGGGTCAGGTGTTGGGCAAGACTGCCAGAGCTTTTATATTAATTCAGTGGTGCCTTTCAGATTTAAGATGAAAAACAAAAGAACAAGAGGCAGCAATGCAAAAATAATCAGTGAATAGGACCTGGAATGAATTGCCTGAGAGAGGAACATTCAATTGGGACTTTAAAAAGGAATTGGATAATTCTCTGAAAAGAAGTATTTTGCAGGGCTCTGAGGAAGTAGCAGGGGACCAGCTATGTTGCTGTTACAGAGTGCCAGCACGGACACTGGCCTCGTGGCCTCTTGCTGTGCAGTATCTTTCAATGATCCAAGAAGCTTTTTCATCAATTGAATATCTGGGGTGAGATTTTTCAAACTGGTGTGTTTCCTGCCGGTGGGAGGTGGTGAGTCGTTTGCTGGTAGCAGGATTCTCTGGATCCGCTGTTACCAATGGGAATTCCCATCGCCATCACTCCACGCTAGCGGGCGACCCATGGGCAGGGGTGCGCTGCTGGGGGAATGGAAAATCTTGCTGGCTTGAACGGCTAGAGACTTCCGGCTCTAAACTTTCTATACTGCCATCTCAACACTCAAATATCGAGGCCAATTGCAGAAATCCACTCAGAACTGAACTTGTGCAAACCATATTTACTTTAAAGATGAATAAAGTAAAAACTGCAAGAACATTCTCCAGATATTTTATCACTCTTTTGTGTTTGGTCTGGGTAATGGGACTAGCAGGGAGAAGGGAGATTAAAATCTGCCTCACAATGTTTTATCTTATAACATAATATCAATATCATCAATACATCCTATTTCTTTCACTATCCTTTCTATTTTTTAAAGGTTGCTTGTGTCAGGTTTTGTTTCTGATTTTTTTGCTTCAGTGGGCTGACTAATTTCAGTCATTACCAATCATCTCAAGGTTACAGTGATGTCGCTTGTGTGAAGGAGCTTGTTTTCTTCTTATCAATATAAAATTACTTTTCGCATAATGCAGCGGAAAGAGTTCATAAAGAACAAATGACTCAATTCTTGTTTTTCAACTGAATCAGTTATTTTAATGTGTATGTTTCATTTTTTTTATTTACCCACAGGATGTAGCAAGGACAACATATATTATTGTTATGGGCTTTCTGTCACGACCGAGGATAATTGTCTCTCATTAGTCTGAAGATGGCTAATGAGGCCAATTTGGAACTGCAGACTTTCTGGCTCACAAGGAAGTGGGTTGTCATGTGGAATGGTGAGTTACCTTTCCTAGCCCCCTTCCTTCTAATGGCTAAACAGAGTGAATCCAAAGGAGGGCAGATCAGTCGCAGTTCAGTTGCAGTTACTGCTGCCAAAAGTCACCCATGCCTTGTCTGAGTGTTAGATGGGGAAGCAGTGGCCTAATGGCATTATCGCTGGACTATTAATCCAGAAAGTCAGCTAATGTCCTGGGGACCCGGGTTCAAACCCCACCATGGCAGATGGTGGAATTTGAATTCAATAAAAAAAAATCTGGAATTAAGAATCTACTGATGACCATTGTTGATTGTCAGAAAAACCCATTTGGTTCACTAATGTCCTTCAAGGAAGGAAATCTGCCATCCTTACTTGGTCTGGCCTACATGTGACTGCAGAGCCACAGCAACGTGGTTGTCTCTCAGCTGCCCTCGGGCTACTAGGGATGGGCAATAAACGCTGGTCAGCCAGCAACACCATTTCCCACAAATGAATAAAGAAAAAAGATGACCATCTTGTAACTGCCACCTCCATGCCAGATCATGACTAGAAGCTTCCAAGCAATACAATCCTGCCACTGTCACCATTTGCTGGTTGCTGAAGGATTTACAAGACAGGTTGGGAAAGAAATGCGGCCGTTTGTGACACCTTGTGGAGAGGAGACAGCATTGCATGCCAGCTTCTATGCGAGACTTAAAATAATGAAACCTTAAGCCGGTAGCCATTGCAACTCCCATCAGATAACTGCCGTGAGTCATATCTCCTGTTTGTCAGGCCCCTGCTATGCACTAATGACCTCTCCTTTCTTCTGCAACCACATCTGGGAAGCAGTCCAGGAGATCAACAAGCGAGATCCTGAACTCCAGCCCCACAGTGGCACAGTGGTTAACACTGCTGCCTCACAGCACAAGGGACCTGGGTTCAATTCCCAGCTTGGGTCACTATCTGTGTGGAGTCTGCACATTCTCTCTGGAGTCTGCGTGGATTTCCTCAAGATGCTTCGGTTTCTTTCCACAGTCCAAAAAGACATGCTGTTTCAGTATATTGGCCATGCTACATTCTCCCTCAGTGTACCTGAACAGGCGCTGGAGTGTGGTGGCTGAGGGATTTTCACAATAACTTCATTACAGTGTTAATGTAAGCCTATTTGTGACACTAATAAACTAAACTCGAGGGCAGCTCAGAAGAGGAATTCACAGACCCTGACATTGAAGAACGATCACAGTGTTTAGCCATACCCTTCACCAGTGCAGACCTCAGTGGATCCTGATTTTAGAGTAACTTCAGGGTTATATTCTGGTGAGCACATCACACTGTCTGATCCACAGCAGGTGAGGCAGGGGCATTCTAGTGTGCCGGCACTGGGAGGATTCCTGGAAGCCTGGAATCCACTGAGTCCCTATCAAATGAGGCGCCTCTGGGTTCGGTCATGTCTCAACTGCAGGAATTCCAAGGACAAACTCAGAAAAATCAGAAAGGGGTGTTTGCTGCATCCCTTAGATTGAAAGGCTCCATCAAGAGTGAGTCTGCCTTCCATCTGAGGTGACTGCACCGACAGGCCAACACACGAAGGTCAATATTGCTTGGGTAATGGCTGCAGTCAAGACCATAGTTCAAGACATCCATCCTATACTGCTACATGGCAGAAGCATTTGCTGGTATCTACCAGTGCCAATTCCAGAGGACAACAGGGCTGTTCAAGTTCATTACAGCTGCCCCTCCCTCTCAACGGCCCTCAATTTTCAAGTTCGCTGAAGATACCATCATTGTGGGTCGGATCTCAAACAATGGTGAGACACAGTATAGTAATGAGATAGACAATCTGGTGAACTGGGACGGTAATAATAATCTCCCCCCCACTGTCAACAAAACGAAGGAGATTATCATCGACTTCAGGAAGCGTAAAGGAGAACATGTCCCTGTCTACATCAATGGGAATGAAGTAGAAAGGGTCGAGAGCTTCAGGTTTTTAGGCATCCAGATCACCAACAATCTGTCCTGGTCCCCCCATGTCAACGCTATAATTAAGAAAATCCACCAATGCCTCTATTTTCTCAGAAGACTAAGGAAAATTGGCATGTCAGCAATGACTGTCACCAACTTTTACAGATGCACCATAGAAAGCATTCTTTCTATCATAGCTTGGTATGGCTCCTGCTCTGCCCAAGACCTCAAGGAACTCCAAAAGGTCATGAATGTAGTCCAATCCATCATACAAATCAGCCTCCCATCTATTGACTCTGTCTATACTTCCTGCTACCTTGGCAAAGCAGCCAGCATAATTAAGTATCCCAAGCACCCCGGACATTCTCTCTTCCATCTTCTTCCATCGGCAAAAAGTTACAAAAGTCTGAGGTCACGTGCCAACCGACTCAAGAACAGCTTCTTCTCTGCTGCCATCAGACTTTTGAATGGACTTACCTTGCATTAAATTGACCTTTCTCTACACCCTAGCTATGACTGTAACACTATATTCTGCACTCTCTCGTTTCCTTCTTTCTGAACGGTATGTTTTGTCTGTATAGCCCACAAGAAACAATTCTTTTCACTGTATGTTAATACATGTGACAATAATAAATCAAATCAAATCAAAGGTGCCCACAGGGATAAAGATCAGCTGGTGCACACCCCAGTGCCACCGAGCTAAGTGACTCTTAGAGTGTCCCACACATCCGAATCCCATTTTCCTGTGGTCGCATCAGCTCCAGCTCCACAAGCTGAGGAGAGTGGCACTGCCACACAGCAGGAACCTGAAAGCAGGCCAGGACCCCCAGGTCACAGCCCTCCAGAGGACATTCATCAAGGTAATCACAGACAACAGGACATAACAGCCAGCGACACCCATGTCCCACGAATAAATTTTAAAAAATCTGCCTCTGCTGTGGATGTTGGGGATGCGACCAGATATAACAGCAGGGTAAGGAAGGGTAAGACATGATTGCATAGATTTGGCATGGGTGTTAATCACTTGTAAATAATATTTACCCTTTTTATGGCTCTTTGTTATGATGATCTGTGTTCTTGTATGTCCGAAGTGAAAACCTGTTCCCTGCACAAGACATAGTCAGGGTGCTAAGTCCATGGCTTTCTTTATTGTTTTGTGCAAGAGTCCCAGCACATTGATTGCATCCCTTCTCAAATACAGAGCACAGCAGCTATGCCTGTATCTCAATAGGAATTATAATGCCTGCCATAATGTACAGGGCTGGCGTTACAGATTCCAATCATGTGTGCTGTCTATACCTTGGCACAGGATGATGACGGCGTGCAGCAGGGACAATGCACAGAGGTGTTAGTGGTCCCATATTCCATCAGCTTCTGCCTCAGGTGACACGATAGTCCTCAAGGGTACAGCTCACAAAGGATGACATAGGATGAGGAGAGGTGAAACCTTCCCAACTGCATCGCCATGATATGACCCTGGGCATTGACAACAATCTGGTGTTGTCAGACTTTTTACATTGACAACAAACCAGCTGCCATCAGCTGGAAGAAGTTAGACATTCACAGAGATGCTGTAGGGTCTATATACTGTCCCCAGTGTAAGTTGTCATCATCCCCCTGCAATGTAGGCAACGGCTGCGACTCCATCAAAGCTGATGTATCACAGAGGGTGTCTGCTGCCATCAGGCAGATGGGAGAGCAATGCCCACAGGTGCCATCTGAAGATAATGGGGTATCCTCACTGGATGTCCTCATCATCCTCCATGAATCTAGTAGCAATGAGCAAGTCCCAAACTCATCTGCTTCATTTGGACATCACCATGGCATCATGGCCAACATCCTCATCCTTGAGGAACTCCTCAACCTCATTCCCTTCAATATCCTCCTCATCGGAGGAAGTGTGTTGCACCCTCAAGCAGTTCCACTCCCACCCCTGACCCCCACACCCATTCCAGAACCAGATTGTGCAGGTTGCAGCAGTCCACCATGATGTGTGACACCCTCTGTAGGTTGCATTGTGATCCAGACACTGGAACCTCATCTTCAGAAACTTTATGATCTCCTCAACCAAATTTCTGGTTACAGCATGAGCCTCATTGTATTTTGCTACAGCTGTATTCTGTGGCCTCTACACAAGCATCATCAGCCACATCCTCAGTGAATAGTCCTTGTCCCTGAGGGGCCAGGACTGCACACTCTGAGGATCCTGAAAGGTGTCAGGGTTCTGAGAGCAGCTAAGAATGTAGAAGTCATGCACACTCCCAGGAAATCGAGTACATGCCTGGAGGACACATTTGATGTGGTCGCAGATCAGCTGAACATTCAATGAGTGGATGCCCTTGCAGTTCACATAGTTGGCAGCTTGAATAAGGGTCCCAGCAGTGAACCTTGTGGTATGTCTCCGGATGCCAGCCTCCAGTTTTTATAAATATATAAAAAGGAAGAGGCTGGCTAGGGTGAACGTTGGTCCTTTAGAGGATGAGAAAGGGGAGCTAGTGGTAGGGGATGGGGATATGGCTAAGGTCTTGAATAACTTTTTTGTTTCTGTCTTCACGGAGGAGGACGTGAATAATTTGCCGGGTGTTAGCGATGGAAAGGTGGTAGGAATGGAGGGTCTTAATGACATTACTGTTACTAGAGAGGTGGTGCTCGACAGACTGGAGGGGCTGATTGTGGACAAGTCCCCAGGACCGGATGGAATGCATCCGAGGGTTCTGAAAGAAATGGCGGAGGTTATAGTGGATGCCTTGGTGGTTATTTTCCAGACGTCGCTGGATTCCGGGGAAGTGCCGGAAGATTGGAAAACGGCTAATGTTACGCCGTTGTTTAAGAAGGGTGCCAGGCAAAAGGCGGGGAATTATAGGCCGGTTAGTTTAACGTCTGTGGTAGGTAAAATGTTAGAATCCGTCATTAAGGAAGAAATTGCGAGGCATCTTGAAGGGAATTGCTTGATAGGGTGGACGCAACACGGTTTCATTAAAGGGAAGTCGTGTCTGACAAATTTACTGGAGTTCTATGAGGATGTGTCTAGGGCAGTGGATAGAGGAGAGCCGGTGGATGTGGTCTTTCTGGATTTTCAGAAGGCGTTTGACAAGGTACCTCACAAGAGGTTATTGCAGAAGGTCAGGGGACATGGAGTTGGGGGTAGGGTGTTAGCGTGGATCGAGGATTGGTTGTCAAATAGGAGGCAGAGAGTGGGGGTCAATGGGTGCTATTCGGATTGGCGGTTGGTGACTAGTGGGGTGCCCCAGGGGTCGGTGCTGGGGCCTCAGCTATTTACCATTTATATAGATGATCTGGAGGAGGGAACCGAGTGCAGGGTGTCGAAATTTGCTGATGACACCAAGATTGGGGGAAAGGCAAATTGTGCGGAGGGTGTGGAGAGTCTGCAGAAGGATCTAGATAGGCTGGGCGAATGGGCCAGGAAATGGCAAATGGAATTTAATGTTGGCAAGTGTGTGGTGGTCCACTTTGGTAGGAAGAATGGTAGGAAGGACTATTACTTACGTGGCGAAAAACTGCAGCAGGCGACAGTGCAGAGGGACCTCGGGGTCCTTGTGCATGAGTCGCAAAAACCCAGCTTGCAGGTGCAGCAGGTGGTCAGGAAAGCGAATGGGATGCTGGCCTTCATAGCGAGGGGGATTGAATATAAAAGTAGGGAGGTCTTGCTGCAGCTGTATAGGGCATTGGTGAGGCCGCAGCTGGAGTACTGTGTGCAGTTTTGGGCGCCGCACCTGCGCAAGGATATTTTGGCCCTGGAGGGAGTGCAGAGGAGGTTTACTAGGCTGATACCGGAGTTGAGGGGATTGAGCTATGAGGAGAGGCTGAATAAACTAGGCTTGTACTCGTTAGAGTTTAGAAGAATGAGGGGAGATCTCATTGAGACGTATAAGATGATGAATGGGATGGATAGGATAGAGGTGGAGAGACTCTTCCCGCTCAAAAAAGACAGTAGGACTAGGGGGCACAGCCTCAAGATAAAGGGGGGCGGTTTAGAACGGAGTTGAGGAGGAACTTCTTCACTCAAAGGGTGGTGAATCTCTGGAATTCTCTGCCCGTTGAAGTGGTGGAGGCTGCCTCGCTAAATATTTTTAAGAAGCGGGTTGATGGGTTCTTGATAAGAGAGGGGATTAAGGGTTATGGGGAGAGGGCGGGAAAGTGGAACTGAGCCACAACAGATCAGCCATGATCTTATTGAATGGTGGGGCAGGCTCGAAGGGCTAGATGGCCTACTCCTGCTCCTATTTCTTATGTTCTTATGTTCAGTCACTGAAAGAGCCTTCTACTACCACCTTTGTTTCCTCTTACTAAACCAGTTTCTGATCCATCTTGCCAGAATTCCCTGAATTCCATGTTCTTCAACCTTCTCAATCAGTCTCCCATGTGGGATCTTGTCAAAGGCTTTGTAAAAATCCATATGAACTACAACAACTGCATTTCCCTCATCCACACACTCATCACTTTTTTGAAAAATTCTATCAAATTTGTTAGGCCTGACTTCCTTCTGGCAAAACCATGCTGACTGTTCCTAATCAAAGCATCCCTTTCCAAGTGACGATTAAATCTCTACTTCAGAATGGTTGGTTTGAGAATGAATTGTCCTGAAATGTCATGGACCGTGTGTGCTGGTGTTTCACCCTGACACAATGTTTTCCTACACTGTCACTCTGCCTGAGATCCATGAGAGGGAAGGAAGGGATTCACTGCCAATCTGCCTGTGATTAGTGAAGGGAAAGGACTTCAACTTTGCCTGAGACAGGTGGGGCGGGATGGGGAGGGAGGGGCCCACAATTTGTATGGGCGGCAAAGGGGATGGGGTGATATGGGGGTCAGTAATGTTGTGGAAGTGGGTCAATGTCTGTGGGGGCCAGGGGGAGGCATTATCCAGCCCGGGAATGATGTGGCGGGGGAGCCACATTCTCAAGGTAAAGGGGGGGCGGTTTAGAACGGAGTTGAGGAGGAACTTCTTCACTCAAAGGGTGGTGAATCTCTGGAATTCTCTGCCCGTTGAGGTGGTGGAGGCTGCCTCGCTAAATATTTTTAAGACGCGGGTTGATGAGTTTTTGATAAGCGAGGGGATTAAGGGTTACGGGGAGAGGGCGGGAATGTGGAACTGAGACACGACAGATCAGCCATGATCTTATTGAACGGCGGGGCAGGCTCGAAGGGCTGGATGGCCTACTCCTGCTCCTATTTCTTATGTTCTTATGTTCTTATTTCTTTTCTGCACACGTGCCATTGGAGGCGCCGATCAGAGCTGGAGGGTTTCCGGGGAATTAAGGCCTGCCTGAGAATGAGTCTAAAAGTCAGATCTCAAACACTCTCACTTTCAAGTCCACCCAGTACTTAGAATCAAAATGGTAAAATAGGACCCTATGTTTACAGTTATATGTGAAAATCTAGAAGTCGAAGTTCTAAATTCATTGCTCTTTGAAAAGCTGGGGAAGACTAACTTCTCGCCATCTGGCTCCGCGTTCCAATACAGTGAACAGCGAGAAGTTTCTTGACTGACATCGTAGATACAAACTAAAATTACCACAGAGAATATAGTGCTTCTCAATATCGAGTTTGGGTAGCCTTTTATTGGTCAGGCAAATTCTTAGCCAAACAAGCTCCCTGTTAATAAAAATTAACTTTTCCAGGTGTGGGATTCCTTTCCTCCAGACTGTAATTATTATTGGGAAATTTGAAAAAAGTGTAAATAGCATCTTTTCTTGCTTCTTTTTATCTTCCTCTCATAATCCAATCATTTTTTCCCTCTCTATTTTGCTTCGTCAGTGAATTCATTCTGCTTCCTGGCACTTTCTTGTCAAGCTCTGTGCTGTCCTTCAGTCTGTCAGTTTTCTGACATGGATACGCAGGTCCCAATGTCCATTAGAGGCTGTTGCACCATTCGGATGCTTGACAGCAACTTTCAGCCTGTCCCTGGAAAGTTGATTAGCAAGTGAAAGTCTAATTTTTGCAGCTCACAATAATATTTGGACCATCAGATGTTGGAAAATGCATCAAACATTCATCAGTTAATGTCACCAATAAAAACTTCTGAGCCATTTTTTCTTGAACACTGGATAGCATGCATCAAAATAATTATACATCTCTCTTTAGCAATGCCATCTTTGCGCAAGAAAAATGTGTTCATCAACAGGATGGCTCGGAGGCAAAAATGAATGCAGTTTGAATCCCTGGAAATTAAACTATAAAACTTGTCACGACACAATTTTTTCATTTTAATTTAGCGCAGCCATGTTATAATAGATTGATGAGAGTTTCCACCCACTCAAAGAATGAAATAACAGTCATATTAAATCAATTCATTTAATACATTATAATGCAGCTAAAGAATAGCAACAACACTTTTAATATTCCATCATCCAGCTGATGATTCTGTAAAGCAGAACGTGTTGGCAATTTGCACTATAATGAGTTTCAAATTGCGTTATGTTGGCATGCAAGACAAAGGGGAATTCTTCCAACTGGATTCCTGGAATTCTATATTGAATAGAAGAATAATTTTTAGAATTTGGTGCTCCAAACATAGAAATTCTTAAAACAGGACTGAATATTTTGGACCAATACTTGAGTTCTGCACACATGAAGATGGTCTCAACAGGGATCTTGGGTTCATGTCGTAGTATCTGCAACCCCCATGACTTGCCTGGGTTTGCAAAACCTCACTTACTGTACTGTCTGGAGACAATACACATCTCTTTAACCTGTGATCAGTGCTCCTTCCACTCACATTGTCGGCCACTTTAAGACTTGAATAGCAGGTTAAGATTCGCATTCTGATCAGTAATCTGTAAACTGTCTGTGCTTTATATGCTCCGTCTGAGGCCAGAACGCTTCATTCACCTGACGAAGAGGTAAACCTCAAAAGCTTGTGAGTTTACTATCAAATAAATCGGTTGGACTTAAACCTGGTGTTGTCAGACTTCTTACTGTGTTTACCCCAGTCCAACGCCAGCATCTCCACACACTGTGGCAGGAAGCCAGAGCATCTGAAGGAAACCCACACAGATACGGAAAGAATGTGCAAACTCCATAGAGCCAATGGCCTGAGACTAGAATTGAACCCAGGTCCCTGATGCTGTGAGGCAGCAACGCTATCTACTGTGTCACCCCCCTAATATTTGGTGCAATAACAATGCCTTGCCTCTTTCAGAGGTGCAGGTTGGCTTTAAGTGATGCTCACCACTCATGTCCATGGCCCCATGCGCTCAGACAATAAACAGTACAATTAGCGCTGGTTGTATACATAGATCATTCAAATGACTGTAATTTAGAATTTACATGGAAGATGAGTGGAATTATAAAATTTGATGCCTAAATTATGACCAAAACTTTCAGAATCTTATTGAAAAAACTGGAACATGACCATTGTTTAAAAAAAATTCTTTGCGTGTTTGAATTGGGAGAACATTAAATTTAAAAATGTTGTTTTGTGTCAACATCTACGGATTTTCAAAATGACTTAACTTTTGAAGCCTTGGAGAAATATCATGTGAATTTTCTATACAATGTCTTGGGCAGTCAAATTACTTTCAGGGTTCTTGTAGTGAAAAAATATCTTGTTCCTTATTTCTTTTGAGCTTCTGTAGCATTTTCATGAATCAATCTTTTTCCTGCGGACTTACTTACCTAGTACTCAATATTCATTGTAATGATTTAGTTCTTCACAGAATGTAATGCTAGCAGCACTCAGGAGAGAAACGCTGAATGTGGGGATTGACAATTCCATTATTTTGTAATTGAACCTACTCAGCAGGAGAACTTGTAGAGTGGTCTGCTGCACATTCTATACAGTTACTTTCTATTTGTCACCATGCTTCCCTGAATACTTTGCCAAAATGTTTCATAAGAGGTCCATTTGAAGGTTAAGATTGATGCATTAGATAAAGAGATGAATGGAAAGGAAAATGCAGAATCCAAATAATACCACAAAATATCAGATTCCTTATTTCCTTTTCTGGTTTTCAGAAAGATCAAGAGATCACATCAGGAGTAAATCTCTGAACACGCGAACCCTAGACTCAATAGGTTCAGTGAACAATTCTGAAAGACGTTCCTAAGTTTTACGTGAATTTGTATTGAATTGCTAGTGCTGTGGTGCTCAGCATCCTTAAAGTGGCATCACCTGTAAAACTATCATCTTTAGAAGTTACTTCTCGGTCTTTTGGCTAAAATCAAGTGTAGTTTTGGTATCCTGCACTTGGTTGAAGTCATGTGGTTGCACTAAGGCTTCATTTGAAGCAATTTTTTAAAGCTTCATCTAGGCCCTTTGGCTAAGATGCAAATGAGATCAAGCCTGGGAGATGGTGCAATACCTGCTCCAATCAGCTCGGATTGTGATCAAGCCCAAGACAGGAGGTGGGAAGCCTGTCTTGTCAGCTTGGATCGGGAATGTCTCACTTGCTGAGACTTTGAATTAGACTTTGATTGGATTGAATTGGATGTAAACAAAGATATATTCACTCCACCATATTTAGAAATGAATAAGAAGCAATTTTAACCTTCTGTGCTGTGGAAATAAAGGTAAAGTCACTGTAGTCCCAGATAACAATAGATTATTCCCCCTTTTAGGGGGAAAGCTGACTGACTCCAAAGAAATGATGCAAAATGACGATTGCCCATTTTATGCCACCACACTAAGTCAAGATCTATATCAATAAGCATGCTTTAAAACTTGTTATTCAAAAGGAGTAAACACAGATAAACAGAATCGTGCTAATAATGGGCTGAAAAAGTTTGGGGAAAAGCAATTAATGAAAGCCTGTGACAGTGAGACATGGACAATAAAGGGATGATCATTTTGAATTAGCATAATCATAGATTTGATAATGGGGAGTGCATTTTTACAAATTATAACCATTTTTGCTGTCATGATCATGGTATTACAAATACTGTCATTTTAGTAGCTTTATGCTGCTAAAATGCTTATGTCGAGATACGTCTGCATGGTTTTATTAAATCGGATCTTTTCCATTTTGCTCTCAATTTCTCAGTGAGTACGCATATTCCCTTTTAATATTGCAAAATTCTTGCAATTTCCCACTGAAAGAAAAATCACCAAAGTCCCAGAGGCTGATCTGAGAGCTGACTGGTGATGATATAATCTGAGAGTCACCATACCTCAGACAAGGGGCAAAATTGAGAAGGCAGGGCCTTCATGGATAACCTCTGCCAGTACGGAATTGAACTCACGCTGGTGGCATCACTCTGCAACATGAAACTTTTGACCAGCCAACTGAGCTAACCAACCTCCTGATACATACAGCTGACATGCTCTGTTCCACTCCTGAAGTGCACATTTGTAGAATTCACCTTTGAGTGCTATTTTATTTCAAAAGCTCTATGTGTATCCAAAATGCGAAATGGTTTTCCAGCACAATCAATGCATTTTTTTGTAACTTGGTGCATGTTATCTTTAATGGTAACAGCAATAAGCAGCTAATGTTATGACCTGTCCCCGGTCAAGGTCCCCCCAGTTTGTTATGATTCTGGAAATGATACTCCCAAATTGCTATGTCCCAGGTGAGGAAGTATAAAGTAGCATCCTATCTTTATTCAACCCCCTTGGTTGGTCACAACAGGGTTAATTTAAAAGGTTTTCCCTCCCTTTGGATGCCTTTTCCCAGTCCAAATGTATTTCTAAAAAGAGCCAATTTAACCAGGCCTTCTTGAGTTAAAGAAAGAATGATTCATTAGTTACTAAAATGTGAAAAGAAAAAAATAAAATGTGACATATATACACATAGATTAAAAATGAGAAGTGAGTCCAAAACAACATTTTTTAAAAAATGAATCAACTTTGACTTTCCTGTGAAAAATAGATGTTGAAACATTGTGGCCGTTAAGTTGGATGATCCCAGTAGTGCTGATTTCAATTATTGAGCAATTAGATTTGAGATGCTTGGGTTCTGCAGATTAGCTGAGAGGAGTTACGCTTAATTTAACATTAATGCTTAATTTTCAACTGTGCTTTTATTGACATCAGAAAATCAGAGAGAGAGAGAGACTTTATTTGCAAGTAGCAGGGATACTCAGTCAATGTTCTTCAGCTGTGATCCTCACAGCAAATACCTGTACACACTAATATAGTAGAATGCCAGGCTAGTGCACACAGACCAGAGTAGCAGGGGATTTAAAGCCTTTCTTTTCTGTATTTCTGGAAGAGGGAAAAACACAAACATGGCTGCAATATAACCTATAGGATATGGTTTCTGATGAGAAGGTTTTCCATGTCTATTATCTTCACAGGAGATTGTAATTCAGTTTCTGCATTGCTTCTTCCTTTGAAATATCTCTATTTGAACAAAGGGTGTCATTGTCTTTCTCATGACTAGTATAATCCATGATATGGAGATGCCAGCACTGGATTGGGATAAGCACAGTAGGAAATCTCACAACATCAGGTTAGAGTCCAACAGGTTTATTTGGTAGCACAAGCCACAAACTTTCGGAGTGCTGTCCCTTCATCAAGTGAGTGTGAGTTCTGTTCACAAACAGGCATATATAGATACAAACTATCTATAATAGTCTATAGTATAATGATATCCAGACAATACACATCTCTTTAACTTGTGCTTAACCCTCTCTCCACTCACATAGTCTCTACCTTTAAAACTTGATTACCTGTAAAGACTCGCATGCCAATGTTGTAAATTGAGTTTGTATCTTTACATGCCGTGTTTGTGTACAGAACTCCCACTCACCTGATGAAAGGGCAGTGCTCCAAAAGCTTGTAGCTTGTGCTACCAAATAAACCTGTTGGACTTTAACCTGGTGTTGTGAGATTTCTTACTGTGTTGTAATTCACACAGGAATTCCAGCAAATGGTTATCTTGCTGTCTCAGTCAATTTTAGTTTGTCCTTTCAAAAAAAAACACAGATCTCATTTAAAAGTTCAGTGTGTCCGTAGATAACTAAGGGCTATGATCTGTTGTCATGATGATATACATTGGGCCCATCATGCAGATACTACATGAGAGGATGTGGAGATAAATGGAGAGGCGCAGATGAAGAACAATTAAACAGAAGGGATTTTGAGGTGCTTTTTGAAATCAGCAAGGGAAATGGATTTTAGTTCCTAACCTCCTAACATTATGGCCAGGTTTTTATGGCTTCTCCCACCCAGCAGGGTATTATGGTCCTGCTGACTGAATGGAGATTTAAATAGCTTGCCACATCGGCCCAGAAGAGACACACCAGAGCCAAGCCACAAAATCCTGGGCTAATGCAATGAAGTTGATCTGTGGAGACTTGGTGTGTGAGCAATGTTGATCAAGCTAATACTTATTGCTTATCCCTAATTGCCCTTGAGAGATGGGAAAAAGGAATGCAAATAATATGTTACTATTTCTTTATTGAAAACAGATTTCAGTAGAAGAGTAAGGAAGTCTTGTTGAAAGAGCTTTGCTGAATCTACACCTGAAACACTGTAAACTGATTTAGTTCTCCTTACCTGGGAAAGGATACACTTACTTTGGAAGCAACAAAGTTTTCCTAGGCTGACTCCTTTCATTCCTGTGTCAGATAAAGAGAGATCGAGTGAACTGGGCTCATTTTCTGCTTAGAAGAATGAGTGGAGAGTTTATAGCAAGGCTTGATAGCACGAGGATATGGGAGGAGCCAATTAGGGCTGATATGAGCAGAAATTTCTTCCAAGATTCTGAATGCTTGAAACTCTCTGCCTCAGAGGGTTGTGAATTTTCTGTTGATAAGTATATTCAAGACCTAGCCCAATTAACTTTTGAACGCAAAATTACTTATGAGCTATGGAGATTGTACGGGCAAGTGGAGTTGAATGGCAGAGCAGGCTCAGTGAGTTGTATGGCTTTTTCTTGCCCCTATTTCTTATGTTCTTATTGTATAGCAATGATTGTTTTTATGTAGGCTTCAGCAGTTTTCTCTATTACCTTATATCAGACAGGTTGCACTATGTGCACTATCCATATGAGACCTCCTGCACTCAGTGCCCTTCTCACATTTCTTCCTGACCTTCTCTCTTGCCATCAGCACATCCACCAGCAGATAATAAACACTGATAAAGCTTCCAACACTCTTAAGGCTGATGCTTCTTTTGCCATCCTGTAGCAAATTTATATAAAGGCCCTAATTTAAGGCTGGAATGTTACAGCAGCTCACAGCAGTGGGATTTTCCGATCCTACTGCAGTGAACAGAGATTTAGCTGAGTACCAAATTCTCCAACCTTGCTGCAGTGAGAACATGGCATGAGCGGCTGGAAAGATTATGTCTCATGAAATGGTGTGGCCCAGGGGCAGTTTTACTTTTGTGGAAGTCAGGGTCAGCCTCTGTTAAAAGGGAAGAAATTTAGGCTGTTGTGCCGCATAACATTCACACCCAAACCAGAGTTTAAAATATAAAGATAGACAGATAAGAAATATAACCAACAGCCTACTATATTCTTACAACCAGTCATAATATTAAAATATTTGTTTCGGAACATCTCTTGCTAATGGGCTTCAGATTTATCCCTTAGGATGTTTGAACCCTGAGAAGTATTTGGTTTGTTATTGTCATCTGACTAGAAAGCTACTGATATTAAAGTGAAACTGACAGCTAATCCATTACGGAAGCTGTAAAGATAATTTGCACTCTCAGCAATGAACCATAGTGTCCTAATACTTGTTATCAAGCTTCATTCATCAAAATACTATTCTGCATTTTATTGCCTTCTGATCTTCCACTTGGTTAACACGTAAGTGTTTATATTTGAAATCGGAATAGGAATGAGAACAGCACAATTAAGATTATAACCTGATATTGGTTAATTTCTTGAATGCCTGAAAGCAGAAGATTTGCAAGGCGATGGGAAAAGAGCAGGGGAGTGGAACTGGTCAGGATTGGTCTTTCAAAGAGCAGGCACAAACATAGTTGGCAAAAATGGCATCCTTTTGTGCTGTATAGGAGAGGTTACAGCTTTACCCAAAAGCAAAGTTTAATATGAATGAACGTGTTAATTCTAAGGATGGCTGGTTGAATACAAACTACAAAATGAGGCACTGTTGAAAAGGTATTATTGAGAAAACAAAACTATGATATTTATTGTTAAAATTAATAAATAAATATTGAGCTAAATACAACAATTCTAACTCAACTTATTCCATTTCTACAGAGCTCATTAGCTACAGAGACACATCTTTATGGGACAGTTGATAACAAAGTGGACAGGGAATGTGAGTGAGATGGAAAGTTCAGAAGCATGGTTTACAAGGATGGGCTAAAGGAAGAAATAAATTGCATTCCTACGGAAAATACAACAGCCATATTCTTCACAAAAATGTGACACTTGCATCAAACAAATTAATGGCAAGTTAATCTGTTTTTGTTGATAGTTCTTGGAGGGCAAATGCAGGCTCAGACATCAAGAGAGCTCCATGCTCCTTTTGGAAGTGGGCTATTGATTATTTTCTATCCATAGAAGCGGCAAACAAAGCTTGCATTTTAAACCTTATTCACAACTTGCAGCACTGAAGTGCTATAGATGATTCTCTTGACTCCTGAAATATTGTTTGAATCTACAATTTCTGACTCAAGGGGAAGCCTGTTACTAAAGACTCAAATGGACACTTTGGAAGGCATGGAAGGAAATACCAAGGCAAAGTTTCTGAGGATAGATGAAAGAACACCTTTTGATGGTGGAGAAAGGAATAAGAAGGAGGCTGGTGTTGGAAAACTAGTTAGTGCTTACTGGGTTGATTGTTAGATAATTACAAGGTTATGAAGAATGTAGTATCCAAACTATGTTGGGAGTTGGGGGTATTAACAGAAGGAAAGGAATGTGGTTTGCACACATGAATTCAAAGTTTCAAAAAAGATTTATTGAAGAGCTGTTCTCTGCTCTGCCTCAGACTGCAAAATTGAAAGTAAAACAGCACCCTGTGCCTACACCCTAATGACATCACCATCAAATCATGTGATCAGCTGTTAAAGCAACCTGGAACCATTTTAAATATATAATAGAGAGATTTGAAGACAAGGATGAGAACTTTAAAGTCAATTATTTCGGATATAGAAAGCCAACAGAAATTAAGTTAGGAATGTTGATAAAGCAGATCTTAATGGCAGATGAGATAATAATATTCTAGATAGCTGACTAATGATTGCCCAAAACTGATATCTCCATTTTTTAACTGGCCTATAAATGGTGGACACTTGGAAGTCCTTTTCTCATATATAGCGATAACTGAGATCAACTGATCAGCTAATGAAATCTTTTCAGTTACAGATTAAACCATGGTGGTCCTTTTGATTATGGTAAAGGTTTGTTAAAGAATAAAATATATTTAAATCTAAGTGAATATTTGAAAAAGAATACAAATGATGATGTCTCAATTTTGCCAGTAAAAGTTTTTAACATTGTTTGCAAACTTTTACAGTTAATCATTTGATTAGTGACATAAAGGCAACTAAATGAATTGTGCCACACTGCATAGGACACAGCAAAAAAATGTGCTGTGTTATCGCACTGTACAATTTAATTAGAAATGCTCTTCCAATTCATCAAATTTAATGCTGACTGATTTCAAAAATTGTAATTATATATTACATGAACACATAAAACAAAGAAGAAGCAATGCTGCAAAATAAAACAGAAGCATTGAGCAAAATTTTCAATTGACAGAATGTGTTAGGAACCTATTGGGATTAGCAGCGACTTTTCCATTACTCGTTAACTGACCTAGTGCATGAATATTTGACTCCCCAAGCTTCCCAACCAATCAAAAAGATCAGGCAAGATAAGGTGCTTAATCCGCCTAGGAAAAGGTTTCTGGTGAGAGCTTCCCACAATGGGTTAAAATGGACCAACTAGATATAGGTCCAGGAAGCTACAGGAACCACCAGAACAGAGAGGAGATCTGGAAAGGCTGCTCCCTGGGTCTGTCACGCTTACCTGAATGTTTAGCTGCAGGATTTGAGGGACTGCACTGAGGTAACTTTTCCCAAGGACAGGGAGAAGAAACAAGAGCTCCAAGCAGAACCTCAGGGTGCAAGAAAAGTGAGTGGCCCAACAATTTCACGTGACAAAACCCACTGACTGACTTTCTCAGCATTCTCTAGCCCAACAGTCCTGGTGAACCACACAGCTCTACTCACTCCTCTCTCTCCAACCACTTCCTCACATTCACATCTGAACAGATTACATTCACATTTACCTTCTACTGTTCTGCCTTAAGATCACCTTCCACAATTGCTGGCATTTCCTCCTTGCCACAAAAGCCATTTCTAACACTCATTTCTAACATCTTCTCTGCTTTCTCTCCTTGCAGATGAAAGCACACAACTTTGA
Organism: Carcharhinus amblyrhynchos; assembly: GCF_965287045.1. Classification (NCBI taxonomy): domain Eukaryota; kingdom Metazoa; phylum Chordata; class Chondrichthyes; order Carcharhiniformes; family Carcharhinidae; genus Carcharhinus; species Carcharhinus amblyrhynchos. Next base: position 104,608,164 of record NC_137326.1, read on the forward strand.
AATGAAGTGGGGAAGAAGGGGCGGCCCTGCAGTGACAGCCACCTTGAGGGCTACTGGCAATGCCTGTCTACCTTCTTCACTTGGAAGGAAGTCTTGTTCTAGGACACTGCAGATGTCAGAAATGAACTGCTGTGAAAACCTGAGCCTCTTGAGACACTAGAGTTCACTCACAACAAAAGAGTCTGTAGACTTTCTATTTGGAGGCACATCTCTTTTGAGTTTGATCTTGATGCCTATCCCTTCTTCCCTGTGGCTGAGAAAAAGAAACCTGGTGCTGGTTTTGCTTGTATTACTAGTGCTGGTGTTGGGCTTGATGTTGCTGATCTTAGGCCTCCCAAACTAGTGAAGAAGGACTTCCCACTATATCTTTGATTGACTGACCCTGGCAAGCTGCTGACAGCTTGGGAAATGATGCGCTGGCTGTGAAAGTCAGAATGGTTGATTAAATCAGCAATTAATGGCCTATTTGACTGTTTCAATGACTTCACCAACAGCTCCAAGGGTTTTTCCAAATGCCTGCTAATCCCCCTGCTTGAAACACCAAACTGAGTGAGATGATGGCAGGATTTTGATCCAACGTCACTTTTAAGGAACTCAACTCCAATCCCACACACAGCTGAAACAGCCTTCTCTTGATCCTTGATCTTGGGCAGCATGGTAGCACAGTGGTTAGCACTGCTGCTTCACAGCGTCAAGGACCTGGGTTTGATTCCCAGCTTGGGCCATTGTCCATGTGAAGTTTGCACATTTTCCCTGTGTCTGCATGGGTTTCCTCTGAATGCTCCAGTTTTGTCCCACATTCTGAAAGACGTGCTGATTAGGTGGATTAACCTGAACAGGCACTAGACTGTGATAACTAGGGGAATTGCACATTAACTTCATTGCAGTGTTAATGTAAGCCTTACTTGTGACTAATAAATTAAACTTGATCCTGCAAAATCTCCTGTTGATTCAAGCAACTTAATTATTCTGCAACTGAGACTAGAGATGTTCAGTGTTACATTATGATGAAAAAGTTCAATTCCAATACAGTACATTATTTTCACATGCAACTTTGCATTTAATTTGTGAGTTTTTACCATTAAGCTTGGAGCTATATTTTCGCATTAATGGTAGAGAAAGTTGGATTTTCATCACAGCCCAGGGAACAAAAACAAGTTTTGGATTATGCATTGTATTTTCACTTATTGCATGAAATTTTGACTTTCTGTTTTTGTCAATCTGCAATTAAAGTAATTATCTTTATATTTATTACATTTAAAATTCCCCTCCCTGCTTATAAATTGATCACACCCCATCTTACTTTGCAATTTGTCTCCTGCACTGTATCTCCTCTCAAATGTTTTGTTCATCTGATGCTGGCCTTCCTTGTTTCATGCCTGGTGCTCGCCCAAGCACTGATGGCAAATAATTCAGCTGCCTTAATCCCAGTTATATATTCTTCCATGGTGGTACAGTGGTTAGCACTGCTGCCTCACAGCGCCAGGGACATAGGTCGATTCCTAGCTTGGATCACTATCAGTGCGGAGTTTGCACATTCTCCCTGCGTCAGTTTCCTCCGGGTGTTCCGATTTCCTCCTACAGTCTGAAACACATGATGTTTAGGTGCATTGACCAGAACAGATGCTGGAGTAACTAGAAGAATTTCTCAGTAACTTCATTGCAGTGATAGTGTAAGCCTTACTTGTGACTGATAAATAAACTTTACTTTAAAGTTAACTTCTCCACCTTTAAAAAACCATTTTGAAATACCATCCCTGTGGCTATTTAATTTCTTCCTTCCCAGCTCAATTTCCATTTCCTCACACCTACCATTTCTTGGCAAACTGTGCAGATTTACACCTTGGCTCAGTGCAGAAACCTCAGTTAAATAATCTTGACTTTCTGCTCCACCCCCTAACCTTGACTGACACTCCAGTGCCACCAGGTCAGAGGTCCCATCTTCCACAGGAAATGTTAAACTGAGGCCTTTTCTGTTCTCTCAGGTCAGAATAAAAGACTCTGAAAAGTAGGGAAGATCATCCCAGAGCCTAGGTCAATATTCTCTCTCAACCAAAATCAGCAACAACTGGTCATTTATTTCATTGCTGTTTCTGCAACCTTGCTGTGTGCAAATCATCCTTTCATTAGAACAGTGACTACACTTCAAAAGCGATTTGTTGGCTGTGAATTACTTTGGGAGGCTTTGAAGTGATGAAAGGTACAATACAAATTCAGATACTTTAGCACCTTTGGATATGTATTTATTATTTATTTTTGATAAAGTTGAATTACTGTAATGTTAGTGTTAGAAACTGTATGGCTCTCACTTTGCTTTACATGATTGGGAGGCATGTCGGGATCAGGCAGGGGACCCATCTGGAGTGACCCAATGCTGCAATGCTGGTGACTCATAGCAGGGCGGGAGTGGGAAACATGCTGCCAATGGAGGGGGGTTCCCAATGTCCATGGGGGGAGGAAGGGGGTCTCCTAGTGCACTGTGAGATCAGGGCACTCTTGCAAAATGGCATCTGAGCACTCTGCAGCTAGGCTCACCGGTATGTTAATGCACCATCCATCTCCTACCCACCCCCTCCCCCACCCTCCAGTACTGGTGTGGATCGCTCCAGTGTTCTTGCCACGATGACACTTCGGGCACTGTTCACATCCTGTTGCCGCTGCAAGTGACGACAGAGAATTTGGTGCTTAGCTAAATCTCCGTTCACTACAGTGAGATGGGAAAATCCTGCCGGCGTGAAGGATTCCACCATTAGATGTTTTTTGGGAAAATTCTGCTCCTGGCTTCAGAAAAACAGGGGAAATACAATTTTGGATTGCAATTTAGGGTTGCCAACCAAAGTTCAGGATGGCATGGATTAAAACATACAACTTGTAGGAATGTTATTTTGTCAATAGGAACAAGAAACATGATCAATCATTGTGGCTGGAATTTTACCGCCTCGTCAGTCCTGATCCCGGAGTGGACGAGGCTTTCAGATTGGAAACCTCTATTGGCCTTGGGTGGGATTTTATGATCTCGCTTGAGCGAGTTTGTAGAATCCTGCAGTGTGTGTGTGTGTGTGTGTGTGTGTGTGTGTGTGTGTGTGTGTGTGTGTGCGCGCACACACATGTGCATGTGTGTGTATTTGTGCATGCATGTGTGTGTGGGTGCGCATGTGTGTTTGTGGTGTGTACGTGTGTGTGTGTGCATGTGTGTTTGTGATGTGTGCGGGTGTGTGTGTGCATGTGTGTGTGTGTGTACATGATTACAAATTGTATGTTCACCAGTTTTTGCAACTTATATTTTAAAAAGTTTTGTTTCATATTAAATCAGTGATTCTGAATTTATTGAAAGAAGCCTGATTAAAATCCCTTTCATGGCAAAAGTAAACAATTGGCAATTTTAGTGAGTGAATTGAATATTTAGTCACAGTGCAAGCTGTGGAGTACTAGGGCTAGAGAAACTGTGCACACTCCCATCCTGTCGTAACAAACTATTGATCTATCTCCCTCTATTAATCCTTATGTTAATAAGTTTTTTTGTTATCTGTTTTCTGTGACCACTTAATCTTACCTTGACCGGAATGCTAAAGATGTAGTTAGTTTGCTTATGCTTCTTGATGCACTGGTATGTTAAAATGAATAAATTAAAAAACACTCAAATTGATTGAACCATATGGTTGAATTTTGCCGACCTGGAATTTTAATTTAAGAATGTCATCCTGTATGCCTGCTCTCTTAACTGAAAAAGAAACAAATGATAAATGAATAAAATGATAAATGATAAAAAAGAAATAAATGATCAAATGGATTATGCGGTATTGGAAGTATTAAGGTTGAACATTTTAAATGGATCTTCTTGGTAGGCTTTTTTATTCTTAATCTGTGGGATACAAATTGATTGCTTGCAAATGTGATTTCAAACATGTTTTTTAAGTGATTCTTGGTTTGAAAATTAGCTACACACTAAAAATATAGCTAAAGAGTAATTATTGTCATGCAGTTAAAAATATCAAACAGCAAGGAATTCTAACAAAAAGATAATTCTCCAAACTTTGAAAGATTCACTCTGTTAGATCTTATTCACCCACACAGACAAGTAGAAATGATAATCCAAACGCTTGCCTTACACAGTGAGACAGGTTTTATTTTGATAAAATATGAGAACAATTGGATATATGCAAACATGCAAGTCAAGAAAGTTAGCACAAGTCAATTCAATAAAAAAATTAGTTTTGTGCCATTCAAGTTGAGTTTGTGAATTATGTGCTTGAATCAAAATTTCACTAATTGCTTCCACAATCAAACACAAAAGTTGCAATCAAATTTAGTGGTTTAGAAAAATCGGATTGAATATTATTATTGGCAAAAGGCTCCCAAATGAATACCTTTGCGTTGCAGATCATTTAGACTTGTGCTCACAATAATTTTTTGTTAGGTATTACAATTCCAATCAGTTTCCTGCTGAAGGGCCATAAATTACATGAAAAAAATGATGGGACTCCAAACTGTGCCAATGATTTGTTACATGATGAGTTTCTGATTTCAATTGTAGTCAGCTATCTAAAACTCTGTATAAGGCTATCACAGTCAACCTTTCCATTTAGCCTATGAAGGATATTCTGACCGCCTGCTAGCTTTCAAGAGAAAGGGAATGCTATTGCTGTTAAAGTAGCCCAGGATTTCACACAAGGGAAATGGCAGGGCTGGTGGGGGATTTGGTGCTGCATGGGATGGGGGGGTGGCTGGGTTAGTAAGGGGCACTGAGATTGGAGGTCAGCAACCCTTGAACATTAATAGGTAGAAATTGAGCCCTGCTACATTGCTGCATACATGTTGGGGACTGAGTAAGTTAAGAGATAAGAAGCCCAAAGTTTGTTATTCTTTACCATACAAAAGTGATTGAACTCAAGGGAGCTGAGCACAAGTTTATAGCACTGTTTAGATCCAATTAAAAGAACAAAGAACAACCCAGCATGGGAAACAGGCCCTTCGGCCCAACGAGCCTGTACCGCCATTTCAACAAAGCATTTTCCTACACCTACCCTGCCCCGTGTGTATGTGAATGGTACCCCTAATGTAGCCAGATTCAGGGGAGAATAGTGTAGGGTCAATTTGGTACACCAATCAGCCTAAGAGCACATCTTTGGAGTGTGGGAGGAAACCGGAGCACCCGGAGGAAACCCACGCAACCACAGGGAGAATGCGCAAGCTCCCACAGACACAGGCCCAAATCCATGTATCTGCACAGCTAGCAGTGATAGTCACCGAGCTGCTGTGGTGCCCATCTGCTGGTCCAGGATTAAGCACACACAACGACACGAAGTACTGGGCCACTCTCAAAACCTCCAAGAGCAGCCCACGCACGGCCCACCGTGTGCATGCCCCTTGTTTGACAACAAGATGGACCGACACCTGTGGATTAAAAGAGAATTAGAGGAGGAGGACTGTGGGGAGGTGGTGGTGTAAATTTATTGTTGCTAGACTAGTAACCCAGAGATCCGGGGTAATGCTCTGGAGACCTGGATTTGAATCCCACCATGACAATTGGTGAAATTTGATTTCAATAAAAATTTGGAATTAAAAGCCTAATGATGACCATGAAACTATTGTCGATTGTCATAGAGACCCATCTAGTTCTGTAATGTCCGCTCTGGAAAGGAAATCTGCCATTCTTACCCAGTCTGGCCTACATGTGACTCCAGATCCACAGCAGTGTGGTTGACTATTAAATGCCCTCAGGGGTGGCAATAAATGCTGGCCCAGCCAATGATGCCCACATCCCATGAATAACTTTTTAAAAACTTATTTGGAGACTCTCCCCTCCACCCGAGGATTGATTTCCTATAACAGGATTGAGCTGCCCTCCTAAATCTGTCCCTACGCTCCTAATAGCAGCTACAAGCTCCTTTCAGACTGCTGTGGCCTGCTCTGGTGTGACACCCCCACCCCTCCTGCTGCCAACTGTAAGCCATGCCTGTTAAGAAGGCTGACTTCTGGGTTAAGGAAGTCGTACCCTGTGGAATTGAAAGATGGATGTGATATTTAATTGGGGCTCTGTCATTCCTCTTAGGTGGAGAGGAACAGATTCCATGTTATTATTTTGAAAAAAATCTGGAATATTATCCAGGCAAAGATTTACCCCTCAATCAACATCAAAAAGCAAATTATCCAGTCTCTATCACACTCCTGCCTCTGGGAGCATGCTGTGTGCAAATTGACTGTCATGGTTCCTACATTACAAAAGCGAACATAGTTTGAAAGTACTTCATTGGCTGCAAATCGCTTTGACGCATCCTGTGGTCTTGGAAGGTGCTTTATAAATGCAAGTCTTGCTTTCTTTTCCGGAGTTAAATATCTGCAGCATATAGAGAAATATGAACCCCATATATCTAGTCTCTCACCACAACATGTCTGTTAATAACAGAGCCTGAGAGCCTAATTTTTCAGCCAAGGGGACATGTGTTTTGTGAAGTGGTAAAATTCCTTTTTAACCATTGAATTCTCCTTTACCAACAGCTCAAGGTTTTGACACCGCCTCTAAAGCATCAGGGTCACTGAGGAGATTGCACAGCAGAAAGGGCTTCTTTCGTGAAACTGACAAGCAGCGAATACTTTGATCTGATGGAGGTACCATACACACCCATTCACCTCCAGCCCAGGATCTGATTCTGTTGATTTTTGGCTCTCCCTCACGTGAGCTCAATCCTCCCACTAGCCGAAAAATAATTGACCACTTAAGGGCCTCAAGGATAGGTTACCTGTCAAGGCCTTGCCCTGCTGTGTAGTCAGGGCAGATAGAAACCTAGAGGAAATCCCGTTCCTGCAATTTCACATTCCTCGTTGCCTAAAAACACACCAGTGATGAAGCATAAAATTCTGCCCCAAGTTAAGACCAAAGGCAACAAAACCCAGGGGGGATATTGAAAGGTAAGTCAGCCCTTCTATTTTACCTGCTCAGCCTCCAAGTTCCCATTTGGGGTTATTAATCTACCCCGTTGTTTCTATTTCTCTCAGGTACCCCTTGGGAATCCTAAATAGAACTGTGCTTAGTCCATAGTCCCAGCTGAGATTTGTTTTGAGTTGTTGAGTAGCTTCTGTCTCTAATGATGCCGCAGGCTAATGGCATATTACCAAATCCCTTAAAAACAACATGTTTGGCATTTACTGATCCTCAATTAAAATGAAACGTTTTAGACTTTGGTATTACAGCAAAAATTGTGGCATTGTCCTGAGCCTTGAGTGTATAGATTTATGCTGTACTTAGTGAATTGTGATTCTTCGTGAACATACGGAGAGTACCTTAAAAATCAGTCCCATATTTTTCAAAAAACTTGAGTATCTTGATTTTCTATTGATTGAAGTGCTTTTCTCCAGAGAGTTTGATTACAATATCACTAGTCACTCTAGTATTGAGCGGGCAGATTGGACATCTTTATTGTGCTGATCGACCTGTGATCATTGAATCATAGCATCAAAGAATCCGTACAGTGCAGAAGGAGGCTGTTTGGCCCATCGAGTCTGTACTGACAACAATTCCACCCAGGCCCTATTCCTGTAGCCCCTCATACTTACCCTGCTAATCCTCCTGATACTACGATTAATTTTAGCATGGCTAATCGACCTAACCGGCACATCTTTGGATGGGGGCGGGGGAGGAAACCGGAGCACCCAGAGGAAATCCGCACATACACAGGGAGAATGTGCAAACTCCACACAGACAGTGAGTGACACAAGCCTGGAATTGAACCCAGATCCCTGGCACTGTGAGGCAGCAGTGCTAACCACTGTGTCACTGTGCCACCCTACGAAATAATAGCTCAATGAAGGCTCATCCAGGAGTTGAACTCGCAAGCTGTCACTTTATAAAGCCCAAAGCGAGAACCATGCCCATTGACCAATGAATCGCCACCAAAGATTAGCCTGGAATGATGGATGATCCTACCTTTATGGTTGGATGATCGGTGCTGCATTTATGCTGCTTGTGTGGGGGAGAAAAATGAACTTCAGGTTGGTTTGTCGGATATAAAGTTGGCTTGTTTACAAAACCAAAAGGCTTTGGTCCAGAAGTGAAAGTTTGTCAGGGATGCAATTTAAGGGGAAAGAGTTAGAAAAGACTATCAGATCAGGCGTCAACAATTTGAGATGAAGATCTTCAAGATGTTTGGGGTTTGAACATGGTACAAGGCAAAAGAAACTCTTTGTAGAATCTGTGAATGAAGGGAGCTGCATCTTCATTGCCCAATATTCTGGGTCAGGTTGCATGAGATCAGTGCCACGCAACAGTTTTCCAAGGTCTCCAGCCGAGGATAATAGAGTCAGAAGAAAAAAAGCCATGTCCCCTTTTTACACTGTTAGCTGCTGTAAAGCGAGTAGTTTTAAAGGTCCCAGTCACTTTGAAAACTAAGGGGGAAGATAAGCCTGTAAAGGTGGATCGGCAGGGTGATTATTTAGTTGGTAAAGTTGGTGGACTCGGGTGGTCAGTGGGTGGTGGTGTCAGGTGGGGTGGGGGCTATTGAGTCATCAGTAGGTGGCGTTGGGTGGTCAGTGAGGATGATGAGATGGGTTGAGGAGTCTGGTGGTCCGTGAGTGGACTCAGAAGGCCAGTTAGTGGGGTTTGGTGGTCCATGGGGTAATAGGTGAGTTGGGGGGATTCAGTTGGTCAGTTGGAGATCAGGATTAGTTGGGAGGGGAGTTGAGATTGGGAGTTAGTTGGTGAATTGGAAGGGTAGTCAGGGTGGTGCGTAGGGTGTCGGGAGGAAAATCAAAAGTTAGGAGGGTAGCCAGGGGTAGCTGGGGATTCAAGAGGAAGGTTAGGGGCTGGAGGGTAGTTGGGGATTGGGGGCTGGCGATATTTGGGAGATGGGAGGGTACCTGGTTGGTTGCGGCAGGGTAGTCAGGGGTTCGGAGGGTCGAGGAATAGCAGGGAGCATGGGAGTTAGTCGAGCAGGTATTTGGGGGGTAGGAATGGGTGGTCCAATGAGGGTTGGGTCAGTATGATAGTTACCTAGCAGTTAGAAGTGGTTTTCAGATTTCTAACTTTTCCTGGGCAATAATTCTGGTAAGACAGTCAGAACCATCCAAAGTCTGATTTAAATTGGAGTTTTGGATGTTTCCCAGTGCAGGGTAATTGCACATTAGAAGCTTGAATTTCTGGGCAATTCCAGTAAATCCTTACACAGGGATTTACTGGAGGGTCGCCCTGCGTATCTTCATAGAATCATAGAAACCCTACAGTGCAGAAAGAGGCCATCTGGCCCATCAAGTCTGCACTGACCACAATCCCACCCATGCCCTACCCCCATATCCTACACATTTACCTGCTAATCCCTCTAACCTATGCATCTTAGAATATTTAGGGGCAATTTTAGCATAGCCAATCAACCTAACCCATACATCTTTGTACTGTTCTGGGGAATGTCACAGGTACAAATTGCAAGTTATGAACCAATATATGAATGTTGTGTTAATTTAGTTAATATTTACTGTGTAATCAGTCCTTTGTATTGCAACTGTCCAAACTCTCAAATCTTCAAGTTTAAGAAGGAATAATAGGCTGAAATTGAACTTCAACAGGGGTGGAAAATGACTGTGAGTGAATCGGTCTCTTATTATCTGCCCCACTAACATTCCCTTTCATTGTAAAATTGGATTGGATGGAATACAGTATGAAATCTCAAAATACCAGGTTAGAGTCCAATCAGTTTATTTGATAGTAATCCCACGAGCTTTCAGAATCGCTGGTCCTTCATCAGGTGTGTGGAAGGTTCTGATCAGAGAAAGGCATATAAAGACACACACAGTTTACAGAATACTGATTAGAATGCAAGTCTTTACAGCTAACCTGCTATTCAAGTCTTAAAGGTGCAGACAATGTGAGTAGAGATAGCATAACCATAGGTTAAAGAGATGTGTATTGTCTCCAGGCATTTCAGTAAGTGAGATTTTGCAAGCCCAGGCAAGTCATGGGGTTTACAGATAGTGCGACATGAACCCAAGATCCTGGTTGAGACCGTCCTCATGTGTGTGGAACTTGGCTATCAGTCTCTGCTCAGCGACTCTGCGCTGTCGTGTGTCGTGAAGGTCGCCTTGGAGAATGCTTACCCGAAGATCAGAGGCCGTATGCCCATGACCGCTGAAGTGTTCACCAATAGGAAGGGAACAGTCTTGCAGTTATCTGTTATCAGTTATCTGTAACCCCCATGACTTGCCTGGGCTTGTAAAATCTCACTTGCTGTTCTGTCTGGAGACAATACACATCTCTTTAACCTGTGCTAATGTTATCTCCACTCACATTGTCTGCATCTTTAAGACTTGAATAGTAGGTTAGCTGTAAAGACTTGCATTCTAATCAGTATTCAGTAAACTGTGTGTGACTTTATATGCCTTTCTCGGATCAGGACCTTCCACATACCTGACGAAGGAACGGCAATTTCGAAAGCTTGTGGGATTACTATCAAATAAACTGGTTAGACTTTAACCTGGTGTTGTGAGACTTCTTACTGTGTTTACCCCAGTCCAATGCCAGCATCGCTACATTTTGGATGGAATAGGCAGCTGTTCTGTCACCACCAACTTTGAGGCCAAGAGTTGAATTTCACTCACATGTGTGATCAAGAATGGGATGATTCTGGTGCATTCATTTGCCGATAAATTTCTCTCCCAATGTCAACAAAACGAAAGAGATTGTCATCGCCTTTGAGAAGCATAAAGGAGAACATACCCCTGTCTACATCAATGAGGACGAAGTAGAAAGGGTCGAGAGCCTCAAGTTTTTAGGAGTCCAGATCACCAACAATCTGTCCTGGTCCCCCCATATCAACACTATAATTAAGAAAGCCCACCAATGCCTCTACTTTCTCAAAAGACTAAGGAAATTTGGCATTTCAGCTATGACTCTCACCAGCTTTTACAGATGCACCATAGAAAGCATTCTTTCTGGTTATTTCACAGCTTGGTATGTCTCCTGCTCTGCCCAAGACCACAAGGAACTACAAAAAGTCATGAACATCATGCAAACCAGCTTCCCATCCATTGACTCGGTCTACACTTCCCACTGCCTCGGCAAAGCAGCCAGCATAATTAAGGATCCCATGCATCCCAGATGTTCTCTCTTCCACCTTTTTCCTTCGGGAAAAAGATACAGAAGTCTGAGGTTATGTACCAAGTGACTGAAGAACAGCTTCTTCCCTAGCGCTGTCAGACTTTTGAATGGACTTACCTTGCATTAAGTTGACCTTTCTCTACACTCTAGCTATGACTGTAACACTACATGTTGCACTCTCTCGTTTCCTTCACTATGAATAGTATGTTTTGTCTGTATAGCACACAAGAAACAATACTTTTCATTGTATGGTAATACATGTGACAATAATATATCAAGTCAAATCAAAGAGTTGTATTGTACTTTCTTGTATCCAATTTTCCAATCCCCTTATGCCTTTAGAGCTATAAAATGTTTCAAGTACAAATTCTGAATGAACTCACGATAAAATATACGACTGACTTCTTCATCTAACATTCAGTCAAAATTTTAATGGTTGCGCCTTCAGGCCTTTGTCACCTCCTCCCACGGAGTTCTACTTTTTAAAACTAATTTGAAATGACTCAACAACACAGGGAAACTTTTAAGATAAAGTAATAATGGGTTGCCATCTGACACAGTGGTTAGCACTGCTGCCTCACAGTGCCAGGGAGCCGGGTTCGACGACTGGCTTGGGACATTATCTCAGGGGAGCCTGCACATTCTCCCCTGCATGGGTTTCCTCCGGGTGCTCCGATTTCGTCCAAAGGACGTGCTGGTTCGGTGCATTGGCCATGCTAAATTCTCCCTCAGTGTACCAAACAGTGCACCAGAGTGTGGTGGCTGGGAGATTTTCGGAGTAATTTCTTTGCAGTGTGAATGTAAGCCTACTTGTGACAATAATAATTAAGTTTTAATTTTAGTTTTTAATTCAATTAGGGGAGAATACAAAGCTAAATAAGTAAGCTTTCAAAAGGAATTATGAAAGAATCAACTCACTTGCTGCCACAGTTAAAAATCCTGTTTTTTGATGGATAATGTTTTGGCCTTTCATTAGCCATTCAATCTAATCTACCTGTCTTACTTGCCAGTTACGATCATGCAAGATTATATGTGCCGTCCTATGACCCACACTATGCTGTTGAATCATAATACTTATTCAAAGTACCCTATCAAGCCATTCAGCTGTAAAAGCAATTGTGATAGAATATAAATGTGCTCAAGGGGTTTAGAGAGGGAATCCCATCTCACCTGCAATAGGGTACAACCGCTCTATATAAATATCAGTAGCACGGTTTCAGTCAACGGAAGGGAATCGGAAAATTTTCTGATCAAATTTGGAGTCAGACAGGACTGCCCTCTCTCCCTTGTTTGTATGTTGCATTGGACTGATTTCAGAGCCCTTCAGATGGACCATATTAGGGATGACAAGCCCAGGCAGCTTGGACACTCAGATCAAAACCTCACTGTACACACACACATCACTATCTTCTGCTTGAATCTGCTGTCGCTGTGCAGATTGGTGAGCATCTGTAACCAGTTCAAATGGGCCTCAGAAACCAAAGTAAACCAAAGCAAACGCAAAGCCATGTTCTGTGAGAACTGGGCCAATCGATGCTTTTTATCCTTCACTGTCAAGTGGGACAACCTGAAGCTGCAGGTGACATAGGGCACAATCTTACACCCTTGTCCCACCTGACTTTTGGTGAGACAAGGTAATACAATCAGGTGAGAGGTGAGAAAATTGTTGCAGGCAACTGGGCTTTAATAGGGTGTGAGGACACATGACTTCAGAAGGAAACTTTTGATGAAGGCCCCAGCATTCCTGTGTCCCCTCCTGTGTCCCCACAGCTTCTCATCCGAGATGTAACTTTGTTCTTTTTTGGGCATTCACCCTGGAAGTTCAATCCTCCTGCCAGGCTAAAAATTCAGGTGGGACATGACCCTTAAATGGCCTATAATTGGCCGCTTAAGAGTCTCAACTAGAGGAAGAGGGGGCTTCTCACCTGAGGCCTTGCACAGTATTGTGTAAAAATCAGAGTGGGCAGGAACCCAGAGGGAATCCCATCTCACCTGCCCATCAGCACCTAAAAATCCATTAGTGAGGGCAGTGTAAAATTCTGGCCATACAATCAAAAATGTCACGCAGTTTACAGCATCACGTGGGCTCTGCTCAGAAATCAATCTGTTCACTTTCATCATTTCTCTTTCTCCTAATCCCTGAATTGAGGACTGATTCCTTCTCAATGCTCTATCACAATCATCATCCCCTGCATGGGTGCAGGAGCTGAAAAATTGATGAGAATCAGACAATGATATTTTCGAGATCTAGTCAGAGTTCTGCAATTGGCTTCTCACAATCTAACTTGTTCTGTTAAGTAGTTCTTGTAATTAATCCGATGCGCTAACCTTCTCAATGATTAGACCTCGAGGTAAAATTTACCCGTTGGAATTAATTGAAAGAATAAATTGCATCAATAGCTCCTTTCGACTAACTTGTTTTATCAATTAAATGTGTGATTATTTTCTACATTCCTTTGATGTTCTGTTAATTAGTTCTGTTGATTAAATCAATACACTTGGCCATTTATAATGATAGAATGTCACTCCCTTTGTGGTTCCCTACATTTAAACAGATTGACTTGTATTTAATTTGGAGTTACAGGCATTTTTCTGTATAATTAGCGCTAATTGCAGCCTAATATTTTGAGTGTTATTGTGGAATTTTTCTATGCTGCTGAATGCATCTTTGGAACATTTTTATTTTGTTTATTTTAGTATCTCGAGACGTGAGCTGCAATTTTGGGACTAAGTGCCCAAGCCGGCCGGAAAACATGTTTACCGATGGCATTGCCAATGAGGTAATTTTGAGTAATCTGCCACTCAGCCCTGCTGTTCCGAGTCTGGGCTGCCATCCCAAGAAAAAGCAAATTACGTGGAGGGTGTGGAAAGTCTGCAGAGAGATCTGGATAGGCTGAGTGAGTAGATGAGGACCTGGCAGATGGAGTATAATGTTGGCAAATGTGAGGTTATCCACTTTGGTAGAAATAATAGTAGGAGGGATTACTATTTAAAAGGCGAAAAACTGCAGCATGCTATGGTGCAGAGGGACCTGGGGGTCCTTGTACACGAATCGCAAAAACGCAGTCTGCAGGTGCAGCAGGTGATCAAGAAGGCGAATGGGATGCTGGCCTTTATAGTGACGGGGATAGAATATAAAAGCAGGGAGGTCTTGCTGCAACTGTACAGGGTACTGGTGAGGCCACAGCTGGAGTACTGTGTGCAGTTTTGGCCGCTGCACTTGCAGAAGGATATATTGGCCTTGGAGGGAGTGCAGAGAAGGTTCACTAGGCTGATACCAGAGATGAGGGGGTTAGACTATGAAGAGAGATTGAATAGACTGGGTCTGTACTCATTGGAGTTTAGAAGGTTGAGGGGGGATCTTATAGAGACATATAAGATAATGAAGGGGCTGGATAGGGTAGAGGTAAAGAGATTCTTCCCGCTTAGAAAGGATAGCAGGACTAGAGGGCACAGCCTCAAAATAAGGGGGGGGCGCAGTTTAGATCAGAGTTGAGGAGGAACTTCTTCACTCAAAGGGTGGTGAATCTCTGGAATTCTCTGCCCGTTGGTGGTGGAGGCTACCTCACTGAATATATTTAAGTCATGGGTAGATAGGTTTTTGACAGACAAGGGAATTAAGGGTTATGGGGAGAAAGCGGGAAAGTAGAACTGATCCACTTCAGATCAGCCATGATCTTATTGAATGGCGGAGCAGGCTCAAAGGGCTAGATGGCCTAGTCCTGTTCCTATTTCTTATGTTCTTATGTTCTCATTCCTAAAGAAATCCCTGATCTCTATGCTCGGAGACAGGCAATGATCAATATCTGCATTCCTGCCTGGTGCTCTTTGGTAGGAACTGAATGCATAAGTGTTCCACTGTTGAAGTGGAAATCTTCCTGCTTCTTGACTGTGATAGTAAGACTCAACAAAAGTAACTCTGACAAAATAACTAGCCTTTATTTACAAAACACTGCATTCAGTAGTTTGTAAACTTTTGTAAAGTGAAGTAACTTGAGTTTGGAGAAGAGTCGTTAAGATTTGCTAATTCCTCCTCAAGTACGTGCTTACATAAAGAATCAGTTCAGTATTTATACATAATCATTATCAGTTTGTGTGACCAGAGCTTAGTCAGGAATTTGATCAGTAGTAGCATCATAAGCAATGTCATAAATCATGGTACAACCTGTTGACCTCCTAGAACTCTTTGTCTCATCATTCATACCTTTATCTTGTCCTTTGATAGAACAGAAGGTCAGTGAGTCCTTCATCCCTGACCTTATCTTGTCTTACTCATACAGCCCTAGGTTATGCGGAATCAGCCTTATTAGGGTCTTATTCATGTCTTAAGTGATGCGGAGTCAGCTTTATCAGATCTTGCAGGGGTTTGGCATTTTGGAAAAGCTCGGTCAGCTTTCCTTATTTTGTACCAAATAATTGATCAATTTTCCCATCATGCCATTACTTCATTCATACAACTTCACACCACCACATTTTAACTGCCTCCTGCTATCAGCTTCTGCCAGGCATAGAGTGCCCTCTTGTACTAGATGCCTAATGACATCATGTCCGTGCTAAAGCTCACAAAACTCCCTAGTCAGCTAGCAGCATAATACATTGTAAGTACAATTCTTTCACTGCTGCTTACAACATCTGGATGTATGTAACAGGATATTGAGACAACTGAGGTAGCTCAGGAAATACAGAATGAGTTGGACAAAACGGGTAAGTGAGTGGAACAATGTCAGATGAAAATGAACATGGATAGATGTAAAGAACTATATATAGAGGAACAAAATGTGAACATCACATATTCTGGGAATGGCATTGAAATTGGTAAGGTAAAGTTGAAAGGGAGTTAGGGATTCAATGAATTTGAAACTCAACATGATCAAACAATGCAAAGCAGCTATCGACAAAGCCATCAGAATGCTAAACCATATAGCTCTAAGGGGTATATTTTCAATTTACCCCCATCCCCAGCATAAAACTGGTGTTATGGATTGGCCATCCAATATGGAAATCAGGGCCAGAATCTCCTGGTCTTGTCTGCATTATAAGTGTGGTGGTTGGAGCAACTTGGCAGGAGGTCAAAAATCAGTTTCCCGACAATGGGATGAACTTTTGCAACTAAATTATCTTGATTTGTCATTAATGACACAGTGAAATTGTGGAAATTGTGTTCCATCATTCCAGACATCCCAGCCAAGTTACAGATCTTTCCTGTATGAACCAGTGTAAAAGCTCTTGATATCCAATTCTCTACACAGTCCCACAAAAAGGCCCATTATACTCACTCTCATCTCTGGGATAATATGCTGGTCCTGCAATGATGTCCAGTACACTTTGGTTTTAATTGTTTTATGTGAGGTCTATTCCGACTCTTCATAATGAGACAAGTAAGCCAAACAATTCTCCATGTGAGATCCCCCAAAGACTACAGTCAACTGCACACACAAACCTCTTTAATCCTACACTCAATCCCTTTCACAACTAACACCACTTGCCTATTGTTTCCTTATTTGCTACCTTCAGTTGTATGTTAGTTCAATATGGCAATTGAACAAGAACAGGACAGACAGAAACGGCTGAACATGCCTTTTTTTTTGTTAAGAAAACAATATTGAACTGCACTCTTCTGAGTTGCATCTCAGTGTTCTTTACCACTCACATAGCCTGCTTAACTCTCCTTGAGAACTCTCTGCATCCACCCATATCTCAAATCAAGGCAACTGCAGCAGGAGATTCAATGAATTTGCTGCACACTCTACACAGACATAAGTCTCAGAGCTCAGAATTTGGTGAGTTGCAAATAATGGATTGCATGATGTATGCTCAGATTGTATGTTCACAAATGATGGCCAGTGCTATAACATATTCAATAATCACAATGTTGATAATGTGAGTGATTCTACTGCGGGACATAATTAGATTCTAATGGCTGATTATGTTCCACCTAGCAGCAAGATGAAATTCCAGGACATTTCCAAATAGGGCAAAAGAACATATATTTACAACTGCCAAAACTATATATAATGGTTGTAAATCTGTTCCACCTATGTGCCTGCAAAACTTCTTTACCTTCCTTTTCTTATTACTGTACTTACATGAAGCCCTGACATCCACAGCTGAGGTGGAGGCAGCCAGCTGATTGTTAAGTCTTGTTGACTGCGATGACTTGTGGCTTGAGGCCTGGAGACCACGACCTGTGTAGGGTTTTCTGCATAGATGCAGGTGCATCCTCTTCAGCCTGACCTGCTGGGGTAACGAGGCCACCGGCAGATGGGAAGTCGAGTGGCAATGGGATGACGTTCCTAGGGTGCCTTGCTGGCACTCCACAGAGATGTGTGATGGCACCTGTCTCTCTCTCTGAGGAGTGGGGGCACCTGAGTGAAAGTCAACATACCCCATTTTTCTCACCTAGTCACAGCTACACTGCAACCAGGGCTAAAGTGACGCAGTTCAGGTCTGAACGTATATCTGGCAGGCACTGTGTGTTCTGTTGGACTTGGATCTCCAAGGTGGCCACCGCCCTTTTCAGCAGACAGAACATGGACAGACTTCTGCAGCTTTCTGCCCAGTATGCATTTAGCCTCAGGAATTTCAAGGTAATCTTTCCCTGCCTGTCTTTGCACCTGTAATATATCTATTATGGTCAGGTCCAGAGGTTCATCATCTGTATGAAGCTCAGCAAGGGCCTAATTTCCAGTTTCAGAGACTTCTGCTATCACTTCCTCCATCAATTGTGGACCCATGTCAGTGAAGTGTTCACCAGAATATGACCCCGAGCCTACTCCAGAATGTGTACCCACTGAGGCGAATGTCTCTGCACTGATGGAGAATGTGGGTGAATGCCATGACAGTGCATTCCCTGAGAATTCTGAAGCATCATCTTCAGAGGTGAGTTTGGAGCTAGAGCTATGTCTGGTCTTTGCCTTTGCCTTTTCTTGCTCATATCTGGAATAAAGAAAAAAAAATTGATGGACACTTAACAAGCTCATTATGTTTTACTCTGTCAGTGCACCTGACAACAGCAGTCTGTAGGCATCCTCCCTGACTTGCTAGGGGACTCCAGTCTTGCCTTAGATACAGACATTGTCTTGCTCCCCACTGGCTATTTCTATGGCCGTCCCTTCAAAGGTGCTAGGAATCTTAATTTCTAGAAGGCCTCCTCCCGTTTTGGCCCACATTCCTGTTGTGTATATTCTTGCCCTGCGGAAAGACAGAGGGATTGATGTCCATCTCAATGGGTGCATGAGCAACTTAGGAGCATGCAAGCCTCTGGCAGCTCTTGGGCCCTCCCCAGTAAGCGATAAACAAGCAAGATGCTCTGCAACTGATAGAACATTGAGTGGCTGCCACATACATATTCAGTGCATTTGTCCTTTCTGCTGCTGAGATCCTGCAATCTAAACTCCTGTCTGACATCCCTGTGCACTCACACACTCACACTGCCTGTTGCCCTTATGAGTGCCACTTTGCAGTGAATAGATGGTGCCACTCATCCCGGCAGAGCGCAGCAGGTTGTTCAACCTTTTTCACAACTGCTGCGTTGCTCTCTTGTGGGATCCCAGGGGCACTTACTTCCCCTATGGCCTCCATTCATGCCACTGCATTCAGATGGGAGGGCTCCCAGCTTCTGTTTCTGAGAAACAGTACCTCTCGCCTTTCCTGGTTGACCTGGAAAAGAACCGCAGGGAAGCTTCACTGAAACCTGGGGCCACATGTCTGCTCTATGACATTTGGTTATCTACAGTAAATCTCTTCAGTGACAGCCAGACTGCAGCTCCTGTCTTGCAATGAATAAATGGCTTTCTGGGTGCCCTTTAAATATGATGCCTGGACCTATGACCCCATAATGCAGGGATGGTGACTTTTTGCCTATCCGCAGTGCTAGATTCACCGTGCCTCTTGTGAATACAATATAAAGTTACCATTCCGAAACAAAATAAGTAAATTTTGTGCACAAGGTGCTTAGCATGCAGATACACACTTCATGTCCATCACTGCACTATCCTGGAAATAGTACGTTATAATATTTACATATGAATGGTTACCCAATCTGAATGAAATTGTTTTGTCTATTATCTTAAAATCGCTGTGTAGTATTTCCATATAAATGAATTGATGTGACTGCTAAAAAGAATGAAGTAATTTCCTATGAATGAATCAAGTTACATGGCACTAATAGGAATTTCCATATCCTTATTTGATGCAATTATTTCTCCTGTGAATCTATTTTGCTCCAAGGTTGTATGACTGCTTTTTTTTTGTGTAACGGAGGCAATTGATTCATTGTCACTGAGAATTTAAGGACCTGACTGCCGGTATATAATTTTTGGTGTTGATGATGATATACTCCTTCATTTCGCTATCAATCCTGGAAGGTGAACTACTAAAAATTATGCCAATCTAATAATCTAATAATTATGAAAGTATGGAAGTTATGAATGACCATTTTAGTGGATCAAGGGTGTGTGTACAACATTCCTTTGTCTATTATGAAGATCTTATTAAACTATCTCTGATCACCTCCTTGTGTCACTTTCCACATCCCCCTCCCTGATCCTTTCCCAAGTTGCTTCTGCGTCAACCTATGGAAAGAAATTCTCCACCAACTCATTTAGAATGATCAAAATCTCTACTGTCATGATTTTATTCCTCTGTTTAACACAAAACTTCCACACAGTAAGGAGTCTCACAAGACCAGGTTAAAGTCCAACTGGTTTATTTGAAATCACCAGCTTTTGGAGCACTGCTCCTTCATGAGGTGAAGTTTGACGTACCCACCCCAGTCCAATGCCAGCATCTCCACATCAAAATTTCTGTAGTTACTGATTTGCTGAACTACTCTGTCACCTTTTTAAACTCATTTCTCATGTCAGCTGCACTTTCAACTTCAGCAATAGGCATGAAGAGTTCATGAACTTTGTTGTCACTGAAATTGAGACAATCCGACAGCCTCACTCACTCTCTTACCTGTCAACCTTCCTCTTCTGTTATCCCCTGACCTGGTCTCTACTCATGTCATTCTCTCGTCTTCCAATTATCCTTCCTTGCACCTGCTCGGAGCTTGTCTTGTTCGTTAGACCCACCAGATAGTCCCTTATCCGTATTCTGATGCTCCAACTTCATCTCCTGGCCCTCACATTATATGACATTGTTAATTGTTCACAATTCAGGTCCGGTTTTCATTCAACTCTGCTCCTCAAAAAGCCTACCCTTAATTTACCCTATCCTTTCAATACCTTGTAAACAAATGCTATATGTCCTACCTCTCTTTCCCCTACAAAGTCTTTGAATTAGTGGTTGCCTCCAAATCCATGTCCACCTTTCCCAAAACTCCTTGTTTGAATCCATCCGATCGGGTTTCTACCCCTGTTGAAGACAAAATGTTAAATGATATTCTGTGCGACCATGTCAAAGGTAAACTGTGCCTGTCCTCCTCAACCCTGCTGCAGCCTTTGGCCATGTTGACTGAACAATCCTCCGCCAATGCCATCCAGCTGGGTGGCACTGCACTCACATGGTTCCGATTCTATCTATCAAACGCTATCCAGAGAATGACCTGCAATGGCTTCATTTTCCATTCCTACATGCTTACCACTGGCATCCCCAAGGATTTAACCATGGCTCCTACCTATTTCTCACTTATGTGCTACCCTTCAGCCGCATCATCCAAAAACAAAGTGTAGGTTTTTTTCTCATGCATACGATGCTTAGTTCTACCTCATCACCGTATCTCTTTACTCACTAATTATCTGTTAATTATCAGACTACAAATCTAACATCCAGTACTAGATGAGCAGGAAGTTCCTCCAATTAAATATTGGGAAGTTTTTGGATCCCACTTCAAACTAACTGCTACTGCATCCTTTCCCCTAGCAACAGACTGAGATTGAACAAAATAGTTCAGAACCTTGGTGTTATATTGGATTCGATCTTGGGTGAACTTCTGACTACATATCCACACCGGTACTAATGCTGCCTATTTCTATCTCCATAACTGTATTGATTTCAGTAAGGCACATGAGGTTGGCTCACTGATTAAGGGCATAATTATCTGTCCAATCAGGGAACCTCATCTGTATTTAAATATGGGAGTGTCAGGTCCACTGGCACTCCTGTAGCACTCTATTTGATTTTGGTTTGGGCTGTTCCCCCCTTCTTTTGGGGAGCTGCCCCTTTTAGTTTGTCCTTGAGTTAGTTTAATTTGTTGGTATGCAAAAGAGATACCTGAAGCACTCTAGGAGTGGAATAATATTTGTAAATGAAGGAATTCTGGCAAAGGGACACTGGCCTCTGAGGAGTTATTTCAATACCATCATTCACATCCAGACCCCACATCACCTCTTCTGCTGTTGTAATCTTTTTGTTTATTTGTTCATGGGGTGTGGGTGATACTGTCTGGGGCAGCATTTATTGCCCATCCCTAATTGCCCTTGTACTGAGTGGCTTGCTAAGACCATTTCATCGGGCAGTTAAGAGCCAACCACATTGCTGAGGGTCTGGAGTCAACCTGTCTATCTATACTCTACTCAATCTCTAGGAATATCTGAAAACACTTCCCTTCAAGGCTGACCCTGATGTGTTGGCCATTAAGCAATTATCAAAAGTAAATTTGCACATTGTTGCTGAGCATCCACCAGAGGTCGAGCCTGACTTAAATTTCAGGTGTGCCTTGAAAGCCTTCTGTTCACACTCACAGTCTGTTAGTGTTGTCCCTGGTGAATAAACTGCATTGTCAATGTGCTACAGAAAACACTTCAAATTTCTCAGAACTACTTAAGGTAAATAAACCACTTTGATTCAGTTACATGTGGGGGAGAGACAGCAGCTGAACTCGATCTGTTCTCAATCAGCACACACGAAGACAACAACCTTACTGCTGACTTGGAAATAAATTGAGGCAGCATTTTTAAAATCTACCGACAACCTACAGATTTGGTGTCAACGTTCTGCCACTAGTAATTTTTTAAAAAAACTAAAAATGACTTACATTTGTAGAGCATTTTGACAACTTCCGGACCTCACAAAATGTTTATTTTTTCCAGTGTAGCCACTGTTATGTTATAGTATAGTTATATTAAAACAGCTATTGTGTTCAATGTTTAAAGGGTTCAACATCCATAAATCAGAAAATCTTTTATTTATCTTTCTTACTTTACTTTCTGGAAGTATGTAACTGAGTGATGCCCTCCCCCCCCAGGTACCATGCTGTAAGAGGGCATCGATGATTTCCATTGCATTGGTCTATAATTACACTTGGCAAAGTACTGCAGGGACTTGCTGCTACGTTTGCAGTTTGGCTGACTAGGAAACCCTCCCAGTCTTTCCGCCTGCCATCAGGCATTTTGGGCGGATTTACAGGCTGAAAATCAACCTGTTTCTGTCCTGGTGATTGAAGCCATCGGAACAGAAATTCTGCAAATCCGGGTGATTTCTTATGATCATTAACCATGTGTTACTGACATCATAAATATAGTGAGAAGACTTGTTTCGATTGATATTGCTGACAAAATTGCAAATACTCCTTTCCAGAAAGGCTTTATGATTTCATTGGAAGTTAGCCAAATGGGCTGGGATTTTATGTCAAAGTGGATGATGACCCTTCCCCTGCCAACCCCTGGCCCCAGCTGAAAGGTTAGGAGCAAGCCATCCCCATGTCAATCAGAAACTTTGGTTTGACTTTATGGCCTTCTGGCTCTTAATTGGCTCAGAAGTTTTTGCCTTCTGACCCCATCTGGGAGGATCTAGACAGTTACATGGGTAAGATGGATATAGAGGGATATCGATCAAATTAGGACTAGCACGGTAGTTTAAAAAAAACGGCATGGACAAGTTGGGCCAAAGAGCCTGTTTCCATGCTGTAAACCTCTATGACTCTGATATCTACCTTTAAGAGCTGCCAAGAGGTCACTCAGATGGTTGGCAAATCTTTAGTTCCAGCAGCACCACCATGAGTGGGGTCTGCAGCCCCGATCGTCACTAGAAGCTAGCCAATGAGGGAAGTGGGGAATATTTCACTGGGGTCAGTCAGGCAGGTCCTGGCAAAGGGTTTGTGAGGGTGAGGGGGGCTCGATTGGGTAGCCACATGGAGGATGGAAGCAGGGACAGGCATTACCATATTGCCATTGCAGGGAGCTCTGTTGAGTCTCTCCTGTCCATTAGCCCACTTACATTATGGGGTGGAATTGCATTGGGATGGGTGGCCAGTGTACAGAATTCCAGCTGTAGGAAATCTTCTTGCACTTGTGTTTCTGATATCATTAGTGAGCAGAGGAAATCTTCCTTCTACAATTTTCATGTCACTTATCGAAAATTAAACATTTTTGATCACACTTCAGAGTGATTAGCATCTCTTAAGTTCAGGTGTTCTATGACAGCAGGCTGCCAGAAACTTTAACAAAATTAAAAATAGCTGCTATGCTTTCTGAGATATCTTCCATGCTCTCCACTGTAGAGTTGAAGGCCCTGAACCAGGGGCTGGACAGGAGGAAGCTGTTCTTTCAGCAGATAGAAATTCCTGGAGCAAATACATCTGGTGTTAAGCATGGAAGAGTCAATGTCAAACGCTTAGTTTCCAGGACATGGCTGCAATGCTGACTCAAGTTCAATGCTCACCAGAGTTGTCAAGTTATGGATCTTATTCCTTATCCAAATTACTTTCTCCTCATAACCACAACCACACTACTCACAATATTCCCTCTCCTTTCCTTTCACTGTAGCCCATTCACTGCAACTTATGTCCCTCCATCTCTTTAGTTTCTAATCACTGTTTCTAACTACTGTTGAAATCTTTGCTTTCCCACATCTCATCTCTTTACATGTGTACAGCATGGCACTATGACAAGTATATTTACAAAGTAGTTCAGAAGCTGTTCTGGAAATAGGCTCCCAATAATCAAAGATCACTAGTACAATGGAGAAAATAGCCATCAACAGACCAAAGAGGACAAAACAGCAACAATTTTGTAAGAAATGTACGAGTTCTTTCAAAAGCACACTTGCAGGAACTTTGCCAATTTAACTTGCATAATTTGCTGGATGAATTGATCATGTGATGAGTAAGACGTTCGGGCGGACTGATTTCCAAAAGTGGTCTGAAAATAAATACATTGGAGGAGAAAAAAACTTTAATGACCAAATATCGAAAAGCACTTTACAGCCAATGAAGTACTTTTGAGGCATAGCCACTGTTGTAATGTAGGAAATGCTGCAGTCAGTTTGCTCACAGCCAGCCCCCCACAAAGAGGAATTTGATAATGTCCAGATCATTTGTTTTTCTAATGTTGATTGAGCGATAAATGTTGGTCAGGGCTTCAGGAATATTTATTTGCGTCTTCAAATTGGTGCTGTAGAATTGCTTGTGTCCAACTGAGAGGGCAGGCAGGACCTTGGTTTAATGTTTCATCTGAAATACAACATTTCCAATAGTGCAGAAATCTCCTAGCATTGCCTTGGAAAATAAACTTTATCTTTTTAACAAGGTCAGGAGCAGGACTTGACTCATAAAATCATAGAACCGCTACAGCACAAAAGGAGGCCATTCAGCTCATCGCATCTGCAGCGATCACAATCCTACCCAGGCCCTAGCCCCACAATCTCGTGCATTTACCCTAGCTCATACCCCTGACACAAAGGAGCAATTTAGCATGGCCAATCACCTAACCTGCATATCTTTGGACTGTGGGAGGAAACTGGAGCACCCGAAGGAAACCCACACAGACACAGGGAGAATGTGCAAACTCCACAAAGTAAGTGATCCAAGCCAGTAATCAAACCTGGGTCCCTGGCACTGTGAGGAGCAGTGCTAACCACTGTGCCACCGTGGTGCCCCTAAGTGAGAGTGCTATCAAAGTAGTCATGTCTGACATATTATTTTATTATGAATCTTGTTTTAATTTCTTCCTTCTCTACATAAATGTTGATTAATAATTACCTCATTGGCTTCCCTTGTCCCAATTACCACTATTGCCTCACTCTATACTCCAAGGGTCTATTTTTGGTCCCTTTCTATTTCTAAGCTTCATGCTGTGCCTTGGAATATATTCCAAAAAAAAGGTCAGTTTCCACATGTATGCTGACAACAACCAGTTCTACCTCACAATCGCCTCTCTCAAACTCTCCACTCCCTTTACGTTGCCAGTAACCAGTACTGGATAAGTAAAAAGTACTGGCTAGGCATAAATATCCTTCAATTAAATAATGGGAAAACCAAAGCTCGATTCCTGGCACAAAATTTACTGATGTGGGTATCTCTCCATTCACCTGACGAAGAGGGTAACCCCTCGAAAGCTTGTGAGAATATTATCAAATAAATAGGTTGGACTAAAACCTGGTGTTGTCAGACTTTTTACAAAATTTACTCCCATCGTCCACTCTATCTGCTCCCTGGCAGATTTCTGATATTTAATCAGACAGAAACCTTGAAGTTAAATTTGATATGCAATGAGCTTCTGACTACTATCCTGCCCATTACCAAGAAGACCCTATTTCTATCTCCTTAACATTGCCTGGCCCCACTTCTACTTCAGCTCATTTCTTGCTGAAGGCAAGAATTGGGGAAAATTGAGATTAAGAAACAAAATGAAACAGTGCATAAAATAACATAAAACAGGGAGTTGGTTAGAGGCAGACAGTTGGAGAACTGGTGAAATGTGAATCAGTGGGGAAGACAAATGTTTACATATGTGACTAGGAAAAACAATGGGTCTATAGAAGGGGTAATTTCAAAGGCGAGAGTTAAGGAAATTTACACGTATCTGCCAAAAACCAAATCCACAGGGTGGATGACATAACGTAACTGCAGAACACTAAGGGGAAAGAGAGACAGCTAACATTAAAACTGCAGCAGTTACAAATATATGCCAGAATTCTACTACCCTGCCCATCACAGAATCGGAGCAGGCGAGGGGCAGACAACGGAAATGCCCTCTGACCTTGGGTGGGAATTTCCGGTCTCACTTGAGTGAGGCCACAAACTCCTGCCCATACTCTCCTAAAGAAATGGCCATTTTCCACCTTCACTGAACCTGAAGACTATTTCCCAAACTTGACCACCATAATCTGTATGTGGTCATTTGCTGGGTTTAGCTATAGAGTTACTTAATATTGGATATTGTTTGAGAAAAGGGGCTTGTCAGAGTTTTAGATAAGATAAATAGTTGGGAACCAAGAAATAGTTTCATGTGAAATTTTGTGTATAGTCATCCGTGTACTTAAATGTCGTAGTTGTTCACTCAATGACTGCACTGTTCCTCACTAGGTTATATGTTCCTCACGTTATACCAAAACAAAAATATATAACTCAGAATCAGTCTTCCAAGTTACCCTTCTGGGTTTTGGGACACTTTTGCAGGCAACAACTGACAGTCTTGAATAAATACATGAGTTACGAATGTCATTTCTACTGCCAGTGAAGATATTTCTTACCCATAACTTTGAACCTGGCCTGCAGTCAATATCAAATTTGGTTAGGTGCATTGACCCAAACAGGTGCCGGAGTGTGGTGACTAGGGGAATTTCATAATAACTACTTTGCAATGTTAATGTAAGCCTGACTTGTGACTAATAAACTTTCCTTTAAAGAATTGCCTTTTATTTGAAAATGGATGCTAACATGACTGTTAAGGTGGCTGAGGAAGATCAGGTGACTTTTTCAATTTTTGTCTCAAGACATTGGATATTTCCTAATTGAATAACCTTTGAATGGACATAGAATCCCTATAGTGCAGAAGGAGGCCATTCAGCCCATCAAGACTGCACCAACAATAATCTCACCCAGGCCCTATCCCCCTGACACTAAGGGGCAATTTTGCAAGGCCAATCCACCTAACTTGCACATCTTTGGACTGTGGGAGGAAACCGGAGCACCCAGAGGAAACCCACATAGACTCAGGGGGAATGTGCAACTCCACACAGAGTGTTAGATTTAATTTGATTTATTAATTTGATTTATTATTACTTAATTTGATTTATTGTATTATTTGATATATTATTATTAATTTGATGTATTATATACAGTGAAAGGCATTGTTTCTAGTGCTTTATACAAAGCATAAGGTTCATAGAGAAGGAAACAAGAGTGCAGAATGCAGTGTTATAGTTATAGCTAGGGTGTAGAGAAAGATCAACTTAATGCAAGGTAGGTCCATTCAAAAGTTCGATGGCAGCAGGGAAGAAGCTGTTCTTGAGTTGGTTGTTACGTGACCTCAGTCTTTCGTATTTTTTTCCCAACAGAAGAAGGTGAAAGAGAGAATGTCCGGGGCGCATGGGGTCCTTGATTATGCTGGCTGCTTCTCCGAGGCAGCAGGAAGTATAGACAGAGTCATTGGATGGGAGGCTGGTTTGCGTGATGGATTGGGCTACAAGCACGACCTTTGTAGTTTCTTCTCGCCTTAGGTAGAGCAGGAGACATACCAAGCTGTGATACAACCAGAAAAAATGCTTTCTATGGTGCATCTGCAAAAGTTGGTGAAGTTATAGTTGACATGCCAAATTTGCTCAGTCTTCTGAGAAAGTAAAGGTGTTGGTGGGCTTTCTTAACTATAGTGTCTGCATGGGAGGACCAGGACAGGTTGTTGGAGACCTAAACACCTAAAAACTTGAAACTCTCAACACTTTCTACTTTGTCCCCGTTGATGTGGACAGGGGCATGTGCTGCTGAAGTCAATGACAATCTCCTTTGTTTTGTTGACATTGAGGGAGAGATTATTGTTGGCGTACCAGTTCACCGGATTCTCTATTTTGTTCCTGAACTCAGTCTTGTAATTGTTTGAGATCCGACCCACTATGGTGGTGTTGTCAGCAAACTTGAAAATTGAGTTAGAGGGGAATTTGGCCACACAGTTGTAGGTGTATAAGGAGTATAGTGGTATAGACAGTATAGGAGTATAGACAGTGACCCGAAGCTGGGTCCCTGGTGCTGTGAGGCAGCAGTGGTGACCACTGTACCACCGTGCCGCCTAAGATGAAACTCAGCTGTGGGATTTACTCATGCTACTGTTTGTGGTTCACCTGAAACTGAAAATCTACACACTTGTAACTCCACTGTTTCTGAGCTCCAAATCAGTTGAGAAGAGTACCTGACAAAATGGATTAATATTATTGCATTGGTAGATGTGGACTCTGTATTCTCTATTAGAATAATTGCAGATACTTGGGGGGAGATGGGGGTGGGGTACTGATGGGGGAATTGCAGTATTACTTGCTGCCAATATTTTAAATATTGTTAAACATTGTAGATTTAGCATTATCCTATGCATCTCTAAACGGTGCTGAATAACCAAGTGTGTTCTCTCAGTGCTTTTGAGATTAAAGCTCAACTGAATTGATCACTGCAGAATCAGAATAACCCCACACATATGTAATGCTGCTGTGCGTTTGCAATATTAATCAGCAAGTTCTGTTTTGCTTGACTCCCATTGTCCGTGATTAATCTGTATGCAAAGTCAACACTTGTTTATTTTGTGTATTCAGTCGGTGCTTATCCATGCGCATATCTGAATTTCTTGGCTTTGTCAGGTAAACCTGG
This sequence comes from Carcharhinus amblyrhynchos, assembly GCF_965287045.1. Taxonomy (NCBI): domain Eukaryota; kingdom Metazoa; phylum Chordata; class Chondrichthyes; order Carcharhiniformes; family Carcharhinidae; genus Carcharhinus; species Carcharhinus amblyrhynchos. Next base: position 104,636,762 of record NC_137326.1, read on the forward strand.
CAGTAATTGCTTTTGAAATTTAGATGTGCATTTATTAAATAAAACAAAGGTTCTTAAATTTGATGGCCCTCAAAAACAGGCCCTTGGATCATGTTGCAGGCTTAACCTGTGTCTTTTGATTGCAATATAGGCAGAACATTATGATGCTTCCTCATTTGTATGATCTATGTAGGTAGCCAGCACTAATTGTACTGTTCATTGTCTGAGCACATGGGGACATGGACATGAATGGTTAGTATCACTTAAAGCCAGTCTGCTCCTCTGAAATGAATGATGAATTTTGTTGCACTAAATGCTAGGAGTTCTGGTTGAAGAGAATCTGATCTGGGAAAGAGTGAGGAATGGCACAACAGGAAAGAATGCTGACTGCTCCAGATTTCATTTTGGATACTGTTCTGGATTGCAGATGGCATGGAAGTCTGTATCAAGACTCAAATCCTTAGGTGGGTTTCATCTCATGCATGCTGTCCATGTGTGTATGCATTGTGTACCAGAGTCATCAGCCATGTATTCATAGATAACAACTATTACCTGGTCCTAATCGTTTTGTTTGCCACATTGGCTCAAGTGTAGCTGCCACAGAATGAAGACTGCTATGATATGGGGCAGGGGTAGCGGAGAGATGGGGGGTGGGGGGAGGGGGGGAATGGTGCTCCTAAAACCGGCCAGAAGATGCATGATGGTATTATCACTGGACCAGTAATCTAGAGACCCAGGGCAATGCTCTGGATTCAATTCCACCACAGCAGATAGTTAAATTTGAATTGAACAAAAATCTGGAATTAAGAGTGTAGTGATGACCATAAAATCATTGTCAATTGTTGTAAAAACCCATCTGGTTTACTATTGTTCTTTAGGGAACAAAATCTGTTGTCCTTATCTAGTCTGGCCCACACGTGACTGCAGATGCACAGCAATGCGGTTGTCTCTTAAATGCCTCCTCAAGGACAATTAGTGATGGGCAATTAGCTGGCCCATCCAGCGACATCCACATTCCATGTAAGGAACAGGGGCATTGGGCAGCTACATGGAATTAAGCCACAGATCAGCCATGATCTTGTTGAATGGGGAGACTGGCTCGAGGGGCTGAATGGCCTACTCCTGCTCCTATGTTCCTAATATAAAAAAAGAATGCTTCCAACATGAGATGAGTTGTATTTGTTGACACACTCCTTCATAACAACTGATTCAGAATCCACCTTGACAACAAAGAAATGCATGGAGAGGACAGGACACTGGACTACCACAGGGATCAGTGTTAGCCCCAGTCCTGTTCAACATGGATATAAATGACCTGCCAACAACTCTAAATTAATCTATGCTAATTTGGCTAAGATCAAGTGTAGTATCGACATGCTGTGCTTGGTTGAAGTCATTACGTTACATTTTAGCTTCACTTGAAGCAATTTTTAAAAGCGGCATCTCGACCTTTTGGCTAAGATGCAAATGAGATCAAGCCTTGGAGGAGGAGCTATGCCTACTGCAATCAGTTTGGATCATCTAGATCAAGCCCAAGACAGGACGTGAGAGTCCTGTCTTGTCAGCTTGGATCGGGAATGTCTCAACTTGTTGAGACTCTGAATTGGACTTGATTTGATTGAATTGGAATAAAAACAAAGAAAAAACATTTGCTATGCCACTCAAGCTCCATCCTTCTGGATCATATTCTTAACAAATACATTACAGAATTAACAAGTCACTGCAGCACAAAATTAAATCCCTTTAAAATGATATCCAGTGTATTCCACTTCTGCAATGTGTTCTGAAACCCATTCTTTCTGAGTTTTTAAATGCTATGGAAGTCTGCACTCTGTAAAGATTGTAACATATAAAGTACAGGATGTTCCAATTCTTGTTGTATTCATTCCTGCCCAGTACAAATCTATCTTGGAGTGTTTTGATAAGTCGCTAGATCAGTTCAAGTGTTGAAGGACAACAAGTCTGAGGCAATCACTTTGTTATTTTTAATCAGAAAAGAAGTGTTTCAGAGAGAGGGACAAGGGAAAGGGACAGAGAGAGATGCCAAAAGGAAGTCTCAGGTAAAGGACAAAGACAGGAGACAAAAACAAGTCCTAATTAAGATTTTAAAAAAGAAGCAGAGAAACATGATCCAATTGGAAAAAGGGCTGTGAGATGCAGACTTTAAATGATGTGATCTTGGAAGAACCTGGTTATTGAAGAGGGCACAGAAGAAACCCTGAAGATCATAGAAGATGGCCAAAGGTTGCTGACTCCATACTGTGGGTCACTGTGGTAATAATACGCCATTGGAGTAGTGATGCTCTGCTTGGCACTGCTGAGGAGCTGAAATAATATGTGTAAGTTGATGCTTGAGCATACTCAGGTATCCAGGTGAAATGGAATCTTGGAAGGAGAGAGTGCAGCTCCGTGAGATGGGCTGTCATTAAAATTATCCAAGTTGGAGCAATTTGTGGAGAGAATTCCAAGGCAAAATCCTTGAAAGTGAAGGTTGCAAAGTCTCTTGAGAAAGATTGAGTTTCAGTGAGATTGGTCATCCAATCAGTGAGTTTCAGTGAGATTGGTATGATGAATGACTGGTTGTTATTGCGAAATCCATGGAATCTGTTTTGGTTGAATTTGGCGCTTAGTGCGGAGTGTGGTATGTTCAACTACTGTTGGCTTGTTAATTTACATGTACCTCATACCCTAACCTTAAAGAATAAGATAAATGTTGTAAACTGTTTTATCATCTGACATTTTTATTTGTTCTAATGTGGAACCTTGTGACTTTATTCACCTAGCTTGTGTCCTGAATCTCAGATTTTATCTATTTTAACCAAAATGTTGTTGGTCCCTAGTGGGATCCTATTAATAACTTGCAGCTCTGACCAGGGATCAAAATAAATGCTACTGCCAAAAAGGAACTGCGTAGCTACATAGATGGCCAGAAAATAAAACATAATCCGAACCCAATGTACTTGGGTGATTATTGTGTCTATAGAGACTGCATGCCGAGTCTGTGGCCTCTTCTTTAAGCCACAGAGCCTCCAGTTTCAATGACACCCCGCCCCCACCACTCCGGGCTGCATAGGAAAGGCTGCTTCATGAAGCTGGCAGCTGGGGAACTGCCCTGGATGCGGGACTGTATCTGGGAGTTGTTCTCACACAGACAGCTCATTGCTATTTTATGTCCCCCAAAACACCATCTCCCTACTGGCCTTCCAGGCAGCAAGCCAGGGGCTGATAATAAATATTCTTCTCGTTGTTCCTCACTAAGCTTCAGTGAGAATTTATCCCTGAGTCCCCTGAGGGATGATGTGGAGATGCCAACGTTGGACTCGGGTGGGCATAGTAAGAAGTTTAACAACACCTGGTTAAACTCCAACAGATTTGTGTGGAATCACGAGCTTTTGGAGTGCTGCTCCTTCATCAGGTGAGTGGAGAGGTAGGTTTCACAAACATAGCAAATATAGGATTGCAAGGTTATGGTTGGAATGCAAGCTTTTACAGGTACAGACAGTGCAAGTGGAGAGAGGGATGATAACAGGTTAATGACAGGTTTATCCCTTATGGGTGGAGCACCATTCTCATATCTTTTGTTCTCCCTTTTTGCTCACCTCTCCTGATGTCATGAGGTCAATGATGCACGTACTGCACTGGATCCAGGAGTGTCAGCACAAAGTGGCACAGTGGTTAGCACCGCTGACTCACAGCACCAGGGACCCAGGTTCAATTACATCCTCAGGTCACTGTCTGTGTGGAGTTTGCATGTTCTTCCCATGTCTGCGTGGGTTTTCTCCAGGTGCTCCAGTTTCCTCCCACACTCCAAAGACGTGAGGGTTACATTTATTGGCCATGCTAAATTGCCTCTTAGTGTCAGGGAGATTTTGATTTGATTTATTATTGTCACATGTATTAACATACAATGAAAAGTATTGTTTCTTGCGTGCTATACAGGCAAAACATAATATTCATAGAGAAGGAAACAAGAGAGTGCTGAATGTAGTGTTACAGTCATAGTTAGGGTGCAGAGAAAGATCAACTTAATGTAGGGTAAATACGTAGGGTTATGCAGATAGGTCTTGGTGGGATTGTTGTCAGTGCAGGCTTGATGGGCCGAATGGTCCCCTCCTGTACTGTAAGGATTTTATGGATTCTATGAATCCTGCTACTGAGCTAGCCAATCTTTCTTTGCAGCTGCAGTAGATTTCATCCTCCCTTTGCTGGGGCAGAGAACCTCTCTGAAAGTTCCTTACAGCTCCAAGAACAATATTCCAGGTGATGTCTTTAAAGTAGGGCATAGCCTTAAAGCATCTTGCTTCCATCTCTTATGATTGCCTTCTACTCAACTCATCCAAATTGCATCTTTGAATTGATCCTTTACATTTTGGAATTGTGATCATGTTGGAAGAACATGGAAGTTAAATGTTCATGACCTCACTGAATTAAAAAGCTATTGATAGATGTTCTGAGTTTAATCTGGTGTCACCCTCCCTCCCAACACTCACTGCCCACCACAACTTGCAGCCCCCTCCTCCCCAACCTCATTCACACACCTCTACTAACATACCTCTGAAAGATAGCAGGACCAATAAAGGTATTACAAAACAGGATGCATTGCATTGCCGGCATGTTACTCAAGCTACCCAACTTCCTCTTCCACTATAATCTACAGAAATAAGTATCAAGTATTGTGTATAATGAACAGAAAATCTGGCACCGCCTGTTTTCCTCCACCACCTGATAAGAATTTCTTGCCCTCTTGTCTTTTTCATGTGGAAATTTAACTTAATTTTGCTTGGTTTGTGGCTACCTTTTATTACTTTGGGATTATAATACTGATTTAAAGTTGGCAAAAAGAGTGGAGGCAATAGCCTTTACTGCACCGTATGTTGAGGGAATATAATCTTTCAATCAGAAGCAGTGGCTGGCCCTAAATGATCACAAAATCATCAAGATATAGTACAGTGAGCAATGGCCTGTCATTATCTCGCTCATCAAGATGTATTAAAATTAATAATTTGAACCTCAAGGGAAACTTGCAATTTGCCTGTTACAATGCACACAAAACAGAATTTACAGCATTCGTGTAGAGATCATTTATGTAGTAGAAATTGTTTAATTGAGATAAAATGCAAGAGACTTTTCTATGTATCTCTTGTATTCTCAGCTAATAATTTATGTGTTATGTCTGAAAATTAATCACTACAAGACTATAGTATTATTATAGAAAGGCCAGTATGAGAGCTTTTGGTTCACCACTGTGTGAGATAAACACATTTGCTAATATTAAATTGCAGAATCAATTAGAACCAGAAAGATTAGTGCGTAATTCTGAAAAGGATAAATGGAAAACAGGAATGCATAATAAATCATTTTGTCATCCTAGTTCTCTCTACATCTGGTTTAAATTAGTCTCAAAAAAGTAAGGAAATTGATGATGTTACAAAAGGCAACAGCCCACCAAAAGCTCCCTGGAAGTGCAATGGGGTTTCCATTTAGACCCATTTGTAGGGTTTCCAGTACACTTCCTGTGTAGTTATGGTGATGCAGTGGAAATGTATGGCCATGAATTGGTCTGTCAAAGTTCATTTGGTTCTCTACCTCAGAGACAGGAATGCCTGGTGTTGCTTCCCAATGTGAAACTCTGGAGAACGAGGTGGTTCTGACCTCAAGGCAACTGAGTGATGAGTAGCTGCTGGCTATGTCTCTTGTGCTATATGAATAGTCTAGGCGTTCCAGGTTTCTGTGGACTTCATTCTTCAAAGCTTAAACTCTGCTTTCTGGTTATAGATTTAGTAGAAACATTCAACATGTTGTTGATGCGTGTCAATCTCTCTATTCTCTTAAGAATCATGAATAAAGTCTCCATGAGTTTCCTAATTGTAAATGAACTAAGTTTATCCAATTCTACAAGTCCTCCTCTTAAGTCAGGCATCTTAAACTAGGTTCTCTTTTAGTGCAGCAGTTCTGCGCTGCACCCAATAATTGATTCAGAAATCACTGCACCATGCCATGGATATAAAACAAAATGTATTCGTCCAATAATTTGAAAAATTGGATAATCACAATTCTCCAATATAAGTGGCAAATTAACATAGAATATTACAAACATGGAAATATAGAAAAACTACAGCACAAACAGACCCTTTGGCCCACAAGTTGCGCCAAACTTGTCCCTACCTACTAGGCTTACCTATAACCTTCTGTCTTACTAAGTTCCCACGTACTTATCCAAAAGTCTCTTAAAAGACCCTATTGAATCCGCCTCCAGCACCACTGCCAGCAGCCGATTCCACGCACCCACCAACCTCTGAATGAAAAACTTACCCCTGACATCTCCTCTGTACCTACTTCCCAGCACTCTAAACCTACGTCCTCTTGTAGCAAAACTGTAGATTTTCATGGCAATGAGTGCACTGAGCAAATTATGCCAGCTGTTCAATTGATTCGCACTTGCCCATAGACTTTCTACGGGATTTGTGTAGCTCAGGGATTACTTGCAGCCTCCCATCTTAAAATACAATGCATTTGAGGCATCTGGGATCTGCTGGAACAGGGCAACCAATTGCATTTCATGTTAGCCGGTCAGCATGTTACTGAGCAGAACAAAACTAGAACCAGGCAGTTCCAGTTAGAATATTTAATTCAACCAGGTACAGAAAGTGAAATAAAGAGAGGGAAACAAAGACTGGATTACAAGGGAGAGACTGTTTGTGAATTGAAATCCCACTCACCTGATGAAGGAGCAGTGCTCTGAAAGCTAGTGGCTTGTGCTATCAAATAAACCTGGTGTTGTGAGACTTCTTACCGTGTTTACGAGGGAGAGACAGAAATAAAGAGTAAACAGGACAATATTTATTTATTAATTTCCAAATCAACAATAATTCAAATGTGAAGGAATGTGACCCCATGTTTTGCAAAACTTAATTTTCAGTGCCAGAATACTCGTGTCACAATGATTAAGAGTTGAAGTTAAATTGGGGTTTACACTGAAATGCAGAAGCCCCAGTGTTACCCAGAAATGGGTAAGTCTTGGGCAGAGGGGGTTTGGGCAAGTCAGGGAATTGTTGGAAGTGGATTTAAAGCTGCGGGAGGGTGTTTGTCATTTCTCCGATCTGCAAAGGGCAGCCCCCAAAGACAGAACCTCCATTTCCTTCCAACCCTTTGAAGAATTTAGTTTAAAAAAATCACATTCCCACCATACTGCCCATGCCAGAGGTTTTATGGCTTGGGCAGCATATTATCAGGACCAATTGGCTTAGTAACAAACCAAGTTAACCCATAACTATCTATTTAAATATAGTGGCTGGGCTGTCAATTTCAGCACCCGCCAAGATCTCCCCACCTTTCACTACCCCCCCCTCCATTTTCATGGGAGTGAGTTCAGGGGTGGGAAGGTGATGAGGTCGGCTCCTATCCTACTTTGCATGCTCCTCTCCCTATTGAAAACCATTAACACTCCCCTTTGTCTTATGTCCATGGTAAAGTTGTCCAAATCTCAATTTCCCTGACCTATCTCTATTTCGTCCCAACTCCTCCACCCCTTTCAAGCTATATAATTCTGTGCATTTTTACCTTGTTTCACTTCTGTAAAAGATCATTTCGATCCAAAACATTGGGAGAAATTTTCCACTGGTGGGATTTGCCATTCCTGCTAAAGTCAATGGATTTTGAATGGCCCGCCTCATTTTCAAGCCCCACCCCTTCCATTCTGGGGCCTTTAACTCTGTTTCTCTCCACCAATGCTGCCAGACCTCCTGAGTTTATCCAGTATTTTCTGTTTTTATTTCAGATTTCCAGCATCTGCACGGTACTTTGTTTTTATATATTATATGTGAAAAATAACAGAATGTGTTTAAAGTTCCCTTCTACCACTTAATTTTACAAATTCTACAATTTTTAACAGTCGGTTAAATAGATTGAATAACTCATCAAGAGACACTGCTTTAAATTTACAAATCAAGACCTCAAATTATTCAGCCTTGTCATTTGGAATCTCTCTCAGCAGAGTCTCCAGTCATTTAATAGAAAAATTTTCATCCCAGCAGTATCAGATCGAAAATCTTAATAGTCTCAGGGACATTTTCAGTTTAGATTTTCAAAAAAAGAACTTTTAGTTGCACTGTTATTCTTGTACACAGAATCAGTGAAGCTACAGACCCCTCACCTTTCATAACTTATTTCTTCAAAATACAAAAGAAGCAGATAAAGAATTCCATATTTTTATATGCAAATAGACACTTCAAAATATATGGCATGGTAGCACAGTGATTAGCACTGCTGCTTCACAGCTCCAGGGAGATGGGTTCGATTCCTGGCTCGGATCACTGTCTGTGTGGAGTTTGCACATTCTCCTCGTGTTTGCATGGATTTCCTCTGGGTGCTCCGGTTTCCTCCCACAGTCCAAACATGCACGGATTAGGTTGATTAGCCATGCTAAAATTGGCCCTTAGTGTCCTGAGATGTGTAGGTTAGAGGGATTAGTGGATAAATATGTAGGGATATGGGATTTGGGCCTGGGTGGGATATGGTTCATGCAGACTCGATCGGCCAGAGGGCCTCTTTCTGCACTGTAGGGTATCTATAATCTATCTATCTATAACACATAGAAATATATATTGCCTGAGATATACTGAGAAATATATAACCGAGAACTGAAGGTGCCCAAGTAGCTTTTTTTTAAAAGTAGAAGTTTATTTATTAATGACATTACATTAACACCACAATGAAGTTACTGTGAAATTCTCCTAGTTGCCACAGTCCAGCACATGTTCAGGTCAATGCACCTACCAGCATTTCTTACCGACTGTGGGAGGAAACCCACGCAGACACAGGGATAAAGTGCAAATTCTGCACAGACAGTGACCCAAGCCAGGAATCGAACACTGGTCCCTGGGGCTGTGAGACAGCAGTGCTAACACTGTGCCACTGAGCCATAATGATGAATTGTCTTGCCCAGTTCCATTGCCAATTAGCAACAGAAAATGAGAATCAAGTCCAGGTGAGAAGTGAAGGAATGGCTCACTTCTCTTTCCATCTCTCAGTTGACCACAACAGGTATATCTAAAAAAATTTGCTTGTCAATTTAGTGAGTATTTTCACTGTGTAAGTGTTGTGGCTGTAAAAAAACATGCATGGACAGGTTTTTTTGCAAATGAAAAGAAAACATGTTTATTATTCTAAACACCCTGTTAATAAAAGTGCTCTAACTTGCACTCACGCATGCATCCACAAGACTCTTACATGCACGCAAGTTGGTTACAAGGAGGGAGGTAGATTAAAATGTTTGGGAGCATCCAAAAGAAAGTCAATCAGATATGGATCCTGTTGGTTAATGCTTTGGATGGTTTCTCCTGGATTCTGCACATAGACAATTTAATGACAGCCATCTCTGCCTTTTCCACTAAAGCCAGCAGCTGTCTGCTGGTCATAAAGGCAGGGCACACACTTGCAGAACACTGGGGAGATACAGGGATGGGATGGGGATTGGGGAAGGGGCAGTACAAGTTCTTTTCTCACTCATGTAGACAGGTGAAGCTGGGAGGAAGTACTCCTAGTCCACAAGCAGTGATGAGAAGGCTCCTTCTCCCTGAAGCAGTCTTGACTTCATTTCAGCTGTCAGGATTCCTGACACCTGGGAGACCCAGCCAAACAGAATTATACTTGGAAAGAAAGTTTAAAGGGAGTTTCCCACCATCTTTATAATATTTCAATAGTTAATCAGTTTCCTGGGAGTGGGTGGATTACCCAGCAGTTGTTTAATTTCCATTAAACCTGAACCTGACAGAATGAAGGTGGATTAGAGTTGGATTTGAGATTTTTTAAGCGTTAATATTTCACCCCACCCAATCCATCTATTTTTGAGCATTGAAGGTTAAAATTAATTGTATAATTTCGGGCAAGTGCAAGTAAATATTATCATATGAAGGAGAATTATTTTTATTCATTTTTAAAATAGCGCAATGTTCAAGAAAAAGACCAAATGAAAGGCTGTCATCAAGTAATGGTTGTGCCAGGATTAGAGTATAACTTGCAATTTTAAGCCCCCCTTTATAGAAAGCTAGACAGAATAGACAGCATGGATTTGCTCACAGTAGGAATGGGAAACTGTATTCAAGAAGAGAAATTTAAGACAGAGGGCAGAGGGAATGAGGGATTTAATATTTTAAAATTATGAAACTTTTTGATCAGATGAATGGGGAAAGACAATTCCTCTGAATCTTGAATTCATTAGAAGATGGCATCAATTCAACATTGTTCTGAGATGAATAGAGATAGAGGCTAGGATAAATGTATTTATTTATGCAGAAGTGATTGAAACCTTTAAGAATGCATGTTTCCATTTGTTGGTTTTTAAAATCATGAATGGCATATCTAAGGTGAATAGCCAAAGTCTTTTCCCCAAGGTACGGCAGTCCAAAACCAAAGGGCATAGGTTTAAGGTGAGAGGGAAAGATTTAAAAGGGAGCTGAGGGCGGTGCATATATGGAATGAAGTGGTAGAGATGGGTACAATTACAACATTCAAAATATATTTGGACAGATACATGGAAGAGAATGGATCAAACGCTGACAGATGGGACTAGTTGAATTTAGGAAACGTGATCGGCATGGATGAGTTGAGCCAAACGATCTGTTTCTGTGCTGTATATCTCAATGACTCTATTTCACCAGAAATTCTGTTTTTAACTAATTTCTGCCTTATTTCCCAGGCCTCGACAAATAAAACAGCTAAGAGAGGGCAAGGAAGGCATGAAGGTCGGTATAGTACCTTCATCCTTGTTTTGACTTCCAGGGAAATACCTGGAGCAGCTATCTGACTCATTATTGCCTTAAGAATTTGACCTGCAATGTTCCAAAGAAAGATGAAAGTTGGGAAAACAATCTTACTCTAAGAGGTCAATTCCTGCTTAAAATGGGGTCAGGTCACCTGCCAGACATTTCAGGGTAAGAACAGGCAGACAAGTTAGGTCTGCAAAGTCACTCAGGCCTAATGTTCATCATTGATGATGGCTGCTTTCGTTGCCAGGGCAAGAAGATCCTCATTTGCAAAACATATTAGAACGTAGTCCTCTTTATTGTATAGTATGGTTAGTTATAATTTTCATATCACTGTAACGCAGTGATGCTCATGTTACATCTTAATTCTGGAGTCCAATCTCATCCTGACTCCAAGTGAGCAGCATCAAGCCTTTCGACAGTGCTGACTCACACTGCTTGATTTCGACATTACTTGGAATATGACTTCAATGTGCTATCAAGTGACAACATTAAATCCCAAGAGGAGCCGTTAGGTCTTTGGACGGTGTAACTTACACAATGTTGGAAAATGTGGATGGTTTTGTCCATGTTTTTAATAGATTTCAATTTTAACAAATAAAGACTGGAACTCTTTTGCACGTAGGTGAGCACACATCCGCAGGGCTCGGCTGCAACACATGACAGACAGATTGTTCAAATTCCTTTTTAAGTTCATTTATGGGATGTGGGCAATACTGGCTAGACAAATATTTATTCCCTATCCCTAATTACCCTTGACAAGTTGGTTATGGTGGGCTGCCTCCTTGAACTGCCGCAATCTATCTGGAGTAGGTACACCTGCAGTATTGTTAAGGGAGGGAGTTCCAGGATCTTGAACCAGTGACAGGGAAGGGATGGCAATAAATTTCCAAGTAAGGACAGTGAGTAACTTGGAGGGGAATTTTCAGGTGGTGGTGTTCCCATGTATCTGATCCTTTGTCCTTCTCGATGGCAACGGTTGTGGTTTTGGAAGGTGCTGCCTAAGGAGCCTTAGTGAGTTCCTGCAGTGCGTCTACTTGGTTTTTCTAAATTTAGCATCCTTGGCCTGTTTTGACCTTGAAACAATTGATGCACCAGGATTGTCTGCTCACTTTTATTAGGGGTCAGCATGAGCAAATGTCAACAAATATTGTCTTTGAGCTGAGATGCAGCACAATAATAGAAGTGTCTATCATTCTGTCATACAATTTGCTAGCTGCTGTCTGTTCTTTTTGATTCTCAGGCAAGTGCAGCAGAAGATCTGAGTAATATGAAGCCTTAACACAGCATGGCTCAGTTTCTGATTGTTCTGTTGTGACTCATTTGGCTCAGATTATACTTCTCAATATTAGGCTATGATGATAGTCATAAATATGGAGTTACAATTTTCCCTTTTCTAAATATGATAATTCACTGTGTATGTCTCCACATGTATGTGCAAATAAGATTGATTTGGATATTCATATGGAGAAAGAGTGTGGATTTATAGAAGTAAGAGATAAATTGACATGTTTCAGCTCAGTGCTTTCAACTGAAAGTATAAAACACCTCCGGGTGAGGCAGGTCAGTGATTAACATATGTTAATTGCTTAATTTGAGTGGCATTGACACACCATTGATCCATAGGTTTCTTGGGATTTCTGAAATTTGTTAGTGGAAACAAGGTGAGAACACTGTGGAAGTGGTTGAGGAATTAACTAATCTCAGGGAAATCGTCCTGCTGCTGTGAACAAAGGTTTGACCGAACGCCAAATGTCCTGTTCTCATCAGTGGTAGCTGGGCATGTGGGACCAGAGAATTCCAGCCCAAGTGTCATTTTGGGTGAGGAAGCTAGTGTGATTCACATGTTCGTCATGAATCAGATGGGAAGTTTTCCCACACTTAGTCATTTTTTGGGAGAAATGCGGGCTTTGTACAGTTTCTGAGAGGGGTAGGACCTCAACACGCCTGGAAGCCTGGCCTCTTAGAGATTAGACACTGTTTTTAAAAAGTACCCCGACCGCAAACGAAAATTGAAGACTGCTTCACTCCCCACACAGACCTCTTCGCTCATTGAAAACAAATTTCCCTACACCCCTCCCCAATATAGATCGCATAGATCTAGTCATTGACACGCTCCCAATATGTTGTCCTCTATGCGTTCCCCCGCTTCATGACCCTATTCATGCCCCAAACTTCATGACTCCCTTCCTGCTCTTTTCGGGCCCCTTCCCCTTCGTGCCCCCATGTACTTTTTGTGCCCCTCCCTTTTTGCCCCCTTAGGCCCAATTACCTTCACAAATCCCTTCATGTCCCCTGCTTCATGACTCCTCTCAGGCCCTCCACATTCATGACTCCCTTAACCCCCACCTGCTGAGCTTCCACTCCTTGGCACTATCCCTTGGCACCCTGCTAGTGCTTGTCTGGCAGTGCCCACTTGGCACTTGCCCACCTGGCACTGTCAGGGTGCCAGTTGGCACAAAGATAAAAGCAAAATACTGTGGGTGCTGGAATCTGAAACAAAAACAGAAATGCTGGAAAATCTCAGCAGGTCTGACTGCATCTGAGGAGAAAGAATAGAGCCAACGTTTTGAGTCTGGCTGACCCTTTGTCAGAGCTCCAGGTTCCACGTGGAACTTTCAGGTTGACACTACACAGCCTTATCCCAAACCATCCAAAAACTTCTGAACACCCTAGCGTGGCCATCACGCCTGGTCTCCACTTGTGGAAACTAGTAGTGACACTCACTGTGCCACAGGTTCGGAGAATGCAGGGAGTAGGGAGAATCCAGCCTCAAACACACTGGTCATATTTAAATACTTAAATATTTAAGTTAAGTAAATTCTGTCAAAACAAATTTAAATACTTATTTAAATATGCTAACCCGTTGGCTTCCCACACTGGGCCAGAACAGATTATGTCTGGGCTGATTGCTGGGAGGATTGCAATGGGATTTTGCACCGGCATTGAGTGTGCTAGACCCTCACTTGCGATTTACTGAACCTGCTCCGCCCCAAAATGATCGGCACTGGGCGCAGAGTGGCCATAAACTCACAGCCAGTGAGGATTCAGAAAAGAGGGATCTGGAGTCCTGCTGGTCTCACGGGAATCACAGGAATACCAAGATTTTATATAGTGTAGACTGCAAACAGACACAAGTGCAGGAGAAATTGGAAATTCTATGGAAAACAAACACAGCGAGAGGATTTGCGTATAGAGACAGGGATGTTTTGCTGCAATTGTGTAGGGTGCTGGTGAGACCACACCTGGAGTATTGTGCGCAGTTTCGGTGTCCTTTTCTGAGGAAGGATGTCCTTGCTACAGAGGGAGTGCAGCGAAAGTTTACCAGGCTGATTCCTGGGATGGCAGGTAGATCATATGAGTTAGGATTATATTCACTGGAGCTTAGACGGGATCTCATAGAAATTTATAAAATTCTAACACGGTTAGACATCAGAAAGAATGTTCCCAATGGTGGGAGAGGCCAGACTACGGGTCATAGTTTGAGGATAAGGAGTAAACCTTTTAGAGCTGATGTGAGGAGAGATTTCTTCACTCAGAAGGTGGTGACTGTGTGGACTTCACTACTACAGAATGTAATTGAGGCCAAAACATTGTCTGATTTCAAGAATAAATTAGATATAGCTCTTGGGGCTAAAAGGATCAAGGGATATGGGAGGAAGGGCGGATCGGGATATTGAATTCGATGGTCAGCCATGATAAAGATGAATGGTGGAGAATGCTCAAAGGGCCAAATGATTTACTCCTGCTTCTAGTTTCTATAAAACTTGACCGCGCTCTGAACCAGGAAGTGGAGCTAAATATCAAGAAGCAAAATCCACCAGTGAAGCAATTGATAACCAGGCAAAGCCTCAAAGCCCTGAAAACTATCTAAATAGTGAAAATAACACAGAGCTGGAGCAGGCCCTTTGTCCATCGATATCATCTCTGTCACCATTCAGAATATATAGTAGGAGAATTGTGAAAAGTCCGCGGAAATGAGTCAGAGACAAAACAGTCTGATCAAAGCAAAGTGCAAAAGAATTGATGCGAGTCTTTGTGCACTTGACAAGGCTATATTCACAATCTATTTTGTTCTCCAGTAACTGGTCTGAAGTATTTTTGCTTTTTCTTGAAATCATACAATTAGAGAATCATAAAATCCCTACAGTGCAGAAGGAGGCCTTTTGGCCCATCGAATCTGCCTGACTCTCTGACAAAACATCTTACCCAGGCCCTATCCCCATAACCCCATATATTTACCCTGCTAATTTCCCTAACCTATATATACATCTTGGGACATTAAGGGATAATTTAACATGGCCACTCCGCCTAACCTGCACATCTTTGATCTGTGATAGGAAATCAGAGCACCTGGAGGAAACTTACGCAGACACAGGGAGAATGTGCAACCTTCACACAAACAGTCAATCTTGGCTGGAATTGAATCCGGGTTCCTGGCGCTGTGAGGCAGCAGCGCTAGCCACTCTGTCACCGTGCCGCCCAATGTCATGATATTAGAGAGATTGTTTAGGAACAAGGGCAGCGCCTAAGTGTTATTGGTGAAAGTAGCAGATTCATCTTCCCACTGGGAAAATGTTCCTCTCCGCACAAACAATGGGAATTATTGGCTTCAGAGCATCTGGGTGCTGTCTTTTTTCTAATTCCACCATCAAACCTGAACACACATCTGAACATCACACCCATTGCACAAGTCAGTGAAACGAAACCCAAAAGTCCAAACTGAACAATTGAATTGAAGCCACTGGTTGAGACCTCTTCATTGAACTATCGGGCTTTGCCCACACAATTCTGCTCTCTGCTTCAAAACCTCCTTCATAATAATATTTGGCCTTCTTTCTTTGATATGTTGAGATGGGCTAACCTGGCCAATATGAGTTAATCTTTTTTTTAATTCGCAGCATTCTTAAAAATTCCAACAACCAACCAGCTTCCTGGGAGTGAGTTGATCACCCATGATTCATCTCAAATCCATTAAAACTGGAAGTGGGTAGATTTGAGTCAGAATGGATTCCTGCTTCAGATTTTTAATATTTTGCCCCGCTACCTAAACAAATCCTGCTCTTTTAAGCAGTTAAAATGATCCGCAGCTGATGTCTCGAACAACAGCATTCTGACAGTTGCAAACATGGATCTGATCCATGTTTGCAACTGTCAGAATGCTGTTGTTCTTTTCTTCTGTCATAATCCACTTTGGGACAAATGTTATCTTGCAAGACTGCATGGTAGCTTAGCATATCTGTCTTCATGTAAACTAATATGTGCCAGCATGAATAGACAAGTAATTGTATGACATGTTTTTTATTTTATTTTTCACACAGTGTAACAGTGGGATCAAACAGAAATCTAGCTTGTGGACCACAATTTCATCCCAAGCTCCTGCGGAGAAAAACAATAATAAGTGCACACTTGCAGAAGAATTGTTGCAGCGTTCACTTTTGGCTGTTTCAAGATCATGGGGCAGACTTTAATTCCAAGAAGGCAATGACAGGTCTTGAACCATTTCCCACTGGTCCACAGCAGTTTGAGGCCAGGCTGACTGTGATCACACAGTCTCATTAATGTACCATCAGACCATTCCAAATCAGGCTGACCTCTGGGCAAACATAGTGGCCTTTGCCTGCCTGCCTGCTGGTGCTTGGGTAAGTATAGGGAAGGCGGTTCTGGGTCGGATTATCTCAGTTGTGTTGGTGGGCTGGCATGAGAGGGGATTCTGGGGCAGGGAAGACTTATGCTTTCCTGCTGCTTCATTTGCCTTCACAAAGAAAGGTTATTAAGTCTTACTTGGCGGCCTCTTTGGCTTCCTGATCCACTTCATGACAGCACAATAGAAGTTTCTTAACATAAATTGGGTGGATTCTCCAGCCATGCTCGTCCCAAAACTGGAGAATCCCCACCCAAGGTCACTTTTGCATGATCTGAACCAAACCCCCCCCCACCCCCACACCTGCTATGATTCACATGGCGAGTTGGATGGGAAAATTCCCCCCATTGTATTCCATATTGTAAAGCTAAATACTACTTTTGTTAAAGCTAATTGCTTTGGATGTTTTCTTCACTTTCAGCCAAAATAATGGTC
Source organism: Carcharhinus amblyrhynchos (assembly GCF_965287045.1). Taxonomy (NCBI): domain Eukaryota; kingdom Metazoa; phylum Chordata; class Chondrichthyes; order Carcharhiniformes; family Carcharhinidae; genus Carcharhinus; species Carcharhinus amblyrhynchos. The sequence goes on from NC_137326.1 coordinate 104,653,583, forward strand.
CAAATTTTCTGCAGTCAGCAGCAGAGCAACTTTGCTTCTGTTGCAACAGATCTCAAAGGTAGCTACCCAGATAAAATCTAGCAATCTCGTGGCATGGATTATTTCCTTCCTTATACTAGTTTGAATCTGGTGCCAAGTCAAGGGGATATCCAGGTTGAGATATATGTGTCTATATTGTAAGTTGGGGTTTGGGGTGTGGAGTGCCCTTTAAGAGTGTGGGTCAGGTGACCCCTAGACAATCAGCTCCTACCAGTGTGAGACCCTGTTGGGCAGTCTTGGACCTGACTGTACGCACACCTTAAATAAGGGGCTCCCAGTGGTCAATTATCAAGCCCACCTTGTGACTTTTCATGCATTCAGTCTTTTGGGGCATAGATGATACAGGGGCCCAGCAATAGTGATGGAATCAGTCTGGTTAAGCAACCAATTGTATTGAAATGTCCTCACAAAAAGTTAACCAGGAGAAAAGACATGCTGCTCATTCTTCAGATTAAATTAATGTTTTCAAAAAGGGAAATGAATGATTGGGGGACACACAAGGAATTAAGGTAGAAGTTAAAATATCACACGCAAACATGTTTTCCAGAGAAAATTTAAAATACATTCAATAATTTGTCATAATGCAGAAATCTGAAATTCTGGGAATATAAAATGAGCTTACTGACATAATTTTATCAGCTCACCTCACCCATTGATGGGCAGGGCAAACCAGTAAAATCATGCAGGAACCAAGAAATCAGGCTCATGACTATTCAAATATATTTTAGTGCTATTTTTATGTGACTAGTGAGCCCAGCAAGGAAAACACCTACTCCCCATGTACAGGGAACAATCATGTTGGTCTTGCTGGTAGAAACTCTTGCTGTAAGAGGTCTGCACATGTACAATAGCTCTTGCTGCTGTTACTATTGCGCATGTGCAGAGACAGAGGTCTGTGCATGTGCAATAGCTCCCTCTGCAGGCTGGCTGGTGAATTATGCCCTGCCCACTGCCTGTAGCAGCGAGGAAGGGTCTAGCCCATATTTTCAATGTCTAAATCCATAAGATTGAGAGTGAGAACACTCCCAAAAAATGGATCTGCAACTCCCCTATTTTCAAGCTAGATGGACACTTAGAATCAGTCTCGTGAAATTTATAGTGTCAGGAAGATTTTTTCTACAGTTAATTAGGGCTGAGCTCTTCTGACTTATTGACAATGGGCTGGGAGGTGGAAGGGCTGGCAATATGGCAGAGGGAGGTGTTGGGAGGTATGTGCAACATCTCATTACCAAGCAATATTGCCAGTGGGTGTGAAACTTGGCAGGTTGGCTGCCAGCCTAGCCACCAATTAAGCCAATTAAGTGACAGATTAAGGGCCACTTCGTTCTTCATGGGGTCATTTTGCTTGTATGAGCAGTGCCCACCTTCACATGTGGAGGTAGATGAATGAAAGCTGGCAGCCTCCAGGAGGGAGTATGAATAATCCTGACTACCAGACCCTGGCTTCCTCCCCAAGACCTACTTGCCTTGTCATGGAGGTGCCCTCTTTCTTGTGTTGCAGAATCCGAAGTGATCACCGCTAGCAGTGACATTTTTGTCGAGCTGCTGGCCTTCCAGCTTTCAGCATGCATGGACTTCTGCGTTAAACTGTGCATGGATGGACTTCAGAAGTTGCTGTCAGGTTCAGAAGAGGAATGATAGCAAATGTGGACAGTTATGCCTTTATCACTTCTGCAAAATCTGGGCAATGTATTCTTGGATGCTTGATAACTAATGCAAAAGTGTGTTTAGAATTTATCACAGCATCTTTCTTTTACTGAAAGAGATGTGAATATACTTGTTGAAGACAAAGTCTGAGAACAAGATTAACTTGCTTGTGATGAATAAAGCTGGTAAATATCATAAGACATGGATGGTTGCAACATCACAAGACTTGATCTGTCATACAGCTGATAATGAAACTCAGGTTTAGCGCAATAGACTGGATTTATGACCATACATTTATATCCTTATAATCAATGTCAAGCTGTTTATTTTTTGCACAGATACCAACTTTTTCAGTACTCTTTGCTCCCTTGTGGAAACTCCACTGTTCTTGGATGCAAAGGGATAGTGGTGATTATGAATATACATCGGAAATTAGCTTCAGCAGATAAGAGATTACAATAGCAGTTGGCACCATTTGGACCCAAGGGTGCACAATGTGCAATACCTGATTGCTCATCAAAGATGTAGCCTTATTGATGAAAATAGGTGGGATGTACAATGGGTGGCCAGTACTGCGAAGCTCTGGTGCATACCTTTCTCTCCCTCAGTCTTCCTGCATTTGCAAATTTACGTTTCTATTTTGCACTCTCAAACTTACACCATTACGACAGAGACATGAGTCAACATGCAAACACTGCAAATGTTCTTCAAAGAACCTGTTCCTGAAAGTACCTGAGCTAGATTTTCCTGGAAACCTTTGGCATAACTTGGAGTCACAGTGCTGTGTGTCCACTTCAGTTTCTCCAATGATTTGTGCCATTTCAGAGATATGTCTGCCAAAAGCCTCTGAACCTTCTTCCCAACTACCCGCCCTTTCCTCCACTCATCTTATACAGAGCTTGCAGGAGAGCTAGGAGAAAGACCAACCTCAGTGAATCTCCTGCATTTACACCAGTAGGGCTCTGGTATAAATTTATGCACATAACGTTGGGACTGGCACTGCTCTATACCACTTCATGTTAATGTAACTGAAATTTCTGCAGTTTGACAGCAATTTTTTCTATTTCAAAACATTCTTACAGGGCTCGGCAAAATGTGTAACCAATCAGCTTCAGTGTAATGTGTACTGTGTTAAAATGGCACGAAGAGGCGTGACAGAGGCAAGAACTTCTGAGAAGGAGGTGCTGTGGCAGAAGTTTGCATCCAACTCACTATTATCCCAATGTATTGTGCCGTATTGATGCTTGTTTTACACTAGTTTTGAATTGAATTCACTCCCTTTGTTTTTGTTCTTTGAAAACATACCCTGCCAGTTGCCCTGTCCACTCGAGTCCCAGTTGTCCTTGTTTCCTTTGCTGCTCCATTGCAGGCATGCACATTTACAATGCGCGGGCAAACATTTTTTGAACTAAAGGCTGTAAGGGGAGTGGTGGATGCAGTTAAGATGCTTTGAAACAGCAAAATCTGATCAATTATATTTCTGGTTGACTCCTTGTTTACCAAAGGTTTAGAAGAAAATCTCCCATGTATATCAAGGTATTGCTTAACTGGGAGCCAATGTAGGTCAATGAGCAGATGGACAATGTGTGAACAGGACTTGGTGTGAATTGAGACACAGGCATCAATCAAAGTTTTGGATGGGCTCAAGTTTACAAAGAGTAGGAAGTGCAGGAGTGCATTGGAATAGTCAGGGCTAGAGGTTAGTTATAGAGTCATAGAGGCTTACAGCATGGAAACAGGCCCTTCAACCCAACTTGTCCATGCCATGGTTACAGAGGCATGGATGAAGGTTTCAGCAGCTGATGATTTGAGATAGAAGGAGGGTCAGGCAATATTACAAAGGTGGAAAGCGATGATCTTAGTGATGGTGTGGGTATATGGTTGGGATTTTCCAGCTGTTACCACTGGCAGGATCATCCAGTCCTGCTGGCAACAAGCCCCTGTAGCATGTTCCCTGGCAGCAGAGAGTCCATACAATGGGGATTCCTGTTGACAGCAACAGAACTGGAAGATCCCTGACAATGCTAGGCTGCCTCTGCTGCCACAAAATATGCAATGTGGGGTGTGGGGGGATGGCAAAAATTCCCATCTATGGTCATAAGTTCATTTTGGGATCAAGTATGGCACCAAGATTGCAAACAGCCTCATGAAGAGAGATTAAGTGGATGGTTAGGGAACAGAGTTTGTAGCAGAATGGAAGACAATAGTTTTGGTCTTCTTAATATTTAATGTGAGCAACTTTCTGCTCAGACAGTATTGAACATTGAACAAGCAGTCTGATAATTTAGCATTGATGAAGGTGTTGGCGAAGTTGAAGGTTAGATAGAACTATTTTGTCTGTATACATTGGGAAACTGATGCTGTTTTTAAATGACTTTATTGAGCGGCAGCATGAGAAATAGAAAAGGAAAAGACGAATCCTTGGAGAACAGCAGAAGTAATGGTGTGAAAAGATATTTATTGAACAGGAAAAGCAGGTTCAAGATGGGACAGTAGTTTGCAAGGACATCAAGTTTGCGTGTTGGAATTTGGATAGTTTAGCAATAATAGGGTAAAGGGAGCAGGTTGTGGGTCCAATGGACAAGATGAGCTCCATGAGAGAGAACATGAAGGGAAATAGAAGAGAAATTGGAGAACAATGTGAATTCAGGGTTTTGACAATGGAAGTTTAGAGGAAGCTTGCTCTGTGGGAAGGAAGGTAAACAACAAAGGCAGCTGATCAGATGGTCCCAGTCACAGTGGCGAGGAGATCCATGAGCTCTTCTCATGTGTTGTTGGCGGTGAAGGCTGAGGAGTCATGAGAGAGGTTTACGAAGACTGTTTACAATAGAAAATAATAAGTTGTGGTTATATTTGCATTCTAGGTGATCCTAGAAACTGAGCAGTTTTGGTAGGTGAGAACAGTAGCATTTGTTTTGTCTTCTGTTTGTTTTTCTTTCTTCCTTCTACTGAAAATGTTGCTTCATGCTGTGCTGACTAGCCCAACACCAGCATTTATGAAGGCAGGGTGGTTTGTAAAATAAAGCAAGTGAACATCTCACTGCTTTCCAGACTACCGCCCTCCTGTCCTCAATAATATGGGGGGATGGGTAAGGTGTCATGCAGCTGACTGCCCTTAGGCCGACTGAGGCTCTTTAAGGGCCAATTAACTTTCACTTAAGGCCCTCAATTTGCCTCTATTGGAAGTTTTCAGTCTGCAGGAAAAGATGGGGAGGAGGGGGGAATGCAAGCTGAGTAGTTTGGCAACTTTAATGCCAAGAACTGCTGTCGAGCAGGAATGTTGGGAGGAGGGAACTTCTTTTGGTGGTACCAGTGTGCCCATTGCAAACCCTTCACTCCATCCCTCTCAGCCTGGTATCTCGAACCTGGCTAGACCCCAACCCCCTAAATCCCTTGCTGGGCCTACCCAAAATCCCTGAAATTATCTGATGTCCAGGAAGCATCTTCTTTTTTCAGGACTCTCGTCCCAGTAGTAGCCACTACTCTCTTCCAGCACTGCTGGGGCTAGTCAACTGCTGGGGCAACTCAACTGCCAGACAATTAGATTGACTAGCTGGTCTCTAGGGTGGGACTTCCTCCCTGATAGCAACAGAAGTCCCAATCTGATCAATTAAGGCTGCCTCCAGCATGCCAGTTAGTTTAACGTCTGTTGCGGGTAAAATGCTAGAATCCGTCATCAAGGAGGAAATAGCAAGGCATCTTGAGGGGAATTGCTTGATAGAGCAGACGCAGCACGGTTTCGTTAAGGGGAAGTCGTGTCTGACAAATTTACTGGAGTTCTATGAGGATGTGTCTAGGGCGGTGGATAGAGGAGAGCCGGTGGATGTGGTCTTTCTAGATTTTCAGAAGGCGTTTGACAAGGTACCTCACAAGAGGTTATTGCAGAAGGTCGAGGGACATGGAGTTGGGGGTAGGGTGTTAGCGTGGGTAGAGGATTGGTTGTCAAATAGGAGGCAGAGAGTGGGGGTCAATGGGTGCTATTCGGATTGGCGGTTGGTGACCAGTGGAGTGCCCCAGGGGTCGGTGCTGGGGCCTCAGCTATTTACCATTTATATAGATGATCTGGAGGAGGGAACCGAGTGTATGGTGTCGAAATTTGCTGATGACACCAAGATTGGTGGAACGGCAAATTGCGCGGAGGGTGTGGAGAGTCTGCAGAAGGATCTAGATAGGCTGGACGAATGGGCCAGGAACTGGCAAATGGAATTTAATGTTGGCAAGTGCGAGGTGGTCCACTTTGGTAGGAATAATGGTAGGAAGGACTATTACTTACGTGGAGAAAAACTGCAGCAGGCGACGGTGCAGAGGGACCTCGGGGTCCTTGTGCATGAGTCGCAAAAACCCAGCTTGCAGGTACAGCAGGTGGTCAGGAAGGCGAATGGGATGCTGGCCTTCATAGCGAGGGGGATTGAATATAAAAGTAGGGAGGTCTTGCTGCGGCTGTATAGGGCATTGGTGAGGCCGCAGCTGGAGTACTGTGTGCAGTTTTGGGCGCCGTACTTACGCAAGGATATTTTGGCCTTGGAGGGAGTGCAGAGGAGGTTTACTAGGCTGATGCCAGAGTTGAGGGGGTTGAGCTATGAGGAGAGGCTGAATAAACTAGGCTTGTACTCGTTAGAGTTTAGAAGAATGAGGGGAGATCTCATTGAGATGTATAAGATGATGAATGGGATGGATAGGATAGAGGTGGAGAGACTCTTCCCGCTCAGAAAGGACAGTAGGACTAGGGGGCACAGCCTCAAGATAAAGGGGGGTGCGGTTTAGAACGGAGTTGAGGAAGAACTTCTTCACTCAAAGGGTGGTGAATCTCTGGAATTCTCTGCCCGTTGACGTGGTGGAGGCTACCTCGCTAAACATTTTTAAGACGCGGGTTGATGGGTTTTTGATAAGAGAGGGGATTAAGGGTTATGGGGAGAGGGCGGGAATGTGGAACTGAGCCACGACAGATCAGCCATGATCTTATTGAATGGTGGGGCAGGCTCGAAGGGCTAGATGGCCTACTCCTGCTCCTATTTCTTATGTTCTTATGTTCTTATGCCATGCTGTGATTTAGTTGGCATTTCTGGCTGGCGAGGTGCAAACTGACATTTTGGTCGTTGGGTGGGGGGAAGGGGGGGCGGTATCAGGGGGAGGTGGCAGGAATATGTTGACCTGCTATTTTTTATTCGTGAGTCGAAACATCTCTTGGTCTTCACCTTAGTCTCTTAGGCCACAGCCAGTCTTGTGAGCTTTATCTCCATTCTACTCATAAAACTTAACCTAAAACACTCAAAAATATTTTTGTTCACTTGCGTCTTATTTAATTGGAATAGCTGAAAATCCTATTTAACTGAATATTAATGTTTTTCATATAGAAAGGGGAGAACTGAAACAGGCCATTCCATCCAACAAGTCTTTTTGCCAGTGTTTATGCTCTACCCAAGCCATTTACATCATGAACACTGAAAGGACCCGTAATGCAACTGTCGTGCTATTTTCCATATCTTGAATTCAAAGTGCTGTGTCCTAGCAAGATTAGAGATGACAGATAATCAAGGACGCAATTGAAAAAAGCCTTAAGAGATTTTAAGGCAATTATGAGATTCCATCAAAACTCATTAGACAACCAAAAGATGTTATAATCGTTGCACTAATTATCAGTGCGGACAAAGATGTACTGAAATATTCAATGGCCTTTGTATTGAGCTCAATGAAGGGAGAACTGATATGAGATTGTCCTCAGCCAAGTAGAATAGTTTTGTGTGGAAAAGCCTTGAAATTTTTTGACCTTGTAATTCCACCAATCAAGATTAAATATAATGCAGGCAATCACTACCCCTTGACAACTCCACGAATGGCAAGTTAGTGCTGTGAACGTTTAGTGGACTCACGAATAAGGGTGACATAAATGAAAACTGGATGCACAACTCAACTCCACATTTTCTCATCACAAAGGAGAGCGGAACACGATAGTCTTTAAAGTTATGAGGCTAGGCCCCTTTATCTCTGAAAATACGATTTTGCAACTTTCAACTGACTGGAACGTTTGCAATTTGAACTAAAACAGATCAAATCGTTTAAAAATGCAAGGCCACATTCCAAGGTGGAGATGAGAAATCAACATATCACCCATAACATAGATACCCATCGAAACCTGTAACTATCTCAGGAAGAGACATTAAAAATGTGAAATACTGGATATTGAAACAATGGCTGCCACAGACAGTCACACCCAAAATCTCTTGGAAATAGACAATGGGTGAAGGATTTTGAAACAATGCTGCCAGCCACTAGAGTTCCAGCTGTTTGCACCAGCAGGATTCTCCAGTCCCACTGGCAGCGCACATCTACCTGCGGGTTTCACGCTGTTGTGGGCTGATATCAATGGGAATTCCCATTGACAGTGGCAGGACCAGAGAATCCTGCCGCTAGTAAACAATGCGCCAACTCCCGCCGGCAGGAAATGTGGGGGTGGGTGGCCGGAGAATCTTTCCCGTGGAGTCCAAAACATCTCTAGGTGAAACAAGCTGAGGGCTCTCTCTCTCCCTCTCTCTCTCTCTCTCTCTGTCTCGCTCCCACTTTATCTTTTTGGGAATAAATGTATCTTCTGGTCAGCAAAACCAACTCTTTCATGTGTGTTATTATATAAAAAGCACCAATCGCTCAATAAGGGATTGGGTAAACATGTTGTGGGTTCATTTATTGCGACAATGGGAAGATATTTACAAAGGCATGAAGCTTAAAGACAAAGAAACAGAGCTGCCTGTGTTATGCTCTGCTTAAAAGCCAAGTGAAACTAAAATGGATCACTTGAGGCACTTTTAAAAAATTCAATCATGGGATGTTGGGTTATTGGCTGGACCAATATTTATTACTCATTCCTGAGAACAATTAAGAGTCAACCACATTGCTGTGAATTAGGAGTCACATGTAAGCCAGACCAAGTTGGATGGCAGATTTACTTCCCTAAAGAGCATCATTATTATTATTAATATTTTTTATGACAATCAGCAATGGTTTTATGGTAATCATTAGCCTTTTTTTTAAAACAATCCAGATCTTTAATAAATTCAAGTTTCACCATCTTCAACAGTGGGATTCCAACCCATGTCTCCAGACCATTCGCTCAGGTCTCTGGATTACTAGTCTAGTGGTAATACCACTACCTCACTGGCTCCCCACTGCCTTTCTACTGAAGTCATGCTGAAATCCCTTGTTATAACAAACTGTACCAGAAACCTACCAGCAAACCGAGATCTTATAATAATTGCACAATCTTCTCCACCCTTATTCAAAGAACTAGCAAACCTACATCAGCCAAAACATTTCAGACAATCAAAGGACATTTAACCACATATGTCATATTTTTGTATTAAACTCTAAATCCCCTTATTTCCAACAGCTATATATACGTGTGTGCGCGTGTGTGTGTGTGTGTCTGCGCATGTATGTGTGCGTGTGCATGCATGTGCACATGTTTGTGTGGGTGTGGGTATATGTGTGTGTGTATTCATGTGTATACATATGTTTGGGTCATAATAATGTCGTGTGTGTTTTTGTAAGTATACATATGTTTGGGTTGGAATAACGCCATGAGGTCTGAATGCCTGACATCATGATTTTATTATTTTTCTTGGATTTAATGGTTAATAAATTTGCTCTCTCTTTGACTCAACAAAATCTTGTTTGATTGAATTCTTATTGCTCACAACTTAAATAGTTAAATACATCCTGATTTGGAAAATGTATTTCCTTGTTACAAAAATAAACTTGAACTTTTGTTGTGACCAACTGAAGAGATTGAGTTGAGGGGAGCCAATTCACTGTTTCTCACCTCGTCATAACATTATGCAGACAATGGCAGAGAATGAGTTAAACATTAAACAGTGAGGCTTCCCTCTCCTATATTGCCACTGGCTGTTCCTGCATCTAGCTTCCAATTTGCAAAATCAATGGAAGGTGTGGTAAGAAGGCCTCATGAATTTTCCTCCTGTCCATGCAATTTAACATCACTTCCCACCATATGATTGGTTCTTATATAGAATTATAGGATCCTGACAGTGCAGAAAGAGACCACCCGGCCCACTGAGTGTGCACTAACTCTCCGAAAGAGCATCCCACCCATACAGAGTCATAGAGGTTTACAGTGTGGAAACAGGCCCTTCAGCCCAACTTATCCATGCCACCCTTTTTTTTAAAACTCCTAAGCTAGTTAATATAGACTTTGGGAAATCATCCACAGGGAATGGAGGATAAGATGTTATGAAAGTCTTCTCTTCTTCCATTTTGGGAAGGATTTATACTTATGTATGGAAGTCTTGGTCTTCACTGGAGGCTTCAATATAGTTTTCTTCTTCTTTAAGACTCGTCTCTATTTCTTGCTGCAAATACTAGTAGGCTTTCTCTTGAGGCTATGGGAATCTTGCCAGGAACTCATCACGCCATGTAATCTATGAGAAGGTAGCAGAGTGTTTTGTCCATGGGAATTCCTATCTTCATCATTTATTTATTTGGAAAAAAGAACCCTAACCAGCAGATGATCAGGGAAGCTGGACTCATTGAGCAGTGCTGCTTATTTGTATGTTTGGTTATTTGCTTATATGTTTAGGAGTTTTGTAAGTTATCACTTGGTTCAGGATGTGTTGACAAGGATGGCATGAACTGTGCTACCATCCCAACCACATACCTTCAGCCTCTCTCTCTCTAACACCTTTGTATAGGTCTGATACTCTGCAAGTATTGTCATGGCTAAACCTCTGAGATCCCCATCTGAATCTTTAACTGCCATGCTTTGAAATGTGTCACACTTTCATTCAGATATAGCATGTTCTACTTCTAAAAGGGTCATTGAAACGACATAATCTGGAAGCAGTTTATTTTTAATCATGCAGCTGAAGCTTCTTTTCAGACATTTCTATACCTTTTTCTAACTGCTTGTGTGAGCTAACCCATTTTGTTTTCAAACCTGGGTGCCTGACGTCATAGCCCTGCCTCGCTTAGCAGAGCTTGGAGAGGAGTTAGCCCTCCTGTGCTGCCCCCACAACCACAACCAACTTCTATTCACTCATGCTGGGTGCATCACTTCAACTTAGTCACTTCATTAATTTGAAAATCTCAATCAAATCCCTGAAGTTTACGGTTTTCTAAAGTATACAAACTCAGCTCCTTGAGACAATTTGGGCAATTAGGTGCATCATTCTCTAACCTGACCTAACAGTAGACCTTGAGAACTTCCATTTCTTGAATCTTCCCCTGTTTACAATGAGGACATCAAGGAAAGTTGTTTGAAATAAAATCCTTTTGTAGCAATCTGCCAGAAGACCATGCAACCTCCATTGCATTCTCTCTTCAAATAGGGCACCTGGTAGGAAATGCATTGTGAATGGACAAGTTTCATGTTCTTGAACCAATGCAGTGGGAAACCTATGAGTCAAATTTAAATTTCTGACCTGGAGTTAAAATACCCCCACGTGCCTGAAAGCTAGGCCAACAAATGCAATTGTCATGCATCCAGTTACAGACCTGCCCAAAACCTATTCCTGACAAAGTCAATTCAAGTATAGACTTAATCATTAACTGTTGAAGTATTCATTAAGGTATGGTAACCCTACAACTTTACGTTAGCATTGCCGTCTACGACTCTCCCCAGCTTTTACAGATGCACCATAGAAAGCATTCTTGGTATGGTTTCTGCTCTGTCCAAAACCGCAAGAAATTACAAAGTGTCGTGACCGAAGCCTGGTCCAACACGCAAACCAGCCTCCCATCCGTTCACTCCATCTACACTTCCCACTGCCAGCATAATCAAGAATGCCATGTACCCTGGACATACTCTCACCTTCCTCCATCAGGAAAAAGATACATAAGTTTGAGGTAAGTCACAGAAGACGTAGAGGGGACATGAAAAAGAATTTTTTTATGCAGAGGGTGGTGGGTGTCTAGAATTCATTGCCCGAGTTGTCAGCAGAGACAGAGACCCCAAACTGTTTTAAAAAGTGCTTGGATCTGTACCTTAAGTGCTATAAACTACAGGACTATGACCTGAGTCAGGAAAGTGGGATTAAAAGTGTACCTCAGGCTGGCTTGGACAAGATAGGCTGAATGGCCTCCGTCTGTACTGCAGGAATTCTATGATCCTATAACCAACTTACTTTGTGCTAGGCATGACTCAGACATATGGAGAGCAATGACTTTAATGGTGTAAGGGCTCCGTGATACCACACTTGGCTACATGCTACCGAATAGCAATCACTCTCACCTCACCTCCTGCGTTCAGTTCTTTTGTCCTCGTTTGGACCAAGGCTGTGATGAGTGCCCTGGAGAAACCCAAACTGAGTTTGTTGAACAGGCTATTGCTGTGTAAATGCTGTTTGATAGCACTGTTGATGACAACTTCCATCACTTTGCTAATAATTGAGGGTCAACTGATGAGGTTGTAATTGGCCAGATGGGGTTTGTCCTGCCTTTTGTGGCTAGGACATACCTGGGTAATGTTCCAACGTGGGAGGTGGATGCCAGTTTATAGAATAGTATATTCTATATTATCAGTAAAGGTGGAAGAAATCACAATTCCTACAGCATTTGTTCTGGCAGTGATTGTAAAGCGTTTCTATTTACAAGAATAACTGGCTTATGTAATTCCATATCCTTAATAATTCCACAGGGTTCTCATGATTATTACTAGGTTACATGCTTACACAAGATGATGTGTAAGAAAGTTTGTTTTTACAGCAGTTGAGACAGGACTCAAATTGTTCCTGCGTAACAAAATGTCTAACAATGGCTAGCAGAGCTAGTCAAACAGGGATAACTGAATCCATGGGGGTTCACAGGCTCACATTCAGAATCACAGATTTATAACTGTTTTCAGGCATGAAATACAAATTGGATGGCTTGTCTGTGTCCTTTGCCCAGGCGGCAAGTGCTGTTTACTTAACAGGACTGCCTGTCATACTCAAATTACTTGCCCACATGTTGAGAGCGGCTAGGCTGATATAATTTGTTAGTTTGACCAGTGAGCATATATGAGCTCCCATAAGAGAATTCTAAGTTTATGAAAAATGTGGTGTATTTGTTGAGGCATCAGAAATGGACTTATAAGATTTTAGCCTTGCTTACTTTATTTTTTTTTGCAATTTTTAACTGTGTAGTAAACGGCACAGGTGAACTCCTCTTGTACAGCACGTGCCTTCACCTGAATAAGCACGATTGAATTCCAAAAGTTTCCAATAGCCAGTCGTTATTAAACATGCACTGTAATTTTGAAATTCAATCAAATTGAAGCAATATTGTAATTTTGACCTCAGTGACATATTTCCAAATAATTTGAATATATTACACATACATATGAGAAGATTTTTTTTGCGCAGAATATAGAAGGCTGTCTGAACTGCAAATTGTGAAGTAACTTTTGAAATACTGAATCTTGCTGAAGAATGATTCATTCCTTTTCATTGAAAGCAATGAGTGTGTAATTCAGATAAATGGATCCTGAAGAGATGAGTTAAACCAAAATGAAAAGCTGGGAACTCTTAAAATCTGAAATAATGCAGAATATCCTAGAAATGTGCTGCATGTCATCAGTAACTGAAAAGAAAAGATGGTTAATTTACAAAGAATTAAATCCTTTCTCTCCTGTTGTGAGAGGCTCATTGCATTTTATATCTACAGCATTTTCTGTTTTTATTCATAGCTGGAATTAGAGAAGCTCTTTTTTAAATTCATTTGTGGGACATGGGCATTGCTGGCTGACCAGCATTTATTGCCCATCCCTAGTTGTCCTTGATAAGGTGGTGGTGAACTGTTTTCTTGGTCAGGTACTATGGGTTGACTCATAATGCAGTTAGGTAGGGAATTGCAGGATTTTGACCAAGTGACTGCGAAGGAATGGCAATACATTTCCAAGTCAGGATGGTGAGTGGTTTGGAGGGGAACTTGCAGGTGGTGGTGTTCCCATGTATCTGCTTCCCTTGTCCTTCTAGATAGAAGTGGTCATGAGTTTAGAAGGTGCTGTCTAAGGAACTTTGGAGAATTTCTGCAGTGCATCTTGTTGATAGTACACACTGCTGCTACTGAGCATCGGTGCTGGAAGGAGTGGATATTTGTAGATGTGATGCCAATCAAGTGGGCTGCTTTGTCCTGGATGGTGTCAAGCTTCTTGAGTGTTGTTGGAACTGCACACATCCAAGCAAATGGGGAATATTCTATCACATTTCTGACTTGCACTTGTAGATGGTGGACCGACTTTGGGGAGCCAGGAGCTGAGTTACCCACTGCAGTATTCCTAGCCTCTGACCAGCTCTTGTAGTCATTGTGTTTATGTACAAGTCCAGTTGAGTTTCAATGGTAACCCCAAGGATGTTGTCAGTGGGCCTATCAATGGACCCCATACTTTGGATTGACAGTGTCTGCTCCTTGAGTGTCTTGTTTGATGTTTGCCCCAAATATGGTGCTTTTAAAAACTAAACTATCACAAAGACCTGTGATTAACATTAGCATGAATTCAGTTTTATGTTTGCTTCTGTTCATTTAATGTCTAGATATCTGATAGACCAGAATTATTGACAGTGCTGAAAATATTACATCTTTTAGAGGTCTGTAAAATAATGAGGGACACAGATCAGCTAGATAGTCAATATCTTTTCCCAAAGGTAGGGGAGTCTAAAACTAGAGGGCATAGGTTTAAGGTGAGAGCGGAGAGATACAAAAGTGTCCAGAGGGGCAATTTTTTCACTCAAAGGGTGATGAGTGTCTGGAACAAGCTGCCAGAGGTAGAAGTAGAGACAGGTACAATTTTGTCTTTTAAAAAGCATTTAGATAGTTACATGGGTGAGATGGGTATAAAGGGATAAGGGCCAAATGTGGGCAACTGGGACTAGCTTACCAGGTTTAAAAAAAAGGGCGACATGGACAAATTGGGCCGAAGGGCCTGTTTCCATGCTGTAAGCCTCTATGACTCTAAATGCAGTTGAAATTATAAAAGTTCTGAAGATATTTATTCAATCCATTATGTTAATTCAGCTGTCTCAAAATATTAACCGTGGTAACATCCTGACAATGCGATTAGCAATTGCTCTTTAGATGAATTTGGCAGCAGAGAGCACCTGACCTGTGAGGGTCACGATTCACTGGGACAGCAAGGGATATGCTTCACCAGGACAGAGAAGAACACGCTTCACCGGTACAGCAAGGGATATGCTTCACCAGGACAGAGAGGAACATGTTTCACCATGACAGTGAGGGATATGCTTCACCAGGACAGAGAGGAACATACTTCACCGTGACAGTGAGGGATATGCTTCACCAGGACAGAGGGGAACACGCTTCACCGGGACAGTAAGGGACACACCACTAGGACAGAAAGGAATATGCTTCACTGGGATAGAGAGGAACACACTTCACTGGGATAGCAAAGGATATGCTTCACCGGGACAGAGAGGAACACACTTCATCGGGGCAGCAAGGGATATGCTTCACCAGGGCAGAGAGGAACATACTTCACCGTGACAGTGAGGGATATGCTTCACCAGGACAGAGAGGAACATACTTCACCGTGACAGTGAGGGATATGCTTCACCAGGACAGAGAGGAACATACTTCACCGTGACAGTGAGGGATATGCTTCACCAGGACAGAGAGGAACATGTTCACTGGGCAGCAAGGGATATGCTTCACTGGGACAGAAAGGAACACGCTTCACCGGCTCAGCAAGGGACACACTTCACTGGCTCAGCAAGGGACATGCTTCACTCACTCAGTGAGGGACACTCTTCACTGGGCAGCCACTATTCAAACAGTATGCTGAGTTTGAAAATACTCCATGAGTGATGGCACAGTAAAATGGGAAAGAGATTGGTTGATGATAAACTGAAGCTAGAAGTATTACGTATTGGGAAAATTATCATTTATTATATCTACCTAGATTTATTCTTGTGTAAGACATAACACTTACATTTAAGACATGTCAAGTGAGGACAGTGGCATGTGTGGCGTGTCACATGGGAGGAGTCTTGGACGCTCCCTGTGCCTGAGAAGATCACATGTGCAGGAAATACTCCCAGCTGAAGAAACCGGAGCTCTGGGTTTCAGAGTTTGAGCTGTGGCTGGAGATACTGTGGCACATCTGTGAGGCTGGGTGTTATGTAGATAGCACATTTAGAAAGATGGTCACACCGCAACTCAAGGGACTAGAGGAAAGAAGAGAATGGGTAACCACCAGGCAGTCCTTGAAGAACATGCAGGTAGTGCAGGAGTCCCCTGGGGTCCCATTCACAAACCTGTGGTCCATTTTGGAAGCTGATGACAGCACTGGTATGCCAGAGGAGTACAGTCAGAGACAAGCTTCTGCACCACAAGCAGCTTGACTGTACATGGGAAAAGGAAGATGAAGGGAAATGCAATAGCGAGTGGGGATTAATGAGTTGAGGAGCAAGCAGACTTTGCTGTGACTCTAGGATAGTGTGTTGTCTCTCTGATTCTAGAATTAGAGGTGTCACTGAAAAACTGCAGGGCTTCGTGAAAGCGGAGGGCGATGGGATAGAGGTCATTGTATGTGGCGGTACCAACGATATTGGTAAACTGAAGAGTGAAGTCTGGCAGCAAGAATTCAGGGAGCTGGGCAATAGATTAAAAAGCAGGAACTCTAAGGCTGTAACCTCTAGATTACTCCACCTGCCACGTGCGAGGGGGGTCTTTAATTAGATTCAAATTTATTTAAATGAATGCAAATCAGGTCCTCATCAATTATGGGCATAAATCTGATTACACCACTGGTGATGGGTGGTGAAAATCAGAGGTCACAATCTCACCGGCAAGATTCAGGAACTTTGGCTCTCACTGGATCTTGAGCCCCTGCCGGCAATCTCACAGACAAAGAGTGTGGGCTGAATATCCTATCAAATCTTTTAAATTAATCACAATTCTAATGTTTTAAAATGTTTGGTACAGATCTTGGAACTCCTCTAAAATTATAAAATATAACATAAAATATTCTAAAAGATTGATTGTGTAAAATATTCAGCTAAAAATTCACAAAGTCAAGTTTAAACTGAAAAGGTTTTCTTATAAAGGGGTTTTGTGTAAAGTTTAATTTAAAATTTAACTTGGGCAAAGATGGAATTGTTTAAAATTGAAACACGCATTGTTCAAGAATTAACATTTTATTCTTCACTGAATATTAATAAATCAGGAATTTCTCATTTATTCAAAGGTTGACATTTAAATTTTACACCATTCCTTTATAACACTGTACACATGCACCCACTGATACATGCAAATATAGTATTTAATTGCAGTAATTAGTCCAAAAGACCATTTTTATTCATTAGTCATAAATTGACAATCCTTTCAGATTCTACATCATGTGACATCTTCAGATTGCAAGAACAATGAGATACTGCGCCATAACAGTTAGACACAAAACTGAAAGAAAGTCCTCAGCTTTGTATAACATGTAACTGTCAATAGTTCAGAGTGAAATCAAGAGGGCACCTAATGAAGATAAGAATGATACTATAGTTCAGTAGCTGTGAAAATTTTTTTGTTTAGATACATTCATTTCTGCATGTGATTTTTTTGAGCTTAATACATTTCTACATTAACAACATTGAAATCTAACAATAGCCAGAGTTTTTATTGTTCATTTGCAGGATGTGAGCAAAGCTGGCCTGACCTGCAATTATTGCCCAACGCTAATTGCCCTTGAGAAGCTGTCTGCTTTAACTGTTGTAGTCCATGTGGTGTATGTGCACCACATGCTGTTAGGAAAGGAGTCTCTGGATTTTAACCTAGCGACAGTAAAGGAATGGCGATATATTTCCAAGTCAGGATGGTGAGTGACTTGGAGGGGAAATTCCAGATGGTGGCACTCCCATGTATCTGCTGCCCTTGTCCCTCCAGGTGGTAATGGCTGTGGGTTTGGAAAATGCTGCCGGAAGAGCCTTGGTGAGTTCCAGCAGTGCATTTTGTAGATCTGCATTTTTCAATCTTTTCTGGCCATGGTCTTTTGACCTCGCAAGGGAACTGATGGAACCCTTAAGAAATATTAACGGCAAAGACTTAAATTACAGAAAAGTGGCTGCTTCTGTGAAATAGGTGCAAACATACAAAAATAAACTTACAGAAGTAATTTCTATTTCTTATATGCATTCATTTATTATAAGTAAAAAGTTCTATTATTCAACAAAGTAGTTGGGGGCAACTTTCCCATCCTGCTGCAATGATTTTTTTTAGCGCAGTGTGCCGGGAGATTCAAGCCACACCCAATTTGCAAGATCTGCATTGGCCGTCTGGCCCTGAGTGCATCTCCCAGCACCAGGTTTCCAGCAATACCAGCTCCCACTAATGGGAAACTGGCAGCTTGACTCTGCTGGGCTGAAGGGGGGGGCAATTGAAGCCCCCGAAGGGTCGGGCAGTGGGGGGGGGCACCCCCTGGGTACTTTTGCAGTGCCAAGCTGGGCCCCCTGGCAC
The DNA here is from genome assembly GCF_965287045.1 of Carcharhinus amblyrhynchos. Lineage (NCBI taxonomy): Eukaryota > Metazoa > Chordata > Chondrichthyes > Carcharhiniformes > Carcharhinidae > Carcharhinus > Carcharhinus amblyrhynchos. Next base: position 104,671,715 of record NC_137326.1, read on the forward strand.
TGCCCAAGGGGAAAAGTGCCACTGCCCAGGAGGCACCTTGGCACTGCCCACCGGGCACAGGGCAGTGCCAAGTGGGTGGGGCCTGATGGGGTGGGGAGTCTGGGGACGATCAGTTGGGAGTGGGGGCATCCCATGCCACTCTGCAGTCGAGATCGGTGAGGGAGGGAGGCCAGCGATCAGGGCTGGCCATCGGGTTGAGAGGGGCAGTCTGCTGGAGGGGTCAGGGCTGCAGGGGGCTGTCAGCATTGTGGGGCGGTTGGGGGAGGGGGGGGAGGTTCATCGGCACTCTTGACAGGGGTGGGAGATTCAGGTAGGAGGGGAGAGGGGGGCCTGGGGCTTGGCCCGGATGGCGGCGCCAGCAATCAGGCCATGGGGGGTGGTGGATAGCCAGTGAGTCGCAGGGGCTGGCCAGCGATTGGGAAGCAGGTAGACAGAGCCCACTGAGCATGTGCTGATCTCACCGCTGACAGATTGACGCATGCACAGTGGCCCGCTCGGCACTATGCTGCTGACCTCTCCAGCAGGAATAGGCCCTGCACACTGATTTTTAATGTTATTTATGCCAGTGCACTCTGCAGTGCACAGGATCTGGGAGATTCATTTTTAAACTCCCGCTTGAAAAAACAGTGTGAGTTATTTCAGTTTTTACGCAAATTTGCCACTTAGAATTTCTTTGGGGAGAATCGCCCCCTTTGAGTCTTACCTTCATTTTGTCATTTTTCTGGGTAACTGATGAGTGCAGTGGTGATAGTCAGCAGATAAGCTGCACATATCCTCATAGCGGTGGCTCACAACTAGTGCCCTCCCCTGTGTCACATCTTCCAATCCCTCCCTTCCAAAACCTAGGCAATGGAACAAAACAAACTGGAAAGTCTTCAACGTGATGGGTTTGTTCTTTCTAAGACCCTGGAAGATGACATTCTCTAGGTCTTAATAGAACTCATTTTTGATTTGATTTCATTTGATTTATTATTGTCATGTGTATGAGTATGCAGTGAAAAGTATTGTTTCTTGCATGTCATACATACAAAACACACCCATTGAGAAGGAGTGCAGAATGTAGTGTTACAGTCATAGCTAGGGGATAGAGAAAGATCAACTTAATGTGAGGTAGGTCCATTCAAAAGTCTGATGGCAGCAGGGAAGAAGCTGTTCTTGAGTCAGTTGGTTCATGTCTTCAGACTTTTGTATCTTTTTCCTGATAGAAATAGGTGGAAGAGACAGTGTCTGGGGTTCATGTACTCCTTAATTATGCTGGCTGTTTTTCCAAGGCAGCGGGAAGTATAGACAGAGCCAATGGATTGGAGATCTATCTGTGTTTGTAATGGTTGGTGCATGGATATTAATAATAGTGACACACTTATTAAGAAAATCATCAGAATGAAACATTTATGAATATTTTCACGCTTAGGTATCATATTGGAATTTAAGCAAAGGTGTTCACAGTTTCTCCATGTTCCTATATAGAAGGTACCTGTTGCACCAACTTCCTTCACTGGCTTTCACCCAAATAGGTCTCACTGTGAGAAACCATGTCGATATTATAAGGTCTTCATTCCCAATCAACCCTCCCCTGCTTTGTGTTGTATTTTGCTGTCTCGTTCCAAGCTGCTCTGTTTCAGTCTCCACTAATGATGTGGGATCCCTGTCAGCTGCATGTCTTGTGGGTTCACACTGACAGCTCTCAGTGAATTCACCCCCTGATGCTTTGCCACTGCCCACTTGGACTTTGGGAAGTGCTGTGTTGCTGCGGAGATGAAAATAGTGACAGCGTACGAAATGGATTCAATTGAGGATGATGCGTGCATCACCACCCCCCCTCCCCCACCAACCTCCTTCACCTGGACTCTGTGGCAAGGCAGTGTTGTGGCAGTTGGGGATGAAATCAGCTGTAGTGGGTGGCCTCTGATATCTCAATGACCTCAACTGTCCACATGTGTCCCATTCATACACAACCAGCAAAGTTAGTCCAGTCACCGAGTCTGCAATGTTGCCACTCTAGTCTTCATGCTCCAGCAAGGGTTCAGGCGCCTCCCCATCATTCACGGATTCCATCCCCAGAGCTACCCTTTACCTGGTTGGGGTGGTTGGAGGTGCCATCTTCCTGATTGAAGCCTCTGATCAGAGTTATGTGTGACTGGATGGGGGGGTGGATCCACCTTCAGGGAAATATAGCTGACTCCTGACACTGCACATGACAGAATATGCATATAGTATAGATTTTGTGAGTGGTGATGTCAATTAGGGGAGGGGGGAGGTGAAACTGACGGTAAATAGAATGGTGCTTAGTTCATATCAAAGGGAGCATTCTTGTACAAGTCAGAGGTAAGAATAGGAAGCATTCACCTCTAGATAAACATTAATACTGCCATTGGGCATATTTTAAAACAATACCATTCTACGACGGCACTTAGCTTTAGCCATTTCTGTGGGTAAGTGGAGGATTGCTTTTGGGCTATGGGGACATCTTGGCCAGTGTTAATGTCGCTGACCATCTTTCCACAATTTCCAAAGTGGGCGCAGCAAAAAGCTCCTGCCACCCATTGTATCCGCTCCCAGTGAAAAATTGGCAGCACTCCACAGAAGATGTCAGGGGAACTTAATTAACTCGGACTTCTTTGAAATTATCCCTACATACGTTTTTCCTTTTTTATGACACAGGCCGCAAATCGCGCGATTTTAACACGATATTGTCACCAACCTGTGCATCTAATTGGCATCAGCGGGGGAAATATTTAAAACGCCGATTTGAAAGAGGAGATAGCCAAATCACAATTGCTTTGTGCAACGTTATTTGGGAGTGATGTTAATCAAAATGAAGTTGGCACCTTGATTTGCAAGATTTCCATTTCTCATCAAGGTTTGATTAGCCTTGTGTTGCGGGGGCTTGGGGATAGTGACCCTAATGTAAACCCTTTTAATGCACAAGACGAGATTTTTAAAAATCGGTTGCAAGGAAGAAAATAGCTAAAACTTAAGTATTCATATATTCGACTCAAAAATGTGAAACACTTATTGACACCTTGAAATAATTGTCTTTAAACTGTTGATACAAATAGTTTGGTGGCGTGTATTTTTCCCAGTGCCCTGCCCAGCAGATCTGACAAGTCAAACAGTAAGATCGACAGTTGAGAAATGCCTTGGGACTGATAGTGCAGCTCTCTTGATTGCGTCCCCCGACCCTCAGAGTGCTTGAGAATGGAAAGCTCTGTCTTCCCCACAGGGCTGGTGGTCATGCAGAGAGCATCAATTCAAATCAGCGCAGATCAACCTGCACGCAGTGATACCATCTGAAGGATTTGAACTGTTCAATTAGTCCTCGCCGACGTCAGAGGCGATGCAAACTGCAATGTATTTAGGGGGGCAGGCAAGGCAGCTCAGGGGAACCTGTGGCAGCGGCTAATTTGCGGCGCTGCTCTTTCTCAGTGTGGTCGCCCACCTCTTGGCGGAAGCTGAGATGCTCAGTGAGAAGGTGTGGATGGTGTGTGACTGTCTGAAGATCAGCTCCCAGGGACTGGGAGTAATCTGTCTGACTGACACCCAGCCTCAATTCGAAAGAACAATCACCGTTCCTGTGTCACCGAGTGCAGTAAGTAGATTCAACTGATCACCCAGCTCATAAAAGCTCACTGTCAATAAAAGCTTACTGTCAATAGCCAAAGGTAACTTTGCCATTTCCATAAGCAAAGCGGCGTCTTCAGCCCGTGTCATGTTTTCTTGTCAGTCGATGGCCTTTACAGCGATTTTCCCCCAAGTAACAGCTACTAAATCTGGTGTAACATTTCCGAGGCAGAAATAAGTGGCAAAAGTTTAAAAGTGATGAGGACTCAATGTCACCGCGCCTTCTGATATTCACGTCTTCATCTCCATTCACTCTTGCAGGGAGGAATCGGAAACGACCATGCAACTTCCCCCGAGCTCACAACACTTCCCTAGAAACTGCTCTCAGATGGATTACTTGAGAAGCCGGAGCCGCTTCCTCCAAACCCTCTACCAGCACTTCTGCAACGCTAGCTACCAACAGCAGAACCTCACCTGGAATGACACCGTCTCCGAGGATTTCTTCCTGTCCCGGGAAGAACTGCTGTTCAAGTACCTGGGTCCGAGGAGATCTGCCTTTTTCACGCCGGTCTGTGTGATGTACCTCTGCATCTTTGCGGTGGGTGGGCCGGGGAACGCTTTGACCTGCACCGTGATCGCCAAGCACAAGGTCATGAGAACCCCCACTAACTATTACTTGTTCAGCTTGGCCATTTCGGACCTCCTGGTGCTGATTCTGGGCATGCCTTTGGAACTTTACGAAATGTGGAGGAACTACCCGTTTCTCCTCGGCCAAAGCGGGTGCCACTTTAAAACCTTCCTTTTTGAGACGGTGTGCTTCGCCTCGATCTTAAACGTGACCGCCCTCAGTGTCGAGAGGTACATCGCCGTTGTGCACCCGCTGAAAGCCAAGTATGTCGTTACCCGAACTCATGCCAAACGTGTCATTTTGACGGTGTGGCTGATTTCCCTCTGTTCGGCTATCCCCAACACCAGCCTGCACGGTATCTATTATCTGAGCACACCGTTTGGGGAGCAGATTGAGGAATCCGCTATCTGTGTGCTGCTCAAGCCAGCCTGGATGTACAACCTCATCATTCAGCTCACCACCGTGCTTTTCTTCTTCGCCCCCATGGTCACTATAAGTGTGCTGTACTTACTGATCGGCTTGCAACTCAAACGGGAGAAGGCTTTATCCGAGTTCAAGCCGGGAGTTGGAAACTGCAATTATCAGACAGCCCGCATGCAACAAGAAAAGACCAGGCGCCGCCAAGTCACCAAAATGCTGTGTAAGTTTGAAGCAAGAGAACTTTTTATTCAAATAACTCGGGTCTTATCTCCCTCGACTTTTGTTAATTAAAATTTTTTTTTGCATGAATACTATTAGAATAATAGAATCCTACAGCGCGGAAGGAGGCCATTTGGCCCATCGAGTCTGCTCCGACAATAATCCTACCCAGTTCCTATCCCCGTAACTCCATACATTTACCCTAGCTAGTGCTCCTGACACTAAGGGGCAATTTAGCATTGCCAATCCACCTGACTGGCACATTTTTGGAGTGTGGGAGGAAACTGGAACACCTGGAGGAAACTCACGCAGAGCCGGGGAAAATGTGCAAACTCCACACACACAGTGACCCAAGCCAGGAATTGAACCCAGATCCCTGGCTTGTGAGGCAGCAGTGCTAACCACTGTGCCATCACACAGCCAAATACAGGTGCTGGTTAGGTGCATTGGTCATGCTAAATTTTCCTTCAGTGTACCCAAACAGCCGCTGGAGTGTGGTGACTAGGGGATTTTCACAGTTAAGTTCATTGCAGTGTTAATGTAAGCCTACTTGTGACTATAAATAATTTTTAACTATTCCTTTTCTTTTACTTGGTTTTAGAGTGTGATTATCAATTATCCCAACTGTGGTGTAACTTTCTATGAAAAATAGGTAAGCAGCCTTTTGTGTAGGGGAATTGTAGTCCTGATTAGTTAGAATGTTGATTGCATTCTTGGGAGTTTTTGAAGCACTGTTCAGTGTAAAAATGAAATGTTGTTTCTACATTGTTCACAACATCTAATGCAGGTGGAGATACATCGAGCTATATTTACAATATTTTAACACACTTAGAATCATCGAATCCCTACAATGCAGAAGGAGGCCATGCAGTCCATCAAGCTTCCACCGACAACAATCCTGCCCAGGCCGTATCCCTGTATTTACTGTGCTAAACCTCCCAACACTAAGGGGCAATTGAGCACGGCCAATCAATCTAACCCACACACTTTTGGAAAGTGAGAGGAAGCTGGAGCACCCAGAGGAAACCCATGCAGACAGGAGAGGTGCAGATTCCACACAGACAGTGACCCGAGGCCAGAATTGAACTCAGGTCTCCGGCTCTGTGATGTAGCAGAGCTAACCATTCTTTTAAACGAAATAGATGTATATCCCAAATAACAAGGAAAGGATTCTCTGGAGAGTGTATAAAGGGTGAAATATAGTATTGGGTTGTTTAAAAGGCTGCTGGGTAGATAGAACATGGGGGAAAGGTGAAATTATGGATATTGATATTTCTTTGGTGTCAGCAGCATGATACCTAACCGGCCCATTCATGTTACATTGTCAATCATATATCACATTGATCTGAGTAATGAAAAAATTCTGTACAAGTGCATTTTGATTTGTAGGTTCAGTTTCATTGTTTAGATTGTAATGTTAATAAATCCCTGGTAAGAGTTTATTCAGTTTTTATGATCCCTAGAACCCAATGACTACCTTTAAATTACATCATCATGCCAGGCTGAAATGATACAGCACCCAGTGACAATTCTAAGTGGAGAGGGTGGGTGTGCGGGGGCAACACAAAGCAATGATAGGGTATGTAGTACTGCTGCTCAGGCTCTTTCTTTTACAGAGGAGGAGACGGAGGGAAGGGCGAGGGTGAACAGGGGTTGTGAATGATGGGAAATTATATGGAAGAGGAGAAAAAAGAAAAAGAAAGAGGGATAGAGGAGAGGGTACAGCAATAAATGGGGAAGAATAGGGGAGCGCTGAACGCAAACAGTATTTCCTCTCCATTGGAGAGGAACTCATTTTGCTTCTCATGAGCAGAAAAAGAACATTCCAGAGGGTGGATGTTTGGCTTTTGGTGGGAGTTGGCTCTGAGTTGCTTTTGAATGAGAAGCTGAAAGAGGCAAGGGTGGGTACACAATGAACAGAGGGAGAAACTGAAGGAAGAAATTTGATTTTCATTAGTTGGAGTGAGGGGACAGACCTGAATTTGTTCTGAACAGGATGGCATTTGGGATCAAAAAAGAAAATACTGGAAAATCTCAGCAGGTGTGGCAGCATCTGTAAGTGGAGAAAAGAGCTGATGTTTTGCGTCCAGATGACCCTTTGTCAAAGGATTCCCTGACCTCCAGGGAACCCCAAGATTATCGGCTTTCTTTTCACTATAAGCTTTTCTGGCACATTATTTCACTTCTATAAACCGATAAATAATGACACATTGATAACATGATTTCCTTTTGCTGGTACAATTTGTAATTTCATCAGAATTGCAAGAGATCCCAGGATTACAGTTTACAGGACTACAACACTCCCACACAAAAGGCTGCTTACCTATTTTTCACAGACAGCGTTACCATTTATTGTGCATTCGTACTTGCACAGGTTTCTCCAGAGTGCATCATCAATTATAGGAATCTGTCCTGTGTATAGAAGTGGAGGAGTAAGAAAAGTAGAAGCGAAACGCAAATTGAAAAAAAATGGAATGAAAGAAAGAAAAATAATGAGGAAGAGTGAAAGAGAAAAACAAATAGAAAAGAACCGGGTGAATAGAAGCGAACATTAACTGAAGTTAATGAAGAAAATACTGAATGAGGGCAGAGGGAGAAAATAGACCTGAAGGAGATGATTTGAGGAGAGACAAGGGAAAAGAGCATTAGAGGAGACATAGTGTGCACAAGAGTGTAGGAGTCAGAGAGATATCCTTTGCAGACTTACTAAAAGTCACAGAGGTAATAAGAATTTCAGTCAGTGAGATTTGAATTAAAAGGTCTGAAAAGTGCAAAATGGTTTGAGAAGCATTGATATTAACTAATAAAAATATGCATGTGCTCAGATATCCATTTATAATAATCTCCAGAGTGGGGAGGAAGGACAAAGAGACCTCTGGAGTTAGCAAAATAAGAGTGAGAGACAGCTTTGTGTTGAATATGTAAGGGAAATGGCCGATTGAGAGGAGGGAAGGAAAAAGAGGCAATGGTTCTAGGAGCATCTCAATATTTGCGGTTGTCTTCAGGATTGCTTCATTTTTTGTAGACTGTCAGCAGAATTGTGTTAAATTCAGAAGCCAATTGAGAGGAAGGGAAACATAGCATGAGAGTAATCTTATAATGGGGATGGGACTATGACTAGCTGGGAACGGAAGGGACAATTATTAACTAAGCTTAATAAATCCATATTATAAAACAGTGCATCCTCAGGCACACAATGAGCAATGCTATGGGACATTTTCTTGTATAATTAATTTACTAAAAAATGTTTGTGATTGTTCCATTTTTACACCATGGTATTACAATTAGTCAATTCCAGTTTGGTGAGATAAGTTGACTCGTGAACTTACAGAGAGCAAATAAATTGAAATTCATGAAAAGTTTTTGATTTATTTGTGACATCAACTTTTCAGGTTTATAGAAAAGTAATATGCAATCACACTAGGCTTAATTCAATCTCATATTTTATAAGTTCTTCCATTTCTACCTCTTATGTGAGTCAGAACATTATTCACCATGTGCCAGAAGAAAATCATGACGTCAAACAGCCCCTAATGCTGATGTGAATCTGCCATTTTGGATACACAGATCCAGTTATTCCCCTTTTTCAAGTTGTTTCAGCTGAACATATGTTCTTAACGCTGCCCCCACTCCCTGACCCAAATATATTTAAAGGAATAATCATTCAAATTTCGGGGAAGATGCTTTTGAGTTTTTTTTTGTTTGTCAGTTAGTGGAAATACTGAACTGTGTTTTACTGGAGAAGTTTTGCTAATTTTATGAAATTGAAAGTGCTAGATTTTGTCGGAGGATTTAGAAGGCCTGCCCGGGAAACAGCCTGCCTCTGTAATGGGGCCTTATTGTTTCAGCCCCTCCTGGGCTGTACCATGTCTTGGAGACGACACATTGGTAGCAGCGTGAGGAAGCTGTGTGGAGGGGGAAGAGGAGAAGGGCTCAAAATTGAAGGCCCTACCCAGCACAAGCTTGTTGGCAGCACTTCTCCTATCTTCATTTATTCTTTCATGGGATGTGGGAGTTGTTTTTGGGGCCAGCATTTATTGTCCATCCCTAATTGCCCTTGAACTGAGTGCCATGCTAGACAATTTCAGAGGGCATTTAAGAGTCGACAACAAGTAAAGTTGATTTATTAGTCACAAGTAGATTTATATTCACACTGTAATGAAGTTACTGTGAAAATCCCCTTGTTGCCACATTCTGGCACCTGTTTGGGTACACTGAGAGAGAATTTAGCATGGCCAATCCACCTAACCTGCACATCTTCGGATTGTGTGAGGAAACCGGAGCACATGGAGGAAACCCACACATACAGTGACCCAAGCCAAGAATTGAACCTGGGTCCCTGGCACTGTGACGCAGCAATACTAACCACTGTACCACCATGGGGCAAGCTATGGGTCTCAAGTCACATGTAGGCCAGATCAGGTAAGGATGGCAGATTTCCTTCCATAAAGGACATCAGTGAACTGGATGGGGTTTTACAACAATCAACAATGATTTCATGGTCATATTGGACTCTTAATTCCATACTTTTTTTGACTGAATTCAAATTTGAATCTGCTGTGGTGGGATTTGAACCAGAGTCCCCAGAGCATTACTCTGAATCTCTGCCTCAGTGACAATACAATTACAACACTTCCTCCCCTACACAGGAGCAATAGCTAAGGCATTGATGTTTCATCAACGAAATATTGATTGCCAACAACCTGACCTGTGATACACAGCAGGGTGACAATGTTGCTGCTGATGGCCCTAAATTCCTACACTAGTGGATGCGTCCAGGAAGGAACGGATGACATGAGCAAAATTTCACATGTCGCCACCCATTACGGTATGAGGGAAGTGACAGAGGTGCTGTATACTTGGAGGTGAAACTTGATTGGCTTCTCACTGACCAGCGAGAAGAGACATCACATGACATTATCAAACTAGCAAGATTCCTGATAGTGTAGGATGAAATCGATGGTGTGCATGTGGCTCTTTTCAGGTATTCACAATGGTTACAGCCGCTATGAAAGCTTACAGCTAGATTGTCTGAAATTGACAGAGCAAAGTAATGCCCCATTTCAATTTCAAAGCAGAATTCTGGTCAATCATTAGACGGGAGTGAGGGCAGAGGTTTTTATCAGCTTTCAAAAAGAAACATTTTTGAACAGCGAGAGTTGACAGTTGATTTAAATCACAGCACAAAAAATAATAATTGAGGATAGCAGGACTTTTCTTTCTACATTTTTAACACATTATGGCACTTTCTTTAGTGGAAAAAGCACGTAAAACAAAACTTACACAACGGATCTCAATGTATTGGTCAACCTACCTTTGCAGGATAGATTCCTATAATGAATCATTACATAAAACACATTGCAGTACAGCATCCAATAATGACTTTTGAAGTTATCAAAGTATTTTACACTTAACTTTCAGAATGTTGCTGACTCGTCAGCAGGCCTTCCTCATAGTTATGAACTCTCCATAGAGCTACATTTTTCTAAGGCTTCATAAAATCACAGCAGCACATGAAAACTGCGCACAGGAGGAAATATCGTTTTCCTGTGATCCTCACAACAGGGACCCTTAACTCAGAAAAATTGTGTGCACATTTTTCACTCAAATTCTTCCTGATCTGTCAAGTGATGTGGGGTTGGAAAGATAAAGAAAAATTGCTTTTCCACAAAGAAAGCCAAGTTCAACTTCTGTCCCCTCATTATCTGTCACTGCCACAGCATCCCCATTAATGATGATCAGGAGCTTCTGAGAGCTGTTACCTTAAGGGATGTCAGATTTCCCAATCAAATATATTATAATTTAAGGTCACCTTATTCACATCTCCACTGGGAGACAAAACCCTGGCCCCCTGGAGTGAACATCCTGTTCCAAGTGGGAGCTTCAGGAAGTCTTGGATAACAATATGTGCAGGAAGTGTCTTCACTTGCAACAATCTGAGCTTCATTCCTGTTTTTTTTTTTAAACAATTTTATTGATTTATCTTTCCACAAACAACAGTTTGTCTACGCGAGTCTCTAGTTTCTATTCTTTCTGCACCTCTTTTTAAAACAGCCATTTAGTTTATAAAAACAGAAAATGCTGGTAAAACTCATCAGGTCTGGCAGCATCTATGAAGAGACAGAATAGAGTTTCAAGTCCATATGACTCTCCTTCAGACCATTTAGTTTATATTGCCTGCCTCAGTCTTCTTCCAAAATCGACCAATTCACACTGCCCAACATTATATTTCATTTGTCATGTGCCTGTCCATTTCACTAGTCTGTTTATATTCCATTTGAAGTCTGCTCTCATCACTATTCACTACATTATAAGATTTGTGTCATCTGCCAATATTTAAATGGTGCCCCAACATCCATGTTTGGACCCTACACCTGCCCAGAAATGAACTCCATCTCTTTAGTATCAAAGAGAACAGAGTTGCCTATGTCTTGCCACATTCTGCCACTGCCACAACACTCCCTTTAATGATGATCAGGAGCATTTTAAGATCTGTTACCTTGAGAGATGTCAAAACTTTCAGTCAAATGCACCACAGGTTAAGCTCACTTGGCAAGTTTTCCATGTACCAGCACCTATTCAAATTAGGTGAAGAATTCCTGCATCAAAGTTTGACATAGCCTACTTACTTGTGGTGAGCACTGCTACCTTACAGCACTAATGACCCAGGTTCTATTTCCGGCTTGGGTGACTGTTTGAGGAGTTTGCAGGTTCTCCCTGTGTCTGCATGGGTTTCTTCCAGGTGCTCCGGTTTTCTTCCACAGTCTAAAGATGCACTGGTTAGATCATTGACCATGCTAAATTCTCCCTCAGTGTACCTGAACAGGCGCTGGAGTGTGGCGACTAGGGGATTTTCACAGTGACATCAGTGCAATATTAATGTAATCCTACTTTTGAAACTAATAAATAAACTTAAAATTATGAGCCAATTTAACCCTACTTGTGGCTGTGTCATTAAGTAAGGCTTTTTACCTCTAAGTGATGTATATTGTGTCAGTCAGCCATAGGTCACAAAAGATCGCAAGAAGTTTATCCATTTTAAATGGAAGTTATACGTTCAAGCAATTATTTATATGTAAAATATATTTATGTTACAATGAGGTAGACTATAGGAGTTCATACCTGTACTTTGAAGTTAGTTTCTTTGAATATGGAATATTTTAGATAGTTAAATGGATTGCTTCGTCAAATCTTGAAATGGAAGCACTCAACATTGGTTTAATGCTACAAATAAAGGATAAAAAAGAAAATTTTGTTAATGTTAATGGAAATAAGTTTCCACTCTCTTCATTCTACACAACACCTATGATACCTATTCTGATACTGGACCTGAAAACCATAAATCCATGGGGAAAGTGACATGGGTGTTTGCTCCAGGAAACATTGCTTCAGCACCTGATTAATGCAAGACAAAATGCAGACTGATTAATGTTACGGTTATTTCCTGTTGTAAGTGGGAAGGAGCCAGAGGCAACCTAGTTCAGAGCTGCATTGAACATAAGAACATAAGAAATAGGAGCAGGAGTAGGCCATCTAGCCCGTCGAGCCTGCCCCGCCATTCAGTAAGATCATGACTGATCTGTCGTGGCTCAGTTCCACATTCACGCCCTCTCCCCATAACCCTTAATCCCCTCTCTTATCAAAAACCCATCAACCCGCGTCTTAAAAATATTTAGCGAGGCAGCCTCCACCACTTCAACGGGCAGAGAATTCCAGAGATTCACCACCCTTTGAGTGAAGAAGTTCTTCCTCAACTCCGTTCTAAACCGCCCCCCCTTTATCTTGAGGCTGTGCCCCCTAGTCCTACTGTCCTTTCTGAGCGGGAAGAGCCTCTCCACCTCTATCCTATCCATCCCATTCACCATCTTGTATGTCTCAATGAGATCTCCCCTCATTCTTCTAAACTCTAACGAGTACAAGCCTAGTTTATTCAGCCTCTCCTCATAGCTCAACCCCCTCAACTCCGGCATCAGCCTAGTAAACCTTCTCTGCACTCCCTCCAAGGCCAAAATATCCTTGCGTAAGTGCGGCGACCAAAACTGCACACAGTACTCCAGCTGCGGCCTCACCAGTGCCCTATACAGCTGCAGCAAGACCTCCCTACTTTTATATTCAATCCCCCTTGCTATGAAGGCCAGCATCCCATTAGCCTTCCTGACCACCTGCTGGACCTGCAGGCTGGGTTTTTGCGACTCATGCACAAGGACCCCGAGGTCCCTCTGCACCGTCGCCTGCTGCAGTTTCTCGCCACGTAAGTAATAGTCCTTCCGACCATTATTCCTACCAAAGTGGACCACCTCACACTTGCCAACATTCAATTCCATTTGCCAGTTCCTGGCCCATTCGCCCAGCCTATCTAGATCCTTCTGCAGACTCTCCACACCCTCCGCGCAATTTGCCGTTCCACCAATCTTGGTGTCATCAGCAAATTTCGACACCATACACTCGGTTCCCTCCTCCAGATCATCTATATAAATGGTAAATAGCTGAGGCCCCAGCACCGACCCCTGGGGCCCTCCACAAGTCACCAACCGCCAATCCGAATAGCACCCATTGACCCCCACTCTCTGCCTCCTATTTGACAGCCAATCCTCTATCCACGCTAACACCCTACCCGCATCTCCATGCCCCCTTACCTTCTGCAATAACCTCTTGTGAGGTACCTTGTCAGACGCCTTCTGAAAATCAAGAAAGACCACATCCACCGGCTCTCCTCTATCCACTGCCCTAGACACATCCTCATAGAACTCCAATAAATTTGTCAGACACGACTTCTCCTTAACGAAACCGTGCTGCGTCTACTCTATCAAGCAATTCCCCTCAAGATGCCTCGCTATTTCCTCCTTGATGACGGATTCTAACATTTTACCTACAACAGACGTTAAACTAACCGGCCTATAATTCCCTGCCTTTTGCCTGCCACCCTTCTTAAACAACGGCGTAACATTAGCCGTTTTCCAATCTTCCAGCACTTCCCCGGAATCCAGCGACGTTTGGAAAATAACCACCAAGGCATCCACTATCACCGCCGCCATTTTTATCAGAACCCTTGGATGCATTCCATTCGGTCCTGGGGACTTGTCCACTATCAGTCCCTCCAGTCTGTCGAGCACCGCCTCTCTAGTAACAATATTGTCATTGAGACCCTCCTGTCCTACCATCTTTCCATCGCTAACACCTGGCAAATTATTCACGTCCTCCTCCGTGAAGACCAAAACAAAAAAGTTATTCAAGGCCTCAGCCATTTCCCCATCCCCTACCACTAAGTTCCCCCCTCTCATCCTCTAAGGGTCCAACGTTCACCCTAGCCAGCCTCTTCCTTTTTATATATTTATAAAAACTCTTGCTATCCTTTTTCATATTAAGCGCTAGCCCAGCTTCATAGTTTATCCTACCCTTCTTTATCAACTTCTTTGTCAATCTTTGTTGACATTTAAACCTCTCCCAATCCTCTTCTCACCCACTACTCTTAGCTACTCTAAACGCCTCCGCTTTTAATTTAACACTTACCTTCACCTCCTTCATTATCCACGGCTTATTACCTCTCCTTCTACAGTCCTTTTTAACCATCGGAATAAGTTTCTGCTGAGCACCAAGAAAGATCTCCTTAAAGATCCTCCACTGCTCCTCAGCAGACCTACCTTCCAACGCGCTCCCCCAGTCAACATTCGCCAATTCTTCTCTCATCCTTTTGTACTCCCCTCTGTTCAAACAAAGGACGCGTGTCCGGGAACCCACTTTCTCCTCCTCCATCTGCACCAGAAACTCCACCATACAATGATCACTCTCCCCAAGTGGATCCTTCACCACAAGGTCCCTAATTCTACCCGCCTCGTTACATAACACCAGATCCAAGATAGCTCACTCCCTTGTTGGCTCCAACACACACTGTTCAAGGAAACTATCCCGGCAGCATTCCAAGAACTCCTCCTCGAGCCCACCACGTCCAACATGGGTCGACCAATCAATATGTAGATTGAAATCCCCCATAATTATCGCCGTTCCATTCCTGCATGCCGCACTTATTTGCGCGTTAACAGCCCGCCCCACCTCCAGATCATTATTTGGGGGCCTATAGACAACACCCACCAGCGTCTTCCTCCCTTTGCTGTTCCTAATCTCCACCCACAACGATTCCACTTTCTGCTCTTTGGTTCCTATATCATCCCTTGCTACCACCCTGATGCTATCCTTAATCAGCAGAGCTACGCCCCCCCCCTTTTTCCTCCCGCCTATCCTTCCTAAACACTTGATACCCCGGACGTTCAGCTCCCAGTCCCTGTCACTTTGCAGCCACGTCTCTGTAATGGCCACCAGATCATATCCATTTGTGCTGATCTGCGCCACCAGCTCACCCACTTTATTCCGAATGCTTCGTGCATTTAGATAAAGTGCCTTCATCCCAGCCTTCACCTGGACCCTATTTGCCAGAACGCCACCAACCATACTCACGCCCCCTACTCCCTTTATTATTGGGACATCCTCGGCCTCTTCCTTTACCTGTACCCTCTCCTTAATTGCACAGGCAGTGCACAGTTAATATTGATTGCTACAGACAATATTGTACCTGCAGCTTTTAAAAGAACACAACTCCCTGACAGCCTCACGAGAAAGATACTGTTCCTCCAAAAGTACATGTGCATTGTATTAGGCCTATGCGCCCCACATTGAAACAGGAATAGGCCACTCAACCTCTCTAGCCATTCTGATATTTCAGAACTGATCATCTTAACTCCATCTACCCTTGGTTCAATAATGTTCGATATCTTCACCTAATATTAATCCTCCTGTGTTCTTCACTAGAGGAAATTGTTTTCACCTACTCTGTCAAAGTCTTTAATCATTCTAAATGCCACAGTTACAGCACCCCTTAACCTTCTAGGATAAAAGGATACAAGACTAATCTACACAACCTGTTTTCATAACTTAATCCTTTTAAACCCAGTATTGTTCTAATTATTTGGCACTCGTAACCCCTCAGGGTCACTGTATCCTTTTTAACCTGCAATACTCAGAGGGGTTTTATCAGAATTCTGTAATGCTGTGACATCGTTTCCACCCTTTGTATTCCAGCCTCAAACTGGAAGAGCATGGATTCTGATGAGCACACATTCTTCTATTCTATCTTCCTGCAAATGTAACTGCAGTTCTGTTTGTTCGTTCTATGAGTATTTCTCTTTCCCAGTGAAATTGCGAGGAAGATCCTCCTCTGGAAAGAAGTATATTGTCAGAAACCCATAAACATCTCAACAGCTTGTATCATCACTTTGAAATTATCAGAGTCCTCAACAACTATAGTAAACAACCTCAGCAAAATATCTCCCAAACCTTTGTAGCATCTTACATGAAAGCAAGTATCCCTTTAAATATAGTTGCACGTAGCCACTTGTTGATTCCTTGTTTTAGTGAAGTTGGATATTACTTCTGATCAATGATTTGTTTCATTTGATCAATGAAACATTTTTGGTTTTGTCTGTTTCGTTAGTTGCAGCAAAACTATTCAAGTTTTAACTTTATTGCAATAACGATTATGTCTTGTTCTTTCCAGTTGTTCTGGTGATTGTATTTGGAATCTGCTGGGCACCTTTTCACACAGATCGATTAATGTGGATTCTGATAAAGAACTGGACTGGAGAATTGCACAGATTGTATCAGTATGTGCATATTGTCTCGGGAGTGTTTTTCTATTTCAGCTCAGCAGTCAATCCTATCCTCTACAACCTCATGTCTACTCGGTTCAGAGAAATGTTTAAAGAAGTGATGTGCAGGCGAAAATTTCAAAGTTCCAAACCTACATGGTACTCTGCCAGTGTAACCAGGATAACAACCCGCAGCACAGTATTGGAATCCAGTCCATGTAATGGAATACCTTTGTCTGATATTGAAGACTATGAGTAATGTCTTGAATGTGGAAACGTGGATGAAAGTTAAACTTAAGTTAATTCATTACGTTGCATTATAGCTACTGGAGCATGTTATGTACATTTCAAATGGTTGATTTTATTCATACAGTGTACCACAAGTTTAACCATGAGAAAGTTAGAAAAGTTCTCAAATATAAATCTGATTATATGTTATAAATTTTAGACCTACTGTCTATCGTTGTTCTACTCCCTTCACCTGAAGGATTAAAAAACTTGCTTACATATACAGCATGCATACATTCTCAGGCATTTGACAACTTCCTGACTCATGGCTCCTGGGAGGTAGGTGAATTGTGCCCAACAGATAGTAAAGAAAGGATAAGCATGCCTACAAATATTCTTGTTGCGTTACGTACTGCTTCTGCTGTTATCAGTGATATTAAGGTCCTATTGATGCCAGAGGGCCACAATTGTAAGATTTTAATGACTTCCTGCCCTGCTGTACTGCAGGAGCTTTTCGCAATACTGCTATCTCTTGCTTCTCCGACAGACAGTTAGAGTTGCTATGGCTCTTTCTGATCACTTGGAGATATTGGGAGTGAAGTTGATCTTTGCTGGCGGCACAAAATGCACACAATGAATCTCAGGTCTTCTTTATAGCGTGCTCAAAAATCAAGCTTGACACAGAATGATTTCACTGTGAGTTTGTTCATGCTATTAGCAAAATGCAGTTTAATCCCACTTGCCTTTCACTATTATTCTAAAATATTTCAAGGAGACGCATTGAGGTTGCTCAGAAGAACAGAAACGAAACTGCAGGAAGCATAACTCCCAATCACAACTGGACACAACTTAGCAACTTGTTTATGCAGTTAGCATAAACTGGACTGCAGTATTTCAAGAAGGCAGCTCACTACCACTGCTAGCACTGCTGCATCACAGTGTCGGAGACCTGGGTTCAATTCCAGCCTTGGGTGACTATCTGTGTGGAGTTTGCACATTCTCCCCATGTCTGTGTGAGTTTCCTCTGTATACTCTGGTTTCCTCCCACAGTTGAAAAATTTGTGGGTTAGATGGATTGGCCATGCCAAATTGCCCCTCAGGGACATGGAAATCAGCAGGGTAAATGTGTGGGGTTATGGGGTTAGGGCCTGGGTGGGATTGTTGTCGGTGCAGGCTCAATGGGTCAAATGGCCTCTTTCTGCACTGTCGGAACTCTATGCTTCTATGATACTGCCTTCTCAAAGGCAACTAGGGATGGGCAATAAATGCTGTCCAGCCAGTGATGTCCATGTCACACTAATAGATAAAAGAAATGACATGATGAGTGCTGATACATGATATACAGATACATGCAAAGGAAAAAAGGGAGAAGGTGAGCTGAGAATGAATCCAAATGCCAATTTGCTATCAATGTGTAGAGATAATTTCCTACATAACAAAATGTGGTGAAGCAGCAAACAGACTCCTACGAGGAGAAATATCATAACTTTGCAAACTGAAAACAACTTTAAATATTTTAAATCAAATTACAATCTTTCATCACAGAGCTTACACTGCATATTATAGTCCTGTTTAAAATTAGCTAGTTTCTCTTCCCTCCACCAAAAGTATTAAAGCATACTGACAGTTCTCCAATAGACCACATAAATAGCTGTTCTTTGAAGAATACAAAATTATTGATCTCACACAATAGCCCCAAGTATAAGAAGCATTCTATTTACAATTTCCAATATGTAGCCTGTATTCGTGGACTATTATACACATTTTCATTCCACCCATGCAACATCTAAAAATTAGATTGGACTTTACTGCTATTTGTCCACGGATCTACATACTAGGTTTAAATTAGATCATTTTACACTGCTACATAGGAAAAATATCAATTGTAGTAAGTCGCCAGATAATGGTGACTTGCCTGATTTTGTTTCACTTTAGCATTGTTAATAGAGTAGTGACAGTTGATGGAATTCTCCAAATTTTGGGACTAAGTGCCCACACCAGCGGGAAAACTGGAGTGTCAGATGGCATTCACACACTTGATGGAAGCAATTATATCCATCCTGGGAAACTCACGGGCCAGCCTAGCTGTTCAGAGATTGGAGCGCGCTTTTAAGGGGTATCCTGAACTCTGCGCTCAGAGACAAGTCCCCTTCTCCAATGGTGCCTTGCCTCCCAACCAGGAGAGCACCACCAACCCCTCACTAAAGAAGGACATCCTTCCACCAACCCACAAATAATGGATCATCTCCTCACCACACCACACATGCATGAGGGTGACCTGACACCCTACCACTCAGCCCCCACCCATCTCCCTTTCCCCTATCTGCCTCACTCCTCACACTGATCCCCCATTCAACCTCCCTCCACACTCAGACCCTCACTCGGCCCCCCTTCCCCACTTAGACTCCCATTCATACCCCTCCCCATTTGGCCGCCCTTCAGGCCATACACAACGGCGGTGCCAAAGGTGCACAGCCCCCTCACACCACAGCACTGTCACCCTGGCTTGACACTTTGGACATAATGGCTGTTCAAAGAGGTAAGTTCAGTGGGCACTTGTGCCTCCCCCGCTGCCTATGAGTTGGATGGACTTGGCGGGGGCAAGATGTTGACCTCACCATTCTCCCCTGGGATGGGGCCTTGTGGCGGAACTGTCCCTTCTCGCCCTGGTAGACCTGAAGATCACCCCAGGCCTGGTGATTTCAGGCAGCTCTGTGATTAACATCTTCATTTCTGCCTGTCAACTGTGAAAAAATGGAGTGGCCTGGTCACTTTAGTCTACCTGCCCCTGAATTCTAGCAGGCTTTTAAATTACTGCAGTGCTCCATTCTGTAGCAGGGATTTCCCTTTCTCTCTGTCAGAAGCTACAATTGTGAGCAGACCCCTTTGAAGATCTCTGACAGAGAGGCGATGTCAATTTCACTTTGGGAGGGATGGGTTCCCCTCCACAGCTGTTCACTCAGTACCAATGTGTTCACTCACCTTTTATCTGAAGTTTCCAATCATCCCTAGAAAGCTAAAACCTTAGAAACCATCTCTATTCCATTGAAAACATTTGATCTCCATCAATTTTGTAGTACAGTGCTTTGATATAGACTTTCACTCACAGCTTAATGGATTTCTACTCAGGCTGCAGTCAACTTTGTTTACTGATCTTTCCCTTCATGCTTGAATGCATCTCAAGTACCCCCATTGTTCTTAACTTCAATGTTTACAAAGACCCTAAGCCTGTTCAACAGCTGTGGTTCCTTCAAAGGGAATAAGTGGTCTGCAAAAGAGGAAATGAAACGACCACTGGGAGACTTCTATAGTTGTACTTGATTCCATGCCCCACCCTTGCTCCTATCCCTGTCTTCGCTTCCATTCCTGCTCTCACCCTCAGCGCTGAAGTTGCTCTTTCCCTTGCTCACAGCCTGGCCCTGGGCTTTTCTGCTCATCTTGCTCCCAGTATTGGTCTTACCCTCACCTACTTCCTCCTGCTTTCAGCCCTGTGAAGAGCTTCTTCCACTGCCTCCATTCCTGTCACCTGTTCCTGCCTTTAAGGTTCCCAATGTCTGTTGCTATCACTGAGGACTTCTTCAGCTGCTCTTCTTTTCCTCACTTTCGTCCCCTACCTGAACTCGCACTAAGTTCCTGAAACTTCAGCTGCTACCTGCACTGAACAACTTCTTCCACCATATGAAGTACGGTCAATTCAGAAAAAGGCATCTGTAATTTCCTTTACATTTATTTGCATCTTCATTATATCTTATTTCATTTTTTAATCAATTTATTTTAGAGGTTATTTAATTAAGAATATAGATATTTAGGTATGTGCATTCAGTATTTCAGATGTGTTATTGCTTTTCTTTGCTGAGAAAAGGCCTAATGTGCCTAACTATACAGTACATCTTTTATATTCTGTGCTTTATTTTCTTCTGCAAGTTATTTCAGTTCAGAATGCATAGCTTTGCTTATATATATGTGGTACAATATTTTAACCTGTGCAAGAAATGTTTGAAGGATTCTGATATCAGGTTTAACATTAATTTCTATGGAAACCTATAATTCACTTCCAGTTTTTCACTTAGTGACAGGGTGGGATTTTCCGGCTGCGCCCACTCCAAAACCAGAAAATCCCACCTGAGGTCAACGGACTTTTGCATGATCCGCATTTGCCTGCTACGATTCCCTTGGCAGCTGGGACAGGAAAATTTAGTAAGCAGTTTTCAAGAGCACAACTTAAGTTTTAAGTGAGGACTTATTGGATTGACCAAAGAATCACAGTCAGAGGAGAAGTAAAGACAGCTTGACTTGTTATAACACAACTTTTGCTGTAAAGACCACAGAGTAATGTAACTTATTGGTGCAAAGTTGGATATTGCCCAGATCTTGCTGCATTTGGACGTGGACAGCTTCAGTAGCTGAGCAGCTGTGAATGTTGCTGAACATTATGCAAACATCAGCAAAATTGCTCACTTTTGACCTTATGATGGAGAAAAGATCATTGATGAAGCAGCTGAAAGTGGTTTGGGCCTCGGGCATTACCTGAGGAACTCCTGCAGTGATGTCCTGGGACTGAGATGATTGACTTCCAACCATCACAAACATCTTCCTTTGTGATACGTATGGCTTCAACCATGTGGAGAATTTTGTCCCTGATTCCCATTGAATCCAGTTTTATTAGGACTTCTTGATTCCATACTCAGTCAAATTCTGCCTTGATGTTAAGGGCAGTCACTGTCACCACTCAGTTCAGTTCCTTTGTCCATGTTTGAACTAAGTCTTTCATAAATGCCTATTACCATTCTCTGCAGCTGACAGCAGTTTAAGTTTAAATGGAAAAGACTGATGGTCAAACTGACTTTATTTGTTAGCGACCTATTAATAATTGTGTCATAATTGCAAATTTTTATTTATTGGTTTGTGATAACAATCCAACAGAAACACGTTTAAATATGCCTACAATCAGGATATTTTCATTTACCTCGAGAATTATTCTATGTTAAGTTTAGCTGCGGTAACAGTGATGATTTGTATCTGTATTTATTATTGTTGTAGATGTGACAATGTGCACAAGAATAATGTTTCTTGAAATATTAATGTTATCAAGTTTCCTGAAAAAAGAATCCTTTTGTTTCAGACTGCAAACTCAAACAACTATTGTAGTTAATGGTACTTTCCTCACAGTTACACACAGTATGATCGTACATGAAGAGTGAGCTTGCCTTGTTTCAGAGTAAAATATCAGCGTTGATGTATAGTTACTTGGAATTAAACTTTCTAAAGAATGTTCCTGATGGTAGGGGAGTCCAGAACTAGGTGTCATCGTTTGAGGATAATGGGTAAACCTTTTAGGATTGAGGTGAGGAGAACTTTCTTCACCCAGAGAGTGGTGAATCTCTGAATTTCACTAAAAGTAGTTGAGGCCAAAACATTGTGTGATTTCAAGAAGGACTTAGATATATGTCAAGCTAAAGGGATCAAGAGATATGGGGGAAGGCGTGGTCAGGGCATTGATGATCAGCCATGATCATAATGAATGGTGGAACAGGCTCAAAAGGCAGAATGGCCCAGTCCTGCTTGGAGTTTCTATGTATGTTTCTATGTATGTAAAAGCTTGTCTTGCTTGCAAAAGGACAAGTGTGAATTGTGAACATGTTTCAGTGCCTTTAAGTAAAGTGAAAGCTATTTAAAACAATCACAGCTTAAAGAGTTTTTATTAAACTATGCTGCACAATAACCATTTCCTATAATTAGTAAATAAAAGGTCTCAGATGCAAATTCTGCAACTGTGATGTGGTTCAAGAGAAGATGTCCTGATTTTGGCTTGGGTTTCTGTAGAGGTTAGCAGGAAAGCATCAAAATATATTTAAAAGTAAAGTTGATTAGATAATACCTCACTCACCCACCCATACCAAAAACAACCCCCATCCAACCGCCTCACAACAACATGAGCATAAAAGGTACAATATCCAATTTTCCACACTAGATCATCTTCTTTAATCTCTCCCTCTGGATGTCTTATGCTTGTGATTTTTTTGTGATCATTCAATCTTTTCCAAATTCTTGTGTATTTTGGTATCTGCACGGTTGAGCTCAATGTTTGAGTCTGGCATCTCAAAGGAATAGCACCCCCTTTTGGTCATTTGGGAATGGATGGATGCATATAATCAAACCAACATAAACCAGTTCAGTTGGGTTTTTGAACCTCATATCTATGCACCTGTGCTTTTGTTCTGCAAAGGTATCACAATCTGCTGATGAAGATAGGATTATGTATTTCCCCAGTCAAACAAATTTGTGTTGGAAAGTTTCCAGCAAAGCAGCAGAGGAGTTCTGAGCTTTTATTTTTGCTGACAAATAGGCTCAAAGAGATAAAGAAAAGATACATGACTGGACTGATCTTCAAAGATGGCTGCATCAACAGATATTATTGGGGATCCGGGAGAGTACAGTTGTGACTGAGAACCCTTCGAATGTGGAGTGGTGCGAGATTTATTTCTCTGCCAGTAACATCCTCAAAGACTATGATTATCCAGCTGTTAATCAGACAGTGGAGAAATGGAAAAGGGTGATCGTTTAATAGAAACAAGCTGAAAACAGCACAAGATGTTCTAGAATTTGCTTGCCTCTGCTAATTCAAAAGTTATTCCACTCTCCGACATTTTATGCAAGCTTCAGCAGCATTACAATCCCACGCCACTGGAATTGCTGAGTTTAGAACAATGAATTAGTCGCCCCGTGAGGATATTGCAGAGTTTATCACGTCTTTGAAAAAGCTGTCAGTTAAATACAATTTGGGAGAATTTCAAGATAGGGGATTATGAGACAGATTTGTGTGCAGTTTAAAAAGTGAACATACTCTCAGTAAATTGCTGACATTGCTCAAGTGAATTTTCGACCTAGCTTGCCAAATAGCATTGCCGACGGATATGGCAAAATATGACTTGAGAGAAATTACAGTTAAAAACTGCCAGTCATCTGCTAAGGTGAATAAGCTGCAGCCAACTAAACAGAAGGCCCTAACAACCTCAATTAGTTCTAGCAGAGGTACGACAAAATGCTGTTACTGATGCTTAGGCCACCATTTGGCACAGAATTGTCCATTTGTGAACACGGAGTGCTGCAGCTGTAAGACGAAGGGCCACCTTGCCAAGGCATGTGAAAAGAATGTAATTGTAGAAAATGCTGGTGGGGAAAGATGGTCATATTCCATTTGGTTGTCAAACGGCAGCAAGTTGATTAAGGGTTTTTTGAGAACTGAACAATCTAAAGCACAGAGATGGCCTAGGGAAATTTGCAGGGTTCATAATCTAAGTAATGTTGCATGGAGCTCCAGTAAACATGGAGGTCAACACAATACCGTGAAAAGTTAACTGGATAAATCATGCATATAATTACGCAGTAATAGAGGAGAAAAAAAAAATCTATAAAGGGAAGTGAATCAGTTCTGGTCACATGCAAGGAGCAATGTGCAAACTTGCCCATCATTGTGGTGAATGGTTTAAAACCAGCCTTGTTTGGAAGGAACTGGTTAATGGCAGTTAATTGTAACTGGAACAAATCTTCTTGTGCGGAAGTGAAATTCGTATCATGAGTGTGATTCTCTGGTTGCGCTCGTCCCAAAACCAGCAAACCATGCCCGAGATCAGTGGACCTTCCCGAGATCAATAGACCTTTCCATGGTCCGCCATTGCCTGCTATGATTCCATGGCAGATGGGACAGGAGAACTCCCTCCCATGTATTTAGTGAAATTAACAAATCAACATAAAGATAGAAGGAAAGCGAGGCCAGTTTATTGCAGGTCTCATTTAGTAGCCAGTTCTCTCAGGAAGTAAATCAAGTAAATCAGGTACTAGCATGTAATCCACCCATTGTGAATTACAAAATATCAAACATTTAATGGCAACAACTTTGGCAAAAGAGCTGCTATTTCCTTTCAGAAATGCAGAACCCTAAAACGGGGCTATGCTTACTTTTTCTTAGATTTCATTGATCCTTCCAGCCCTCCAAATAACACTTGTTGTAAGATTAGCATGATCCAGCCCTGAAATATTTTATGGGACATAGTGATCATCATTTATCAATCACATTAGCTTCGCTGTTGTATTTCTGCTTCATCCCAAAGAAGAATGCAGGAGTTAACAAGTAAAAAAGTTTATTTATTAACCACGAATAGGCTTACATTAACACTGCAATGAAGTTACCATGAAAATCCCCTAATTGCCACACCCTGGCGCCTGTTCGGGCACACTGAGGGAAAATTTAGCATGGCCAATGCACATAACCAGCACATCTTTCGGAGTCTGGAAGGAAACTGGAGCACCCGGAGGAAACCCATGCAGACATGGGGATAATGAGCAGACTCTGCACAGACAGTGGCCCACGCCGGGTCCCTGATGCACCGTGGCAGCAGTGCCACTGTGCTGCCCCTATGCCTTGGCCATCAGAAGCGTCAAATTAGATGAATGTTCTGATGTGGCACACAGCCATTTCATTTGATATGTTACAGCTATTCAGTGATGTACTAGATTTTTACCTCATAGATTTCGACCATATCTAAAGATTTAAAAGTTATGTAATAGACATAAATTGTGCAAAAGAAGAAATTGTATTAAATCAGGAAAGGTTAATTATAAACATCTATTAGTTACAACAGTGAGATGGTGAGTTCTTTAGGGTGGCATGATGGCACAGTGGTTAGTATTGCTGCCTCACAGCGCCAGGTACCCAGGTTCAATTCCGGCTTCAGTCACTGTCCATATGGAGTTTCACATTCTGTCTGTGTGGATTTTTTGTGATTTCCTCCCACAATCCAAAGATGTGCGAGTTATGTTGCTTGGTCATGCCAAATTGACCTGTGTCAGAGTGATTAGCAGGGTAAATAAATACGTGGGGTTGTGGGAATAGGGCCTGGGTGGGATTGTGGCTAACCCCGAAAGCTTGTGAGTATATTATCAAATAAATAGGTTGGACTAAAACCTGGTGTTGTCAGACTTTTCACTGTGTTTACGCCAGTCCAACGCCGGCATACCCACATCGGGATTGTGGTTGGCACAGTCTCAATGGGCCAAATGGCCTCCTTCTGTACTGTAGTGATTCTATGATTCTATAAAGTGATACCACTGGCTGTGATCCTGGCTCGCCCATGCATTGGGAGCTTCCTTTTCTTCTAAATTAAAAACTTTTAACTTGCCACAGTCTGTGCTCGCAAAATAAATAACTAGAAGTTGAATGCGCTTCTAACTATAATGAACAATGTAAGCGAGTTACTTTGGAAAACATATGCCTATCATTTTTTAAATTTTCCAAAGGATTTTTATATCACTATGGACACCTTAAATTTAAGTTTGTTTAAATTGGATGATACAATGTTGCCGAGATGTTTGAATGAACAATAAGTTCTCATTTGACATATTTTTCTGCATATCTGGACAAGAAAGTAATTCTGAGATTTTAATCTTACCGAGCTGATGCATGTCCACTTGGGAATATATGTTTCCTTCTGTTAACAATCGCTTCAGAAGTCATTGGGAACAGTTCTTTTTCCCTGCAAGGACTCCAGCGATAAATGCAAGTTATATGACCTCAATACATATTTTATTATGCTGAAGAGTCGACCATAAAGCTACACTATACTGTAATGTAACTCAGAGAACCTGCAAAATTGGATTAAATAAGCCTAGAAATGTGAAAAACATTATCGGTGTATACATCTATGTGATAGGGGATTTGTGGTACAGTGATGGCTTGATGGCCATGGAAGGATGTTCATAACATGGCCAAACAGGTTGATTGTCAGCTTGTAAAACCTCCCATTATACCTGATAACAGCTGATAAGAACAGGAGAGTTTCCTGGTCAGCTGTACTCCAGAAAGTAATGGCAAACCCCTGTAGTACTTTGCCAAGCATAATCATGGACCAATCCAATTGATCCATTGTGACTAAAGCATTCTTCGAGCATGGTGCCTGAAGGAGCAGTCGGGTATATATGTAAAGAGATGAGAGGGAAAGGAGCTTTAATATCGACCATTTGTTTCTCCCTTCCCAGTTCACTGGAGCGAAGTGCTAAAATGCAGGGGGATTGTGCTCCCATATCTTACCCAAGAGGCCATTCATGTGTTGTCACTCACAGTGATTTCATGTGGGCTAATAGACACCAATGGGATTATAACCAAAGTCAATCCCTTGCTGCACCCATTTTCCCACAGGGTATAATGAATAGCAATTAGTGGGAACCCTGTCTGCTTTTGCCCTCTCTATCCCAAGCATAATTTGATTTTCATTAACTAAATGTTTGAAAAAAAGCTATTAAGATTCCAATTTAGACCATCATATTCAGACAATTAAAGGGACCTATCAAACTGCATCCAACTTTGCTTGATGTTTGAGAAGTATAAGTGGTTAAAGCAAAGCAGTAATTTCTTTCCATTGCCTTCTATTAAATAAGCATCGTAATACTGATATAGAATATTACAGAACTTTTTGTGTTTAAATGACTGGTGTTTAATTGTTCTTCAACTTAGGAGCCAATTGCTTGATTGAATAAATGTTGCGGTCTGATGTTTGCAGAGGATTACTTCACCAATTTGTGAAGATGCCAAATCAATGATTTTCCTCAAAGATGAGTTCCAGATCCAATCTTTTGAAATTCATATGAATAACCTTCCTGACACCCATGATACTGGCAATGTCTTTACTCCCGACAATGCAGTCGAACTTTTCCACCTAGGAACTCACACCCAATGATATGGCAAGACACCAACTAAAATGACATTGTCAACCAGTAACAGCAAAACTGCATCCTCCATCTTTTACTTGTCCAATGCAAGTGCATCTCATGAACTCAATTTCTTACTTTGCAAGAACCTTTGTTTTCACTTTATTTCTTCTGATTAACCTTATTCTCCATTTTCCCCCCTCTTTCCCCAAAGAGTTTCCTCTCCTCTGGAGTATAGTTCCAAAATTACTGGTTCCAACACCCACACATGCACAGCTGCAGGAAAAGTCAGCAGGCAGCATTTGATAGCAGAGAACTGAAGGAGGATTTAAGTACAAGGACAAAGTTCAATTATCAAAGATTTGCATTCTTGATTTAATTGTTTTCCCTCATTTCTGTGTTTTGTCTCTTTGACAGGTTTGGCATAAATCTTTGCCACTAACAATGTTGCTCTGTTTAAAATAATAAGACCGTAAGACCATAAGACATAGGAGCAGAATTAGGCCACTCGGCCCATCGAGTATGCTCCACCATTCAATCATAGCTGATACTTTTCTCATCCCTTTTCTCCTGCTTTTTCCCCATATTCAAGAACCTATCTATCACTGTCTTAAAGACACTGAATGACCTGGCTTCCACAGCCTTCTGCGGCAAAGAGTTCCACAGATTCACCACTCTCTGGCTGAAGAAATTCCTCCTCATCTCTGTTTTAAAGAATCACCCCTTTAGTCTGAGGTTGTGCCCTCGGGTTCTAGCTTTTCCTGCTAGTGGAAACATCCTTTCCACGTCCACTCTATCCAGGCTCACAGTATCCTGTAAGTTTCAATAAGATTCCCTTCATCCTTCTAAACTCCAACAAGTACAAACCCAGAGTTCTCAACCGTTCCTCATACAACAAGCTCTTCACTCCAGGGATCATTCTTGTGAACCTCCTCTGGACTCTTTCCAAGGTCAGCACATCCTTCCTTACATATGGAGCCCACAATACTCCAAATGGGGTCTAATCAGAGTCTTATACAGCCCCAGAAGTACATCCCTGCTCTTGTATTCTAGCCCTCTTGACATGAATGCTAACATTACATTTACCTTCCCAACTGCCAACTGAATCTGCATGTTAACCTTAAGAGAATCTTGAACAATAACTCCCAAGCCCCTTTGTGCTTCTGATTTCGTAAGCATTTCCCCCTTAGAAAATAGCCTACGTCTCCATTCCTCCTTCCAAAGTGCATAGACTCACACTTTACCACATAGTATTCCATCTGCCACTTCTTTGCCCACTCTCCCAGCTTGTCCAAATCCTTCTGCAGTCCTCCTTTTTCCTCAATACTACTTGTCCCTGTACATGTCTTTGTATCATCTGCAAAGTTAGCAACAGCGCCTTCAGTTCCTTCTTCCAAATCATTAATGTATATTGTGAAAATTTGTGGTCCCAGCACTGACCCCTAGTCACTGGCTGCCATCCTGAAAAAGACCCCTTTATCTCCACTCTCTGCCTTCTGCCAGTCAGCCAATCCTCTATCCATGCCAGGATCTTACCTTTAAAACCATGGGCTCTTAACTTATTTAACAGTGTCCCATGTGACACCTTGTTAAAGGCCTTCTGGAAATCTAACTAAATCACGTCCACTTGTTCCCCTTTATCTAACTACCTTGTATCTCCTCAAATAACTCTCACAGATTTGTTAAATATGTTAAAGCAGACGTACATCAGCACAATATTACTGCACAAATGAGAAATTTTATTTCAAAATACTAACTACAGAAGAACATTTAAAATTCCTGTACATTGTTGTATTCCCAATTTACAAGTTTCAGAAACACCAGATGATTCAGGATATAAAAAGGAACATTTGGAAGGCTTCCAGACACTAAGGATATCTCATCAATTTAAGAGCTCTCCCACACTCCAAATTAAATCTTGTTACATAAGTTTGACTTCCAGGGAAAAATCTCCCCATATCACAAAGCTGACTGCTGACTGTAATATTTTAATCATTATAGAATACCTACACTACAGTAGGAGGCCATTTGACCTATTAAATCTGTACTGAATCTCCATTTTACCTATGGCCAATGCACCCTCTGCTCTATCCCATCAAGCTGCACATTTACCTTGGCTAATCCACCTAAGCTGCACACCTTTGGACTCTGGGAGAAAACCCGGAGCACTCAAAGGAAACCCATGCAGACATGGGGAGAACATGCAAACTCCACATGGTCACCTATGACTGTAATGAAATCTAGATCCCTGGCACTGCAAGACAGAAGCGTTAACCGCTGTGCCACCATGCTGTTGGAGTAGCCAGTAGTAGCTGACTTTCTTGGATGGACGAATAATTGCAACATCGATTTTCAAACAAATTTACTGGAGAAGTTATTAAAATACTACCCACCTCCACTGCTTTTCCTCAATTTTCTAGCTTAAATGAAACCTGTGATGTTATTTTGTTTTCCCTAATTTTGTAGACAGAAGATATCCAGAGCCCTACTTGTATTTACATTTGAGCCAATTATTCATTGCTGTTATCATCCTCTTCCATTGGGAGAAATGGGCTGTCCATACTGCGACCCTAGTCCAACAATATTCACGAGGAATTCTGTGCAGGTGAATTCACTGAGCGCTAGATAGGTACATCGACTGAACAATTGGTTCAATAAATACCTATATATTTTATATACCATTTGAGACAGTACCACACCAAGTTTGCTATTGTTTTGTGGGGTTAGTTTGCTATTGTTTTGTGGGGTTTATTTACAAATCGAAGTGCTGAAAGCACTTTGCACTAGCACCAAATCTCTGATAAGTATGAAGATGCAAATCAACTCCAAAGTCAATCAAGGCAAGATTCAGTCTGTTGGGAAGCATCAATCATTGTTATGAGAAACAACGCTCTGAAAGCTCGTGATACCAAATAAACCTGTTGGACTTTAACCTGACCTGGTGAAACTTCTTACAAATGTTATCTTGACCCTTGTAAATTCATTAAAAAGGAAGTTCTCAGGTAGTGCAAGGCAACATCACCATCTGGTGGCTGAACAGTGTTATTAACGTTTCTAGCATTTAATCATTGGGTATTATATTCACTATTTATTTTATTATACTCACAAAGCAAACTGAGAACACAGCAGAAGCAATAACATCAAAATAATATCACTCCAGTTTAATTGGTTTCTGGCAGTCATTCAACAAGACTTTCAGTTGTGTGTAGAATAGACTTTCAACAAGTTGTGATAATTAGACCACACTGTGGGGGTCCTGTTCAAACATTAACCCTTGCTATGCCAGATACCATTATACTACAAGTACGACCTGCCCTTGCGTGATTATTTTGTTATGTTCCTCTTCTTCCAGTCTTCCTGAGGAAATTTTAAGACCTATGGAAGGAATAGATGGGGTGTTGGGGGTAGGGGGTGGGTGTAAAAAGATTTGTTAGTCTGGGAGTGCAACTCCTTTCTATCATACCCACATTCAGGTTTAACAGAGCTCCATTTGAACATAGCCAGATAAAGCTATGCTGATGTCTCGGATTAATAACTGGTAGTTGCTGGTTATTTACTGAATCAGTTAATGTCCTTCAGAGATGTTACTGACATTTTTAACGAGCTTTTAACTCAGTTCACAACTTTATGTAAGTAAGAAGCATTTTCCCAGATAAAAGCAGAAAATGCAGGAAATACTTAGCGGGTCCTGCAATCTCCCTTGATAGAGGAACAGAATAAATGTTGCAAGTTGAATATATTCTGAAGAGTCATATTTGACTCAAAATATCAAGATCTATAACTTCCTGGCTCCCCAGCATCAAATTTGAGGGTTATTCTAGACATATGCAGGGGAATCCCTCTAGGCGGTTAATATAAAAACATAAGAACATAAGATCTAGGGGCAGGAGTAGGCCATCTGGCCCCTTGAGCCTGTTCCGCCATTCAGTAAGATCATGCCTGGTCTTTTTGAGGACTCAGCTCCACTTACCTGCCTGCTCACCATACCCTTAATTCCTTTACTGTTCAAAAATGTTTCTATCCTTGCCTTAAAAATATTCAAAGAGGTAGCCTCAATTGCTTGGCAGAGAATTCCACAGATTCATAATCCTTTGTGTGAAGAAGTTCCTCTTCAACTCAGTCCTATATCTGGTCCCCTTTATTTGGAGGCCATGCCCCCCCAGTTCTAGTTTCACCTGCCAGTGGAAACAACTTCCTTACTTCTATCTTGTCTATTCCCTTCATAATCTTATATGTTTCTATAAGATCTCCCCTCATTCTTCTGAATTCCAGTGAGTATAGCCCCAGTCTACTCAGTCCCTCCTCATAAGCCAACCCTCTCAACTCCAGGATCAACCTAGTGAATCTCCTCTGCACTCCTTTCAGTGCCAGTATATCCTTTCTCAAGTAAGGAGACCAAAACTGTACACAGTACTCCAGGTGTGGCCTCACCAACACCTCATACAGCTGCAACATAACTCATTGTTTTTAACCTCCATCCCTCTAGCAATGAAGGACAAAATTCCATTTGCCTTCTTAATTACCTGCTACACCTGCAAACCAACCCCTTGTGATTCTTACACAAGGACACCCCCTCTGCACAGCAGCATGCTGCAAATTTTTACCATTTAAATGATAGTCCGTTTTGCTGTTATTCCTACCAAAAATGGATGACCTCACATTTATCAACATTGTACTCCATCTGCCAGACCCTGCCCACTCACTTAGACTATCTATATCCCTTTGCAGACATTCAACATCCTCTGCACAGTTTGCTCTGTCATTCATCTTAGTGTTACCTGTGAATTTTGACACACTAGGTCCCCACTCCAAATTATCAATGTAAATTGTAAACAAATGTGGTCCCAACACTGATCCCTGAGGCACACCACTAGTCAATGATCACCAACCAGAAAAACACCCATTTACCCCCATTCTTTGCTTACTGTTAGTTAACCAATCCTCTATCCATGGTTTTGAGGTAATGGCTTACATGGCACTTGACCAGAACTTCTCCTGCACAATTATGTTCGGTCAAGAACCATCTGACAAAGTCCTTTAAATCACTAACTTTGGGTTCTTTTGCCAATATTACACCAATAGTTACCCTGAAAAAGTTAGAAGAAATAAAAATATTTCAAACTTCAGTGTAACTATTTTAAACACCCAGACCGAGCTCCTTACTGGACACACAGCCATTCTTTGGACCCCCCTTCCCCCAACTAATTACTCCCCCGGATATTCTCAATACTCCCTCACCCCACATCATGGGATTCCCCCAATCCCTGAGCATCAGCTGTACAGGACTCCCCTGCCTACAACCTGTTGGTCTGACTCTAAGAGACTGCCCATCCACTCCCCACGACCTGACCAGACCTAAACATTCCTGTTTCCCCCCCAACAAAACCCAACCAAAGCCCTTACTTCCCTGTCCACCCCCCCTCCCCCTACTCCCTGAACCCCCCGCCACACATCAGGAACTGAAGGATGTGAAACAGAAGCAATTTTGGGCAGCAGTTCAGGTGGTATTTAAACCTGTCATTTTCCCATCTGAATCAAACCTCATTTATTGCAGCTAATGTCTCAGTTCCTTCTGGCAAATATTTGGGGTAGGATACTTGTTTGGATATGTCTTTTGTCAAGCTTGGAGAATATCAATTTAACAAGATCAGAATGAGAGGCACCATTCTAGAAAGCATTCTTTCTGGTTGTATCACAACTTGGTATGCCTCCTGCTTTGTCCAAGAATGCAAGCAACTCCAAAGAGTTGTGAACAAAGCCCAGTCCATCACTCAAATCAGCCTCCTATCGATTGACTTTGTCTATATTTCCTTGCCTTGGAAAAGCAGCCAGCATATTCATGGACCTCACACATCCTGGACACACTCTCTTTCACCTTTCTCCATTGGGAAAAAGATACAAAAGTCTGAGCTCGCATACCAACTAACTCAAGAACAACTTCTTCCTTGCTGCCATCAGACTTTTGAGTGGACCTACCTCACATTAAGTTGATCTTTCTCTGCATCCTAGCTATGACTGTAACACTACACTCTGCACTCTCTCCTATCCTTGTCTATGAATGGTATGCTTTGTCTGTATAGTGTGTAAGAAATAATAGTTTTCACTGTTTACGAATACATGAAACAATAATAAATCAAATCAAATGAAATCAAAGCATGGACATGTTTCACAGCACATCAGAATGAGAAGACAAAATAACCATCCAGGCTAGCAATTAGGCAGGAGAGAGATATTTGACAGACCAACAATTGTGGAAATTTCCCCTGCGACGACAACAACAGAATTAACAGATTTGCCTTGTCTCTCGATGGCCACTCAAAGCTACAAATAGCCACTGGGCGCACACATGTAGCAATCTGAGCACTAGCACAGAAACAAGTACTTTTTATAAACCAATGATATTTGCCTATCAGTGCACAGATGGTGTGTAACCACAAGAAAAGGTTTAAGCAGGTCTGCTCTGGAATCCCTGCAAGCTGTCAGGGTAACTCCACGCTGCAAAACTCCAACACTTCACGCATTTTAGTTTTAGTTGAAGGCAACAGATAATCCCTTCAAACATGGCTTACAACACCTGGGAGGCACCATTCCAGTGAGACACAGAGCTACATGAGAATCAGGTGGGTTGGCGAGAAAGCTATTGAAATGTTTACCATGTGTTTCAGTTGCTTGGATTGCTCTGGAGTTGTCCTTCAGCAGTCACCCATAAGAGCATCCAGGGTGTAATACTGTGCTGTGATCTCCATGAGTGTTACAGTGAATGAGATGAAGAGGCTGATTTGTAAGTCTGAAGCTCCTGGAAGTGACCACTCTCTCCAGGATAGAAATTCTCCCAAAGCCCTGCCCACCTGTGCACTAGTGATTGGGTTAACTCCTCTATCCTGTCAGCTATTGTGGAGAGTGTGTTGCACACTGATCCACACCTGGCTAAGCGGCTGATGTGTCTCTATCATTCTTCTTCTTAATGGTTGTCCCCAGGGTTTAGCATCTGTGTCCGACTGAGCAGAGCTTGGAGAGCACTGCGTACTCCAGCCACAGCTTCTCCAAAACTGCCCTAGTTAGCAAAATCTGTTCCCGTTCTCTTGTGAGGTGTGGATCACCATTTCAAAATCCAAATAACTCTAAGTCAACCCATGAAAGTGTGAGAGCCCAAACAACTGCATGCTATACATCCTATGACACTAACCCCCAAAATGGGCTCAAGGTGCACTCTCAAGGGATAAAAAAAAGTGCTACAGTTAGCTGGAATTAGAAGTGCTTTTACTCAGGAACTCAATAGAGCAAAAGGAAGCCATTCGGCCCATCGAGTCTGCACCAACAACAATCCCACCCAGACCCTATCCCTGAAGCTCCACATATTTATCCTGTTAATCTCTCTAAACCATGCATTCCAGAAGGTAGGTACATTGGCCCGAACAGGTGCCAGACCTTGGCGACTAGGGGAATTTCACAGTAATTTCATTGCAGTGTTAATGTAAGCCTTACTTGTGGCTAATAAATTAACTTTACTTTAGAACACTAAGGGGCAATTTAGCATGGCCAATGAAACTAACCTAGACATCTTTGGACTGTGGGAGGAAACCGGAGCACTGGGAGGAAACCCATGCAGACACAGGGAGAATGTACAGACCCCATACAGACAGTGACCCAAGCCAGGAATTGAACGCAGGTCCCTGGAACTGTGAGGCAGCAGTGTTAACCACTCTGGCACTTTTAATTCTTCTAACTTCTTTCAGATGATTATTCTGGTAAGACAGCTGAAACAATCCAAAGTTTGCAATATGTATTATATTTCAGACTGTTTCCATTCAGGGGAATTGCCCAATGGAAGTTTGAACTTCCTGGGACATTGTCATGCATCCTTATCTGGGGAACTCCAGCAGGAGCTTAGTTCTGACACTCCAAGGCCCAGAGTTTACAGGCCAATGCTTGATTTGAATTGCTCCAGAATGTCCTGGAGGTTATTTGTTTGGGCCAGGTGTAATACAAATAGATTTTAAAGTGTTTCTGGTTTTTCATAGCACCTGTATTGAAATAAAGTCTACTTTATGAAAATGGTAATGATGGGGGAAGGTCATCAGTTCAAAATTGTCACATTCAGGAGGTTAGAAGAAATGTGATTATTGGGTCAGGAATAAAGAAATATTCGATAAATATTTGAAGCAGAGGAAAATACTGTACTATGGACAGAGAGTGGAAAAATGGGGATTAGTCTGGGTTGCTCTAGCGGAGAGTTGGCATAGGCTCTACGGGCTGATCAAAGAATCACCTGAGGATCTGCTGACAAGAGTAAAGGTACAAACAGAAAATACATGTCAAACGGCATCTGTGAGAGAGAATGGTAGAGTCAATGTTTCAGGCTCATGATTCTCTGTTAGAGCCTAGCATATACAATGTTTTGCTCTCTGGACAAGGATTGATTCTTGAGGACTCCAAAAAGATAGTGTGTGGAAGAGAAATTGGTTGGGTTTAGCCATCTAGGAGTGGAACAATGTATGGGGAAAGGATGTTGAAGGAAGTTGGCATGATCAACTGTGACAAAGTGCATTGGAAAGGTTGAGGAGAACAAGAAAGATTTAAGCACCATAGTCACAGAAGATGCTGTGACTTTAGGTAGGACAATCACAAAGCTATAGTGAAATAATTAATGTATGGAGTTTGTAGAGAAATTAGCATCAAGTTGGGAGGCAGCAACATATAGTGCATTTTGCAGCCATTCATCTGGAGACGCAACTGCTCGACTTGAGCTTCCTGCCTTGTTAGCGATATTCTGGTCTGCAAATCTTATAGAATGTGAGCGTGATGAGAAAGCAAGGGAGGTAAGAGAGCAAGGGAGAAAGGAAATAGAGAGCTCAGTGCCGAGCCAGCTGAAGGTACACCCACTATTTGGGTGGAGCGTTGACATAGAGAATCCTGAAGAGGCCAAGCTTAGAGGGGAGCCTGGTTCTACTCTTACTTATCTAATCATAGCCAGAGTTTCAGTTGCAATAGCTTCTCTTCTTAATCCTGCACAGCTACCTTTGGTCCATTTCAGCAATTTATCTGTCTTTTCAGAGGTGACCTCACAGCCACAAGAATGATGACACGGCAAGGATAGCAACACAGAAGTACTAAATACACTCAACACAGCACTTAATCAGTAACTCACAGACAATGATGAACCAACCACTAAACCCTCATGAAACAGACTGAAGATTTAAATGGAAAGCTAGAGTGCTGGTCTGCTCAGTGAGGATTTGAATGTCAGCCTTCTGACACAAGATACACATTTAACCCATGCATACCAGATTCTGCATCATGGTGTGAAGCTAAATCGTAGTTACTGAACAAAGTAAACCTGTTCATAACCATTGCTCTGTATGCTCATTTATGAAGGGATTGAAGTAGTAGCAGCACATTTGGAAAATAATAATCTGATCAAACAAAGTCAGCATGGCTTTATGAAAAGGAAATAGCGTCTGACTAATTTATTAAAGATTTTCAAGGTCATCTCAATCAGAGTCGATAGAGGGGGACCAGAGTCGATAGAGGGGAACCAGTAAACCAGTATTTACTTCTAGAAGGCATTCAACAAGTTGCTACTCAAAAGGTTAAGTAATAAGATAAGAGCCCATGGTATTGGAGGTAGTACATTGACATTAATAGAGAATTGGGTAATGGGCAGGAAACAGCGAATGGGGATCAGGGGTTCTTTTTCAGTTTGATGACTTGTAACCAGTGAGGTTCCACAGGGAGCAGTGCTGGGACTGCAAATGTTTACAATATGTATATGACCTGGAGGAAGGATGCAAATGTACTGCAGCCAAATTTGGCAGATGACACAAAGACAGATGTAATGGCAAGTTGTGAGAGGTTTGCAAACAGTTTACAAAGAGATACTGAAAGGTTAAGTAAGTGGGTAAAGAGTTGGCAAATGGAGTATAATGTGAGAAAATGCGAAGTTGTTCATTTTGGAAGGGAGAACAAAAGAAGAGTATTATTTAAATGGAGAAAAACTGCAGAAAGCTGCAACACAAAGGGACTTAGGATCCTGTGCATGAAACACAGAAAGCTAGCATACAGGTGCAGCAGGTAATCAGAAAGGCCAATGGGATGTTGGCCCTAATTTCAAGGGGTTGGAGATAAAAGTAAGAAAGTCTTGCTGCAACTATACAAGGTACTGGTAGACCACAATGGAATACTGTGAGCAGCTTTGGTCCCCTTCTTTAAGGAAAGATATTGGGTGGATTTTATGGGTTCATCCCGCTCATCAATGGATAGACCATGCCGGGAAAATCATGTGATGGGCGAGAAATCAGGAAAGGCCCGATTTCTCAGCTCTCACGATCTTACCAAAACCGGATTTCTGATGAGGTCAGCCTTTCGCCCATTTCCACCAAGATGCTGAAAAAATTATTTAAGTTTAAGTTAAGCATGATTACCATGTGATTAATGAGCCCAGCACTCAATTATTCGAGTTCACTTGACTTTATGGCTTCACTGGAAAGATTCTCTCTGGTGAGGAAAACATCTTCTGTTCCCCATGAACAGAGAACAGTCATGTTGGCCTCACTGGTAGAATCAAAGGTCATCATGGTCCCCTGGGGAGGTCGAGGGCAAAGAGGGATGCCCCTTGGACAGTCAGCCTGGAAGCTTGACACTGCCAGCCTGGCACCTTGGTAGTGCCCACCGGGTAGTGTCAGGGATGGGGCATATTGGGCCGGTACTATAGAGGTGGGGCCTATGGAGTGGGACCTGAAGAGGTGGGGCTTATCCGAGTGGGTTCTAGAGGAGGTGTGGTCTGCTGAGGTGACCTGATCTGGGAAGGAGGGCATCTGCTGCTGCTCTGCCTGCAATCAAAGACTCACTGCCTCCCTGTCATTGATCAGTGGGGTGAGGGAGGGGAGGTGGCCTGCTATCACTCTGTTGAAAATCTGTGGGGTGAGGGAGGTAGGGGCCCACTGCCACACTGCATCAGATTGGTGGGAAGGAGGGAATGCAATCGATCTGGGTGCTGGGGGGGTGGTGTGGCAGGGGCTACATTTCTGGGCAGTGTGGGGTTCGCAACCAGCTGTGGGCCCCCGCAATTGCAGGAGGGGCGGTTGGTTGAGCCTGCAACATCAGAAACTTGAAAGCTCTCTCTCTCTCTCTGTCAGCCCTCCACTTTTGCTATTGTGCATGTGCAGATACAGAGGTCTGCACATTTGCTATATCTCCCTCTGCTGCTGGTTGGCAAATTAAGCACCACCCACCCTCTGTATTAACTAGAAATGGTCTAGTCAATCCAAAAAATGGATCGTCAACTCTCCCATTTTCACACTAGCTCATAAAATTCCATTATTTCATTTATTGCAGTTTACAGAAGGTCCACAAGGATGATCCCCAGTAGGGAGGGATTGTCTTACGAGGAAGGATGATCCCTAGTATGGAGGGATTGCTTTATGAGAGAAGTTCAGACTCTACTCATTGGAATTTAGAAGAATGAGCATTGATCTCATTGAAAACATAAAGAACTCTTAAGAACTCTTAAGAGGCTGCGATTTGAGAGTGGAGAGCTGTGGGTGAGTAAAAGTGACTTTTTCTTTTAGAAACTAACTTTATTTTTTAGTGGGTTTTTTTTGATTGTTTTTTTTTAAGTTTGACCCCGGTTTGACCCCGGAAGTAGTTGCGAGGGCACTCGGGTCGCGTTTTTTTTTCACCTTTAAAAGTTTACTCACCTCGGGGGTCCAGCCTCATTGTTCCGTGGGAGCATTGAAGAGAGGCTGCGATTTGAGAGTGGAGAGCTGTGGGTGAGTAAAAGTGACTTTTTCTTTTAGAAACTAACTTTATTTTTTAGTGGGTTTTTTTTGATTGTTTTTTTTTAAGTTTGACCCCGGTTTGACCCCGGAAGTAGTTGCGAGGGCACTCGGGTCGCGTTTTTTTTTCACCTTTAAAAGTTTACTCACCTCGGGGGTCCAGCCTCATTGTTCCGTGGGAGCATTGAAGAGAGGCTGCGATTTGAGAGTGGAGAGCTGTGGGTGAGTAAAAGTGACTTTTTCTTTTAGAAACTAACTTTATTTTTTAGTGGGTTTTTTTTGATTGTTTTTTTTTAAGTTTGACCCCGGTTTGACCCCGGAAGTAGTTGCGAGGGCACTCGGGTCGCGTTTTTTTTTCACCTTTAAAAGTTTACTCACCTCGGGGGTCCAGCCTCATTGTTCCGTGGGAGCATTGAAGAGAGGCTGCGATTTGAGAGTGGAGAGCTGTGGGTGAGTAAAAGTGACTTTTTCTTTTAGAAACTAACTTTATTTTTTAGTGGGTTTTTTTTGATTGTTTTTTTTTAAGTTTGACCCCGGTTTGACCCCGGAAGTAGTTGCGAGGGCACTCGGGTCGCGTTTTTTTTTACCCGACTATAAATTAGACCGGAGGGGTTTCCCGATACTCTACACGGGTAGAGTATCCCAGCCCTCCCCCCTCCCCTAACCTAAAAAAAAAAGAGAGAGAGAGGGGCTCTGTCTGAGAGCTGGTAAGACTGCTTTTGTATTTGTGTGTGCTGTAAGTGCTTTGGCTCACAGGGCCAAAGAGATAAGGTAAGTTGTAAGTTTTTTTTTCCCTTTTTTCCTTTGGGTTGCTATAAGGGGTAAATATGAGTGTGAGACCTGTATGTTGTTGCCAATGCAACATGTGGGAGGTCTTGGAGGCTCCTGGCCTGCCAGACATCCACACCTGTGCTCGGTGTGTGGAGTTGCAGGCCCTACGAAACCAGGTTAAGGAGCTGCAAATGCAGCTTGAGGACCTTCGGCTAGTTAGGGAGAGTGAGGACGTTATAGAAAGGAGCTACCAGCAGGTAGTCACACCAGGGCAACGGGATGAGGGCACTTGGGTTACCATTAGGAAGGGGAAAACACGGGTGATGGGGAGCACTCCGGTGGATGTCCCCCTTCAAAATAAGTACTCTGGCCTGAGTACTACTGGGGGGGACAGCTCATCTGAGGGAGGAAGCGATGGCCAGCTCTCTAGAGCTGAGCCAGTGAGCCAAAAAATCAAAAAGGGAAGCAGAAAGGTAGTATTAATAGGGGACTCCACAGTGAGGGGCGCAGACAGGCGTTTTTGTGGACGTAGAAGGGAGTCGCGGATGGTGGTTTGTCTCCCTGGGGCTGGGATCCAGGATGTCTCTGGGCGGGTCCCAGACATCCTGAAAGGGGAGGGTGAGGAACCGGAGGTAGTAGTACATATAGGTACTACTGATGTAGGTAAGAAGAGGGAGGCACTTGTGAAAAAGGACTATAGGGAACTGGGTAGGCAGCTGAGGAAGAGAAAAGCGAAGGTAGTAATCTCAGGATTGCTGCCTGTGCCAAGGGAGAATGAGGGAAGAAATGAAATGAGGTGGAGGGTGAATGCGTGGCTGAGGGACTGGTGTAGAGGGCAGGGATTTCGGTTCCTAGATCACTGGGACCTCTTTAGGGGTAGGTGGGACCTCTATAGTAGGGACGGGTGGCACTTAAATACCAGGGGGACTAGTATCTTGGCGGGAAGACTGGCTAAGGCTACCGGGGGGACTTTAAACTAGAAAGGATGGGGGGAGGGAACTGTGTTGGGGAAACTGGGACGGAGGAGGTTCGCTCCCAGGTAGGGGAGGACCGCAGGCAGTATGCGAGGGAGGTTAGACAGGTGGTGGAGATGGGAAATGCCCAGACTGAGGGGCTGAAGTGTATATATTTTAATGCAAGGAGTATAGTGAATAAGGTAGATGAGCTTAGGGCGTGGATAGCTGTTTGGGATTGTGATGTGGTGGCCATTACGGAGACTTGGATGTCTCAGGGACAGGACTGGGTACTTCAGGTGCCAGGCTTCAGGTGCTTCAGGAAGGACAGGGAGGGTGGCAGAAGGGGTGGTGGCGTGGCACTGTTGATCAGGGAAAGTGTCATGGCTACAGAGAAAGAGGATGTCGTGGAGGGATTGTCTACAGAATCTCTGTGGGTGGAAGTTAGGAACAGCAAAGGGTCAAAAACTTTGCTGGGTGTAATCTATAGGCCGCCCAATAGTGACAGGGAAGTTGAAGTGCAAATAGGGAAACAGATTCTGGAGAGATGTTTTAATAACAGAGTTGTCGTGATGGGAGACTTCAATTTCCCAAACATCGACTGGAATATCCCTAGGGTAAGGGGTATAGATGGGGAGGAGTTTGTTAGGTGTGTTCAGGAGGGTTTCCTGACGCAGTATGTGGACAAGCCTACGAGGGGAGAGGCTGTACTTGACCTGGTACTGGCGAATGAACCAGGGCAGGTGATGGATCTTTCGGTAGGAGAGCATCTTGGATATGGTGACCATAATTCTATCTCCTTCACAATTGCGTTGGAACGAGATAGGATCAGGCAGGCTAGGAAGGTGTTTGTCTGGGGTAAGGGGAGATACGAAGAAGTCAGGAAGTTACTTGGACAAATAAACTGGAAGGAGGCGTTCTTAGGGAAAAGTACCGAAGGAAGGTGGCAGATATTCAAGGAATGTGTGTCTGGAGCTCTGAATGACAACGTTCCGATGAGACGAGGGGGTTTTGGTGGGTCGAGGGAACCGTGGTGCACAAAGGATGTGTTGAACCTAGTCAGGAAGAAAAGGAAGGTGTACAAGAGGTTCAGGGAATTAGGAGATGTTAAAGATCTTGAGGAGTATAAGGACTGTAGGAGGGAACTTAAAAGGGAAATTAGGAGAGCCAGAAGGGGTCATGAGAAGACCTTGGCGAGTAAGATTAAGGAGAATCCCAAGGCCTTCTATAAATATGTGAAAGGTAAAAGGATAAGAAGAGAAGGGATAGGACCGATAAAAGGTGAGGGGGGAAAGGTTTGTGTGGAACCAGAAGAAATGGCGGAGGTGCTTAACGAGTACTTCGCCTCAGTATTCACGGTGGAAGCCG
The DNA here is from genome assembly GCF_965287045.1 of Carcharhinus amblyrhynchos. NCBI lineage: Eukaryota > Metazoa > Chordata > Chondrichthyes > Carcharhiniformes > Carcharhinidae > Carcharhinus > Carcharhinus amblyrhynchos. Next base: position 104,713,980 of record NC_137326.1, read on the forward strand.
ATCTGGGAGATTTTGTTATGGATTTGCAGCAGATGGAAAGGATTGAGTACGTGAATATTAAGGAGGAGGATGTGTTGGAACTTTTGAATTCTATCAAGGTAGATAAGTCGCCGGGACCAGATGGGATGTACCCCAGGATACTGTGGGAGGCGAGGGAAGAGATTGCAGAACCCCTGGCGATGATCTTTGCGTCGTCAATGGAGACGGGAGAGGTTCCGGAGGATTGGAGGATTGCGGATGTAGTTCCTATTTTTAAGAAAGGGAACAGAGATAGCCCGGGAAATTACCGACCGGTGAGTCTGACCTCAGTGGTTGGTAAGCTGATGGAGAGGCTTCTGAGGGACAAGATTTACGAACATTTGGAGAGGTTTGACATGATCAGGAATAGTCAGCATGGATTTGTCAAGGGCAGGTCGTGCCTTACAAGCCTAGTTGAGTTCTTCGATAATGTGACTGAACACATTGACGAAGGAAGTGCCGTGGACGTAGTGTACATGGACTTCAGCAAGGCGTTTGATAAGGTCCCCCATGCAAGACTTCTTGAGAAGGTGAGAGGGCATGGGATCCAAGGGCCTTTGGCCTTGTGGATCCAGAACTGGCTTGCCTGCAGAAGGCAGAGAGTGGTTGTGGATGGGGCTTTTTCTGAATGGAGGTCAGTCACCAGCGGAGTGCCTCAAGGATCTGTTCTGGGACCCTTGTTGTTTGTCATTTTCATAAATGACCTGGATGAGGAAGTGGAGGGATGGGTAAGTAAGTTCGCTGATGACACGAAGGTCGGTGGTGTTGTGGATGATCTGGAAGGATGGCAAAAGTTGCAGCGGGACATAGATAGGATGCAGGACTGGGCGGAGAAGTGGCAGATGGACTTCAACGCGGATAAATGTGTTGTCGTCCATTTTGGCAGAACCAACGGGATGAACGAGTACACTATCAAGGGCAGAAGTCTGAGTAGTGTTGAGGAGCAGAAGGATCTTGGGGTCCGGGTCCACAGGACTCTTAAATCGGCCTCGCAGGTGGAGGAGGTGGTCAAGAAGGCGTATGGTGTACTGGCCTTCATTAATCGAGGGATTGAGTTTAGGAGTCGGGAGGTAATGCTGGAACTTTATAAGACCCTTGTCAGGCCTCATTTGGAGTATTGTGCGCAGTTCTGGTCGCCTCACTATAGGAAAGATGTAGAAGCTATTGAAAGGGTGCAGAGGAGATTTACAAGGATGTTGCCTGGACTGGGAGGCATGCCTTATGAAGTTAGGTTGAGGGAGCTGGGACTCTTTTCCCTGGAGAGACGAAGGTTGAGAGGCGACCTGATAGAAGTTTACAAAATGTTGAGAGGGATAGATAGGGTGGACTCTCAGAGGCTATTTCCCCGGTTTGAAATGGTCGCTACGAGAGGACACAGATTTAAGGTGCGGGGAGGGAGGTTCAGAAGTGATGTTAGGGGTAAGTTTTTCACTCAGAGGGTGGTGAGTGAATGGAATCGGCTGCCGTCAGTGGTGGTGGAGGCGAACTCGCTGGGGTCTTTTAAAAGACTTCTGGATGAGTATATGGGGTTTAATGAGATTGAGGGTTATAGATAGGTCTGTAGGTTGGTAGGTGATGTGGTCGGCGCAACTTGTGGGCCGAAGGGCCTGTTTGTGCTGTGGTGTTCTATGTTCTATGTTCTATGAATGCTGAGAGAATGTTTCCTCTCATGGGACAGTCTAGTACTAGAGGGCACAGTCTCAGACAAAAGGGGTGGCCAATTTAAAACTGAGATGAGGAGGAATTTCTTCTCTTCGAAGGTTGTGAATCTTTGGAGCTCTTTGCCATAGAGAGCTGTGGAGGCCGAGTCCTTGTGTAGATTTGAGACTGAGATAGATAAATTTTTGATCAGTAAGGGAATCAAGGGTCATGGGGAAAGGACAGGAAATTGGATGTGAGGAATGTTGGATCATCTATGATCCTAATAAATGATGGAGCAGGCTCAAAGGGCCAAATGGCCTACTCCTGTTTGTATTTCCTATGGTCTTATACAAGTGTGAAGCACATGGTCAATCCACAGTTAAGTTTTATTGTTATAAATTTAGGTTACACTCCAAGTAGGTAAGGGGTGGTATGAGTTATTTCCCATGAAAAGTAAAATGTTTAAGCTGCTTACTGGAACCAAGATGATATTGAACCTGGAAAGATATTTACAGAAAGCCAAAAGGTAGAATAACCATGTTTATATATGTCACAAAGACAAGAGTGATTTAAATTTGTGACATAGATCCAGTGACTTTAATAATAGTTGCTGTCAATTTTGCAAAGGGGTGTGTACATGGACAAACATAATTTTCAGGAAATCGTGTTTCCTAAATGTATATAAATATCTCCAACCTGTTTTACCATGAAAATGCAGACAGTCATGCCCTGATGAACAGTTTTTCACATGACTTCTTTTAAACCCTGTGAATTTTCAGAGAATTAAAACAGACATTTTCTTGAAGGACAACAGATCCGATTGGGAAATCTTTTCAGTACAACAGGCTTCTCGTCTCGCTCATTAGTCTATAACTAAAATACTTGTTTAGTCTTTGCGATGTACAAGGAGCCAAAGTTCAGATTCGGAACTCTATTTTTCTGCTCGCTTAATTCCTTATATTCACACAGGAATTTACAGAACCAGGGAAGTTCATCCAACTGATTCCAAAGTCTGAAAGTATCAAGTTATCTCTCATACACTCAATTGGTTCCCTAGCTAATATCCAACCAGCTGCCCATTGAATCTACTTCTACTGTCGCTGTATTTTCACCACAATAGGTTTTTTAAACTTCAATGTCCTGGGTAAAGATGCTATGCCACTGAGGATGCACGTTGGAAACTTATGTGGACGTGGGGTGGATTTTACATTCCCCCCTCCCCCTCTGCCCCCAACCCATTGCCTTTTTTTTGGTGGGATGGAAGGAATTGGAGAGGGGAGGGGGGTCTTTGGTGGGTGTCCTCTGCATATTGGAGGCTGACCCTCAAGGTGATACTCACCCCCATCTCTCTTTGTGCCTCCCTGCTTGGTCTCCAAACATTCACCATCTTCCTTAGGGTGCCCAATCCCTCCCTATGCTAAAAGCCCAGATTTGCCTTACTTTGGGATCCATTGTTCATCTTCCCAAGGCCTTCTTATAGACCCAGCACTGCCTACTTTTGAGTTCTGGTTTTGTTGGCATGACTATACACGAGGACAAGATACCCTCTCATTGAGGGGTGGAAACCTTCTACGTTCTGCATGTTAAGATGACCTCAACAGACTGGGGAAGGAGGGGAAGGTGAGCAATATGTTCCCTCCCAACCCCCTAACCCCCTATTTATATACCCTAACAGCACTATGTACTGGACTGCAGTGATTCAAGAAAGGCAGCTCACCACCATCTTCTCAAGGGCAATTAGGGATGGGCAATGGATGTTGGCCTTGCCAGTGAATCCCACATCCCTTAAATGAATATGTAAAAAAAACATGAAACTACAGAAAGGATATTCCTCCCTCTCCCGCTTAATTTCCGAACATTACCAAACATTTTACATTTACATTTATACTTTACATCTCATTTCTGCAAAATTATCTTTACAGGAACCAATCCAAAGTTACTCCTATATTGCCAAAGATGTGTTTTCTCTCATTTCACTGAGTCAATACAGCCAGTATCTGTCAAATGTTGATTTATTATTGTCACATGCATTAACATACAGTTAAAAGTATTGTTTCTTGCACGCTATACAGACAAAACATACCATTCACTGAGAAGAAAATGAGAGAATGCAGGATATAGTGTTACAGTCATAGCTAGGGTACAGAGAAAGATCGACTTAACGCAAGTTAATTCCACTCAAAAGTCTGACAGTAGCAGGGAAGAAACTGTTCTTGAGTTAGTTGGTATGTGACCTGAGACTTTTGTTTCTTTTTCCCAAAGGAAGAAGGAGGAAGAGAGAATGTCCGGGGTGCATGGTGTCCTTAATTATGCTGGCTGCTTTTCCGAGGCAGCGGGAAGTGTGGACAGAGTCAATAGGTGGGATGCTGGTTTGCGTGATGGATTGGGCTACATTCACGATCTTTTGTAGTTCCTTGTAATCTTGGGCAGAGCAGGAGCCATACCAAGCTGTGATACAACCAGAAAGAATGCTTTCTATTGTACATCTGTAAAAGTTGATGAGAGTCGTAGTTGACATGCCAGATTTCCTCAGCCTTCTAAGAATGTAGAGGTGTTGGTGGGCTTTCTTAACTATAGTGCTGGCATGGGCGAAACCAGTACAAGTTGTTGGTGATCTGGACACCTAAAGTCTTGAAGCTCTTGACCCTTTCTATTTCATCCCCATTGATGTAGACAGGGGCACATTCTCCTTTATGCTTCCTGAAGTCGATGACAATCTCTTTCCTTTTGTTGACATTGAGGGAGAGATTATTATTGCCACACCAGTTCACCAAATTTTCTATCTCATTCCTGTACTCTGTCTTGTCATTGTTTGAGATCTGACCCACTACGGTGGTGTCGTCAGCAAACTTGAAAATTGAATTGGAGGGGAATTTAGCCACATTCTCATAGGTGAATAAGGAGAACACAGCCTTGTGGGGCACCGGTATAGAGGACAATTGTGGAGGAGGTGTTGTTGCTTATCCTTACTGATGGTGGCCTGTGAGTTAGGAAGTTCAGGATCCTATCGTAGAGAGAGGTGCTGAGGCCCAGGCCATGGAGTTTGGAGAAGAGTTTCGTAGAAATAATAATGTTGAAGGCGGAGCTGTAATCAATAAATAGGAGTCTGACATAGGTGTCCTTGTTTTCTAGGTGTTCCAGGGTTGAGTGCAGGGCCAGGGAGATGGCATCTGCTGTGGACTTGTTGTGGTGGTAGGCAAACTGTAGTGGATCCAGGTAGTCCGGGAAGCTGGAATTAATTAGTAATTGTTTGGAATTGTTTCACATGGTCTTCTGAGAATCGCCAAACTGCGTTCTGACGGTAAGGGTCACTCTAGTAATTCCTTTTCCAAGCCATGTCAGATTGATTCTTTCAGTATCTTAAATTTTCACAGGTTCTATCTCTTCAACCAGAGAATAAGCTCCCACCATCATCCTGCCTGCTGGATAGCACAAAACAGCCTTTTCTTTCTGCTGTTCATGGTAACTGCTGATTTCCTGTCTCTTTTTGTCCAGGATCTACAGGTTGACAAATCCACTAGTTGAGATTGATTCCACCGTATGGTCTTGAAGGAAGTGACTAATGAGATAGTTGATGCATTGGTTTTAATTTTCCAAGATTCCCTAAATTTGGGAAGGTTCCATTAGATTGGAAGACAGCAAACGTAACTCTCTTATTCAAAAGAGGAGGGAGACAGCAAGCAGGAAACTATAGGCCAGTTGGCCAAACATGTCATAAGGAAAATGTTAGAAGCCATTATTGAAGTTAAGATGTACTAATGATATTTGAGATAAGAAATTTCAGGTACATTGCCTTTGAAACATGTAATGTAATAAACATACATTTGATATAAGATTTTTATTAGCTAAACAATGCCGTATAGGGACAATTTGTATTATTGTTGGATTATAGCAACCCCACTTTGTCAAATCTTTTATTTGTATTGATATGAAATTAATAGTTCCAGTGACATCACAGCATCAAACATCCCATCTTGCAAATAATGGATTTGGAAAAGGCTTACACTGCATTGACCGACAATCTGCTTCATCACAATTATCTCTAATGCAGCACTGACATTTCCATTTCCCACACCAGTCCTTCTTGCTGACTGTCTGAAAGTGGCTGTCAATTTAATGCCAATTAGTGCTGAATCATTGCCAATTTTGTTCTGTGGACTTTCACCCATGGTGAACTGGTTTTGAGACTGTCCAAATTTTTGCAATTTATGATCGTTGCAGCCAATGGAACGGGTATCCTCAGAAGCTCTAACATAATGAAATAGAGCTTTTTCAACCATCAAGCAGACAGCAAGCTCTATCAAAATGATTTGAAGAACAGCATTGATCTATCAGCCATGTGAAATATAACTTTGGAAGGTCTGGGCTGAGTTATAACCTTTGACAAGCAGTGATAATCTAATATATGAACGTTGTAGAAACAGAATGGGAAACTAACTAAAGAAAATGTTATCCACATGTTGTGTCCTGAACTATCAGGATGAAATAAAAGGAGTTTTTTGTACTAAACGTTAACTATGGTACACACTGATGTACTATTATTAGATATTCTTTATTTTCTTAGTGAACAAATACCGTAATAAAACAAAAATAAATAGTGGTTGAGTTGTTATTCAATTCAAAACAAGAAAGCAGTTTTTGTCAAAGTGAATTAGAGTTTCCTGATGTCTCAATGATTGAATACAACCTGCTTCGTAGTTTAAACCATAAAGAATGGGATGATTCCAGTTTTGATCCTGATCTCTGTAGCAACACTGGTTGAACTGTTATAGTTATTATTAAACTGATTGCTATTCAGGGACTGATTTTGGAAAACAAGCACACACTCGGTTGGGGGAAAGTCAGCCATAAACATTGTCCGAAAATATCTTTTTGTAGTTGTCACATGATGATAGGCTTGGCTTCAACTGTGGTATCACCAGCCTGTTGACACTTAGGGAGCAATCTCCCCATTGTGTTGCACCTGTTTTCGGGCAAGATGTGATGGTAATATGGCTGTAAAGCACTGAGTATCATCGGTGCTGGTTTTCATGTCCAAACTCTTTGTACTTAGCATTTGTTGACTGCTGAAATCAAAATTCTCTAGTGCAAACCTATACTCTGATAGAATCATAGAATAGTAGACCACTGAAGGCATATTTATGCACTTTGTGCATATGTACATCAGCACATGATGCCAAGGTTACCACCTCATGGGCGCATATCACATTTCCACCATCCCACCCTCTAATATGGCAACATGGCATCAAGAAGGAACAGCAGATATACAGCCCAGTTCAAACTGGAATTTGATGAATTTGCAGAACAGAAAATTATGCAGCAGCTATACAATTCAAGGTGTCGGAAAAGAATGTTAGAGTTTGGAGGATTTTCTATATGTGGTTTAGACAGATTGTGAAGAATAAATGTGCAAACAGAGGAAAGCCGGGCCTGTGACTGCAGTTGGGAAACAAAGTTGTAAAACATATCAGTGAAAATTGCCAGCACAGACTCTTAGGGTGGAATTCTCCAGCCTTCCAGCCATGTGTTCCTTGTCGATGGAAGGCAGCGTACTGTTCACTAGCAGTGGGATTCTCTGGACCTGCTGCTGTCAATAGGATTTTCCATTGATGTCATCCCACACTGCCAGGAACCCCAGGGGCAAGGGCATGCTGCTGGCGGGACTGGAGAATCCCGCTGGCATGAATGGCCAGATAATTCTGGCCTTAGCTTCTCACAGATCTATCCAAATCTTCACCCTGAAACAAGCAAGAACATTAGATATTACAGATTTCAAAGCCAGCCCTGGATGATGTTACCAGGTTTGTGAAGACTTTATATTGCGATAGAAGATCAAGGGCAGAATGTTATCATCCCCTTGCCATGGAAATTGTAACGGGCTGGACACGGACCATGCAAAAGTCCATTGAACTCAGGCAGGACTTTATGGTCTTGAGGTGAGTGAGGCTGGGAACCACCCCACCACCCCCAAGGTTTCACAGCCTCTCCCAGTGGAACTTGACAATAGGCTTATCGCATTTCAGCGCTTTACAATCAAACATTGAAAAAAAATGAATCCAGACAGAAGGGTATTGTGAACATAAATGAAACTTCCATGAATGATGACATGTCAGTCAATCAAACAGTGAGCAAAACTGAAGAAAAAGGTGTTAGTCAAGATAACTGGCCATGACAAGAATAGATTCACCGTTGTGCTGTTGCGTGTAACTAATGGAACAAAGCTTAAGCTAATAGTGATGTTCAGGGGGAAAACCATCCCAAAATAGCAATTCCCAAAAGGAGTCCACAGGTTGGATTTTACGCCCTTCCTAAAACTGCCAAGTCTTGCCTAAAGTCAATGGACCTTTCCATTGTCCTGTCCCCACCAACTCCCCCCCCCCCACCCCCCCCCCGACCCCCCCAACCCCCCATCGCCCTCTCTGATTCCCATGGTGGGTGGATTGGTAAAATTCTGACACATGTTCCCAATAAAGGACAGATGAATGAAGCTGACTTGAAAATATAGCTGAGGAAAGTTTAAAGTTTCCAGCCAAGAGAATTGTACAAAGGAGTTACATTATGTCTCACCTTTACATCATAAGGTTACATCATATGATGCTGTTGTTTAAGTTAGATCACAAAGCAATGATATTACAATGGTTCCTGCTGGTTTAATCAACCATATACAACCATTGGATGTCTCTCTCAGCTACCTCTCCAAGGTTAGCATGAGAAAAAAGTGGCGTGACTGCATGTTTGGAGGGCAGAAGATATTCACCAACATAGGGACATAAGAACAAGGAACAGGAGTAGGCAGCGCAGATTGAGATTTTGAACCTGATTCAAATTTTATGGGCTCTCTTCTCAAACAGCAATATTCCTGCAAATATCAAATGTAGTGTGTTGGACTAATCCACAGCATAGTTATTATGCACCAATTGGAATAAAAAGCAGACGGCTAAAACTGCTGTCCAGTAAGGTTCAATTTATGACAACAACCATTTCTAGGCAAGGGTTTGAAATGGAAATTGCCTGCTGCTTCCCGAATGATCCAATTCCAGTCGCAAGTCTATCATTCTACAAGTTACAGTTTGCCAACCTAAAAATGACTGAGCCCTCTGTTTCCTATTAGCTAACCAATCATCCATCCAACACAACGAGCTTTTATGTTGTATACTAATCTTTTATGTGGCACCTTATTGAATGCCTTTTGGAAATTCAAATAAACTACATTTACTGATTCCTCCATATCCATCCTGCTCATTACATCCTCAAAGAACGCTAACAACTCTGTCAAATATAATTTCCCTTTTCATAAAACTGTATTGACTCTGAACAAAGAACACAGAACAAAGAAAATTACAGTTCAGGAACAGGCTCTTCGGCCCTCCAAGCCTGCACCCATCATGCTACCCGACTGAACTAAAACCCCCTACCCTTCTGGGGACCATACCCCTCCATTCCCATCCTATTTATGCATTTGTCAAGATGATCCTTAAACGTCACTATCGTATCTGCTTCCATTACCACCACAGGCAGTGAGTTCCAGGCACCTACCACCCCTGCTTGAATATATTATGATTTAGTCTACTTTGAATTACCCTGGGACGGTAATATACCTTAAAAATGTGAACAACAGGTTTGATAAGCAGATTCACGAGTGGCAATGTGTGTGGTATTTTCCATTAATAAGATGTTGTCATCAGTCCAGAAAGATATTCCATCTCCCACATAACTGAGTAACATCATGTATGAATTTCACAGCTAATTCTGGCCTGTAGACTGTATGTTCTGGCAATTGACTGAATGGATCAAGCAACATGTTCCTCCAGTTGTTCAAAACAGACTTAAACTTAACTAGCCTGGGCTGGCAAAGCCCAAAACACTGAGTGCACATCAGCCTGGTGGTCTGATCTGTAGTCCCATCACCCGAACTAGGATTCCCTCTCACCCTAGTGAAAGCACATCCCTTCCTGAACTGTTTTGTTCTAAAGGACATAATACACATTTAGTGTTCCGAACACAAAACCTCAAATGGACTGCAGATCGCCTCTTGATCTCTCCATTTAGCAAAACCTTACTTACAACAGCTTAGTGGTCCTTCTATAATCAGCCTAGTAAATGAATGTTATTTATTGCACTGCTGTTAACCATGTGAACAGGGGATAAACATTTTCATTGAGAAACTATCTGTTACTGTTTTCCTTAAAGATGTCGGAGAGAACTAAATGATGAAGGCGTAACAGCAACTTCCTGCACATTGGACAATAATGCGGAGAATCCTCTGACTGCTGTCATGTCCATGTAAGTACGGAGGGAGTTGATCTTTTATCTGCTGGGATGGCTGATTTGGAGTTCTGTGGTGCCCTCAATAACCTGTTTCTTGGGGAAGTCAGTAAAACTGTTCAACCCTATCTCTCTGCTGCCTTTCATTCATCCCAAAGGTTATGAAGTGAGCTGCTCAATGTAAAAGACATCAGTGTAATTATTTTAAGGTGGGGGAAATCTTACCTAAAAATGGCAAAGTGTTGTTTTCGGTGAGAAAACGAGAAACAAGCCAATTTCCTCTCCACGTTCTACCACAGTATGTCAAAAACAAAATCAAAGGGGAGTGTTTCACATCATCATGCAGGGATCAGGGCCTCAACACACCGGCAAAGCCCAGTTGCACTAAGTTTGGGGCGCCATCTATAAAGGGCACCAAAAGATCTTCCCCCCAGCCCACCATGGAGGTCTCACTATCCTCACCACCAACTGGAATTGGTACTTCTCTCCCTCTCCCCACTTCCGATCATTGGCACCTTCCCCCTACCCTGCCCCCCCCACTCCACCAATCATCAGCCCCTTCTCCCTACAAGTCTACTGTGTTGTCGGATCTAGCACCCAGCTCCAACACACCACCCGCCACCCCAACCTACCCCACAATGACCATTCAGACATCCTCTGCTCCTCTGTCCGCTCCCAGCCCACAACCAATTCCTAATGAATCCCCCTCCCAACTATAAGGTTCCCACAGCCATATCTCTCTCCCCAGGGGGCAAAACTCACCCTTATATCCCAGGGAGACCCCCACAGTTGGTTCAGGTCTATGTGAATCTGTTGTAAACTGTGGCAACTTGGCGCGATGTGAATATACAGCTGGAGTCAATATATGGTGGGGTTTTGGGGGGGGGGGGGGGGGGGGCAGTGTTGGGAAGGGCAGGTTAATCAGATTCAAGTACATTAATATATAATTAAATCAGGTTCATGCCCATTATGGGCAAAGGGCAATGAAAACTGGAAGTCGCGATCTCGCTGCTGACTTCTGGCTTCCACCGGCTATTGAACCCTCGCCACTGATCATGCGGATGGTGAACGCGGGCTCAAGGTCTCGCCCATAGTGTTTGCATTGTCAGTGTAAAACAGCCATTTTTATTAACTTTACGGTTTATTGCTATCAGTAGGCCTCTTCCAACAGAGCTACTTTCCTGCTGCATCTTAAAATATAAATGGGTGCTAATTTTATTGGCTTTGTCCAGGAGGCCGTTTAGAGAGCCCAAATGCATGAACTTGTGCTTATATTTTCTCCTGGGGTTTTATAGTATAGTCAGATAACATAAACCATGGAAAAATAAGTTTCTCAGCACCGAGAATACATCAAAGAAGAAAAGCAGAAAGTGTCTGTGTGCTGATAATGGCCAGCAAGATCCAAACTGAAGCATTTCAGCAGATGAACAGTAATTTAGATAGATTGTACTAAGTCATTGCTAAAACTCCATCTAATAATGTGATTTGTGAATTTACTCCACTCAACATACTTAATTACATGGTTAATGGAACATATTAGGACAGGTTATAAACAACTGCATTTAAGCACCTCACAGACGATAAGATGCTACCATGTCTTCAGAATTAAGTAACTTGTGGTTCTTTCATGTCAGGTGTTATGTCGCACTCATCTGCTGGTAGTTTGTCATCTCTGATTTGTGTTCTCTGTTTATAAATTCCCCAATTCAAGGCATTAATGAAATGGAACATATGGACTGGAAACACTCCAGCAGACAGAAATGTACCAGACTACGAATGTGTGGAAAAATGCATCAAATAATATTTGATGGATTGACTGGTGTTGTTACTGTTCACTGGAATCAGGGGTCAGATTTGCTTTGATCTGAGGAATAGTCATTGATCCAAAACTTTTAACACCAGCTTCTCTCTCCACTGGTGCTGTCAGATCTGCTGAGTATCACCAGCATTTTCTGATTCTATGTCTGATTTACCCTATGCGCTTTCTATCTATCTATCTAAAGCACTTTGATAGAAAAATGTGTGACTAATATTGATTTGCCCCATCAATCTTATCTTTCTGTTTCCAAACCATTTTTCTACATTTTACAATTACTTGCCTTCACCCACATTTTGTGCTTAGCATGCATGAAATAAAAGCATGACTGGGAGCTGTAAGTAAAGGAGCACAGTAAGAAGTCTCACAACATCCAGTTAGAGTCCAATAAGTTTATTTGGTAGCACAAACCATTAGCTTTCGGTGTCCTTCATCAGGTAAATGGGAGTTCTGTTCACAAACAGGGCAGATATCAGGGCATATATTGTGAACAGAATTCCCACTTACCTGATGAAGGAGCAGTGCTCCGAAAGCTAGTGGCTTGTGTTATCAAATAAACCTGATTTTAATCTGATGTTGTGAGACTTCTTACTGTGTTTACCCCAGCCCAACGGCTGCATCTCCACAGTAAAAGAGCATTCCCATCCACTCAGATCATTGGGATCTTTATGCCATTGTGTTTAATACATTTTTGAAGATGGTTATTAGTTTAGAACTACCTCTTTGTATGATTGCTATCCTGTTACTAATTCTGACGAAATACCTGCTGCTTATCATGGTCACTATTTCCTCTTCATCCCTTTAGATCGGAGATTAGCTGGAGGAAGAGGAGCTGCAGTTAGTTTAATTAGCCAAGACAATGCCACCACAGGTATGGGCCTATCAGAACACAATGGAAGTGCTCACATATTTGTTTTTGTGCTAACTAATTCTGAAGAAGGGAGTATGTCTGTGGGCTGTTGCTTTATTTTGGAACAACATAGAAAGCTAGCTGTTAGGCATTATACTGCATCATATTTAAGCCTTGTATTGATAAAAGTTATGCTCATTCTTTTTATTAAATTCTAATTTTCCTCTTAAAGTAACATTGTTTGATAAAAGCTTCTTAATGGGTCATGTGAACCACACCTGGAGTGAAATAGCTTATGCTCACCAATGTCAAAATCAAATGTAAAACTTGCAGGGGAATTTTCTCATCCCGCCCACCATGGAAATTGTAGTGGGTGGATGAACACGGCCAGAAAATCTCACCCTTAGGGTCTAGGCTAACTTCACAAAATACCTTGGAGTTTCTGACCTGGGTCATAACACTAAGAGTCAATGTTGGGGCGGGGGGGGGGGGGGGGGGGGAGACAGCAGAACAAATTACAGCTACAGGGATCAGGGGGCATTTGTAGAGCAGTGCCTTCAGAGATGTGCACGAAACTCTTGCGTCCTCCATGGCGGCTGGGATTTTCTGAAAGTGAAGGGCATTTTGCCTGGAATGCCAACTGTCCCATTCCCGCTTGCAGGAAACCTGCCAATTCTCAATTCCTTTACCCCAAAAATGATTTTTAAAATCTCCTCAGTGTTAATAATCTTTATTAGCCCTTCACCGCTCTCTCGATTCTGCATGAAGGAACATTGAAGCCATTTACCTCACCTCTGTATCAGTGGTATTCTGGAAAATTAAGCTAAAAGACTGCAATAAACAGACCAAATCTTCAACATGATTAAGGTGCTGATTTCAATGCAGTCATGAATTTGATCCAAAAAGTGGTCCAAACATAGCACCTTCCTTAGAATAAGGTTTACTCTGCCAACCCTGTGGCACTCTCGCGTAGATAATATTGCCAGTTTCGTTTGCTGCTAAAACTTTGCTGCAACTTAAAATGCACCCTGTGTTGTTCTGTTTTCACTGCTCCAGAAGGGGGCCTGAAGGAGAACTTGATATGCTGAACACTCCACTAACTCCAGCAGATCCCATTGAACTTTGCTGAGTTTAGGATTGTAAAAACTCAAGTAAAGGTGCACAGAAGGAACTGCAAGTAAAGGAAGCATCAGCGCACAAAGAAAACATATGTACGGTACCTGAGCATTTGGTTTCCAAGCACTTAAATCTATTTAATGAATCAAGTTAGAAACAAATTTGTTTAAGGAGGGCAGCATGAGTAATCCAGGAAATTATTGGTCGGTGAGCCTTACGTCGGTGGTGGGCAAATTATTGGAAAATACTCTTAAGGACAGGATTTACTCACCTTTGGAAACAAATGGACTTATTAGTGATTAATAACATGGTTTTGTTAAGGATAGGTCGTGCCTCACTAACTTGATTGCGTTTTTTGAGGAAATGATGAAGATGATAGATAAGGGAAAGACAGTGGATGTTGTACACATGGACTTCAGTAAAGCCTTTGACAAGGTACCTCCTGGTAAACTGGTATGAAAGGTAAAGTCACACGGGATCAGATGAGAGTGTGAAAGATGGATACAGAACTTGTTTGCCATAGAAAACAGAAGGTTGCAGTAGAGGAAAGGAAAGCTGTAACTAGCAGTGCTCCACAGGGATCAGTTCTGGGACCTTTGTTGTTCGTAGTATATATAAATGATTTGGAGGAAAATGTAGCTGGTCTGATTAGTAAGTTCACAGATGACACAAAAATTGGTGGAGTTGTGGATAGTAAAGAGGATTGTCAGAGGATACAGCAAGACATAGACTAGTTGGAGACTTGGGCGGAGAAATGGTAGATGGTGTTTAATCTGGCCAAGTGTGAGATAATGCATTTTGGAAGGTCCAATGCATGTAGAAATTATATAGTAAATGTTAGAACCTTAGGAGTATTGACAGGCAGATAGATCTGGGTGTACATGTTCACTGATCACAGAAAGTGGTAATGCAGGTGTGTAAGGTAGTCAAGAAGACATACGGCTTGATTGCCTTCATTGGTCGGGGCATTGAGTATAAAAAATTTGCAGGTCATATTGCAGCTGTACAGAATCATAGTTAGGCTTCATTTAGAATATTGAGTACAAATCTAGTCACCACACAGAAGGATGTGGATGTTTGGGGAGGGTACAAAAGAGGTTTACTAGGATGTTGCCTGGTCTGGAAGGTATTAGCTATGAGGAGAGGTTGGAAAAACTTGGTTTGTTCTCATTGGAACAACGGAGGTTGAGGGGTGACCTGATAGATGTTTACAGGATTATGAGTGTCATGGATAGAGTGGATAGTCAGATGCTCCGTCCTAGGGTAGAAAAGTCAAGTACTAGGGGACATAGGTTTAAGGTGCATGGGGAAAAATTTAGGAGACATGCAAGGCAAGTTTTTTACACAGACAGTGGTGAATGTCTGGAACGGAGAGGTGATGGGAGCAGGTACAATAGTGACATTTAAGGGGCAACTGGATGAATTCATGAATAGAATGGAAATGGAAGGATACTGTGTAAGTATGGACTCTGTAATTCCTTATGGTTTTAGTTTAGGCAGTCATCATAATCAGCGCAGGCTTGGAGGGCCAAAGGGGCTGTTCCTCTGCTGTATTTTGTTCTTTGTTCAAACAAGAAAGGAGAGAGTTAAATGCACATTTTGACAATCAAACTTGAAATGCTATGAATGCTTCAGAATACTGCCCATTGAAGGAAAACCAGATTCAATAAGGGAAATGTCTACAACATTGATCAGGGGGTTATTTCTGTTGAAAAAAATAAGATCCTGATTAGTCTACGAAAGAATCAAATATCCACCACTTGTTGAAAGCTGGATGATGCGTTCAACAAGAATTCTCCTGTTCTTTTACAGCAGAGCGCATTCCTTTGCATGAAATAATGTTTAGATAAAGGGGTATTCAGAATAGGAGTGTCTTTCAAGTTTTCTTGATGGCGTAGATGTAAAGCATAATTTTAACTTAACCTACCGAGTGGGAAAATGATCTGTTTTAATACCCTGCCCTGCCCAGTTTAACTTTTCCTTGACTTAATGGAAAGTAAAATAGGTTGGGGTGTGTAATGGATAGCAGATCCGATTTCAGCAGTTCCCTGCCTGATGGATTTGTTTAAAATTACTTTCCAAGACTCTGGGGTAGAATTTCCAGGGAGGTTCTACCGATCATTTGCTTCAGCAGAGTATCTGCAGACACTTGAAGGAATGGCTAGTACAGCTTTTCCCTGTGGTTTCTGTCACCACCAAGGTTACTGTGTACGGCTGGGAGAGCTCCAGTTGAAAATAATGAGTCATTCAGACCAGAACAATCGTAAGTTCATTCCCCACTCTGTACTGAATTTAACAAGCACTACAGTAAAGATGCTTTACATGGTCTTGGTGCTCCTACAGATTGTGGAAGAGAAAATTAACCAGATTTCTTGGTGCCATTCAGACATTTGCAGGATTGAGTCAGCTGTCAGATTGTCTGCTGATTCCTCCTGCCATGGTGTACAAGAAATAATTGTCACTAGAGTGATGGGCAGTGTCTATTGTGTACCACATTGAACCAATCAATGGCCTCACAAAACGAGAACAGCATAAAAAGGAATGTGTTTCAAAATTAACTGAGTGGAGCACACAAGGAAGTATATACTTCATGCTGGAATTACAGTACTGTTACCTTCATCCTTAAAGTTTAGCGATTTGATTAAATCGCACAGTTTTGGTTCCCTTGTTTGAGAAAAGATGTAGTGGTGTTGGAGGCAGTTCAGAGGAAGTTCATTAGATTGATTTAGAAATTAGGGGTTTGTTGTATGAAGAGAGATTGAACAGTTTAGGGCTATACTCTCTGGAATTTAGAAGAACGTGTAGCGAACAAATTGAGATTCATAAGATGATAAAAGATATGGATAAAGTAGACATAGAGCGGATGCTAATGGGGCATTCTAGGGTGAGAGGTCATAGTCTAAAGGTAAGGGGTAGCAAATATAAAACAGAGTTGAGGAGAAACTACCTCTCCTAAAGGGTTGTAGATCTGTAGAATTTGCTACCCCTAAGTGTGGTTGATGCTGGAACAATGAGTAAATTTAAGGAGGAGTTAGACAGATTTTTAATTGGCAATGGGTTAAAGGATTATGGGGAGAAGGCAGGAAAATGAGGATGAGGATAATATCAGCCACGATCGAATGGCAGAGCAGGCTTGATGGGCAGAATGGCCTAATTTACGTATGAACTTGTGAACTTATAAATCCGGTCCTTCATCTAATTTTAGCTTTAAAGTACCTTTGCAAGATGAAATAAAGTTAGGATGACCTCATTGTGTTACAACTGTGCCCACGATTAGACATTCCTTAACATTTAAAACTAGATGTAAAAATAAAATGCCTCATGAGTGCTGGATCAAATATAGCATTTGCTGCAGGCACTAAATGTTAACGAGGCAGTGGAGTTTTCAGAGGAGGCTATCTCCAGCTACCTGGCAGTTATTCTTGGTAAAGAAAAATACAGTTTTCGTACACATGTAAAGCTACTCAGTTGTTTTGTTTTGTTTGGTAATTGTTGATATATGCTACTTGAGGCACATCTAAAGATGTACCCATCCTGCACAAGGCACACTCTAGTTATTGAAAATATTTTTGCATGTCTTACTTCCTGATCCACTTTCCACACTGTGGGAAGTTGGTACCAGTCTAAGGTAATGCTGTGCTGCTACTCTGAATGTGAAGTCAGTGCAACTGCCTCCATTGGTCCTTCTTGCAATATGCTAAAAAATATTGCTGCCAATGTCAGAGTTAGGGGAGGTTCCATTTTTAAAAGTCTGTCAGTGTATCAGATATATCATTATTTGCTTCCTGAATGCAGGCAACAATGGCAACATTTATTTTCCATCCCATAGTTATCCTGAAAGGGTGGTGGCTAGCCACCTCTTTAAACTACTACTTTCATGCAGGTTTTGATGCTCCTATAATATTAGTAAGTAGGGAACTACAGTATTTTGATCTGGTAACAATGAAAGAGCAGCAGTATATGTTTAATTCAGACTAATGTGTGACTTTGAGTGGAACGTGGATGTGCTGCTATTTATTTGGAATCAGCTTCCTTGGGGCGTATTTTACCGCTCCACCTGCTATGGGAATCAGACCAGGCAAAGACCGAACCACGAAAAGCTCCACTGATCTCGGGCAGGATTTTTTAGTTTTGAGGGAAGTGAGGCCAGAAAATTCTGACCCTTGTGTTTTCTTATGATAAAAGGAACTGGAATTGGCTGTTAAAATAACCTCAGTGAGTTGTTGCAGCGCATCATATAGTACGTAATAGTTAGTACACCGCATGAATGATGATGCCAGTGGGTACCCAATTCTTTGGCATAAATGCTGTTCTGGATAATTTAAAGTTTCTTTATTAGTGTCACAGGTAAGCTTATATTAACACTGCAATGAAGTCACTGTGAAAATTGCCACACTCTGGCATCTGTTCAGATACACTGAGGTAGAATTTAGCATGGCCAATGCACCTAACTAGAATGTCTTTTGGACTGTGGGAGGAAACCAGAGCATCTGGGGAAAACCCATACAGATTCACACAAACAGTGACCCAAAATTGGGATAATTTGGGTCCTGTGTCCCGGGCATTGTGAGGCAGCAGTGCTAACTACTGTGCCACTGTGCCATCCCCATTGATCTTCTCTAATGTTTGTCACCATCCAATGGCAACTAATCCATCACAAGGAGGGGGAGCAATCTAGAGGTCCAGGGCAATGCACTGGGGACGCCGGTTCAAATCCCACCACAGCAGCTGATGGAATTTTAATTCAATTAATAAAATCTGGATTCACGAATGGGAACCACAAAATAATCATCAATTGTCATAATGATCCATCTGATTTGCTGATGTCCTTTAGGGAAGGAAATCTACCATCCTTAATTGGTCTGGCCAAAATATGACACAAGATCCACAGTATCATAACTGACTTTTAACTGCCTTCTCAAAAACATCTATTAAACATGAAAAATGAACTGCATTAAAATAGCCAAAAAGGTTGGGAAGATCTCATTACAAATGCCAGGACATTATTTAAACCCTCACTATAAACAGGATTTTATGGCCTCGCTTGTGCCAAAGCTGCAAAATCCCGCCTGAGGTCAATGGACCTTTCCATAGTCCACCCCTCAACCACTTCAATTCGCAAGGCGGGAGGTATGGTAAAATTTTGGCCTATTCCTTTTATCCCTTACAGACACAAAACCCCAGTGAAGGGCAACTGCAAACAGTTTTCTTCTGTCGACTTCTGAGCATTCACCTGATGCTTTCTTCAGTTGGGTTCTCGTCATGAGACACCCAAAGAAACTGAAATCAAAACTCACAATTGCTTTGACTTCAATGCAATCACATGAGTTCCCGAGACTCAGTTCTCATTAAGCTTTTTGCAAGATTTCTTATTGTTGAGATTAGACATTCTGCCTCCACTTTGTCGACTGCACACGCCAACTGTTAGTGGCGTCCAGGGTTTCTTCTAATCCTAATGTTCTCCACAGCATGGAACCACCAAACAGTTTATTGGCCTCCTCCTGAGTGTCAGTTCCAGTGCACAGCACACTTGCAGCTTAGAAGCTTTTCTTTGATGACCCCTGAACTGCTTGTCATTGATCTTGAACTGAGCTGGGGAATCTAGCAGAAACCACAATACCAGCATTGCAACATGCTGTACCTTAACATGTCATGTTGTCCACTGGGATCCACTGGAACACCTAGATTGATGGACCTCCTAACAGTAGAGAAGTCAGGAAGTGAGCCACTTTGAAGCACCTATTCATTAACCTACTGTTTGGGCTAAGTGTTGATAAGGCTGGTTGAGTCAAGCCTCTTAACAATGGTAACACCTGAGGATGTCGATGGTGAATGAACTAGCAGTGTACTTAAAGAAAGTTCTGCTTCAGGCCAGCATGAGCTGGTCCATATTGGAGGAATTATGAATTAAATTAGTGCTGTGGAGTCCTTATTAGCCACCAACCCAACTCCTATGACAGAGGAAAAGTTATTTTTGGAACAGATGTATATGACTGAGTCAAGGATGTCGCCCTGATGAAACTGCAGGTGGCACAGTGGAGGGGGCAGCATGGTTGGCACAGTGGTTTGCACTGTTGCCTCACAGCACCGGGGGACCTGGGGTTAATTCTGGACTCGGGTGATTGTGTGGAGTTTGCACTTTTTCCCCGTGTATGCGTGGGTTTCCTCTGGGTGCTCCGGTTTCCTCCCAGACTCCAAAGGTGTGCAGGTTAGGTTGATTGATCATGCTAAGTTGCCCCTTAGCGTCAGAGGGATTAGCAGGGTAAATTCATGGGGGTATAGGAATAGGGCCTGGTTGGGATTATTGTCGGTGCAGGCTCAATGGGCTGAATGGCTTCCTTCTACACTGTAGGGGTTCTATGATTCTAAATATCTTGGAGCTGTGACGATCTGCCTCTGAGAACCATGACCAACTTCTTGCATGCCATGTGTGACTCCAGTCACTGGAGAGTTTTCTCATTGACCTTTATTGGCCTCAGTTTTGTTAGGACTTCTTGGTGTTATTCTCAGTCACAAGCTGCTTTGAGCCTTTTTTTTCACTTTTCCTATGGCACACACCTCTTCTACCCATTGTTGGATCAAACCTGTGACAAAATCAGGAGGAGAGTGAGTTTGGCGGAATCCAAATTGTGCATCAGCAACCTGGATATTAGTGTGGTTGATGCCACTGGATGGCACTGTTGGTTATTTCTTTCAGTTTACCTAATGTTTTACGCTTTGTTATTTGTCATTTCTCATTCTGTGCCATCCATCCTTGATATGCATCTTTTGCATCAGACCTTGGTAGTCAGTGGGAGAATGAAGGAATCCAACATAAATTAAAATGGCCTACCTAAAAGGGAAGCTGACATTCAATGTGTGTGGCACAGTTGGCAGTTACAATTCTAATGTAATTATGTCATAGGCAACAGAAAACTTATGGGTAAAAGACTGAGCTTAAACAACAGTCAGCAATGTTATGATAAATGATAACTACTTAGCCATTGTTTTTGAGTGACTAAGCATTATTAGTGGCTTCCCTTGAAAACAAACTCCTTGCATATTACACCAGGTTTTTAGTTTTTTTTGCTCTTCTCAAAGTACTCTGGTTTGATTTTGTTCATTTTTCTTGAAGGTGGAACGACGGAAAATGTAGTTTTCAAAGAACATTTAAATGTTGAAATTTGGTTGAGTTGCAATAACTTGTATTAGTGCTGCAACCTCAAGAGGGCACCAAGTCAACACTTGGAGAATAAAAATCCAAGGATGTTTGTGTGGAAAGAGTATAAGTATCTTCAGCACACACAGAGTAAAATATTAAAAATATGTTCAAATATCCATTTTACTGCCTAATAAATATAGCATTGCATTGCACAAAACCACAATCATTGCAGGATACTGCATTTTCATTGTGTCAGAACTGCTTCTGTGTTAAGGTAATAGTCTGTAGGGATTAATAAAGGATAAATACGTGTTTCAGCTCCTAAGAGTTCATTGAAGAGAAAATATTGTGACAGCTTCCGTAGATCAATAATCCACCCAATTCTCCTGTTCTGCAGTTTGACCTCTTGAACACTGGGAAGCATGTTTTGATGCAGGAAACTCAATTTCAATGAGAAGTGGGCCAGCCAGTCTCCACATGTCTGTCACTGGAGTTCACCAACAATTCAGACAGTCAAAATCCCACCCCTTTATATGATCACACCAATATTTTTCTGACTAGGTCGCCCTTAAACAGAGGGATTCTCTCAGGAACTATTCATATTCCTGATTGCAACTGTCTTGCACTGCGTCTGACACCAATTTGGCAACTTACACCTCAAAAAAAAAGAAAAATCTAGTCCGTTTGATGAAATGAAGTCGGTTTTAGGTCACTACATCGTTTTTAGTCTTAGGCCAGCAGAGTGATTAGGAACGGAAAACGTTATTATTTCACATTAAATTAACCCAGAGAGGAAATGAGAAGTATTAACAATAGTTGGCTGACAACAGACTGATAATAAATGTCAGCTCTTTCGTTGGAAGGAAATTCGGACTTATGTCAGTGGAAATAATAAAAAGGAAAAGGAAAAGTTCGAATTTAAAAAATTAAAGAAGAAGAATAGGCCATCAGATTGTACATAACACAGTATAGGGAGACTAAACATAATGCTTGTACAAAGTGGATTAATTCAAAACAGCAGTGTAATTCATTCAAGTACATGAAACCATGGTTTAAGAAAAACACTTACCTTAACAATATTTACACCACATGTTCTTGCACCTTTATTAACAGAACTGGGAGGCAATTGAAATCCTCCAAAGAACTCACTCACATTTCATGTTGATCTTTTTGTTATATTCATTCCTGGGATGTCGGTGTTACTAGTTGGGTCAGCATTTATTGCCCATTTATTACCCTATCTTAGAGTTGAAGCACATTATTGTGGATCTGGAGTCACATGTAGGTCAGGCTAGGTAAGAATGGTAGATTTTCTTCCCTAAAGGGCATTAGGGAGCCAGATTTTTTTTTAAACAATAATGGTTTCATGATGATCATTGGATTTTTAATTCCAGATTTTTAGTTGAATTCAAATAACACTACCTGCCATAGTGAGATTTGATCCCAGGTCCCCAGAACATTACTCTGGATTTCTGGATTAACCAGTCCAGCGACAATACCACTATGCCACTGCCAGATCTCACAGGAATTTTTCTCCTGCCCCACAACATGCACCGTGCTCCGGCTTCCCCTCAATTCATAGAATCATGGAATCTACAGCACGGAAACAGATTGCTTGGCCCAAACTGGTCCTGCATTTGGCCTATGTCCCTCTAAACCTTTCTTTTCCATGTATCTGTCCAAATGCCTTTTAAATATTGTCAATGTCCCTGCCTCAACCACTTCCTCCTGCAGCTCATTCCACATATATACCACCCTCTGTGTAAAAAAGTTGCTCCTCAGGTTCCCATTAATTCTTTCCCCTCTTAACGTTTGCCCTCTAGTTCTCGAAGCCCCAACCCTGAGAAAAAGACTGAGTGCATTCACCTTATCCATGCCTCTCATCATCTTATACACCTCTATAAGGTCACCCCTCAGTCTCCTAGGTTTCAAAGAAAAAGGTCCTAGCCTGTCCAATGTCTCCCTATAACTCAGTCCCTTGAATCCTCACATCATCCTTGTGAATCTCTTCTGCACTCTCTCCAGTTTAATCACATTTTTCTTACAGAAAGGCGACCAAAACTGAACACAATACTCCAGGTGTGGTCTCACCATCGTTCCATACAACTGCAACATAAGTTCCCAACCTCTATACTCAATGCCCTAACCAATGAAGGCCAGCATGTCAAAAGCCTTCTTCGCTGCCCTATCTACCTGTGACTCCGCCTTTAGAGAACCATGCACCTGAACACCAAGATCTCCCTGTTCTACTATATACCCTAAAATCCTACCATTCACTTTGAAAGTCCTACCTTGATTTGACTTACCAAAATGCAACATCTCACACTTACCTGTATTGAACTCCATTTGCCATGTTTTGGCCCATTTCCCCAGCTGATCAAGATCCTGCTACAAGTTTTGATTACCTTCCTCACTGTCTCCAATACCGCCTATTTTAATATCGTCTGCAAACTTACTGATCATGCCTTGTACATTCTCAACCAAATTATTGATATAGTTAACAAACAGCAATGGAATCAGCACTGAGGCATACCACTAGTCAGAGGCCTCCAACCCAACAAGCATCCTTCCACCATAATCCTCTGCCTCCTACCATCAAGCCAATTGTATATCCAATTTGCTAGCTCTCACTGGATTCCATGTGATCTAACCTTCCAGAGCAGCCTACCATGTGGAACTTAATTAAGGCCTTACTGAAGTCCATATAGACTACATCTACCGCCCTGCCCCCATCAACTTCCTTGGTCACTTCATCAAAGAACTCTAACAAATTTGTAAGACATGATCTCCTATGCACAAAGCCTAGTCAAACCCTATCTTTCCAAATGCCTGTGTACCTTATCCCTCAGAATCCTCTCTAGTAAGTTACCCATCACAAATGTTAGGCTTACCAGTCTATAATTCCCAGTTTTTTTCTTTGCAGCCCTTCTTAAATAATGGCACAACATTTGTTACCCTCCAGTCTTCTGGTACTCATGCATTACCAGAGTGTCTGAACTACCTGAACTTGGTTCAAAGTGATGACATGTCGCCACTTGATATTGTGTCCCACCAGCTTCAGATTCTCATCAGTTTTGGGCAGGAAACAGGTAATGATCATACCAATGAGAGCCAGGAGTTAGTTGCCCGCTCCAATCCCTTTCCACTCAATTCCTGGTCTCAGTGCAAACCTGGGATTTGAAATGCTTGTAGGATAGCTGATACAAGTTAAATTTAATTTAATAGGGCTTCCGTTGTGTCAACAGTTAGGTCTATATTTGGGCTAGTATGATTTCTGTGTGCCAAAATAAAAATGAAATGGATATTATGCCTGATACAGATGGTGAGTTAGCTTACAGTTCTGGGATTTCCTTTCAGTATTATATTAAAGTCCTTCAGCAAAACTTCCCCCACATCCCAGCTGCAATTTTACAGCGTGTGCCAAATGTGTTGGGTACAAGTGTTACCTAAATTAACAAAAATATATGTAATATTGAAACTAACTGAAGACATTGATCTATATACTGCCAATGCATTGACAAATGATATCTGTGCTCACTATTCAGTATGTGTTACTGTGATAGTGCTGCTAAAAAGAAGGCATAAAGAAGATTATTTAAAATTATTCCATTCACAGAATCCTTAAAGGTTGACAGCAGAAAAAATCTTTCTGAAATTTCTACAGTTTAAAAACAAAGATTACACCATGAACAGGAGAGTGATTATCAGAGAACCGAAAAGTCCCTACAGTGTAGATAGAGGCTATTCGGCCCATCGAGTCTGAATCAACTCTCTGAAAGAGCAACATATCCAGACCCTCCTCCCCGCCCTATTCCCGTAACAGTGCACATTTAATCCACTAATCCACCTAACCTACACATCTTTTCACACTAAGGGGCAATTAACCTGGCCAATCCACCTAAATTATAATCTGTGGAATTTGGAAGGAAACTGGAGTACCCAGAGAGAACCCACACAGATATGGGGAGAATGTGCAAACTCCATAAAGACAGTTACCCAAGGCCAGAATTGAACCCAGGTCCCTGACCCTGTGAGGCAACAGTGCTACCCACTGTGCCTCTTTGTTTTGTATTCTTGAAATGTCATTTGCTGCCTGAAGCCCATTTCTCCTTGAAAACCTGGTTCATCGAGCATCTTTAAACTCCAAGCTGATTCACGAAGGTTAACCAAATAACAGATTTGGAAAGTTTTTTTTATCTGGGTTTCGAGTAATTAGTCTGAAAAGGTGAAGGAAATGGGTAATATATGCTTGCTCTCTGGCCTACTTTGTTTAGCTGTGAGATTCCTCTGAACAAAGAACAAAGAACAACACAGCACGGGAAACAGGCCCTTCGGCCCAACGAGCCCGCGCCGCCGTCCCACTGTCTCAGTGACCTATTCATGATTTTAGTCTACGCCTAATGTGCGAGGATCAGGGAGGTCCAATTTAGGGACAATTTAGTACCCAATCAATCAGCCTAAAAGCACATCTTTGGGGATGTGGGAGGAAACCGGAGCACCCGGAGGAAACCTACGCAACCACGGGGAGAACGTGCAAACTCCCACAGACACAGGCCCAAATCCATGTGTCCGCACAGTAACAGAGATAGTCTCTGAGCTGTCATGTTGCCCTCGAGATGGTCCAGTTTAAGCACACTAACGACATGAAGCAATAGGCAACTCCCGAAGCAACGTCCAAGAGCAGCCCACTACAACCTGCCACATGCATGCCCCTTGCTGGACTTAAATGCCTGTGAGTTTAGTGTTGGTGAGTTTAGTAGACGGAACAACGTAGGAGTGCAGAAATGGGCAATCCAGCAGGAGGGCTAGAACCATCAAAGTGCACTTCATTTTCCTACATAAGAAATACTACTGTGCAGGTGCTTGATCACCAGTTTAGGGAAATCACAACTATGTTATGTTTAGAGGTTAAAACCATACAGAGGCTTGCAACCTCATGGCTGCAATCAGCTCCCGAGATGATTCTTAAGTACAGAAGCCTGCACTCACCCAAGTGATCCCTCATGCTGCTCCCTGATTGGTTCCCTAGGTCATGTGGTTCTTACTCTGCAAATTGATCCCTAAAGGGATCAGCACCACAACTGCCAAAATGCTTCATTGGTTATGAAGCATCTAATGATGAGAGCATCTCAAGGATGGGAAAATTCCCATACAAACACAACTTATTCCTTTCTTCCTTCTCATTTTCCACCCTGATTATCAGACAGTGTTTATTTAGAGGGACACCTACAAATAGTAACCCTTCAACACTGAATCCAGTCTTTCTCTGACTAAAGGATCTGGATGCTCCCTGAGAGGCCCTGCCTGAGCATAAATTCCTCCTTTTGAAAAGACTCATTGTGAGATGGTCTTCTGTCTGCTGCATTCTGACATGTTAGAGGCCCTGTAAATGATAGCCATTACCACTGCTCCAGGTCCCTCATTTCATCCACAGTCCATAGTACAGGTTCATGCCAATGGAAGGAGAATACTGTGCCAGAATGATATCACCTTGAAGTTAGCAAAGCAGTTATGTTCACACTTCTGGACAGAGTGCATTTTTATTGTACTCCACTAGCCTGGCACCCAGGCAGAGGTGTGGAAAGCTGAACTCAGGCTAGATAATCCATCACAAATTAAGGGAAAAACTTACTTCACTGCACCTTGTACAATCTCAGAAAGTATTGACTGAATTCTTTAAGCAGTTATATGTGCCTCTTCCAAAAAACTCTGACTCACCACAAACAATAAGATCTTCTAGTTATTCCAGAATAACAGCAAGGAGTACGTGACTGTTAGAAGGTTATTGCCCTTGATTTAGAATTAGAGAGTACAAATACAAAATTCACCATCATCAAACGGGGTTAGAAGTTCAAAGAGTTTTTCTCCCCACTTGAATATGATGGAACAAATTTACACTAGAAAGACCTGGATAAATATTGCAATCTAAAATACAAGTAAGTATTTTGGAACAGGTACAAGAAAACCACTTTCATGGAATACATTCAAAGTTTCTGAATGAATGAGCAGAGCTCATTGATTGAGAATTGTTGAATTATTACATTGAAATTGTAAACACAAACATGAGAGTTGCGCTGTTGAAATGAGCAGATTGCTATTCTTTCTTTAGGACTCTGCCTGTTTGAAATGACTTGTGATTTTCTGTCTAGATTCAGATTAATGATTCCTGGAATTTTTTTTAATTGGAATAAATCTATTTGGCTAAATGAATTTTAATCTGAAAATTACATATTATTCGGTCAGTTCTAAATTAATTGCATGGGGGCTGCCTATGTAAGTTCTTCCTTTTGGGTTGATTAGATAAATAGATATTAGACTAGCAATTTATCATATGTGCATTGCTACTTGGCTGATAGTGTCAAACTTTAAAATTTAGAATTTATTCAGGTCCAATTCTCGATCACATTGAATGTTTATCTTCCTATTTTGTTCAGAAACATGCATTATTATGCCAGTTAATTTGACATATTTATTTACTCGCTAATGATGTACCTAACTTGTTATGACCTTGATTAACAATCTTATGTACATTTGTATTCAAAATGTAAGGTATTCAGGGGGAAGTTGCATATTCATTAGTTTCGAAGGATTTTGGAATGTGGCTTAGGTTGGTCATTACTGAGTAGTCAGTGTAAAAGTTGATGAGGCAAATGCTAAACTTGTCCAAATAATGCACTAGACTAATAATTAAAAATAGATAATTAATAAAAATGGATAATTAAAAATAGTGTTTATTGTTTCCTGGGTCTAATGGAGCATTGGAAAAGTAAGGTGAGGCTGGATTTAGGCTCACCATGACAGCTCAGACCTAACCCCATACTGATTGTGCAATCACGTACTATTGGAGGGGAAAGAAGGCTGAACAAATCTAACTTGTAATGCCTTGGCTGTACCTAAGGGAAAAAGGAATTAAAACAGCATTGGGAAATTAGGCTCCAATGAGACCCTGAATTGTTGACATTGTGGAGTAGAGGGTAAATATGGGAGGTTGTGACTCCCAACATTGGAGGAAATAGGCACCCTGGCAGAGAGCAATGGCAGCACAGATCAACTAAAGAGTGGTAAATTTCACAGAATTGAGAACAAGAAATCCATGAGGAGTGTTATCCAAATCTTGTAGATGGAGGGAAGTGGCAGTGAATATCACACTTTTAACCCCCAGTACTCTCATACTGGCCAGGGACTCGGGTTCAATTCCCAGCTTGGATCACTGTGAATGTGGCATGTTCTCCCCACATCTGCAGGGGTTTTCTCCAGTTTGGCTAGGGCAGTATTTATTGCCCATCCCTAATTGCCCTTGTGAGGTGATGGTGCACTGTGCGTTTCAATCACTACAGTCCGTGTGATGTAGGTACACCCACAGTGCTGTTGGGGATGGAGTTCCTGGAGTTTGCTCCAGTGAGATTGAAGGAGCAGCAATATTTCCAAGTGAGGATGTTATGTAGGCTGGAGGGGAGCAATCAGATGGTGGTGGCATTCTCATGTAGGCATCACAGGTTTGGAAGACGCTATCGAAGAGTCTTGCAGCCCAATTCACCCAAATTGGAGCTAAGTGATCACACCAATTGGAAAACAGAACTATTTCTCATTAGCACTGGCAGAGTCTGTCAGGGAAGATTCCACTAATTCACGCTGGCCAGATCAGCTGTTCAGAGATTGGGACACCATTTTTAAATGGCGCCCCGATCTCTGTGCTAGGAGAGAGGGTTCCTTCCTCACAAAAACAGAAAAGATGACCCCCAACCCCCCCCCCCCCGGAAGCATCACCTACCCCTTGGCAAAGAGGGACATTCCCCACCTCATCACTCAAATAACAGATCATCTCCCCCCCAGATCTTAGGCATGAGAGTAATCCTCCCCTTCCCTCGGACTCCCATTTAACCATCCTAGTCCCACTCAGCCACCTTTCCCCTTCAGACCCCCACTCAGCCCTCCTCCCCCTTCAGAACACACTCAGGAGCCCTGCGGGCCACATGCCTTGGCTGTGCCAATGGTGCACTGCCCCGTTTCTTCAAAGGGAAGAAGTGGTTTTACTTCCTCTTTTTCGGACACATTCCCTTTGAAGAAATCACAGTTGTCAGTCAGGTTTCGAGTCTATGTAAACATTATTATTGGGAACAATGGAGGCACTTGAGATGCATACAAGCATAAATACAGCTGATTTGAGGTTGAGTAGAATTCTATTCAGTTAACAGTGGAAGTCCATTTCAAATCAGTGCACCATGAAATTGATAGAGATCAAAGGTTTCCAATGGAATAGAGAGGGTTTCTAAGGTTTTACTTTGCTCGGAAGGCTCAGGGAATTCAAATAAAATTTATTTGAATACACTTGGGCTGAGTGCACAACTGTGGAAAAGCCCAAGCACTGCTTACCCCCTCCACCTACTACCCCAGTGAAAGTGACATCTCCTCTCTATCAGAGGACTTCAGCTTCAAACATGGAGAAAGGGAAATCGCTGCTGCAGAATGGAGTGCTGCAGTGATTCAAAAACCTGATGGTCATCTGGGGGAATGAAGATTACAGTGACTAGACAACTTCATTGTTTTGATAGCTGAAAATAGGAATGAAGATGTTGATACAGAGCCTCCTGAAATCAACATGCTACAGGTTATCTTTAGCTCTGCCAAGGCTAAAAGGTAGTCATGATGTGGAGATGCCGGCATTGGACTGGAGTAAACACAGTAAGAAGTCTCACAACACCAGGTTAAAGTCCAACAAGTTTATTTGATAGTAAACCCACAAGCTTTCGGGGTTTGCCCCTTTGTCAGGTGAGTGAAGAGTACTGGTCTCAAACAGAGCATATAAAGGCACACACAGCTTACAGAATACTGATTAGAATGCAAGTCTTTACAGCTAATCAATTCTTAAAGGCGCAGACAATGTGAGTGGAGATAGCATTAAGCATAAGTTAAAGAGATGTGTATTGTCTCCAGACAGGACAGTAAGTGAGATGTTACAAAACCAGGCAAGTCGTGGGAGTTACAGATAGTGTGACATGAACCTAAGATCCCGGTTGAGTTCATCCTCATGTGTGCGGAACTTGGCTATCAGTTTCTGCTCAGCGCCTCTGTACTGTCGTACGTCGTGAAGGCAGCCATGGAGAATGTTTACCTGAAGATCAGAGGCCGAATGCCCGTGACTGCTGAAGTGTTCGCCAACAGTAAAATGTTCTTTAGCTGTAAAGACTCGCATTCTAATCAGTATTCTGTAAACTGTGTGTGTCTTTATACGCTCTGTTTGAGACCAGAACTCTTCACTCACCTGACAAAGGGGCAAACCCCGAAAGCTTGTGGGTTTACTATCAAATAAACTTGTTGGTCTTTAACTTGGTGTTGTGAGACCTCTTACAGGGCTAAAAGGAACAGTCCAGTGATGAGACTATGAGACTCACATCCTGGAGGAGAGTGGTGAGGTCAATCCCTTGCCCCCAAGCCACCCAATCCCCTTCAGGGATCTTTTCTCTGCAGCCTGGGAGCCGCAGAGAGGAAATTAGTCTCCTTGACCACCACTGCCCACACCCCCCCCCCCTCCCCCCCACCCCCCGCTACCTTTTGGGCCCCAGGCATCAGGCCAGGTTGGCTTTGTCAGAGTGTCAGATGCAATGCACTGTTGGCACTCCCATGTCAAGTGGTCTGACTGGGGGCTTAAGTGGAGGTCTGTGAGGAGACCGAGTGGGAGTGTCTGTGAGGGGTGGGGGCTGAAGGCAGAGCCGATCAGGTCACCCTCATGCCTGCATGGTGTGGTGGGGGGCTAACTGCTTGGCTGATGCCCCATTCAGCGGGCCATCAGGGTTCCCACTAGCAGTGAATGTGGTTGATGATTCCCCCCCCCGGAGAACTCCTGCAGTGCATCTTGTAGGTGGTACACACTGCTGCTACTGTGAGTTGGTGGTGGAGGAGTGAATGATTGTGGATGAGGTGCCAATCAAGCAGGCTGCTTTATCCTAGATGGTGTCAAGCTTTTTGAGTATTATTGGAGCTGCACTCATCCAGGCAAGTTGAGAGTATTCCATAACACTCCTGACTTGTGCCTTGCAGATTGTGGACAGACCTTGGGGAATTGGGAAATTAGTTATTCATCTGAGGACACTTAGCCTCTGACCCACTTTTGTAGCCATCGTTTTTATGTGGCTATATGAAAGGTGACAAAAAGAAGCATCTGTTATCAGTGTACATGTGATCATTAAAACCATTGATCACCATTTATTATGAACAGCACAGTGGCACAGTGATTAGCACTGTTGCCTCACAGGCCAGTGACCCTGAGTTCAATTCTGGCCTTGGGTGACCATCTGTATGGAATTTGAACTTCTCCCCGTGTCTGTGTGTGTTTCCTTTGGGTGCTCCGGTTTCCTCCCACAGTCCAATGATGTGCAAGTTAGGTGAATTGGCCATGCTAAATTGCCCCTTAGTTTCCGAAGACAAGCAGGTTAGTTGGATTTGAGGGGGAAATGTGTGGGATTACAGGAATAGGATTGGGGCTGGGCCTGGGTTAGATGCTGAGTTGTTGTTGACTCGATGGGCTGAATGGCCTCCTCCTGCACAGTAGGGATTCTATGATTATGGTATGGCCGCTGTGTTTCCTGCCCTTGCCAACAGTACCTTCATGTGTCCACATAATCTTTAAGGTCTCTTCCTCACCCATGAAGTGGACTCCACATTTCTTGATCACTTTCAGTACCCTACATTTTGGTAGAAATGTAAATTAGGAAAATAGTTAGAAGACAGCTGAAACAACCCCTACCTACATTTGCTCACTGGCCATTTTTCAAATACTCTGCTGATTACGAAAGAAGCCCTCCAGCATACTTATTTTATCCTGAAAGAGCTGGGTCGGGGAAGTATAATTTTTGTAATTACCATATATAATGAGCTGGCCCTGTGCCAGTCTTGCAGTGAAGCCTTTAAATTTGTGAAGTTGATTATGCAATAGCTCACTCCTTGTACTCCAACTCATGGGTTCCCCCTTTATTCATTCTCATTGAAGCAAAAACCTTATCACAGCTTTTTTCTTTGTTTCCCCTAAAATGTAGCTCGTAGTGTGAAAATGAGCCAGATAGCTGAGAAAAGTAGTAACTTGCATCCTTGTGCTCTGGCTTTAAATCCCGGGTGGGGGTTGTGTTACCAGAGGCTTAGGTTGACAGAAAACTCATTGGCCCCTTTGCGTTATAAGGACTGGGAGAATTAACATGAGACAAAGGAGCAAAGTTGTCCATTCAGCTCATCTTATTCCTGGAACCATTCTTGTACTCTCTCCAATGCCTTCACATCCTTCATATACTGTGGAACCCAGAACTGTACACAATATTTCATCTGAGGTCTAACTAGTGTCTTGTATAAGCTCAACATAATCTCCTTGCTCTTGTACTCTACACCCCTATCAATAAAGTCCAAGCTACCATATGCTTTATTAACTGCTCTCTCCACTGTCCTGCCACCTTCAATGATTTATGCATATATACACTCAGGTTTCTCTGCTCCTGCACCCCTTTTAGAATTTTACCCCTTATTTTGTATTGTCTCTCGATGTCCTTCGTAACAAAATGCATCCCCTCATACTTCTTCACATTGAACTTCATCTGCCACCTGCTTACTTGCTTCACCAATTTGCTTATGTTCTTTTGAAGTTCTATATTGTCCTCTTCAGAGTTTACAATGCTTCCAGTTTTAAATTTAAATGACATTCAGCTCCTTTATTCTTCCTGCCAAAGTGCATAACTTCACACTTTCCAATATTACACTCCATCTGTTAAGTTTTTGCCTACTCACTTAACCTGTTTATATCCCTCTGCAGACTTTTTGGCTGGAATTTCCCAGCTGTTGATGCTGGTGAGATTCTCTGGTCCTACCGGCAGCATTGCCCCATCCATGGATTTTCCGACGGCATGGGGTAGCTTGAATGGGAATTCCCACTGACAGCGGTGGGGACAGAGAATCCCAACACCAATGAATGGCTCTTTATCTTGCACCAGCGAGAAACATGCGACTGGGAGGCTGGAAAATTCTGTCCTTTGTGTCATCCTCACCATTTACCTTCCCACCTATCTTTCTGTCATCTGCAAATTTAACAATTGTACATTCACTTCCCTTATCCAACTTATTAATATTTATTGTAAATACCTGTGGCCCCAGCACTGCTACCCGGACTTGATGGTTTGAGTTAAAAGGAGAGGCTGGACAGACTGGGACTTTTTTCTCTGGAGCGCAGAACGCTGAGGGGTGATCTTACAGAGGTCAATAAAATAATGAGGGGTACTGATGAGCTTGATTGTCAATATCTTTTACCAAAGATAGGGGAGTCTAAAACTAGAGGGCATAGATTAAGGTGAGACGGGAGAGATACAAAAGTGTCCACAAGGGTAATTTTTTTCACACAGAAGGTGGTGAATGTCTGGAACAAATTGCCAGAGGTAGTAGTAGAGGCGGGTACAATTTTGTCTTTTAAAAAGCATTTAGACAGTTATATAGGTAATATGGGTATAGAGGGATATGGGCTAAATGCGGGCAATTGGGATTAGTTTAGGGGTTTAAAAAAAAGGATAGCATGGACAAGTTGGGCCAAAGGACCTGTTTCCATGCTGTAAACCTCTTTCGCTCTATGATCCTTATGACACTCCACTAGTCATGGATTGCTTTCCTGAAAATTTCCCTCTTTACCCAAATCTCTGCCTTTTAGATCTAACACTTTAATGATATTGGAACGGTTTTGGAGCACTAACTGGTTGGCTGGTGAGAACATGATTTCATTTGGCACTGGGATCCTTATGAAACAGTCCCATCACTCATTGGTAGATAATTCGGAAGGGGGATCAGAAGCAATGTCCAGCAAGGAAGCTGCTAGGTTTTGCTTTGGGGCCCAGAGCAACATTTGTACTCTTCTTCACCCAGAAGGAAATGACGAAAAAAGAAATAGAACTCTGCTTTCTCAGCCTCTTCCAGCTCCAGTTTTGCCTGCCGCCGTGTTGGTCTGGCAGGATGATGGTTTCTACATTCACTCCTCCATTTACAGTTGCAGTCAGGGCTCAATAATATATTCAGAGCCTGATTTTCATATTGAAAGGAGTACTAAAATGGACCTAATATTCTGTTTACTGATCTCTGCCAGGAAAATGGTGAAGGCATAAAAATGAGCTCCAGTGCCACAAGAAGGAAAAAGTTTTTAAAAATTATTTAGTGTTTTTGCTTTTGATTACCATCCAATAATTCCTGCTGGAATGTTAAGTATGGGAATGGTTTCTTTTTAAAAAAGTTCCCAATAGTCAAACAACTTGCTCAAAATATACTTCTCAAATTGCAAAGGGCAGTTTTATGGCTTTCAATTGGTGTAAACAGGATACCAGCAAGCAAAAAGTGATACTGGTTCAGTTAACATGAGAATCCAGGGTAGATTGCTGAGAAGCACAGCCGGAGTACCTGCCTGTTTGAAGTAGGAAGCCACGTCTAAATAGATTGGATTTCTATAATGTCCTTCGACAGCATCTTCTAAACCCCGATTCTCTCTCACATGGAAAAGATGTATGGGCACACCACAACCTGCAAGCTCCCTTTTGAGTTATGTACCATCCTGACTTGGAACTACTCCAGCACTGTTCCATCACTGTAAATGAATCAGAAACCTGCAACTCCCTTCCTGGCACACTATGATTGTACCCATACCCCATGGACTGCAACAGTTCAAGGAGGAGGCTCGCCCCCATCTTCTGAAGGGCCATTAGAGATGGGCAACAATGATGGCCTTGCCAATGATGTCTATGAAAGAAATAAAAATAAACACAGAATGCTGATTGCAATTTTGAATCAGAAATGAACAAAATATTCATCGAACTTTCTGGTTGTTCATGGTACCCCATGTAGTGACATTTGCTACCAAATAAACCTGCTGGACTTCAACCTAGTGTGGTAAGATTTCTTACTGTGTTTACCCCAGTCCAACGCCGGCATCTCCACATCATGGTACTCCCGTCACGGGTTTCACAATGGCAAGCCCGTTTTCAGAAGATCTTGCCACTGGCCAAAGGTGGGCCGCCTCCACAGCAAATGGCACAGTAATACCTGGCCATTATGACCATATATACCAGAGGATTAATGGAGTAAAGAACATAGTAAAAGCCTTAATTTCTCAGCACCATGAGGAGTGATGGGGGAAGCATCTCAATTGTCGCACAATTCATACCATTAAAGGTAATTTTCTCTCATTGCTTTAGTATTTATCGTTCATTAGTGACAGAAGCAATTCCAATTGTGTAATACATCTGGACGAAAGTATTTCCAATATAATACAACCCTTCAGTTTGAGTATTATGACATTAAAGTGTTGTTAATTATCTTTCAAACACATAAATCATACAATTAAAGATCAAATGAGAACTTTTAAAATTTGTTATACTAGTGAAAGCTCTGTAATCTGCACACATGTAATTTGTAAATTAATACTTAGAATTTCAAATGTAAAAAATATTTAGACAAGTGTTTTATGATAAATTTATGATTGCTATAATTTAGATGATTTCCACAATTAATAACAAACCAAAATAACAGATTATCTTTTAAAAACCATGCTTGATAGTGGAATCCAAAGAGCGTTTAAGGATCCACATGCCTCTTGTTGTAAGCTGAACATTTTGTTTGATTAACCAGTTCTGTTCCACACACTGACTGTATGGGCTGAATTTTCAGGTCCATTAGGAATGGAGGCAGCAGGGTTCAAAAATACCAGCACTGGCCTGCATGCTTGGCTCTTGATGCCATTTTAGGCACAAGCAATTATAACGGGGATTTAGATGGCAGCCACAAGATCCTGCCCAGTCCATTATGAATGCCAATTCAGATTGTTAAAAGCTCAACGCGTGTTTGTTAGGGGATTATTGAGGTTTGCACATGCTATCTGTGGTACACCAACTGAATGGAATTAGACGCAGAGTGAGGAGTCAGTCGTGGCAGCCATAAGGAATTAGATGGGTCTCATGAAAGGATAAATGGCACAGAGACCATTGAGAGATTGATATCACTGGCTCATTGCAGGTGGCAGGAAAAATGAACAGGAAGCACTCAGGCAATTCAGGGGGTAACCACTTTCTTGGCATCATGGGGAATTGAGGAGGCGGCAATGCTGCTAAAGACAGTTGTGGGGATCACCAAACCACAAGGAAGGCACCAGCTGGCAATGGAGGCAAGGCTCTCAGGTTTTGGGCCGAGTGAAAGTAAACTTGCAAGTAATATAAAAGCAGACTGAAACAGCTTCTGTAGATACAGAAAAAGAAAAAAAGATTAGTGGAGTTGAATATAGGTCCATTACAGTCCAAAATGGGAGAATTTATAAAGGGAAAAAAGGAAATGGCAGAGCAATGAAATAAATACTTTAGTTCTATCTTTCACAGAGGAAGACACAAATAACTTCCTAGAAATGCCTGGGAACCAAGGATCTACTGAGAAAGAGAAGTTGAAGGAAATTTGTACTACTAAAATAAAGTGCAGGAAAAATTAATGAGACTGTAAATCAATAAATCCCTAGGTTTAGGGTTTTATTGGTATCTACATCCAAAAGGAGGTGGCTATGGAAAAAGTGGATGTGTTAGCTGTCATCTTCCAAACTTCTGTAGGTCCTGGAACAGTCCCAGCAGATTGGAGAGTGGCAAATGTAACTCTGCTCTTTAAAAAAGGAGGGATGAAGAAAACAGGGAATTACTGGTCGGTTAGCCTAGTGTAAGCAGTATGGAAAATGCTAGGCTCTATTTTTAAAGGATGTGATTATAAGACACTTAGAAAATATCAATGGGATTAGATAAAGTCCACATAGATCAATGAAAGGGAAATTGTGTTTGACAAACATACTGGAATTTTTTAAAGATGGAATTAACAGAATGGTTAAGTGTGAACCAGTGATTGTGGTTTATTTGGATTTTCAGAAAGCTTTTGATAAAAGGTTAGTGTGCAACTTTAAAACACATGGGATTTGTGGTAATATATTGGCATGGATTGAGAATTGGTTAGCAGACAGGAAAAAGTGAGCTGGAACAAATGGATTTCTTTGAAATGGCAGGCGGTGACTAGTGGGATACCACAGGGATCAATGCTTGGGCCCCAGCTATCATCATATACATCAATGATTTGGATGAGGAAACCAAATGTAACATTTCCCAGTTTTATGACAGCACAAACTTGGTGGGAATGTGAGTGGTAAGGAGGATGTTAAGCGGCTTCATGGTGATTTAGCCATGTTGAGTGAATGGGCAAAAATGCGGTAGATGCAGTGGATAAGTGTAAAGTTATCCACTTTGGACAGAGCAACAGAATGGCAGAATGTTATTTAACTGGTGAGAGATTGGAAAATGTTGATGTTAAAGAGACCGGGGTGTCCTAGTGCAGCAATTACTGAAAATAAGCGTACAGGTACGGCAAGCAGTTAGGAAAGCAATTGGTATGTTGGCCTTCATTGATGTCTTACTGAAGCTGTACAGGGCCTTGATGAGATCACATCTGGAGTACCGTGTGCAATTATTGTCTCCTTATCCAAGAAAGAAAATATCTGTAAGAGAAGGATTGCAGCGAAGATTCACCAAACTGATTCCTGAGATGGCTGGATTGTTGTGTGAGAAAATATTGGATCAATTGGGCTTTTGTTCACTGGAATTTATGAGAAGGGATCTAATTGAAAGGTATGAAATTCTGACAGAGCTGGAGAGACTTGATGCAGAAGTAATATTTTCCCTGGCTTGGCAGTTGGTGGGGGCAAGGGGGGCTGTCTGGAACAAGAGGTCATGGTTTCAGGATATAGTGTAGGCCACGTAGGACTGAGGTGAGGAGAAACTTTACCACTTGGGGGGATGGTGTACCTATGGAATTCTCTGCCTCTGAAGGCTATGGAGGCCAAGTCACTTGAATTTTTATGAAGCAAACAGAGTCCAGCTTCTAAACATGTCAAGGGATGTGAGGAGAACCTTTATGGCATTGAGATAAAAGGTCAGCCATGATCATATTGAATGGTGGAGCAGGCTTGAAAATCCGAATGGCCTGCTTCTGCTTCTATTTTCTATGTTTCTATGATCCATCCAGACATTTTGGGATTGAAATGAAAGGCTGAAGCAGTGTTAAAGAGGCAAGATGAAATAGAACATGGAACAGTGCAGCACGGTACCGGCCCTTCGACCCTCAATGTTGTGCCGAGCTTTGTCCGAAACCAAGATCAAGCTATCCCACTCCCTATCATTCTAGTGTGCTCCATGTGCCTATCCAATAACCACTTGAAAGTTCCTGAAGTGTCTGACTCCACTATCACAGCAGGCAGTCCATTCCACATCCCAACCACTCTCTGAGTAAAGAATCTACCTCGGACATCCCTCCTATATCTCCCACCATGAACCTTATAGTTATGCCCCCTAGTAACAGCTACATCCACCCGAGGAGAGAATCTCTGAATGTCCACTCTATCTATCCCCCTCATCAACTTATAAACCTCTATTAAGTCGCCTCTCATTCTCCTCTGCTCCAAAGAGAAACGCCCCAGCTCCCTCAACATTTCCTCATAAGACCTACCCTCCAAACCAGGCAACATCCTGGTAAATCTCATCTGCACTCTCTCCAATGCTTCCACATCCTTCTTACAGTGAGGTGACCAGAACTGTACACAATATTCCAAATGTGGTCTCACCAAGACCCTGTACAGTTGTAGCATAACCCCACGGCTCTTAAACTCTAACCCCCTGTTAATAAATGCTAACACGCTATAAGCTTTCTTCATGGGTCTATCCACTTGAGTGGCAACCTTCAGAGATATGTGGATATGAACCCCAAGATCTCTCTGTTCCTCCACATTCCTCAGAATCCTGCTGTTGGCTCAGTAATCTGCATTCAAATTTGTCCTACGAAAATGAATCACGTCACACTTAATCAGGTTTAAACTCCATCTGCCATTTTTCAGCCCAGATCTGCATCCTATCAACGCCTCTTCGCAGCCTACGACAACCCTCCACCTCATCCACTACTCCACCAATCTTGGTATCATCAGCAAATTTACTGACCCACCCTTCAGCCCCCTCCTCCAAGTCATTGATAAAAATTACAAATAGCAGAGGACCCAGCACTGATCCCTGTGGTAAACTGCTAGTAACTGGCCTCCAGTCTGAAAATTTTCCCTCCACCATCACTCTGACTTCTATGACATAGCCAGTTATTTATCCAATTTCCCTTCATCCCACACCTCCTTACTTTCTTCATGAGCTGACCATGGGGAACCTTATCAAACGCCTTACTGAAATCCACGTATCCAATATCAACTGCTCTACCTTCATCTACACACTTAGTTACCTCCTCAAAGAATTCAATCAAACTTGTGAGGCAAAACTTACCCTTCACGAATCTGTGTTGACTATCCCGGAGATGACAGAGATGAAGGCTGCCAGGAAGTTCAGCATTCACCTGAAGGAAACAGTTTGACATTGAGGAAGTGGAAGCCTTACTTGTTGATGAATCTAAGTGGGCAGTTGCTGGTTACCTTCATGGTCACATGGGCACAATCAAGATTGCCCTGAGCCTGGGGAAATCCAGCAATGGAGGGTAAAACTATTGCCCTCACTCCCTGCAAGGCCACATTGTTAAATGAATGTACTGTCCAGCTCTGGCACAGAGGTCATCAGGGATCTGAATGGTTGTCGCTGTTTGCAAGATGCCACCAACGTCCACAGCTGATCCTTGGAATGAGTCAGAGTTGAAGCAGTTTGAGGGCACACTGACGTTAATGTTAACTGGCAGGTATAATGAGCAGTGCTGCGAGGTACATGGTCTTCAACAATGAGAACACAGATGACTGTGACAGAGCCTGCAGCACTGAGTTTTGGTTAACTCCAGATCTCTGAAATTTTCAGCTAACATCATTTCTGTGTCACTATCTTCATTGATGTTGATAACTGGATTATATTTTGCAATTAATTATTACATTAATTAATTTTGATCAGAAAATCATAATTTCTGACAATCTCTTGTGGTCACTTTTATGTTATATATTGAAGAATTGACGCTAGGAAGCATGGAGGGTTTAAAATAACGAAACTTTATTTACGGAGTGTTATTCATTACAAAGCTGCTTCTTGTCTCTGGCAGCTTCCCACGTGAGGGGTCTGTGATATCAGTTCCAGTGAATATATGAATATATTAATACACAATACTAATACATAGCTACCAAGAATCAATATTAATATATAATGTGCCTTTCCTTTGAATGAGAAATGTTAATAACTAAAATATTTATATGGCTAAACATGGAATGTTATTTAAATATTTGTGCTATCTTTTGTGATGTTATAATGAGTAATGCCTTTGTGTAATTAGTGTGCCA
Source organism: Carcharhinus amblyrhynchos (assembly GCF_965287045.1). Taxonomy (NCBI): domain Eukaryota; kingdom Metazoa; phylum Chordata; class Chondrichthyes; order Carcharhiniformes; family Carcharhinidae; genus Carcharhinus; species Carcharhinus amblyrhynchos. The sequence continues at coordinate 104,754,157 of NC_137326.1, forward strand.
TGAGTTGAGATTATTGGTTATATGATCCATAAAAATGTCAAATTGAAGCTACAGCATTTTCTGACACAAACACAGGTTTGTAGATGTATATTAAGTGTACGTTCACAAAGATAAATACCGGAATTTTACCATCTGTCCCACCACTGGAATCCTAGTGGGTAGGTGGGTCGGGGGTGGGGGGCCGGGGAACCAAGCAAAGGTCCATTGACCGTGGGTGGGATTTTCTGGTTTTGGAGCGAATGCGGTCAGAAAATTCCACCCAAACTCTCACCAATATTCCAAAAACTGATTTGGAATATTATTGTTGACACCATTTAGACTGGTACCATTAATAATCTGTGACAGTAAGTGGCCTGTATTCATTTCAGAAATATGCATGCAGTGGTATGCTTGCATACATGGCATGGATTGGCAGATGGCAAGCAACCTTGGGAGGCTGTAAATGTTTTCACTGGGGTCATTAAAGCCCAATCATCAAGTGAAGGGGGAATCAAGCAAAACACTTCCAAGCTTTTTGTCCCTGGAGAAAATAAAAAAGAACAAAGATCGACATGTAGAGGGCCTAGTGGAAAAAAAATTCTGCTAAGGGAATAAGATCGGGGCCTCAGCCTGTGAAGGGAGCCAGCCAGATTTGGATGAATATTTGGCCTGACTCAGTGAAAAGAAAGGATGACAAACCCGTTACATGGGACAGTGTGATTCACTACTTCCTTTATGATAAGAAATAACTGGCAAGAGCTTGTTTTCATCATCTAAAAGCCATACTGAGAATCATAGGCTAATATGACCCAGATCATTGCAACATTGGGTAACCTGGTTATTGGAGCTCTGGTTAAGACAGTTATTAATGTTGTCCAGCTGCTTCTTTCACTGACAACCTCTTTCTCTTGATCCACTAATTCTGACGATGGTGATCCAGCTCTTTTGCTGGGCCCAAAGGCTCCATTTTTCTTCTTTGATGTTTAAGAGTTTGCATGTTCTTCTTCATTCAGTGCTTCTTCCGTTTGTACTTTTATCAACCCGACTTATCCAAGTATCCTACTGAAGTATCACATTTTAAAGTATGTTGATTTTCTTTTCTTTCTCTTGCCAAATGTTCCTGACTACATACTCATCATTGATTACAGATCAGACATAATGGCTGGGATCATCCCAAAAAAAAACTAAGTGTCCAATGGGTTGGAAAACAGGAAAATTTCCCACTTGTCTTTTGGGTGTACTTACCTGAACAAATTTCCCACACTCTGTGCATTACACATTCACACCAGTAAGTTGGTGGAGGACTTATCCCACTTGAGAGGCCAGCAGCTTAGTTCTGGGTGGGCCACTGCGCACGCAGTGATCTGTCAGATTGGCGCATGCGTACTGGCCCCTCATGTCACCAGTCTCCCAATTGCTGGTGTTCTGAAATCTTCCCAACACCCAACTCTGTGTAGTCCCAAAAGTGACTGATGGGTGACCCATGCTGGGATGACAAGCAGTCTCTGAAGATGACGAATGGATCCTGGACTTCAGGCAAGTCTGGGGATTTTGGTAGAGCCTGCCTGGCAGATCCCTACAAAAGGAGGTGTGACGGGCATGCTTTAGAGGTGGGTTGCTTAAACTGGGGGCACAGTATTGGGAACGGTGCATCCATTGGGCACAGGGGACCCCCACGTCCTGTCTCTTCTCCTCTGCCCTTCCCACAAAAGGAAGTAACCCCCTTCCTACCTGACAGCAGCCCAAGCAGTGAAAGCAGCCACGTTGCCCACTTTGCTTCCATTTACCCCTGATTGCATTGTATTACGGTGATCCCAGCCATTATTTGGCCTTGGAGGGAGTGCAGAGGAGGTTTACTAGGCTGATGTCGGAGTTGAGGGGGTTGAGCTATGAGGAGAGGCTGAATAAACTAGGCTTGTACTCGTTAGAGTTTAGAAGAATGAGGGGCGATCTCATTGAGACGTATAAGATGATGAATGGGATGGATAGGATAGGGGTGGAGAGGCTCTTCTCGCTCAGAAAGGACAGTAGGACTAGGGGGCACAGCCTCAAGATAAGGGGGGGGGCAGTTTAGAATGGAGTTGAGGAGGAACTTCTTCACTCAAAGAGTGGTGAATCTCTGGAATTCTCTGCCCGTTGAGGTGGTGGAAGCTGCCTCGCTAAATATTTTTAAGACGCGGGTTGATGGGTTTTTGATAAGCGAGGGGATTAAGGGTTATGGGGAGAGGGCGGGAAAGTGGAACTGAGCCACGACAGATCAGCCATGATCTTATTGAATGGTGGGGCAGGCTCGAAGGGCTAGATGGCCTAATCCTGCTCCTATTTCTTATGTTCTTATGTTCTTATGACAAATATGGAATGAGGCCTTTAAGTGGCCATCAGCTGAGGGTCTCAATAGGTCCAAGGACAGATGGGCTGCCTGATGCTTTCCCTGCCCATCATAACATGGGAGACAGGTCAGGACTGGGGAGGACGGCAATGGGGAAACTACCTATTCTATTTTACGAATCCACTGCTTCAAATAGATCTGCGGATAGACTTTAAAATGAACCCAAGGATTTCGTACCTGGCTTTCTCTCAGCAAAGTGTGAAGCACTGGTAACACAAATGTGGGAATAGGTGTGAGAATGGCAATGTTCCATTCACTAGCAAAATTACTGATGTTGTGAAGTTGCGTGAAAGATTAAAAATGTGATGACTGACATGTAAATAGTGAAAAGAAATACTAAAACCAAAAGAAGAAATCATATGGTATTGTCTCTTTAAAAAACACGTGTCTTATGTGTGGGTTTTAAATTGCAAAGAGCAGACTGCAGCCGCAGGTTTCACAACACTTGTATCAAAGCCTGGCAGTCAGTGTTGCAACTTAACCAAAACAGGCTTTTAAATTGGACCAGAAGGTTTAAAGCCAGCACGCAGAGACACAGAACCAATGGAATTCAAATGTGAGAGTTGTTGACAGTCTCAAGCCACTCAGATCACAGGAATACTGTGAAGTAATTCCAGGTATATAAACCTGGACAAGAGGAGGCAACTATCAGAGTATACTTGCCACCTCTTGAGTCAGAAGGAGGGTAGGCAAGGCTCTCATGTAAATCCTGCAGTTCCATGTATGTCTTCAAAAAATCACCATCAAAATAGAGAGAGATACCAACTCAGAAAGTATTCCTTATGTGACCATCAAAAGATGTTTGTTTGTGTATTAATTGAGAGTGAGTGAATTCTGTAATGATTTATTTCATTATTTCTGAAGGAATCTTATAATATTTGAACAGCATTCTATTGGGGTTTTATTCAGTTTGTTAATTGTTTTAGTAAGGTTGTCACCAGTTTAAAAAAAGACCTGTTAATTGTTTATGATAGAGAGTGACAGAACCAGCTTTAATTTACCAAAGCCAATAACTTTCTACTACATCACACACACTAGTATAAGATTACGAGGCGCAGTATATCCCAAATTCGAACAGAGGGGGAAAAAAGTCATCTCCACATCGTAACACTCAACACCTAAAAAATAATAGTTCTCATGATGCGATGCCATTGACAAGGGCACATCATATGCTCGCTTCCCTGAAAAGGTGGTAATGGATTTGAGCTTGAAGCACTGCAGTTCTTACGTTGATTGTGTTCCCAGAATGCTGTGAAGCATGGAACCGCAGGGCTATAAAAAAAAAGACAGTATTTATCGAAGTCAAGATAATGTGTGATTTGGAGAGGAAGTTCACATTTATGATGATGATACAATAGCTTCACTTTTCTTGGTAGAGATCACAAGGAAGGAAGTGCTGTTGAATTAACTTTGATGGGTTGCTGCATTGTCATCTCTGGCCCCATAGTCTTAGCAGTGAAACATATTAACGCTCACCACCATTGCTCCTCCAAAACTGACAGCAACTTCTAGAGTCTAGACATGCGCGGTGAAACATGGAAATCCAGAAATCACTGTTAGTGATTCTATGCTGCGCACTGTTATGGTCTCCAAGACTACAACCCATTTCAGATCATTGAACCTGAGAGAACTTATACTTTTGGAGCTGAATTTTGTTCCGATGCTACAAGTTCTGGAAGTGGGTAGCCCTTCTGTTTGAATATCCTGCCGCTGGCTGAATGTGATCACCTGCCAATTAACTCAGGAAGGGCCCAGCCGTTTAATACCTGCTGTGAATTGGTCCCTTGAATGATGAGTTAAAATTCTGAGCCTTCCCATTTTTGGAAGTTTCCAAACAAACTCTGGAGAGAGAGAGAAAGAGAGACAAAGACACTGGCTGTCTCCATAGCTTCTAATAGCAACTCTCAGACAGCAGACTTTCCAACTCCAGAGAGAGACATTGCTTTCTGCCTCAAGTCCAAAGAGCATCTGAGAAAAATGAAACTAAAACCTTGGACATTTTCGTGGGGAAAGAAATGCCTCCAAGCATCACCTGACCTGTCAATCGTTCTCCACCCAGCAATTTCAAAAGTCATAGAGTCACAGAGGTCTACAGCATGGAAACAGGCCCCTCAGCCCAACTTGTCCATGCTATCTTTTTTTTAAACCCCTAAGCTAATCTCAATTGTCCACATTTGACCCATATTCCTCTATACCCATCTTATCCATGTAACTATCTAAATGCTTTTTAAAAGACAAAATTGTACCCTCCTCTATACACATCTGGCAGCTTATTCCAGTCATTCCCCACACACCCTCTGTGTGAAAAGATTGCCCTTCTGGTCAATTTTGTATCTCTCCCCTCTCACCTTAAACTTATGCCCTCTAGTTTTAGACTCCTCTATCTTTGGGAAAAGATATTGCCTATCTAACTAATCTGTGCCTCTCAGTATTTTATAAATCTCTATAAGATCATCCCTCAGCCTTCTACGCTCCAGAGAAAAAATTCCAGCCTATCCAGCCTCTCCTTATAACTCAAACCATCAAGTCCCGGTAGAATCCTCACAAATCTTTTCTGAACTCTTTCTAATTTAATAATATCTTTTCCATAATAGGATGACCAGAACTGTACACAGCATTCCAAGTGTGGCCTTACCAATATCTTGTACAACTCCGACAAGATGTTCCAACTCCTGTATTCAGTGTTCTGACCAATGAAACCAAGTATGCTGAATGTCTTCTTCAGTACTCTGTCCAACTGTGACTCCACTGTCAAGGAGCTATGAACATGTACCCCTCGATCTCTTTGTTCTGTAACTCTCCCCAGTGCCCTACCATTAATTGAGTAAGTCCTGCCCTGGTTCAATTTACCAAAGTGCATCACGTCGCATTTATCTAAATTAAACTCCATCTGCCATTCGTCAGTCCATTGGCCCAATTGATAAAGATCCCATTGCAATCAGAGATAACTTTCTTCACTGAGCACTATGCCACCCATCTTGGTGTCATCTGCAAACTTCCTAATCATGCCTCCTATATTCTCATCCAAATCATTAATATAATTGACAAATAACAGTGAACCCCACACTGATCCCTCACCCCAGGACACTGCATTAGGCCAGATTAAAAATAAACATGGTGTGCGATTCTCCTGGGAAATGTGAGTGGGGGGCCCGCAATGGGATTTGGGAAGAGCATTCAGCCAATCACAACTTGCCCAGGCCATTTTTTAAAATATAATTAGTCTCAAGTTGGAAATCAATGTTTGGCTGATTACAATATGGCAATGTTAATTTCTATGTCATTAGCAGCTAGGGTTCACTAATGTCTCCCATCCCACGAGAAGAAGTTCCCACCAGCAGCGATGAAAGCTGCTCCCTATCAAAGGGTACCAGGTGTGACCAACCTGCTTGTGGGGACAAAGGCCACTGGGACCCCACCCCCCCCCCACCCCCGGGTGGCCAGGGATGGGGACACTGGCCACTTCAGCAGTGCCAGCCTGGCAGTCTGGCTGGGCAGCCTGGCACTGCCCACCTGGTACCAGGCAGTGCCAAGGAGTTGTGGCTGGAGTGGGCAAAGTCTACTTGGGATGATCAATGGTGGTGATGGTGATGGTGGTGGGGTGAACCCACTACGCACACTGCTTTAGGGATTAGTGGGTTTGTGAGAGAGGGGACAATCGGGGCTGGACATGGGGAGGGGGGGGGATTGGGCTGGCCATGGGGCAATTCAGGCTAAACATGGAGGATGGGAGGTCATGAAGCTGGCTATCGGGTGTGGGGTATGAGAAGCCAGTGATTGCTGGGGGTCATGGAAGCCAGAGATCAGGGTGGGGGGTCACAGAAGCTGGCGATAGGGGTGGGGGTTTGGGAAGCAATCAGAAGGCCAGCGATCATGAGGCTGGCGATTGGGAGGGGCCCTGTGTGCGTGCACCAATCTCCCCACTGACAGATCGGCACATGTGCAGTGGCCCACTCAACGCTCTGATTCTGGCTTCTTGGAGGGGGAAAAGCCCCGTATCCGCTTACTGGCGTAAATCCCCCAGCAGTCTCTGTGATCCACAGGGTCCTTGAGATCCATTCAACTCCATTTGCCCAAAAACAGGCAGGCAAGTCTTATATTTCTGCCTGTTGGGCACTTAATTTTTTGGGGGGAGAATTGCATATATGGGCCACAATTCTCCCATCCTAACCTACTAATCTTTTGGCGGGTTGGGCTGGGAGATTCGTGTGTGCGTCAATTTGTGGGATTTGCACATGTGTTCCCAAAGCGCGCATTTCTCCCAACGCTGGGTATATTCATTGGAAACCGGTAGGAACAGCAGGTAAGTAATTTTAATCTACTTTTAATGTTATTTGAACGTGATAATTGGGCCTAGGACTGAATTCTCCAGGCCCAATAGTATCTCCCACCCTGCCAGTATGATTTTACTCTGGCAAGATTTAGAGTAACTCCCCACTTTTGGGGGAACTAGCGGAAGACCCCGCTGGAGGGTAAGGGAGATAGTTGAGGCACAGGGGATCGGATGGTGGGGGTTGGTGCCTCCTGGATATGGGCACCTTGGCAGTGCCAATCTATTCTCCCTGCCACTGCCCACTCGGGAAAGTAGCCATGCCCAGAGAACACCTTCGGACTGCTCACACGCCATCGGGCAGTGCAAAGGAGGCGGGACCTAGATGGTAGTGCCCAGGGAGTGGAGCTTAGTGACAATCAATGGGGGTGGGGGGTCTCACTGTCACTCTGCATTGGAATCCGTTGGCACTGAAAGTGATCGGGATGGGCTGGGGAGTGTCTACCAGAGTGGGGGTGTGTCTGTCCCTCAGGAGGGGTCTGCCTTCTGCATGAGGGGTGTGGTAGAGGATGGGGGGATCGTCACTGCTGGGGTGGTGGGGGGCTGGAAATTGGGGCGCAACTGGACTGGGAGGGGGCCGAGGCTAGCCCAGGAATGCTTGTGGGCCATGATCGGGCATTGAGGGCAGCTGGAGGGACTGCACTGCGGGCGCCCCGGGCTGGCCAGTGATTGAGCTGGCCAGCACTGACAGATTGTAGCCACTGCACATGTGCAGAATTCCGGAACCGTCAGACTGTGGTGTGAATAGGCCCTGCCTCCTGAGCGGTTAATGAGGTTCTGCAGCGTGTGGGAGACTTGAATTCCCACTGCAATTTGGGGTGGGATATAAGAAACCAGTGATCACTGGGGGTCATGGAAGCCAGAGATCAGGGTGGGGAGGGGTCACAGAAGTCTTCAATCGGGGTGGGGGATTGGGAAGCAACGAGGAGGCCAGCGATCAGGAGGCCAGCCATTGTGAGGGGTGCCTGTGTGCGTGCACCAATCTCCCCACTGACAGATTGGCACATGCGCAGTGGCCCACTCAGCACTCTGATTCTGGCCTCTTGGAGGGGTTGATGCCTCGTACCTCCTTACCAGCGTAAATGCCCCAGCGGTCTCTGTGATCCACAGAGTCCTTAAGATTCATGCAACTCAGTTTGCCCAAAAACAACACCAGTTTTGCACCAGTTTACACCAGTTTTCCCACAAATTCAGCACTTAGAACTTATTTCGGAGAATCATCCCCAGGATGTCCATTAAATTGCTTCGCTAACAATTAGATACACAGCTGCAGACAAAACAGTGCCATAATAAAATGCTAGCAACTGCTTGAAAAGCCTTCAGAGAAACATGATTAAAGTACGTTTCTTAAAGGCATAGTACCATCACTGCTTCACCGTTCCATTGCTTATTGCAAACAAAGCGCACCCAGCTATTAGCAATGGGAAATACACTAAACATACAAGGTTATTTCTCATCATTTGCTGATGCCGTTAACAGCCCAGAAATGTTTAATTTACTATTCCTCCAAGAACAATTTGCTCAGCAGGTCAAGTCTGTAGTGATTTATTTTCTGCAAACCAAGCAACCTGTAAAGTACATTATTAATATACATGTGTAGAGGTGAAACGGTTGATGCATTCATGATGTAGGAGGTGCAATCTGTATCCATAAATTCCAGTGTTCACATCAAGGAGCTGTGTAAAATGAAAATGGAATGGACAGAATTAGAAGGAATGAGCACCAGAGAGAGAGAGACAAAAATGAAAATGCATGTCAGAGGAGAAGGAGCCAGTGAAGAAACAGTAACAAGGCAAGCGGCAAGAGGTTGGATCATTCCCATTACTGCTCCTAAAAATTCTAAGAAGTCTAGTGCAAAAGTTTTAACCATAAACAGTGTCGGATCAGATGTATTCTGGCATCACCCTCAAGGGTTACAGTACGCAATGGTGCAACTATTTCCAAAGTCAATATTTAAATGTTATTTATCTTGACATTTAAGGAAAGCCAGTAGCAGTGTAAGAAGATGTCAGTTCTAGGTACTTGTACTGATAGATACAGAGTAAATCGTAATACATGTAAACACACAAATTTATCAATGCCTTCTTTATGGTACTGTTGAACATTTAAATAACTTGGGATTTCAAAAAAAGATCAGGAATACTTTTGATCAGACATAGAAAAAAATGAGTTTTCCCACTTTTGAAGACATTTTTATCCCCCCAAAGGCTACTCACAACGTGACTGTTTATATTTCAAAGCTTTATTAATTAGGCAGCAATTCCACGTAACAGATAGTCAAGGCTCTGTGTACATTTCAGCTCTAAATGATGTACCACAGACTTAAAAGTTTGACTCATGGTGGGGAACAGCTTTTTATAACAGCTTTCTTCGCTTTCAGCTTTGCCCACTGTTCATGCAATTCTAATGTCATTATCTAATTTTAGACCAAACGAACGCTGTGAGATTGAACTCCATCGCTAGTTTCTTTGCATTTCAAAGGTCGGGTGTACACTCTGCAGTATTCAACATTGCTAGGCACCAGCATGCTCCTAGCAACATCAAAATAATTTTTAAAAAAAAATGATCTCACCATCTCGAATCAAATCTGAATGTTTTATTATAGGATGCTGTCTCCTGCTACATTTCCTTTGAGTTCAGCTTCTGTTCCCCCAACGGAAGGCACTTTCCTTTCCAGGATCTCAACCTATGAGTTTCCTGATAGCAGCCCAGCCCATTAAGTCCCCTGGCACAGCAGGGTATAATAAGGATATGCCTTGCCTCTTTACAGGCTGAGGTGGACCTTTCCAATGACCTTCCTGCCTGGGCAGAGAGACAGTCGCTACTGTGCAAGGGTCTTTGAATCCATCATACACAGACCACCCTGGGGAGGGACTCACTTTCATTTTCACATCCAACATGACAGCTGAGTGATGAAGCAACAGTTAAGTGGGCCTAAAACAAAGAGCTCTGTCAAAGGTCACCTAGGGTCAATGTGCACATTTCAGTGCAATTGTTATTGAGTCAACTGAAGACAGAAGAATGCTTAAATGGTTTGAGTGTTTGTTAAAAAAAGCTATTGTTTAATCTTCAGTTCCTTGCAGTTTTTATTTTCTTCCTCACCGAGCCAGGAAAGGTTTTCCATTTTTTACCTGTTTGATTTGAAGAGTACTGGAGAATTCAAAATGTCAGAACCTGGCTTGTAGAAAATGATAGTCAATGTAAACCTAGATTTACCTCATGGTGTTCTCTCAGTATAAACCTTTTAAGCCTCTCTGTGGATCGAAGTATTGAATGCTTGACATTTAAAAATGTGTGTGTATTGTGGGGGAGGCTGTCCTTCCGTATTTGAAGAATTGCGATTAAAGTAATAGGTTCCATATAAAAATACCTTCCATTGGCAAACTTTTTGTAAAAGTCAAATCCTTAATAATATAAATACTTTCAAAATCCTTATTAAATGTTTCAAAATGATTCTGAAGTGAATTAAGTGGCTTTGCCGCCTTTCTTCCAGAATTAGTGCTTTTTCCTCCCATATTTATGGGACCCTCATTTTTGTCCTTACCAAAAGCATGACTAGTTGATTGGCAAAATCATCATAGAATACTACAGTGCAGAAAGAGGCCATTCCGCCCATCAAGCCTGTAGCAACAACAATCCCACCCAGGTCCTATCCTCATAACCCCATGCATTTATCCTGTTAATCTCCCTGACACTAAGGGGCAATTTAGCATGGCCACTCAACCTAAATTGCACATCCTTGGACTGTGGGAGGAAACCAGAACACCCAGAGGAAACCCATGTAGACATGGGGAGAACAAACTCTACTCAGACAGTCACCCGAGGCCAGAATCAAACTGGGGTCCCTGGCATTATGAGGCAGCAATGCTGCTGAGAAAGTAGAGGCTTTGGTGGACTTTCTTATCTATATCTTGGGATACAAAGAGGCAATCCAGCATAGCCAATCCACTTAATACACACGTCTTTTGGATTGTGGGAGGAAACTGGAGCACACGGAGGAAAGACACGCAGACACGGGGAGAACGTGCAACCTTCACACAGGCAGTGTGGATCTATCTTTACCTAACCTTTCCTACATGTGACTGCTGACAGTAATGTGGTTGATTCTTAAATGGCCTAGCCATTGAGTTAAGCAGGGGCAACAGCTGTTGGACTTGGCCACAATGTCCACATTCTGTAAAACAATAAATAACATACAAAAAACACATGTAAATCACTTCTGCACCTAAAAGAAATATTTGGGGCCTTTTTTCCTCACTCATGAGGTGTGGGCATTGCTGGCTGGGCTCATTCCTAATTGCAATTGCAATACGGCCACACTCGCTTCAATCCCGGAAATTCCCGCCCAAGGTTAATGGACCTTTGCATTGTCCACCCATCACTACCTGATATGATTCCCATGGCAGGCAAGGTGGGAAAATACTGCTGTAGAGTCATAGAGATTTTACATCTAGATCTACAAATGATAATTTTCTACAAGCCAGGCAAGAGGTTCTTCAGCACTGGCCATCAATCACCCATCGATTCAAAAGAAAATCAATCTTCTGATGGACTGTAACAGGACGAGAGTGAAGCAGCGACATCAGATTTAATGAAAGGGAGTGTATATATAACACAGGAGGTGCAGCTGAAAGTCTTAAAGTGCATCAAGGTAGCTAAATCCCCTGATGAAGTGTATTTCAGGACATCGTGGGAAACAAGGGAGGAATATTTCTGCAGGTCCCTAGCAGAGATATTTAAATTTTCAACAGCCATAGGTGAGGTACTTGAAGATTGGAGAGTGGTAAACGCTGTGCATTTGTTTAAAAAGGGCTGCAGGGAGAAGCCTGGAAACTACAGGCCGGTGAGCCTCACATCTGTAGTGGGTAAGTTGTTAGAAGGTATTCTGAGAAACAAGATCTACAGGTATTTAGAGACGCAAGATCTGATTAGGGACAGCTAGCATGGCTTTGGAAGTGGAAAATCATGTCTCACAAATTTAACTGAATGTTTTTGAAGGGATAACTAAGAAGGTAGCTGAAGGCAGTGCAGTTGATGTTGTCTACATGGACTTTAGCAAGGCCTTAGACAAGGTACTGCATGGCCGGTTGTTGCATAAAGTTAAATCTCATGGGATCCAGGGTGAGGTATCTAAATGGATACAAAATTGGCTTGATGACAGAAGACAGAGGGTGGTTGTAGAGGGTTATTTTTCAAACTGGAAGCCTGTGACCAGCAATGTGCCTCAGGGATCAGTGCTGGGCCCACTGTGATTTGTCATTTATATTAATGATTTGGATGAGAATTTTGGAGGCATAGTTAGTAAGTTTGCAGGTGACACCAAGATTGGTGTCATAGTGGACAGTGAAGAAGGTTATCTACGATTGGAAAGGGATCTTGATCAGTTGGGCCAGTGGGCTGACGAATGGCAGATGAATAAATGCGAGGTGATGCATTTTGGTAGATCAAACCAGGGTAGGGCTTGCTCAGTTAATGGTAGGGCATTGGGGAGAGTTACAGAACAAAGAGATCTTGGGGTACAGGTTCACAGCTTCTTGAAAATGGAGTCACAGGTGGACAGAGTGGTGAAGAAGGCATCTGGCATGCTTGGTTTCATTGGTTAGAACATTGAATATAGGATTTGGGATGTCTTGTTGAAGTTGTACAAGACATTGGTAAGACCCACTTGGAATACTGTCTACAGTTCTGGTTACCCTATTGTATAAGGATATTATTAAACTAGAAAGAGTGCAGAAAACATTTACTAGTATGCTACCAGGACTTGATGGTTTGACTATAAGGAGAGGCTGGATAGACTGGGACTTTTTCTCTGGCGCGTAGGAGGCTGAGGGGTGATCTTATAGAGGTACATAACATAATGAGGGCATAGATTAGCTAGATAGTGAATACCTTTTCCCAAAAGTAGGGGAGTCTAAGACTAGAGATTTAAGATGAGAGGGGAGAGAATCAAAAGGATCCAGAGAGGCAATTCTTTCACACAGAGGATGGTGAATGTCTGGAACAAGCTGCCAGAGGAAATAGCAAATGTGGATATAATTTTTCTTTTAAAAAGCATTTAGACAGTTACATGAGTGAGGTGGATATCGAGGGACAAGGGCCAAATGTAGGCAATTATGGCTAGCTTAGTGGCTAAAAAAGGACAAGTTGGGCTGAAGGGCCTGTTTCCATGTTGTAAACCCTCTATAATTCTATGGAAGCTTTCTGATTTCCATCCATTGATTGAAATATCATAATCACATAATCCAGACGAGGTAAGAATGACACATTTATTTCCCTAAAGGACACTAGTGAACCAGATGGGACTTTTTTTATGGCATTGGTTTCATAATCATCAGTAGATTTTCCATTCCAGATTTTTACTGAATTCAAATTTCACCATCCGCCATGTTGGGATTTCAACCCAGCTACCCAAAGCATTATGCTGGATCTCTGGATTACAAGTCCAGTGGAAATACCACTTGAATAATGAAAAGAGAGGAGGTAAAAGAGGAAATGTTATGCCTCTTGCGCTTACATAGAGAAGTGCTGTGGAAACTGGAAAAGGTATTGGGGCAATAGAGGAGTTATGGAGGTGCAATGGGCTTGTGAATAATTATCTGCAAAATACTAACAGAAAGTTTTAAATATCTTCTGAGTTGTAACATGGGGAGTCAAATACATTGGGGTTACTGGGGTAAGTGTTTATCAAAGGGGCTGGGTTCCTTAGAAAATCAGAACAAATTTTCACCATTGAAATTAATGGAATGGAAATCAGATGAGTTCTATCTTGAGTTGACAGCGAAGATAAAGAAATTACCCCAATATGATCAAAAAATTGTTAAACGTAGCATTGATGCCAGAAGTAGAAGTTGTAGTACATCTCTGACAGTGGAGCTCATTTGATTCTCCTGTGCTCCATACCTACTGAAAAGTAGATTGAGTTTATGAGAATTTAATTAATTTGTGCAGTTCATATTTAGTGAGAGAAGACCCATCTGTTTAAACAAACTCTCCATGCTCCCTGTTCTCTCATTAGCTGGCTGAATGTAATCCTATAAAACAAGTTATACTACAGATGTCACCTAACAATTCTGATACTCCCTTGCCAAGCTACATTCTGATACAGTCCTTTTCCCTTATATAGACATGTCATTACTGAGCTGAAAATTCATTTTGGAAAACTGCTGGATGTACGGTTCAGGACTTGGCAATCATAAAGGTAAGTGTGAATAACAGTGCATGTATTTCAGTAGTTGCTGGTATCCGTTAGTGACATACATGCTATTATAGAACCTTTATGTTTACTGTCTGTATCATGTTTATAACTCTGGCATGCCATCTCCAAGCAACCTGCCCTATCTGACTAAATGGTTCTTGGCTTCTACTTGCAATCACTTTATGTTAACGTACTAAGTCCATGAGGAGGACATTTGTGTTTGGAATAGTCTCAAACAAACTGAAGGATTTTCTTCAGAATAGACTACTACATTTTTGACAGGTCCCACCAATTGATCTAGCTGGCAACTGATGAAATGATAGTTACTGGTGGGAGTTGTAGACTCATTGCGTGCTTAACATTTCTAGTTTGGGAACATTGTGCCAAAAACTCATCTAAAATGACCTTGGAGTAAAATCATCTTATATTGTCAAGCTGGTAAATTGTGTTTAAAGATGTAAATATGTAAACATTGTGCTTGATGCTTTGAAAATACTGCATTAAAATGATAGTAAATTTAAACCATAGAATTGGCACTCCTCTATGACACAATTTTCATTGGGAAATGCTTATTTTTGATTAAATTTGGATCACAGTTTCTCTGTCTCTGTTGATAGCTCAAGTAAATTTTAACTTCTGAACCTTGTGTAGATTTATTTGAAAATGTAGCCTGGCGCATACTGTGGAACAATTTGCACTATATAAAATGAAACACATTTTACGAATAGTGGCATGAGGTGAAATTGTCAAATTTTCTTTCAACATTTTAAACAGAATATCCTCCTGAAATAGAATTATCAAAATTCAGTCATATATAACAAAGGTATACATTGAAACATTGTGACTTGGAACGAACGTATTAAGATACCGTTTGTTTTTACTGGCAGAACAGCAATTCATATAGTCTAATATTTAAATGCGTTTAGTTGTTAATGTCAGATATGTATGACACTGGCTGCATTAAATGTATTTTCTTAATGAATAAAGCTATTGTGTATGAGGTTAAACTTGCTAGATTTTATTCAAGGCCAATTAAGTTTACTGAATCAACATCCTGACAAATGAGATTTAGTTATTAACAAGGCTGCAAAGTCTGCCTTCTTGAGAGAATAATGCATATCCGTTATATTCTATTTAGTTTTCCTAGGGGAAAGAAGTTATGTTTTAGCCTCTGATGTTATATGATTTTCAGTTATGTTTGTGCATGAAAATTCTGCTATCAAAGACAGAGTTTTCCTTTGGGTAATATGTTATTGTAGATATTGTAATTTAGCTAGTCTCTTTCAAAAGAAAACCATTGTGACATTTTCTGTTCGCTTCGCTGGTTGAGACAGTGAGTAGCTAAGACCAAGGAGGTCCAATACCTCATTTGTGATAATTAATCAGCTCGGTTGATGGTAGCTTTTTATTTCAATGGGGAGTGAATATCAGCAAAGGTTGCCACTCCTGAACATTACCAAGTGAACCTTGCTGGAAGTTCATCTGCATGAATACCTGATGAGGTCAGGATCAGTCTTGTTACCCTTTGGCTGAAGAGCTTGCGACTACTTGGTATGAAGTGTGATATGTGTGTGTTGGGGGTTTATTTGAGTAATTCCCTTTTAACAGTGTGGGTCATGTGACCCTTGGGATGGGTCCAGCTTCTCCCAGGATGGAATCGAGTTATGCTGTCTGGTTCCTGACTGTAGGACAGTGCACACCTATAATAAAGTGATCCCTTGTAGTTAAATTAAGAAGCCCACTTCATGGTCCTTCATTAAGTACATATGTAAGAATCATAGAATACATGAAGTGCAGAAGAAGACCATTTGGCCCTTTGAGCCTGCACCACCAACAATCCCACCCAGGCCCTAGCCCCGTAACACCACAAATTTACTCTGCTATTCCCCCTGACATTAAGGGGCAATTTAGCATGGTCAATCCACCTAACCCATACATCTTTGGGCTGTAGGAGAAAAATCAGGGCACTCAAAGGAAATTCACGCAGGCACAAGGAGAACGTGAAAACTCCACACAGACTGTTGCCCAAAGCCGGACTTTAATTCGAGTCCCTGGCGTTGTGAGGCAGTAGTGCTAACCACTGTGCCACCATGCTACCCGAGGTGCTTGAATATTGGTGCTTGGAAACGGAACAGGAGAATAACTATTATCTCAGGAGAAAAAAGTTTCGGGGAAGAAAACCAGATGTGCTGCTTCACTTTAAAACCTGTCTGTGCTTGATGTTTGCTTTCCAGAATTTAATAACCCAATATCTTCCAAATTAATTTAGAGGAGGTGATGACCTAGTGGTATTATCGCTAGACTATTAATCAAAATCCTCAGCTAATGTTCTGGGGACCTGCTTTTAAATCCTATGACAGCAGGTGATGGAATTTGAATTCAATAAAAAATATCTGGAATTAAACATCTACTGATGACCATGAAACCATTGTCAATTGTCAGAAAAACCCATCTGGTTCACCAATGTCTTTTAGGGAAGGACATCTGCTGTCCTTACCTGGTCTGGCTTATACATGACCCCAGAGCCACAGCAATGTTGTTCACTCTCAACTGTTCTCAGGCAACTAGGTATGGGCAATAAATGCTGGCCAACCAGTGACACCCATGCCTCACAAATTAATTTTTTATATTTGTGTATTTGTAAATGAAATCTGATAGTGCCATTTTTTTAATATTGGTCATCTGATTGGGCTCAGGTGAGTAGATACAGGAAAGATATTTCTGCCAGCTGAGTAAGAGGTTTAGAACCAGGGGACATTGTCTCTAAATAAGAGGTGGGCCATTTACAATTGAGATGAGAGGGAATTTCTTCACTCAAAGAATGGTAAATCTTTGGTATTATCTGCCCAGGGGGCTGTCAAGACTCAGTCATTGAGTATGTTCAAGATTAAATTCAATAGATTTCTATACTTTAAAAACATCAAGGGATGTGGGAAAAGTGCAGAGAAATGAGGCTGAAGTAGATGATCAGCTATGATCTTATTGCATGGCAGAGTAAGTTTGAAGGGCTGAATGGCCTGCTCAGTGCCTGTTTCTTATGTCCTTATCTCTGAGGTGTAGCTTCTCGTTGTTTCTCACATTGATTATTTTGTTTGACTAATGTTAGATTTTGAGACTTGATTGGTCAGCCCTCTATTTGATAAAACCATAAGATCGGATCATAATGAATCACCATAGGTGCTGATTGAACTGCTGTGCGTTTTCATCATTTCAGAATTTTAGGTTTCTAGATTGTAAGCCCTTTGTCACAAAATCAGCAACTTGAATTTTATACTCCACCGCAAATGGGTTTTGAGGCAGGTGGGAGGGTGAAATTGCGCAGATGGGATTTGCTCCGGGATCCCACCCATCCTGACCTGGTTGTGATTTTACAAAGGAGCAGGTAGGACCTCATATGGGAAACCCACCCTTTACCCAATTAAGGCCCTAAGGTGGTCACTTAATGGCTACTTCAGAGCCATTTCCCTCAATTTTTAGGCAGGTGGGTGATCTGGGGGGAATGGAAAAATTTCAAACCCCAAATCTCGGCAGCAAGGTTGGGAGAGAAGAGGCCCCATCAGAAGTCTACTTCTGTCTGATGAATGTCCCTCTCTCAAGAACTGGATGCCCCTAGAAATCTCACCCGTCTGGTTTATCCACCGATTCCCCTATCACTCTCCAGGTGACCCCTACCCCACCCCCATGCATGCCCTACCGTCCCCTCCCTGTGACTCCTGCTATTTATCTGGCCTCCAAGTCCCGACACTCATCCCAAGCATGTTCCTGCAGTATGCATTCCAACCACTGCAGTGCAGTGCCTAGAGGGGCTGGAGAATTATTGGCCAATCTGATTGGCTGGCAGCTCTACAAGGCGGGGCCTCTGTCCAAGTGAGGACAAAAGCCTCAGCTATTGCCAATCAATGCTGATTAGAGTGTAAGATGGCAGCGGGCCTGTCGGAGTCAGAGAAAATGATTTCACTATCAAATCTCAAGCTGATGGGGCTGAAGCCCCACTGTTCTGAAAACTCAGTCCAAATAATGACCTTAAATTTACCTGGTAGAAAACCAAACTGAACTTTCACAAATGGATTTTCTTTAAATACAGACTAAAAGGGTGACTAGGGTTTGTGATCAAAGTGGCTATCAAACTTTGCATCATTATATTCTCCACATTGAAACGTACTGAGATGGAGACACGCATTTGCTAGACTAATTAAGGACAAAAGGATTATGAATGCATCAAATATCCTATCCTTATTAGAAAAGCATCAAGGCAATCACCAGGGACATTCAACAAAGGGTTCCCACACATGAACTCCTCACGCAACAAGGGGAATACGCTGTACTCAATAACATGAATAATGAAATGTGGGTAGAAAGAGAGGATTCGCAGGTATACACTGATTAATTTATGAGACAGAATACACTCTCCCGACCATATTTGAATCAATGGGTGAAGGTCACTTTAAGGGCCCCCCCCCAGTTGTATTTTGTGGCGGTGAAGGCAGCCCACCATTAGCTGGCAGTGGATCTTCAGGTCCCACCACTGTGGACAGGCATTCTCTTTTCTTTGCAATCTCCACACCACCACCAACCACCGCCCCCCCCCCCAACACCACCACCAAAAATCCACCCCCCGCCCCGCCCCACCTGGCCAGGAAACATGCAGTGGGTTTTCACCGTCATAGGGACTGGAAGATCCCACTAGCATGAACTGCTGGAAGATTCCAGCCTGTACGTTTAAATTTCTGCTCTCTTAACAGCAAGAGGACAAGCTACTGAGATGCTGACAAGAGAAGACCCAAGTCAGGTCTCTCCTTCCGCTATCTCTCTCCAACCTGCCCTTGCCATCTTTGAACCCTGTTTGCTGACTGTGACCAACCAGGAATGCTCTGCTGCAGGCAACGACTTCTTAAAACAATGTAACACAAATCTACTGTTTGAAGGAGAAGAATCAAATCAGCCATCTACATTTTTAAATCAGGAGCATCCGGACCACCAAAGGAATGTCACAAGGCTGCTGTATTCAGCCAGAAGCCAGCTGAGTCACCAAATGACAGACTATATTCCCCTTTTATTTCTCTGGACCCTAGGTTGACCAATTTTGTCCCTATTCTGCTATTTACATGTGTGTGTTAATGTGTGAACTTCGAGTATGGGCAAGTTGGAGTGAATTTTATTTTATTTAGATGGGCTTAAGTATAATAAAGCTAACCTCTTTCTTTGTTAAACTCTAGGAAACCTGTCCAATTGATTCCTTTATAATCAGTGTGTAAACAATTGTGTCTTTTATGGTTGCAGTGTGTCAACAGTTAAGCACTCACTGAATTGGCAAGTATATCCTTTTCAGAAATAATATGCAGTTAAACGAGGAAAGGGAAAAAACGGAAACCATTCAACCACCACCGCCCCCTCACCCCCCTCACCCAATTGTAACACTTGCGAGAGTTCATTCATTGAAGTTTCAAAAGTCTGAATGCTGATCAACCTGAAATTTCCAAAGGGAGAATACAGGATGTTTTGTGTTTAATTATTAATAAAATGTAATGATTTGCATCTTTTCACCATTGTTTGTCCTCTTACAAAATTAGCTGCTGCCTTAAGAAGCAAACATGACCCAGATGAATACTCAGGAATTTATGCTTGGATAAGAAGGAGGGAAACAAGAATGTGATGTGGGAAATGCACCTTCACACTTCAGAGTAAACCTCTTCAACTAAAGAATAGCCGCTGGACACAACATTTGTACATAGCATTTGTTAGTTTGCTGTTTTTCTAACCATTTTGAATGGCACAAATGGGATTCAAGTTTTAACTAATGCAAACTGGAAGTTTGGTTTCAAACTTTGTTTTTATAATAACAGTTGGCATATAGAACATTGTCTAAAGACTATTAAATAATCATTTAAAAGAATTTGCCAATAAAATTTTCCAATGTCCTCAGGCAAGCTTTTCCATACTATTTATGTCACTTTAGTTATAATGGTTAAATAAGAAGGCTCCACGTATCCTGCACTAATGCTAGCTGCCTGGATTGCTCACTGAAATGTAGAAAGGCTTATTTTAATCAGGTGGTAATAGTGGACTAAAGTAGCACAGTGGTTAGCACTACTGCCTTATAGCACCAGGGATCTGGGTTCAATTCGAGCCTTGGGTGACTGACTATGTGGAGTTTGCACATTCTCCCTGGGTTTGTTCTAGTTTGCAAAAATGTGTAAGTTAGTTTGATTGGCCAGATAAATTGACCATTAGTGTCAAGGGATTAGCAGGGTAATTACATGGGGATAGGAGCTGGGTGGGATTGTTATTGGTGCAGACTTGATGGGCTGAATGGCTTCCTTCTGCACTGTAGAGATTCTAAATTTGTATGAAATATCATGTTTCACATCATTATTGCCCTGACAATACAGGATGTTGATTAAGACAGCATTTAACTAGTGTAGCTAAGAATGACAAAATAGCAGGGAAAGGACAGGATAAGATGACAAATAGGCATAGCCAAAATAGTCCTGCAGGCGATGTCACCTGTTTCTTAAGTTCGGGAACTGAAAATGATGATTGACACAAGCTCACACTAAATCCAGCACCTTTAGTGAGAATTTTAAGCAAAACAGTTTTAATTAAATAATAACTATCTCTCAGGTGGTCAATCTGAGATGGCTTTTGGTCACTTAACGGTGATCTTTGACCAAGATATTCCTGCTTGGATCATTCCATGGATTTTCCTATCAATGTTGCCTGGAATTCCATAATGTCTTACACCCTGCCCCGGTGTCAGTGAAGACAAAGAATTTGGCACTTGGCCAAATCTCCATTCACAGCAGCAGGACAGGAGAATTTTAGCCGTGGGTGAGATCAGAGCATCCAGGCCATTATATTTGAACACTCCCTGTTAAGACATATCTTCTGTCTTCCACCTTGAATGCCCCTGTGTGGGATTATTTCCGAGGTTGACATACAGAATAAAGTTTGTAAGAGACATTGTGTCACAGTCCTCTTCTGGATGTTGATTGTTCAGTTGGGTGAATAAACAGCTAATGGTTTGTTAGAGTATTTCCCAGCTATCCTCTTTGACTTAGCCATATCATGACTTCTTCCTGCCCCATAGTGACTACCTGCCTAGTCTCAATCAGCGTGCACTGATTTCAACCAGTGTCTGTGATTCAATTCAAATTGTTCTATTTAATTCAAATTGTTTGATTTAATTCATCAGCAGCACTGCAATTAACTAGTATCAATGTAATTGGCAAGTCTTGCTGATTTCTATATTAACCCTTTCATTACAGGCCATATTCTTCTGTCAAAATAATGGTGAAACAAATATATTTACTGTGCATTTTCTTCATCATGTAACTCTGTGGGATAGGTCTTGTATAGGTCAATTCCTAATTGACCACATTGAATCAAAATGTCTTTGGTTACAGTCGATGATTGTAAAATCCATCTGGATCAAGAATGTCCTGCCTTCCTAATGTGGTCTGGGCTACGTGTGACTCCAGATCCGCAGCAATGTGGTTGATTCTGAAATGGTGCAGCCAGCAGGGCAATTAGGGTTGGGCGATGAATGCCGGCCCAGCCAGCGGCATCCACATCCCATGAACAGATAAAAAATTGAAGCTGTTAATGAAGCCGAGGGATGGCAGGGTGGCGCCGTAGTTAGCACTGCTGCCTCACAGCACCAGGGACCCGGGTTCAATTCCGGCCTTGAGCGATTGTCTGTGGAACTTGCACATTCTCCCTGTGTCTGTGTGGCTTTCCTGCGAGTGTTCTGGTTTCTCTCCACACTCCAAACATCATAAAATTGAAGAATCCCTACAGTGCAGAAGGAGGCTATTTGACCCATCGAGTCTGCAGCAGCTGCAATCCCACTCATGCCCTATTCACACGACCCCACATATTTTACCTTGCTAATCTCCCTCACACTAGAGTTATTTTAGCACAGGCAATCAATCTACCTTTGGGCATGTGCAGATTAAGTGGATGGGTTATGCTAAATTTCCCCTTAGTGTCCAAAGATCTGTAGGTTAGGTGGATTGACCATGGGAATTTGCTCCTTAGTGTCAGGCATTAGCAGGGTAAATACGTGGGGTGATGGGGAAACGATCTGGGTGGGATTGTTGTCAGTGCAGGCTCGATGAGCTGAAGGTCTCCTTCTGCACTGTAAGGATTCCATGATTCTTTGATTCTATAATTCAAATATGGATCTTTAGGCTGCCCTAATAAATAGATATAGCAGGATTTTTTTAAATTGCCAATTTAATTATTTTTTAAAAAGCTTGTTTCCAATACAGGGAGCTTCTACATCGCATTTAACAATAATCTGACCTGGAGATCCTATGTAAACAGCGTCCCTTCCCTCTCAGATCATAACTCATGTGTTTTGGAATGGCTACAGCTTTGGAAATCATTGATTTTCACACCACTTGCCACTTCAAATTGATTTGCTCTTTTATGGCATTTTTGTTACTTTCAAGTAAAGCTTAAATTCATATTTAATTGACAATAATAGGTCAGTTTTCAAATTATCTTTATTTATAATTTATTATTGAAAAATGATCTGGGACAAGATCAATTGAGAAAATTACAAAATATAATATTTCATGGTTTCCCACTGTACATCCAATATAATTATACTTCAACGATGAAATGTTTAAAAGAATATGACAACTGACATTTTAAACAGAAACATAGAGAAGACTTGACCAAAGTAATATTAACAAATAAAGTTGGTGGGTGAAGGGGAATTAGGGGTGATGACCATGTTTTTTTACATCATTAATAAACTCTGATCACTAATAAATGGTAGGGATTTTGGAAAGCAGCAGAAATGCTAACATTTGAAATACTCCTTCGAATGGTCTTTGTTTATATAGGTTATAGCAATTCATAGGAATCACAGATGTGATTTCTTCAAGCTGCATTACTGCACTGTATTTGCTTGTACAGATCAAACAAGATTACTAATTATGGAAGAGGAAAGGCAGCCTAGCAAAAGGAATTCCCTTTTTGGCAATTGTGTTCTTTCAAAATTTAAATTTGAGATCATGAGTCTGTAAAATAACGAACATAAAACAAATAACGAATGAAAATTAACCTGCTGCAGTTCACTCTTTTATTACCCTGGAAAAATATTTGTGAAGCATTTACCACATTGGCATGTTCCTCTGAAATGCTTGCCAGCACGCTTTCAATGGAAGTACTCAATGTCCTTTCATATATTCCAAATTAATGCTTTCAGATGTTCGAAGTTTAGAATTGCACATGAACTATAAAATGTTTTGATGTGGAGATGTCGGCTTTGGACTGGGGTAGGCACAGTGAGAAGTCCCACAACACCAGGTTAAAATCCAACAGATTCCAGGTTGTTGGACTTTAACCTGGTGTTGTGAGACTTCTGAAAATGTTTTCTGTCAGATATTTCTCAGTGGTCCTGCACTTATAAAACAATGGGCTGAATTTATCAGGAGATGGGGTGGTCGTATGTCCGGTATCTGGCACGCTGCGTGGAAGCCTGTCCCGCAAGCAGAACACGTTAGGGACGGGCTATATTGTTTAACAGTGGGACTTTCTCCCCTCTCAGTTTGTGGAAGTCCTGCCATCAGGAGCTGCTGACCAAGCTGACAGTGCTGATGCTCAGTAGTGGGCACTCCCAAAACTGGAAGAATAAACATGCAGAAGCTGGATGGTTGCTCCATTGAGATAAATTATGGGGCTTTTGAGCCAGGAGGGATCCTAGAATACATGAAGAGGTAGAGATATGGGATGCTGGGTTTTGGGAGATAGGCAGCAGGAAGGGAAGGGTTACTCTTGGAGTCTGATTTTCCCTCAATGCACACAGGGTACTTCTTGAATGAGTTGCCACTCTCTCCCCCACAAGGGGTCCTTCATCCCATCTCTTCTCATGGAGGACTTAAGAAATGGCAGGCCCATTCCCACCCACTGTCAACAATAACTATATTTTAGCATGGGCCAGGATATTACAGACTTCCAAAATCTTTGCAAGGCACGATCGACGGTATGTAGACGGTATGTAGCTTTCCCTGGTTAATGAATCTATAACCAGGAGACATAATTTAAGGTTAAGGGGTTGGTCATTTAGAAGTGAGATGAGGAGAATTTTTTTTCACTCAAAGGATGGTGCATCTTTGGGATTCTCCATCACAGAGGGCTGTGGAAGCTCAATCATTGACTATGTTCAAGACAGAAATCGATTGGTTTCTGGAGATTAATGTCATCAAGGGATATGGGGATCGTGTGGGAAAGTGGTGTTGCTGTAGATGATCGTGATCTAATTGAATGGTGGAGCAGGCTTAATGGGCCAAATGGCCTACTCCGGTCCATACCTATCTCCCTATCTTTCAGGTCAATAGGCTCACTCATGGCTAATTAACCTTGAATTATTCAGTTAAATATGATGGGTGGGCTGCCTATTTTGGTACCCACCCAATATGGATCCAGGTGGTGGGAAGGTGGTGGGTTAGCCATCCAATCTAATTTATGAACCTGCACACATTCCTCCCCGTACCCTCCCCCCACCCCTGTTCTCTCTCATCCAACCCACTTCCCCAACCATCAAAAGCAGGTCCAGCAGGGGCACAGGAAACCCAGTCCAATATTTCAAAGACAATGCTGGAAAGTGCTGGCTCATAGATTGATAAATAATTGTATTTAAATTCATTGAAAATAATTTTTTTCACCAAACAAAAGTAGTCTTTAGCTTTTGGCACCAACCAGAAGTTAAGTCAGCAAGATAAGGAAGATCTATAACAGGTTATAGAGGATCAGAAGTAACAAAAGAAAACAGGTGAAAACCCCAAAGGTTTGAAGATGGTACTATAAGGATATTAATATTACTGCCTCAGTTCCTCGAGGTAGTTGACAAATGGAACTTCCCACTCCAGGTTGGAGAAATACTACAACATCCGGTATAGGCGGCTGAGGGACTTCATTGGAGCATCCTCAGAGAAGTCAGCCCAGCAATATCTACTGAGAAGTGGGAAGCGGAAGAATCCCCCCAGTGATAAATGGGAGGAAAAACATCCAGTAGATTCAGCAGAGGGACTTCACTGGAGCATTCTGGGAGAAGTCGGTCCTTCACTCCATTGCCTTGTCTCTGAATTCTGATGCCATGGTCCCAAGGCATGGTACATTGGGGAGACCATGGCATTGCTACAATAACAGATGAATGAACACCGCTCAACAACCACCAGGCAAGACTGTTCTCTTCCTGTTGGCGAAAACTTTAGCGGCCACGGGCATTTGGCCTCTGATCTTCGGGTAAACATTCTCCAAGGCGGCCTTCACGACACACGACAGCGCAGAGTCACTGAGCAGAAACTGATAGCCAAGTTCCGCACACATGAGGATGGCCTCAACCGGGATCTTGGGTTCATGTCACATGATTTGTAACTCCCATGACTTGCCTGGGCTTGCAACATCTCACTTACTGTCCTGTCTGGAGACAATACACATCTCTTTAACTTATGCTTAATGCTATCTCCACTCACATTGTTTGCACCTTTAAGAATTGATTAGCTGTAAAGACTCACATTCTAATCAGTATTCTGTAAACTGTGTGTGTCTTTATATGCCCGGTTTGTGATCAGAACTCCCCACTCACCTGATGAAGGGGCAAAGCCCTGAAAGCTAGTAGTGTTTACGACCAAATAAACCTTTGGACTTTAACCTGATGTTGTGAGACTTCTTGCCATGGTGAGAACCAGGAGTCACATCCAGGCCCTGGTTGCTCTCAGGAAAGCAGGGAGGGTCAAATGGACCTCACAGTGGCAGATAAGCAGCTGCTGCTGCATTGGATGGCATCTTTCAGGGCACTTGTAATGGGCACAGCCTCCCTCCACACTTCTACTATTGACAAAAATGCCTCAAGAGTGCCAAAGCCACCAGTGAACCTCCTGTCACTGTGCAGGAGACACCCATCACACCGAGAAAACAACAGCTTCAGGTGATCAAACGACGCTTGTCAAAGTCACACCAGGTAAAGGAGCATAAGGGTTAGCAGCCTGTCTCCAGGACAGCCGGTGATGATGGGGAAGTACCATGCCATAGCACCCACAAAGCACTTACAATAACACCAAATTGGTCGCATGTAAGTTTACAAGGGTGATTATTTGGTACTGAGAGCACTGAAATTCACTTCCCTCTGTGATAAAGACTCCATCAATGCAATAAGTGAATGTGTCTAAAATAAAAGCAAAATATCACAGATGCTGAAAATCTGAAACAAAAATCAAAAATGCTAGACAAGCTCAGCAGGTATAGCAATCTCTGTGGAGAGAAACAGAGTGAATGTTTCGAATGTACTGAACTGTATCTTCTGCATGTCCACATATACTCCTACTTCTTTTCTGAAAAACGTTTATTGCTGAGTCATTTTATAGATGTTATTAATATGAAGGGGTAATAGTACAGTGAGAGTATAAATTATATAATACCCCACCCATGGAAATATAAATCTGACTACAACATACACAACCTAGAAACAGGAGGGACCATTAATTCAAATTATAGTGATGCAAAACCATGCTTGATCTTACAAAGAATGGCTTTTGAATTTGCTTGAAAAGACTAATTGGATGTTTTAAAGGACTAAAGCCACATTTCAAAGATTTCACATGCCAGTCAAAGGTGGCTGCACATTTGTAACAGTGTATCTTCTATATTCCAAAGCAAAAATACGGAGTCAACTTGTCTGCAAAGCCTCACTAGGAACAATTACTTTGAAGGAGTATGAATGGGAGCTATCTTCTACTCATCAACAAAGCATCTTAACAATTTTCTGGGTACTCGACTGGATGGGCAGAAACCATCAGACATAATCACTTCACCAATAGGATCCTCCCTGACTGAGAGAAGAATTCCCAGCCATGATTTAATCACTGGAATACACCAGCCAAGACCATATTTAAGTCATTGTGCAGTTGAAGAGGGAGAATCATGGGACAACGCTTTGTATGTTTAAGTAGTTGTTTTCTCTACCAACCAGGGCAAGCAACTGAGATATGAAAGAAACAAAATTCTGAATCTCCATCCAGGTTTCCTCTCTCTCCATCCAATTTGCAATTTTTGAACTTGACTGCTGATTTTGACTATCTGCGTGCCGCTGACAGTTATTTTTAAAAGAACTCAACTCTGCAGCTGCTATCTTCAAAAGGGCAGATAAGAATCTATCACGATGGCCTACCATGAGAAAGTCACACTGGCGTGAAACCAATTTCTGTATTCCTGCCAAAGACACCTCCCATCAGGCATTGAACCTGCCAGTGTGGCCAAGTGAGAATTCCTCACAATCTGTTCTCAAGTGATATAATGTCCTGAATGAAGCTAAAGGCCAAAAGGGAAAAAAGAAGTCAAGGCATCGCTGGGAAGTGATTCATCAACTTGAAGGCAAACAAGTCAAACTCCAACGAACTGTCATTATTTATGTCAGTACACCCAGCTTCTGTAACTTGAGACAATCAGGGGCTCACCTTTTCCCTCCTGAAGGGCTGCAGTGAACCCTTGTTTGCCAAGTTCTATGGCAGCTTGTTCCAGAATTTCTTGGCCATATATAAAAAAATTCTTCCAAGCATTAAACTTACATTTTTATTTTGTACTCACGTGCTCCTACATCTCCCACAACGACTCTGTTCTCCTAGCCCCATCTAGCTCAGATATTCCAATCAACAAAAGCTATTCCCTTCATCTTTTAAAATGTGTCAATTGTATCACCTTTGAGGAGATGGCCAGGAATTTCGAAGGTGCTGCTCCTACTGTACTGCTGTAAATCTCCAGAAGTACACAGGGAGCTGAGTTTCGAAAGCACTCTATTAAGTGGGAGCAGCTTTGAAGAAATTCCTAATCACTCAGAAATCCTCATTTATGCTGATAGTTAAGAAGCTTTAAGACAAAACATTCATCTGTTGTTGCAGCAATTCACATGTCATAGAATCACAGAAACCCTACAGTACAGAAAAAGGCCATTCGGCCCATCTGCACCAACCAGTTGTTCTCCACTAATTGTTCGCTAGTGCTCTAGTGAGGAAACCAAAATACTCCAGCACTAAATCTTGTACAAGTTTTGTGCTTCAGGGCTGGAACTTTATACTCTCCATGTGGGTTCTGAACATACAATTGCGTGGACAGGTATCCCTTCCATGACCCGCCTGCCTCGATCCAGGTGCAAGTTCACAGTGGGGTGGGCAGAGCATCGGACAGGAAGCCTGTCCAGTCCCCTCTTAAGACCCATGGCCACTTAGAGGCCTTTACGCCCCCAGCCTTAATTTTTAGGCTGGCAGGTGCTGCTTGGAACTGTGTGCCAGATAGAAAAAGTTTTCACCCTTGGTTTTGGGTAGAAAAGGAGAAGCCCCTTCAGACGGGAGGCACCCTCCCCTCAGAGACCTGGGAGGTCCAACTATCCCTCCTCCTCTGGCCTACTCCCTAACACCAATCGCACCCCCTCCTCGCCACAGGCAACCCAACAGCTACCCACTGGGATCCCTGGTACTTACCTTGAAGTGCAGTCCCAGGACTTAGACTCAGGCATGGTGTTGCATTACCTCTTCCAGCCATTATAGCGCTGCGCCTGGAGGTGGCTGGGGAGGAACTGGCTAATCTGATTGGCTGACAGTTCTGCAAGGCACGACTTCCATCCAAGTTTGGAAGTTAAGTTTAACAGGCAGCATGGTGATACAGTGGTTAGCACTGCTGCCTCATAGCTTCGGAGACCTGCATTAGATTCCTGGCTTGGGTCAGTGTCCGTATGGAGTTTGCATATTGTCCCTCTGCATGGGTTTCCTGTGAATGCTCCGCTTTCCTCCCAGAGTCCAAAGATATGCAGGTTAGGTGGATTGGCCATGCTAAATTGTTCCTTAGTATCCCAAGATGCGTATATTAGAGGGATTAGCAGGGTAAGTATTTGGGGTTTCGGGGAGCGATCCTGGGTGGGACTATTGTTGGTGCAGATTTGATGGGCTGAGTGGCCTCTTTCTGCACTGTAGGGATTCTATGAAGTCACACCTGCTGCCAATCAATAAATAATTGAGTGTAAAATGGTCGCGGGCCTGTCAGAGATGTGCTCCCCACCAACTATCAGGATAGTGGACACCAAGCATTCGCCATCTTGAAAATTCAGGGCCAAGTTTTATATTATATGATCCTAACAATATACTATAACATACAATTTGCCTCCCTTATGACAATGCTATTTGTATAGCTTCAAGGTTTTTCACCACAAACGGCAATTCCCACTCCGACTTTGCAACCATTAATTACCCTCTCATGGGGCATATTATTCACATAAACCTCTAGATGTTTGCTTTTCTAATCTTATGCTCTCTTTCGTAAAGTATGCACGTAATACGGGCATTGCAGTTTAGGATAAGGTTGAAATTTGCTTTAGTACAAATTTTTCGGTTTAGGTACCGAGGATGTGATAAGCATAGCAGTGAAAGGTATTCCTTACCTAAGAGGGGTAAGGTTTCTTCTGTTTATCAGTGTACAAAGAGCCACCCACGGACTGAGCAAATCTGAAAGATGTGATCTGGATGGCCCGGCTATCCATCAGTGCAATTTGGCATACTTATCAGCGCTGTCTTCTCTTTTTGTACAACAGATTATGGACTCAGAGTTACTGTGAATGTTACAAGCCCAACATGTCAATTTGAGAGAGTCTTGGCTTGGGAGTGCAACTTGTGAACATGCTGCATTTTCTTGGAGTGAATAGAAGCCTATTTGTCTAGTCTGAAGTGAAAAGAAGGCACAAACACTGATAAAGACAAGTTGGACTTGTCTATGAATTGAGACACTCTTAAGTGTTTTGCTGTTTGATGTGTCTACTGCTGACAATACCCAGAACACATGCTAAAAGTATGCTGTTTAAAAGATTTCCAGCAGAAAAACATTGACACTCTGTAACTGTTCCAAATGACTTTTGCAATTCTGTTAAATTCCAAACTATGCAGCCATTCTGTCTCCATATGTGAACTCTCAACTTTTCCGGGTAAGTGAATTCAAAGGATCATATGCTTATAGACAGTGAATTATCAAACCTATCATAATATTCTGGATTATTTAATTCAGTTGTAACTAAGGCAGATGTGGAGTATTTCCCTCTCCATTTATCTCCGTTGAAAAATTATACAGAATGGAAGTAAAAAACATTCTACTAAATTATCTGTGTAGTGTTCAGGAGCAATTTCATCTCAAACATTTCCATTGGTCAATAAACATCTTCTGTTAAATGATGTGAAATTCGTAGCTTTGATAAATAGAATGAATATATCTTTCCCCTGACAGCTGATAGTGATCCTAAGTGTCACAGTCACACGCTACTTTCCAAAAGACAGAATTTTATATGACAAAACTAACATCTGACACCCATTTTGGCAAGGAATCTTGCTACAGACTGTGTGGGAATTGAAAGTTTCTGACTGGTGTAACAGAGTTTTGGAGAGGTTGCTGTTGAAGTACGCTGACAACATTGATGTAAAATTATTTTTGTTGTTTTTATTTCTTGGTTAAATTGAGGTTATGATCAAGAAAATCTGTGAATCTAGTTGGTTTAAACATGACTTTAACATGTGGTTTCTGGCATTGTTTTTTGTAAGATTTGGGAGGAGAATCATCTTTTGCCTTTTGGGTAACAAATTGGGGCATGTGTAATTTCTGGTAATTTTCACGCAAAATCATTGTTGTAGAGATTTACAGCATGGAAACAGGCCCTTCGGCCCAACTCGTCCATGCCGCCTCTTTTTTAACCACTAAACTAGTCCCAATTGCCATATTCCTCTATACCCATCTTACCCAAGTAACTGTCTAAACACTTTTTAAAAGACAAAATTGTACCCACGCCTACCACTACCATTATTAATCCAAAGATTACCTATTCTTCCTCCAAACTGCCCAGTGAGTCTCGAGCCAACTTATTTGAATACAAGGTAAAGTAAGTCAGTGATATTGTGAGGCCACATTTTGTGGTTTGCACTTGCAATTCATTCGGGATGAACAGCGTGAGGGGTATAAACTGTAGATGCCACCAGAAGTTTCCAAAACAATAAGATTTGTCAGGAGCCACCATTGTCACCCACCAGCAAATCAGCCAGCCAGGGCACCTGGGAGTGTCGCAGGATGTGTGCACCATCAGAGCTGCCTGGGTACCTTGCACAGAGTTGAAGAATCTGTGGTCCAATGGTTGCATATTATCATGGAATGGTAACTCTTCCTATTCACAAGGTCACTCAGCTGATCTACTGGACTCTGAAGGCCGCATGAGTGTGGTCCATGGCACCCTGGACATAGTGAAACCCGACAATAACTGCAAGCTTCTGGTTTGCTAAACCTGGCTGGCTTGGTCTGTTCAGTAATGAATTAATGTGTGGATCTGTCTGAACACAGCAACAGTTATGAGATTGATGCACCTATGGCCAGCTGATTGGGACATTCCACACGATCGCCCACAGATCCCTAGAATGATCCAGATGTATACAAAATTGAGGGCCACTGTGGCCCTCAGAGCCAGTGGTATTGGCTGCCCACCCACACAATTGGAGGTGATCTCCAGCCCAATCATTTGGCATAATGATGTCATGGTGTCCCTAGAGATGAGGAGCTTCCTGTGGCACTGGATCTTGGACATGTTGAGGTAGCTGGATCACTGCCTGTACACTTTGGCAGCAGCATTAGTGGTATCCATCTTGCTCTCCCTGCTGACCCTGCACCCCTGTGCCGGCACCTCTTCTCTTATAGGTCTCACCTTGCACCGCTGACTGTGGACAGTTGGCCCCCCGTCGGTCCTTCTCTTCCTCCTCAAAGGAGGTGCCCCTAGTTTAGTTCACAGTCTACATCTGCTGAAATTCAGATGGAAATTCTCTATGCAGTGAAGGCTACAATAGGTAGACTTACAACAGAGTTGACAAAACAAAAAAGACCTTCCAACACATGGCTAGGATTGTTGAGAATCTGCCTGTGAGAATGGTGTGTGGAGCATGAACTTTTTGAACTGTCTCACAATGACAGCATTTGTCCTCCTCCTGTTGTCATTCCGCCAGTACCTTGACGGTTTCCTATCACTCAAACAGGCCAAACTGCTCAGCATGCTGCCCATGCTGAGATGATACTGTCTATAGCTGGACCTCCTTGGGCCAGAGCTGTGAGATCACCCTGTAAGGCCATGCAGTTCTCTCAGTGAAAGTCAGCAGCATTTCATCATCTGTGCTGCAGTTACTGGGGTAATATTGGGTCATGCATGAGAACAGGAAAGAGCACACAGGAGTGAGAGAAAAGGCATGCTTAAGGATGATGAATTGCCCTTGCATGGAAAATTGGATGGTTTAATTAATAAAATTGATTTGGAATGTTGGTTTGTGGTGGTATTTATTTCTGCGGTGTTAAAAGACGTTGCTCCGATGGTTGGTACTGGAGGGATGGTAAGGTGGAGGACTATTTTTGAATGGAAAATTTGGGTTGTGTTTACTCTTTTTTGTTATGCTAGTTGTATGCAATGACCTGCCTGAATTTAACGCACAATTTTCAACACAATGAAAGCTCCAGGTATTGCGATCCTCACAGTCATTTATGGGGATGTTACCCAATTTAACCACCTGAATGTCTACAACAACAGCCTTGAATTAATATCTACACCAGTGTTTTTCTTCTTGTTTTTTAATTCTGTAACTGCTCCTTTGGGGTGTTACCCGGTGGTTTCCACATTGTAAATATGAGGTAGGTGTTGCTCAAGTGATAACATTTGAGATTTTTGTGATTGGCCTCAGGAACCTTGTGCCTGAGTTTCTGACTGTGCATGGATATGGCCGCTGCTGATTGAGACAGCTTGGTCAAGCGGTGTGGGAAGCAAGAGGATATGTTGGCACATCATGTCGAGCGGCACTACTGCAACTATGCTAAATGAAATAGACTCAGAATAGATCCTGCAGTCCAAAATGGAGCATCCATGGGGCTTTGATGGACACCATCAGCAACCAAATTTTATTCCACTGCATATCCCTCTCATTCCCAGTCAGAGGTTCAACCTTAGCTCCATAAGTTGTGCTGGAGAGCATGCCAGGCAGCAGCAGACATACCTAAAAATGAGGTATCAACCTGATGAAACCACAACTCAGGTTTATGTGCATGTTAAACAATGGAAGTAACATGTTATAAACAAAGTTATAAGATTCCACAACCCAATTAAAACTCTGCATTCCTGCCACTTAAGTCGTGAACAGTGATAGACAAGTAAACAACTAACTAGAGGAGGCTCAAAAAAGATGCCCATTCTCTGTGACAGAGGAGCTCAACAAATCAGTGCAAAAAGTATCAGTGCAAAAGAATGTGCAACCATCTTCACCCAAAATGTTGAGTGGATGATTCATCTCCACCTCCTTCTGAGATTTCCAATATTAGAGATGGAAATCTTTAGCCAATTTGATTCACCTCACAAACTATGAAGAAATGGCTGAAGGCACTAGATTTTGCTGAGACTAGAATGTGGAGGATACTTCCAGCAGTAGTACCGAAAACCTATACTCCAAATCTAGCTGTGCCAGCGGCCAAGTTGTTTCATTACAGCTACAATACTGGCACCCACCCAACAATGTGGAAATGTGCCTCGTTACGTCCTGTCTATGAAAAGAAAGACAAATCCATTCTGATAATTACTGCAAAATCAGGCTACTCTCAATTGGTAGCAAAGCTATAGAAGGTGTCAGCGACAGAGCTGTCAAGCATCACGGACTTGCTAATAGTCCATATTCAATTTGGGTTCCGCAGGACAATTTGGCTGCATACCTCATTATAGCCTTGGTCCAACATGGACAAAAAAGTTGAATTCCAGGGATGGAGTGAGAATGTCTGCCTTTAATGTTAAGGCAGCACTTGACTGAGCGTCGCATCAAGAAGCCCTAGGAAATTGAATTAAATTGTATCAGGGGAAAACTCTCCATTGTTTGGAATTATACCTAGAAAGAAGGAAAATGTTTGTTGTTTTTGAAGGACAATCATCTCAGCACAAAGACATCACTGCAGGAGTTCCTTAGAGGAGTGTCCTAGGCCCAACCACATTCAGCTGCTTCATCAATGACCTTCCCTCCAACATAATTACAAAAGTGGAGATGTTCACTGATGATTGCATAATGTTCAGACCTGGACAACATTCTGGCTTGGGCTAATGTTATATATTTAATTAGAACATTACATTATTAAGTAGCAAGTAATACTCATGCCATGCCAGTGTCAGGCAATGACCAGCCCCAATTACTTCCCCTTGACATTCAATGACATTGCCATCACTGGATTTCCCACCATAAACATCCTGGGGCCATGATTGTCAAAAACTTAACTGGAACAGATTTATAATACTTTATAAAGATTTATGAAGAGGAGGTCAGAGGCTGGAAATTCTGCATTGAGCAACTAATCTCCTAACATCTACAAGGTGTAAATGTGATGGAATACTTCCCACATGCCTGGATGAGTGCAGCTTCTACAACACTCATGAAACTCAACAACATCCAAGACATAGCAGCCCACTTGATTGGCACCCCATCCACTAGCTGAAAAATTTCTTCCCTCTGCCATCAGGGTACCGTAGTATCAACAAGATGCACTACAGCAACTTATCAAGGCCCCTTCAGTAGTATGTTCCAAATCCCTGACCCCAACCACCTAGAAGAATTAGAGTTACAGACTTGCAGGGAAGCTCCTACTGCTACATTTCCCTCCAAGCCAACTTAGAACCATTTTGCTGTTCTTTCACTATCACTGGGTCAAACTCCTGTAGCTCCATTCCTAACAGTACTGTGGGTGTATCTATGCCAGAGGGACTGCAGTGATTAAAGAGTACAGCTCACCACCGCCTTCACAAGTTTTATTAGAGATGGGCAGTAAATGTTGAACTTTCCAACAATGCTCCCATCTATGAACAAATAAAAACAAATTCTGATTGTACTAATGACATTTCCACAGTGATAATAGCATTCTCTCCAATCACTTCTGCTCCTGAGGCATTGAATTGTTGGACTGTTCCTTTCATTTCCCATTGATTTAACTTCAATTTGGTACTATTACCTTTAGCCTGTCTGTGTTAGTGAAACTGGATAGTTTATTTCATGAGACATTATATGACTGCATTTGATTTTTCTCAGGAATGAGATGGCTAAAATAGTTTTATTGCTGAATTTGTAATAGATTACGATCACAGGCCTCTCCAGGATTGCTGTCTCTGAGTATTGCATTGATATATGAGTTTCTGTTGCAAGATAGGCTAAAAATCCATGAAGTCCCAATCATTATTATTTGGCCAAAGACTATTTAAGCATTCATTGTGCCTTTCTATTTCACCAAACACTGACTACCCTTTTTTTCAATTGATCTTTTTCACCAGCAAAGGTTGAATTCCAGACCATGAGTGCATTTGGGATAATCATTTGGGATAATCACATCCATAACTCAATTAATACCATCTCATCTACATTTTTTGTGGTTTTAAAATATTGCATCTGCTTAGTTCACTTAGTTTCAGGCCTCAGTCACTCCAATGTCGTCACGTGGGAAGCACCTCATTTTTTTTTCCGCTCAGCTGATGCTAAGTAGTCTGCTGCGAACACCAATCACAGATTTTGAAGAAAGCTCACATTTAAAAAGGATCTCTCTTAATTTAATCGGTATTAGGATATCTGACCATTAAAACCATACTTTGGCTGATCACCCATTTCGTTTGTAAAATTACAATGGTCTTGATCTTTCTTTCTACCTTTGATGATGTGCAACCTTGAATTCCATGGAAAAAAATCAAAGGGACTAAGGAAACATGCGCCTGACCAGAACTACTTTGGGTAATGATAATGGCAACTATTTGTGTCTTCACTGTCTTGCTAGACATTGGACATTGCTATTTAGAGTACAGAATGGAAAAATCAGGTGGGATGGGGTGGGGTGGGATGGAGTAGGGTGGTGGGGAAGATGGGTGGGGGGGAGGTGGAAATTCAAATGCGATGAGAGCCATTCCGATATTTCTCCCATTTAAGTTATCAATTAAAATGGTCCATGCCCTGATATAAAAATCTATTTCAGAGTTGGTATGATTTCATTTGGCGAACCTATTGGTGTTTGAACAGAGTTACTGAGACACACACTTATTTCTAATGGCAATTGGTTCATACACGGATACAGTTGAAACTTAAAACAACTGGCACATTAAATTTTAACTGTAACCAGTATACTTTACTTTTGTTTTATGTTGTGTTACCACATATTTCAATGAAGTTATGTTGTATCTGTCATTTCATGTGTTTTCGATGCGTCAACACACATCTAAGCTACTTTGAGGATGCCTAAGTGGTGAGAACTGATAATTTAGGATGTCAACGAGAACTTGTATTTATATTGTGTTTTGAATGAGAATCAACAATCTCAACAACCTATAAAAACAAGGACAAAAGACATATGGGAACATCACTATTTCCAAAATCCAGTCCATATCACATACTATCCTGATTTGGATATATACCATTGCTCATTCATTATTACTGGATCAAAATCAGGGAAACCCCTCCCTCCCAGCACTGTGGATACACCTACAATACAAAGGCTACAGCAGTTTATGAAGATGAATCCCAAGACCTTTCCGAGGGCAGCTATAAATAGGCAACAAATCTTGACTTTGCCAGCATGCCCACATCCCATGAATTAATATAAAAATGAAAGGCATCGCATTACACATACACTTGCCTGGATGAGTACAGCCTCAACATTATTTAAGAACTTCAGCAGCCTCCATGATTGCCAACCTATTAGCCACCATAAACATTAATCCTCTCCGCCACTAGTGTACTGCGCCTGCAAAGCATACCATCTACAATATTTCTGCAGTGACTTTCCAAGGTTCCTTCAAAAAATCTGTGACTTCTGCATCTAGAAAGATGTATGAGAAAACCGCAACCATCAAGTTCTCCTCCAAATCATTTGTTATCCTGACTAAGAAAGAGGCTACCAGTCATTCATTATCAATGGGTCAAAACTCGTAGAACATTCTCCCACAGTACTGTGGGAGTACGTACACCATAAGGATGTAGCAAGTCAATTAAGTCACTATCTTCCCATGGACAATTAGGGATAGGTGATAAATGCTGGCCTTGCCAGCCACACCCATATCCTATTATTGAAAATATTGTTAAAAAGAGACATAATGAAATGGAATCCCAGCATTAGAATGATAGATTAGATGCAGCAATCAAAGGTTTGATCAAAGGGATCGGTCTTAAGAAGGTTCTAAAATAGTGGAGGCAGGTAGGGAAGCAGAGGGCTTTATGGAATTTCAAAGATTGGGACCTAGACAGCTGAACAAATGGTTCATAATCAATGAAGTAAAGGTGTGTGAAATGTAAAAGGAACTCTGGTCAGTGGAACAGAGTTTGTAGGACAGGGAACTGGTGGTACTGGATAAGTTTACAAAGATAGCGAGGAATGGGATTTAAAAGACAAGAACAAGAACTTTAGGTTTGAGGCCATTATGAGACTGGACGACTATGGGAGAGATTAGCGAGCAGAGTTTGGCAGAAGAGGATAGGATGCGCATAGCAAAATTTAGGAGGGTACATGAGGTAGACCTGCAGCCAGGAAACCATTGAAGTAATTGACCCTAAGGGTAGTAAGGGTATGAATAGGAGCGTCAGCGGTAGTGTAGAAAATGAGACAAGTGATGCCATTGAAACAGAACTGAGATAATAAAGGATAAGAAATTCTAACTGTAGACTACCTACATTGCATCTCCCTCGTGCAGCATCTTAGCGCTTCAAGTATGTGTCTTTTCTTAAACCAGTGGAAGTTTCAGTACATGATATATTGTATATACACCAAAGAAAGTATTTGACATTGCTAAGTATGAACATCCGTGACTGAATTTCTTTCCAAGAACA
This sequence comes from Carcharhinus amblyrhynchos, assembly GCF_965287045.1. NCBI lineage: Eukaryota > Metazoa > Chordata > Chondrichthyes > Carcharhiniformes > Carcharhinidae > Carcharhinus > Carcharhinus amblyrhynchos. The sequence continues at coordinate 104,791,938 of NC_137326.1, forward strand.
AAATATACATTTAAAACCTTAAATACATGCAGTAAACACTGATTCTTCAAGACTTTAAAGGAAATAAAATAATGATTTTAGAACATTGCTCTTCTCAAACAATATTGTGCACAAAATAAATTCTTGCTTTTATACTATAAAACAGTGGGAAAATAGCTGAAAAGATGCCTTATCAAAATACTTGCCATTATCAGACATTGCTGTGGCATCTACAAATATTCGGCTCATAAATTATATCGCAGTTAATCATGTTGACATGATGCTCAGTGGAAACCACCTCTCAAGTCAATAGTTGCCGCTTAGAGCTTATTATCCCAAGCAGTTCCACACATATATCATGTTAACATAAACAACATTCATCATCCGTTCAGTTTCGTTTGATTCTCACATTGTTTCTAGTTTCTGCCAAAGACAAAATGCCTTTTTCCTCTGTCATCTATTTATTTTCTAATCATAGCATCTTATGGCACACAAGGAGGCTATTTGACCCGTCATGTCTGTGCCAGCTCTTTGAAAGAGCTATCCAATTAGTCCCACTCTCCCACTAATTCCCCATAGTCCTGCAATTTTTATTCCTTTTCAAGCCTATATCCAATTATCTATTGAAAGTTACTATTGAATCTGCCTCCGCAACCCTTTCAGGCAGTGCATTCCAGATCATAGCAGCTCGCTGCATGAAATTTACTCATCTCCCCTCCAGTCCTTTTGCCAATTATCTTAAATCCATATATTCTGGCTGGTGATGTACCTGCCAGTGGAAACAGTTCCTCCTCATTACTCTGTCAAAACCCTTTACCATATTTAAATGTTAATTCTCCTTTTAACTTCCTCTGCTCTCAGGAGAACAATCCCAGCTTCTCTGATTCCTCTATATAACGGAGGTCCCTCAACCTGCGGTCTACATTCCTGGTAAATGCGTTTTCAAGCCTCAAGTGTTTTGCAACATTAAAATTAACATTAAAAAATAAGAAAACTTATTCAAATATATGGGCGGGGGAGTGTGGTGGCATGGTGGCGCAGTGGTTAGCACTGCTGCCTCACAGCTCCAGGGACCTGGGTACGATTCCCGGCTTGGGTCAAAGTCTGTGTGGAGTTTGCATGTTCTCCCTGTGTCTGCATAGGTTTCCTCTGGGTGCACCAGTTTCCTTCCACACTCCAAAGATGTGTGGGTTAAGTTGGTTAACCATGCTAAATTGCCCCTTAGCATCCCAGGATGTGTAGGTTAGAGGCTTTGGCGGGCTAAATATGTGGATGATAGGGATAGGGTTTGCGTGGGACTGTTGTTGATGCAAACTCAATGGGCCAAATGGCCTCCTTCCGCACTATAGTGTTTCTATGATTTCTTACTGCTAAAATATTTTTCCAATTATGTATTTCTGAACTAACAAAGTAGAAATGGAATTTGTACAAGTCATCTGAAACCTTCTTGGATTCTGTTTATTGTATGTAAGAAAAAGGGGAAAATAAAGTAATAAAAGCTTTCCATAAACAAAAACTAAAAGCCATCATTAATTTCCGACTTTTCATTTAATTTAACCATTTTTCTTGATTAGTTCCCTGGAGGATTTGCTGATTACTGAAAGATACCCTGTGGTGCTCAAAAATGAGACCCAGATAATCTACTGTTGTCTTCAGAGTTATCATAGCTTTCTATTATAATTATTACCACAAGTTTTCTTCCTGTATGTGCAGGCCTCATGAGTCAATAATATATACTAAGTTTAAAAGCAACCCTGAAAATATTGTGAGACAAGCCAGTTACCTGATACAAATATTATTGTACGTTAAAATCCGCATGTGCGGATGTGCATATATGCATGTGTTTACATACGATGAAATGAAACAGTAACTTATACTTGCCTGAAAAAATGTAATCATTACAATGCTACATTTCTTTTAATTTAATCAGAGTTGCATATTTTCCTGCATTCTCCCCATGTATTCTTTTTACTTACGAAATGGTACGATAGAATTCTTTTCTTCAGATCTGTTTTCATTCTTTTATGGGATATGAGCATTACTGGCAAGGCCAGCATTTCTTGCCCATCATTAATTGCCCTTGAGAAGGCAGTGATGAGCTGTCTCCTTGAACCATAGCAGTCCAAGTGGTATAGGCACACCCGCAGTGATATTAGGGAGGGAGTTCTATGACTTTGGTGCATCGACAGTAAGGTTCCAAGTCAGAACAATGTGTGACTTGAAGGGGGACATTTGTTCATCTGCGTGGTAGAGCTCGGGGGTTTGGAGATGATGCTGAAGGAACATTGGTGAGTTGCTGCAGTGGTGGAGGGGGAGTCAATCAAGTGGGCTGCTTTGCCTTGGATGGCGTCAAGCTTCTGGAGTGTTGCTGGAGTTGCACACATCCAAGAAACAGGAGAGTATTCTTCTTATATTCCTAATTTTTGACCCATAGATGATGGACAAGCTTTGGGGAGATCATAAACTCATAGAATCCCTACAGTGTATGTAGAAGGAGGCCATTCAGTCCAGTGAGTCTGCACCGACTCTCTGACAGAGCATCCCATCCATGCTCTGTTCCTGTAACCCCACACACTTAACCTCTCTAATCCATCTAATCTACACATTTCAGGACAATAAGGGACAATTTAGCATGGCCAATCCACCTAACCTGCACATCTGTGGGAGGAAACCAGAGCACCTGGAGGGAACCCACGCAGACATGGAGAAAATGTGCAAACTCTACACAGTCACCCAAGGCTGGAATTGAACCTGGGTCTTTGGTGCTGTGAGGCAGCAGTGCTAACCACTCTGCCCACTGTGCCGAGATAGGAGATGAGGTATTACTCACTACAGAATTCCCAGCCTCTGACCTACTCTCATAGCCACAGTATTTATATGGCTAGTCTGGTTCAATTGTTGGTCAATGGTAACCCCAGGATGTTGATAATGGGAAATTCAGCAATAGTAATGTCACTGAATGTTAAGGGAAGATGGTCAGATTTTCTCTTGTTGGAGGTGGTTATTGCCTGACACTTTTATAGCCCAAAGGCTATTTGCCATTGTTCAGCCCAAACCTCTATGTTGTCCAAGTCTTGCGACAGAATAGACTGCTTCAGTCTGCGAGGACTCACAAATGGCGCTGAATACATCATTGAAAATCCCACTTCTGATCTTTGGAAGGAAGGCCATTGAAAAGCTGCTGAAGATGTTGGGAACTAGGCTCAGGAACTCCTACGGCAATGTCCTGGGTCTGAGCTCACTGGCCTCCTTTTTTGTGCTGGGTGTGACTCCAACTAGTGGACAGCTTTCCCCTCATTCCCTTGATTTCAATTTTGCTACAGCTCCTTTATGCCACACAAAGTTTAATGCTGCATTGGTGTAACAGCAGTTACTCTTACCTCACTGCGAGAATTCAAGTCTTTTAGTCCATGTTTGGATCAAGGCTGTAATGAGATTTGCAGTGGCTGCAAAAGAATCTAAACCAAACATCGGTCAGTAGGTTATTGTCTGCTTAATAGTATGGTTGAAGATATCTTTCATCACTTTGCATATGTTTGAAAGTCAACTGAGGGGACTGCCATTGACTGGATTGGATTTGTCCTGCTTTCCTGCGGATAAGATATACCTGGACAATTTTACACATTGCTGGGTAGATATCAGTGTTGTAGTGGTACTGAACAACTTGGCTGGTGGCACAGCTAGTTTTGGAGCACAAGTTTTCCAGTATTACAGCCAAGATGATGTCAGGACCCAGAGCCTTTGCTGTATCCAGTGTTTTCAGCCATTTCTTGGTATTACGTGGAATAAAAAGACTGTTTATTAGCATCTGTAATCCTCTGTAGGAAGCTGAGATTTTAAAAGCAAAACTAGCGTCACAGGGATAAATGTTTTGGCAGAACACCATTAATCCACCTAGCCTACGCCGATAAATCTCCCACTAAGTTATTCACTGTGATTGGAGAACTAGTAGCCCTGTGTCTTATCCAATCTGTCTATCATATTCTCAACTTATAATAACAGTCAATCTTGCCTGACTTCCTTTCTCACTATGAAAGACAAGTGTGAAAGTAAAGGACTGAATTTTAATGTAGCACAGCATGTGGGTTTGAGTGTCCCTGAGGTGGGATTTTCTGATGTGGGTATGCCAGCGTTGGACTGGCGTAAACACAGTAAAAAGTCTGACAACACCAGGTTTTAGTCTAACCTATTTATTTGATAATATACTCACAAGCTTTCGGGTTAGCCCCTTCGTCAGGTGAATGGAGAGTTCTGGCCTCAGACAGAGCATATAAAGCACAGACAGTTTAGAGATTACTGATTAGAATGCGAATCCTTACACCTAACCTGCTGTTCAAGACCTGAAGTGGCTGATAATGTGAGTGGAAGGAGCACTGATCACAGTTTAAAGAGATGTGTATTGTCTCCAGACAGTACAGTAAGTGAGGTTTTGCAAACCCAGGCAAGTCACGGGGGTTACAGATAGTGCGACATGAACCCAAGATCCCTGTTGAGACCGTCCTCATGTGTGCGGAACTTGGCATCGCTGCGATCGTCCAGTCCAGCTGAAAGTTAATCTCCCACAGCAGATCCCACCACGACAGGGCTGGAAAATGCCTGCAATAGTCAGCAGGTGGAAAACATAGTTTTAAAGTCCAAGGTGAAAACCCCTGATGAAATTAACAATGAAAGCAGTGTAGGCCCCACCTCAATGCAAAAGCTGAAGCTTTTGTTGGGAAAAAAAGTATCTGCCGAACTATCTTTGTCCACTCTGTTATTCTGATAAAGTTGCTTTCAACTCCTCCCAAACTGAGGGCTGAAGTTTACCTGCTCGCGTGTTTCCTGCAAAGGGGGTGGATGGACACATAACATGGTATCCCACCACCTTCCTGACCCCTCCTGAGCTCACCCCATAATATAGGCAGGCGGGAGCGAGTGCCAAATTCAGCAGTCTGCCTGCCATACTGAGAGAATTGTTTAAGGACCAACTAGGCTTGTTATCAGGCCTGTTGATCTGAATAGTATGCTGCCTATATCATAATATGTTTTGAGTGGGCAGCAGGGTGGGGGCAGGAAGATTGATTTTTAACCTTAAATAACAAACGGACAGGAAGGAAGGATTTCAAGAAAAACATAGATACAGCTCTTGAGGCTAAAGGGATCAAGGGATATGGGGGAAAGACGGGATCAGGATATTGAATTTGATGATCAGCCATGATCAAAACGAATGGCAGCGCAGGCCCAAAGGGCCTAGTGGCCTAGTCCTGCTTCTATTTTTGATGTTTCTATGTCTCTGGGGGTACTGCCTTTTGCCGATTTCACTTTGATTGAAACCCACTTTTCTTCCTATTCGTTCTCTCTTTTAAACCCACCCTCTCCCTCCCTGTCCCTATCATGCCCAAAGCCTCCCTGCCCAAGACTTACCTACTCCAGGGATCTTTGGCTTTGGATTCTTCTCTTCAACTGCAGTCCTGGCTGCCAGGACTGATAGATTTGGGCAGAAGCTCCAAAGGACGGGACATGCGCACCAGTGAGGGATGGAAGATCCACTCAGCCCTCATTAATGAGACCTGCAGTGCCTTATTGACACAAGGCAGCTTGGTAAGGAGTTAGTCAGCTTCAGGCCAATGGTTTCCATGCATACACACCTCTGTATTATTCAACTCTAAGTTTCTGAATTCTTGGAATGGGAAATTATTTTTCTTTCCAATCCAAGTTGTTTTCTCAAAAGCAATTTTCTACAAGGAAGTGCATAGGGCACAATCTTTTGTTTCTTGCTTCAGGAAGGTCCTGACTCGATGGTCCTTTATTCATCAGATGTCCAAGTAGCAATCAATTATCTCTGAACCATGACTTTTCAGCACAGAGTGTGAACAAAATGACAGTTGATCCCATTCCAGTCCTTACCTGATGACCATACATGCATAACATCTATCAGGGTCAGTAGTTTTTGACTGGAAACAAGAACCATGGATGATCTTGGAGGTTTTGAGAGTAGCCTAGTGCTTCGTGTCGTTGTGTGTGCTTAATCCTGGACCAGCAGACGGGCACCACAACAGCTCAGTGACTATCACTGCTAGCTGTGCAGATACATGGATTTGGGCCTGTGTCTGTGGGAGTTTGCGCATTCTCCCTGTGGTTGCGTGGGTTTTCTCCGGGTGCTCCGGTTTCCTCCCACACCCCAAAGATGTGCTCTTAGGCTGATTGGTGTACCAAATTGACCCTACACTATTCTCCCCTGGATCTGGCTACATTAGGGGCACCATTCACATACAGACGGGGCAGGGTAGGTGTAGGAAAATGCTTTGTTGAAATGGCGGCGTGGGCTCATTGGGCCGAAGGGCCTGTTTCCCGTGCTGGGTTGTTCTTTGTTTGTTCTTTGTATGATCACTGCAACTGAAATCTTTTAATTAGTAATAATCAATGATTGGATTTGAGATCTTCCTGTTCTATGCGTGTCTCAGCTACTCAATGGCTTTTATGCCTGAGCCATGAAGAAGTCCACACTTCTTATCAATATTTTCAAAGCACAAACAAAGAGGGTGGGGACCACTGCTGTTAAAAATGGGGATGGAAACTTATTATTGGAAATTATATCAATATATGGGATGAGACCCTCTTAAAACCTGATGTTCTTCATGGAGGAAGGACTAGTAGAATGGTGTCATCAATCCCAAAGCACTCCTTTCCATGTTTGTAGCAGATGTGTAAGTTTGGAAGAAACAAGTGGGATGTTGTTTTGGGAGCTATCTTCGACCACGCAATAGCATATTTATCATTAGAAAGTGTATCACTCAGCTACCTGTTTTAATGTTCGTATGAGTTTGTCACTCATCATTTGCAAGCACAAGGACCTTGGCAGCACAGATAACAGATCTTATTTCCAAGAGTCAATTTTATAATCTAATTAAATCAATAGATCTGGATTGTTGTAACTGGCCAGAAATCTTGTTAGTTCATTAGAATCATGATCTGGAACGCTCAAAAATGACACAATTGACCCAATGAAAGCTGCCTGTCAACAGGAGGGTTAAGTTTAAGTTTACTCTGAAGTTTCTAGCTTTGCACACAGGCAGTGACTCAGCACTGCATTTAGACCTGCTCTTAGAGTCATTGTGACATAGAAGGACATTCAGCCCATAGAGTCCAAACCAGAAATGTTTTCTATCTCTTTGTTCTGAGTTTCATGCGCATATCACTACAGCAGTCGTGGACGATTACATATATGTTTTATTCAGGGGACATTGTTTTATAGATTTATAGTGGTAAATACAAAGGTTAGAATATAAAAAGGGCAAAGAAATGGTGAATTTCAAACATTTTTGGAAAAAAACATTTTTTTCCTTCTGTTGCATCAAGGCAGCGACAGCAACGAAACAACAATCCTTCAGGAGGAAAGTACCACTGGAGGAAGTTTTCCTCACAGTGCAACTTCAACTCATAGAATCCCTACAGTGCAGAAAGACATCATTCAGCCCATTAAGCCTGCACCGACCACAATCCCACCCTGGCTCTATCCCTGTAAACCCACATATTTACCCTGCTAATCTCCCTAACACTCAGGGATAATTTAGCATGACCAGTCAACCTAATCCACACACCTTTGGACAGTGGAGGAAATTGGAGCATCCAGAGGAAACTCATGCAGACACAGGGAGAACATGCAAACTTTCACACATATAGTTACCCAAAGACTGGAATTGAACCTGGGGTCCCTGGCGCTGTGAGGCAGCAGTGCAAACCACTGTGCCACCATTCTGCCCCTAAATTCAGTTCATAAAAGACCTATCACTGGATATTTTTAGAGCTTGTTTAATGATTCTTTGACATTTTTGTACTGTGATTCTGGAACAGATGTGCGAACGATGCAATAAAACTACCAGGGTGAGTACAATATTCTTATGTTCATGCTGAGGTCCTTCCAGAAAAAGCAGTCAGAGACTTCTGCTTTATTAAAGAGGCAATTCTTGATTGTGAAACAAAAATTTATAATGGACTGAAAGGATTTCTGACCAACTGCGATTCTCCAGGCACCTTGATTTCATTAACTCATAAAATTGACTTCTTGTAATTGAGTCTGAATAGTGCCTTGCTGTATGACGAATGACAAATAAACACAAACACAAAAACAGATGGCTGGATGATGCACTTGTTGTGAAATATATGCTCTGGGATGACAGAAAGTAGGTTGGAATCCAAAATGTCCCCACTTGATCTAATCTAAGACAGACAGGGGGCACCCTTGAATACTAGGGAAGAAATAAACACAATGCATCAATCAAAATGGCACTCACAGAGCTTTGAATGTTTTCTCATCGAGATGTTTTTCATATTGTGGTTTGTGGTGAGGGATAATTAGAAAACTAATTAAATATGTCAGGAAACAAATGCAGTGTCTTGTTATTGAAATATTTAATTTTACAATGATTACATTTTTATATGCACTGAAAGTACCAGCATTGTTCCATACATTTCCCATTGTATAATCGTATCCTTGAATAATTCAAGGATTAAACTTGTTTCCTTGTGTCCTCCAGCCATTCTGCCTCTATCATTGTCCATAAATAAAGCACAAGATGTGAGATTGTTTCATGTTTCTTTTTCTTGCAGCAAAGTTGACAAAACATATGGAGGAGAATGAAACATAGTAAAATATATTGAATATGCATGTAGCAAACGTTATATGAAAGCACGGATAATGGAAATGTCTTGTGATTATCTGATCTCAAATAAAAACTTGTAGCATTTTCATATCAATAAGCTTAGAAAAAATATAACTGACATCTGTATTTTAATGGTGAATAGGTAATAAAATAAAATGAGGGGCGTTTGACTGCTGTCATCATTTCATGAATGATTGCACATTTTGGCTCCAAGGAAGTATCTTTGTCATTGATGTGTCTGGCAAAACAGAAAGCAGGTTGAACTTAAAGATGATCTCCATTCCAACCGTGGGATCCTGGTATTTACACATCAAAACATAATGTTGTAAAACAGAGATCAGTACCAATTAAAATCAAAATGCTCTATTCAAGATTTGAATCTCTATGGCAAACTTGGAAGAAAATACCTTCCATATATCTAATTTTAAAATGTATTTTTTGTTGAGAAACATTTATTTCTAAATTTAGGATCATGAAATTAGTTTAGGTATAACAGTAGAAGCAAGCTGATGCCATTATACTCCAGGACCAAGACTATAAGGTTCTAAGGCTACTAATTAGCAACTAAGATATTCACTGTGTCATGAAACAAATACAAATAATAATCCAATCAGAAATGCATTTAGTAGATTCTAGATAGAGCCAGATTATAGGAGCATGGAGGAACCAGGAAAAGGCTTGGCCAAAACCAAACATTTATGGAATATTAAATCATAGGTTTCAAATATATAGGCTGGAATTCTCTGACCGTTCATGCCGGTAGGATTGCCCAGTCCTGCCGGCAGTGCACCCCCACCTGCGGATTTCCCACTGGCATGGGGTCACGTTAGTGGGAATTCCCCTTGACAGTGGCAGGACCAGAGAATCCTGCTGCTGGCACACAACACGCCACCTCCCGTCAATGGGAAACAGGAGGCCGGAAGGCCGGAGAATCTCACCCCTATATTTTGGGAATTAAGGAGTTAATCTAAATAATTTCTCAAAATAAAACTATCCTTTATTAAAATGCCTGCTTTACATGTTAATTATTCAACGTGTTTTTAAAAAATAATCCTTCATTATAAACATACCTATTTGGGTGTTCCAACAATACATACATTTGTCCAATGATAGAATCCACTGCCATATAGAGAAGCCATTGCTTTTCATTATCAATGTAAAACAGACCAGTGTATATTTTGCCAGCCATGATAATAGTTAGCTGGCATGAAGTTGATGATTAGTTGATGTCAATGAGCTTGGTATTTGCTGTCACTTGTCAATGTTAAGATTGGCATCTAAATTGTAACCGATCTGTGCAGTCTCCAATATATGTATAAAAGTGAAAAGATTGTGAGGAAAATTGTGGTGAAATTATTTACTATTTCCTCAGTGATACTACTTGCTAACATACATTATCATGAAGATAGGACAGTCTGGTTTGGAAGAATTCTACTATCCTCACTATGAGTATCCAATCAATAGCACTGTTCAAGAACATCCAGTTGCTCTGAATCAGATTTACTCCCACTAAAATGTATTCCAACTTTTCACATTGTTTCATGTAGCTGCTTGGTTTGGAATCAACAAATTTATCTCAATGAGGGCAAAGCAGCACTGGGAGCTGAACTTTTGACCTCTGGTTGAGAAGGAACCTCTTTTTAAGCTCTACTGAACCATTTTGATGAACTGCATTTGAGGGGAAATATACGAAAAAGGAAAAATGCAAAGATGTCACCAATAGAAAAAATGAAAAATGGCCAGAAATGGGAGAAATTGAAAAAATGGAGAGAAATGTGCCTGTGCTTCTATGTACTTTATACTTACTGTTAAAATGACATTGCCTTTATGGTATTAATTTCAGAAGAAGTAGCAATAATGATTTATGATTCAATTATTTGATTATTCTTAATGCATGATCCAAAAATGATTGCTGCTATGGCTATTTGGTCATGCAGAACTAAATTGTTGCTGATTTAAGTATGTGTATTTGTTTACCAATTCAACATACGATCACATTCAGTAAAGCCCATGGCATTTACAATGCAGGAAAAGGATATAGATAATAATGCGGTCTTTATTGGAAGCGTTCTTCAGATGATGTTTGCTTTTTAAATCCCAAACCACACTGAAGAGAAGCCAAAATACTAACACTCGTAAGAAAAATGCAAGTAGGTATAAGTCACTAAAAAGCACTCAGATTTGTCAGAAATTCTTTAAAAATTACATATTTACAAATTCAGAAAACAACATTAGAAAATCCATTACCAGTTTAAAATTCCACTGTGATCTGTCTCGACCTCTTTGTAGTGGCCAGAATGTGATCTGTAAGAAGTAAGACACAAAAAAAAACCCTGTCTGAGGTTTCCAGGAAGCTTAACCCAGAAGCTTTTTGATAAAGCTGACTTATATCTTCACAAATCACTCTAATTAATGTTGGTAGACAAGCAGTCTGACTGTGACCTGCAGCTATTGAGACCCTCTGCCAAGAAATGGGCTCTGTTCCAAATAGTCCATACTGGTGCATTGCATATATTAGTAATTAGCATTGCATGCACATTGATCTGCCAGACAACTCATATTACAGAATCACTTTTAGTGCTTTCAATGGTCTTTGGAGTTTTTTTTAAAGCATACAACTGTGATGAATTACAGAATAATGAAACCACCCACAGATTTATATGTTTTTATACATTTTGCATTACAATAACAAAAAGTGGCATCTTCAGCAATAATTTTTCATACTGTCTGCTGACTTGTCACTAACATTAGTGCTCTCCCAACCCTTCTTGGAGTTGGTCAGCAGATTCTTACAAAATTTCACTTTTTAAAAACTTTGCAAAAACAAATCAAATATAAGTTATAGTTCAACTGTGCGGGCTGTGTTAATACTGCCTGCTTGTTATGGGATCTGCCCAATTTCCACCATTCCACTGAAATTGGTGGAATGAAAATCAAACTCCTTCCTTATACCCATCTGTGACCTGCTCCAACAGTCACAGTGAAGGCAACAACCTACCTCAAGGTAATTTTGGTATAGAAATCTAAAATATCCTCAATTTCAGAGTTTTTTAAGTTGTGAGAAGAATCTCTGACCAAAGCTTTCTTCCTCATAGTTCCTCAGATGGTGTCGCTCTTGTATCTCGTGCATAGAGATTTGGCAGTTACTTAAATAACAGCTGTTAAATTAAATTGGAGTTTCAGATCATTAGTGAACTTGCAGCTGCAGCACATAACAGGTACTATATTCCTTTCATGCAAATTACAACACAGCCAAATTATTTGCCCCAACATGTCAGTAATAACCTACCTCATGAAAAAATGGTTCAAATTCCATTTGCCCATCTCTGTTCCTATATCCTTCAACCCTGTTTCCCTCATCCACCTTCCTAATCATGAAAACAAAGGATGGAATTTTATGCAGGTGAGGTTTTCAGGTTTTGTCAAAGTCATCATAGAATCCCTCCAGTGCAGAAAAGGGCCATTTGGCCCATCAAGTCTGCACTGACCACAATTCCATCTAGGGCCTATCCCCACATCTCTATTTATTTACCCTAGCTAGTGCCCCTGACATTGAGAGGCAATTTAGCAGGGCCAGTCCATCTAAGCTGCACATCTTTGGACTGTGGGAGCACCCGGAGGAAACCCATGCAGACATGGGGAGAACATGAAAACACCACACAGACAGTGACCCAAGGCTGGAACTGAATCCAGGTCCTTGGCACTGTGAGGCAGCAGTGCTAACCACTGTGCCACCATGCTACCTGCATTGTGCTTAATGGCCTGCCCCACCTCGACAAGGCTGTAAAATTCCACCCATAGTTTCTCTTGCAATGACTGCTAAGTTCCACATCCTCCCAACTCCTATGTGTGAACATGTTTCTCCTGCTCTTTGTTTTAGATCTGTTTTATTTATAGCCAACCTTTCTGATCCCACCAATGCTGGAAACAGGCTACCTCAATCTGCCCAGTTTTATCATGTCTTTGTTTTAGAAACATCTATTTTACCGCAAAATCTGTGTTATTCTAACAAAAAGAGACTCAATTTTTACATATGTGTATTTCCTTAGAACAGGCAGAATCTAAGTGAACCTCTGTTCTGCCATCTCTACATCTTTAATATCTTTTCTAGAATGTAAAGCCCAATATTGCACAGAAAACTTCAATGCTAGTCTCATTAAGCTTTTATATAGATTCACCATTGCATCTTGATTTCTTATATTCCATTACTTCTGGAAATAAGATATATAACTATATTAGTCTATTTTACAGTTTCATTTCTGTAGATTTCATTCTAGAAATTGTACTATTGTTGGAGAACTCTTGACGGTTCACCCCTTAATCCACCTGCACTAGAAAGGAACCCAAGTTTTCCTGTATATCCAGACAGAGTTGGTTAATTTCAGTGGGTATGTTGTACGAGTATAACCAACAACGATAAGATTTGGATCAGCTTTGATGTTCCTCAGAAAAGAAATTGTTCACTGTTCCAGTTCAAAGATGAAGCCTATTTGAATGAGGTACAGTTTAGCTGCAGATGACCATTAAATTGTGTAAGATATTGGAGATTATTTTCGTTCCACGCACAACCCATGCCTATTTGTCACTGCATAAATTTAAATCTTTGAAGTTTGCCCAACTAAAGTCTGCCTGAATCTACATTAATTATTGGGTGTCAGTATTCGAATGGCAGCTCTTCATGGAATCATAGAAAATAGAAGCAGGAGTGGGGCATTTGGCCCTTTGAACCTGCCCGTCATTCATTTGGAACATGGCCGATCATCAAATTCAATCTCATGATCCCATGTTGGTCTGTGACTGAGCAGGAACACAGATCAGAAGAGGTAAACTGAATTGTGGCAGGCCCTTGAAATATGCACATTTTCATTGGATTGTGGACCTTCGGGCTGCTGTCGAAAATTATTCCTCCTCGCAGGCCTATAAAATACTGAAACTTACCTTTCTGAAGGTCTGGAGAGGCTGGCAACAACCTTTACTTAAATGTAGCCATTGATCTTCGTAGGTCTTTGCCTGACAGAACCTTAGAAAAATGAGCAGGAGGCATGATGATGTTATTTCTGTGGCATTTAGATAAAATGTCAATGTTCTCAGCTATTTCATGAGGGAGCTTTTTTTTATTCATTCAGGGACATTTCTGGCTGGCTAGCATTTATTACCTTCCCTAGTTGTCCGAGGACAGTTGCGAGTTGACCACAAAGCTGTGGCTCAGGAGTCACATGTAGGCCAGACCAAGTAAGGGCAGCAGATTTCCTTCCCTAAAGGACATTAGTTTACTAGATGGGTTTTTCTGACAATCGACAATGGTCATCAGTAATGATCACTAGACGTGGTCATCAGTAATTGCAGATATTTTTTATTCAATTCAAATTCCATCATCTGTTGTGGTGGGATTCAAACCCTGGTCTCCAGAACAGTAGGTGAGTTTCTGGATTAATAGTCTAGCGATAATACCATTGAGCCATTTTCTTTGAACCCAAGCCAGGGGTTGCCCCAGGAATTCTGTGTGAAGTCGACAAAGATCTTGTATATTGAGGCAATCACAAATTTCCTTTGCCTCATGCCCATGAATCAGAAGTTCAGGGCTTGTAAAACGGAACAATATTAGTTCTAACTATCTTCAGAAGAGAAAGAAAAGCAACAAGTTGATGAGGTAGGGAGAATATAGTATTTCAATTTACCTTGTACACAGGCTAGCACTTGTTAGATAATCACTTGTGGGAAAGTTCCTGATTCAGCTTCTTGAACAGTGGGTTATTGTACAGAATCAACAACTGATAGAATAGGATTGACATTTAAATATAACTATTTCGCCCAGAAGTTGGGATCAATTTAAAAGATGGGCTAAAAATACAGTAAAACATTCTATAAAAATGATTTTGAGCTCGCATTTAAGGAATTAAAAATTACATTAAATGTCATTTTTTTCAGAGGAGTAACTTGCCTGTACATGTACAGGTATGTGTCACCATGATTACCCTTGCTTTATGGCAGCAATAAGTTCATTTGCTTTTAAGAAGAGAAACTTAAAAGTTTGAAGAAAGTATTGACATCTTGAGAGAAGTCAATGTGTAAATGGTTACACCCCAGAGATTCAAATACCCTACTTTTACCTTCATGTTATGATACTGGAACAGATCCTGAAGCTTTTGGTAAGATAAGTTAAGGACCATTTTGTTTAAAGTAGGCAAACTTTGAGATTCAAGATAAAGGCAAAATACTGCGGATGCTGGAATCTGAAACAAAGACAGAAAATGCTGGAGAAACTCAGCAGGTCTGACAGCATCTATGGAGAGAGAATAGAACTAACGTTTCGAGTCTGGATGATCCTTCATCAGACGCTCCGAGGGACGCACTGATAAGTTGAAACCCTAGAACTTCCATACGATCTCACTAATGATGTAACCTTCCAGGGCTCACTGAATGCTTTCCAATCAATTGTAATTCCAATTCCAAAAACAAATAACTCTGAGGGCTGCATTTCTTTGCAAGTAGTGTAGGCACCTCATTGCAAAGGCTCCAGCTAAATGAACCCACCTGCTGTTTTACGACCTACCTTTCTTAATCCCTTAGCTGCTTAAGTCAACATGATTCCAACCATTTGACTATAATAATCTTCAAGCTGTTTGAGCCTCATTCATCCCATTTCCTAGTTAGACTTCAATCTTTGAAGAACTAAAAATTACCTTTATTATATGATTATGAACCATGAACTCTGTATTTATAATATTCATGATTATATGAATTACTACAACATGAGTGCCTTTCTTTTTTGTTAACAAATAAATTGCCTAATCAATACCCTCTGATAGACTAGATCAATAATATGGAGATAAGACTTCAAATGTAATGAAATGTTTTTCTAATGTGAAGCACAATTATGTCAACATACAAGCCAGTTTATCTATAGTGAAGTTGACAATAACCAGTCATTTCAAAAACTCTGACTTGTAAGTTACAAATATTTATTTTCAGTGTTTGAGAAAGAATTATTTTAAGGGTAAAGTACAGATGATGTCATTTTGATGCATTTACTGCTTGCCCAGCTAATGGATTGCAGATACCCTTTTATACCACAGATTGGTAGATGGGTTTCTTGTTGTGGTTACACCCCACTGGTAATTAATCAGTAACTTGGTTTAGCCTTTGATTTTGACTTGGACCTTGCAAATATCTTTCTTAAGATTAAAACAAAATGACAAGGAGAATAAAGAAAAGCAGGTAGTTCACATTGGTGGTTGACCTGGAAGTAACTTCTATCATCCCTTAATGTTTGGAATCTGACTGCTTCTGTAGAATAATAGTATTTCTGGTTTGCAGCTAATTGTTAGCATTACAGAGCCTGTGTATTACAATTTTCAGTGATTGAGATTAAAATGTTGGTTTGTAATTGAGATACCTTTTAAAATATTTAAGTCTGACAAAATAAAATATTTAAGTCTGACAATTTCTGTGCCTGCGTCAAATGTATTCCAGCAAGTCCCCTTTCTTCCTTCTTCTTTTAGCAGTGCACACATTTAGACTGTAAATTAGCACGGACCATTTTCATTCATCTTCAGAGCAAAAATCATAAAATACTTTCATTCAAGATTCCATTTGAAAATGTTTTCATCCAAAGCTCTTATTCAGAATGTGGCCAGTTCAGCCAGTTCACTGGGTGGGATTTTCTGGCTGCGCTCGCCCCAAGACCAGAAAAGCCCGCCTAAGATCAACGGGGCATGGTCCATGTCCCTCCTGTTATGGTTCCCGTGGCAGGCAGGATGGGAAAATTCCGCCTCTTAAAGTGTTCACATGAACATTGTTATTGGTTGCAGCCAAAACTGTGAACCCGTTATTAGAAATGTAATCATTCACACTCTCTTATGAGAGTCCTTCAGTAATTCTGCTGTTATTTCACTGATGTAAAAAACTGATATGAGGGATTTTTTTTAAATGGAATCCCACCGAGTATCCAACCACTTAAATTTTAGCTGAAGTTATTTCACAAACTGCACAATTCTGAATCCTTTGTTGTCAATTCCTGCTCCATTTCTTCCTTTGAAATCTTTGTTGAGGAAGGGTTTTTTTTCATTGTGCTGCTAATCTTGAACCAGCTGTCTCTTGCTCCTTGATGACTTACAGTTGGTTCTCTAATGAGGAGACTTGAGACAGTGGCTGACTGCCAGCTTAGCAAATGCAGAGCACAGGCTGAGAAAAGCACTCACTCAATAAAGACATTTGATTTCATTTGTTGTAACCTGGAGTGCAAATCAGGATGTGCTAATGGACGCCGAGACTCTTGGAGAAAACTTTTTACCTGCTGTTTTTCAATAAAATCCAAAAAAGATTTCTTTTGGAAACAGTTCATTAAGTATGTTCAATAATTTTTCTTCTTACTGATGCAACATTTTTAAAACTCTCGTATGTATTACATATTATTAATTGTGTAAATGTAATTATTAATGCAAATACTTTGGTTCAGTACTAGATATAGATGCCTTTTACCTCTGAGACCTTTTATTCAAACTCAGCAAGCACAGATAAAATGCAAGTGTCAGTTATTTGTAGCTCTTAATGATCCGACTGTAAGTGAAGTGCATTTCAGCCATCTCAGTAGACATGGTTCCACTGTGAAAACTGGCCATAATTCGATGCCAATTATCTCTAATTGGGCAAATGCTCTCAGGGAGGCCAAAAGAGCAGCTGATAGTGACATTGGAAATACTGTACGTGAATATTTACAGTCGTTTAGCACTGGCAACAGAAAGGTAGCACTAGACTAACATGATGACAATTATTTTACATGGTGGTACAACTGTTGCTGAAGATAAGATGAGTTAGTGGTTGGTCTCATCTTGAGACATTACATTTCGCAAGATTTCCATCTCTATTTTACTTCAGTGGCAATCTCACCTGCCCTACCTCAGGCTGATGAATGGCTGAAGAATTTCAAATTTGACATCTAGCTGTTCATCGGTGCGGATGATAGTAGTAGTACCTTGCCTGATTTATTTTTACTGTTATGCTGTGAAACAGTCTGCTGATTCACAACGTTCCCATTTTGCACTAATGACATAAACCACTGAATTTAACAGGGTTACGATGGCAAGAATGCCGGCGGCCCTCTAGTACCTCATCCCAGTGGATTATTCTTCGTGTTGGATGTTATATTGTTATATTAATGCTAAAGAGCTAGTAAAAAATATATGTATATATCGATATATATCCCAGGGTGCCATATTCACTGATGACTTGCAGTCCTGTGCTGAGTAACTGTAACCGTCTATTCAGTCCACCATTACACGGGGAGCAGAAGGAAATATACTTAATGAAGCTGCAGCATTTTGAGGCAAAAATGCAATCATTTCTAACTTATCAGAAGACGTAGCATGGTGGCAGCAGTTGTTTTGAGTTAAAAACCTAAACATTTTAAACAAATTTAGTACTAAATATAATGACTTCAATCAGGCCATTCAGGTTGGCCTATTGGAATATGAACTCCCTAATTAAGGAATGAATTGATGGATCAATCAGGGAGTTTTTTCCTTGTATTTAACCAGAAGTGTCAGTTCCTCTGGCACTCCCAAAGATAGACTGCTGACTGATGCACTTGCTATTGGAATTGTAAATAAAGGGATTTTGGTGAAGTGACTTCTGCCTCTGAACACTTATTACACTGAATTTGATTGAAAAATCAACATTATTTAGTGCCACAGAGAGAGAGAGACAAAAAAGCTGCAAAAACAAAATGGCTGCAGCAGCAATCAGCAAACAGCTGTAGCTCATGATGAATTGGAAGATTGATATTGTCAAAGAAACATGTAAGAATTTTCAGTAAAACATTCAGTCGTTTCTAAAAGGCATGAGTGAAGAGGAAAGGGGTCAGCTACATCCTTTTGTAGGCAAGAGCAAAGAAAAGTTAATTTTGTTTAATAGCAGAGTGAAGATGACAGCAGAAACCCAGTCTGAATGTCAAAAATCAGCACACGTCCCCAACTGAAGTCAAATTGTCAAATCTACCGATAATGAATTTCAAAGCCTGAGGTAGGAATCAAGTGAACCTGTTGATACTTTTATAACAACGTTGAAAAATGCAACCAATATGTGTAAATTTAAGGACACAGATGAAAGGCTGCAAGATGAGCTCATTTGGGGCACCGCACACCCGGAGTACAAAATTAATTGATTAGGAAGGACAAACGCATGCTATCAGACTGCAGCCAGAACAGATGAAGATGCAAGTAGCTAGACGAAGAGTATCCAAATGGCTAGCTTTTAGTTAAGTCAAGAGAAAGGCAGTGGGGTATATGCAGTAAAACATCAACAAAAGAATTCAACCAGAGGGAAAAATGTGCCTGAGGTGGCATGGTTTCGTAGGCAGATTTGAAATTTAAGGGTACAGTGCTTAGTACTGCTACCTCACAGTGCTAGGGACCCGAGTTCAATTTCAGCCTTGCAGTCGCTGAGTCAAAAACCTGGAATTCCCTCTCTAACAGCATTGTGGGTCAATCCACAGCATGTGGACTGAAGCAGTTCAAGAAGGCAGCTCACCACCACCTTCACGAGGGCAACTGGGGATGGGCAATAAATGCTGGCCAGCCAGCAATGCCTATGTTCCACAAATGAATTAAAAAAGATACATGAGATAAAAGATCTAGGTCCAAAGATCTATCACTCAATGAACACAACACTACTGAAACTGAGTCAAATTAGAGATGAGACCAGCAAAAGCAAAGAATTACAAATGCTCTTTTGTAAGTGATCCGGGGATGGTTTGATAAGATACAGCAAGCACAGTCAGCAGTACTGGTCTGCTATGTGAATAATATTTTCTTCAAAAATAATATTAAAGGCAGTATTTTTAAGGCACCCAAGATTAAAGCTGAATGGAAAGTCACAACCTTTGAGTGACACTATCCCCATTTGTACTGGATCAATGTATTACTGATCCCCATTGTGGGCCAGTGAAATGGACTACAGTTTTCACGTTGTCTTAGGATCCAGGAAAAATTGGATTGCAGAGCCTGTCAAAGACACATAATTTGTATTTTTAGGGCACCAGCGGTCAATAATTTATCATAACTATAAATGTGCTGCACCAGATTAAAGATATTGCTCATAAGTTCATTCTGCTGGCAGGGAGCATTTCTTGCCATGATGGAGCACACAAGGAAATGATACCTGATATGTGATACTAGTGGGTGAGATTCCTGACCAAAAGCCCAAAGTCAAAACATTACTCTCAAAGATTAACTAAGAACAGAGTTTTCACTTAGTTACTCAGAGTGGAATACCTATTATTTCCCACTGATCGGAAGTTTCGCAACGTAACTACCCTGTGTGTATGCAGAATCACGATGTCCTTTTCAGAAATACTCTGAAAACAATGGTACATCACGTCGTTAGTGTACGCTTAAACTGGACCAACTGACGGGCAACACGACAGCTCAGTGACTATCACTGTTTGCTGTGCAGATACATGAACCTGGGTTGGATCTCCCACTTGGGTCTGTGTCTGTCGGAGTTTGCACATTCTCCCAGTGCTTGCATGGGTTTTCTCTGGGTGCTCCGGTTTCCTCCCACACCCCAAAAACGTACTTTTAGGCCGATTGGTGTTAACAAATTGTCCCTAAATTAGACCTCCCTTAATCTGGCGCACGTATAATTCTCTAAATTTTCACACCTTTATTGTGGAGTCCAAGAGGTGTAGACAAAAGTCATAGGTAGAAGAAGGATTGGAATGAGGCTCTCACTGAATGTTAAATGGGTGCCAAAGGGCCTGTTTCCTGTGCTGTGTTGTTCTTTGGTCTTTGTATCACTAGATCCATGGGGCAAAAATCCCCAGTTCTGCCCCCTCAGTGATAGGTAACTCCAAGGCCAATAGACCTTTTAATTGTCCGTTAAATTATCCGTCCCACCTGCAATGGTTCCTGTGGCAGGTAGGATTGGAAAATTTACTCCATTTTTTAACACTATTAATTGCCATGTTGCCCATTCAATTATGACATTTATGTACTAAAAGATGGACATATTCAACTATAACATAGTCAGCTTTCTAACAATGTGTAAAATTGCTAGCTTTGTTCTGTCTACACAAAGCAGGACAAATTCCATCCCCTCCGTTCTACTCATCAGTCTAATCTCAACCATCAGCAAAATGCAAGTTGTTGTTGACAGTGCTATCAAGTAGCACTTATTCAGCAATAATTTACTCCCCGATACTCATTTTGGGTTCCAACAGGGCCACTCAATTCACTGGCATTTCTATCACTATATCCCCACTATCAGCATCCTGGGATTATAATTGATCAGAAAATGAATTGGACCAACCATACAAACACTCTGGCTACAAGCACAGATCAGAAGTTGGAAATTCTGCAGTGAGTAAGTCACCCGTTGGTGCCCCAAACCCTGTCCACCATCTACAAAGCAGAAGTCAGGAGTATGATGTTACTCTCTGCTTGTCTGGATAAGTGCAGCTCCAACAAACACTCAAGAAGCTTGACATTATCCAGCCCCTTGATTAGTTCTCTGCCCACCAATTTAAACATTAGTCCCTCCACCACTGGCACCGATGCACCATGGCAGCAGCGTGTACTATCTACAAGATGCACTGAAGTAACTTAACAAGCTTCCTTTGAAGGCACTTTCCACACCTGAGACCTCTATCATCTGGAGGGACAAGAAGAGCAGACAAATAGGAAGACTACCACCTGACCAACCTGAAGGTTGATTTTCTCCAACCTTCTGTCTATTGCTGACTCCCTCCGCCCATTTTCCTTTCTTTCTCTGCTCACTCCGTGACAATTGCTCCTCTAACCACGTTGCCCCTGCACTCTGAAATTCCTTCCTTCTACTTCTGTCTTGCTATTTTCTTTCTGTCCTCAAAAAGGAGAAAGACTCTTCACTTGAATAATGTTTGCATCTCTCCTGATGCCTCAAGAGTTTAATTGATTTCTATTTAGTTTTAATTTCCTACCCATTTCTCCATGTTGCACTCCGAGATGTCTCAATATGTAAAAAGTTAGAAGGATACATTGCTATTTATTCAGCTAGTCCCTGCATAGCGGCAAAGTCCGAGAGAAATGAATGATAGTTGAAGTAACTCGCTGTGATTCAAGGGCATAAGGTTTTCTTCTCAATCTGTGCATTGTTGCATTTTGAACTAGCCCTAAGAAAAACTGAATGCAATGTAATTCGCATCCTGATCAACCATCTTTTTAGTTTTCAATTTGAGAGGATTAGATTTCTGTGCATCCATCACCATATTTTCTTTTTATGTTTGTTCACTTAATGGCATGTTGGTTCTCTCTGTACACTGAAGAAAAACAGTTTTGCACTGATAACACTGTTTTATCTTCTGTATTGACATTACGTTTGTAAAGTAGGACAAGGGATGCTCGGGAGTTGGCCTGTACTTTTAGGCAATCTGTCACACATTAACTTTTCGCTGATGGAAGGGATTCAATAAAGATACCCTTAAGAAATTAATATCTTTAATATTTACCATCTGCATTGTGTGCTTATGTTAAGGTAACAAAACAGAAACTACAAATTTTCTTGACTTCCAGATGTTGATTTGTCAAATCTGACTTGCAGTTTAACCGCTTACTGCGATTTACTTCCCCACAGAAAATCACATCAGTTCTATTCATCTCACTGACATTGTAAAATCGCATTGTTTTCAGCCATCTGTCCCCCTCTCCCCCTGCTCCCACCCCCCACCTTTCTGGATATACTGAGATAATTAAAATTAAGAGTAGCAAGGGGGAACAAAAGTTTTCATTCACAGTCAAGAAATGGCAGCTGATGATAACCAAGGTGTCAATGGGTAATTTTGAGGGGGTAAAACAGGGGATTTGGTAAGAATTTGTGTTTTTTTTCACAGTTACCTACCTTACTGGAGAACTGATGCAGGAAGCAGTTTTCATACTGGCTCCATGTCCCACAGCTGTTCAAACAACTATCCTGTTTATATTGCAGAACAGTTTCTGCGGCAGCTGGATAGACCTTTGGTACTTTCACATTGTCACAGGGAGCTTCAACCCAGCATCACCTTCATGAGTTGCTCTCTTCTGTTTACCTCACTTCCTGCTGATCATAGATACATTAGAGTCCAAAATCAATGACTTCTCTAGTTTTGTATTGATAACTATTCATTTTCTGATTCAAGCTCCATTGATTTAACTGGAAGTGGATACATATGGTTTTCATAATACCCATAATAAAAAATGGCATTGATTCTTTGGAGATAAAATTGAAATTCATTTGTCTGCTATTGACAGCATCCTTCAATGTAAGAGAGTCTTTTAATATCACAGTTATTCACAACTAACCTTAAAGGGCTGCATCCTCTGGCAAATACATAAGATGACAAGATGTAGGATCAGAAGTAGGCCATTCAGCCCATTGAGTCTGCTCTGCCATTCAGTGAGATCATGACTGATCTGATATATCATTGGAAGTAACCCCACATCATACACAACATGAGTGGAGTGCAACTGAAGATAATGAAATCATCCTGTGGAAGTCATTTGAATCTCTAGCTAAGGCCAATTGAACCAAATGCGCTTTGCTCTGATATTTTGGCTGGGATTCTTCCATCCCGTTCGCCACTGGAATTTTAGCAGATGGGTTGTGGAGAATGTGAAACACCGTTGACGGGCAGGAATTTCTGGATTTCAGACCAGTGTGGCCGACACTTCTGCCCTTTACCTTTGATTCAGAGTGGACTGATCTTTCACCTCCACATCATATCAGCCATTTTTGGCATTGATGGCCTGTGTGGTGTTTTTCTCCAAATTGTGGAAGTCCATAGGGAAAATAAAGACATTTGCCAGCAAGGCTTCGCTGCAAATCCTCTGCAGTATGTCCATGACAGAATTGGCTCTGTGATTCAACTGCTTCCATTTATATTGTGGTTTTGTGATATTGTGCAGCACCACCATATTAAAGGCAGCATATACCCCAGCTGGTGCTGCCACAGTAATACATATGTAGGGCCATATGGACCTTTGGCAACTTGAGAAATTTTCTCCAGGAGTTGTTTCTTGCTTTACTGCTGGAAGTAAAGGGCAGTGGTTGTGTGAATAAACAGCCATAATTGTCATCATTTTGGTCACCTCCAATGGTAAATTTTCAGAGATTCCAGTCCTGGTTCAGAATCACAGTTGACATGAGTATAGATATATAGATAGAGAAACTGATCTTTGTTTCTTAGTTTGCCATGTTCCTGATGTTAAGATAATTAATTTTAACAGGTGAAACTAGCAAAAGGACATAAATGCAAATATATTTTGAGTTACTGAGCTTCAAAGGCCAGAACTCAGAAAATGCAGCTCCATGCAGGCAGCAAGTCTATGACCTAGATAGTGCATCTTGGTAGATTCAACAACCACAAAGTAGCACAGAGGACAGTTTGATGAAGTAAGGCTTGAAAGAGAACCAAACTTGGAAACTCGTTGAATGAAAAGTTTGTAAATGTTTAAACATTGAGCTCTTTCCAAAATTTGCTCAAGTGCTACATTCGGCATGTCCACTACGACTCTCACCAATTTTTACAAAAGTACCATCACATCTTTCTGGATGTATCACAGCTTGGTACGGCTCCTGCTCTGACCAAGACCACAAAAAACTAAAGAGCTTTGAATGTAGCCTTGTCCATCATGCAGACCAGCCTCCCATCCATTGACTCTGTCTACATTTCTCACTGCCTTGGAAAAGCAGCCAGCAAAATCAAGGACACCCACACACCCTGGACATATTCTTTTCTACCTTCTTCCGTTGGAAAAACGATACAAAAGTCTGAAAACAGGTACCAACCACCTCAAGAACAATTCCTTCCCTGCTGCCATCAGACTTCTGAATGGTCCTATCATACATCAAGTTGATCTTTCTCTTCATCCCATCTGTAACTGCAACACTATATTCTGCACCTAGTCCTTTCATTCTCCTCTATGTACTCTATGAATGATATGTTTTGTCTTTATAACTCACAAGAAACAATACTTATCACGGTATCCCAATAAATGCGACAATAAGAACATAAGAACATAAGAAATAGGAGCAGGAGTAGGCCATCTAGCCCTTCGAGCCTGCCCCGCCATTCAATAAGATCATGGCTGATCTGTTGTGGCTCAGTTCCACTTTCCCGCCCTCTCCCCATAACCCTTAATCCCCTCTCTTATCAAGAACCCATCAACCCGCGTCTTAAAAATATTTAGCGAGGCAGCCTCCACCACTTCAACGGGCAGAGAATTCCAGAGATTCACCACCCTTTGAGTGAAGAAGTTCCTCCTCAACTCTGTTCTAAACCGCCTCCCCTTTATCTTGAGGCTGTGCCCCCTAGTCCTACTGTCTTTTTTGAGCGGGAAGAGTCTCTCCACCTCTATCCTATCCATCCCATTCATCATCTTATACGTCTCAATGAGATCTCCCCTCATTCTTCTAAACTCTAACGAGTACAAGCCTAGTTTATTCAGCCTCTCCTCATAGCTCAATCCCCTCAACTCCGGTATCAGCCTAGTAAACCTCCTCTGCACTCCCTCCAGGGCCAAAATATCCTTGCGCAGGTGCGGTGCCCAAAACTGCACACAGTACTCCAGCTGCGGCCTCACCAATGCTCACCAATGATAAATCAATTAAATTCAGTTCAATTTAGTATGTAAATTATCTTTAAAATTAACTTGTCATATCTTTCAGTCTTAGTCCATGGTAAACAAGCTGCCTAGTCAGCTGAGTTTATCTCAGGTCTTTGGAATTTAAGTTGTATAAATGCAGATTGTTTTGCAAATTCATTCAATTAAGATTTGAGAGAGTAAAGAGTGTGGGAATTTAGTTAGTGAGACAATTCTGAGCAATGAGGAAAGAGATGCTGACATCTCTAAGCATAAATTTTCAAGATGAGGAGTGATCCGATTGAGGGAGGGGAACACAGCAGAATTTGAGAACTGAAGTCCAGAGGCCTTAGTTAGATAAGGAGATAGATAATTAGTTGGTGAATTTAAAGATTTATTTTTATTCTGAACTGGGAAGTAGTTTAAATTAGTGTTGGGACAATATCGGTGTTGCATTAAATTAATTAAACCACTCAAGCTAATTACAAATAATCATTGAGTGATATTTCTAAACTTGAAACTTTAATAGTTAAACTAAATGCAACAAGGATGGCAGAGAAGGTGATGTGTTGCTGCTTCAGCATATGGGAATTGGTGGACAAAGAAATGCAAGTTGCTTTTCACCCAAAGCCTGACACTGACAAATTATGGGAAAATGCCGTCCAAATCAAGAGATTCTAGAAGCTTATAAAAGGAAGAGAGTAGCTAAATCTAAGGTTGGCCCCTTAGAGGACAAAACTGTCAAATGAATAATGGGAAACAAAGAACTGACAGAGAATTTGAACAAGTATTTTTCATATGTCTTCACGATAGAAGAATACAGGGACAGGGATGATTTACTGCAATTGTATAGAGCATTGGTGAGGCCTGGAGTATTGTGTACAGTTTTGGTGTCCTTATCTGAGGAGGTATTTCCTTGCTATAGAGGGTGTGCAACGTAATTTCCTGGGATGGCATGTCTGTCGTATGAGAAGAGAATAAGTCAGTTACGCTTGTATTTATTGGAGTTTAGAAGAATGAGAGAGGTTCTCATAGAAACTTATAAAACTCTAACAGGATTAGACAGGATAGATTTAGAAAGATTCAGATGGTGGGGGGGGTCCAGAACTAGGGCTCATAGTTTAAGGATAAGGGGTAAACGTTTTAGGACTGGGGTGAGGAGAAATTTCTTCACCCAGAAAATGGTGAATCTGTATAATTTACTATCAGAGAAAATAGTTAAGGGCAAAATGTTGTATGATGTCAAGAAGAAACTAGAAATAGGTCTTGGGGCTAAAGGGATCAAGGGATATGGGGGGAAGGCAGCATCAGGATATTGAATTTGATGATTGGCCATGATCAAAATCAGTGTGGAATAGGTCAAAGGGCCGAATGGCCTATCCAGCTTCTAGTTTCTATGTTTCTATGATGCTTCATGTGTTGATGATGAGTGGGACCAGCGAGGTGATGAGGACGTGACCCACAGGGATGTTGAAGATGTGTGTGAGAGAATGGGCAGTGTTGTCCCTTGAATTGGCAGTGAGTGAGATCCCTATGGATGTGTGTTGGAGGCTTGAGTTGTCAGTGATGAGAAAAGTGACTTACTCTGACAGAGCAGGGATCATTCTGGCACTGGGTATGTGTCTTATTCTGTAGGACATTGACACTCATGACCACTGCTACTGCTTCCCATGTTGGGTTGATGACCTCACTGGCTTCTTTTCTTCCTCTGTGTGGGTACAGAACACCACATTGAGCTTCAGCTTCATCCAAGAGTCTCTCTCAAGGAGGCATCTGAAAACCTGAGGGCAGATTACTAACAGCCATCACTTCCTGATGACCTGTGAAGTTTGGCCGGTGTGTGCTGGGGCAGCCTTTAAATTTGGCAGCCCAATGATTGCAGAGTTGAGGTGAGGGCAGGGCAGGTGAATCAGCAGCCTGCCTGTCAGTGATATGATATGGAACCTGTGGTGAAAACTTTTTGACACTAAGTGCACACTATATGACAGAAAAATCCACCTTTGCGATCATCGGACTCAACACTGCTTTTCCTGCCCATCATCGGCCTTGTACCGGTTAGTTGTGAATAACTTATATTAAAAAGTTAGATATACGTTAAATAATTCAGATCTGTCATTGGGAAAACACTGGCCCCATTATTAAGGAGTTATTATTTGCAGGACACTAAGAAAGTCTTAATACAGCCAAGCAGAGTCATCATAGCTTTATGAAAGGAAAATCACGTTTTACAAATTTATTAGCGTTCTTACAGTGTAACAAGCATGGTTGATAAAGGAGATCCAATAGATGTGGTGTATTTGGAGTTCCATAAGGCATTTAATAAGGTGCCACATAAAACATTACAACACAAAATAAGAACTCATGGTGTTGAAGGTAATATATTACCACAGTTCAAAGATTGGCTAACTAGCATGAACCCGCACAGCTGGGGTTTCCCCCACCTTGTCACTCAAAGAGTAAGTTGGGAACTCCTCCCCTTCTCCTCACAGCAGCCCCACAACCACAGCTCAGAGGATGATTGAAAAGTTACAAAATTGCTTTTGAGGGACATGCTTAATGTAATACAGGACATACAATAGCTAAAACATTTTCCAAACTGAAGAAAATATAGCACAGAAATGAGATCGTACCTGAATAAGGCTATGATCTTGGTGCAGAGCATGCGATATGTACCTAATAAGGCCAACGGCAAGACCATGTGAAATTGGTCTACTGTCCTTATTTATTTAAGAACATTGGACTTTAGAATTTAACAAATAGGTGCTGAAATCAACCATTACACTATTAACCATTAATATAGATTGTAAATTGCTGAATAATCATTTTTGCAGGACTCTGCTGGTTACGGTTTGCCAACTTTTAATCCTACTCCCTGTTATGTCTGTTAATCAAACCTCAATCTATGCAAACACATTTCACTTTTATTTAAAGAATTATATTTATTAGCAGAAACCTCACAAGTAGAATTCATATTAGAAACTTAAGTGCCTGTAAAATGCCAATGAGTTATATTGTCAATGAGTTTCTGGATCTATGCTTTTCACACAAGGCCCATTAATATTATACCTAATATTTAACTGAGTATGAGACAGTTTAGGAATTTGCTAATAATGTTTCTGGGAGGCATCGGGTTGGATAAGCCATTCAAGTTGAATGATATGAAGTTTTACATAGAAATACATTGTTCAATTTTATTAATCTCTGAATTAAATAAACCTCTATTTGGAGTCAAGTGTCAATTATTTATTAGTTTTGGCATACTATTTTTTCATTGCCTAAAGCTAATTTTGCATTAAATGTTTTTACTACAGAATGTCTTGAAGTATTGTAGTTGGGGAACAACTTAAATCTAGTTCAATTAGATGAAAAGAAAGCAGGAAGCTTTCCTCAAAGCTTGGAATCACCACAATTCAATACTTTGAGGTAACACTTTCCTTCTGAATGCTTTTTGTGGTCGTAAGTAATATCAGAAGTCTTTTAACTGCTTAGCGTTACTCCGATTTCTTTGAGACAATGTTTTGTGGCCTATTGCATGTAACAGCTATTTATATGTTCACTTGTTTAAAGCAGGATTTGCTTCTGCCACACTACTGATGCTTAGTTTGATAAAGATGACTGACCTATTGCACCTTTGCAATTTTTCCTGTCAGATTGAAGTGAAGGGCCTAATTCCCTCAGAACTAAAATAAGTTGAGAAAAGTAATAGAAACAAGGGAGCAAAATAAGAAATCCCTCTTCCAGAGGTAGTCCCGAGCGAGGATGACTTGCTTGCACTTGAGTTTGATGGGATCTGAAATACTGATAAGTGTGGCGTGCCACTGGAGCCTCTACCACTTGTTGGTGCTGGTATTTGAATATTTGGAGATTTGTGCAGTTTCTCCAATGCCTTGACTTCACCTGTGCCTGCTTGGGATGAAATCTTTCATTTTGGTCAGTCACAAGCCAGGGAGTCCAAAAAGTCCACAATGATGTTTCACCTCTTCACTGATACTTTGGAGACACCCTAAAGCATTCCTGTTGTCCTCTTGGGAGTCTCCTGTCACAATCAAGTCTTGAATAGAGCAGTTGCCTCAGGAGACTGATGTCAGGCATATGAATTGCATGCCCTGCCCAGCGGAACTGGTTTTGAGTGAATAGCGCCATGATGCTGAGAATGTTGAGAAAACAAGAAGTCATGATAGGGTAGTACATGCTTGGGTTTAACAATCTGTAGATTATGGGAGATACATAGTTTTGATGTCTTGGGAAATAATGGGTTGATTGAAAAGGCAACACAATATGTCCCAATTTTAACCCATGTTTATCAAATCATGAGTTCACTAAACCTAATTCAATATTCTTAATTTGCTGGATTGTTCCACATACACTGGCACAATTTTCTGCTATTTCTACCAAGGATTTCACAATCTCTTTGAATATGTACCTGGAGATTTTAATAACATTGAACACCCAGTGTCCAGCCAGTTGATGAGCAATTTCATATCTGCAGCTTCAGCTAATCTATAGGTGAGAGAAAATGGCAGTGTGGTGGGAGAGGGGAGAGGAGCATGGGGGAAGGAAGAAGGAGACAATTTATATATGTTTCTATGACTTATTATTGATTTACTCACAGCAGTGCCCAGGAGATTAATCTGAAAATTCCTGTAGACTCCTGGACA
Organism: Carcharhinus amblyrhynchos; assembly: GCF_965287045.1. Classification (NCBI taxonomy): domain Eukaryota; kingdom Metazoa; phylum Chordata; class Chondrichthyes; order Carcharhiniformes; family Carcharhinidae; genus Carcharhinus; species Carcharhinus amblyrhynchos. The sequence continues at coordinate 104,821,809 of NC_137326.1, forward strand.
ATCCTTGAGGATTGACAACTCCAATCATGCCTGATTTTGAAAGAGGAATTTTAGAATCCAAGTGTTAAAACAGCTGGATATCAGAGCAATAAATGTATCACTTACCAAAGTTGGGGCCAATTCAGGTTTCTCAAGATCATACTCATAATAAGTCCCAAAGCAACACTGGGCTTACTCTGTCAATGGAAACTCCCTGACATCAGGAGGCAGAAAATGATATGCAGTTTTAATGCCTGCTACTTAAAGATCTGATTTTTTTTGTTCATCTTCGAAGAAGAAATATTGTATCAAGAAAGTCAGTCCCATTTTCTGGTTGAAATTTAAAGGTTGTTTTATATGAAGTATGGAATAGCCAGGCCTCTGATTTGACTTCCTCTTCTGAGGAGAAATGTGCATGTTACATACAGAGCTGTTAGCAATTAATGTCTCAAACCTGTTTTACCATTTTGATTCTAAGTGCTGGGCGGACTTGAAACTGGAAGTATTTCAGATCTGACTTGTAGACCCGTTCTCAGGCACCCCCATACGCACTCTGCCTGCAAAAATAGTAGCAGTTCTGAATCGTGCTGCACAAGCTTGTGGGCAGGGCTTAACGCACCCAAAACCCTGCAGCTTTGATCGGTGCCTCCAACTGCACATGCGCAGAAAAAAAAGATAGAATGCTGCTCCTCTGCCACGTCCTTCCCAGGCCAGATAATGCCCCCCTCTTGGGCTCCACTGACATTTCCCCACCTCCACAACATTACTGATGCCCTCATCTCCCTACCCAGACCAATCGTGGGCCCCTCCCCCCCATTTCCCCACACCGATCTCAGGCAGGGTGGCAGCAGACCCCACTTCCCCTTCACTGATCTCAGGCAGAGTGGAGCGGACCCCCTTACCCTCCACCAACTCAGGCAGAGTGGCAGCAGACCCTCCTTCCCCCCCTCCCCTGCCCCCTCCCCCCCCACAAAACACCCCACACACTGATCTTAGGCAGAGTGGAGTGGACTCACCTTCCACCCCCACCAATCACAAGCAGAGTGGCAACAGAGCCCCCCCTTTTCCCTCCACTGATCTCAAGCAGAGTGGCAGCAGACCATCTCCCTCTCCCCACAATCTCAAGCAGTGAGCCATCATCACTTACCTCCTCACTAACTGGAGAGCCCCCAAATCGGACTTTTGTGGAGCATGTCTGTTTCATGCCGAATCTGGATGGGCGAACACGATGGTAAAGGGGAAAGTGCTGGTAAAGTTGAGCACGCAGCCTATTAAGTCAATTTATATGCATGCAAATGTATTTTAAATGGCCATTGTGCCCGAACCTGATCGCAGTCATTTTCAGGCTTTGGTAAAGGGGGAAACCAGCGCAGAGGCTAGTGAGGATTGCACTACTCGCCTCACGCCCGACTTTACCAAGTTTTCGCACCCGAAAATGGGCACAACATGATGGTAAAATTGGGCCCATAGAATCTTGAGGCAAATAATGAAAACCTGAATCTTACAGGATGTCCATCAAGACTAGCCAATCATAAATGACTTCAATATATTGTGCAAAGTATACACTAGGCCACTGACAGATTTACCTTGCGCTGACTAAGCTAATCTCAGAAAGTAGCTTTTACTGACCTTCACATCCACGCTGTGCTGCATTGAAGCTGTTACCATTATTACTAATAAAATAACTATTGTCACTTGACTATTTAGAAAAATGCCTTCACTAAGCATGCTTTTTACATAACCAACCTGCATGATACCTGTTCAATTATCCAGCCAGATAGTTGTCATGTGTCAGTGTAATTTTCAAACTTCTGACATTTCAGTGTAAGTTTTCAGTTTAAAGAACAAAGCTGCATACTATGGGGAATTCCAATAAGAAAAGACATACTAATTTTAGACTCCAAACAGTTGGCATTCTTGCACTGGAGCGTAGAGGGAGAAGACAGGGGTAAAGGAAAGTGGAGATTTTATTGTTGAACAGGGCAGGTACCATGCTTTTCTTGTACTCTGCATCCTACAATGCAGAAGGATACCATTCAGCCCATCAAGTGTGCACCGATCACAATCACCTCCAGGCCTGATCCCCGTAACCCCATGCACTTACCTTAGGTAGTTTCCCTGACACTAAGAGGCAATTTAGTATGGCCAATCCACCTAACCCACACATCTTTGGACTGTGGGAAGAAACTGGAACATCCGGAGGAAACAAATGCAGACACAGGGAGAATGTGCAAACTCCACACAGACAGTGACCCAAGCCGGGAATCGAACTCGGGTCCCTGGCTGTAAGGCAGCAATGCTAACCATTGTGCCGCCCTATTCTTTATTGTATATCTCTCATGTTCACTGACTTACAGGCACATAAAAACTGTCACAATGAAAATGTTGGATTGGCTTTCCATTTTACACCCAACCTAATGTTATTCCCCTGTGAAGTGAATGAAGTGTAAAATTGGGTGGGTTGTAAAACTGATCCTCACCAGGTGAGTTAGATCAAAATTACCACCCATCACCCACAATTCATTACCTAAGCATTACTTCAGGGAATGCAATGCTTTGGAACAGAATATATAGAAACAGAAAATGAAGTTGCAAAAACTTTTCTCAGTATTCACTTGCATTAAGTCCACCCATAGCAGGCACCTCCACTGGTGTATCCACCTAAGGCCATTTCAGAAGGATGTACATTTATGTAGCACTTAACTAGAACTTCCCATAGCACAGATAAACCTCCATTCTGGGTTGTATAATGACATATTCCTTCATTCACTTATAAACCTCCATTCTGGGTTGTATAATGACATATTCCTTCATTCACTTATCTGATGCTGGTCTGAGGGCTAATACTTGTTGAGGGAGTAGAAGTCCTTTCAGCTCATCATCACAATGAAGATGTTTGTAGATGCCCCTGTTGCTGTAAAGGTCCCAATAGGGGTGTCTTGAACTTTAGGAAACCTTGTCATTCCATTCTTCAACTTATTGTCCATGGAATAGGAAAGGAGATAGTTTGGCCTGCTGAACAATGGATGGATCACCAACTTCATACATCCATGAACTGCACTTTGGATTCTGTTGTACTTTCAGTCGATCCTCAGGAATAAAGATTCAGGTTGTGGTGACACTGGTAGTCATCCTTGTGGTAGATGTTGCTAGAGATCAGTTTCTAGGAGATGGCACAGCTCTATCATTTGTTCTTGATGCCATGCATGACTTTCAATGGCAAAAAAGAAATGCAAGATCTCTATGGGCTGAAGTTTACATGCCCCCAATCAGTGTGTTTCCCATGGGGCAGCACACAAAATGTGTGGTGATTGCACATCCTTCCTGTCCATTCCCCAACTCCTCCCCTGTAATACATGTCAAAATTAGCAGCCCAACCACCATATTTAAATAAATTACGGATCAAGTAGGCTTGTTATCAAGCCAAATGATCCTGATAATAAAATGCAATAAAATGTTTGGTGTGGGCAGCAGTATGGGAGTGGGAAGCTTGCTTTTTTAAACTTCAATGTTTAAACAACATTGGATAGGAAGAAATTGCTGGTGGGGGGTGGGGCAGTGACAGGGCACTGTTATTCCTCACAGGTTACCCTTGGTTGATTCTTCCTATCCATTCTCCACCTTAATGTCTTTGCTTAGCTCTGCACCTAACCTACCCAAACCCTCCCTGCTCCCAGACCCCAGACTTATTAGCTCCAGGGATTCATGGGTCTTGATCTTTCTCTTTTCCTGTCGACTTGGCAACTGTCATTCATGCCTCCCTGGCACTGCCAGGACTGTAAGGGGCAGAAGACCCACTCAGCCCTCATTAGTTTGCCCTCACAGCACTTTATAGCCAATGTGATTTATGGTGGGGGGGGAGGGGCTGGTCTGTTTGCCCCATCACATATTATTCTGCCCTATGTCACATGCAATATAACCTGCCTCACATAAATTCTATGATCCTCTTCTTCATTCTCCACATAAAACACAAATAACAGAATCTCCATTGGAGAGTTTATTTTCTGATGGATAACTAAAGTGATAACATTCTCTAGATCACAACTCTTAGCCAACTCTGCTGTGTTTTGCCAGCATTTTAAGTTTTCTTTCCAGGTTTTAAACCCTATTCCAAGAGGTCCTGCCTCCTTTTGTGAGGAACAGAAAATGTGATCTCTGCTTGGGAGTGATTTGTTTTATCTCCTCACAATAATTCTTTGCATTCCTCTTTCTGTCTCTGGCTACTTTCTCTTTATGTCTGCAACTGTGTACTAATCACCCTCACCCTCCATTCCTTCTGCTTCTAACGTTCCATTGTGTCTGTCAGCCACACAGCTTCTTTCTTAATTTCCTTTCTGTTCATACTGCTTCCAGGTTGTGTTGTCAGGTCACATGGACTAGTGTTTCTTACTATTCAAGACCATTACAATTGATGCCTTGATGGGAATTCTTAAAAGTCCTTTCCAAACATTCTTAAAAACAATCACAGATGCTACAGATCTTTTAAAGAAATTACAATTTTGTTACAACTTCCTGGTCAAAACATAACAATTGCAAGGTCAACGAGCTTCTTTCATCAGAATCAACTCCTAGTTTTTGTTTAAAATATCCTAGTTAATTCTCCAAAGCATGAACTTCTAATCAAGTGAAGAACGTGAGCTGCCAGGGAATTGGCTTCCGATTTAAATCACATTTTTCAGATGGTACCCAGTGCAGGTCAATTGCCCAGGGGAAGATTGTACTTTCAGGCAAATTCCATGCAAATCTTACCTGCGACATCCGGAACTGAATTCCCTGGCTCATCTTTGGGATACCCCATAATACTCCACTGGGGAACCTGGAAGTTACAGCACAATAAAATCAAAGAAGGCATTAATTTCCTTGGAGTTTCTCCTGCTTCGCTGCCATGACATCAGCTTTAATTCATTATACACTCTATTTACATTGGTAAACAGAGACTCTGCATCTGCCAATCTTTCATCAAAGCTACAGCAATAGAGGAAGAGAGATTTTCCAAAGAAATCTCCCCCAAAATAAGGTCTGTTCTTTAAAGTTCGTATTACTGCGTTTCCATTAAGACTGATAGAAACAATTGTTTATTATGTTAATAAATGTCAGCAATCACTTGTAGCAGGATAATGTGTTTGAATGACAAGCTTTTACAATAAGACTCATTGTCAGTGTTTTTAATGTTCACAAGATGCAATTTGTTTAATAAAAATGAAAATACTTTATATTTGCTTAATTCTAATAAAAAAAGGAGTAAAACCCAGCAGACCCTGTGATTTCTACCACCTCATTCCCATCTGAAAGATCACAATCATCCGTGTTTTGTTCTTTACTGGAATGTAATGAACAGATAATCTGAACTTATTTTTTATATTCAGGCAGGCAGGGGTTTTGATTCTTTTATCTAATTGAGTATGTTGATGTCATGTGGCTGTGTGTCCAAATTGAAGTGTTGTGGGGTGGATTTTCATCTATCTTGCTTGTGTATTAATTGCTGCGTCCGCAGAATGCTGAAAGGAAATGAAAAGGTAGGATTTCATGCTCCATACTGAACCCAGTGCATTTTATTTCCATTCATTTCCATTCATTTCAATGACATATTTGAGGCATGTGATCCTCCTTGTCAGATTTTCTTTTGTGGTTCCATCCAGGTGATGGTTAATGCCCAGATGATAAAGACAACTGTTTCCTCCAGTATGTTTTTGATTTGCTCTGTTAGAACTGTTTCTGTTCTGCACTAGATAACAGATTCAATGTATCAGTGCCTTTTCGCAGCAAGGTCTCCTCGACTGTGAAGACACAAGCGTTATGAATTTTCAATTTGAACCCGTGATCTTTAGTTTACAAAGGGAAACCATAAGCACAGAAACATTTTACATCTTCGCAGCAAAAGTGGAGAACAAAGAAAAAAAATCTAATAGTGAAAGAAACCAAATGAAATAGAATCATGTTTTATTCAGTAGAGAGCACAGATGCAAGAGTTATATGTAATAAGAACACTTTTACCAGTAGAAGGCAGCCAAAGCAATATATTAGCTGTAGCCTGGGTACATGATACTAAAATAAACTGATTCATTGTATGAATAACTTCACAGTTAATGCCATACGGAAGATTGCTCATATTATGTTCAATAAGTAGATAAAACAGTTAAGGATTACACACACTTTTGAAAGGAAGAAACAATGTAATAATCCGCAGTGTAATCCAGTACTGCTGTTATGATATTGCCATTGTTTAGACACTCTTTTTGGAGCATTCTAATCTGCTGGAACTGAATCAGAGAATCCCTACAGTGCTGAAGGAGGCCATTTGGCTCATCCTACCTGTAGAAACAACAATCCTACCCAGGCCCTATCCCCATATCCTTCTAGCCCCCATTTCACTAAGGAGCAAGTTAACATGGCCAATCCACCTAACCCGTACATCTTTAGACTGTGGGAGGAAACTAGAGCACACAGAGGAAACCCATGCAGACACGGGAAGAATGTGCAAACTCCACGTAGACAGTCACCCAAGGCTGGAATCAAACTCGGGTCCCTGGCACTGTGAGACAGCAGTGCTAACCACTGTGCCAAGTGTCAGTAGATTTGTGTATAAGTTTCACATTACAGTTAGATTTGAGAAAAGCACAGCCTAGTGCTACAAATATGAAGCCTCTAAGATATTTATGTTTTGGGATCACATCTTTAATTTAAGGTAAATTGGAGGAATGAAGGATTAGTTACGAGGGAACACAGGTTAAAAGTGAGGGGTGTGAGGTTTAGTGGGGATTTGAGGAAAAACTTTTTTTATACAGAGAGTGGTGGTGTTCTGGAATGCACTGCCTGGGAGAGTGGTGGAGGCAGGATGCCTCACATCCTTTAAAAAATACTTGGACAAGTACCTGGCATGTCATAACATTCAAGACTATGGGCCAAGTGCTGGCAAGTGGAATTAGGTGGGCAGGTCAGGGCCTTTCATTTGTCGGTGCAGACTCGATGGGCTGAACAGCCGCTTCTGCACTGTAGTATTCTGTGATGCTGTGATGTGACCCACTTTAAATTATGCTTCTAACAAGCTTGAGGACTTGTTAAAAGTGAAAGGAAGGCCCGAAGTTACTTCACTGCCAAGAAGGTGCAAAATATGTAAACAAGGTTCAGTTTGCAAGAAACTGAGAGGGAGTGTGAGAAAGAAAGAGAGCGCAAATAGTTAGCAACGGCTAGTCTCTATTATTCTTCATGCAAAACGTGGGTGGGAGCTCACGCTCAGATTGAAGCGATTAAGCTGATGAGGATTCAAACAAAGCTGGAAACTTCACCCAGCTTTGAGTAGAGAGGGGGGCTCCAAACAATGAAAGTCACTTCAGGGATTAGAAATTATTCAAATGGAAAAGGGTAAAGGAGCTAAGAATCACTTTGGGCTGGCTCCTGTTCCTGAAGGGACAGAGTGAAGAATAACCGTGGAAGGTGATCTTCAGTTGTTTTAAATGCTAAGTGGGGAATCATTTCTGTAGTTTAGAGTACAAGTGGCCAATGGAAAAGTGGGGTACATTTTACAGGATGGCCTCATTCGCCATCAGATGTGGAGTGGGTATTACTATACGGTGGTCTCATCTCTGTAGATGACATGAGAGTTAAAGCATTTCCATCTTTACCTTGACTAGGTTCTCCTTACATCATCAGTAACATGATAAGGTGTGACACCCACCCACCCACCCCCCTGCAGGCACCTGATTACATTTTCCTGGGAGCAGCGGAATTCCTTTTCAGGATGGCATTTTGGCAAGAATCAGAGTCCTGGCAGAGAAGAAAACTGGGGCAGGTCAGAGGCCCTTTGCAGCTGAAATAGCCAGTAGCACAGCGGGTTACTCAGAGAGAGAGAATGATAGAGAGAACTGGAGCTGCACTTAAACAGGGATGGAAGAAAGAGGAGCACTATCCGAGGTCTGCAGTGACTCTGGATCTGAGATTTTCAGAAGTAGAGATAATGCTATTTGAGGCAAAGGAGACAGACAGAGAATGATGTCCAGAAAGAGAATGGCCAGCCTCTCATGAGAAAGGTAGCACTAGCAGTCAATGGCAACTCCATTAACAGCTATTCAGTGCCAGAAACATGTTAATAACCACACCAGGCTGGCCAAGATAGGCGAATCAATGAGTGCCAAAGCAGACATGGATGAGGGATACTGCTGGGACCGTAGTTCATCTCACATTAACTCAGGGCAGGAGCTTGCCATGTTGGTCGATCAGAATGGCAAGCTGGTAAGATAGGATGAGTGGCGAAGCAAATCAGGTTTGCTCCTGATTTCTCACCTCTCATGCTCTTGCCGGCCCCATTCTGCTCGACAGTGCCAAGGGAGCGGGGCTTGATGTGAGTGGGCTCTGATAGTGGCAGGGGCATGACGGGAGGGAACTCCACAGAAGGATGGGAAGGGGAGGCAGTGGACTGGCCGGTCAGCAATGTGGGTGGGGGGGGGAGGGGGTGCAGTTGGCTTGGGTTGCAATCAGGGTGGAATGATCGGCTGGAGGAATGATGTTGAGGGGGGTAAGGGTGGCAATCATGCAGGGCCTCAATTGGTGGGGTAATCGGCTGGGGGCATGATCGGGGGAAGGGGTGATCAGGCAGGGTCGGGATTCAGGTGGGAGGGGCGTGATGTTCGGGTGGAGATTGGGGTGGGCAATGTTCGGGGTGGCAATCAGGAAGGTGGTGTGTCCCTGAGGGTGGGAGGTGACTGATTTTCCAATATACTGTATACACCATGTACACAGTATACTGGGAGATTGGGGCACAATGGAACACCTACAGCTCAGCAGCTGGCCTCATGAGTAAGCTCAGATTCCACACCCTCCTACTAGAGAGATTCACATTATGGCCTCTATTGCACAGAGTGCCGTAAATTAGCATATTTCACTGAATAAACCGGCAAGAAATTCCCTGGTACAGGTGTAATTGGGTGTGGAATAGGAGTGAGTTGTGAAAAGAACACACCTTTGTGTTCTTTGTAAATGTAGTTTAATGAGGCAGCTGCAGATGTAAAAATAAAGTTGTGAGAGAGATGCAATTTTCGTTGCTGGGATGTCCAAAACATAACTCTTGTGTTTTAGACATTTGAGGAAAAGGTATATAGCTGTCACGGCTATTTGGATAGGCTATTTGGATACCCTTTTGGAGAGGTAAGAAACCCCTTTGGGAGAAGTAAGGTGTCCTTTGGGATTGTATAGAGCAGTTATGAATGTATGTAAAAAGTGGACAAGCTCAATGGAGCTGCCAAGATATCAGATTAATTTAAATCTCCAAGCCCATTGAAATGGTGAAAAAACTGGACTTCTGTGACTCTACAATTTCACTCAAGACTGTTAAATATGCCAGAGTACTATCATTATAGGATTTGTGCCGTTTGACACTGTGGTTAGCACTGCTGCCTCACCAGTGCTAGGGATCTAGGTTTGATTCCTAGCTTGGGTCACTGTCTTTGTGGAGTTTGCACATTCTCCCCGTGCCTGCGCGGGTTTCCTTCAGGTGCTCTGGTTTCCTCCCACATGTGCGCGTCAAGTTGATTGGCCATGCTAAATTGCCACTTAGTGTCAGGGGGACTAGCAGGCTAAGTATGTGGAGCTACAGAGATAGGGGCTGGGTAGGATTGAAGTTGGTGTAGATTCGATGAGCGAATGGCCTCCTGTAGGGAATCCTTTAGGGATTCTATGATAACATCATTATCACAACAGGGGGTCTGTAAGCTTGCAGTTTGATTGACAGCTCAAAGTGCTTATAAAGTGATTAGCTATCTTCTTATGAGACGATGCGCACAAATGTTTATTTTCATAACAGTTTAAATACTTGAAGGACACAATTGATTTATAAGGGATTAAGACGTTGAAGAAATCTAAATGTATTTAATTGTTTGTTATGAATGGGAGTGTTTTCTTTAACAGTGAAATCTGCAACATTCTTTCATGTGATAAATTAAAATGGCCCCTGAGATCTGGTAGATATTGGGTGAATTTACATGGCGAGGATAAGGGTAAAGGCTAATGTTCTGCATGGGTTGCCGTGTGTTTATAGCCAGCTGACATAGTGGTTATAAAAGATCATGGGCATGGGTGGAGGCCACTGGTTGACATGGAGGGAATGAGGGGCAATGAATGTGGGTAGAGGGGCATATGTTGGCATGGAGGGTATGAGGGAGTACACAAACAGACAATATGAACACTTTCCCTTGAGTTGGATTTGTAGAGTTGGGAGTTTTCCCAACTCTGTGCCCTGACTTGGAAGCAAACCTTTGACCTGAGTCACAGCTGACACCAGCTCCAAGAAGCATGAAGAGGCCCGCAAGGGAAGTTGAAGCAATCTCTTAGTGGGGTAGTTGAAGCATAATTGCACCTTTGCATCCCAGAAGGAAAGTACTAGTCTTCTGTCTCGCCAGCTCTCCAGTGTCTCTGTACCAAGACACCCCAAAAACCATCTGCTGGCCATTTACATGTAAGCACAATCTTCCCAATGTTCTTCTCCACTTCCATCCCAGAATAGTAAGCTTAGGTAAATTAGTATATTTTGCATTCACCCTTGTCGAATCGAATATTTCTCACCCCCATCCCCCAGCCCTCATTCCCAGCCCCCTGCCAGTTTTCGACAACCTCCTATGTTTCAAAATCAATCTCCTTATGTTCTTTGCAAATCTGAATGAGCCAATGCAAAAGACTGCAATGGGTTAAGGAAAGACTAGCATCCACCCCTTCAGCTTTGGGAGATAAAGAGGTAGATTAGAGCTGTCAGATTCAGGTTAGCCATAGATGTAGTACCTACATAACTATGAGCTTTTCTTGTCTATGCTCATTATAATGACTTGATAGGTCACCCACTATTGCTCAGTGGCATCTTCTGATTGACGAAGTCAGAGGGGACCTTCTTACAATGGATGTCTTTTGCGGCCTTTCAAGGTATTAAGTACTTATAAAAGGAAGCATTTAATGAGCAGGATGTCAGCTTGAGAGGAAACCCTTCTTTACTCCATGAAGCCAATCTTTACGCACTTTTATAATTTATTTACAGAGGTACACATTATAAATATACACCTCTTAATACCACCACCACAATTTCAATTTGTCCTGTTTATTGGAGCACAAGTGAATCTCCAATTAATGCCCACCACTTAGGTATGATGAAATACTTTCCCTAATCTGTTGACTCCATTATGACACCTTACTTATTGAAGTATTAGAAAGAAGTTACATTTCTAAAATATCTTTCACAACATCCCAAAGTGCTTCATAGCCAATGATATAATTCTCAACTCTAGTCACTATTGAAATGTATGGAAAGTGCCAATGGTTGGGCCCACCTTCCCGATCTCCTCGATAGCAGAGAATTAGTGCTCAGTGTTCTCCTTGCCTTCATCTATACGCTTGGAAGGCTCAATAGATTAGCTATGACTAGGTTATGGAGCATTAAACCAGCCTCTAATGTTCAGAAGACCTGCTTGAACTATGCTGCAGGGCTCCTCTTAATTTGTTCAGTCATTGAAAACAAGGCTTGATAATTCTGCTGGCTTGGTCAACGATAAAGCTGGCCAAGGCCTCGTTGAACTTGTTTTCAATCTCTGTCCTTGGACTCCAGAAAGGGTGTTAGCATCTGTGACTAAAGTGTGTATTCCTGGTTGTTCTATCAACTATCTTGTCACATTGTTGTGCATGAGTAATGCAGTTAATGTGGTGGTTGGCATGGTGGCACATGGTTGCCAGCGCCAGGGACCTGGGTTCAATTCCCAGCTTGGGACATTGTCTTATGTGGAGTTTGCACATTCTCCCGATGTCTGCATGGGTTTCCTCTGGATGCTCCAGTTTCTTCCCACAGTCTGAAAGATGTGCTGGTTAGATGCATTGATCTGAACAAGCACCGGAGTGTGATGACTAGGTGGATTTCACAGTAATTTCATTGCAGTGTTAATGTAAGTCTTACTTGTGACTAATAAATAAACTTTATTTTAGTTATCTGGGGCTAGATCACTGCCATTACTGAGATTTTCCTTATGAGCTTGTTAAAATCTCCAACTGCTTGGAGATAATGTCATTAGGGGCACTAATTACCATGGCCTGGCATGGGGATTCCCCATCTTGTGAGTTCCAGCTTGCCTAGTTCATTCAGAGGTCTGATATATTCAGTGGGATGAGACAAACTAGCCTAAGTGACAGTATTAGGGGGCCGTATAGGAAGGATTCAATTAGAGAAGAGGCCTGAATCCCTCAAGAGCAAAATTATGTTTTTATATAGATGGGGAGCTGGCTGGTTTTGGGGATACTCTCCAGCTACTCACTGGTCTTATGCAATTGGATGAGCTCTGGGAAGTATTGGCAGGCACAATCTAATGTGGCCAAAATTCTCCTGTTACCACAAAGGTACAAGATAGTCTACTCTGGTTGAAGAAACCTGTGCAAGGGACGCACTGAGAGTTCTGTCAGAGATGTGACCGTGGTGAATAGGAGGAGACAAAGATTAGTCGAGGGATCAACAATTCCATGCTGCAGACTTAAAATGGCAGAGGGAAGAAAGAAACTCAAAGTGGAGTAAACACGGGGGGAAAATATTTTGGCTTTCTCATGCCTATTTTGGTGAAAGCTATTTTTTAATCAACAGTAAAATACGCATGTAACATGTTAAATACTTTGTGATTGACTTGGGCCTCAATCACTAAGAAGCAACCAATCAGCGTGCATAATAGCCTATAAACAGACTGAATATTTTCCTTTGCCCTGAGGATATCAGGCAAACACCATACGCAATACTTCTAGTTATTTAGTTTGACAAACAGAATTTGTGAAGGATCGTCTAACGCAGATTTTAAAAAGCTGTTTGCAAAATCGTATTTCCAAATAATATGGAAGCTGTTCAGCTTTCCGGAATTTGTACTGATGGACATTGTACATCTTGGATGGTTATTTCTCAATGAACAAATTAGTGGAATGGAGAAAGTGCTTTCCTGCACAGAATTAAAATTTAGCAGCTAAACCTACTTCCCGGTTTACAGAATGCATTCGTGCATTGTTATTTTGGAAGCTTCTACGAAGGAAAACACTGCTGACCTGTATTTTTTTATAGATGCGATACAGCTGAACAAACAGCTGACACAATACTGTAAATATTAGCTCTGTGTTTGTTTTGACTGCATTTTGCTGCAGGTTGCATACCAAGAGATTAGGGTACGAGCTTTATCATTAAAGTAAGATGTTAAGTCACAGTTGAGTAGTAAAATACAAGACACTCACGTAACGTTACTTTGGTATATCTGAAACAAGATGAAATATGCTGTATGCGTTTCTTTATTCCACAAGAGGAGATGGAATTGACATCATCAGTCATTATAGCTCTTAGTACTTCATAAATGATACTTTGGGATTTTTGTAGTTGGAATAAAATATATACAGAATCAGTGGTGAATTATTGGCAGAATAGTCCCTATTTAATCAAATCACAAGTGATACACAATGATACTAATGATGGATGACAACACCTCCATATGTAGCCATTTTCGATATCAGTTGTTTTATTCACTGTCTGGAAGTAGTGTCTGCAACCACATGCCGCAGTCAGTGTTATTTATTGATCTTTGGCATTTGTGTTCTAAGTAAAACAGATGTCTTTTTGGTTGATACAATCAGATACTACTTACATTTCCCTCTAATTAACATTAAAACTGCCTCCAGTATGAAGGCAGTTCAACTGCTTTTGTGCGTACTGGGAAGTTCAAATCTTATTTTTGCCTCCAGTGCTGCCTGACATTTTTTAAAAATTTAATTACAGTGTAGTGTTCAGGCACAGGTTGTTGATCTTTATATCTGTGGGGCTTTCTTTGTCATTGGCTGAAACCTCTTACTTTGTGCTTTCCTGAAGATTTGTACATAAAGTCCGTTGAACAAACCTGAAATGTTCCAAGGGTTGTCCTTCAGGTGCCAATTCTGCTACCCATTTAACCCGGCAAACTCACAGAACGGAAAATTCCTGAATGTTGGAAAAGTACGAAATCCGAGAAGGCTGACTTCATCGGAACTTCCAGGGTCAACAACTTCCATAACAGTGGTAAAATGAGGGCATGAATCCCTCCGGCAGGCCAGATGGGGGTTGAAAAATTTGGAGCTGGAGTAAGGGCAATCTGTCATTTAATGATCTGCACGCTGTGAAAGAGCTGAGAAGGTATCTGGAAGAAACACGTGGGGCAGCACGGTGACACATTGGTTCACACTGCAGACTCACACGCTTGTCTGTATATCTGTGGTGTTTGCATGTCCTCTCCATATCTGTGCGGGTTTCCTACTAGTGCTGAAGTTTCCTCCCACGCTCCAAAGATGTAGAGTTTAGATGGATTGGCCATGCTAACTTGCCCCTTAATATCAAGGAGACTAGCTGGGGAAAATGCTTGGGGTTATGCGGATAGGCCCTACGTGGGATTGTGGTTGGTGCAGACTCGATGGGCCAAATGGCCTCCTTCTGCATTGTAGGATTCTATAATTTGATAATTCTATGAAATGACAATTGCAACAGGGCGAAAAGACAAATCTTTAGTTTCCCAGAGGTCTTGATACAAGTGCTGCTGCGATTCTATATTAGAAAAGGAAGTAAGTTGGAATACAACATGAGAAATATGCTCACCATTATAACAAAGGTTTTTGTTTGAAGCCATCTATAGACCAAGGACAAATGAACAGATCCTTTTCACTCACAGGGTGGTGTTTCTATTCTGAAGGATGACAATGCCATCCATCAGTGCCGGAAAGAACATTTTCAACTGCTCCTCAACTGTAGATCTGCAATGGCAACTGATATAATCCAGGTTATTTTTTACATTCTGTGGGTGAATCCATGGGTGAACTCCCATTGTTGAGAGAGCTGGAACAATCAAACAGATGAAAAACAACAGTGCCTGCAGCTCCCAAGTCAGCCGGGCGTGGTTTACAACAGTTTCCCTGAGATAGGGAATGGGAGCCCCTGAGATCTCTGTGGTGGGCTGGAGGTGCTCCTGGGTTTTGTGCATGCACTGTGATCTACCACCCGTAGGATGGCATGAAATACTCCCCCTTGATTTTTATTAGACAGAGTGTCATAATATCTAGAGGGAGACACACCAGTTTTCTCACTGGAAACAACATTTTGCCAATTTTTGGTAAAATTTTGCCCTTTGTTTGAGATGGCGTCAACAAGCTTAGAGTGGGATTTTTACCCGTCAGTGGAAGGATGCTCCAGCATTGAGAGTAGCTGGCCAGTTTAATTGGCCAGCAGCTCTTAGGAACAGAGGAACACAGGAATTAGGTGCAGAAGTAGGCAAATTCAGTCCTTCAAGCCTGCTTTGCCATTCAATCGATCGTGGCTGATCTGTTACATTTCGGCAGCCAGAGAAGGACTCATTTATTCTGACACTCTGCTTTCTGAATGTCACATTTTAGACCTCTTTTTGTTCTTGAAATTTCCACAACCCTATCAATGGTCCTATACTCCGCATATGGAATTTTTAGCACATGGCTTTATCTCAACATGTATTTGGGTTCTAGATGGGGCTCTTTGGGCTTGTCTATTCTCCCAAGGTAAGTTGCTTGAGATGGTTTGGTAAAACCATTACTATTTATTTACAGCTACGACATACACACTGGGAACTCTTCCTCCCTCCAAATCTTTGTTACTCAATCATGTGATATTACATCATGATTACATCTGGGTCACGTGCTTCTGATGTTAACCCTTTACAGTCTTAGCATTTGCATTTTGAACATAAGAACATAAGAAATAGAAGCAGGAGTAGGCCATCTAGCCCTTCGAGCCTGCGCCGCCATTCAATAAGATCATGGCTGATCTGAAGTGGCTCAGTTCCACTTTCCCGCTTTCTCCCCATAACCCTTAATTCCCTTGCCTACCAAAAACCTATCTACCCGTGTCTTAAATATATTTAGCGAGGCAGCCTCCACCACTTCAACGGGCAGAGAATTCCAGAAATTCACCACCCTTTGAGTGAAGAAGTTCCTCCTCAACTCTGTTCTAAACTGCTCCCCCCCTTATCTAGTTCTGCTATCCTTTCTGAGCGGGAAGAATCTCTCTACCTCTGCCCTATCCATCCCCTTCATTATCTTACACGTCTCTATAAGATCCCCCCCTCATCCTTCTAAACTCCAACGAGTACAGACCCAGTCTATTCAGCCTCTCTTCATAGTCCAACCCTCTCATCTCCGGTATCAGCCTAGTGAACCTCCTCTGCACTCCCTCCAAGGCCAATATATCCTTCTGCAAGTGCGGCGACCAAAACTGCACACAGTACTCCAGCTGTGGCCTCACCAGTGCCCTGTACAGTTGCAGCAAGACCTCCCTGCTTTTATATTCTATTCCCCTCACTATAAAGGCTTCTATCTTCTTCCACAAATCTTTATTTATTGTCCAGATTTCTGAGATGTGTAGGATTTTGATTTAAAATGCAGAATTATCTGGGTAAGTGCTGTGTTTGACAATTTGTGCATTCTTCATGAAATTAACTGTACATTTGAATATTTCTTTCTGGGAGCAGAAAGTACTGCTGGAAACAAATGTTGTTTGATCAATTGTTTCAATGATATGCAGTAGTCTAAAATCTATCATCTGAAGACCCAGGTCAAAGACTCCAAGATGTTTTATGAAGTTAGCCTCAACCCTAAGTTTTACATTTGGGTGCGATTCTCCCAGCCTGCTGTGCTGTTTTTGTAGTGCAGCTGACCGGGAGACTCAAATGGAGCCATTTTGTGGGCCCCCCCCAGAAATCGGTGCAGAGCTGCATACGTAATATATTCACGTCCTCATCACCATGTATTTTAAATCTCATTAGTGGGCCCAGGACTGAAGTCTCCGGGCCCAGTAGCCTCTGCCCCCCCTCTACCCACCCCAGCCAGGAGTGTTTCACTACAGCAGGGTTTACTATATCTCCCCTCTTGCGGGGAGCTAGCGGCCCAACCCTGCTAGAATGAAGGGGGCAATCGAGGAAAGGGGGTCCAACTGTGCACTCAATCTGTGATTGGCAGGGGGGAAAGAGGAGGTGGGGGCCTGCTGTACACTCTGCCCGCAATTAGTGGGGATGGAGGGCCCCTGCTGTGCACTCTGTTTGTGATCGCTGAGGCGGGGGGGTTGTGGGAGGTTGACTGCTGCAGCTCTTCAGGTGATCAGTGTAGGTGGGGGAGGGGTGGAGTGCGATCAATATGTGTGGCGGGGGGCAGCAGGGACAATATACTCAAGCACTGTGAAGCTCGTGATTGTCTAAGGGCCCCCACGATTATGGGCTGGGGGCTGGGTTGAGGCTGGCTACAACAGCAGAGGCTTGACAGATCTCTCTCTCTCTGTCTGCCCTCTGCAATTGCATTTGCGTATGTGCAACCACAGAGGCCTGCACATGTGCAATAGCTCCCTCTGCAACTAGAACAAGCTGGCTGTTGAATTAAGTCCTGCCCACTGCCTCTGGTAGCTAGAAACAGTCTAGCCCATTTTTTCAGCCACAAAGTGCATAAAATTGGGAGTGAAAACTCAGCAAAAAATGCAATTCGCCCATTTTCATGCCTGCTGGACACTTAGGATTTTTCTCCTAAATTTCAGTCTGCTGTCAAGAATTCCAGAGGAAGGAGTAAAACTGGAAGATTAAAATTTTATTAGGGAAGTAGAAGTATATACTCATTACTAAATGCCTGCCAGCCACAGAAAATAGATTATATAAATTTAAGCAAGCACATCAGCAAGATAATGAGCATATCAAAATAAATTTTGCCAGGATGGCTAGAGTATGTTCCTAACAACTCAGTACTTTTCCAATACTTAAAACAGAGGGAACATTTCACAATTGTCAATGATTTCTTAGTATTTAACAACAGACTGGTTATCATGCAAGCACTTTGACTCAACATTCTCCAGAAAGCCCATCAAGGTCACTTGAGAATAGTGAAATGCTGAACAAGAACCCAGCAGTCAGCCTGGACTCTCTCCATGAATGCTGTGTGAATATTTCTAGCACTTTCTGATTTTTAGATTAAATGAGGTCATGTGCATTGAACTGTTCTTTTTCCCACCCTTCTCTTTCATTTTCATAAAATTTATCACATTTTGAACTTTTCCCAGTCTGATGAAAGGTCATCTGCCCGTAGTGATCACTCCATAGATGCTGCCTCACCTACTTAGCCTTTATAGAGATTTCTGTTTTTATTTCAGATTTCCAATTCTGACATTATTTTCCTTTAGCATGAGCTGTTGTTGTTGTTTGTCGTAAGATCCTAATTCTGAGACCATGTTGTGTGTTGGTTCTGACTGGCTAAGGAACGATAGCTGAATTGTGTCTGAACAATAACTCATTTATGGGATAAACATAACTGCATGAAGATATACGAGACTTGGCGTTGCTCAGTCTGAGTCATAAGCATTCTCCCTCTTAACTCTTGGTCATATGAATCTTACATTATCATGTGGGTGGTACTATTTATCCAGTTCTTAAATATTAATCCTTTCAATCCTGAGCACCCTAATAAATACTACCCCATCTCCCCTCATGTTTCTGACTTCATAGTCGGGAGCTTTCATTTCTCTCCCTGATCGTGTTCTTGGAAGATTGATAGTCTCCCTTTGGACTTGGTTGTTCTTTGGTAATAGTTCAATATCTGATACATTGACAGTTTGTGACTCAACATCTGGTTCTTTCAAATGCTGATTGGAAGTTTCTCTTGTTTTGATCTAGACTTGATCCTCTTTATTTTTCTCCTTGCTGTTATACATCTCTCGATTCCATCTTTCTCTCTCGTGATTGGATTCCTCCCTTTGCATTTCATATGTTACCTATCCTAATTTGTTGAGTTTGCCTAGTTCCTTTTGACAGTTTTATCATTTTTTTTTTACTTCTGGAGTGATGACTCCTTGGGGTCTCTTATTCGTGAACACTTGGATAATCCTGGACTGCTGCCTCAGGAAATAATAGTCTGGACAGGAAAGGAAGCTGTGAAGAAGACACTTCATCAACGCCTTGCTTTCCTTCCAATTCCAGTAACCCTGGTGTAGCAGTAAGGTTAGTGTTTTCCAACCTAGAAGAGGTGAACATTGCATATTTTTTGTTCTGTCTCTTGTTCTGGACTTGTTTGACTGCTTGCATCTTTGACCCAACTTTTGGTGACTGGATCAGCGTGGATGCAATTAACAAGGGGTCACCGCTGTTGGATGAATGTAGTACTGTACCGGTACACTTCATTGCTTGAGTCCCATTTTCCACCTTCTTAACCAATTAGCAAATTAATGAAGGATTATACTCACACTCGAGTACTCAGTGCTCCAATTCATCCATTAACTCTGGTGAGAACAAATTTAATTTCTGTCTCCTGCGAAAGGTCTGGATTTTTCAGGCTCTGTGAAGAATGTCAAAAATCAATGCTGAAGTCCCAGTCCAGTTCTTCAGTGCAATTGGACAGTCTGAGAAGCTCCAATGTGGTAACATCAATGAATACCTGTTGATTGACGTCCTTTGCTTTCTTGATGAGATTGAGGTCTACACAGGTGTTTTGACCCAAAAGAGAAAATTGATGATAGCGAATAGCATGTGCCGTTTCCAATATCTGTTGATGCTTGTACTGGAACGTTGCCTGCAACTTCCCATGACTTGCAGTTTGATCGGTCCTAGACCATGTAGCAAGGTTTCTATAGTCCTCATCCATTGTGTTACTAGTTACAGTTCTTTGCCTGATGAGACGGTTATGTTTGTTCCTGTATCCAATTTGAGCTTAGAGATATGTGCATTGACACAGATGTCTGATTTCCAGAATGTGTATTTGGGATCTTTGGCCTCATTTACAAAACATTGTTCCTCTTTTCGATGTTGAGCTTCCTCAGTTCCACTGATGGCCTTTTATGAGAAGGTTTTCTCATTATCCTCAGTATCCAGAAGCTCTAGTTCTGCACACCTTTTCAAACTGTCCAAATCTTTTACAACAGAAGCATTCTGCAGTGCTTGTTGGTCAATGCTCATGTTTCTGGGCTGTTTGGGTGCCACAGCACTGACATGGTTCGATGACATCTTGAACTTTTGTTCCAAGAGTTGTCTTCTTTAACTTTCTTTCGTTTAATGAGTTGCACTGTCATTTTCTGAGCCACGGTGTTTCTTATCCTCTGAGTATGGCTCTATTTGGTTTCTATGCTAGAGTCCATTTTGCACCATCAGGGCTTCAATGGGCTGGGGAAACCCAGCTGCACTGAGAGTGGGGCATCTTATTAAAAGGCTGCCTGATCAAAGTAAAAGGTCCCAGGCACTGAACCACCACATCCCCCCAGCCTGATTGGAATGGCATTCAGCCCCCCGAGCCCATTTTCAAATGTGATACAATATTTATGTATTTTCTTTGAAACAAATTGCGTAACTGTGCTAACTCTTTGCATGATTCCTAACTGTGCACGCAACACATGACTAAATGACTGATGACATTCCTTAGACAGCAATTGTTCAATTGTACTGCAGGACTGGACTGGGACTCCAGCCGTGATTTGTTGACACTCTTCAAAGGACCTGATAATCCAGCACTTTTGCAGTAGACAGGGATTAAACTTGTTCTCACCAAAGTGGGCGGAAGGGTGGCACAGTGGTTAGTACTACTGCCTCACAGCATCAGGAACCCAGGTTCGTTTCTTGGCTTGGATCACTATCTGTGTGGAGTCTGCACATACTTCTCGTGTCTGCATGGGTTTTCTCCAAGTTCTTCAGTTTCCTCTCACAGTCCGAAAGACATTCTGGTTAGGTGGCTTGGCCATGCTAAATTTTCCCTCAGTGTACCTGAACAGGCACCAGAGTGTGGGGACTCGGAGATTTCATTGTAGTGTTAACGTAAGCCCACTTGTGACAATAAGTAAATAAACTTTAAATCAACATAACAGTATGAAATATATTTTGTTGACCTTGAGGTAGGGGCTGGACAGAACCTCAGATGGTAGTAGGGCTAAGTGAAACATCAGAATCTAGGGCTGCGATTCTCTCATCCCAACCCACAAATTTTCCGGTGGGTCGGGGTGGGAGATGTGCATCGCCGGCCTCGTTCCGGGATTTGTACACGCTCCGGGAATGCATGTGCATCTCCCAGAGCAGGCCAGACCACGCTGGAAACTGGTGGGAAGGCAGGTGAGTAATTTGAATCTGTTTTTAATATGTTTTAAATATAATTATCGGGAACTTATCAGTCCTATTTGAATCTCCCACCCCACCAGGAGTACTTCATTCCAGCGGGTTCACATGAGCTCCCCATGTTTGGGGAACTAATTTGAGGGAGGGCAGTGATTGAGGTGGACTGTGAGGTGGATACTGGTCTGTTGGGGGGGGGGGGGTGTGGCATGCCTCCTGGGGAGTTTGACCTGTGGGAGGGGTCAGTAGGGTGAAGGGAGTGGGGGGATTCACCACTGCTGGTAGGAGTGTGCTAGACATCGGGGCTCTCTAGGGCAGGCCTGGGATTTGTTGTGGGAGCCGTGATAGGGCCATGGTGGGTGCTGGATAGGCAGCACCGTGGGGGTCCCAATCGCTGGCCAGCAAATGGGGAGACTGACAGATTGGGACCACAGCGCATACACAGAGTTCCAGAACTGTTAAACTCTGGCACGAATAGGCCCCACCCACCCTGGGTTTTTAATGAGATTCACGATTAGGACCTCTACAGTGCACAGAGTGGGGAGATTTGAGTGAGAAGCTGAACTGACGAAACAATTGTGATCTAAAACAGTTTTCCCGCCAATTCAGCACTTTGGGGAGAATCGCTCCCCATTAGTATTTTTGACAAATGACTGTTGGAATATCTGACATAGGCACAACAGTGTTTTTAGTATGAATTGAAAACCTAGGACATCCTTACTGCAAGATTGTATTTCCTAATCACATCAATGGGATACGTAGAAAATAAACTGTACTCAGGTAATACGTATGTATCTGCTTATATCAAAGGATGTATTTTACCTGGTTTTGGATAGTTTACTCCTATGGTAAATCCTATACTTCACTGGTACTCTGATGTGTAAGGATGATGATGATCATCTCGCATTGATTGATGATTAGTTCCAATGCACTGCATTATATATGAATACTTAATAAACTGTCATTTTTGATCCTTTCACTCAATCACAATATGAAAAGCTTCCAAGTCACTGCATGAAAGAAAGCAACAAGATGACACCAGCCGTAAGTGCAGAATCTTAACACCGACTAACACCAGGGTTATTGAATTGGTGCTGGCATGAGCTTAACTCCTGAGGTTGGTTGACTAAACATCATTTAAAGAGGGGCGGCATGGTAGCACAGTGGTTAGCACTGCTGCTTCACAGCTCCAGGGTTCTGGGTTCGATTCTCGACTCGGGTCACTGTCTGTGTGGAGTTTGTACATTCTCCTCATGTCTGTATGGGTTTCCTCTGGTTTCCTCCCACAGTCCAAAGATGTGCGTGTTAGGTTGATTGGCCATGCTAAGAAATTGCCCCTTCGTACCAAGGGATGAGTAGGTTAGAGGGATTATTGGGTATAATATATGGGGTAGGTCGTGGGTGGGATTGTGTTCGGTGCAGACTCGATGGGCCGAAGGGCCTCTTTCTGCACTGTAGGGTTTTATGATTCTATGAGATTGTACTGGTTATTGGATAATTGTTCTGACATGGGGGGAGACTTACAAAGAAGTGATTGAGTGTTGGCTCCAGCAAGAAAAAAAGTATATTTTTCACCAGATCTTACCACATTCTGCCACAAAAAAACAGTTAGGCGTGATTCACACCATTAACACACTGGCAGAGTCCAGCTACATTGAGATGGGAGCATTTTGTTTAAAGTGAAGGACTGTGCAACACCAACCTTTAATATTCCCCAATTCTTTAAATTTCACTTATATGCAATTGTCCATTGAAATTGATGGCATGAAAATTAGGAAAACATTATAAAGGGAGGGCAATTCATTTACTTTATTATCACCCAGCTGGTGGACTCTTAAAAACAATCTCTCATGCATTTCATGCACTCATGTAAACCTACAGTGGAGCTAAATATAATTACAATAATAAGTTGACCTGGGAATATTGAGTGCAAATCGCATTTATTTCCATGCAACATTAACTTGGGTATTATATAGCAGCCATGTCCAAATGTTTAAGCAATTGTATTGTGCTGAATACCTTGAATTCTTTTGTGTTTGCTCAAGCATTATTTTCATCATGTCATCAATTCCTTCAATATTATACTTTCCATGTGAATAAAGATCATATTCTTAAACCACAAGGGAAATTTTCCAAGTACAAAAAGTCACAATCATACCATCATTACAGATGAGGAAGACTCTCTCAGAACAGAAGTACATTGCTATCTCCCTATTTGCAATATCTTAATGTTTCTAAAATGATTCCCAGGTTTTCACCAATCCATCTGTCAATTACTGTCTGAAGCATAATCTCTTGACAGCTGTTCTAAAGTTAACTTTTACTAGTTTGAATCTGTGTTTCCTGTCCTTCCCCAACAATACAATTTGACAAAGTAATATTCTAGATTTTTTCCACATCAATTATTATCTTACATTCTACTCTGGCCGTTCACCCCACAGGCTCTTGCAAGCTGAAAAACACCAAGCTTCTCCAGTCCTTTCTCATTTCTCAGACCCCTGAGACCGATAGCCAACATCCCAGACTCTTTCATTACCATCCTCCTAGAGGTGTCAGCAGATTGACTCCGGATCTTGTCGAGTCTCCTAGTATCATGCCAAGAAGGAGCAAAGAAATCCCCTGCTGATTAACACCTACCGTGCCCTGGCAGCTGAAGAATCAGTGGGTTCATCACTTGGAAAGAGCACTGAGGGTGGCAAGGGAACACAAGTTACTTCAATGTCCATTGCCAAGAGTGCATTGTTAGCATCGCTAGCCAAGTGTGCTGAGACCTGAAGGGGATACCTTAGAGCAGGTGGTGAGAGAACCAACAAAGGGAGAAAACCTACTAGACTTGGTCCTCACTAATCTACCCATAGCAGATGCATCTGTCCATGAAAGCATTGGTAAGAGTGAACATCGTATAATCCTGGTAGAGACTTCACACTGACGACAACCTCCATTGTGTTGTGTTACTTTACCACTGTGCTAGATGGAATTGATTCAGAACAGATCTAATAGCTCAAAACTGGGCATCCTTGAGACACTGTGGACCATCAGCAGCAACAAATTGTACTCAACCACAATCTGTAACTTCATATGATATATAACCCTCATGTCACCATTACTATCAAACCAGCAGACCAATCCACATTCAACGATGAAGAATAGCTTACCAACAGCAGCATTAGGCATATCTAAAAGTGAGGTGCCAACCTGGTGAAGATACAACGCAGGACTACATGCATTTTAAACAGGGGCAGCTCCACGCAATGAACAGAACTACGGGGGCGATTCTCCCAAAAGTGCCTAATTGGCGGGAAAACTGTTCTAAATCCCAACTGTTCTGACAGTTCATCTTCTCACCTGAATCTCCACATTCTGTGCACTGAAGAGGTCTCAGTTTATCATTAAAAACCCGGTGGGATGGGACAATTTCGTGCCAGAGTTTGACAGTTCTGGAGCTCTGCACAAGCGCAGTGACCTGATCTTTTAGTCTGCCTGTTTGCTGACTAGCCCAATTACTGGCCAGTCCTGGACCCCCTGCAGTGCTGCCCCTCTAGCTCCCTCCTATGAGCCGATCGCGGGCCTCACAACAATTCCTGGGCCAGCCCTGACGCTTCCCCATCCTGGAGTGCCCCGATCCCCAGGGCCCACCCACAGCAATGGCGATCCCCCCACCTCCCTCACTCTGGCCGACGGGGGACAGACCACCCCCTCCGCTGACTCTCCAATGGGGTCAGACCCCCTGGAAGCAGGCCTCACCCCAGCAGACTACTACCCCTCTCCCACACTACCAATTGCACCTAGACCCCGCCCGCAATAGGCCCTGCCTCCCTGGCAGTTCCCAATGCTTGGTGGCACTGTCAAGGTGCCTCCTAGGCATGGGCACTTTGCCTCTTGGGCAGTGCCGGGGGCACAGGCTGGCACTGCCAGAGTGCCCATGCCCAGGGGGCACCACCTCCTGCCCCAACCCCCTGGGGGACATCAATTGCCCCTTCTTCACTCTGGCTAAGTCTTCCGCCAGCTCTCCAAATGTGAGGAACTAGCCTGAACCCCACCAGAATGAAGTACTCCTGGTGGGTTGGGAGATTCGATCAGGGCCAGAAAGGCCCTGATAATTAACTTATATACATATTTAAAATAGATTAAAAACAGATTTAAATGACTTACCTGCCTTCCCGCTGGTTTCCAGTGTGGTTTCGCTGACTCTGGGAGATGCACAAATCCCCGTTCTAGACCGCAGATACACGTCTCCTGGTGAGACCCGCCAGAAAAGTGGTGGGCCACATTGGGAGAATCATGGCCCATGTGTCTCACTTGGAATGAACCCCAACTATATATACCTTCATAGATATGTACAGATTCATGAGGATATTGCACATTATAATTGATCTTTTACACTAAACGTTCTCAGTAAGTACACATCTTGTGTAAACTAATAGGTGAACTGTGCTCAAACACATCACACTCTGACGCCAAGTGACAGATGCCACCCACAATGGATTTCTCATCAATTCTCTCCAGATGCTTGTCACACTATGAGGCAAATGATCTCACTGGAACTCTGTCTTCCACATGAAGATTCTAATCTCCACTTTTGAAGCCCATGCTTTGGAACATCCTCCCAAATGGCGGTTTCTCTTGGGTGTCTTCATCAAGAATCCACCTTTAGGATTTCAGTCTCTCCTTCCAGTGATCCTGGGGATTCCAGCATCCTTTCCACACAATCTCTCATCTTTCTTATACTTGTGTTTGGTTTAACATCGTAAAACCTCATTACAATGCAGGCAAAGTTTTAAGTGAAACTAAACTAAAGTTCTTAACCTTTATTAACACGTAAACACAGAAACACCAATTAAGTTAAACTTAAAGCCATAGGGTCAGCCCAACAAATATAAATGTCAATTACCTAAAATGATATCTATTTCCTAACTGCCCTGATAACACTCCAGCTGTTGTACCATAGACATACCCCAGAACTAGCATTCCCCCTGAATTAGCCTTTCGAGTACAGCTACAACACTAACATTTATGTGACTTGTGGAAAATTATCCAGGTATGCCCTGTCCACAAAAAGCAGAACAAATCCAAACCAGCCAATTACAGCCCCATCAGTCTACTACCAATCTTCAGCAAAGTGATGGAAGGTGTCTTTGATATTGCTGTCAAGCATCATTTACATAGCAATAACTTGCTCATTGATGATCAGCTTGGCTTTCACCAGAAGCACCCAGCTCCATACAAACATATGAATTAGGAGCAGGAGTACATCACTTGGCCTATCAAATCTGCTCTGCCATTCAATAAGATCATGGCTGATCTGATTGTAACAGTAACCTCACATTTCTGCATACCCCCACTAACTTTTCACTCTCTTGTTTATCAAAAATCTACCTAGATCTGTCTTAAAAATTTTCAATGATTTTGCCTCCACTGTCTTCTGTGGAAGAGAGTTCCAGAGACTCATCACTCTCCGAGAGCAAACATTTCTCCCCATCTGCATCTTAAATGAATTACCATTAGCTCAGATTCTCTGACATGACGAAGTATCCTCTCTACATCCACCCAGTCAATCTCCCTCAGGAGCTTAAATGTTTTGACCAAGTCATTTCTTATTTTTCTAAACTCAAGTGGATACTAACCTAACCTCTCCAACCCCTTTCCCTCATAACACAACCCACTATTCCTGGAATTAGTCGAGTAAACCTTCTCTGAACTGCTTCAAACACACTTACATCTTTCCTTAACTAAGGAGACCTCATTACAGCCTTGGTCCAAACATAGGCAAAGGAGCTGAAATCCAGAAGTGAGGTGAGACTGAGAGTGACTGCCCTTGGCATGAAGGCAGCATTTGACAAAGTGTGCCTTCAAGGAACTGTGGCAAAACTGAAATCAGTGAGAATCTTAAGGGAAACACTCCACTGGTTGGAGTCATCTTATGCAAAGGAAGGTGATCCTGGCTGTTGGAGGATTATCATTTCAGCCAAAGCCAAATAATTTCCTCAGGATAGTGACCTAGAGTCAGTGATCTTCAGCTGCTCCATCAAAGAACTTTCCTCCGACATAAGATCGAACAGAGTTCAATATCATTAACATCTCCTCAGATACTGAAGCAGTCCATGTCTACATGCAACAGACAATGTTTAGGCTTAAGCTGATAGATGGCAAGTAATGTTCATGCCACATAAGTGCCTGGCAATGACTTTTTCCAAGAAGGGAGAAGCTAAAGATCTCCCCTTGGCATTCAGTAGCATTACTATCACTGAATCTCATATCATTGGTTAAGAATTTAACTTGACTAGCCGTATAAATACTGTGGCTAAAAATGCAGGTCAAAGACTGGAAATCTTGTAGCAAGTAACTCACCTTTTGACTACCCAAAGCCCCTCCACTGTTTAGAACACACAAGTCAAGAGTCCAATAGAATACTCTCCACTTTCCTGGATAACTGCAGCTCTAACAACACTCAAGAAACTTGACACCATCCATCAAAATACAGCCTCCTTAACTAATAGCCAATCTTTCATCTTAAACATTCATTCTGTCTATCACTGGCACACAGCAGCAGCAAATTGTGCCACCTACAGGATGCACTGCAGCATACTGCCAACTCTTTTTTGACAGCATCTCCCAAACCCATGACCTTTCCCACCTAGAAGGACAAGGATAGAACAATAGAATTCCTACAGTGCAGAACAAGGTCATTCCGCCCATCGAATCTGCACCGACTCTCCGAAAAAGTATTCCATACAAGCTCATTCCCCCTCCTCTGCCCTATCCCATGGCTTAACCATGTAATCAATGCATCTTTGCACACTAAGGGGTAATTTAGCATGACTATTTGCATGGCCATTCCACCTAACTTGCACATCTTTGGACTATGGGAGGGAACTGGAGCACCCAGAGGAAACCCATGCAGACATGGAGAGAATGTGCAAACTCCACACAGAAGTTATTCAAGGCCAGAATCAAACCTGGGTCACTGGCACTGTAAGGCAGCAGTGCTAACCACTCTGTCACTGTACTGCCTCCTAACCACTGTGCCACTGTGCCATCCAGTGGGGCAAACAGCACAATGTATAATTTCCCCCCAAGTTACACACCATCCTCACTTGGTACTGTCGCTTTGTTCTTTCACCGTCACTGGGTCAAAATTCTGGAACTCCCTCCCTAACAGGTGGATGCATCTACTCCACATAGACTGCAACTCATCATATCTGGTTTTCAGCTCCTATTGTTGAAGAATGCGCTCACTGCTATCTTGTCAAGGACAATTGGGGATGAACAATAAATACTGACTTTGCCAACGAGGCTGAAATCCCACAAATGAATAAACAAAATGTGCTTCACATGTTGGAAAAGATTCATGTTTCGGGTCTGTTTAGTATCTGCTCAGACACTTTGGTTCTCTTCAACTTAATTTTAATTTGTGTGTTAATCCAATTTGGACCACAATTGTTTAGTTTGAGCTTAATGATTTTCATTATGTAATTGTTCTGCACTTTTTGCTAAGCACTGTTCAAATGTTCTCCTTGCTTTGTACTGAAGTGTCATTGAATGAATTCTAAAACTCTATTTTCTTCTCTAGAAATACTCCACAGATCAGGCGTCTGCCGGAATTCTACTGCCTTGCCCGCGAGAATCCGAGCGGGCGAGGGGCAGACAATGGAAATGTCTGTTGACCTCAGGCAGGAATTTCTGGTCTCATTCGAGTGAGGCCGTAAAATCCCGCCCATCATCTTTGGAGAAACAAAGTTAACATTTCAGGTCAATAGCCTTTCATCAGTTCTAACAACAAGGCTTAAGTAGAAGGTAAGCAAAACATGAGATTTTCCAGCATTTTCTGTTTTTGTTTCAGATTTTCAGCATCCACAGAATTTTGCTTTTATAATTTTTTAAAATCGTTCTCTCTTTTTCAATTTATATACCTGGTCATTGCTATTTCTCACACCCAGAATATGTGTTAAACTTTATCATGCCATGGACATTGTCCCTCAGAATAATATGTTTGTTCATTGGTTTGATCGTTTGCCTAAGGCACACACTGCCAGTTAATATTAAAATTTAAAAAGTTGAAATTAATCCCAAGGTTCCATCAGCTGCTTGACAAAACTGTACATAGCCTGATTGATTTAGCATATGATGTTCATGGAAACTTCAGTGCATGTTATGGCATAAACATTTAAAGACAGTTACTTCATTAATAAGTGGTACTCAAAGTAGAAACTCTCTGCAGGAGATGACATAACCATATACCTTCTGCAAAAACAAGAAAATGTGAAAAAGTATCTTCTGTTGTACTGAGGGACCATCAATAAATTTGGTCCTTGAATAAGAATGCACTTGTACATAATGCCTGAAGCGTAATCCACTTGTCTTTGTTCTTCCTTCAAAGACTCTTCTATCGCTTCCACATCTAATGCCACATTGGATCCTCAAAAGTAGTTGCTCTCCTGGCCACGTCCGTTGTTGCAAGTGAATTAGAAGCTGAAAACAAAATTCTCGTTGCAAAGTGCGAGAAATAAAACTACTGCATGTTAAAAAAAATCAGATAATTAAAAAAAAATGCTGAGGAAACAAAGTATTAAGTCAAAAAGAAAACCCTGAAAACTGGTACGTATTTTTAAGAAGACAAAAGATTAGACAATCAAGCAATAACATTGTCATTTGAAAGGGACACCTTGCTGTCTCAAGAATAGCAAACATTTTTGAATACACAATGCATTCAGATGGATAAGCTGTTTACCCTGAGACCCACACTAACAGTCAATAAGACTTTGTGTAGAGATTAAAACTGGGCAAAATGTACCCTCTGAAATGTCAATGCTAGATTTTGATATGCATTTATTATAGCCTCTGGGCTCCATGCTGAAGAGCCGTGTATGATAACAAGTAGCTTTGGTTTATTTACTCTTCTAAATTAACCTGTTGGCAAAATTTTCATTGATTCTTTTTCTCACTGGTTGAATTACCTTTGGGAAGTCATCTTTTTTTCAAAACAAGTGAGTTTTACAATTTTCTTGATGTTAGACTCTGCATTCTAGCACCTCTTTCCTAAGTTAGTTTGGACATCAAGCCAAACAATTGGGGTAAGACCTATGTAATCCTACCTTGTGTTCTCATCAATTTCCAGGTCACCATTTCAGTTGATACTGCCTGTAGTCAGTTTGGAGCTATTTTATGTCAGCAATTAAGAATTTTATTTCATCCCAGACTGTTAGATGTGGCTCTAAACATAAACTCTGGATTAGAGCTGAACTGCTGTATCTTATTAGGCTGAAAAATGCTTCTTTCAAAAAGCAAAAGAAAACAAACAAGATCTCAGATTGCACTAACGGTAGAATGATTAGAAACAAAGTCACTAATCTCTTTAGATTCACCAAAATAAATTGCTATGACCAAACCATCAGTGAAAACAGATGTCCAAAACCATTTTGGCCATTCTTATTTTCAGGAACATTCACTATAGAGTCAGTAATAGCCGATAGCCAGCTGAAATTGTCCTGGTCAATGATAACTTGGAGCATTTTTCTTGCATTTCCTTTTTCCTTCATATATTTTCTCTAAAACTTCCCTCCTTTTGTAACCTTTTCCAGCGATACCTTCCCAGTCCCATTCCATGGGCATTAGAAATTTTCCGGATTTGTGTAAATGCTGAGAAAATTAAGACCTAATTGCGCAAATGTTGTGAAGGGAGCCTCTTCCACCAGCCATATGTATCAGGAAATTGCAGCTTTGTTTCCCATGAATTCTTTTTTCTATTAAAATTGGTGGATGGTACCACTGAGCAACACACCATAAATTGCCCAATACT
The DNA here is from genome assembly GCF_965287045.1 of Carcharhinus amblyrhynchos. Taxonomy (NCBI): domain Eukaryota; kingdom Metazoa; phylum Chordata; class Chondrichthyes; order Carcharhiniformes; family Carcharhinidae; genus Carcharhinus; species Carcharhinus amblyrhynchos. The sequence continues at coordinate 104,852,682 of NC_137326.1, forward strand.
CCCAGCTAGTAGGAAAGATTCACTGCTGGAAGAGTACATTTATACAACTGATCTTCAGCCTCAGAGGGTCATCTGATTATCAGGGCCAAGGATTTTGGGCAAGATTCTCTGGCCCCCCAGTAGCTTGTTTCCTGTCGGTGAGACGTAGTGCGTTGTTTCTCTAGTCCCGCTGTCAATGAGAATTCTGGCCATCATATCTAAGCCTGACCTTATTGTCACCCCAACATCCATATGTGCGTTGTTCCAGCACGAAGCATTAAGTAATATTTGAGAGTAGGAATCATACCTATTTTCTTTTCCTTCCAAGCAAGGATTGAGCCTCTCCACAAGATGGCTGACAGAGTGGTAGGCAGGGAATAACTGAGTAGCTAACCAACCCGGATCGCAGGAGTGACTGAGACTTGCGTTAATGAACTAACAGGTGAACTGAGATCAAATGAACAGCCAGCCCCACCATCCTGATTCAGATCAGCTAACTTAGCACAGATCAAAGAAAAGATGTGGCACCTTCTGATCTATGTGTTTCTGTACCAACGTCATTTATTGACCGAACCACCTGGGGATTGTGAGCCAAAAATGTTGAGACCATTGATTCCAATGTGATGACTGGTGTTATGGGGCTGTCACAGTGTTTTTCTGGTCGTATTTACAACGATTGTTCACCTCAAGTAGCTAGACAAAGTCACGGAGTGATTTCAAGATGATTTATTGACAACTGTAGTGCTACAGAACTCTGACTAAACCATTCAGACCAGCCAGAGTCCAGAATTCAGAAATACACAAGCGATTATAGTTTCAAATTTAATTACAAGCAATAAGCATATACCAGTAAAAGTATAGGAGTTATCTCTATCCATCCACAGTTATTGATTAAGGTTACATCATGCATACATAAGAGTATAAGTCCAATTAACTTGTGCATGTTATATCATCAAGCAATGATAGCTATATTTCTGACCACTGGTATATCAATTTCCCTTTTGTTTGTTTCTTGTTCAAATGGGCAAACATGAGCTGCAGCTGTCTTAAATTCGATTAAATTGTCCATGACTCTTATCTGAGTCTACTTTAATCAAGACCTGTGGTTTTCACATATTTTTCCCTGTGTGATTGAGGTACAGCTGATAGCTTATGTGATTTTTAAACTTTTGAGATTATTACCTCTTTCAGCTGGGATATACCTTCCACTGATCTTGCTGATGCATCCACAGTCAGGATGTTTATAAGTTAGTAGTATGTGTCAGCATTACAATGGATTAATCCTGGGCATCCACCAGATCAGGTCTGGCCAGCTACTCAGTAATTCTCTTCAAGATTTTGATGGACTGAAAGGAATGTGATCAGACAGAATTGCTAATTGTTTTTTCCAGGGATCTGACTCAAGACCGTTGTTTTGTAAACATGTGAGGGCACGTAAGTGTGACCTTCCAAAACATCAGGCAATAAGTAGACCTGTATCACTTATAAATTCTTATATGTGCAACTTTGGACGTGGCGCAAAGAGTATAGGATACCATAGGTGGAGTGACAACTCAGGGATTGTGGCTAGTACATTATAGATTGCATGGCTGTTTACTACATCCTTCTATCTGCATCAAAAAGTAGCAAACACCATACTATTAGATCATATCATTTTGCTTAATTTTCCATACGCATTGCCACGAGAGATCTACTAGTTTTTTTTGTAATTATGTAGAAAGGGATAGACACATGCTGGTGAGCTTTAAAACTTTACCGGTTTTCTGATCTTTGTTAATCACTGACAGATACTTTTGTTTCTAATTCTGTAATTAGGATTGATTTATTCCATTTAACATGTTCCAATCATTTAAGGAAGTATCATTTCAGCCCACATGAATGCAGTAAAAGCCAATTTAAAATAAAATCTTTATGTTGCTGCTCTGATGGGGTTTATGCTTGGTTTAAATTAAAATCTTGTGATAATGAAAGTATAATGATTCCAAGAAACATTCTTTAGATGTTCATTCCAAAGAGCTAAGTACAGCTTTTTTTTCTTATGTTCTTGTACAAGTGCCAAGCATTGTTCACAGCTGCTATATGTCCCTCATCTGACAAACCTCCCCACATGGACATGATAACCAGAACAACTGTTTTTCTGCTATTTTGGGTCTGGTTTGGTGAAAGGTTAGAATAATACAGTAACTAGGATATTGTCATGGATTGGTGTAGAAGAAAGGTGAGGTGCATTTCCTAAGATCCCATTCCTGACATTTCCCTTGGGGCGGCATGGTGGCACGGTGCTTAGCACTGCTGCCTCCCAGAACCAGAGACCTGGGTTCAATTCCAGCCTCAGATCACTGTTTGTGTGGACTTTGTATGCTCTCCCTATGCCTGTGTGGGTGTCTTCCAGGTGCTCCAGTTTCCTCCCACAGTCCAATGACGTGTAGGTCATGCTAAATGGACCCAAGTGTCAGGGAGATTAGCAGGGTGAATACTTGGGGTTACGGAGATAGTGCCTGGGTCGGACTGTTGTCGGTGTAGGCTCAATGGGCTAAATGGCGTTCTTCCGCATCGTAGGGATTCAATGATTTGTTTTAAAAAAGGAGCTAACTGTAGATTTTAATCACCATTCCTAAATTTTCTGCACATCTTTCCACCTCTTATGACCAAACTTTTGCTTCCTTGCATTTCCATTATTACCCCTTTTTGATTTGCACCATCATCCCATTTGTCATGTGATCACTCCTTCTCTTTCTGCCTTATCATTGAACTTAGCCTGTGCCCATCCCAACTCCCACTTTTCCTGCCTCCAAGTTTGCTTAAAAACTGCTCACCTCGAACATCTTCCCATTCTGGTGAACGATCATTGCTTTGAAATGTTGGATCTTGTGTTACTTCCGGGGGCAGGAAGCCAATCCCAGCGACAGGATGAAACTAAGCTATTCAGTTCAGAGAAGTTTGAAGGTGGGTCGAGCTTCCTGATGGCAAGTGTCCGGAAGCCTTTTTTTGCATGCATTTGCATGTTACGCATGCTAAGTAATAGGCAATCTTATCAGAATTCGGTTCCCTTCCCAATTAAGTTATCCATGAGCAACCAATGCATGTCTTCAGATTTATGACTGCATAGAAGAGGCACACAGCAGGCAGTCAACTTGCTGGAGTTGCAGTGAGCAGCTGTAGTTTTGCCTTATTTGGGGATATTGTTTGGTTAGGGATGATTAAGAGTAGATGGTGACAATCTAAGGGGCATGGGGAAGCTGAGGCAGGGACGGAGTCTGTGACAGGAAGGAAGTGAGTCTGGAATACGAAGGGAGAAAGGGAGGGAAGGTGAGAGTGCAGGAAAATGGAAGGGAGGGAAGGGTGTTGCTTCTTAGGTGTGAAGTTAATGTGAATGGGTGGGGGTAGGAGTTTCTGGACGGGGATGGTGGAAGAGAGATGGTGCTATAGGGTAGGGTCAGTGGCGGGCTATGGTGGGCAGGGTTCTTGCGATTGAGCTGACGGTACTATGCAGTGGAAGGAACAGTGACAGTGAGAGAGAGGAGTGGATGCAATGGGGTGGCAGGTCCAGGGTTGTGATCAAGTTGTGAATGGTCGCCTGAAGGTAGTTATGGAAATGGATAAAACGGACAATGGAATGGGTCAGAGTCACGGTGTACATGAGGACACTCTAATAATCATGAGCCACCTGTATGAGAACCACGCTCAGCTGTGTTCTGCTCTGTATGGTTACACTGTGAACATAGTATCACTGATGCCTAACCCATGGGTCTTCTTCCATCAGGTCCGCAGCAAGATTAGGAGGAGAGTATGCACTGATGGGCATGGAGGAAGGAAGGGAGTTGGTATTACATGAGTGCTTGAAGTAGAGAGGAGAGGTGATATGTGCAGCGGTAATATACCAGACCATGCAGGGACCCTCAGTGTTGGAAGTCCACAGGTCCAGAATGACTGTAGGAAGGGCTGGTGACATACTGGCTGTGGTATTCCCAAGCTCCTGGGACTTGGAGGAAGCTCAATGATGATAGAGTGAGTGCAGAGGATGATAGATGCCAGTTTGAGGTGTAAGGGGAGGGAGCTAGTGCTGGTTGGGAATACTGAGCTTCCCTGTTGGATGATTGGTAGGTGGGTGACATGGTAGCACAGTGGGTTGGCAGTGCTGCCTCACAGCACCAGGGATCCGGGTTTGATTCTGGCCTTGGGTGACTGTGAGGAGTTTGCATATTCTCCCTGTATTTACTTGGGTTTCTTCCAGGTCCTCCAGTTTCCTCCCACAGTTCAAAGATGTACAGACCAGATGGATTAGCCATGCGAAATTGTACCTTTTTGTCCAAAGATGCGCAGGTTAGGTGGATTGATTGTGGTAAATGTGTGTGATTGCAGGGACTGGGTGGGGGAGGGTGGAAGGGATATGGGCCTATGTAAGTGCTCTTTCGGAGGATCAGTGCAGACACAATGGGCCAAATGGTTTCTTCTGCACTATACGGATTCCAAAGATTTTTCTAAGGTTGAGGCAAAGGTGTCAGTCAGACTGTGGGTCTGGGATGATGCAGAGATATTAGGACTGGAATCACAGAATCACAGAATACTACAGTACAGAAGGGGTCCTTTGGCCCATCGAGTCTACACTGATGCATGAAAGGCCCTGACCTACACAACTAATCCTGCTTGCCAGCACTTGGCCCATAGACTTGAGTGTTTTGGCGTGCCAAGTACTCATCCAGGTACTTTTTGAAGGATGTGAGACATCCCGCCTCCACCACCCTCCCAAGCAACGCATTCCAGACTCTCACCACCCTCTGGGTAAAAAGGTTCAAATTCCCCCTAAACCTCCCACCCCTCATTTTTAACTTGTGTCCCTCGTAACTGTCCCTTCAACTAGGGGAATAGCTGCTCCCTATCCATCCGCAAGGAGGGCTTCAAAGAATATGCTGATCAGAAGTTTCTCTGCAATTTGTTTACAGATCACCTCAGACTGACACAATGGGATAAATTAACCCAAGCAATCTGATAGCAATGTTGCAAACGTGGAGGAACCACCAGCAGGATGCCCAGGACCAGGCAGAGAAGCTTCCAGGGGTTTTGCTCTGTGAATGTACAGCTGGTATGTGATCACAGATCCTACTTACACTTTGAACAATTTGTAGGTGCCTCAAGTCTTTGCTCCTCCTCATCAACTGCAAGGCCAGGTCATTTGTGACAGGGGACCTCACAGAGGACCTGAGTGGTGACACCAGTGTGGAACCCACAAAGGGCCACTAGGGCAACAGTAGAGCAGACAATAGGACTACTTAAAATGATATTGTGCTGCTAGAGTGCTCAGGCAGAGCACTTTAGTACTCACCAATGTCCCGAATCATTGTAGTCTGCTGTGTCCTGCACATCCTCTCTCCTCAAAAGGGGAATGATTTTGCAGATGGAGGAGCCAGATGTTGGTCTGACGAGAAGGAAGGGGAAGACAAAGTGGCTGATGTGGAGGTGGCAGCTGTAGTGGCAGAAGCCAGGGCAATGGTGTGGTATGGTGGGTCACCACCAAAATCCAGGCCAAGTGAGTGACCACCTCTCCTGCACTGTGACTTTGAATCCTGTGCATAGGGGGCTGGGGTTTGCTACTGCAGCCCAGGTGATTTTCTTTCATCATATTCCTCTTATGTTCTGGTAGCTGCATTAAATTTTACATTTTCACATTGCAATTGTTGGTATTGTGACCCTGTTTATGGGCCAATCTGAAGTGAAACACATCCCAGTTGCGCAAACAGTGCAGCTCCAATAACACTGCATCATCAGTGTCAGCATTGCTACCAATATAATGCTGCATATTCCCGAGATCTCAGGGATCTGGGAGGAAAGGTGCTGCAGACCGTTGGCACACGCAAACCCATATGCATGCTATACTGAAATGCAGGCCCACTCTTGGTTTGACAGGGATATGCACATGCTCACTGACAGATTCTCTAAATAGGGGCAATGCCTTGGAAAGACCTCTGTCATGTGGACACCAGAAAAACTTGCAGTGACTTGGCTGCAACATGGCTCAGCCAGCAGCCTCAGATGGATGAGAATCAAATGAATGCTCCCTGATGACGGGTTGCCGGGTGCATTCCTGGACCTCAAATTTACAAATGTTGCAATCCTCTCACGTCATTATGTTCCACTGCGAATGATGTGACATAGTAAATGGGGTATCATATCGGAGAGTTGCCTGGAGTGAGCAGAGACTAGATGATGCAATTCCTGAAGAATTTCCTTACTTTCTACACTTCAGTGAAACCCAGAAACTGACATAACTTGAGTAGGAAATCTAGCATAGAGCTTTTTTGCCCCCTTCCCACCCCCACCCCCTGAAGGTTACCGCCAACCTGGGATCACTGCCCCCAACTCCTGATCGCTATCTCCAACCGCTGATCATCACCTCACCCTTTGATCGCCATCAGCAGCCTACTTACTGTCCCCAACCATCAATTGCCACCCCCACTGATCAGCCCCCTCTTACAGACCTCCCCCACCTGCCACCCCATTAGGTTCTACCCCATGAAGCCTCACTTCCTTGGCATTGCCAGAGTGCCAGACTGGCAGTGCCAGAGTGTCCAATGGGCAGTGCCAGGGTGCCAGGCTGGCACTGCATCATGGCATAGCTCAGCCCTGCCCTGACTCCCCCGGGCCTTCAGTGGGTTCCAGTTCCACCAGTGAGGCCATCACACGTGGTCCCAGATTGTGGGGACCATCTGTGATCCTCACCAGCGAGGACGTCAACCAGCGAGGGGACTGAGGTAAGCATGCCCAGACGTTTGTGTCTAGGGCTCGTTAATGATATGTCATTAATATTTAAATGAGCCTCGTGCTCTTTCTGGGTGCAAAGCTGATTTTGCCAGCAAAAAGATTGTGAAAGGCGAGAAACCTGGTGCAAACCCAATTTTTTGTCTCTGTCCCTATCTTATTAGCCCACCATGCTGATCGATCTGTGTGATGAGCCCGTAAGTTTGTGCCTTAAGTATCCACCTTGTTAAGCCTTGTCATAATCTTAAAAGTTTCAATTCTTCAAAACTCTGGGGAATATAGATCCAATTTCCCCTGTGTCTCATCAGAGAACAACCCCCTCACCCTCAGGACCAAACTGGTGAACCTTCATGCAGCAATACCATTTCTTAAATATGGAATACAAAATTACATACAGTACTCCAGGTTTGGTCTCACCAAAATCCTGTACAATTATAGCAAGACTTCTTCATATGCTGGAATCTGAAACCAAAAGAGAGAATGCTGGAAATTCTCAACAGGTCTGGAAGGACCTTCTATTCTCTCTATGGACTACCATTAGCAGCCTTTCCCCTGGTTTGTGTGGCTATGACTCATTGTTCATTCCCTCATGTTACAGTATAAATATTTCCCATTTTCTATGTCTTTTAGCTTTGACAAAGAGTCATCTGGACTTGAAACATCAGCTCTTTTCTCTCCTTACAGATGCTGCCACACCTGCTGAGATTTTCCAGCTCTCTCTCTTTGGGTTCTTTATTCTGATGCTCCAATGCCCTCAAAACAAAAACCAATTGGTCATTTGTTTTCCTAATTGCTTGTTGTATCTGCTAGTTATATTTCTGCGTCCTTGTATGAGAGCTCTGAACATCAACACTTCGAAGATACACCCTTTTTTTTCAAAAAATGATTTTTTATTCTTCCGACCAAAGTGAATAAAGTGATGGCTGAGGCCTCAGCACTCAATCCTTGTAGCACTCCATTAATCACAGCCTGCCAATGTGAAAATGTCCCGTTTACCCATACCCTCTGCTTTTTGTCCATTAACCAATCATTGAATCATACGAATATATCACCTCCAAATCCCAGAGCCCTTATCTTGTGCATAACCTTTGAAACTCCAAGTATACTGTATCAACTGATTCCGCTTATCTCCCCTACTAGATGCATTCTTAAAAGATTCTAATAAATTTGTGCCTTCTTAAGACTTCCTTATAGTTTGAATACTAATTGCAACACTTCACCAATGATTGATGTCAGGCTAACTAGGCTGTATTTCCTTGTTTTCTCTCTCCCTCCTTTCTTACCTATCAATGTCATATTTTCTAAATATTCCCAACCTGCTGGGAATCTGGAAAATGTGGGAAAACCGTATTCAGTGCATGCACTATCTCTGCAGCTATCTTTTTTTAAAAATTAATTTGTGCGACATGGGCGTCGCTGGCTGTCCAGTGTTTATTGCCCATCCCTAGTTGTCTTGGAGGGTAGTTGCGAGTCAATTACATTGCTGTGGATCTGGTGTCACATGTAGGCCAGACCAGGTAAGGATGGCAGATTTCCTTCCCTTAAGGACATTAGTGAACCAGATGGGGTTTTCTGACAATGGTTTCATGGTCATCAGTACATTCTTAATTCCAGTTATTTTTTAATAAAATCAAATTGCACCATCTGCCATGGTGGGATTTGAACCCGGGTCTCAGAGCATTAGAAGATTTTCTGGATTAAGAATCTAGTGACAATACTACCTGGCCACCACCTCTGTTATAGAACTCTAGGGTGTAGGCCATCAGGTTCTGGGATTTGTCAGATTTTAGTCCCTTGAGTTTTCCCAGTACTTAATTACCTTACTTTCCTCATTCTTAGTAACCATTTAAGTTATCTTCAAATTGTAACTTAATGTCTTGAATTGTGAAGACTGTCATTTCCCCATTCCCACTGATAATTTTTCTGCTTCTTAGGGATCAATACTTACTTCAACCATTCTCTTCCTTTTTATACGTTTGTAAGAGCTCTTAGAATTTATTTTTATCATAGAATCTCTACAGTGAAGAAGGAGGCCATTCAGCCCATCAAGTCTGCACTAACTCTCTGAAAGAGCATCTTACTCAGGCCCATCCCCTGTCCTATCCTCATAACCCCACACATTCACCCTTGCTGATCCCCCTAACCTACACACCTTGGGACACTAAGGGGCAATTTATCATGATCAATTCATCTACCTGCACATCTTTGGACTGAGAAGAAACTGGAGCACCTGGTGGAAACCCAAGTAGACACAAGCAAAATGTGTAAACTCCACGCAGACAGTGACCCAAGGCCAGAATTGAACTTGGGTTCCTGGTGCTATGAGGCAGTTGCGCTAACCAGTGCGCCGCCTGAAAAAATACACATTTATGAGATTCTGAAGGATTCACTTTGGAGTTTTGAAATCAAGAAGATCATCCAGAATTGCTGCACCTGGTGCAACCAAATAACAAAAACATTGCAGTCTCCTTCAAAATCAACACAAATCAGAAGCAGAGAAAAAATGCAAGGGGAAAAAATAATAGCCAACAAATCATCTAAAATACAAATGTTTGCAGTACCCTGTCCTGCCTGCAGCAGAACCTTCCAGGTGCAGGTCAGCCTTATCTGTCACATACATACCCACTGGAACCCTACAGATATTCCAGATGTAAATGTGAGGTCATCCATTTTGGTAGGAATAACAGCAAAATGGACTATTATTTAAATGGTAAAAAAATGCAGCATGCTGCTGTGCAGAGGGACCTGAGTGTCCTTGTGCAAGAATCACAAGGAGTTGGTTTACAGGTGCAGCAGGTAATTAAGAAGGCAAATGGAATTTTGTCCTTCATTGCTAGAGGGATGGAGTTTAAAAACAGCGAGGTTACATTGCAGCTGTATAAGGCCACACCTGGAGTACCTTGTGCAGTTTTGGTCTCCTTACTTGAAAAAGGATATACTGGCAGTGGATGGGGTGCAGAGGAGATTCACTGGGTTGATTCCGGTGTTGAGTGGGTTGGCTTATGAAGACAGACTGAGTAGACTGGGGCTATACTCATTGGAATTTAGAAGAACGAGGGGAAATCTTATAGAAACATACAATATTATGAAGGGAATAGACAAGATAGAAGCAGGGAAGTTGTTTCCACTGACTGACTAGAACTAGGGGGCATAGCCTCAAAATAAGAGGGAGCAGATTTAGGGCTGAGTTGAGGAGGAACCCTTCGTAGTGTTGTGAATCTATGGAATTCCCTGCCCAGTGAAGCAGTTGAGGCTACCTCATTGAATGTTTTTAAGGCAAGGATAGATACATTTCTGAACACTAAAGGAATTAAGGGTTATGGTGAGTGGGTGGGTAAGTGGAGCTGAGACCACGAAAAGATCAGCCATGATCTTATTGAACGGTGGAGCAGGCTTGAGGGGCCAGATGGCCTACTGCTGCTCCTAGTTCTTATGTTCTTATGATGAACTTTTCCATCTTCATATCTGAGGGCGAACAATTCCTAACTAGTTTGCTCTCATATTCCATTTTTCCTTTCCTTTATAAATGTATCATTTTATTATTATTAGACATTAGACTTTGAACAGAGATCCCTTTCTACTATAGTATGCTACTACAATACACTTCTACTGGAGGTGGCATGGTGGCACACTGGTTAGCCTAGAGCCCGTGTTTGAATCCTGGCTTGGGTCACTGTCCGTGTGGAGTTTGCACATTCTCCCCATGTCTGCATGGGTTTCCTCCAGGTGCTCCGGTTACCTCCCACGTCTAAAGATGTGCAGTTAGGTGAATTGCTCATGCTAAATTCTCCCTCAGTGTACCCGAACAGGTGGCGGAGGGTGGCGAGTAGGGTATTTTCATAGTAACTTCATTGTAGTGTGAAGTTAAGCCTACTTGTGACTAATTAACAAACTTTACTTTTACTTACTTTATACACTTCCGTGGCCTTCAGAACATAAATGTACATACATTCTTTCAGAACAAGGTTCAGGGCATAAATCAATAGACAGATTTATCCTTGGCCTTCTACAATACTCCACTGAAACTGAAAGCAAGGCCAAACACCTCCCTTTTTGCAGAACTTTCCTTTTGTTCTTACCAACCTCCTTTTTCTGTGTCTGTTTGTGAGTAAAAACTCTTCAATCCCAAACCTCTCCCAGGTCTAATGAAATGTCAGCAAGCTGAAATGTTCACACTTTTTCTCTCTATAGGGACGCCTGACTTCATAATGTTTCTGGAATTTTTTTATTTTAGTTTTCTTTAACAATATACAGGTAAATGGATAGTATTCAGTACAGACTGTAAATTCATATCCTCCTTGTAAAAAGACTGTAAAAATACTACGCTAACTTCAATGCATAACACATTCTTGAAACATCACTATTTCTTTCATGTTAGCATAATACTATTGCCTGGACTGCTATGTCTGCTAGTAATCTTCCCTCTAAGCTTCATGGTCATATTCACTACAAAGTAACACAGAAGATCCTAGGCAGGATGAGTCAAGTTGGCCTCTTTAAGTTACCACGATTCGCAATTGAGAAAAAAATGAATTGGTTCCCACACCTAAGTAAATAAGCTGTTCACAACAGAAAAAAACAATTAAGAGAGAAAGTTGTCTGCTAGCTTCAGACTTTGAGTGGAACTTTCCAATCTTGCCAGCCACTGGAATCATCGCAAGCAGGACTGGACTATACAAAGATCCATTGACCATGTGCAGAATTTTCCAGTCTTCAGGTGAGCACAGTCAGAAAATCCCTCCCTTTTTGTTGAAGGAGTGAGATCTTAGCACAAACGTAACCTAAGACATCAATGACTAAAGCTCAAACACAGAACAACATTCATACCCACTTTGTGCCCATTAATTGTCCTGAACAGTAGTTTATCTTGCTCTTGCAATTAGAGCGAATGTATGTGTTCAGCTGAAGCCTGATTTATGCAGGAGTTGGCTGGATGACGAGCATGTGATTCAGAAGAATGCCAACAGCATGGATTCAATTCCTGTTCTGGCTGAGGTAGACTTGGAAGCTGCCTCCTCACCCTGTCACTGAGAATGGAAGGCAAGGGCAAACCACCACTGACAAAATCTGCCAAGGAAAACAGCTTAGGAAGAAACATCAGCAAGCAATGAGCCAAGAACCTGCCTTTAGGCAGAGCAGTCATGTGTGTGCCTGAGTATAAGTAGTCGTTCTGACATGAATCTCATGCCATTGGAACTCAGCTCACAATATAAGCACCTGTTGATCCCAAAACAAAGGGCAAAAGGAGTCACTGTTCAGGACTGCATTCTAAAGCAACTTTGTACATAAATATCAGGATTAATTTTGTAACAGAACTAATTGTTAGCAAAAACCTGGTGTTTGGCACAATGTATCTGAACTTTGCCCTGGACAATGTCCAACTCCATTGGTGCAAAGGTCAGAAAAAAAGAGGTCAGTTCATATAGTCCAATGGCTGGCTTAATTGTTGAGGATTAACCCAACAATGCATGGTGACTACTCAATCGTTTAAGTTTTTTTATTAATCTGCTAGCAAGGAGAACAGACAGAGTGAACAGAGAATGTCACTATAGTGTTCTCTCGATTCATACTGTTAATTATAGCAAATGAGAAATGAGTAACTTTCTAATCCTACATTTGTATATGAAGTCCACCAATCATAGCATAGCTTTTTGCCATTTCTTGTCCAATAGAAAACTGTCTTCTTCATTAGCGTAATTATGTCAACATATCTTGTTATTTGGTAATTGTCATAGTAACTTGTCTTTGTTTTCATCCTGTGTCCTAGCCTGGAATGATGAAACTGACACAAGGTTAGATTGGTCTTGTATCCTGACTATGCAAGCACTAACCTCACTGAAGGCCTTGTTTCAGAATCATAGGATCTACAATGCAGAAGGAGGCCATTTGGCCCATCAAGCCTGCACCAACAACAATCCCACCTAAGTCATGTAACCCCATATGTTTACCCTCCTAATCCCCCTGACATTCTGGAGCAATCAACCTAACTCGCACATTTTTGGACTGTGGGAAGAAACCAGAGAACCCGGAGGAAACCCATGCAGACACGGGGAGAATATGCAAACTCCACACACTGACCCGTGGCCAGAATTGAACCTGGGTCCTTGGCACTGTGAGGCAGCGGTGCTAACCACTGCACCACCATGCCGCCCTACTCTGCTAATAAATATTTTCCATCACTTGACAGAGTTTTTGTCATAATTTAATTTCCACAATTGTTGTAACTTAATTTTTCCCTGCCAGCATTTGCTGCTTCCAATTGCTTCCAACCATAGTTTCACTATATTTACTGCTCTACATGAAGTAGGCATCCCCAACCCTGCAGAACAAAGTGAATTAAATATTTTGCCATAGCTGGAATTATAACTTAATTTCCACATAACGAGTAACCATACTGCCATATAAAACCTGGAATCTGCCTGCTGCAAAATTCCCTACAAGGTGGTATTGGACACATGAAGCCACTGCCCTTGCCTGTGTTTCATATAGCAGCTCCTCCACTTCAACAGTCATCAACCTGGGAGAGCCAGGATTAGTTTTTGTAAACACTTGTCTGAAAACTAATATTCCTCCATCCATTTCCTGTCTCTCCATTTCTCCCTATCACTTCTTTGCCTTCAATTGATTTAGAAAGCTAAATCAAATATTGGAATTTTATCGAAATGTAACACAGGCTGTTTATCCCAGTCAGTCCGCGTTGGTATTTATCTTTCACATTAGTGGCCGGATGTATAAAATCTCCTATGATGTGGTATATTGCCATTGTTTCGACTGAATGGATCCCGGAGCTAAAAACAATAAAATCCAGAAAGATTCAACAGTGACAGTGTGCGCAGTGACTTTGTAGGTTCACTTATTTTGTTTATCCTCAATTTAAAAACATCCGGGGTGAAGTTGGACTTGGGTGGTCATCCAAAGCTGACAGAATGACATTTACAATCCATTATACTAACATGCCTAATATTCAATTCAATTAAATACAATGGAACTGATAAAAGGAGATCACTTTGCATGTCTGGCAGAGTGTGTGGAGAGATTAAACAGAGTTAATGGGTGCAATTTACTCAGTGGGATGAGGGGCACCCCCATCTATTGGAGAACAGCCCAGCATCACTCCTCATAAGGAAGCTGGATACTATTTGATTAGAATCAGGCACTCAACTGGCCAACATCGAGTCTCCCACATGCTTATGACTCCAGCCTGGCAGAAATCCTGTCCCTGAGAGTTGCTAACCATTCAAAGGTTGGTGGCTCTCCATTGCCAGCAGTGCTTTTGGGAGCCATAAGTATTGCTTGTCAGATGCTGAGGCCTTCTCCAGAAATCATCGCTGGATACCTGAGGACAAATGAATGGTGCAGAAGAGGGCTGCGGAGAATGGATTACCAGTGGGGAGGTGGGTCAGGTCAAGGAAAGGAGGTTGCCTTTCAGCGGCACCCCCTCCCTATTGCTTGGTCCCTGGACAGCTTATGCGAGTCCCAGTAAGTCACTGAGCCATTTTCAAATCCTGGTTAAAAGAGCTAAAAGAGTTAAAAGGACTAAAAGAGGACATGAGAAGACTTTGGCTGATAGGATTAAGGAGAATCCTAAGGCGTTCTATAGATATGTTAAGAACAGAAGGTTGGTTAGGGCAAGATTAGGGCCAGTTAGAGACAGCAGTGGGAAGTTATGTGTGGAACCGGAAGGGATTGGAGAGGCATTGAACCAATATTTCTCTTCGGTGTTCACGCAGGGGGACATGAATATAGCTGAGGAGGACACTGGGTTACAGGGTTGTAAACTGGACAGTATTGCAGTTGATAAGGAGGATATGCTAGATATTCTTGAGGGTTTGAAAATAGATAAGTCCCCTGGGCCGGACGGGATTTACCCTAGGATTCTCTGGGAGGCAAGAGAGGCGATTGCAGAGCCTCTGGCTCTGATCTTCAGGTCGTCGTTGGTCACAGGTATAGTGCCAGAAGATTGGAGGATAGCGAATGTTGTCCCATTGTTTAAAAAGGGGAACAGAGACTTCCCCAGGAATTATAGACCGGTGAGTCTTACTTCTGTTGTGGGCAAGGTTTTAGAAAAAATTATTAGGGATAGGATTTATAGTTATTTGGAGAGTAATGAATTGATTGGAGATAGTCAGCATGGTTTTGTGGAGGGTAGGTCGTGCCTTACTAACCTTATTGAGTTTTTTGAGAAAGTGACCAAAGAGGTGGATGGGGGTAAGGCAGTTGATGTGGTATATATGGACTTTAGTAAGGTGTTTGATAAGGTTCACCATGGAAGGCTTCTGCAGAAAATGCAGATGTATGGGATTGAGGGTGATTGGATCAGGAATTGGCTAGCAGATAGGAGACAGAGGGTGGTGGTTGATGGTAAGTATTCATCATGGAGTTCAGTTACAAGTGGTGTGCCTCAGGGATCTGTTTTGGGGCCACTGCTGTTTGTAATTTTTATAAATGATCTGGATGAGGGTATAGTTGGGTGGATTAGTAAATTTGCTGATGACACCAAAGTCGGATGTGTGGTAGATAGTGAGGAAGGGTGTCATAGTTTACAGGGAGACTTGGACAAGTTGCAGAGCTGGGCCAAGAGGTGGCGGATGGAGTTTAATGCGGAAAAGTGTGAGGTAATTCACTTTGGCAGGAATAACAGATGTGTAGAGTATAGGGCTAACGGTAGGACTCTGAATAGTGTGAATGAACAGAGGGATCTAGGTGTATGTGTACATAGATCCCTGAAAGTTGGGAATCAAGTAGATAGGGTTGTTAGGAAGGCATACGGTGTCTTGGCGTTTATTGGTAGGGGGATTGAATTTAGGAGCCGCAGCGTCATGTTGCAACTGTACAAAACTCTGGTGCGGCCGCACTTGGAGTATTGTGTGCAGTTCTGGTCCCCACATTATAGGAAGGATGTGGAGGCTTTGGAGAGGGTGCGGAGGAGGTTTACCAGGATGTTGCCTGGTAGGGAGGGGAGGTCCTATGAGGAGAGACTGAGGGATTTGAGGTTGTTTTCGTTAGAAAGAAGGCGGCTAAGAGGGGACCTTATTGAAACATACAAGATGATTAGAGGTTTAGATAGGCTGGACAGTGATAGCCTTTTTCCTCGGATGGAGAAAGCTGGCATGAGGGGGCATAGCTTTAAATTAAGGGGTGGTAGTTATAGGACGGATGTCAGGGGTAGGTTCTTTACCCAGAGGATGGTGAGGGATTGGAATGCCCTGCCTGCTGCAGTTGTAAATGCGCCTAGTTTGGGGGCGTTTAAGAGATCCATGGATAGGTTTATGGATGGAAAGGGATTGGTTTAGGTTAGAGGGTCATTGTTTTTTAACTGGTCGGCGCAACATCGTGGGCCGAAGGGCCTGTTCTGCGCTATAATGTTTTATGTTCTATGTTCTATGGTGGGCTCAGGAATAATTGGCTTTAAGCAGCTCATTAATGAGCCTAGTTGACATCCCACCACCATCCCACCACTAAACCTGGAACAGTTTTACCATCAACTGGGATTAGATGCAGATTCTCCTGCCCAATTTTCCTGCCCTCTTGCTACTATGTCTGCTCCTGCAGTCGGGGGAAAAGTTAGAAATGTAATAGACTTTAAGAGGGTGGAAGTTGGAAAAAGAACAAAAAGGGAAAGCCTATGATAGTGCAGAAAATTGGAGGCATAAGACTGACAGGTACAAAGAAAAGGAAATAGAATGGAAGGCAGAGATTGTGGTCTGAAATAACTGAACTCAATTTTAGCCCAAAGGTTTATAAAGTGCCTACTGAAAATACAAAGTGCTGTTTCTTAAATTTGTGTTAAGCTTCATTGGATCATAGGCCAAAGTCAAAGATGTCAGTGTGAGAACAAGGTGGAGGCCAGCTGTAGCTCAGGATCATGCTTATGGTCTGGATGGAGGTGTTTCCACAAAGTTGTCACCCAACCTGCATTTGGTCTTCCCAGTGTAGAGCAGATGGCATTGTAAACAGTGAATACAGTTTTTACTAAATTGAAGGAAGTATATGTGAAACACTGTTTCACTTGGAAGGAGTGCTTGTCTTCCTGGACAGTGAGGACAGTGGAGTTCAAAGGGCAGGTGTCAATTCCCCTGTGTTGAAATGAAAGATATCATTCCTTTCGCCATGTTGAAAGGGGAAGGAAAGTGGTAATATCATGTTAGAAGTGATGGAAATGACAGGAGATGAATATGGGGGTTTGTTGGGTGTAACGTGAGGACAAATGGGACCGATCGTGGTTCTGGGAGGGAGCAGAAGGAATGTAAGTAAAAATGTGGGAGATGCGTGGGACATGTTGAGGGCCCTGCAACCACATTGGGCAGGAAGCCTTGGCAGAGGAAATTGTTCAATCAAAGAGCAAGCTTAGGCAGAGGAGAAGTGTTGGAAATTAATTGACCTCAATTCAAAAAGAAGTGGAGAGCTGTCAAAACATCCTGGTGGGTGATGGAGGTATAGAGAAATCAGGCGGCCATGATGAAGAAGAGATGGTTAGGGCCAGGGAACTGTAAACTGTCAATGTAATGAAGCACATTACAAGAGTCACAGATTTAGGTGGAGAGATACTGAACAAGGGGATAAAAGTAGTCAAGTTAGGAACGAATCAGTTCCCTGAGGCAGAAATCAGCTAAAATAATAGGTCACCCAGGAGGGCACTGTTTGTGGATCTTGGGAAGCAGGTAGAAACAATCTGCTCAGGGTTGGGGTACTTAGAAGCCATGGCAGAAAGTTCTCCAGATGTGATGAGGTCAGAAACAGCCCTTTACTGAACATGACCAAAGTGTACAAAAAGGCAACTGATGCTAGACTGGCTGAACTGCATTCCCACCCAAGTCCATACACTTAAACTGTATCTGGCGCAATGTGACATTTCCTCTGATGAAATCGGAAGAATTAGTGCTTTTGCATTTAACATCTACAGGATTCACATTTTCAGGTCATTCTTTGCTTTTCCTACTGCCTTTTAACATTTTTTTCAAGGGTCGTGTGTTCTTCACAATGGTTTCACTGATCCTCCTTCCTTAGACTCTATGGAGTTAATTTTCTTCTTTATTTCATCTTCTGTTGTGTTAAACCATTAGAAACACATTTGTTTAGTCACTATCACTCATTTCTGTGCATGTACTCATCTTCTGTGTTTGGTGGCATTGCTTTAAAACTGCATAACCAGAATTGCATTGGTTTGCAATGTCTAGATTGTGAGGTTCAATCATATCATGGCTTCTATTGCTGAAGGGTCCTGTTTTTCATTCACAGCACGTCACTAGATTAGTTTCCATTACAAAGGTGATATTACAGTTGCTTCTCAAGGCATCTTGCATGTACTTACGCAGAACGCAGTATTACAATTCTACCACGTAGTCTGTACCTATGAAGTGAATAGAACGTCTCACCAGTGATAGGATTTTGCTGCATGCATTCACTCACAAGAATGATTGCTTTAATTCTCTCATACCTGCAGCACTTTTGAAAGCTGTCATAATTTGTTGTCAATTGGGAGATAACTTCAGCTTTTACGTTAAGCCATAGCTTCTGACATTTGGTGGTATCCATCAGTTGAGATTATTTTGTGTGAATGAATCTCTACAAAACAGCTGTCCTGTTTTCAGATGAAATATGGATCCTGATGAACACAGATAGGTTGAATAACCCTTAGGAACAGATATGTTATACTCTTTACTAGATGGCATTTATATACAGACAGTGTTATCACAGATTTTTAAACTGCATTAAATACATATCAAGCAATGACTTGAATCTCAACAATGTAGATTCAGAACCTAGATCTCTGTCTGCTTTTAGTTCAAATTGCAGTTTTTCACCGATGATATGCTGTTTTTTAACCATTCCAGTGTTAGACCAGACATTAGCTTCATAAGTTTCATTCAATCACTTCAGCTTTTTTTTTATTTAAAGCTTACATTTTGCTGCATGATTTTATTTCAGTTATTTATGTCCTTGAGTCTGACTGGATCTTCTACAAAGTGGCAAAAGATTGGGTCAGGAGTGGTCACAGCATTGGGGAGTAGCTAGAGGATTATGTGGACGTTGAGTTGGTGAATGGACGGCCAGCTGTATAGTTACACAAAAGTTCAACTAGGCCCTTTCTGGTTAACATTTCCTGGGTAACCACCCAGGTAGGTATGTTGGTGTTGTTTGAAGTTGCTGACTCTAACTCAGAGTTGAGACATTCACAGAAGGTCCCAAGCTTCTAGGAAATTGCCCATCATAAGTTCAAATTTCCCTGGCAATTCCAATGATGGTTGTGTTGGGACCTCCACTGGGGTCTTAACGCTCATTTGGGTCATATGTCCGATCTCTAATGATCCCGACACCAGAATATCTGGGCTTTGATATATGAGTGTAGGGCTTTAGCTAAGATGCCTTAAGTGTTGAAATTTTCAGACAGCTATTCTGACATATTGGGCAGGATTCTCTTCGTGCAGTGGACCTCTCTGGTCCTGCTGGCAGCACACATCCGCCCACCAGTTTCCCAACAGCATGGGGTGGTTTCAGTGGGAAATCCCATTGACAGCAGCGAGACCAGAGAATCCCACCCATTGAACCATTAGCATACATCGCAGTAGGATTGTTTGCCCCACCCATGGATTGCTTTCCCATGAGGAAATAAGGAAGAAATCCCTGCCCCAGATAAGGATGTTTATTTAAAAAGAGAAAGGAATGAACGGCAAGAACAAATCCATAAAAAATAAAAGGAGGAAGAATAGAAAGAACAATAACAGAGCAGATAGAATAATCACAAAGAGGAATATAGAAAAGGAAATAATCTATGCATCAGGAAAACTCAGAAAACCGAGAAAGAAATCAACAGCAAAATGAAAAAGTGCTAAAACAAAAATGATTGAAAACGGGATAAATGGAAGTAACAACGAGAATGCATGGTCAAAAAGGTAAACATGATCACTCAACAATGATCAGAAAGGAAAGTGTCAGCAATAAAATGAAAAAAGAAACAAATATTGCATTAAAAGCCAAAGCATCGATAAAACAAACCTATGTTTGTACAGCGGCCTGAGACCAAAGAGCATGAATTTGGTTTATTCATTGGCACCTGAACCAGACATTTCGAAATTTTAATGTGCCATCAGAAACATTCAGGCAATGATCACCCCAAAGATTGTCTTTACCACATAATAATTTACAGATCTTAATGTTTATTGGAGCCAATAATACAATTCCAATTGGATAAACTAACACATCCTCAAGAGATTGGGATTCTGCTTCAGGAAATTCCTCATGTCACTGTTGAAAAATAGGGAATATAAAAATAATACATTGCAGAAATATGAAAACTCAGTTTACTTTATTGCCTTCTGCAATAATATCACAGATAAACTATGAATATATACTTCCAGTGTGGTCTTTTTTAGTGGCTCAGTCTCATGCAATCAGATGTGATTAACATTTCAAAATGCTGTTTACATTTATATTAACATTCCATCAGCTATGTTTGTTTGAAAGTTGTCTGTAACAATGCTAAATGTGCATGGATTTTTAATTCTGTCTTTAGGATTTTTGTTGCGATTTTGTGCCAAGACTGGGGTCAGACAGGCAATTGCGTGATGGCAATTTAACATGGATTTCAATTGTTTCACTTGACAATCCCCAGTGTTTAACTTTTGTAGTAGTTGGAACTTTGCAACTTATGTTGATGTAGGATTTGCTGTGCTGGCTTAGGGAATATATAAATATGGAGTTCTGTTACGTGGCAATAACTAAATAACTACAGATTCATTTTGTAAAGGCATATACTCAGGTTTGCAACATGAGGACTGGCCCATTGTTGAGCTGCAAAATGTTCGGGCTGCTTTGTGAACATGTCTCATCTATTTGCAAAATCCTGCAAAATGAAGTTTGAAATTACAGAAAAGAGTCAAGTTATGAGTGGACAAATAGGTCCAAAAAAATTCTAAGCCCCCAATTTTTGTGAAAATGGGAGCTCAGTTAATGTTCTGGGGATCTGGGTTCAAATCCTGCCAAGGCAGTTGGTGGAATTTGAATTCAATTTTAAAAATCCTCCTGTCTTTTTAGTGGGATTTTCAGATTGAATCTCCCATGCCCTGAGCACTGCAGAGTGCCCAAGACCTAGTCACTCTCAGAATCTTGGGCTGGGAAACATGCAGAGGCCATGGCGCCCAGCGTTACGCCCGCGAAACGGCCTCTGCTGATGTTTCCCAGCCCATTGCGCTGCTAGGGCAGCAGAGAAGGCTGGGAGAATCGACCCAGTGACCTTTTAACTGAATATCTTCCCAGTTTTTGTCAGGGAGAAGAGTAATAATCAATCCCCTGTGTCGGGTTGCAATACAGTTCAATTTTGGCACATTGTAAAATGACAAAATAAGATAGCAATCAGATTATCAATTTTCTGCTCCTGGTTTTGGGGGGCAGGAATGGGAAATCCTTCGGGGATCCAGAAACGCGATTTACACTAATGCTTTAGCAAATCCCGTAATGATTGTCCCCACCTCCGCCAATGACAGGTTTTATTACTGGACTATTAATCCAGGAACTCAGGTAATGTTCTGGGGACTCAGGTTCGAACCCCATCACGGCAGATGGTGGATTTTGAATTCAATAAAAAAAACTGGAACTAAAAATCCAGTGACGACCATGAAACCATTGTCAATTGTCAGAAAAACCTATCTGGTTCACTGAAGTCCTTTAGGGATGGAAATCTGCCGTCCTCACCTGGTCTGGCCCACATATGACTCCAGAGCCACAGCAATGTGGTTGGCTCTCACTCTCCTTCCAAGGGCAAACAGAGATGGACAATAAATGCTGGCCAGCCAGCGACACCCATTTCCCACAAATGAATAAAAAATGAAAAATCCCAACCTTGAACTTCTGGATCCCCATTTCAATACATTTCATAGAATCATACAATCCCTACAATGCAGAAGGAGGCCATTCGGCCCATCATGTCTGCACTGACCATAATCTCGCCCAGGTCCCATCCCCATAACCCCACATATTTAGCCTGCTAATCTCCCTGACATTAAGGGGCAATTTAGCATTGCCAATCCACCTAACCAGCACACCTTTGGAGTGTGGGAGGAAACTGAGCAGCCACACAGACACTAGGAGAATGTGTAAACTCCACATAGACAGTGACCCGAGGCCAGAACTGAACCAGGGTCTCTGGCATTGTGAGGCAGCAATGCTAACCACTTGTCCACCATGCCACCCATTATTTAAATGTCCATTTAAATGTCATTATCAGACTATTAGATTTTCCATTCACACTGTCGCAAGGGCACACTGACGTGAAACATGACATGTCTCCCTGGGTATACACCTATCGTGTAGAACCTGCCGGAAGGGGTTAAATGAGTGCATCAGTCAAGAGGAAGAGGGTCATGCCCGGACACTGATCTCTGTCAATGCCAACAGCGCTGCCCAGGGCAGGCAGTACTAGCAGGGAGTGCTGGAATGGTTCCATGGGAGACGGGGTGGTCTACTCTGGGGGAGAGGATTTTTTTACTGTGTTTACGCCAGTCCAACGCCGGCATACCCACATCGAGAGGATTCCATCAGGGGGTGCAGTTCTGTGCAGGGATTGTTCCATGTTCTGAGGGATATCTGGGAGTGCTCGGAGTAGTATAAAGGGGCTTTATTTTTCATTTTATTTATAGTTAAAATGGCACCCCAATATTTTAGAACCTAAGTTGCTGGCATAGCAGGCTCAACATTGCACCTCTTAAGCCTTTAACAATACAGTTAAGGAAGCTACTATTGTTTAAAGTTTTAAGTTGAAAGTTTATTTATTAGTGTCACAATAAGCTTAAAGTAGCACTGCAATGAAGTTCTTGTGAAAATCCCTTAGTCTCCACACTCTGGCGCCTGTTTGGATGCACTGAGTGAAAATTTAACATGGCCAATGCACCTAACCAGCACAGGTTTTGGACTGGGGGAAGAAACTGGAGCACTCTGAGGAAACCAACGCAGACATGAGAAGAACGTACAGACAGTGACCCAAGCTGGGAATTGAACCCAGGTCTGTGGTGCTTTGAGGCAGCAGCGCTAACCACTGTGCCACCGTTTCCATTCTGTTTTCCCACCTGCTGCTGCTCTGTGCAAGAATATGAGAAAATTCCACCCTACATCAATTCTCCAGAGTCAGAAAACAAACCATTAGCTGTGTGAGTCTGTAAAAGGTATCTTCAATGATATCAATGAAAGATGCCATTCGGGATATGCAGATATTTAGCCCTCAGCACTGCCTGCCCTTGGAGAGCTGGCTTTGAAGTACCAAGTTCCTGGGTGATCCTTGTGGATATTGATTGGACTTATTTTTCAATCCTTTTAATGTTAAGAGAAAATGGACTTTCTTGGCTATACTGTCCTGACATTAAAAAATAGGTTCTTGGAAAGGGAAGCTTTGCATGTGCATCGAAGCACCCATGCAATTGGAATGTTACTGATGAGTTTGGTCCAGGGTGCAATTTGTAGCAAAATGGATCTGCCAGTTGAACATATCATTGTAAATACCAATCTTAATCTAAAGACTGAACTATTTGATAAACACAGTTTTGGAAATCATTTGAGTATATTTTGACTTTGTGTTTAAAGTATCTGATATTTCTTAAAGACTGCAATTGCTGGCCAGAAAATGCATTTAAAAGACTTGATATGACAGATAAATGTGGGTAAATTGTTACTGATGCATTAAAATTTGGCAGGATTACAGCACAGTTTGACCTTTTATGTTGCACAGAAATATTTTCCATCATTCTAGTAAGTCAAATAAACAGTACCTGTGTGACAAAGGAACAATAAAATGGAGAATGGTGACTATTGCATGAGTAAAAGGGTTAGGGGTTACACTACTGTACTTAAATTCATAAAACAGAATAGATTGACTTCTCTGTCAGCAGTGTGACTCGAAATCCTCAAGAGTCTTCTCAGGTTTTGCTATCATTTTAACACAGACCATAATATTGTTTTAATATCCCAGACTGTGCACAGCGCCTGAGAGACTTTCTATTGTAGCTGCTTTTAAATATTGAATGAGTCACCCTTTTTCAAATTCCAAGCAGCTGAAGGCAGTGGTCATTTGAATTTTTAAGCAAGGTGCTAAATCCATTTGAAATGTTCTGTTAGCCCATAACTCCCTTTAATTATAGAAACAATCAAATATAAAAACAGAATCATCAGTCCTCAGTATTTCGTTCTTATCAGCCAACTTTCATAAATCACAAAAAAGTTACAAAATTATCATGTGAAATGTTGCTTTGCTGGAGAATGGGATATATTTGCTTGGCATTTGTTGTTTGTGTAGAGTAATGTTGGAGATTGTATGTATAATTAACGGCTGTCCGAGATTACTCTAGAAATGTTCTTAACCCAGGTCACTCAGCTGCGCTAAGAGACATTTCTATTTTTCACAGTTTTAGCATTGCTTAATATACAGATGTATAAGCCCCAACATTAACCTGGAAAGGTTCAGGGTGGAAAGGGTTTGGGCTTCACTCCTCTGCGTGTTGGCAAGCTATTTTAACTCTTCAATGTAATTTAAACTTATCTACACTTCCTCTTGGCTGGAACCGGTGGCAATGACAATAGTGTCAATAGACAGGAGGAGGAAATTGGGTTAGAGACCAAAGCAGTCAGAATAAGGTCAGTTCTGGGAGTGATGTCTCCAAAGAGCTGAAAGGGTGAACACTGAAATGGTGATGCTCAAGGAATCTTTGCAGGACTAAAAGGAACATGCCTTCTCCTCCTTGTCAAAATGTTTTTAATAATGGACTTAGCTTCCCAGGAGGAAAAAGAATAATAAAATGGGGAAATAAGAATACTGATCCGAACTGTTTTTTACCTTCTGAGTTGGCATCTTCTGGCTTCTCTGCAGCCTCCTGTCAGACCTCTGCAGCCTCCCCAGTTTCTGCAATTAGAATTGCATTGTAGCAGTGATGACATCATTGGGCTCACCTGTCTAGAGTGAGCTGCCCTGCCATTATGAGTTCCGAATAAATAGAAATGGTGAAAATGGGAATGGGCTGGAAATGTTACCATGAATCCACACATCACCCACCCCCTACCCGCTGGTTCAAAGTCAGAGTTGCAATAAACTGCAATACTCTGTCTGTACTTCCCGCTGCCTCGGCAAAGCAGCCAGCGTAATTAAGGACCCCATGCACTCTGGACATTCTCTCTTCCATCTTCTTCCTTCGGGAAAAAGATTCAAGAGTTTGAGGTCATGTACCAACTGACTCAAGAACAGCTTCTTCCCTGCTGCTGTCAGACTTTTGAATGGATGTACCTTGCATTAAGGTGATCTTTCTCTACACCCTAACTATGATTGCACTCTCTCATTTCCTTCTTTATGAACAGTATGCTTTGTCTGTATAGCATGCAAGAAACAATACTTTTCACTGTATAATAATACACGTGACAATAATAAATCAAATCAAATCAAATATCCATTGAAACCATTCTTGATAGTACACACAATTGCATCAATGCTTGGAAAAGAGTTTATTTTAACCAGTCACTCTTGCTAAGCATGAGAGATTAGACACCATCCTTCACCTCTTCATTTGAAGCCAACTATTGAAAGATGGATGCAGTTGGATAATAAGAAAAAGTAATCTATCCCAAGCATCATTTATAATGGGCTTACCATGACCAAAGCTCATGGCTTTATTGAATTGCAATGCATGAATGGGTCAGAATAAGGAGACTACACAGGAAAGCAGAGAAAGATAGCGTCTGCTGTGAAAAACAAAGGAAGAGTGAAATTAGAGGATGAAAATTACCAGGATCGGTATTCTGTCTTTAGAATGGACATGTAGGGTTCGCTTCTTTTTTCTTTTATTAATCATGCAGAAACAGAAATATTTAACACACTTTGCGCAATGCACTTGAAGCATATTGTACGTGTTTCTCATTGTAACCTGTGGCAATGTGCCAAGATAAATTATTTTAGAATATAAGTATACAACAGCAAGAGAATTTGGATAAATTAAGCATGAAAATCATACTGTGGAGAGATCTGGTATTAAATGAACAAAGAGGTATTAAAATAAGCATGTCGGAGAACAGTTATCCCTATAATATTTGCAAAAGTGAGAGTTTGAGTTCCTTAACTGAGCATTCGGTGTAGTTAGTGTCACTGTATTTAATAAAAAGATAATATTAGCCTGAGAACAACACTTGAAAAGAATTAAAGAAGTTTAGATTTCTAAAGTATATGTGTGGATAAAATTTAAAGTGAGCTAACTGTGTACTGAACATGAATAGCTAGTTATAAATTTAAACCTATCCATAATGATAGGCGATGGTTTTGAGCTATAATATAGATCATGCACAATGCATCAATAGCCAAGCCAGTTTACCTCACAGTGAATGGACAATGTGACCCATGAGTGACATAAGTGAGGAAAGAGCAACGAAACTCTCTGATTCTATGGGAATTACCTTGTGTCACACTCCAGATTAGACTTGTGCATCAGCATGTTATGACCACAGGGTGAGGTATTACGTTCACAGGCTTATTTTGGGTCCAAATGCTGTCATCTTAATTTGTCAGTAACATTGGTAAATGGTTACACTGTCAGTGCGAAAGGATAGGAAAAGAAATGCCATTGCATTTCCATTTAGTAGCTTTCTACTGCTGCTGGGGAGTGGTCTAAACATAACTTTATGGCAAAAGTGACAGAGGATAATACAGCCAAGTCATTCCCAGAATTGTAATTGACTTAAATCAATTGAAGTTAAAGTGAACCCCAGATCTTACACAATTATTGGAATGTGAGAAATCCCATTAAAAAATTCACCATGTTTACTGAAAATTAAATATTTGAATGGAACAGCTCCATTGCTGCTTCCGATCTTATATGTTTCCTACACCTCTTTACAGCCATTCTCTAGACCAGATTTCTTATCTGTACAGATGCATGACTCTAACTTTCACCTTCTCAGGTCTTTTCTGCTGTTTGTCATTGAATTTCATTAACCGAGCTCCTTGCATATTAGATTCTGCCAGTGAGCACTGTCAACACCTCAGGCTATGATGCACTTCCTCTAGTTGCCTGGATTACCTTCTATTAGCTCAATGTAAATACTCTATTCTTCCTCACCCCTTTGAATTCCACTGCACAATCTGCAGCAATGTATCTAATGAATCTCAGACCGAAAGCACTCCAGTTCCCAGCTGTCTCTGGATCTGAACATTTTCCCATCAATATTGACTCCATCCTACCTTTAAATCAACTTCATCTCACCCACAGGGCCTCTATCTTTAGCTTTCATATGGCCCCCCTCTCTACTCCATATTTATGACTAGACTTTGTTGCTCCTAATTTTGGAAATGTTTATGTAGCCTGAATTATCAATTGTTGCATTAACTGTTGCTTCAGACTTGAGCCAATACTTTCAACTCACTTGTTTTTTGCCTCAGCCCCTTTTCTCCTCTCCTTCCTATCAGCCCTTTATTCATTCAATCACAGGCACTTACCCTCCCTTTAACCCAATCCCAAACCATTCCTATGCCTCTGCCTTTCTACTCTAACATTGGCATCCAAGGCTAACCCCCTTGGCTAAATTCACAATTCCCTCTGCACCTTTGTTAACATTTTCTGGGGAACCATTATGGGATCCATTGCTTCCTCTCTACAAGTATTATCTCCCATTAACTTTTCCCATAAATCTTGCAAGCCAGTGTGCACTGTGGGCTCATTTTGCCAATCACCTTTCTGACACAGCCACCTAGCCAAGGTGCCCTCTCGGACATTCAACAATCACCATCGTTCTTCACATTTCAATATAAAATGTCTGTTCGCTTCTGAAGAAAGCTCTTACTCTCTATAATAGTATTGTGGACAATTGCATTAACATCGTGCTTTGATAAGTTTACTCTTAAGTGTTGTATCATCTTGATCCTCACAATAGACTTAGTGCAGCATGGTGCACAGTGGTTAGTACTGATGCCTCACAGCGCCAGGGAGGTGGGTTCAATTCCTGGCTTGGGTCACTATCTGTGAGGAGTCTGCACATTCTCCCGGTGCCTGCGCGGGTTTTCTCTGAGTGCTCCAGTTTCCCCCCATACTCCAAAAGATGTGCTGGTTAGGTGTATTGGCCATGCTAAATTCTCCCTCAGAGTACCTAAAGAGGCGCCTGAGTGTGGTGACAAGGGAGTTTTCACAGTAACTTCATTGCAACGTTAATGTAAGCCTACTTGTGACTAATAAACAAATGTTAACTTGCTCTTGATTATACTTTCCACTTTTAGCCTCACTCAAACTATCATGATGCCAGCGTTGCCCCAATCGTTATATCACGCTTTGGTGTCTTCACTTTTCCCACAAATACCTTTTCTTCTTTCAAGTGCTGAACATTATTATTCTGCTCTTCTCACCTTTCCCTGAAAATCTTTCGCCTGGATTGTTTAACTGGAAGCTGGTTTTGGCAGGAAATTCTGCTGGTTCCTGTCCAATTGCAGCAGAAAGTGACTAGTCCAATTTTAACGCTAACATCATTCAAATCCTGCTGATTGTTCTGGTCAGCAAGTCAGCAGGAAATAGCACAAAATCAGGCAGCCCAGAGGCTTCCTGCTAACACCAGATAGATGGCATGGTCAACTTCAATACCATCCACCATAAAGGAGACTAAGTGCAGTGAAGGTGGGATTGGTGACACCTTTCCTGTTGGAAAGCTTGGTGGAAAACCATCTCCAATTTCACATTTGGAGAATCATAAATTATGCATCAGTGAGTAGCTCTGTGAATTACATGGCAGAATGGGAAGTGATTTGTCCATCCCACTATGATCTTATGGGGACATCATATTTAAATGCCACCCAAACACACACATTACTCTCAGCAGGCCAGTTGTATGCAGGAAACTTCTTGGTACGGCCCCACTGAAGAAAGATGCTACTCTCAGAACCATAAAATCCTTACAGCGCAGAACGAGGCCATTCGGTCCATTGATACTACACCGACAACAATCCCACCCAGGCCCTATCCCCATAACCCCACCTATTTACCTTGCTAATCTCTCTGGCCTACACACCTTGGGACATTAAGGGTCAACTTAGCATAGCTAATTCACCTAACTGGCACATCTTTGGACTGTGCGAGGAAACCAGAGCACCCGGAGGAAACCCATGCAGACACAGGGAGGATGTGCAAACTCCACACATAGTGACTTAAGTCAGGAATCGAACCAGGGTCCCTGGCGCTGTGAGGCAGCAGTGCTAACCACTATGCCACCGTGCCACCCAATTCAACAATGACTTCTTTGAGGCCTTCATCCATGGAATCTACTTGGATGTCCGCTACCTGACGGGTGGCTCCAGGAGACCAAAGAACATAGAACAAAGAAAATTACAGCACAGGAGCAGACCCTTCAGCTCTCCAAGCCTGCACTGACCATGCTGCCCGACTTAACTAAAACCCCCTACCTTTCCACAGACCATATCCCTCTATTCCTATCCTATTCATGTATTTGTCAAGATGACCGTGATAAGTCACTACCGTATCCACTTCCACTACTTTCCCCGGCAGCAAGTTCCAGGCACCCACCATCCTCTGTGTAAAAAATCTGCCTTGTACATCTCCTTTAAACCTTGCCCCTCGCACCTTAAACTTATGCCCCCGAGTAATTGACTGTTCATCCTGAGAAAAAGCTTCTGATTATCCACTCTGTCCATGAGTCTCATAGTCTTGTAGACTTCTTTCAGGTCATCCCTCAACCTCTGTAATTCCGGTGAGAACAAACTAAGTTTCTACAACCTCTCTTCATAGCTAATACCCTTCGTACCAGGCAACATCCTGGTAAACCTTTTCTGTACCCTCTCCAAAACCTCCACATCTTTCTCATAGTGTGGTGACCAGAATTTGACAATATATTCCAAGTGCGACCTAACTAAGGTTCTATAAAGCAACATGACTTGCCAATTTTTAAACTCAATGCCCCGGTCAATGAAGGCAAACATACCCTATGCCTTCTTGACTGTCCTCTCCACCTGCGTAGCTGCTTTCAGTAACTTGTGGACCTGTACACCCAGATCCCTTTGCCTATCAATGTTCTTAAGGGTTCTGCCATATTCTGTATACTCCCTATCTGGATTAGACCTTCTAAAATTCATCACATCATATTTGTCTGGACTAAACTCCATCTGCCATCTTTCTGTGCAAGTCTCCAAATGATCTATATCCTGTTGTATCCTCTGATGGTCCTCATTGCTATCCGTAAATCCACCAACTTTCTGTCGTCTGCAAACTTATTAATCAAACCAGTTACATTTTCCTCCAAATCATTTATATATACTACAAAAGCAAAGATCCCAGCACTGATCCCCGAGGAACACCACTTGTCACAGCCCTCCATTCAGAAGCACATCCTTTCACTGCTATCCTCTGTCTTCTATGACTGAGCCAGCTTTGTATCCACCTTGCCAGCTTATCTCTGATCCCATGCGATTTCACCTTCTGCACCAGTCTGCCACGAGGGACCTTGACAAAGGCCTTACTGAAGTCCATGCAGATAACATCCATTGGCCAACCATCATCAATCACCTTCATCACTTCCTCAAAAAACTTGATCAAGTTAGTGAGACACGACCTCCCCTTCACAAAACCATGTTGCCTCTCACTAATACATCCACTTAATTCCAAGTGGGAATAAATCCTGTCTCTAAGAATCCTCTCCAATAATTTCCCTACCATTGATGTGAGGCTCACCTGGATTATTCTTGCTACCCTTCTTAAACAAAGGAACAGCATTGGTTATTCTCCAATCATCTGGGACCTCCCCTGTAGCCAATGAGGATACAAAGATTTCTCTCAAGGCCCCAGTCATTTCCTTCCTTGCCTCTGTCAGCATTCTGGGCTATATCCCATTGGGCTATGAGGACTTATCTACCTTAATATTTCTCAAAAACTCCAATACCTCCAATATCAGGCACTCACTCAAGAAAGGCCATCCAGTGCAGGATAAGGATGAATGATCACCAAGTGAATCAACCATCAGCGCATTCCAATCTCACACTCAACAGACTAAAGTAAAGAATGGAGGAG
This sequence comes from Carcharhinus amblyrhynchos, assembly GCF_965287045.1. Lineage (NCBI taxonomy): Eukaryota > Metazoa > Chordata > Chondrichthyes > Carcharhiniformes > Carcharhinidae > Carcharhinus > Carcharhinus amblyrhynchos. The sequence goes on from NC_137326.1 coordinate 104,883,440, forward strand.
TCTGTCCACCTTCTGTCTGACATTGTGGCTCTGACAGGAAGGGCCTTCAGGTCTCACTGGGAAGGGTGGCAACTGCCTTGGAATCCTAGGGTGAGCAGGTGGTGCCAAATTGGCGCTTAGACCTGCACTCCATCATGATTGGTATTGGTGGGATCCGTCAGCAGTTCTTCCAGGAGCCCCTTCTCCTCAGGGAACAGGAAGGGACTGTTAGGCATCCACAGTGTGGAGGACCAGCAGCAGGAACCACAGACCATCCACCCAGGTGACTCTGATATTGTCGTGCCAATCCCAATTCCCTCTGTCTAGGACCCATCACTTCCAGCTGTACAGGCCAAAGAGGGTGCATCTGCCCCACAGCAGGACACCCAAAGCAGTTCGGTACCCTCTGGATCTTGGATAGCTAGATGATACTCAACAAAGTAATCAAAGACAACAGAACATGGCAGTCAGCAGGTTCCCTCTAACCCTGCTGCAGATGACAGTAAAGCACCTCAACTGGACATAGCAATAGGTGTAGAAAAATGAAGAAAGAGTGGTGAATCTCTGGAATTCTCTGCCTGTTGAGGTGGTGGAGGCTACCTTGCTGAATATATTTAAGTCATGGGTAGATAGGTTTCTGATAGACAAGGGATTTAAGAGTTATGGGGAGAAAGTGGAAAAGTGGAACTGATCCACTTCAGATCAGTCATGATCTTATTGAATGGCGGGGCAGGCTCGAAGGGCTAGATGGCCTACTCCTGCTCTTATGTTCTTATGTTTTTAACAACATTTCTGGGTCACCGGTGTTCAATCACTGTCTATTTCATTCATCCACCTTTTGATGTTCATGAGAATGGTCTCATCATTTGAAAGCATTGTGCATATGCATCTATGTGCCCTCCTAACATGAGGGTGAGCCATGTTCTCACTCACTCATCACCTCCCTTTGTGAACCTCATATTCATGTGATGTATAGCTGCATCATGATAATTACTGGACCTTTGTGTTATGTCAGGGAGATGTGTCAATTTCTTCACTGGGAAGTGTTTGAAAAATGTGTTAATAACCTTTACTCCTGACAAGACAACATGGAGTTAATAATGCTCAGTAGCCTTGGCAGGTTAGCTGTAAGTGTTTCTCAGAATGAGATGGCTGTCTTCATTGGTAGTGGCAAAGCACAAGGCCTGCAGCCATGATGCTCTTTCCAAATATACATTTCAGTGGCTGCAAAAAGTTTCTTTTTACGATGGTGATGACTGCATCAAGTCCTTTGACACAGCATTTGTACTGTTGTGCCTACTTTCATTTCCCAGAGTATGTGGACGCAGGGTTCATACAAAGAACAAAGGACAAAGAACAAAATCAGCCCAGGAAACACTGACCTTTCCAGAGATTAGGACCCCATGAATCATGAAGGCTGAAGTGGCAAGTTCGAATGCTGAACTTGCTCTGAATGTTACTGGTTACAAACGTCTGAGGGTTAGAAGGAGTGCGGCCATGTCCTGTTGCATGTACCTTACGCCTTCTGGAATGTTGTGTCTATCAGTCTTTCATGTCATGCTTCTTTGATGATTTCCTGATGTGGAATCTGACCTTCATCTCCCTCTTCAGGTTCCTGCCCTTCTGGCTCTTCATCATCGAGGAATTCTCAGCCTCCTCTGTGTCTCCCTCTGGCAAGGGATCTCCCTTCCGAAGTGCCAGATTGTGAAGGATAAACAGACCATGATTAAGTGGGACACTCTCTGTGGAAAGTACTGCAAAGTCCCACCTCTGTGTTGAACTGTGAGATGTCACATATGTCCCCTATGGATTCCTGAGACAACCCACTGGCAAACAAATTGAGTGTAGTGGTAAACTTCAATGGCACTGGTAGAGGATGGTCTCCCAATCCATGAGGCTTAAATCCTCTCACAGAGTGTCGCAGATATGATCCACATCTCTTGACAAGGACAGATGTGCACGACATTGTCTTTTGCTCATCTCCTGATAGGAAAGTCTTCTTTGATAGACATTTGGTCATACAAATCACCCCTGTGATATGCATTTAATCTCCTCATCCTCTGGAACTTTTAGGGCTTTCCTAGAGCATGGTACTCAGGCTGAAACTCCTCTTGAAGCTATGCTAGACGGGACTAGGACCTCTTCTCTTCTGTCAGATCACTGCCATCAGGAAGGCAGCATTGAGCACAGGCTCCATTATTCAATCCTCCTTCCCCCTCTGGGCTGATAGAAGCAACAGACTAATGAACACTGGGTAAATATAGTAGACCTTTCAATGGGGAACAGAGAGCCATGTCCTGCCCTAAAGTTGTGTACAAACTCAGAGATCTAGGTGACCAAGATGTCAACTTGGCATCTCAATCCCACACAGGTTGGATGAAATTTGGATGCATTCATGAAAGATGCCACCTTCCCAAAGGCACTCCTGTAATCTCTGATCTGATTTGCTAATCAAGTTCCACTTGTACTTCAGCAATGACTAGATGCCCTTTGGCCTGTTATCCATGCTAGTTAGAGACTTCCACTGATGCAGCAGTTGTGTTTCCTGAACAGCTGCCTGAATTTTCCATTCTCACATACCCTCTCTGTTAATGCTCAAATGGAGCATTGTATTGTGAAGCCAGTGATCCTGCAGTCTCTCATCAAAGCAGCAAAAGGCAGTGGCTCTAATTGCACCATCTCAAGGAAGACTTCCCCTTTTCTCTCAGATCTGACTCTATTTCAATGTTGTGACTTGAAGCAGTTTGAAGGTGCCCTCTGCCTTCCCTCAGTCCAGCCGTGGGCTCCTCCCACACTGTCTCAGACGCCTCGCCTCCTGCGCAGATTCTTTTCCAGTTTCATTTCAAACTGTGTAATAACTCTGGAGTTTCAGGATTGTACCTGAGAATTCCCGGGGAGAAGTCCTAATTCGAAGGCACTCACTGCCTGATATTGAAGAACATGGCATCATGAATCAGGGGTTGGGGAGGATTCTGAAAGCCACCCCTCCATCCTCATTCTAATCCATCTCCCTCCACCCCATGTCACCTATCCAACAAACCCCTATTTTGTCCTCACTCACCATTGGTCTCTCATCCCTCCTTGACCTTGGGTCTCTGGTGGGCATATTTCCATCAGCTGCTGCAGCTCCTGGTTGCACTGCTTATAATGGACAGCTGCTGACTTGGGAGTGTGAGGGGGCAGGTGAGGTGGGACTTGGGAGAGACAGCAATGTGGAATTTGGGTGTGTTGGCGCATCCTTAGTGAAAGCCCCAATGGTGGCCAGTTAAGTGCCTGATCGACACCCCTCCCCCCTCATTGTTTGGATTCAATTCCCCCCCTTCCACTGCCTCTCTAATGCACTGTTTTTCATATGTAAGCCTGTAGACAGTAATATGCCTGCTTTATATGCCTGCAGTTGAGTTTGCTCGTAATTCCTTCAACACACTTTTCAGCATGAGTCATTGGAGAATGACCAGGAGTGGAAATCATAACGAACATTTTGCTTTGCCAGTCCAGGAATGTTGAGGCCAATTACAGAACTCCACTACTTTCCAGCTAAGATCAGCACTCAGCAGGGACTAAGCCTGGAACCAATCTGATTCAGCACCACATTGGGCAATCATTTGCCAAATAAACCTTTTGGGTACTGTATATAATGAGGTTATAATGTACATTAACTAATACCACACTCAATTATGAACCAGACAAAGGATTTCACTCTGTCTGGTACATGGATTCTGTGTCAATAATCCAAAGGTAGGGGAATGATAGGTCAGGATAGGCAGCATACCAGAAAGGTCTATTGTGAGCGTAGGATTTGAGCACTTTATTGACAGCATGATGATGTTGGTCTTAGTGTAACATTTCAACACCAACATGTTAGTACAGTTTAAAATTGAGTTGAACCATTTCCATTTTATCACTGGTATTTACATTAATAGTTTGCTGGAGCAAGTTTTGGCAGGCTACTCAACTATGGGAACATTACAGCCAAATGTAATCCTGTCAGCCAATGTCAACACTTTGGCCCAGTGAATAGCAATCAGTTTCAGGAACTATATTTGATTTCCCCATCCCAGTTGGGAAAAGTTGTACTGTCTCCCAATTCTACTGGCTGAAATCAGTTAGCAGATGACGGGGATTAAGCCCTGTACCTCCACGATCTGTGTCATTTGATAGTACATGAGGCAGTGTGCGTATCCACTGAGAAACTGAAGAAGCCCCAGTTATTAATTACTTCACAGGTCTGAGCTTTAGCTCAAGTGGATTTCCTTTTCAGTGAAAAACAAATCAGACCACTTTTCCTTTTTCAAACTCTCTGTTATTGTATATTGCCATTGGTTCTGCAGGTCTTCGTGAACAAAGGCAAAATTTAAATGCAGCTCTTGTCCCAGAGGCCGCTCTCCCCTTTGTGAAAGAGAGCGAGCTGTTGGTGATTTAACCTGAGGGTCACCGCATCTTAGGCGAGGGGCAAAAATTGAGAAGGTGGGACCTTACGGTGGCACAGTGGATAGCACTGCTGCCTCACAGAGCCAGGGATCTGAGTTCAATTTCGACCTTGGGTGACTGTGTGGACTTTGCATGCTTTTTTTTAATTCATTCATGGGACATGGGCGTCACTGGCTGGCCAGCATTTATTGCCCATCCCTAGTTGCCCTTGAGAGGGTGGTGGTGAGCTGCCTTCATTAATTGCTGCGGTCCATGTTCTGTGAGATGACACACATTGCCGTTAGGGACGGAATTCCAGGATTTTGACCAAGCAATTTTCAAGGAATAGTGATATATTTCCACGTCAGGATGGTGAGTGGCTTGGAGGGGAACTTGCAGGTGGTGGTATTCTCACTTATCTGCTGCCCTTGTGGAAATGGTCGTGGGTTTGGAAGGTGCTGTCTAAGGATCTGTGGTGAATTGCTGCAGTGCATCATATAAATAGTACACACTGCTGCTACTGAGCTTTGATGGTGGAGGGATTGAATGTTTATAGATGTGATGCTAATCAAATGGGCTGCTTTGTTCTGAATGTTGTCAAGCTTCTTGAGTGTTGTTGGAGCTGCACCATCCAGGCAAGTGACAAGTATTCCATCACACTCCTGACTTGTGCCTTGTAGATGGTGGATAGGCTTTGGGGAGGCAGGAGGTGAGTTACTCGCCACAGTATTCTGAGCCTCTGACCTGCGCTTGTAGCCATTGTGTTATGTGGGTGAGTCCAATTGAGTTTCTGGTCAATGGTAACCCCAAGAATGTTGACAGTGGGGGATTCAGTGATGGTTACAGCATTGAATGTCAAGGGGCGGCGGTTAGTGTATCTCTTTTTGGTGATGGTCATTGCCTAGTATCTGTGTGGCACAAATGTTACTTGCCAGCTGTCAGTGCAAAGCTGAACATTGTCCAGGTCTTGTTGCATTTGAACATGGACTGCTTCAGTACCTGAGGAATCTCGAATGGTGCTGAACATTGTGCAATCATCGGCGAACATCCCCACTTCTAACCTAATGATGGAGGAAAGGTCATTGATGAAACAATTGAAAATTGTTGGGCCTAGGACACTACTCTGAGAGACTCCTGCAGAGATGTCCTGGAGCCGAGATGATTGACTCTCCGTAACCACAACCATCTTCCTATGTACCAGGTGTGATTCTAACCAGTGGAGAGTTTGCCCCTGATACCCATTTATTCCAGTTTCGCTAAAGCTCCTTGCTGCCACACTCGATCGAGTGCAGCCTTGATGTCAAGGGCTCTCACTCTCACCTCATCTCTGGAATTTAACTCTTTTGTCCATGTTTGAATCAAGGCTGTAACCTTCTTCCTGTGTCTGCATGGGTTTCCTCCCACAGTCCAAAGATGTGCAGGTTAGGTGGATTGTCCATGATAAATTGCCCCTTAGTGTCCAAAGATGTGTAGGTTAGGAGGATTAGCGGGAATAATACATGGGGTTGTGGGGATAGGGCTTAGATAAAATAAAAAGGCAGGTGGCGCAAACTTGATGTGCCAAGTGGTCTCCTTCCACACTTTAGGAATTCTATGATTTTTCATGGATGATCTCAGCCAGTTTGGGAATTGAACCTGCACTGTTGGTATTGCTCCACATCACAAATCAGCTGCCCAGCCAACTGAGCAACCAAAAGGCACTGAAGTTATTGTACTATCTGGGCCATCCTGATCTCCATCTTCATGCAGGCTGATGTCAACTGATCAAGATAGTTTCCAGAACTGAATATTAGGGAAGTAAAATAAATCTCCAATTTGCACATGAAAGCAATAGCATGAGGAGTCTTAAACACAGAACAGGACATTCTGGCTTTTTTTGTTTGCCTGACTTATGTTCCCTCTGTTTGAACAATAGGATCAAAGTCCAAGGCAATGTTATTATTTTCAGTTCATTGGAAAGTACAGCAAAGTGAACAGTATTGGAAATGCACAGAGCCTAATGTGTAACATCGGGAACTTTTTTGTTTTGCCTAGTGAAAATGAGATTTTAAAGAGTAGTGATTGGAAATTTAAAAATGGTTCCTGGAATGCATTATCCGATCCCTGCACAGTAACAAGTGAAAAGTTTAAACAAGGCATGCTACTGAGAAGCGGATAAGAAGAAACTATTTGATCAAGCACAAAGAAACCTTTAATGGAACAAAAAAATTATGGAATTAAGACATGAAAGATATAAGAAGCATAAAAATGGTTGTATTTAATGGAGGAGGGAGAATAAAGCAGGACCAGTGAAGAGGAGGATGGGTGTTTAAAAATAGAGTAGAGGGCATGAAACAGGAAGAAGCAATGGGAGAACTGGAACAGGGAGATTAGACAAACTGAGGGGAATAAACAGGATTAAAACGTGATTATCCTGGAACAACGAGATCAGTCCAAGTGGAAAAATAAACATCAGGCCACATGTTCAGTACAAAATTTTTTAAAAAAAACTTGCTTCTAAAATATAATCCCTGGGAAATAAATCATTATTTATTTCAGAACATAGAGTAATAAAAATTCTAATGAGTAAAACCTGGATTGAGCTGTGGAAAGGATGTCATCATTTTATGGGTTAAAGAATGCAGAAAATCTGCTGTTGAGTTCCCAGGCTGATTTATGACCTGAAACCTGAATCTCAGCCTCACTTGCAGTATTGTGGAGGCCAGTGTGACTGGTGAACCCTTCAGGAACTGCACAAAGCTGCTCTCATTCACTGTTTTCTTAAGTGTTGCTGCCAACTTCCCGATTTGATAGGAAAAAGGAGGATGAAAGTGACAGAATGTTTTGCTAAGAAAAATAGAGGGAAAAAGCCGTTTTATCCAAACAAAATATTCCACTTTCAGTTTATATACTCCAATGGTGATTATGTTTATTTCTATGTCATGTTAGGTTTTACAGTACCGTTAACCCTGAAATCACTGGAATTATTACTAGCTGGGATGTTAACCACTTGGCTTCTGACATTTATTTTCCAATTCTCAGCTAAACTTCTTAAACAGGCTTATAGAACCAAATCGTAGAAATACAATTGCGTCTAAAAATAGGTGTGCAGGGCACCTGCTCATGCAATTGCAAGGGGCCATGGATAATTGATGTTGTAATCTCATTGTAAAGGGACAGGCGTGCATGTAGTGCTACCCGTGCTGGTTCGTGGCCACACGCATCCTTGGGGTGAGGGCAGGAAAGCAACTTGGGCATCACTGACAGCAAGTTTTGAACCAAATGGAACGGTGGCAGCAGATTGTAGGGAATAATTCAGAAAGGTACAGAAAAGCTTCGCTGGCAACGGGAAAGTATTGGAACTCCTGATCCAGGCCAGCAAGAGGAAAGAGATCTTGTTGCCCCCACAAGATGGTTGGAGTTGTCAGAACGCCCTCAAGGCAACGCATAAGACAACAATGGGAAGGCATGCCTGAAGACATCAGAAACTTAGTTCCATGGACATGGTTGCAATATGACAAGAAGTTCAAGGACTTCAGTAGAGTTGTTAATCCTTCCTCAGTTACCCACTTCTGTGATGAAATATTATGGCCAGAATTCTCTGGCTGTTCATGCCAGCAGGATTCTCCCCCGCTTACGGGTTTTCTGTCGGTATGAGGTAATGTCAGTGGGAATTCCCATTGACAGCTGCAGGATCAGAGAATCCCGCCACTAGCAACAGTGTACCACCTCCTACTAGCAGGGAAAACATGGCTGGAAGGTGGGAGAATCTTGCCCTATATTTTTCAATATCACTGTGGTATACTGTGAAAATGGTTGTGCATGTGAGTATGGATATGAATAACTTAGTTGACTTGAAGTCAGTGGACTGCAAGATTCAGAACATCAAAAAGAGGATAAGCATGAAAGCAATTAGCTTAAAGTGGAGATGAGCGAGCTAGCTTGGAGTACCAGTGGGCAGTTTGACTAGAAATTTACGTTAGGAAGATATAGGAAGTGACTTGAAATGAATTACTGTATTTGAAATGGAACACATACAATTAGCATATTAGTTTGAAATTCTTTCTCCTGAGTTCAGATTTTTCTCATTGAATACAAATTGCAAACCATTGTGATAGCTTGTTCAAGTTTCCATCTGGGATTTGGGCAGCCTGGCACTTAGCATCTGCCGTACTGTAACACTTCAAAACTGCAGTCCCAACCTGAGCTCAATTTTCCAATGAGTTTTCTGTATAGTTTTGCCATGCGCCCTGTGAAGATGATTAATCTAATATGATGGATGGGCATTCACACACTGCCCAACATACTGGACCCTTAGACTGAAATACACAAGCTATGCACAGTTTATTAGTGTTAGCTGGTGACTTTGATGAGATTGGAATCCTCAATTTCCTTGCTGCTATTTATACTTTTTGTTGATTTATATTTTCTTCATTTGATGATTTGAGTTTTTTTTGGCTTATTCATCAGCCTCACCTTGACACTATTCTATAACTGACAGGCCAGGTATTTAACCTAACCCCAAATAAAGAGGCAATGAAAACTATTTCAACATTTCAGTTTCCTTCCCTCTCTGGGGAAAACACCTTACCTTCTGTTAGAATCTTCCTCAATGCACCAGCTGAGATTAGAATGCACAGTTTAGGTAAATCCCTCGAATGTAGTGCTACACATTATAAATAAATATACTGATACACCACAGTGACAGAATTGTTAGATAAATATCACTTTGCTAAATACCTATCCATAAGACACCAGGAATAAGGATGGTTGACATTTTGGTTCTGTTTTACATATTCCCTTGGCTACAGTGGCATCAATCACTTCTCTGAATGATGTAAGCATTTTACACTCATCATGCAGCCCACAATGTCCAACATCTGCTTGTACAATAGCATAACTTGGCTGTGTAACAGTACTCTGTGATCTGAACACAATAACGTGCCTTTCACATGCATTATCACGGATGTTTGTCCAATCATTTCAAAGGCAGACTAAGCTGCCTGGTTTAAAATATTAAACAGTTTTATTCCACAGACAGCAGTGAATATACAAAGCAATGAGCAAAACAATTCACTTATTTCATCTAATTTCAAGTTTCTCCTTGAGAAAATGCAATAAAGCTGCAATGCCAGCAGAATTCCTCATTTTAACCAGTTTCCAAGTTATAGCAGACAATTTTTGAATCTGACAATTGGCTTGCATTAATACTTTGATTATAGAATTTAGTTAACATTTAATCTCTTTGGTTGACACTAATAATCTATTTGAAATTAAACCCTGAAACTGGACCACCCAAGAATCAACACCACCCACTTCATCACTTCTACTTCCTGGTGATAAAAATGAGAACCGTAGAAGGGGGCATTTGCTTTTGCACAATGACTGCAGCTTTGGATGACAGTCAGTCAACCATCATTTACAGTTACAGCAGGGAAACATGTGGTTAGGTAAGAAAATAGTGGCCACATAGCCCTGTTTCCAGACGCTTATTATTTGACAGAGAGTTCAAGCCATTGGGCAACTTTTGGGTATTCAGCGGATTAACTTAGAGTGCAATATAAGATTTACAGCCCCTCCATAACATTATACAGATGAGATCAAGTTGCTACAATCCTAAAATGAGAAGCAGGAAACAAGATGAGTTGGTTTAACATCAATGAAACATCTTGCCAAGTATTAAGAACTGCAGCACATTAAGTGATTGTCACAATGATGGCAAGACCTTTGGTCTTTGGTGTGACAAAAAGGCTTTTGGACCAAGCCAAATCCAAATCCGAATGTGATGTGAATTAAGTTATTGAAGTTAATTTGTGGAAGCGCAAATTTTGTTTCTTTCAGAGAGTTTTGGATTGTACTTAGAATTTTATTTTTTGACCAAGACTCTCTTTTATGCTATAAGTCACCATCCAATTTGAGCTGCCATTGGTAGATGTGGTATTTTTGGAGGTTTTTCATTGACTCATATTACAGGGTGTCATTTTGAGTACAGCGTGTTGTTATAAGCTTTTTCTCCTATGTAATTTTTTTACTGGAGTCTGTTGAGAGTTTTGAGTATGTGTGAGTTTTGAAGGGCTTTTCAGTCTGCAAGAAGATGTTTTACAAGCAAGACCTGAGTGCTAATTACTCCTGTTTTCATTGTAATTACTGTTACTCTTGTAATGTTGAGTTAGCATAACTTCATTATTTATTTATATTCAGAAGATCATTCTTTAAGCAATGCATTTGACTACCTTATTTATGGTCTCAAGTTATCACATCTTTCTGGCGATGAGGAGAAAATGGTAAGTGAAAAGAAAATAAAGTTTTTCAATGTTCAACGTGTCAATGCAAAGTTGCATATAGTGAGTAGCTAGCTTGCATTGTGAATTTATTCGATGGAATTTCAAGTTAGCAGCAGGCACCATGACTATGTTCGGACAGTCAGAGAGTTTGATGAGAGAAGCGAGAATTGGGTTGAATATGTGGAGAGGATACAGAATACAGAATTTATTTTGAGCAAATAGAATAGAAGATGGAGTAAGGTAGTTCTCCATTCTCCTGAGTGTGTGCATGTGTCTGTGTGTGTGTATGTATGTGTGTGTGTGTGTGTGTGTGTGTGTGTGTGTATGGGGTAAAGACTTACAAGTTAATGAGGAATTTGGCATGTAATCTTTAAACTGTCTGTGCTTTATATGCTCTGTCTGAGGCCAGAACTCTCCATTCACCTGACGAAGAGGGAAACCTTGAAAGCTTGTGCGTTTACTATCAAATAAATCGGTTGGACTAAAACCTGGTGTTGTCAGACTTTTTACCATGCTATGGAAACCAGGGGAAATATCAATTGCAGCTTCAGTTGCTTGCATCCAGAAAAAACACAACTTGAAATCATCATGATTGTTCAAAAGTTGTAATTTCATTGTCATTTTTGAAAAGTAGTCTATCAGTGGCTAATTTTATGATAGAAAGTTTCACCAGTTTTCAGAATACTGTGATTTTGGAGCCGTTTTAGAAGATATGCTCAGTGATAGGCTGGTCTGTGGTATTAACGCAGATTGTATTCAGGATTGGTTATTGATGGAAGTGCACTGAGTTCCAAGGAGGCTCTGTAAATTTTTTCAGAGCATGGAAATGGCTGCCAGTAATACTAGAAATATTCAGTAGGCAAATGGTAGTGACCAGGAGGGGGCACTGCACCAAATACACACAGCATCGGGAAGCAGAAAAGTGAAAGCTGTGGAATGTTTTAGGTGTGAAAGGCACATAGGGCGTGACTAGCTCAGCAAAATTCCATTGAACTGGGGCGAGAGCAAGCACACAAAGGTAACTGAGGACGTTGTCAAGAAGTTCCTGGACGTGTTCAAGGATGAACTGCATACATTGCATGGTTCTACTTGGGAGCAGCCTGGTAGGATGTAATCCAGACTTCATGAGGAGTTTGCAGGACTTTTCGTGAGCCGCATGTTTTTGGTTGCCATAGATGCACATTTGAAATGGTTGGAAGCAAATATCATGAATAATATTACAGCTCCAGTGGCAACTGAGAAGCTGTGTCAAATTTTTGCAACTATCATCTACCAGATTTGCTTTCTTTGGATAATTGCACTACTTTTACAAGTGAGTTAGTTCAAGAATTCATGTGAAAGAATAGGAGAGATCATGTGTGTACTGCACCATTTCACCCAGCTTTGAATGGTTTGGCAGTGCGAGCTGCTTAGACTCTGAAGGAGAGATTGAAGAGAATGGACTCTTTGAGTGTAAAGCTCTCAAGAATTTTATTCCAGTATTGTGTCACCTCACAATCCACAACCACGCTCTCTCCAATAGAATTGTTGTTAGGTGGAAGGCCAAAGTCTCATCTGCACCTGCTTCTTCCAGATTGACATGGTGGTACAGTGGTTCGCACTGCTACCTCACAACGCCAGGGATCTGGGTTCAATTCCCTTCTTGGGACACTGTCTGTGTGGAATTTGTGCATTCCTCTCATGTCTGTATGGGTTTCCTCCCACAGTCCAAAATGTGTTGGTTAGGTGGATTGGCCATGCTAAATTGACCCTTAGTATCAAGGGGACTAGTTTGGGTAAATGCATGGGGTTATAGGGATAGAGCCTGACGGGATTGTGATCAATACAGAGTCAATACAACCTTCTTCTGCACTGTAGGATTCTATGATTCTATCTCAGAATGCAAGAGACAAGAGAAGCAGGAACACAGCAAAGAGAGGCAGTTCAAGCCTGATGATTAGCTTTACATCAGGAACCTTGGTAGCAACCCTTTGGTTAGGGGAACAATTTTAAACCAAAATGGTCCATCATCTTGGGTTGTGAGATTGCAATTTGGAACAGTTGTTCACAGACACCAAAACCATATTCATTTATGGTACGACCTCGGCTCATAGAAAGTTTCAGAATCAGCAACCATTACTGATAACATGAAATAAGGTAATGCTGCTGTGGACGTTTACCAGGAAGTTGTTCCTGAGGTTCAAGGTTTGCTGGTTGATTCTGCAATGGGAGAGAAATGTTCATGTACTGAGTCACAGACTATTTCCAAGCCTATAATCCCAGATCTACTGATACAAGATTTGCCAGTGGTATTGCATAGATTACAACAGAACCGCAAAGCTCCTGACAGATTTTTGTGTAGTTAAGACATTACTTTTGTTTTATTCCTGTCGTAATAAGGAATTAAAATTGAAGGAGGTGAAGTGTTGCAGAGTGTCATTTTGAGTGCAAAGTGTCCTTACAAGCTTTTCTCTGATGTAATTGTATTACTGGTGTCTGTTGAGTGTTCTGAGCATGTGCAGGCTTGGAGATCTTCTCAGTCGGCAGGAAAGTGTTCTGCAAGCAAGACCTGTTTGACTAGTGCTCCTGTTTTCATAGTTATTGTTGTTCTGCTGAGTTACTGTTATGATTAAACTTTGTTATTTATTTATATAAAGAAGGTCATTCTTTAAGCAATGCATTCAACTACCTTATTTGTGGTCTCCAGTTATCACAACTCAGAACAGTGAAGATTTACTGCATAATTGTATAAGCCTAAGAGCTATGAGGAGCACAGACTACATAGAATCCTGTCAGTAACAGGCATCACACATGCACCACCTCAGGAAGAACAGCACAGACATGACAGCAGCTCAGTGCACGAATTACCCATGGCTACCGAGGGAAATGGTTCTGATGCCATCTTGTGCATCCTAGTCAGGGGGCAATCCATCATGAGTACACCTCTCTGTATCTTTCTCAGAGACACAGCCCTGAGTTCCAATGGTTCTTTCAGGCTGCCACGGGGAATAGGGGCAGAAGTATGCTATTCAGTGTGAACAATAACATGTCCAAAATGCAACTGAGGCTCTGAAAAGGCACATACAGCAGCAAATCCAGACAGAATGTTTTTTTTTTGATAACAGCTATGTCCCGAGGGTGCAGAGCATATGTACCTCACCAAATCTAGATCATGTCAACTTGAACCATACATAAACAGGTAGATAGTGTATGATGTCAAGCGGTACATCGTCTATATTAATGCCAGGTATCTGGGGAGCTGCTGGGTATGTACTCTGACATAATCCAACATTCAAGACTTGCTTCAGCAAAATAGCAAGCTAGATGGATAGTTCCTGGAGGACTCCCGATATCTCTTCAACCTTGGCTGATAATACCAGTTGCCATGACAACTGCTAGGCTTGAGGAACGAATACCAAAACCAGATGTTCATTGAATAATGTTTGAGAACTATTGAACCGTTTAATTTACAATGCAGAAGGAACTATTTGACACATTTATGTCCGCTCTCCTGAGTGAAAAGTTTCATTATCTAGGTCACTTGGGAATGTTATATGTAAAGTCCAGAGACAATAGTGTAATTCATAATGCTACAAATGAAAGAGGGATTAGCATGCAGGAGATCAAAGAATAGTCATTCTGGATGCAAGGGAGCTTGAGGTGGCTGATGTGGCCTAAATGTTACTTCCAGGCAACCAGCAGCATCATGGGAACATTCTCCAACTGAGTTCCACAAATGTTACAGTCAAAATACCATGAGGGCAGTGATGGCCATCTTTCAGTGCAACATATATTGAAGACAATATTCCTGCGGAGTAGCACTGATCTTCTTGTTCGTTATTCCATATAAAAGCTTACTGCACCTACTGTCCGTAAAGGTCAACCAGTGGCATTCTTGTGGTCAATGTAATATCCTACATGGTGATCATGGGTGAAATGGGGATTTTCACAGTAACTTCATTGCAGTGTTAATGTAAGCATACTTGTGACGCTGATAAATAAACTTAAACTTAAAATGCAGACAAAAGGGTGTGTTAAAGAGAGGGTACCAAGTGCTTAAGGTACAGTTCTTTTCCCATTATCTTTTCCCTAGTGATGGTGACTGTTTTAAGTTCCTCTCTCATTTTTGCCTTTCGATTTCCGACAATTCTTATGATGCTCACAGTTCTCTGCTGAGAAGACAGATGCAAAATCGTTGAACCAATTGAACGTAAGGCTGATAAATCCCCTGAACCTAATGGCCTGCATCCCAGGGTCTTAAATGCAGAGATAGTGAAGGCATTGGCTGTTACATTCCAAAATTCCTTAGTAATTCTGGAAAGGTCACAGTGGATTGGAACACAACAAATATAACACCTCTCTCCAAGAAAGGAGGAAAAGGGAAAGCAGAACACTATAGTTCAGTTAGCCTAAAGTCAGACATTGGGAAAGTACCAGAGGCTATTATTAAAGAGGTAGTAGTAAAGTGTTGGGTGCAATCATATCATATTTTTTCAAAGTGTCAGGCTCAGCCTGAAAACCGTCATGTAGCATTCCAATTGCACGCTTCAGTTTTTTCTCCAGATCCTGAGCCTTTTCGGCTCAAAGAAATGGGAGGGTGGCATTTACGTCATCACTCTGGCAAGGTAGAGTCAGATCGAGCCGGCATGGTCAACTCTACATACTCAGTTCACTTACTTCAACATACTTGACAGAGATCTGGGTGTCATCTTTAACGTGCTAACCTGGCAGTACCAACCTGTGCTGGGGGCAGTGTCAGAGATGGGCCCTAAGGAGAACCTCATGCGTGGAGACTCATCTATTTGTAATGGGGTGGAGCAGACACAAGAGTGTGAGGGGGATGCTGTTGATGATTGGGGGTGGGAGGGATGCTGGGAATGAAATGGCCAGGGGGATGCTGGGAATGATATGGGCAGGGAGATGCCAGCAATGATCGGGGGAGGTGCTGGGGAATGGGTGGGAGAGAAGGCAATGGTGATCATCAGGGTAGTGGGTAGGCCACAGATATTCCCATGGTGGGGGGTGGGGGTGATTAATTTTTGTTTCAGTGATCAGGGCACCATTTTTAAGATGCCCCAATCTCAGTGCAGCTGGTTCCCAGCTCTAAGAGTCCTAGTTGCATCAGACTGATGGCACAAGCCACACCCACTCTTTCTTTTGGCAGTTAAAGGGACAAGATCTGAAGGGAAAACTAGCCAGTGGAGCTGGAGATTTCCATGCCAATTTTTTCACCAGAACTGACACTTTGCCAAATTCCAAATTCTCATAAGATTCCACCCAGATTATCAGTAAAAATTGGCCATTTGCTGGATGGCAAACTGTAACTAGTGGAGTGCTATATTTTTGGTCTATATTAATGACTTGGAGGAAGGGACTGACTGTATTGTAGCCAGTTTTGCTAATGATACAAAGGTAGGTAGGAAAGCAAATTATGAGGGGTGTACAAAGGAATACAAATAGGTTAAGTGAGTGGGTAAAATATTTAGCAGATAAAGCAAAAAGTGGGAAAGTATGAGGCTGCCCACCTTGGCAGGAAGAATAAAAAAGCAGAATAGCACTTAATTGGAAAGAGAGAGCCTTTAGAATGTTGCAGTAAAGAGGAATTTGGGTGTCCTTATAGATGAATCACAAGACGTCAGCATGCAGGTGCAGCAAATAATTAGGAAAACAAATGGAATGTAGGCCTTTATTACCAGCCGGATGGAGTATAAAAGTATGAAACCTTGCTACATCTGTATGGGGCATTGGTGAGACCACATCTAGAAGACTGTGTACAGTTTTGGTCATCTGACTTAAGAAGAGACATATTTTCATTGGAAGCAGTTCAGAGAAAGTTTGCGCAGCTGATTCCTAGGATGAAGTGTTAGTCTTATGAGGAAAGATTGAGCAAGTTGGGCTTTCCTCATTGGTGTTCAGGAGAATGAGGAGTGACCTTACTTAAACATATAAGAATCGAGAGGTTTGACAAGTTAGATGCTGAGATATTGTTTCCTCTCATGGGAGAATCTAGAACTGTGGAACAAAGTTTCAAGATAAAGAATTCCCAATTTAGAGATAGAATCATAGAAACCCTACAGTGCAGAACAAGGCCATTCAGCCCCTTGAGTGTACACGACTGTCAGACAGAGCACTTACCCAGGCTCTATGCCTGTAACCCCACATATTTACCCTACTAATCCCTGTAACAAACCTTTGGACATTAAGGGGCAATTTGACACGGCCAATCCACCTAACCTGCACATCTTTGGATTGTGGGATGAAAATGGCGCGCCGGAAGGAAACTCACACAGACACGAGGAGAATGTGCAAGCTCTACACAGATAGTCATCTAAGTCTGGATTCACACCTAGATCCCTTACAATGTAAGGCAGCAGCGCTAACCACTGCACCATCATGCTGCCCCAGATAACACGGAATTCCTTCCCTCAAAGGGTCGTTGCATTTTGAAAAAAGTGACTTATGTCAGCACCATGCCTCAACAGGAAGGGGTTGTGATGAGAAGAATCCTTTACATTGTTCACCATTCTGTATTAGATTAGGTGACAGCAATCCAAACAACGTAAATCCAGCAAACTGGTTGTTGCTATTTATTTCATAGAGATGGAGGTGTGGGAGAGCAGAGGAGAGCTGTGATATTGTTGTCTTTTTCAGCAAAGGCTACGGTGGAGCTGTGCAGAGAGTGCCAGGATTTTCTGGTATTGCTCAAGTAATGGCTTGGCTCGCTCACACCATAATATCAAGACAGAGTAATGGCACAAACTGTAGATAGTGCACATTATCAGCAGGTTGTGGCCCTTCGTTATTTTATGGTAGAAATGAATTTTTGGAAATGCTTACTCCTGTCATGTCAAAGTAGTTTATGTCCAAAGGACTGCAAACACAATTAATAGTGTTAAATTCTTTACTACTGAGGAGTATCCTCAAGAACTCACTCCACAGACAGGTGTCAAGAAACACAGGTACAGATTGAAGTCTTATTCACTCCACACTCCAAACAGCAGCCCTCTCAATGTGATAACTGGGCAGATCACCCCACAACCAGGGTCATCTTACCCATTCCCATAAAGGGATTGTGCCCCAATACACATCACAATTGGTATTATAAAAGCTGGAATGGGGTAAATAAAAATCACTCAGTGATCATAGAATTGCACAACCTTGGGATTCTGGTCAGGGAAAACTGCTGGAACTGAGGCATCAAGATCCTTATAACACATACTGCTCTTTACTCCCAATACACCTCAGTTAATATTCTCTAAACTATCTACAACACATATTGCTCTTTACTCCCAATACATCTGAGTTCATATTCTCTTAACTATCTCTACCTACATAGCTTCTCATAATAATAGAAGTTGCTTTTCAATCTATCCTTAATAAATAAATAAACCAAGTACACATAATCAGGCGTTTTCTATTCTTAAAGTAAACCTACAGATGCTTTTCCAAGGGGAAAATAAAAGTCCCCACAGAGTCCATTTGGAAAGTATTTTTCATTTTGCAGCAGAGATCAATGTCGGCAGAGTTCAGTTTGTGCTCTTACATTAATGCCCTCTGCACTTTGCCCCTCAGTTCCTGCCAATCACAGAGCCAGAACCCTAGGGAAGAACAGACGGCAGCACCATCCACATAACTGTTATTGATCCCAGTTGTAAATCCGAGAAAATGGCATTTTTCCCACAAAGGTTACTTTAGCCCAAGTAATTGAATGCAAGAGGAAATATCTTAATGAGACAAAGGAGCTTGAAAAGCAAGATGTCATATGCAATCTATTGATACAATTTATATTTTGGACTGTAACTAATTGTCTTAATCCTCATCGTTTATAAACTATAACCCATAAATTGGTCTCCTAATTACTCAATATAATGCCTCACTATTTATCAGCCATAGTCATAGTGTTATGGAGTCACACTGTACAAGGAGAGGCTCTTCAGCTCATCAAGTCTGCACAGGCAAAACTACAGTAAATATGCATTAATCTCACTTTCCAGCCCTTGGCCCATAGCTTTGAATATTATGATACTTCAAGTGCTCATCCACATACATTTTAAAGGTTGTGAGGTCTATCGCCTTTACTACCTTCCCAGATAGTGCATTCCAGAATCCCACTATCTTCTGAGTGAGACCTTTTTCCTCAGATCCCTTCTAAATCTCCTGCTCCTCACTTTAAGATTATGCTCCCTGATTATTAACCCTTCAACTAAGCGGAACAGTTGCTTCCTATCTACCCTATCCATACCTCTCATAATCTTATGCTCCTCAATCAGTCCTCCCCTTAGCCTTCTCTATTCTAAACCCGAGCCAATCCAGTCTTTCTTCATAGTTCAAATTCTCCATCCCAGACAACATCTTGGCAAATATTTTCTGCACCCCCTCCATTACAATCACATGCTTCCTATAGTGAGTGACCAGAATTGCATATAGTACTTCAACTGTGAGCTAAACTAAGTTTTATACATCTCCAAAATAATCTCCTTGCTCTTATGCCTTCTGCAATGACTGATAAAGACAAGTGTCCCTTATGCCTTCTTAACTACCCTATTAACCTGCCCTGCCATCTTCAGGGTTCTGTGGACAAGCACCCCGGATCCCTCTGTGCTTCTGAACATGCTGCCACTTATTGAGCACTCCTTTGTGTTGTTACTCCTTCTAAAGTGCATCACCTCACACTTTTTAGAGTTAAATTCCACCTGCCACTGATTTATCCATCTGACCAACACATCTATATCTTCCTGCAAGCTAAGACCTTCCCTCTTGCAGATTGTGGGAGGAAATTCAAGCACCCAGAGGAAACCCGCACAGACAAGGGGACAATGTGCAAACTCCAAGGCCAGGAATCAAACTCAGGTCCCTGGAGCTCTGAGGCAGCAGTGTTAGCCACTGTGCCACTGTGCCATCCGTGTTTTGAATTACTTAAATCTAGGAGTTTCATCAGTAGTGCTAAATATTATTGACAAAGAGGAAGAAGCACTAATTTATTGCACTAGTTAAGGATCCAACCATCAAATTCTTCATTCTGTCCAGTGGTCATTATAAGAATCATTGGATCATCAGAGTTCACTTTGGCTGGATGTCAAAGAACAACACAGCACGGGAAACAGGCCCTTCGGCCCAACGAGCCCGCGCCGCCGTCCTACTATCTCAGTGACCTATTCATGATTTTAGTCTACGCCTAACGTGCGAGGATCAGGGAGGTCCAATTTAGGGACAATTTTAGTACCCAATCAATCAGCCTAAAAGCACATCTTTGGGGGATGTGGGAGGAAACCGGAGCACCCGGAGGAAACCCACGCAACCACGGGGAGAACGTGCAAACTCCCACAGACACAGGCCCAAATCCATGTGTCCGCACAGCAACAGAGATAGTCTCTGAGCTGTCATGTTGCCCTATCATGTCCTTTGGAACTTGCAATTTAAAATTGCAGTCAACATCAACAGGGTGGGAGGCTTAAGTTTAGATCCATGCTCTACTTTAACTAGATTCTGCCAAGTTTTTTCTGGGAAGAAGTTGTTAAAATTCTCTCTGTAATGTCTGAATTGTAGATGGCATTTCTTTCTAACTTGCACATTCCCAATCACCATGTTTACAGATTAAGAAGACATTTCTGATATCTGTGCCTTGGATAGATGTACTGCTTCCTGCAAATAATTAAGGAAATATGTCGACTGTTAACTGAAGACCTGCAGCCCACTTTCACCAAGCATACAGCACTGCCTGAGCCAGTCAAAATTATCTCTGTGTTGAATTTATTTGTGTCTGTTTCAGACGTCTTGTAATGAGTGCAATTATAGGCAGTTGTTCATGTCTGCAAGTAGAAAGTCATTGATGCTCCATTCAGGAGGGCTGTGCAGTTAATGGTCTAGATTTTACATGATGTGGAGATGCCGGCGTTGGACTGGGGTAGATACAGTAAGAAGTCTCACAACACCAGGTTAAAGTCCAACAGGTTTATTTGGTAGCAAGTGGCTAGTGTTAGTACTGTTTGCTACCAAATAAATCTGTTGAACTTTGACCTGGTGTTGTGTGGCTTCTTACTAGATTTTACAGTCAGTGACAAAGTGACTGGTCTCAAAGAAAACTGTCCACAAAGACTTAGCTATTTCTGGATTTCACCTTTCCAAATATTAATTTTATTTTTGCACAAGCTATAGGAGATCTCTGATGTCCAGCAACTGTAATACCATTCAGCATTGGTGAGTTTTCACAGAAAGCAAATCAGGAAGTAACAAGGAGATTTTAATATTCACTTCTTATAATTTTGTTTAATATCTATATATATAATAATATGGGACATGAGATTAATCTGGAAACTGAAATATCCTGTAGTTTTTTTTATTATTTTAAAACAAAACTATAAAATTTTTAACCTGAATTGGAAAATTTCACATTTTATAAACCTAAAATTAGTTTCCCAGAAGGAAAGACCAGTTCAAAATTGTCAAAAACAGGTGCTACTGGTACCAATGCTACTGAAGTTCCATTTTCAGGTATACAAGATAGGGAGAGCCAGTCACTTCTACATTTTATTTTTTTTTCCTTCTGGGCTATCAGGGCCAGAGAGATTGTTCAGAAGTAACTGTGACTTTGTACCCTGTTAAAAACTCATTTATGTTTCAGTCAACTTTTTCACAGGTTTCAAAATGAGACTGATAGTATAAAAAGTGGACATTCATGTAAAATCAATGATTTCCATTTGATTACCATGTACAAAGATGTCAAAAGTGCAAACTATGGAGGAGCATAAAATCACTGTTATCAATCTCTGGATTTTGGAAAGTTTCTGAACAGATGAGCTAGTGGCTTCATAGACTAATGGATGGTGAATACTGAGGCTGGAATTCTCCCATCCTGCCCACCACTGGAATTTTAGTGGGCGGGTTGCGGACAACGTGAAACCCAATTGACAGTTGGGCAAGAGTTTCCAGCTTTCGGACCAGCTGAATATCTCCACCCTGATAGTTTATCATTGTGAATTTGGCCACTAGCTTTTCCAACTAACTGAGAACAACATGGTACAGTGCTTACTTGCTGCTTAGTGATGACATCATCATTTCAGGAACCACTCTGAATTTCAAGGTGACATCAGATAAGCTCTAAACATACCTGAATGATCTGGAGAACAAGTGTGCCAATGGTGAAATCTACTTAATCCCAGAAAGTCATGCTGCCAGTTTATGAGACAATTTGTCCTACTCATCCTTCCACCCTTGTATCCAGCCCCTCATCCTGCTGCCTTTGGCTGAAATTCAAAAACCCATTGAAAATGTGACAAAATCCTAGCATAACTGGTTTCTATCCCATAATTCCAGCAACAATTGGAAATTTGACATTCAAGGAAAGGAATAGCAGAATTTTAAGACCTTGTTTCTAACACCTCATGTCCAGTACTATGTGCAACAATTAGTCATAGAGGTCTACAGCACAGAAAAAGACCCTTCAGCCCATGTACTGGTCAACTGTTCTCATCCCATTTTCCAGCACTCAGTTTGTAACCTCACATTCTGTGTACTTTTCTGTGTAGCTTGTATGTTTATATGAATTCTGGATGTAAAATTCCCCTGTGTAATTATTGCATGTGATATGCTGAATTTCAGTTCTATTATTAGCAATATATTGCTCACATATAGATGGAGAAAGAACAGTCTGTAGCCAAAATCAGGTCTGACTGTGAAATCTGAGGCTTCATTGAAAATGTCTAAACACAAAATAACAAATTTACAAAATCTGGGCACAAAATAAAAGGGTTTAGAAGAAACCAATGGAAAGCTTGTTCTCAGAACTGAATGGCTGAAGGACGATAATAGAACTAATTTATTTAGGGTCAAGATTGTCCTATAAAAAAAATATAACTAGCTAAAGCATTCCTATGAAAACCCTTTGCCCCTACTCTAACAAAAGCATTGTCAGATGGAGAAATCCTGGAGGAGTGCGTTAATAGATCTGTTGCTGAGCTGCATAGGACAATTTTAATCTCTACATTTTGAATTTAACTAGTAATGATGTGAAACAAGAATAAAACATGGTATCTGTAAAGCAGAGAGGCTTTCAGGCCAATGTGATTCTGCTTCTCCTCTCAAGCCCAACAGTAATGTACGTCAGCAAACTAAAAACAGAATTTTCTGTCCTTGTTCCAAGTTTCTAGAATTTGCTGATATTTTTACCTTTTTTTCAGGATCAGTATGAATTACTAAAGAATTATGAAGTTATTTAATTTTGAGGCATTAGAGATTTAATAAGATAACGGTATACTTTTATTTCCAAACGTTGAATATTTACCTGCCGTCATGCTCCCCTCCCACTGGAGCAAAGTCAGAGAATTTGGCGGCCAACCAAATCTCCGTTCACTGCAGCAGGATGAGAAAATCCTGCTGGTGTGAGTGGTGGTAAGATTCCAGTCATCATAAATGTAGTAAGGATCTAATAATTTTACTGTTTAAACCAACTGTTATATAAAATCAAACACAATTCATCCCATTGGAATAAAAATCATATTGGTAACTTACATTTTCTGGTATATTTATTCCACGTAAACCCTTCAGCAATATGCTTCATCCCATTTTTTCATGGAATTTCCAATCAGAAGTTCAAAGTATTTTGTTTTGAAAGCTATTGTTTTTTCTAATTGTCTTTACTTTCCCAGTTGTACAGGTGGGAGCTATAGATGCTTATATTTTCTTCAGAAATCAAACTTACATTGCAATATTATCGGCATCATCTTCCCATTCTTATGCTTCAACAATAGGCAGAAGACCCTGGGATTAGCAGTCAGTTCTGCAGATTTCCTAGGAGAAGGTTTTGCCAGGAGGCAGGTATGCATAGTGGAAGGTAGTGGGTTTGGAGAACAGGAGGGAATTGATGGATGCAAATAGCCTATGCAAAAAGCCAACCCACAAAATCATAGAAGCATTGAATGGTTACAGCATAGAAGGTGGCCATTTGGCCTGTTGAGTTTCTGCCCACTCTCTGCAGGATCAACTTAGCTAGTTACACTTTTTTATGCTTTCACTGTAGCCCTCTATTTAATTCCCGTCAGTTAATTATCCAATTCTTTGTTGAAAGCCATGATTGAATCTGTCTCCATCACCCTTTCAAGTCCATTCCAAAGCCCAACAATTCAGTGTCAAAACATTTTTCCATGTTGCTTTTGATTCCTTTGCCAATCACTTTATACCTGTATCCTTTGGTGCTTCACCCATCTGCTAATAGAACAGTTTGTCCCTATTTGCTTTTTCAGACCCTTCATGATTTTGAATACCTCTATCAAATTTCCTCTCAATTTTACCTTCTCTAAGGACAACGACCCCAGCTTCTCCAATGTATTCGAGTAACTGAAGTGCCTGATTCCTGGAACTATTTTGTAAATCTTTTCGAGAACATTTCGAATGCCTTCATATTCTTACTGACTTACGGTGCCCAGTACTGGGCACGTACTCCACATGAAACCTAATCAATGTTTTATAAAGATTCATCATAACTTCCTTGCTTTTGACTGTGTTCTCTATCTATAAAGTTCAGGATCATGTATGTCATTTTATCTACTTTCTCAACTTCCCTGCCCACCTTCAATGATTTCTTTATTTATTCTGAGACTTGCATAGGTCAAGGGCACTTTGATTGGGAGGGTAGAGAAAATATCAGCGTTTTGGAGTCATTGACAAAATATTTTCAATTTTTTTCCCAGCTTTGAATTTTAAAAATGCATCGATCTTTAATTTCTCCTGACAGGATACTACCGTAATGCTTCACCTTTTGTGTATTATTTTAACATGGTGATTAACCCATTTTAAATCATTGGGTTAACTGCAGTAATATAAGACACAAAGGAATTCCATGTCAATGCATTAAGCACCAAATTACAAGAGATTAAACACATACCAAGTTCAATAAATCATAAATTACAATCCCAATTAATTGCAAGGAGTAGGCTCCAGTGTTGAGGAGAGTGAATAGTTATCATGGACCCCTAATTGGTGGGCAAAGTAAATTATCAAGAAAAGATAATCATCTTTCAAAAATTGTTTAAAACGCTTGTTAAGCAGGGAGAAACAGGTTCCATGATAACTATTCACTCTCCTTAACACTGGAACCTACTCCTGGCACTTAATTGAGAGCTTCTGCTGGCAAGGCAAGTAGCATGAATTGGTTTTGCCCACTGAATGAACTGTCTGTGGAGCCACAATCAGCAGCTTTCTCTGAATATAATCGACCCAATTTCTATTGAGTCTTGGTCAACTTAGTTCATGTGTGTGCGCTTCTCACACAGCCCTGAGCCTTGGCTTAAATTTATACAAGGGTTTATCCTGGTGACCTCTTCCATTCTGTGATGATCCAGCTGATGTTAATTGCTGTGCAAACCAAATCCCAAAGGGAAACTTGGCCCACGGATCACAAGCTTGCTTTTATTTGTATTTTAATGACGCAAAAAAAAAATTCTACCGATTACAAACACACTTTTGGGGTTTAAAACATGAAATGAAAATATTTATTAACAGAAAAAGTAAAACGTCGGCGCACAAAATGACAGTTAAGATTAGACTTACGAAACATTCACCAAAAAAGATCCCCTACTTGGTCAGACTCACAAGTAAACACCCTCCAGGCAGTAACTCCTATGTTTAATTATAGAAATACAGAATATTACCTCCAAGGCAAAACTATTATCACTTGAGTGAGGCACACCACAAGATCTTTCACTCCTCTCGTCCACTCTGCTGTGGAAATCCTAAATTTCAGACATACGGCTGCTGTTTCCAGCCTCTAGACCTGTCTGGCTTAATTGGGTGGCTGATTTAAATTGTATCTCTTGCAGCCCAGAGCTGTTGCTCGCAGCTCTTTCTCACACAACCAACCCCTAAGCTCTCAACATCCCTCAATAAATATCCTTTTCTTTTTCATTTTCGATTGCATTGTTCTCGACCGCTCTTTGAAACTAAGCTTTCCCAAAATATAAAAATATTTCATACACACTTTTTTTTATTTATACAAAATTCCCTTGGCCATTCCTACTTTAAATGCAAGCCTTTAGCAATTCTTCCTTCTATTTAATTTTATATCTATACTGTGTTTTGTTTAACTTCTCCACTTAATCTTACATTTCCTCACCTTTTAACTATCAAACTATTTTTATTGACTCTTATAATTCATGATATCTGTCACATCTCAAAATTTAATTCAGGTACAGTGACATTTATTCAATATGATCTCTTTGATCTCTTGTTTATTATGCTCTCACTGCGGTGTGTATTTATACTGTTAGTAATGCTCAAGCATCGAGAGCACAGCTTGCAACTTGTGGGGACCTGGGTTTGATTCAGGCCTTGGGTGACTGTGTGGAGTCTATGTGTTCACCTGAGTGCTCCAGTTTCCTCCCACAACCTAAAGATGCGCAGATGAGATGTATTGGCCATGGTAAATTGCCCCCTAGTGTCCCAAGATGTGTAGGTTATGTGAATTAGCCATGGTGAAGATGTGGGGTTAAGGGGATTCAATGGGGGAGAACGCCTGGCTAAGATGCTCTGTCAATGGACCGAAGGGTCTCTTCCTGCATTGTAGGGATTCTATATAAAAAAAATCTTCCACAGACAATAAGCCATTACCTCCTCAGAGTGGCAATCACCATCGGATTGCCAGTTCATAAACACTTACCTGGACTAAAATTTCTTAAGTGTTTCACCTGACCTTCCTGACTCAGGCCGGATGAAATTCAGGCATCGCAGTGGGTCCCTGGATCCAGCATCAGAGTCCAAAACACTTGGAGCAAAGGAGGACACACCCCTTATTATGGTATTACTGCTGTAAAACAGATGAGTTTATATGTCTCATTGAAAATAATAGGATAGTGAGTAGTTAAGCGTTCAAGGTAAATGCTTGGGATTTGGGGGTGGGGAGAGAGCGGGCGATGGGTTGGATATTGAGGGGGGGGAGGTTAGTGGTTGGCTTGGTGTAGTTGGATTAGGTCAACAGTGGTGAGTCCCGTGGAGGGGGTGGGGGGGGGAATCCCATAAGGGGTCAAGGGTCAGGATGAGCAATACTGTTGACCCTAGAACAGTCCATCATGGGATTTCCTTTGGGGAAAACATGCCACTGCTGCTTATTCATGGTGTACATTATGAAAACCTGGAGCGAATTCACAAGACACCGCCATGGAGGTAGAAATGCCTTCCCACCATTACCTGGTACAGATATTCTGAAGTCATGTAGTTCGTCACCAAAATTCACTAGATGCATGATGAGCAGTATCATGGTCAACACACACATTATACACACATACACAACACATACAAACACCATATACATATGTACACAACACAAAACCGACACATAAAACATGCACACAAAACACACATGAACACCATACACATATGTACACAGTACAAAACCCATACACACATCAGGCATACTCAACACACACATATCAATTTCTCATCCACTTGCCCTTTTGCCATTCATCTATCAGAATGTTCCCACAAAGTTGACCCTTGACCAGGTGCGTCAAAGTTGCACATTGTCATGGCATGGCAGTATGACTAACAGCAGGAAAACAAATAGGTCTGTCAGTGGTTGCTGAGTACAGAATACTCCTTGAGTCACAGCTGCAACATACATGCCACAAAGCAGAGCCATTTTTTCCAGCAAAAGTTACCAGTAATCTTTGATGATGTGGTGCAAATGGTTAATGTAAGTAAGCACACAAAACTGAATGAAAGCATTGAAATCTAAATGGCTTACAATTCTTTCCATCGTCCATTTTTATTGATAGAATGTCACACAGGGGAGACACGGGTGAAGGGATGATTCCAGCTGCCACACACTTTTCTGATCAGTTCCTCAAAGCTTGCCTGATTTTAAAAATCTCTGATCAATGCCTGACAAGCAGTCTGAGCACAGAAAGCACATTGTGCTGCAGCCTCATCTGTTTCAAAGTTTTTTATGTTGTCGTCCCCAATCAGAAACTCATTCAACTGAACTCCATCAGGAAGGAAACACTCTTTGGACTTTGACTTCTTGGGCTCTGGAAATCATGTGCTTGAGTATTCATTTCTCTGGTGTTTGTACTGCTTCTATCCATAGGTGTAAAATGTTTTATTTCTATTTCCCCTTATTTAATGTGTGAATGTGTGTTGTATGTGGTGTGTGTTGTGTGAATGTGGTACGTGTTGTCTGTTTGTGTGTGTGCTTGTTTGTGTGTAGGTTGTGTGTGCACGTGTGTTGTGTATTCATGTTGTGTGCATGGGCTTTGCATTGCATACATGTTTGTGTGCGTGTGTGTGTGTGTGTGTGTGTGAGTGTGTGTGTGTGTCGTGAGTCATTGCAAACAATATCCCCCACACCCTCCTGTGGTTTCAATATAAAATAAACTCTGAATTAATTATAACATTAAATTGATGTATGTTATTTGTAAATTGTATTGCACAAACCAAGGGTTTGGGGAAACACATCACAGCATACTTTAATAACTACACAAAGCACCTTCTACTTACAGATAGGCGATGAGAGGAAAGAGGTACAATTTGTCTGTCTCTTTCGTGTCTGTAACTGTATTTCATTTTTATTCACTTCACTGATTATTTATGAACTAGGAGGAGTAAAATTGTTCTTCAGGGCCACATAGAAAAAAGTGGTCCTCCCATGGCAAGGCCTTCTTAAAGCTCCCAAGTCACAATGCCCCTACTTCCTGCCCTTGGGACATACCTTTTGTATCAATTGCTACTGAATTCATGTAGGAAATGGCTTTCCAAGATAGAAATGAGGACCAGACATTAACATTCCCAACAGTGTCATCATGTGAGCATCCTTCCCAGCGCTGGCTCCACATGTTGCATTCACACCCTGAGTTCAAATCTGAACTTCAATCTGTCAATGGCTCTTAAAAGGTTAGCACTTATATGTTTAACCTCTGAGATATAATCAACAACTTAGGATAATTAATACTTAATTAATTAATAATTAATTAATTATTTCTGAAATAAAATTGTTAAGTGGTCAGTCATTGTTAAAATGGTATCCTGGTCGGGGTTTGTCAGCACATAAGATAACAGTTTGGGGGTGATTTGTCCCAGTACTTCAGGTGCAAAAGAGTCTCTGAGGTGACCATGAGTCTTGAGCTGTGATACCTATTTAGCCCATTCTTAGCACAAGATTCTATCTTATGGCCAGCATGGTGACACAATGGTTAGCACTGCTACGTCACAGCAGCAGAGATCCAAGTTCGACTCCAGCTTGGGTCGCTGTCTGTGTGAAGTTTGCATGTTCTCCCGTGTCTGCATGGGTTTTCTCCAGGTGCTCCGGTTTCCTCCCACAGTCCAAAAGACATGCAGGTTAGGTATATTGCTAAAATGCCCCTGAAGTCACAAGATGTGTATATTAGGGGGATTAACAAGGCAAATGTGTGGGGTTACGGGTATGGGGCTGGGTAAGATGCCCTGTTGGAGAGTCAGTGCGGACTCAAAGGGTTAATGACCTCCTTCTGCACTATAGGGACTCTATTTTTGTAAAGGAATTGAAGAGTGTGCTAGGAACAGATATGCCCTGAGAATAATGGACTGCACTGTGCTTGAGACAAAAGAACTTCTGAAGCAAAATTTCATCAAAAACCCAGTGAATAATTTCCCAGAAATTCAAGAAATTAGATATGTAACAAGGGCAGTGCAGTAATCATAAAGCGTTTTAATCTTCAAATAGACTAGGCAAACCAAATTTGCAGAAATAATATCACAGAATTACAAAACTGTTGCAGCGCAGAATGAAGCCATTCAACCCACGGTGCCTGCACATGCTATCCAAATGAATATTATGGCTGGAATTCTCTGACCTTACCCACGTCTGGGATTCTCTGGTCCTGTTTGCAGTGAATGGAGTTTTGGCTGAGTTTTGGCTTTCTCGCTGGCAGCGGAATCGGGGTGTGTGCTATTGGAGAATTCAGGCCTATGGCTTAGTGCCATTCTGCTGCCTTTTCCCCATGGTCCTGTCCATTGTTACTGTTCAAATAATCACCTAATGCTCTCTTGAGTTCCTCAGTTTAATCTGTCTCCACCACACTTTCAAGCAGTGCATTCTAGACCTGAACAACTCATTGTGTGAAAAAGTTCTTTATCACATCACACTTACTTCTTTTGCAAAACAATTTCAATCCGTGCCCTCCTGTTCTTGATCCTTTAATGAATGGAAGCAATTTCTCTCTCTCTACTTTGTCCAGTACACTTATGATTTTGAACATTTCTATCAAATCTCCTCTTAGCCTTTTCCTCCCCAAAGGGAACAGCCCTGACTTCTCCAATCTATCCTCATAACTGAAGTTTCTCATCCTTGGAACCATTAGAATCATAGAATCTACAGTGCAGAAGGAGGCCATGTGGCCCATCGAGTCTGCACTGAACACAATCCTACCCAGGCCCTATCCCCATATCCCTATGCATTTACCCGACACAATGGAGCAATTTAGCATGGCCAATGCACCTAACCCACACATCTTTGGAGTGTGGGAGAAAACCAGAGCACCCAGAGGAAACACATACAGACACGGGGAGAACGCACAGACAGTGACCCAAGTCGGGAATCGAACCCAGTTCCCTGACGCTGTGAGGCAGCAGGGCTAGCTACTGTGCCATCGTGTCTCTTGTCAACCTCTTCTGCACTCTCTCCATTGCGTTCGCATCCTTCCAATAGTGTGGTTCCCAGAACTGTGCACAATAGTCCAGTTGATGTCTAACAAGTGTCTTTTATCAATTCAGTATAATCTCGTTGTTCTTGTACTCTATGTCTCAGTTAATATAGCCTAGGATACTATATGCTTTATTAAGTATTCTCTCCACTTGTCCTGCCACCTTCAATAATCTGTGCACATATATACTGAGGTCCCTTTGCTCCTCCATCCCTTTAGAATTGTGCCTCTTATATTGTTGCTCCATGTTCTTCCTATCAAAATGCATTATCTCACACTTTTCCATATTGATGGCCATGGGGATCATCCATAGAAGAGATCTCTCCATGGGCCTCGTAGACTTCCTGTGAGCTGTGCCCAGCATACCCTCAGATTCTTTTACTCTGATTCCATGCTTCTAAAACACTATTCCAGTTTTTTAAAAACTCTCTAACAATGCACTATTCTGCGATTGTAACACTAAATTCTGCATCCTCCCCTTTCCTTCGCACTGTATGGTATGCTTTGAGTGCAGAGCACGCAATACTTTTCACTGTATCCCAATACATATGACGATAATACATTGAATCAAATCAAAATCAGAGTACAGGCTCCCCTATTAAGTGAGTCGAGGTTAACCCTGTAGGAAAGGAGTAGCGAGAGTTTAGATTCAGTTGTCTTTTCTTGGGCCAGCAGTCAAAGGACTCCTGGGCTTGACCTGTGTACAATGGCTGCAGAGGTGGTGTTTTGCTCACTATGTAAATAAAGGGGAGATTCTCCGTGTTTCACATTGGCACGAGTGACATGCTGTTCACTGGCGATGATGTTCTCTGGTCCCATCACTGTCAATGGGGTTTCCCATTGATGTCACTCTATGTCACCGTGAGGGTGGATGCGCTGCCAGTGGTACCAAAGGATCCCACTGATGTGAATGGCCAGAGAATTCCCCTCAAAGAACGCTGGTGATGGGAAGACTGGCCTTGGCGAGATTATTACAATCTGCCATATGTCTGTCCATTCTACCAATTTGTGCATATCCCGTTGAAGTTCTACACTGTTCAATGGATGATGAGTTCATGAAATGAGTTCAAGTTCATTTCCAGATCCGCATGTTGAGGAACCAACTAGGGATCAGTCAGTTTTAGTTCTAGTATTTTGCAATGAGACAGTGTTAATTAATAACCTTATAGTAACAGAGCCTCTGGGGAGAGGGATCATAATATGAAAGTCACCCCCAAACTCAATATAAAATTCTAAGTATAAAAATCTGAACTGCAAATTATGTAAGCACAAAGGGTGATATGACTAAGGTCTATTGAGAAACTGCATGAAAAGATGTGAACTTAGATAAACAACGGCAAGCATTTTAAAATTTGCAACAAGTTCAGATTCCCTTAAGGAATAAAACCCCATGAAAATACTAGTCCAACTGTAGCTAACAGGAGAAATTAGATAATTTAGATTAAAGTAAGAGGCTTAGAATGTTGCAAAAAGAACAGTAGACCTGAGGATTGGGATGACTTTAAAATTCGGTGAAGCATGACCAGGAGTCTAATAGAGAGAAAATACAATATGAGAGTAAACTAATAAGACACATAAAAACAGATTGTAAGTGTTCTATAAGTCAACATGGATGCCTTGCAGCAGAGAAAGAAGAGATTATAATGGGAAATAAGGAAATGATGACAGCATTATACTAATACTCTCTCTTTGCCTTCACAGCAGGCAACTAGGTTTCAAAGAGCATAAGCAGATTAAATGAGTGAGCAAGAATGTGAAAACTGGAATATGATACTGAGAATATCCAAATTTGCGAGGAAAACTGGAAAAGCAGATTTTTATTTACAAAAATGGAGTCTAAGAAATGTTGATTGTCAGAGGGATCTGCGTGTCCTTGTATATGAATCATAGAGAGTTGACATGCAGATATAACAATCAAGTAGAAAAGTGAATGGAATGCTAATCCTTATTACAAAGGGATTGGAGTGTAAGAATAGAGAAGTCTTACTGCAATTATATAAGGCATTGGTAATATTATATCTAAAGAACTGTGCACAGTTTTGGTCTCCTTGTCCAAAGCTGGATATTCTTAGCTGGAGTGAAATGGAGGTTTATTAGATTGGTTTGTAGAGTCATAGATTCATAGAGGTTTACAGCATGAAACAGGCCCTTCAGCCCACCTTGTCCATGCTGCCCTTTTTTTAAAACCACTAAGCTTGTCCCAATTGCCCACATTTGGCCCATATCCCTCTATAGCGTAGGGTGAGGGAAGTGCCCTATGAAGAGAGGCTAAAGTAAATTTCGATTATATTTCCTAGAATTGAGAAGATTGAGAGGTGACCTTATTGAAACATATAAAATTCTTAAGGGACTTGATGGGTAGACAATAGAAGGGTGTAGTCCCACTAGAGGACTCTTGTGTAATTGGAAAATGAGATGAGGGGGAGTTTACTTGTGAAAATTGTCATAAACCATTGGAAATCTCTTCCCCAGAGATATTTAGATGCTCAGTCATTGAGTATATTAAAAACAGAAATTGGAAGATTTTTGGATGTTAAGGGAATCAGAGCATACTGGGATACAGCAGCTAAGAGGAGTTGAGGTGGAAGATCCATCATGATCTTATTGAATGGTACAGCATGATTGAATGATCAAATGGCCTACTACTATTCCTGATTTATATGTTCCAATTTTCTTTTGTTGCTGGGCAGAGTAACACCAGTTGTGGCAGGACATCTGGACAGGAGAATGAAATGACCTCTTTCTTCTCTGCAATACAGGATATCCCTCCTCTGGCACCTCCCCATGATGTGGAGATGTCTGTGCTGGATTGGGATAAGCACAGCAAGACGTCTCACAATGCCAGGTTAAAGTCCAACAGGTTTATTTGGCAGCACAAGCTTTAGGAGTGTCACTCCTTCTTCAGATGAATGAGGAGTTGTGTTCACAAACAAGGCATATATAGACACAAACACAATTTACAAGATAATGGCTGGAATGCAAAACTTTACAGGTAATAAAATCTTAAAGGTACAGATGAGTGGAGAGAGGGCTAAGCACAGGTTAAAGAGGTGTACATAATTTAGATTGAAGTGTCATATCTCTTTAGTACGTACTTAACCCTTTCTCCATTCACATTGTCTGTACATTTAAGACTTGATTACCTGTAAAGACTTGCATTCCAACCATTATCTAGTAAATTGTGTTTGTGTCTATACGTGCCCTGTTTGTGAACACAACTTCTCATTCACCTGAAGGAGGAGTGACACTCCGAAAGCTTGTGCCGCCAAATAAACCTGTTGGACTTTAACTTGGTGTTGTGACACAAATAACTAAACTTTAGGGAGGGAATTCCAGGATTCTGATGAATGAAGATAAAGTTCCTTCTTACAGAATCTCTTCCATGGCCAGAGAGGGTCAGAAACTCTGCAATCTCCTCTCTTGCCACCGATGGCAGCCTAGGACACGATTCATCTGGACCTGAAGATTTGTCCACTTTTAAGCCTGCCAATGCCTTGTCAATCCATTTGTCAATTTGCTCAAGAGCCTCGCAGTCTCTCCTCCTGAGTTCCATAACCTCATCCTCATTCTCTTGGGTGAAGACGGATGTGACATATTCGTTCAACATGCTACCGAATCTCAGGAAATTAGATTGAAATGCTGCGTGGTGAGTTCTTGCTGATGTCATCAGGGTTGGAGTGACTTTAGGGGACAATTCCGAGGTTAGGTCTTTGAAGGTGGAGCCCGGAATTCCTTGTGAGTTTCCATGCGTTTGGTTGACTCATATGTTTTCCTCAGCGGCATTGTGGCACAGTAGTCAGCACTGCTGCCGACAGCTCCAGGGACCCAAGTTCAATTCTGACCTTGAGTGACTATCTGTGTGGAGATTGCGCATTCTCCCCTGTATGGATGTGTTTCCTCCGGGTGCTCCAGTTTACTCCCACAATCCAAAGGTGTGCAGGTTAGGTGGATTGGCCATATTAATTGCCCCTCAGTGTCCCAAAATGTGTAAGCTAAATGGATTAGCCATGGAAAATGTGTGGAGTTTGGGGGTAGGGTAGGGGAGAGGGCCTGGATGAAGTGCTCTGTCAGAGAGTCAGTGCAGACTCGATGGGCCAAATGGCTTCTTCTGCACTGTAGGGATTCTATGACTCTATGACATCTGGGTGGTTTGTTGAGAAATCCATAGTCCCTGTTTTGGTAGCATTTATTATGTGGTGTGGTGTGTTCGACAACAAATTGCCACTTGATTCGCATTTACCCTGCACGTTAGAGTGTAAGATTGATATTGTAAATTGTTTTAGATTTCTGACCTTGAATAGTAAAGTTTATCAAAAAGAGAAAATGTTGGAAAATCTCAGCATTGACAAAGCGTCGTCCGGTCTCGAAACATCAGCTCTTTTCTCTCCTTACAAATGCTGCCTGACCTGCTGAGATTTTCCAGCATTTTTTCTTTTGGTTTCAGATTCCAGCATCCGCAGTAATTTGCTTTTATAAATAAAAGTTTATTTCTGTTTGTTCAAACTTGTGGAATCTTGTGGCTTTATTCACTGAGCAAGTGTCTTGAGTGCCAAATTTTGTGCACTTTAAACACAACGTTATTGATCCCTAACAAAGTGGCAAATATGGACCACAGGTGAATAGGATCATCACCACCTGCAAGTTCTTCTGCAAATCACACTTGGGGAGTATTTCCTTTTTAATGTATGTTCACTCATCAGAATCCTGAAATTCCCTCCCTAAAGTTTAGTTATTAATGTCACAAGTAGGGTTACATTAATACTGCAATGAAGTTACTGTGAAAATCTCCTGGTCGGTCCACTCTGGTGCCTGTTCAGGTACACTGAGGGAGAATTTAGCATGGCTAATGCACCTAACCAACTCAGTTTTTGGACTGTGGGAGAAAACTAGAGCACCCAGAGGAAACCCACTCAGACACAGGGAGAACATGCAAACTCTACAAAGACAGTGACCCAAGGCAGGAATTGAACCCAGGTCCCTAGCGCTGTGAGGCAGCAGTGCTAACCACTGGGCCATCATGCCGCCCTCACAGCAGTGTGGGTGTACCTATGTCACATAGACACAGCAGCTGAAGAAGGCAAGTCACCACCACCTTTTCAAGGATAATCAGGGATGGGCAATAAATGGTGGCTTTGCTAGCAATACACAATCCTCAAGAATTAATAAAAAATATATGCTTTATTTGTACAGTACCCCACTGTGCCTGTTTTCACAATTCCCCAAAATTTCCCCCCTTGTTTTTTGGCTCTATTCTCTTTATAATATCATTCCTCCATCAGCAGTAAATGTGTTTGAGTTTGACGACATTTTTTTAAATTAAAGCCATACAAACAGAAAACATGTTGCCATTTTTATATTTTTCCTTGATGGTTGTCATTTTATACATATTCAAAGTAAAAATTTGGCTTCTTTACTAAACAGACAATCATATAATAATTACATAATGTTATTAATGGAGTAATATTGATAAGTAGCATTAACAACTCTTCTAGCTTGTGGGTATAACTGGCAAGGCTGCATGTCATTAAATTGATGTACATAAGAAACTGCGGTAAATGAATAATTACGGAATAAGTTTAATTCCATAAATGGGTTATGGGGAAATCGCCTTGTAAATCTCTCTGCATAATTGAAATAACAAATGGGGGCATTTAGAGCATGGTAGATTGTGGAATAATTGTGCCATAACGTAAAGAGGCATTTATCTAATGGAGTCAAGTTACCAGATTCTTTTTCCAGATTTGATCCTGCACCACTGATTGTTTAGTTACAATCCACAACAGATGAACCTTACCATTCAATTCTGGACTTATCAGTGTTGTATTAGGAGAGGAGCAGGAACCTTTCATCTTTAGCCTGATCGTCCGTTGGCTTTCATCTTGAAGGGCAGGCTGCTGTGCATCAGATTCTTCCATTGGGCAGTTGTTAGTGTTGCTACTACAGGCCTGGATGCCTGCCTTGAAAATGTTCACGACCTCACCTCTAAGACCTGAGATAGAGTAACAGGAAATATAAGGCAGTAGGCAGAAGTTTTACTCCACATGAAGATCTGATTTGCTCTCTTTGTTTGATATAAATGATCGCATGGTACTCTTTTGAAGAAGAGCAAGAGTTTCCTCTAGTTCCCTAACTGATATTTATCCCTCAATCAACATAGTGTCCTTTAGCGAAGGTAATCTGCTGTCCTTACCTGGTCTGGCCTACATGTGACTCCAGACCCACAGAAATGTAGTTGACTCTTAAATGCCTTTAAAGATGGGCAATAAATGCTGGCCCATGTAATGATGCCCATATCCTATGAACAAATAAATTTTAAAAAGATGATCTGGCCATTAACACGTTGTTTGTGAGAGGTTACTGCACACAAATTAGCTGCTTTGTTTCCTACATTACATTACAAAAGCAGTTCATGTCTATAAAGCACTTGAGATTTCCAATGGTCCAATGAAATGTTCAATGTAAAGGCAAGCATTTGTACTTGAGCTCAGCATCATGGGTCAATTCCTGCCTTGAATTGTGTACTATGTTGTGATTACAGCAGTAATATGCAGTAATGTGATCATAGTGATCTAGGCCTACATTTATAGCTAGGCAGCGTGCTGTAATTAATTTTTTAAGAAATATTTTCATTTTAGTGCATTACCCGTAACGTGTGATCAAGAGGTAACAGTAATTGTTCAACTGCCTAAAGACAGGGCTATTTTAGCCTGTTCTTTTATAATCAAGGGATAGTTGAATGTACTAATCCTGTACAAGATTTTGTAACAGTGAAACAACAAGTTTAGGTCATACTTCAAGTACTAACATGCAAGTAAATGTTAAAGGCAAATATGGTAAACTATCAGCATCCACTCAGAAGGAAAAAGCAGTAGTAACTGGATCAGGTCCTAAGCAGAATAATCAGCATTTACTTGGGATCAGCCAGAGCAACCAGAAACCAACCAGCAACCAGCCAGAAAGCATTTGTCCCCAATTTTGTCAGCCAAATTTAGGCTATGTCTGTTTGTGATATTTTTATTCACTTGTGGAATGTGGACGTTGCTGGCTAGGCCAGCATTTACTGTCCATCTCTACTAGGTACAGCCAGCCAACAATTAACCAGAAACAACTGGGGTTCAGCTCTCTCAATACACAGTTGCTGACCAATGCAGTGACTGTTTCTTTCCCTTTGGGCAAACTTTT
The DNA here is from genome assembly GCF_965287045.1 of Carcharhinus amblyrhynchos. NCBI lineage: Eukaryota > Metazoa > Chordata > Chondrichthyes > Carcharhiniformes > Carcharhinidae > Carcharhinus > Carcharhinus amblyrhynchos. The sequence continues at coordinate 104,920,917 of NC_137326.1, forward strand.
AAACCTTTGCTTTATAGTGCTGGAATTTTACAAAAGATGAAAAATAGTCTGGCCTACCGTTAGTGGGCTTCAAGTGATTTATGGCAGTGCATATGTAAGAATTTCCTGCATTTGTAATATGCACTTTAAAAATGCTAGCTGTATCCCAGATGAATAAATTCAAAGACTTAGCACATTGTTAGCATCTGTTTTCAATAAAGTACAATTAACAGTGTCGCTTTTGTAATTTTCCACTCTATGGCCTATAGGGAAAGGTCTTGCCATTACTGCCTAAAGTATTTAAAAAAATTAACTCAATCTGTATATCCCAAAGGGATGACAGTTCCTTATTAATAGCAAACTGTATAATGAACCTCACTTACTTACTATTCTGTGTGTTACTTTTTATCCTTGCACAAAGATAAGAGACAAGGTTGGAATTATCACAGCTTTTTTTGACTGTATCTTGCATCCTACAAGATTACTTTTTGAAATTTCTACAAATGTTGAAATGCAAAAGAACGTGTTTTGGCTTTTAATTTCTTTTCCCCATAAGCTCATTTATCATAATTGTGCAGAATGGGAAAGCACTTGAGGTGCACATCTTAGTTGGGAATAATCCCAGTAGACATTTCTTTATTCCCTGACATGAGAAAAGCAGACGATACCCAAAGTATTAAAATGTGCAACTAAGTCTTGCATTATTATTTGCGTTGTTATAAACAAAAGTTCCATAAGAGTGTTTGAAATTTTCAGACTAAGAAAAATATTTCTCAACATTCCTGACAGTTTTGGGCTGGAACATGGCAGAGAATATTGGAAAATTCAGACAGTGAGTCTACTACTATTTCATCGGCGTGCACAGGATCCATTTCTCCCTGCACACACTGGGGCTGTTACTCATTACAACTTCCTCATTGGCCACATGTAAATAATGGCTGCAAGGATGGGTCTAGAGTCTTGGTAAATGTCTTTCCCTTCTGGTCCTGTTATCACTGCTTCCTGAAGTTTCCATGTAGAAGAAGGTGGTAAAGGTCGGAGCTCTCTTACTGCTGTGACCTCTTTCCCACCAATCATTTCTAAATCCCAGCCTGCCGAAGACAGAAAGACCTTCAAGGGAAAACTTTCTTCCAAACCTTGGGTCCATTATTGTTGCTGACCTTGGACAGGATTTTACGGTTTTGGGGTGAGCAAAGCTGGAAAATCATAGAATCATAGAACCCTACGGTGCAGAAAGAGGCCCTTTGGCTCATTGAGTCTGCACTGAACACAATCCCACTCAGGCCCTACCCCCATATCATACCCACTAATCCCTCGAACCTACGCATCCCTGGACACTAAGGGGCAATTTCTTAGCATGGCCAATCAACCTAACCCGCACATCTTTGGACTGTGCAAGGAAACCAGACTACCCGGAGGCAACCCACGCAGACATGAGGAGAATGTGCAAACTCCACACAAACAGTGACCCGAGCTAGGAATCAAACCCAGGGCCCTGGGGCTGTGAGGCAGCAGTGCTAACCACTGTGCTACCGTGCTGCCCTAAAAAAACTAAATTACTCATAGGGACATAAATTGCAATTTTAGGGCAGATGCCAAAAAATTGGTCAATGAAGTAGGTTTAAAGGTGCTTCTGAAAGGAAGAAAGAGAGGGAGAGAGAAATGGAGAGGTTTAGGGAGAGACTTCCGGAGCTTATTGCCTTGACAGCTGAAGACACAACTACCAATGATGGTGAACACAATTAAAATTGGAAATACCCAAGAAATCAGAATTAGGTGAGTGCAGACATTTCAAAGTACTGTGGACCTTGAGGGAATTAGTCTTCCCCTTAGCCTTGGACTCTGTTTATTCCATCGTCTTCTCAGTTACTGAATTAGTTATCTCTAAAATGGTTCACATGTGTTGTTCTAAGCCTAAGTTAGTCCACATTAAACAATATCTGCCACTTGGGCGGCATGGTGGCACAGTGGTTAGCACTGCTGCCTCACAATGCTAGGGACCTGGGTTTGATTCTCAGCTTGGGTCACTGTCTGTGTGGAGTTTGCACGTTGTCCCTGTGTCTTTGTGGGTTTCCTCCGGGTACTCCAGTTTTCTCCCACAGTCTGAAAGACGTGCGAATTAGGTGCATTGACCTGAACAGGTGTTGGACTGTGATGACTAGGAGAATTTCACAGTAACTTCATTGCATTGTTAACGTAAGCCTTACTTGTGACTAATAAATAAACTTTTTAGTTGTCCACCTGTCACCGAATCCAGTTCCTTAGCATTAATAGAATAATCGGGCTGGATTTTCCAACTGCGCTCACCCCAAAATTAAAAAATCCCACCCAGGGTCAATGGACTTTTCCATGATCCACTCCTCGCCCGCTCTGATCCCCATGTGCCCTTATACTACACCAACCCCAAAATCTTTAACCAACATCTGGCTACAATGCAACTTTTACTCCCATGCTATCCCTTCCCCTCATCAAATCTCTGACTATATAAGTTTGTACGTCTGGAGGCTTGATCATTCTTGCAGATCTCGTTCTTTTCACATTTGGTGGAGTAGTAGGTACAATTACTTTAGACAAACTTTATCAGTTCAGAATTGAAACCGTAGTGTTCTGTTTGGTTAGAACATACATAGAACATAGAACAGTACAACACAGTACAGGCCCTTCAGCCCTCAATGTTGTGCTCAATGTCTGAACCCAAGATCAAGCTATCCTACTCCCTATCATTCTGGTGTGCTCCATGTGCCTATCCAATAACTGCTATTCCACTATCACAGCAGGCAGTGCATTCCATACCCCAACCACTCTCTGAGTCAAGAATCTACCTTGGACATCCCTCTTACATCTCCCACCATGAACCTTAAAGTTATGCCCCCTAGTAACAGCTACATCCACCCAAGGAAATAATCTCTGCTGTCCACTCTATCTATCCCCCTCATCATCTTATAAACCTCTATTAAGTCACCTCTCATCCTCCTCCACTCTAAAGAGAAAAGCCCCAGCTCCCTCAAACTTTCCTCATAAGACCTACCCTCCAACCAGGCAGCATCCTGGTAAATCTCCTCTGCACTCTTTCCAATGCTTCCACATCCTTCTTATAGTGAGGTGACCAGAACGGCACAATATTCCAAATGTGGTCTCACCAAGGTCCTGTACAGTTGCAGAATAGCCCCATGGCTCTTAAACTCAAGCCCCCTGTTAATAAACATGAACACGTTACAAGCCTTCTTCATGGCTCTATCCACTTGAGTGGCAACCTTCAGAGATCTGTGGATATGAACCCCAAGATCTCTCTGTTCCTCCATATTCCTCAGAACCCTGCCGTTGACCCTATAATCCACATTCAAGTTTGCCCTACCAAAATGTATCACCTCGCACCATTTGATTCACTTTTCTCACTCTGTTGAGTTGTATTTCTCCTTATCTGCAAACTCTTGGTCAAATACCATGGGCTTATCCTGTTCCTTCTGAAGGAAATCTTTCCTCTGCTCATTCATAGAGTGAACTCATGTTTTCTTTGTTCTTCATCGAAGTTTACGTTGCAAAAACAGGAATCTTATTTTCTACTTGTTTAGATAAATATTTGTTTGCTCTCTTATTTTTGAATTCTTTTTTATTTTTTCATTCAGTTCATCAACTACTTTGGTGAGTTCAATTGTTCTTGTTTCTGAATACTCTGTGGAACTCTTATATAAGTTTAACTGCTTCACTTGGGCATTCAGTTCTTTTCAGAATTGTTCTTCTATGGTCATTGACTACACTTTAGGCCCAATCAGTTCTTTACATCCTCAATTTGTTTCTTAGAATATTTCTTTTTCAGCTTTTAAAGTCTGGGATTTGCTCTTCCAAGCTGTGCATCCCACAAATTGGATCAAAGTTCATGAATTTCATGGTTTTTATATGACGAAGTTCCAACATTTCATTAGTTTTAAGCAATACTGGGGGCGAATCACTCAAAACTGTTGAATTGGTGAGAAAACGGGTATAAATCATGACTTTTTTTAGTACAATTTTGGACTCAAATCTCCTACAATCTGTGCAATGCAGAGGCCACAATTGTGAATATCATTGAAAGCTCAGGAGCGGGTCCTATTCACGCCGGAGTCTGTGCACGTGCAGTGGCCCCAATCTGTCAGATCGCAGATTGCTGGCCAGCTCGATCAGTGGCCAGCCCGGAACCACCACGGTGCTGCCTCTCCAATCCCCCATGGCCCAATTGTGGGCCCCACAAACATTCCCTTGTCAGCCTGCCCCCGCCCCTGTCCTGGAGCATCCTGATCTCCAGCAATCAACAGCCCCCCCATCTCAGCAGTGGCATCCTCTTATCCCCCCACCACCCACCCTCCCTGCCCCCCCACACCAGCAGACCCCTCCCTGGAAGGAATACCACCCCCACGGTAAGTAGATAACCTCCACAGGAGGCAGACCCCTCAGCAGACCAACTCGCCAGCCTGCCCCGATTGCTAGTGTTTCTTTTCCTTTGTTCTTTAAGCTTCAGCATTAAAGTTGCATTTTCTGTTCTAATTGCTTTGTTTTCTTTCTCCACTTCCAGTACAGCTATGTTCTTTTCCTTCATTTTGGTTTGACTGTTGGCCAGGTTTGTGTCTGACTGAGTTTTAGCTTGTCTTAATTTTGTAATTGCGCAACTCATGGCTTCATCACAGCTTGGAAAGTTCTGCAGCTTTTCCTTTCAATGCTTCCTCTTTTGGTTTCAGATGGCTCTTCAGTTATTCAGTTTCTTTCTTGTAACTCATGGCTTTCACCATTGCTGAGCTTGGTCTGCCAACAGTTCTGGCGTTCGTTCAGAGTGACGTTAAATTCAATTTCTCCTCGATCTTCCAGTGGAAAGTAGGAAAAAATTGTTTAACAATGATATCATGTATTGGTGCCACTTCATGGTCTCATCTGGACTGGAAAATATATTGATATTGCTTCCAATTTCCACCTCTATCCCACCTTCATATAGTCCATCTCTGACACGTCCCTTCATTATCTTAATTTCTCAATCTCCATTTCCATTGATAGACTGACTACCAATATTCATTACAAGTCCATTGACTCCCACAGCTACTTCAACTACAGATCCTCATACCTTGCTTCTGTACAGACACCATCCCATTCTCCCAGTTTTCCATCTTGTTGCATCTGTTCCAGTAATGCCATCTTCAAAAATGGAGCTCCTACTATGTCAGCATTCCACCCTGACCTTTGTGACCTTTCTCCCTCACCTTGACACCATTTTCTAATCCAAAAAAAATGTTTTTTGTCCCATTGCAAACCACCCACCCCCACCCCAATGGACCATCTATTACTTGTTCTTTAGTTTTGCCTTCACTGAGCACTGACATTTATTCTGCTATTAACACATTCCACTATCTTATCTTTACGCCACTATCAGCACATTCCATAATCCTTCACACTGCCATTAAAACTTCCTCCGCTTTGTACCTGACATGGCACACCTTTGTTGCAACCTATCCTAGATTCCACATAAAATCCTAACACTGCAGAAGGAGACCACTTGGTCCATTGAATCAGTACTGAAGGAATATCTTACCCAGGACCTTCCCTCTGTCCCCAAAACCTAAGCATTTACCATTGCTAATCCATCTGATCGACACCTCTTTTTGGACCCTAAAAGGCAATTTAACATGGTTAATCCACCTAACCTGCAAATCATTGGACTGTGGGAGGAAACCAGAGAACACAAAGGAAACCCACACAGACATGGGGAGAACATGCAAGCTTCGCACAGGCAGTCACCCAAGGCCAGAATCAAACCCAGGTCCATGGCACTGTGAGGCAGCAATGCAAACCATTGTGCCAATGTGCCACCCCACCTGTCACTGACTTTTTACTTTGCTCCACCCCCTGTTATACAGTATATAATCCAATACATTTATCCTCTTTAGCTCTGAAGGAACATCAAAATGTTAACTGTTTCTCTCTTCACAGACCCTGCCCAATCCACCATGCAAACTAACCTCCCATCCATAGACTCTGTCTACACTTCCTGCTGCCTCATCAAAGCAGCCAGCATAATTAAGGACCCCATGCACCATGGACTTTCTCTCTTCCACCTTCTTTCTTTGGGAAAAAGATACAAAAGTCTGAGGTCATGTACCAACTGAGTCAATAACAGCTTTTAGACCTTTGAATGGACTTACCTTGCATTAAGTTGATATTTCTCTACACACTAGCTTTGACTGTAACACAACATTCTGCACTGTCTCATTTCCTTCTCTATGATCAGTATGTTTTGTCTGTATAGCGCGCAAGAAACAATACTTTTCACTGTATGTCAATACACGTGACAATGATAAACCAAATCAAATCAAAATCAAAGGCCTGCTGAGTGTACCCAGTGCTGGATCCAATCATTCATTTGAACAGATGAGAGGATCACACAGGTATGAATTTTAAAATGGTTTTCTTTTATTGAAAAGAACTTATAGAATTAACATGACAGAAACAGAGAGTGAACTTGGCTTCTCGGCCGGCCAGTCCGTCTATAAAAGAATAAGTCCTGAAATGAGTGGAATCTAAGAACTGAACTGAACTAAATACTCTAAAATCAAAATTTAATTCAACCCTTATATCTTTATTGGAAGTGTTTTTCACATGCTGTCACTGCCTAGAAAACCAATCCCTGCAGCAGCTGTCATGTGGAACCGTTGTTCACGCTGTCTCCATCTAGCAAAAACAATCCTCGTAGCTATTGATATGGGAAACTGTTGTTCGCTTGCATTGTTTAACCTCCAGGAATGAGTCAATTTTCAGCTAACCCATCATGCCTTCTGATTCTACATGTAGTCAAGTTAGTTACAATTGTTCAGTTAGCAGAGTTAGTTAACCCCTATAGTCTAGCATTTAAATGTAATTGTGCAGAGGCAGAAATATCTTAAAATGAAGTCTTTGCATTGCCTGAAGCAAAAGGACTAACTATACACAGGATCCCTCATCCAGCACTTTCTGTTTTTATTTCAGATTTTCAGCATCTGCACTATTTTGCTTTTATAATATGTATTCACTTGTACTTCCTCTGATTTCTTATTAATCTTCTACTTCTGTAAGCTAAAATATTTGTTCTCCATGACACCCAAGTTTAGGTCTGATTTGGCTCTTACCTAAGCGTATGTGAATCTAAATTTATTATCCATAGAGGGGAGAACAGCATTACATTTTGTTAAAATGGTTGTACAGTAACCAGGTGGCCTCTGACAGCGTTTTAAATTTAGGTGCATTTCTCATAGGTCAGATTGCAGTTTATTAATTTCTCATCTTTTCTGGATTTTGGAACACAGCCTTCCTTGCCACCACGTTGTAAGGATTGTGTGGTGTCTCATGGAGAGTTCTGGAGGCGTATATGTTTGAACATTAAGGGGGCAATCTTACCTTCTCGGCCCATTCGTCGATGGGCAGGGCAAGCCAGTAACATCGCGACAGAGGTATAAAATAGGCTTTGCGCCTGATTTCTTGCCTCTCACAATCACATCAGACCCAGATATCTGGCAAGATCTGCCTCATTTCCAGGAAGAGCACAAGGCTGATTATAATACTTTATCCATGTCAAGAGGGCAATATGGAACCAGAGGACATTGGTAAAATGTTGAATGAATACTTCACATCCATCTTCACCGAAGACTATGAGGACGATGGTATGGAATTCAGGGATAGAGAGTGCAAAGTTCTTGAGCAAATTGATATAGTGAGGGACAAGGTATTGGAGGTGTTGGCAGCCTTGAAAGTGTATAAATCTTGAGGTCCAGATGAATTGTGCCAAGGCTACTGTGGGAGGCAAGGAAGGAGATTGCAGGGGCTCTGACCCAAATTTTCAATTGCTGTCTGGCCATGGGGGAGGTGCCAGATGACTGGAGAACAGCTAATGTGGTTTCACTATTTAAGAAGGATTGTAAGGATAAACCAGGGAAGTACAGGCCAGTGAGTCTCATGTCTGTAATAGAGAAAGTATAAGAGAAACTTCTGAAGGAGAGTATCTATCTCCACTTAGAGAGGCAAAGCTTGATCAGAGATAGTCAGCATGGCTTTATTGGAGGGAGGTCATGCCAAACAAATTTGATTGAATTTTTTGAGGAGGTGACTAGGTATGTAAACAAGGGTAGTGCAGTTCGTGGAGTTTACATAGATTTCAGCAAAGCCTTTGACAAGATCCCCCATGGGAGACTTGTAAAGAAGATAAATTCACATGGGATACAGGGTAACTTGATAAAGTGGATTCAAAATTGGCGCCGTTGTAGGGCAGTAGGAAGTCTCACAACACCACATTAAAGCCCAACAGGTTTATTTGGTTGCAAAAGCCACTAGCTTTTGGAGTGCTGCAGTGTTCCAAAAGCTAGTGGCTTTTGCTACCAAATAAACCTGTTGGACTTTAACCTGGTGTTGTGAGCCTTCTTACTGTGTTTACCCCAGTCCAACGCTGGCATCTCTACATCAGTTTTAGGAGACAGAGGCTGATGACAGAGGGCTGCTTTAATGACTATAAACCAGTTGCAGTGGTGCACCACAGGGATCTGTGTTGGGCCTCCTATTTTTCATCATTTACATAAATGACATTGATGATTATGTGGAAAAGGATTAGTAAGTTTGTGGATTGCATGAAGATTGGATTAGTGGTTAATAGTGAGGCAGAGTGTCTTGGGCTACAAGAAGATATAGATGGAATGGTCAAATGGGCAGATAAGTGGCACATGGAATTTAATCCGGAAAAGTGTGAGATGTGACACTTTGAAAGGAGTAATTTGACAAAAAAGTACTTAATAAATGGTAGGATACTAGGAAGTTCTGTGGAACAAAGGGCTTTGGAGTGTTTATCTCAGATCTCTGAAGGCGGAAATATATGCTAGTAAGGCATATGGGACACTTGCCTTTATTAATCGAGGCATAGATTACAAAAGCAGGGAAGTCATGATGGAGTTGTATGGAACTTTGGTGAGGCCACAGCTGGAGTACTGTGTGCAGTTCTGGTCATCACATTATCAGAAGGATGTGATTGCACTAGAGGGGGTGCAGAGGCGATTCACCAGGATGCTGCCTAGAATGGAACATTTAAGTTATGAAAAGATGTTGCGTAAGCTTGGGTTGTTTTTGTTGGAGCAGAGAAGACTGAGGGATGACCTGATCGAGGTCTACAAGACTATGAGGCACATGGATAGAGTGGATAAGGAGCAGTTGTTCCCTTTAGTTGAAAAGTCAAGGGGACAAAGATTCAAAGTGAGAGTCAGGAGGTTTAGAGGGGATGTGAGGAAAAACCCAGAGGGTGGTGTTGGTTTGGCCTGGAATGCACTGCCTGGGAACATGGTGGGTTGCCTCTCATTCTTTAATAAGTATCTAGGTACCTCGACAAACACTTGGCACATCATAACATTTGTGGCTATGGGCCAGATACTGGAGGATGGGATTAGGTGGGAGTTCAGGTGTTTCTAATATTTAGGTGTGGACTCAATGGGCTGAAGGGCCTTTTCTATGCTGTGTGGTTCTATCATTCTGTGATTGCTGTGGGAGAGTGAGCAATATCCAGAGGGGGAAAGGTGACTGACAGATCTCTCTGCTCTGTGGGACAGAGCAGAGAGATCTCCGCTAACGCATTTGTGTCCTCTACTGTCAGCTGCTGGCTTTCTCATGAGCTTAAGTTTTGCTCCCTTCCCCGACTGGGGGAAAACAGATTGTGCATTATTTTTTACACAGAGTGGTGTCAAGTTGCATTTTTAAACTTGCCCAAAATATAAATCTGAATCTTCCCCATTTTCATGCTTGGCACTTAGGGGATGGTCTTGCCAAAAAAACACTAAAGGCCTGATTTTGCCATCGTGTTGCATCCATTTTTGGGCATGAGGTGAGTAGAGTGATCTGCACCCGCCTCCACACTGGTTCTCCCTTTACCAAGGGCCAAAAATGGCCACGATTGGAAATACATCCGAAACAGGTGCAATGGCCATTTAAATGTATTTACATGCATTTAAATTGACTTAATGGGCTCCATACTCAATCTTATGGCACTTTGCCCCTTACCACCACGTTCACCCATCCAGGATCAGCGCAAAACAGATATGCTCTACAAAAGTCTGATTCGGGCACTCCAGTTAGTGAGGAGGCAGGTGTCTAGCATCTGCTTGAGATCGGTGAGAGGAAAGGGGGGAGCTCCACTGCCGTTCTGCCTGAGATCAGTGAGGGGAAAGGTGGGGTTCTGCTGTCACTCTGCCTGAGATCATGGGGGGGAGGGTGGGAGTGGCCTGCACTCAGTCTGGGTGGCAATGTTGGGGGTAGAAGGGGGTCAGTAATGTTGGGGGTGTGGGCCAATCTCTATGGGGGGGGGGGCAGAGGGAGACATTATCCGGCCCCGGAGGAATGTGGCAGGGGAGCAGCATACTATTCTTATATTTTCTGTGCATGCACAGTTAGAGGAGTTGATCGGAGCTGCAGGGTTTTGGGCACATTAAGCATCACCCACGGGTTTCTGCAGCACGATTTGGAATCGCTGATATTTTTTGAGGCAGAGTACGTATGGGGGCACCTAAGAATGGGTCTAAATGTCAGATCTGAAACACTCCCAGTTTTAAATCCGCCCAGCACTTAGAATCATAATGGTAAAATAGGGCCCTAACACCTTGTAACTATGCACCTTCCCAAAGTATAGCTCTGCATGGGTGCTGCCTCCATGCTTGCTCCTTCCAAACTCTTCTACCCACAATTTACTATCATGCCACTTTCTTAATATTACATTGTGGGTGATCTTGTTTCACCAGTCCCACATTAACCCTTGCTCTGCCAAATACCCTTAAACTACACTGCCCATACCTTGGCAGCAATCTCTCTCAAAAATTCACCATTGGCAAAGAGATCCAACACCAGATCAGCTGCGCTCACTCAACTATCTAAAACTATGAAAACAAATATTTTGACAACAAGGAACAGTAGCAGAGAAGAAAGGAAAAGGAAGTGAATCCTGCACTCCACATCCCAATATCTTGTCAGGTGTCCTGCCCGCGTGCCCAAAGATCTGAAGGTTGAGATCAATTTGTTCAGTTTTTTGAAGACCCAGGGCAGAAACTTGCAACCTTGAGTAGACGTCACCCTCAAAGTGAGGGATAACTGATGATGACAATTATGATAAGGACTCAAAGGGAATCAAGTGTTATGAGGAGTGGGCAGCAAATTCTTAAAGTCAAGGGTCAGCCACGATTGTATTAAATGGCAACGCAAACTCAAGGGATTTACTCCTATTCCTATTTCTTAAGTCTTTATGTTCAAGAGCAATATATTGTGGGAGAATAGCACAGTAGCATAGTGGTCAGCACTGCTGCCTCACAGTGCCAGGGACCTGAATTCAATTCCCAGCTTGGGTCACCGTCTGTGGAGAGTTTGCACATTTGCTCTGCGCCTGTGTGGATTGCCTCCAGGTACTCTGGTTTCCTTCCACATTCTGAAAGACATGCAGGTTAGGTGTACTGACTCAAACAGGTGCCAGACTGTGGTGACTAGGGGAATTTCACAGTAATTTCATTGCAGTGTTAATGTAAGCCTTACTTGTGACTAGTAAATAAATTTTATCTTACTTTAAGGAGATGGTATCATCATTGACTACTCTCTTGATGGCGTAGCCATTGAGTGCCTTCTCTCTGTTCCCCAGAACTGCAGATCATTGTCACAAAAAGTTCAATCAGCTAATCAAGGCAAAGCAAGCACACAAATCCCATGGCTTTCCTTTGAACACACTCTGCATTGTCTCTGTCCTCTATCTTAACAATTGCCCTTATAACTCTATTTTCATGGTGTTAACTGGGGAATAAATTTATGCCAGGGTATGGGGGGGGAGGGAGTGGTTTGAGAGGTTGGAGGGGTGGTGTTAGAATTTCTGCTTTGGGCATAAACTTTGTGCAAAATTCCTTTGGGAAGTGTTTTTTTTGGTATTTCCACCCCAGCTCATTCACAAATACAGAAGTTGCCATGGACCTGCACAAACATGTTTTAAAATAAACTTCTTGAAAAATTGCTTTAAAAATTATACCTTGGTATATTTAAAAGTGGTGCACTTTAATTAATATAACTAGTCATGAACTTGTCAGAAAATGTATATGTTTTAAATCAGTCAATCCACCATCTCTGAGTAACCAGATTTTAAATTATTGAACATCTACTTAAAAAGATATACAGCACCATTAGCTAGTTATATTAGTGCATAGTGGTCGTTGTCTTAGTAAATTTTAAAAATGCATCCATAATGTGTTTATGGCGTAATCAATGAGTGCCTTCTCTCTGTTCTCCAGAACTGCAGACCATTGTCGCAAAAAGCTAATCAAGGCAAAGCAACCCTACAAATCCTGTTGCTTTCCTTCGGACACTCTGCATTGTCTCTGTCCTCTATCTTAACATAAAATTAATATGTGTAATAATGCTTTTAAAATGTGCATATCAGTGTCTTTCCATCCGAAAGATCCAGAGGTCCCAGACAGCACAATAGCAGAAACACCCAGCGATGATTCATCTATCCAGAGACGTGACTGGTTTTATGGGTTAGTATCATATTCCAGCACATTGTTTTTTAGACTAACTCTGAAGACAGTAGAAAACCAATCTGCAATGATGTTAAAATGCATTTAAATCTTGCGATCTTGATCTTTCATCACACCAAATGCAAACAAATTACGCTGGAAAAAGCAACTCTATTCCCAGCAGGACTCGACTATTCACTGAGAACAGTGCCGTGGAATCTTTTATATCTTCTGCAACAGGCAGACTGGCCTCAGTGTAATGTCTCCGCTGAAAGATGGCACCTCCCACAGTTCAGCACAGGCACAGCATAATCAGATGAGATTACGTGCTCTAGTCTCTGAAACTGAGCTTGAACTCATGACCAGCTGACTCAGAGACAGAGGTGTTACCAATAGAGCAGGGTTTTGTCCTTGAGGACTGCTGAGGCGAATACTATAGAGCATTGCAGACTGCATGGAATGTTTAATCATAGCGGAGAGCCCTTCACATCTGTCTGTGTAGTGCATCCTGAGGAAATAGGGTTATCCAGTGGGAGGTGTGAGTTCCTTTATAATGGAGATAAATCTTGGCAGGGAAATCAGAGTAGTTCTCTGCCTTTTCTAGATAAGTATGTTTTAATATTTATTTTTAAATTTAAAATTTTGTGTTTAGCATTTATTCCTTCACAATTAATTGATAGATTCCATCACAGATCTTCACAAACATTTTGAACGTGCTTATTGCAACATGTGATAAACTTATTTCTTTTCAAGTTTTGTGTTTGGAAATGTTTCATTTAATTTCTTTTGCATTTATTTTTCTGGCTGTTCCATTAATTATCACGAAAACCTATCCAGAATGACGCTTTGAACTTTAGTTTACCTTTAAGTGAATTCTCTCCATAGCTCACCTGATGGATGTAATACATGGTTTGGTATTGGAAACATGAACGAAAAGGCCCCCTGAGTCCGATCCTCATATATAGGAATTCAACTGGTCACAGCGAGGGTGGCAATGGAAGTACGACAGTTAACTTTATTGTCTCCAGAGGGGTGAATATCAGTCAGGATTGCTACATTTGAAGGTTATCCAGTGACCTTTGTTAAGCACATGAGGCTTGACTGACATGGCCAAGCATTCAAATTACCTGTCGACTCTCATTTTCAACTCTCATATTCCGGACTCAAAGGTAAGCAATGCCAAAGCATGAAAGACCTGAAACAACTATAGAAGCTAAAGAGACCCTGTGACAGAGTAATTATTACCATTCAGCCCTGTCTTTTTATTGCGAGCTGATTTGGGTAGAATTGATCATTAATATTCAGGCTTTGATGTTGAATTGAGGTCACTGATTGCAGGAAGCTGAGGGCAATCATTCCTTCCAGCGAACACTTGTGTGAATTGTAATGCTACATGTGAGATAAAGAAGTCTTTCAATCATGCATTCTAAACATTCATGGAAAAACGTTTGAAATATGGAAAATGAAGGTTAGACATGCAAGGCCAACCTTGTTAGTCAGTGAGGGTTTTAATAGCCTGTTGAAGATAGATCAAATTAAAGTACTAAGAGCTCTAAATGAATAGCCATTATTCAACAATAAATATGGAAGGGAGAATTTTCACGTCGAGACTGCCACAGGAATTGCAGTGGGCAGAGGGTAGACAATGGAAAGATCTGTTGACTTCAGGTGGGATTTTCTGGTTTTGGGTTTAGCATGGCTGAAAAATCCCACCTGTAGTCTCTACGTAGTGTTTGTAATATGGTTTATGCCTTTTGAAAATTCAACATATAAATTCTGGACACGGTGTAAAAGATGTTGAAGTTCGTTTAGAATCATAGAATCCCTACAGTGCAAAATGAGGCCATTCAGCCCATCAAGCCTGCACCAACAACCAATCCCACCCAGGCCCTATCCCCATAGCCCCACGTATTTACCCTACTTATCTCCTGACACGAAGGGGCAATTGAGCATGGCCAATCAACCTAAGCCTCACACCTTTGAACTGTGGAAGGAAACCAGAACACCCGGAGGAATCCCACACAGACATGGTGGCAACCATGCAGACTCCACACAGTAACCCAAGGCCAGAATTGAACTGGGTTGCTGGTGCTGTGAGGCAGCAGTGCTAACCACTGTGCCACTGTGTCACTCATTTTAACATAAAATTAACATAAAATTTTAATACAAAATACCAGCATTTGTGACCAAGTTTCAGGAAACGTCTGCTGAGCCAGGAAGGAGCAGCCTGCAATTTAGTCGTCATTGCCAGATCCCTTCCAGGAAAGGATAATCTGGCCATGCAAATAAATGTCCACGCACTCCCAACTAAAAAATCCAAGATAAAAGGCACAAAAGCTTACAAGCTCTTGATAGCTTATCTGACAGTTTATTATTCTTGCATTATTTATGTGTGTATGACATGCTGTGACACAGTAGTTCGTGGATTATGATAAACCTGAAAGTAACTATGATGGCTTGGCATCGTGTTCAAAATTTAAGTATCTGTTTTTAAAGTGGAGGTTCCCTTCATTCATTAAGGCTGAAAGTAGAAGATAGAAGATGTCTAATTTGTGGGAAAGAGAGAAACTCTTTTGTTGATCAATCACCTGTGTTGAGTTATAAAGTTCTTTTGACAGTTACGTCATTCTTGAATGTAGTTTGGTTAATACAATTAAGTGTTTCAGTCATTATCAGATGCCCACCAAAAACCTCTGCAATACCCTCCCAACCACCATCATTTGCCCTTACCCTCTCCCTGCCTACTTGCCCTGTAACTACCATGGTAGAGCCATGCTGAGATGAAACAAAATAAAGTTGTAAATATCTATTGCAGACTATTACAAGCATAACAGTGGCAATTTGAATTAAATCCTGAAAAATTGAGGTAATGCACTTAGGGAGGACTAACAAGGCAAGGGAATATATAATGAATGGTCAGACCTGAGGAAGCTCAGAGGATCAGAGACCTTGGAGTGCATGTCCATAGATCTCTGTAGACAGTAGGGTGGGTAAATAAAGTGGTTAAAAAGGCATATGGGATACTTGCCTTTATTAACCGGGGCAGTGAATATATTCTGTTGGCATACCTCCTCATTAAGAAATCTCACAATACCAGGTTAAAGTCCAACAGGTTTATTTGGTAGCACAAGCCACAAGCTTTCAGAGCTTTGCTCCTTCATCAGGTGAGTGGGAGTTGTATTCACAAACAGGGTATATAAAGACACAAACTCAATTTACAAAATAATGGTTGGAATGCAAGTCTTTACAGATAATCAAGTCTTAAAGGTACAGACAATGTGAGTGGAGAGAGGGTTAAGCACAGGTTAAAGAAATGTGTATTGTCTTCAGCCAGGACAGTTAGTGAGATTTTGCAAGCCCAGGCAAGTCATGAGGGTTACAGGTAGTCTGACATGAACCCAAGATCCCTGTTGAGGCCGTCCTCATGTGTGCAGAACTTGGCTATCAGTTTCTGCTCAGTGAATCTGCGCTGTCATGTGCCATGAAAGCCGCCTTGTAGGACGCTTACCCGAAGATCAGAGGCTGAATGCCCGTGACTGCTGAAGTGTTCCCCAACAGGAAGAGAACACTCTGCCTGGGATTGTCGAGCACTGAATGAAGACTGCTCGACAATCCCCAGGCACCAACTGTGCTTACCCCAGTCCAATGCCAGCATTTCCACATTATTCCTCCCCATGTCAGGAATAACAGTGCATGGGAAAAGAAACTCCAATGCCATTTTGGGTAAGACATGGAGCCTTTCCATCTTCATGAATTTTCAGTTCTTGAAGTATTATCATTTTAAATTCCTACTTCCCACAAAGGAATTGAGTTAGCATGGAGGGCACAAAGAGGCACAAAAGTTGGGTGGGGGTTATGAGGTGACATGAATCGGCACGGGAATGTGTAGCAGTGAGAGTACGTGAGAGGTGAGATATAAAGGGCCTTACTATGTTTGTGATAACTGAAACAATGTCCGAGAGCGGCGAGGCAGGCCTTTTTAAACAGTTCCTGCAGTTTCTGGGGGCAATGAGCTCGACTCCAGTTAGTACCTGTACCCACTGGATTGAGGATCTGACCTTTTAGGAAAATGTCTCAATAGTCGGTTTGGGAGTCGGGAATCTTTCCAACTCTGCACATCTGTCTCAGAAATGTAAATTTGGTCCCTTGGCGAACGCACTTAGCAACTGCATAGGAACATTGCTAAACATCTTTGTGGAACTGATGTTTTGTTTAAATTGCTAAGATAGGGCTGATCTATTATAGCAAAATTGATAAGTTGTCTTGACCTTGTGAGTGACTGTGTTAAAATGAGAAGTTTCCTAATTAGTTACCGCATTAGATTTACCCATAATATTAAAGTTGTGTAATACCTATTCATGGTTTCTAGATGGAGATTGTCTCTTAAATTATTATTCCTAATCTTACATTAATGCTCCACAATACCTTTTAACTAAAGAAGCCTTGCTGAAGAATGGGTAATGACACTTGCACCTGTGATAACACTGCAGCACTGCAGTGCTGAGGATGTGGATCACTAATTACCTTCAATTACAAATACTCCATCAACACCCAGGCAAAGACAGTAAGTTAAAATCTGGATCCCATCGGCATTCTAATCGGCTGCTGCAGGAAACACATCACTGTTAATGCCACCTGTCTAAACTTCAGAACTCATTCGATTATAGAGTAAATACAAAGACCTTCAGAAAGGTTCTTGTTATCGTATTATATCTTGCTAACTTGAAGGATGGCAACATTTCACCACTAATGCAGATTGCCTAACTTACTTTATCTTGTGGTCATTGAAAAACGCAATTTTCCCTTGCACCCTTAATTTTTAATCACACATTTAATTACATATTTGTTCCTCATTTGCCAATATTATCTGTATTTAATACTTCTATAAATAAAATGTAAAAATAACATGTATGCCTCAAATCCATGAGATTACATCATTTCTTCATCACAGGGAAGGGAATAATATGGTGTGAAAACTGTCAACATGGTCACAAGCAACAGAAACCAGAATGAGAGGGATAAATGGAAGAGCTTTAATTTATAAACCAGCATTGCAATGAGGTAATTTACATAAATCGCCAATACATTTCTTGCATAATTAAATCACTGTACTCCAAATTAAGTCAATTTTTAACAAGCTGGACAGTAAATCAAAGGAAACTTGGTATTTTCTGTTTCCTTGTGCATATACTTTTTAAAATTACCTCCTGTGAAGACATTGCCACTAAACCCAAAACATCCACTTTCATCATTTTGGATTTAGCTTACCTGCCTTGATCAGTTGAATATTAGCATTGGTTTTAACACTGATTGAAAATTGTGGAATACTGCATGGAGCAGCATCTTGGGCAGAATTTAGTGCCAATATGCAGGTGGGCAATTTCCAGATGCCAGACAGCTGGTCAGTTCCCCGTCATGTTCCCAACTACCAGCCATTTCCCATAAGGTTGGGATGAACACTGAACATTTAAATGGAAGAGAGCTTGTTAACTTAATTAAAGGCCATTGATCAGAGGCCACTTGGAATTTTCAGTCATCTTATCTTCTCCTACCTCACAAGGAGCACAATAAATGCTTGGCGGAAGCCACATAACAGCAGATGGATGGGCTCCAACAACTCAGCATCACTTGGAGGTCTGACCCCTCATGACCAGACTTACCTGGGTACAATTATGGTCATGATGTGGAGATGCTGGTGTTGGACTGGGGTAAACACAATAAGAAGTCTCACAACACCAGGTTAAAGTCCAACAGGTTTATTTGGTAGCAAACACCACTAAATTTCGGGGCTCTGTCCCTTTGTCAAGTGAGTGGGGAGTTCTGATCACAAACAGCGCATATAAACACACACGCTCAGTTTACAAAATACTGATTGGAATGTGAGTCTTTACAGCTAATCAAGTCTTAAAGGTGCAGACAATGTGAGTGGAAATAGCATTAAGCATAGGTTAAAGAGATGTGTATTGTGTCCAGACAGGACAGTAAGTCAGATGTTGCAAGCCCAGGTAAGTCATTGCTGTTACCAATAGTGTGATATGAACCCAAGATCCTGGTTGAGGGCGTCCTCATGTGTGCGGAACTTGGGTATCAGTTTCTGCTCAGCGACTCTGCGCTGTCGTGTGTCGTGAAGGCCACCTTGGAGAACGCTTACCCAAAGATCAGGGCCGAATGCCCATGACTGCTGAAGTGCTCACCAACAGGAAGAGAACAGTCTTGCCTGGTGATTGTCGAGCGGTGTTCATTCATCCATTGTCATAGTGTCTGCATGCCTCCCCAGTGTACCATGCCTCAGGACATACGCTGCAGGAAAGAATGTCTTGAGGCATGGTACATTGGGGAGACCATGTAGACGCTATGACAACGGATGAATGAACACCGCTCGACAATCACCAGGCAAGACTGTTCTCTTCCTGTTGGCGAACACTTCAGCGGTCATGGGCAATCTTCGGGTAAGCGTTCTCCAAGGCAGCCGTCACGACACACGACAGCTCATAGTTGCTGAGCAGAGACTGATAGCCAAGTTCCACACACATGAGGACGGCCTCAACCGGGATCTTGGGTTCATGTCACACTATTTGTAACCCCCATGACTTGCCTGGGCTTGCAACATCTCACTTACTATCCTGTCTGGAGGCAATACACATCTCTTTAACTTATGCTTAATGCTATTTCCACTCACATTGTCTGCACCTGTAAGACTTGATTAGCTGTAAAGACTCGCATTCCAATCAGTATTCAATAAACAGTGTGTGTGTTTATGCCCTGTTTGTGATGACATCCCCACTCACTTGACGAAGGGGCAGAGCTCCGAAAGCTAGAGACGTTTCCTACCAAATAAACCTGTTGGACTTTAACCTGGTGTTGTGAGACTTCTTACTACAGTTGTGGCTACAGGCCACTGTGAGAGGGGTTTCCTCTCCACAACTGTGGCTTGATAGCTATAATGATTTTTTTATTTCAAATATTTTAGAAGTGCTGAAAGGGTTCTTCAAGGTGGAGACACTCTCTCCTCTCTTAACAGTAACAGCAAGCCACAGCTACTTAAGGTCTGCTACTGGCCGTTCACTTTCCAGAGCCTGCCCGCCATCATTAATGGGATGGTTAACATGCCCTCTGGCTACTAATTTGTCAATCCTGCAAAATATGCTGTTGGTTATTACTGCTTACATGCAGGGTGCTGGGTCAGGGGACACATTTGATACCAACGTTGGTGTACTGATCCCAAACAGAAAGTTGTGCCCCTAGTTTCAGTTCCACACACATCAGTGACAATAATGGGGTTGAATATATTATGATAGTAGTAAATCCTTTTGTTTGTTTAAGTGAGTTATTGTGCAGCTCACACATGAGTAGCTGCCAAGTAAAGAATGTTCTAACTTGTAATATTTGTAAATAATGGGATTATTTTCATTAAGGACCTTTTTTATTACATTCCGGCAAGTAATAACCTCACATAATTAGACCAATGAACAATGGAATTTCACTGCAAGAAGGTCAATGATTTGTGAAGACAAGTATTGTTTCGAAGTATGACATACCTCATCTGGGTTGTTATTGCAGTTTTAAGCAATTAGGTAACTTGCTGCCCGACCATCACATTTGATATGGTGCTATATGTAAGCAGCTGTCTCCTCAGGATGAAAACAGGCTGTGTGATGACCAACCATGAAGTGAAGATGAAGCGATTGATTTGGTTGTCATGTGCCCTGCCACCATCAAGACATTGTTGTCCAAAAACCTTTTATCTTCTTTATTGCTGCTCATTTCTTTGGCATTCTAAGTGAGAGTATGAGTATTTCTTTGTGCTTAAAATGAACAAATTCAATTGAAATAGAGGCACTTTTGTCAGGGAGAAGAAGAAAGGACGGAAGTAGAGGCAAAAGGTTAAGTCCCACCATTTACCCAGTACAATGTATTGAGTTACCCCTAATTAATTAGGTATTTAAAACCACACAGGCCTTCAATGCTTCACTGTCAGGTGAATAGATGAAGACATCAGTGAAGCATTGTGTCTCTCTCATGTTTAAGTCAGATATTTTAAGTTCGGTGGCAACTTTTCTTAAATTATCCTGCGGGAAGAGTTGCATAGGCCTTTTCCTGTTCACTATTACCATTGGGCCTCTGTATGGGTAGCATTTCCCTTTCAAGTACATTGACTTCTCATTTGTAATATGTGGACAATCTTAGTTCCCTAGCTCATTGATCATTGAACACGTGTGATTATTGCCATAAAAATGACCTCTTCTTGAAAGTATAAGTTATATTGTTTATCAGACATTCATTTTATTTCAATAATGAAGCATATGTACAGCAATATGCTACTTATGTTATTACATTAGTTTTACGTATGGTGTGCTTAGAAACTTTGCTCTTTAAAATAAATAGAGAGCACTTTTATATTAGAAGCTATATACCAGAGAAAATCTTAATTACAGAACAAGAAAAGGTATTATTTCTTCCATCCCCCAAAATTAGGGTAACCAGATATTCCAGTTTCACCAGGACAGACTAGGCTTTTCACTGGAAATCCTCAAGAAGTCAACCAATTGATGCAATGGCACTGCTCTCTTCATCTCCCATTGACAGCCTGTGTCAAAGTCAACGATCAGATGCCCAGACAAATGCAAGCATGGCCTTCATACTCACGGGTACTGTTCCTCTGTTTCACCTTACTTGATTATTTTCCAGCAGGGGAGATGGGGAGGTCAGTAGGGGAGGCATTGATACAAAAGAGTTATTGAGGGCAGTTCATAGCATTTACTGGGACAATTTTGTAGGAGAACATGGGGGTAATTTATGCGAGATCATGGGTGCAGTTTACCCTCAAGACCTCCTGCAAATGAATCCTATGACCATTTGGGACCTGGGAGGGATTTTCTGAGTGATGATAGATGATTGACAGCGGTGAGTACCAACCACAACCCATACTTGATGAGATATTTGAACAGCATTCATTGGTAAACCACCACTCAGCGCTGACGAAGATGGAAGGCAAGTTCAGTTAAGCCATGGAACATTCAATCAAACTTCCCATCAAAAGATCGTGTGCTTTCCTGTTTGCAGCTCCGAGTGCAAACAAAACCTCCCACATTTGAGCATGTTTGTGATTTTAAAATCAAGCTTCTAGCCAAAAATATCTATTGTTGGAAACTAAATGTAAATGAAATTAAATGAGGCTTTTAAATGGAGATAGGTCTGCCCATTCTGCATTGCCAGTAATAGCTAGAATGGAGTAGAGAATTCTGACTGGGATCTTCTCATAAACAAAGTCTTGGGTCAGGTTTTATTTTTGAAAAAATGAAGCAGAAACGTTGTTGAAACGATTTGTGGTTCGTAACTGAAGTCTTCAATAATGGGGATCTTACTAGGGTTGCCAACTCTAGTCGAACATATTCCAGGAGGTGCCATCACATGACACCCTACTTTCGGTTGCCCTTTCCCAGATTGTTGCCACTGGTCACCAAACATGTCCATCACCATGGAGCCTCACTTTCCAAAGGCTTTTCAATGTGTCCTGGGTTTGACTGGATTTGAAAATCTGGTCACCTACCCAAGGGTGGCACTAGCATAGCGGTTAGCACTGCTGCTTCACAGCTCGAGTAACCTGGGTTCGATTCCCGGCGTGGGTCACTATCTGTGTGGAGTTTGCACATTCCCCTTGTGTCGGCGTGGGTTTCCTCCGGGTGCTCCGGTTTCCTCCCACAGTCCAATGAGTGCGGGTTAGGTTGATTGGCCATGCTAAAATTGCCCCTTAGTGTCCTGAGATGTGTAGGTTAGCGGGATAAGTGGGCAAATATGTAGGAATATGAGGGTAGAGCCTGGGTGGGATTGTGGTTGGTGCAGACTCGATGGGCTGAATGGCGTCATTCTGTACTGTAGGGATTCTATGAACTTCTATTCTATGAAAATGTGCTATAAAGTGATGTTATCTCTGTAATTGTTTTTTTGCTTCCTGAAAGGTTATTTGTCTTCTATTATAAATTGATAATTGTTTTATTCGTCTATTCTTTCCCTTTCTTGTATTGGATGCTTTCAGTGACTGTTAAATGATAGCCAGAACTTTCATCTGTTGTTGCACTGAGAAAAGATTGATGTGTGGACTTACAGGTGGCAGCCACTGTTGAACTGACTTTACTTCCACTTTCCCAACAGGGAGGGCAATACAACAAAATGCTCAAACTTATAATATTCACCAGAACCATTACATTTTGCTGCTGGTAATTTTTCTTTTCTCTTGAATCTCTGCCTTCAATGTTTTCCCTCAACTTCTCCTATCTGTTTTAATTAATGGCCTCTTGTTCTTTTTCCCCCAATACTACCACTACTAATTGCTGAACTTTATATCATTTCACCTACTTAATTCTGAACTTAAAAACTCCATCTTGCCTTTCCACCTCTTTCATGATATGATTTCTTCAGTGTCTGCATTTTTCTGTCTTGATTTGACCCTTATGGTTGCTTTCTTTTCTATCCTATCATAAAAGAAATCCTGCTCTTAACTCATACGTTTCGATGTAAAACTCGCCAGAGTCCCAGATGACCATAGGCTGCTCTCCCCCTTTGGTGGTGGGGCAGGGGAGGGGAAGAAGTGGCTGATGGTGATTTAACCTGAGAATTACCACACCTCAGGTGAAGGGCCAGGTTGAGAAGACAGTGATGTCAGTGATGCATTGTAAACATTGTGGCGAGTTTATTAAAATAACCTAAAGGAATGGCAAATCTCCTGGTCAAACATATGTTCTGAGAATTTAATTTCAAGCACAATATGGAATGATATTTGCAATTAATGCATAGTGAATTTTCAGAACTGATTTGATGAAGTTGCATGTGTGAGATGTTAAAGGAACCTATGCATGTTAATTTCAACTGATTATATTCAAATCAGTTTAGAAATAGCAATCAGAAGGTAAAAGTCAACAGACGAAGTTTTGACTGATATCAGGGATTAGTTCAGCTGTGCATTATTAGGTTTGCATCCCTGCAGTTCAAGCTGTTCATCAAAGAAAGACATAGTTGTTAGCACTGCTGCATCACAGCACCAGGAATCCGGGTTCGATTCCCAGCTTGGGCCACTATCTGTGTGGAGTCTGCACATTCTCCCCGTGTCTGCATGGGTTTCCTCAGGATGCTCTGATTTCCTCCCACAGTCTGAAAAATGTGCTGGTTAGGTGCATTGGCCATGCTAAATTCTCCCTCAGTGTACCCCAACAAATGCCAATGTGTGATGACTCGGGGTTTTCAATGTAACTTCATTGCAGTGTTAATGTAAGCCTACTTGTGACACTAATAAATAAATGTTAAACTTTCTCTGTGTGATCAGGAGCTCATTGGTGAAATTTTAGCCCTCAAACACTTGTGCCTTGGGGCCATGTAAATAAAGTTTATGTTAGGGTGGTTTGGATCTCAGCTTTTCTGGAAATCTTTCCTATTTGAATTAGATATCTTAATTTCTAACCCAGGGGAGTGAGGGATAGATGGATTTTCAGTCTGCCACCATCATGCCTGTCTTACTCCCATGGCAAACAGGGGCACAGTCTCTAAAGCCCGGAACTTCCTTGTGAAGTTCCACACTTCAGGCTCTTGAATGTTCTCAGTGTAACTCACACTAGTATCACATCATAACTCACACTATACAGCAGTGACAGGTACATTGTATTTGACCTCCCTCTTCTCTTTCCCTGCATGCCCAGAAGAATCTGAGTGAGGCCCCAATAGCACTGAGCCAATTGCACTGGGCTTTGCCTCACTCTACCTGACCAAAGCATCTGGTCTGTTCAGTCAGAGATTTATATAGTTAAGGTACAATAGAGTGCACTGGATGAGACATATAACAAAAGCTGGTGAGGTGGAGTAGAAAGCTAGTTCCTACTGCTTCTTGGCTGATGATCCCAGGGATTAGAACGTCACAAGATTAGTATTCTGAACATGAGGTATTACTGCAGTCATGTTGTACTTTGCCACATCGGAGATGACAGACCGTGAGAAGGACTCCACTAGCCGTGTATACACAACTTTGCCTGATGGTTTTGCAACACTGCAGTCTATCATGTAGGAGTTCTAAGGAGAGTCAACTCTTCTCCTATAAGTTCGCAGGCTACTGTCATGGAGGTTTGTAGTTCCATGGGGATCCGTCAAATGATCTGTCATCTCCAGTGAAAATCTGTCCATGGCACCTCAGCTGAAAATTAGATAAAACAATATTTCCAACTTTGACAGGCTTCGGGATCAGCTGTAGAATATGAGGAGGTAGAGGTTCACTGATGTCGATGATAGTATTAGTTCTGCTGACATGCTGATCAGTGACTACAGTGAAGAGTGCTCAGCAGGAGAGAAACAACTTGAATAAATATGGAAAAAGTTTTTTTTTCTCTCAGAATAGCAAAATCCCATCACCAATTCTCTTTGATGGCTGGATATGTGGTAGAAATTGACCAAGGGGTGAGGCTGGCCATGCGATTATAGAAAGGATGGAATCTGCATATCGTCCATTTTTCTGGTCTGGCAGGCAAAGGCCTCTTCTTATATATTTACAGTAAATACTCACCTCAGCTACTCTAACTAGACAAAGCACAAGGCTCAATTTAAGCGCAAATGCATTGCATACTGCTGCCAAGAAGATGAACAAGTCGGAAAAAACACTAGCAGCTCAGACAAGTGACATATTTAGTTATTAAAATTCTGGTTGTTCTCAATTTATTGTGAATGTAGAGTGTATTTCTGCAAACATGTTTGAGCAGCTGACAGGAATGGATGATTTAAGGGTTGCCTGGAAGATTTAGGAATGAGGTGATGGCATATTTGTGGAAACAGGGGAAGATGTAGAAGGAATATTAAATCAGTGAGCACATATCCAGGTTTAGAGAGGGTCTCCTGAACTGAATTAATGAACAGCTCTCTCAGCCAGCATCAAGCTCTGTTCTGTCTCTAATTGGTCTTTCTGATCCCCTCACTCTATCTGAAAGTTTTGATCCACCTGGACCTTTGAGATGATGCCATTTTGTAGCACAATGCTGAGGTAGCATACAGCACATTATTCAAAACATTAGAGTCATAGAATAGAATCATAGAATCCCTGTAGTGCAGAAGGAGACCATTTGATCCATTGAGCCTACACCATCAACAATCCCACCCAAGCCCTATCCCTGTAACTCCACCTATTTAGTAGTCCCCTAGTAGTTGACCTAATAGTTCCCCTGATGCAAAAGGGCAATTTAGCATGGCCAATCAACCTAACCTGCATGTCTTTGAAGTGTGGGAGGAGACTGGAGCACCTAGAGGAAACCCACACAGACACGAGGAGAATGTGCAGACTCCGCACAGACAGTCACCGATGGCTGGAATTGAACCCAGGTCCTTGACGCTATGAAGCAGCATTGCCACTGTGTTGCCCCTTCCATTAGACACAATATTGCAGCATGCTCTTGATCTATCCATGCACTACTTTCAAGATTCATGTAGTGTATTAGATGATCCGCTAAGTGGCATGCAATTGTTCCATTTGTGTTCAGTTGGTATCCTGGGGTACTGAGGAGATGGCATGAGTCAGGGTTCCAAAGGATAATTAGCAGGTCAGTCAGTAAATGAGTAAGTGGAAAAGACTGTTACGGACATTTCAGGTGTATAATCCTTCAACATAATTAAAGATAGATTTTAGTAAGGTTAGAGAAACAGAGGGCAAAAGGGGAAGGAAAGAAACAATGAGAACATCAACATCTACACCAGTTACAGAGAGAAAGGTTTTGTCAGTATTCAGGGGGAAAGGAAGCAAAATGATGTTTGGGATATATATCATCTATCCCAATATAAAAAGGATCTGAGTCCATGGTATTGATTTCTATTGCTCTTCCCAAGACCGATCGATCCACTGCATTTTGCCTGCAGATTCTGTTTTAAGTTTGGATGTAATGCATTTGTAGCCCTTTTTTCTCTCTCTTTCTCCATTCCCTCCTTTTCTTAACTTTCTGTTTATGTGAGCTTCTGCCAGCTCTTTCTACTCTTCAAACAATTTGAATCGTAGTATTGTCCCTTTTACTTCTCTCCATCACCTAACTGATGATCATTCATATCATCTAATAGTCTTGTTAACTATTTCACTGATCAAGCAACCACTAGTGTTAAATTTACATGACAAATATTGAGAATGCATGTGGCTATAGAGGGAGCAGTGTGTTTGTTTTTAAAGGTAGCAAGTTCTGGGAGGTTTGGGTTGAAGTTGTTCAAACCTGGGAATCGAACCTAGGTCCCTCGTGCTGTAAGGCAGCAGTGCTAACCACTGTGCCACCGTACTGGAAGCTTCCTCAGATTGTGAAAATTGCGGTCATCCTGGAAGAGCAAGTAGTGCTCGGTGGGTGATCTTCTTGTGGCCAGGTTGGAAAATTTAGGCCTATGCTTTGAATTTCTGATAATGTGGGCAGCACAGTGGCATAGTGGTTAGCACTGTTCCTTCACAACGCCGGGGATTTGGGTCACTGTCTGCGTGGAGTTTGCATGTTCTCCCCGTGTCTACATGAGTTTTCTCCGGGCGCTCTGGTTTCCTCCCACATTCTGAAAGACGTGCTGGTTAGGTACATTTACCTGAACAGGCGCCAGATTCTGACGACGAGGGGAATTTCACATAACTTCATTGCAGTGTTAATGTAAGCCTTACTTGTGACTAATAAAAAATAAACTTTTCTCTAAACTGATGAGTCACACTAAAGAATGAACAATATATGGCATGATTATGGCAGATGTTTTGATGAACAACCTTCAATCGATTGGCAGGTAATTCTGGGATAGATCTGTGTTTTTACCATGACACATTAAGCATTGATGCCTGAGTGAAGTGCAGAAAGAAACTCTGGCACAAAGGATTGCACACCCTCACTTAACTAAAAGTAGGTGATCTCTGTTACTTCCATGTGATTCTCCCCTCCAGGTTTTCTTTACTGCACCCTGCACCATTACAGCTTAATATTGACATGACAACAGTGAACATCTTAGCCATCAAGCTTATCCTGCAGAAATTGAACATTTGCTCATTGACAAAAGAAGTGATTTGGAGGTTGTCGATTTTCAGTAGTAGTTTAAACTCAATTACATTCTCAAAAAGATATTTTTAAAATGAAGCAGATTTAGCAAGAAAGAAACTTTATTCCATACCGACATGTTAGTTTTCATAGAAAACGCATTCAATTGAAATTGTGATGAATGTCCCTGCTTATGAATTCCCACTTTTTATGCATTCTGATGACTGAAATTTCAGTCCATAGATTGAACTGTGTTAAATGTGCTCAATTGTGCTCCCTTATCCTTTTCTGGATAAAAGAGAATATTTGCTGTGAGCTAATAATTTCTTGCATCATAACTGAGGCCAAGTTGGAAGTCAAGGACCGATTTTTTAAAACTTCCAGCTGAATAAAACGAACAACTCTGTAGCATTAATACTTCAATATTTAGGGGAGAATTTTCTCATCCCACCTGCCACAGGAATCGTAGTGGGTGGCAGGGGCGGGGTTGGGGGGTGGGGGGAGGGGGGGTGGCTGGGTCCGGACCATGCAAAAGATCTGTTGACCCCAGGCAGGATTTTCCAGTCTTGGGGTGAGTGCGGCTGGAAAATCCAGCCCTTAGTCACTGTTTTTACAATATTTTATAAAACTATACAAAATTGACAAAACCTATGTAAATACAGTCGCAATGTATAATCAGGGCTCTCATTCCTTATTGGGACAGTGGAGATAGATGTTAAATTGCTGTATCATTTGAAACTTCTGCTGTGAATATATAAATTTGTCCAATAAAAGAATAGAATGAGACACTTCTCAGTGTACATCTCAAATTTGTTCATATAATTTCACGTGTATTTGTACCTTTGTGACTTAGCTTCAACATTGAATGAGTTTCAAATGTGTGAAATTATATTTTATGCAGGTGGCAACAAAAGACTGTTTGACAGTAAACTGTTGATCATAAGATATGCAGTCTACAATGCTTGAAAAAAATGTTTCCTTTTGTAAAGTCCAATTCATCCAAGCACAGGAATTTATGCATAATTAACTAGCTTGGCCACCGATAAACTGCAGTCATTTGTCTGCTATAATTAGTGATCATCTTATTTTCGATCTGTGTTGTAAAGAATGAATTCACTTTCAGTAACGTAATCATGCAAGAGAATGCACACGAATGTTCATTGAAGCAACAGAATAGATTGTTGTTAAATTGGTGATGCAACTTGGAAAGGTCCAGCAGATGTGACAGTTTCCCTCAGTTGCTCTGCAATGGCATTTTCTGACATGTAGGTGGGGCTAGGCACTGATTTGCTTTTGCTCATTTGATTTCCCTGACCAATATACTCAGTTTTGTACTGCAGGTCAACTTTCGGATTGAGCAGTTTATTTAACTGATGACCTGTACTATTCGTCCCTGGGATCCTGCTAATCACTATGTTGGAACCCAGAGCAAAGGGCAAAGGTCGGTGGGAAAAGTAAACAAGCTGCGTATTACTAAAATTGATCTCAGCTGCAAAAACTTCTACATAACGGATGGTACCAAGATGAAAATGTTTTAACAGCTAGGCTTGTTTAACTCCTTTCTTACATTGGAACAATGCAGTTGCAGGTCAGCTATGGGACACTGGTGATGTAAAGTTGAAGCAATGATTGAAAATGTTTGTCATTTTCCTCATTAAGCCTTCTCTTCAAAATTATTGTTAATAAGATGGATCATTTTTGAGGTCTTTCAAAAAGTTTGCATAGATCCATTGATTTATTGGGAAGGATATAGCATAGGGTCACTGATAGGAAGAAAGTGAGGACTATAAGCTGAAAGGCCTATTTCTCAATAATAGGCTTAAAGTATTTTAATCATATTTCAGAGATTTAAGAATGTAAGTTTTTTTGTGATTCCTACCCATAGGGTTGTCTATAAACAGTGGCACACACATTCCAGTGTCTATTTCATAAGTGTGAAACGAAAAGTTACAAGTGCTATAAGCACCACAGTTTGGTTAAGGAACACAGGATCAATGTTAGTCATATGTTGTCAATGATGTGATGTCCTGGTTTGCAATTAAGTATTTTCAACCTTCAATCCTACAATGCCTGATTGTGAGTTTTAAATGGTCTGCCTGCTGAATTTATGCACCAAAAAAAGAGAGGCACAAAAGTCACCCGAACTTCCTTGGGTCTCTTATGAATCTATCTATACAAGGAGGTTCAGACATCCACCAGGCTGCTCCAGGCTGAACTGCCGTACCAGTCCCCAGGTAAGAATGAGGTGTGGGAAGTGGACCTCAGTATTCATGTGGGAGTTGGAGGAACACACCTGCACCTTCTGGCTCTATAATTTAAGGTAAATAGCATATATGTTTTTAATGATATCTTCAGCAATCCTTTAAGGGACTGTGATTAGACAGTTGTAGGACCTGAAAAACTAGTTAAACTAGGGTTAGCACATCTCTGGAAATTGTGCACAATATCCTAATTTCAAATATTGAATGTCTTCCTGTATTACATGACTGTTCTTGGGATGGTGCAGACTGTCTACAGACATTCTCTGCCACTTCCCTCCGGAACCACTAATTACTGGCGCTTCCTGCACTCAGTATCTAACAGTGATGCGGTTATAGCCCTACTTTCAGCCAAGAACAGCTGAACAGACTGTGTCCCAGCTCCACATCTTGTTGGCAGTTAGAAAATGAGCATATTAATAATGTCACTAAAATGCTGCCCATACTTCCCCTTGTAATTGTTCAAATGCCACCTTGTGCACCATATTGGATGCTCAGGAAGCTGCTTAGTATCTTAGGTATTCTATCAGCTATTTGGTTCTTCATTGTCTGCAGGAACAGACATAGAGTTATTGGCATGGAAGTTAAGGTTTAAGAAGGCAATATTCTGATAAGGGCGAGCAGACTGAAATCTGTTCTAAGAACATAAGAACATAAGAAATAGGAGCAGGAGTAGGCCACCTAGCCCTTCGAGCCTGCCCCGACATTCAATAAGATCATAGCTGATCTGAAGTGGCTCAGTTCCACTTTCCTGCTTTCTCCCCATAACCCTTAATTCCTTTGCCTACCAAAAACCTATCTACCCGTGTCTTAAATATATTTAGCGAGGTAGCCTCCACCACTTCAACGGGCAGAGAATTCCAGAAATTCACCACCCTTTGAGTGAAGAAGTTCCTCCTCAACTCTGTTCTAAACTGCCCCCCCCCCCCTTATCTTGAGGCTGTGCCCTCTAGCCCTGTTGTCCTTTCTGAGCGGGAAGAATCTCTCTACCTCTATCCTATCCATCCCTTTCATTATCTTATACGTCTCTGTAAGATCCCCCCTCATCCTTCTAAACTCCAACGAGTACAGACCCAGTCTATTTAGTCTCTCTTCGTAGTCCAACCCCCTCATCTCCGGTATCAGCCTAGTGAACCTCCTCTGCACTCCCTCCAAGGCCAAAATATCCTTGCGCAAGTGCGGCGACCAAAACTGCACACAGTACTCCAGCTGCGGCCTCACCAATGCCCTGTACAGTTGCAGCAAGACCTCCCTGCTTTTATATTCTATTCCCCTCACTATAAAGGCCAGCATCCCATTCGCCTTCTTGATCACCTGCTGCACCTGCAGACTGGGTTTTTGCGACTCATGCACAAGGAACCCCAGGTCCCTCTGCACCATAGCATGCTGCAGCTTTTCGCCCTTTAAATAGTCATCCCTCCTACTATTATTCCTGCCAAAGTGGATAACCTCACACTTGCTAACATTGTACTCCATCTGCCAGGTCCTCGCCCACTCGCTCAGCCTATCCAGATCCCTCTGCAGACTTTCCACACACTCCGCACAATTTGCTTTTCCACTTATCTTTGTGTCATCAGCAAATTTCGTCACCCTACACTCAGCCCCCTCCTCCAGATCATCTATATAAATGGTAAGTAGTTCTATTTAGATTCTACCACAGGATCTGGGAATGGAAACATTTCTACCTGTGAGGATAGGACTATTTCCATTAACAACATGTGAAGGGAATACTAATACTTACTTACGAGTGACTGTGTACTGACCATAACTTCTACAATTTTTATGCACAAATTATTGATCAGTCTCAAGGTCATACATGATTTCCAGTTCATAATTTAAGAACTGCAGATCTTCATGAGTATTTACTCATACATTTTGATTTGCCGTCCTTCACCATAGACCACTTCCACACTTAGTGAATGTTATCACTTACAATTGCGAAATGAGCTACATTTGTGCAATTGTTGGCACCCTGGACAATTGGGAATGTCATAATAACATTTTACAGTTTCCAGCTGTTATTGCTGTGGTGAAATGGAAAGAATTTCAAATTACTGATCATAAAAAAGTCATCTCTCTTTACTGGTGCGGGTGTGATACCAGATACCCGGCAGCGTACCTGCAGTGTTTGCCTATCAGCGAATTGTTAATATCCTGGTGGAATCTCAGGTTGGCAGCAGTGACATAACCTCCAACAGGTGAAGCATTCCATCTGGCCACTGAACATCTCAAATCCTTTTTAATCTCCTAATATCAATCAATAATTACTTGTTTACTTATATCTCATTGAAGTTGAAGAAAGAATGTTGTGCTGATATTCAGGGCTTCTGAACCATCCTTTTGTTTTACTTCTTTGCAAATAATTTGGAAAGCTAACCACCACTCTGGGTGTATCCTGGAAGTGATGCTATAAATCTGGATTCATTCCAACTCCGCAAGTCTACACTTTTCCCGAAACTGAGCTGAGGTACTCGAAACATTGCGATACGTGCACTTTTAGGATTTTAAATTGCTACTTACAACTGCAGCAAAGCAGGAATGATTTCACAGAGACAGAATGATCTCACAAAGCAGGAATGATCCCACAGACTATGCACAAGAGTGAGGCATTGTATTCATTATTGCACAATTTTACATTCTGAAAATTGATCATAACTTAACAGGTGCAGGATGTGTATTAACACCATGTAGAAATGCTGGCAGGCTGCCATTTTTTTAAAATGTCGGCCCTTTGCTTCTATGACTGATCATACAAGTAGCATTATGACTCCTATTAATATAATGTGAATGTAGATACACAGGGGCAGCTGCTCAGCACAGTTTACACTGTAGCTACAGTTGTTCCTCACCTGTCACTGCCCAGTGCTAGGGAAGCAAAACAGTGATAGAGTTCAACAAGTTGGGACATTTGGAAGATGAGTGCTCACTCTTCTGCAGAGTGACAGATGATGGGCTATATGGCACTGGGGAGGCATCACAGCTGTAACTGATCTCCACTCACTCGTGCATTTTCCAACTAGGGTCCTGGTCAAGAACGACGATTGAGCACTTCCCCTCCCTTAGCCTGAGGACATCGAGACCAAGTACATAGTCTTCAATGTTTTTCAACTCACTTAGTGCAGGCCAGGCCTTGTATGCAGCACCCTCATGGTTGTCATGACTCATTACCTCATTATTTTTGCGATTCGCTGAGATACTTGCGCGTATGAGGAAAGGAAACAGAGTCGTTTGTGCATAATAACTGAGCTACAAAGAACTATGCAGTTTTAAAAAAAGAAGTTTGTTTTACATTGGTGTTAGCCAGGAATGGTGCTATTGCTGAGCATAAATTCATTTTGCACCTGGCTCCAATGCTAATCAAGGGCTATAACCAGGAATCTTGATTTTCAGTGTAGGAACAGGTGGGTCAGCATGGCGGCTCCATCATGGAGACGGGAGCAGATCAAATTAATGTCACCTCCCCTGCAATAGTGACTGCCCAGGCCAACAATGATGACCTCAGCTTGAGGTTTTGTTCCGACTCCTTCCATTGCATTTCCTAGTACTGACTGTAAAAGTGGTTGCTGTAGTCTACTAATTCTGTTCTTGGTACAAGGAATGCTTTTTTTTGAGAGATCATTTTGCCTTTCGAAGTAAGTGGAAAAATGCTATCCCATCAGAAAAATTGCACACATTTTTATGTATAATACAAAAGGGCTGCCAATAACGACCCAAAAGTTCTGAGATTTATGTTGGTTGGACTCCAGAAGATAAAAATGTGAAGTTAAACTTAATTAATTTGACTTCTGCTTTATTAATGTGAGAATAGGTCCATTTTTGGTTGCAGAAATTGCATGTAAATGTGAAACGGTACACGGAAACAGAAATATTTCATCCAAATGTATACAAATACATGGAAGAAAACATATCTTATATGATGTGCACTCAACGATACTGAACTTAGCTGCACACATATATTGAGAAGACTGCAGTAATGGAATTAAAGCATTAAATCAGCTAATGTAGTTAGGCTGCTTGTGATGCATTCTCATGATATAAAGTTACAAAATTTAACTTTTCTTCATCCTAGCCCTTTAAAGTTGCAGTGTCTGAAAGATAAATTAATTTTATTAAAGTCAGCCATGTGGTGTAGTTTATCTACCCAAAATCTTTTTGAATCTTCTTCTCACTTTATATGGAGTACATTAAAGGAAACTATCTCTCCAGTCCAATGTACCTGCAATGAGATGCTTTTATTGTTCAAATACTTTAATATGACTTCTTATTATAAATACACTGTTAGTGTTTTGTTTGATGTCTATAATCTAATAGTCTTTGGAGCAGATGGCTGTTTGCTCGCATTATGTGACAGGATGATCAGATTTTACACCACTGATAATATTAGACCTGCTTTATAACTGCTTTCAGTGAGAAGAGAATGCTTTATTGAAAATTACACAATCTATATTACTAATATATCAGAATATCCATATATATATTGCAGAGAAGAACATCAGTAGCTTGGAGTATAATATTAAAATCCACAACACCAAACCTTCAATGTCTTATATTCTTAAAACCCTGGGAGTGTAGTTACCTTGAGAATGGTCCCATGCTTTAAAATATTGCTTATAATACCCTGCACATAGACATTTATTTTGCATTGATGAGCTTTCACTTTTGAATTTAACTGTTGCAGTTCATGTATTCCATGAAGTCATCTAACTATTGCTATTATTCAATTATATTACAGAAACACGGGCCAAATTTTACATCCAATGTTCGGGCATGTGCCCAGTCTGAAAATGTGCGATATTGTGCAAGGAGATGTTGGGTGCGTGTTTTGATGTAATTGGCATTCACGCTATATTTCAGAGGATGGGCACACATGACAGTCAGAAATGCACCCGCCAACAATCAAGAAGCCAATTTAAATGAATTAAACACCAATTGAATGGAATTTTACATTGCCCGTCTGCCTTTACTGTTGGTAAAGCGATACTTACATTTCAGCTGCAACCTCGATCCAAGGCAGGATGAAAAGTCAGGGCTCAAATAAAATTAACAGTCTTGGCTGGGAACTGAGCTTTGTGTATGATTGTGTTTCCTAAACTCTCCTGGCTTAGGTTTACCATCAATATTTATTTTTCATGGGTCTACAGCTCCCTAAGACAGCTCCACAGCAGCTCCAGATCCACAACGATATGTGTTTGATTCAGAAATGGTCGAGCAAGCCACTAAGTTCAAGGGCAATAAGGAAAGGGTAATCAACATTGACCCAGCCAGTGAAGGAACAGAAAAAAAAAGGACAGTGAGGGTTCACCAGGTTAGTTCCTGGGATCAGAGAGTTGTCCTATGATGAGAGGTTGAGTAAATTCTCTGGAGTTTAGAAGAATGAGAGGTGACCTCACTGAAGGTGCTGACAGCTGCTTATGTTGGGTGCAAAACATCAACACAGATGCCAAGATTGCCCACCAGGGGGCACAGAATTCTTCCAGCATGGGAAGACTGGACATTTCAAACACTTCTGCAAGTCCAGCAACTTTAAAGCAAAGGAGAAGATAAGAAAATACTTAAAAGACAAACTCCAATCAATAAATTGGAAAACAAAACAGAATGAAATTACAGAATTTCTAGGGGAAGTAAATGGTCTTAACTAAGACAAGTAGTAAGTAACAATGGAAGTTAAAGGTCTCACCAACAACTTTAAAATTGGCACTGGAGTTGACATTAACATACTCGCTGATTATCTTGACTGCCTTCAGCTAATACTCCTTTATCCATCAGATTTCAACTTGCAAGTTCCAAACAGTACAAATCTTCCAATAAAAGGCAGGCTAATTGCTCCTTTGTTACAAGGGGCAATGGATTATTGATTTTGTTTCATAATCAGTGCATATCCTTATTGAATGGGTATCTTGGTGTACTGTGAGCAATTCCAGAAAAAAAACAGCACTTTGATAATTTGACACCTTTCGCAGAACTTTCTTCAATGTGTTATGTAGAACCTGTGGGTTTTCACCTTATAGCAATTGAGGAGGTTTATTCAGTCATCATCGACTTCCTTTCCATCTCACAGACTCCGTCCACTAAACCCTGGGTGGATATTGAAGTTATGAGTCTATCAGTTCTTTATGAAGTTAAGCCAGAGTCGACAGACACAGAAGGCACTGCTGTAGTCACTAGTCATTTACAAAAGGACCATTTTGAACTGGGTTAGCTCTTACCTGAAGAAGATAATAAGAAAAAGCCTAGGTGCAAGTACTTTAGGAAGCTATAAACTATTCCACCAGATGCTTCTTTCTCTGGTTAGTTCTTATCTCATCTAAAACTGACTCAAAAACTTGATCTTCTAAGCCAAGATCATGGCTGGAATTCTCAGGCCATTCATGCCAGTGAAATTCTCTGGTCCTGCTGCAGTGAACAGAGATTTTGCTGAATGCCAAATCCTCCATCCTCACATGCAGCTATTATAGAGGGATAAAAGATAGTTAACTTCATGGAAAAGATCGATCCAAGAATGCTACTTTATGTTAAATCCTGGGAATAAATAACAGTTCACAGGTTAAACAGCTGGACAGCTGGAGAATTCCAGATCTCACTGCTGCACTCATCCCATCCTTCATTAGCGGAATTACCTCACGTCCTTTTCCTGAGTCTCATTTTGACATGTTAAATACCCTTAAAAATTCAATTCCCAACCCTGGTCATCTTTGTAGATATTTATTTCTATTTGTGCCATCTGTTTATTATGAATGCTACAGGAATTCCTGTTGTGACCTGATGCACTGTCCATCAACATCCAGCACCATTAGTAATCGCACAGTTTGGCTATTACTTATTACTGACCGCTGTTGGGAATCTCTCACTAAACTGCTTTGGTGCAGAGCAGCAGTAAGTTCATTTTATTCAAATAAAACAAACAATGGACTACACAGCTAAACACACTGGTTCAATGTTTTCTGTAAATGCTGAAATCAGCAAGCACACAGTGGTAGTAAGAATCAATGATATCAGCTAAAGGGGTTGTTTTGGGGCTCTGTTTTTTTGTAGTTTCAACTTCAAAGACTCTAAAATCTTGCTACATGAATACTAGACTGGCGTGTGAGTTGTTTGACACCATTAACAAAGACTGTTTGTTCCCCATTAAACTCCCCCCTTCAGGAATCAGTTGTGGACTTTGTTCACTGCTGGGGCTACCAGAGACAATGGATGCACATTTGTTATATGACAAAAGTGTTGGATGTAAATTATCACTGGGTACCTGCAATCAATTCTAAGCTCAAAAGATACTTATGGCTGGCTTAACCCACCCAGAAAGAAAGATGCTACATTGCTTCTGCTCTACCAACTAATTGCTTCCAAGATGATTCTAAGGTAATTACCTCCTACACTTTAGTTAACTCTTGAAATTGATTTCCAGATACTCAGTTTAAAGAAGAGGTTCCTCATATCTATCCTAAAATTATAATTCTCTAGTTTGAACCTGTGAACCGTTATTTATTCCCACGATTTAACACAAAGTAGCATTCTTGGATCAACCTTTTCCATAAAGTTAACTATCTTATACCCCTGTATAATAGCACTTTTCACTCCAAAGATGTGCAGGTTAGATGGATTGGCCATGCTAAATTGCCCCTTAGTGTCCCAAGATATATAGGTTAGGGAAATGAATGGAGTAAATATGTAGGATTATAGGGATAGGGCCTGCGTATAATGCTCTGTCGGAGGGTCAGTGCAGACTAGATGGGCTAAATAGCCACCTTCTGCACTTTAGAGATTCCATGATTCTCTATGATTCTATGATTCAGACACCAGTGGGAATTTAACCATAAAAGGTGCAGGTTTGGGTCAGGAAGGGGGTTAATCAGATTCCTAAGCCAAACCTGAGCTCGGATCTTCCAGCCCCAATGCGAAGGGTTTTCCAGTGGCAGAGGCAGTTCGCCATTGGCAGCTGGTGGGATCTTCCAGTCCTGCTGAAGTCAGTCACTATTAACTGGCACACTGGCAAGGATTGGGAGATCCCAATGAAAGGCAGAAAAATCTTGGCCCTGATTTCCAGTTCCCATGCATCCCCTCTGAGACCTCTGGTCCCTATGCGTATCCCGCACCTACCTCACTAAGGACTATGAACCCTCCCCTCTCAACCCTCACCCCCACTGTATCTTTCAAAACCCTCCACCCCCAGAGAAGCCTTCAAACCAACCCTCAACCCAGCGCCCAGGCCACATACCCACTCCACCCCCTCCCCTTAGAGGCTTTGACCTCCTTTCTAACAGATCTTCAATCGTTCCACCCCTCTAACTGATCTTCCCTCCTACCCAGATCTCTAAACACATTGCACCCCCCATTCCTACCACCTTCAGCCCCAGCCCTCTTCTTCAAGTCCTCAGAACTCTTATTCACCACCTCACCCCAGCTCCTCTTCTGATCCTTAACCAACCAAACCTTTTCCCCAACCACCAAGCCCCTCAGCTCCCCAGGTTTGACAGCCCTCCCAGGAATGTGCTCCCCACCAATTTACCACTTTGGGATCAACCCTCCCCCAATTTCCCCCTCACAATGGCTGACTCCCTGTTCAACCACAGAAACAACTGTCAATCAAGCTGGTTTCTAGGGTAACCAATCCATGATTGGGTTAAAACTCCACTGTGTGCTAGAGAATCCCAACTTCTGGATTTTTTTATGATTCTCAGACCCATCCATGCCTGGCTGTTCAGCTCAGTGAGAATGCAAGCCTTGTTTTCCAGGGTGAAGAATGCAGCCTTTCCTTAGAGCCCTGGCACTGGGGTTAAAGCACATGACTCTGTTCTACACTGTATCCATTGCTTGACTGTCCCCCTCATTTCTGGGTGACCGGAACCAGACGCAGTACCCAAGGTGATGTCTGACCCAAGCGCTGTGCATGTTTGATCACTGCTTCCTCTGACTTGTTCTGCACTGTTTTGGTTTGTAATTTAATATTCTTTTGGCTTTGTCCTTTGCCACTTATGTACACACATATATTTGAGCTCCAGGGTGTAAATATTTGTTGATTTAAAAGGTTTTAAAAAGGAAGAAAAGTGACTAGACACATAATTGAATGCAGATACAGCTAGAATGCCAGGAATCATGCAACCCCACCTCCTGACACTGGTCTGTCAGAGATAAAAAAAAATTATTTAGTTATAAAATAAAAAACGATTGGATGCATATGTTGCCAATAAACTACTGAGATCCAGACACAGACCACCAGAAATCAAACAGCCTTTTTGGCCCACCAGGTACGAATAATTATAAAAATGCTCCTTACTTTTTTAAGATCGTGGCTTCAGTTACAGTTTCTAGTCAGTTGTCTAGAAATTGCTGTTTCTGTCCTAATTGGGAGTTTACCATGGATTACAGTTAGCTTTAGGGAGAACTTTCACCTGGTTCCAGGATTCGCTTTTTCAATCTGCGCAATAAAAATGAGTATTCTCTCCCACACAGCTGGCCAGCCAATGAACAAGTTTGCACAATAAATCCTCTGAAGCGACTGAAAACTGCAATTCAAAGTCAGCTAACTACCTGAAATAATAGTAGGAACACACAGGGATTCTGCAGTGGATAGTACTACTGCTTCATGGTGCCAGGGGCCTGGGTTCGATTCTGCCCACTGTGGTGTTCTACCCGTCTCTGCGTGGGTTTCCTCCAGGTTCTCTGGTTTCCTCCTGCAGTCTAGGGACGGTGCATGTTGGGTGGATTGGCCTTGCTAAATTACCCCTTAAGTGTCCAAAAATGGCTGATCATTCACCAAAGTGCTGTAGATTTCACAGCTACCGAGTGAGGA
Source organism: Carcharhinus amblyrhynchos (assembly GCF_965287045.1). NCBI lineage: Eukaryota > Metazoa > Chordata > Chondrichthyes > Carcharhiniformes > Carcharhinidae > Carcharhinus > Carcharhinus amblyrhynchos. The sequence goes on from NC_137326.1 coordinate 104,960,455, forward strand.
TGTTATGTCCTGCTGACTATGAGTTGCTAACCCAGAGGACCCTGGGAAAGAAGGCTCACAATATAGGGAAGTGATGGTCGCTCTTCCCATCTGCTAATATTACCGAGTGCATCAGATATGGACTGAAACAGGTTAAAACCAATCAACAACTTTAAACCACCACAGACCCAGATATGGGTGTCACGAAAGCTCTTGCAGTGCACAGGTCGATACAGTTCCAGCAATCCGTCAATTAAATCTTGCAGTTAGACAACTTATTTATTTCTTCAGTAGTGGATGCACTCAGAAGAAGTGGCAGGTTAGCTGCCACACATCCCACACAAGCCCCAAAGCACTGCACCATGACAGGGAATGTTTCAACAATGGCACATCACATCATAGAGAAAATGTTTCCTGCTTTAATCTATTGTAATGTCAAGTAAGAGTTAAAAGTTGATTTTTCTCTCCCTGTCCAACAAGCCCAAGGGCTGCTGAATCTATTGAGGAGCCCCGGGCAGAGCTTTGTGCTCAGAGTGGGGGAAAAATGGAAACAGGAAGAACAGTTGAAGACCTTTGAGGCTTTTTGCCTCAACGCTGCCCTGGGTGCTCCTGAATAACTGAAAACCAGTACTAAAAATGTCCAAAATGTAATTACTTTGCTGAGGAAGAAGTGAGAGTTTTTACCTTGAACAGGGCTACATTTTCAGGGTCTTTCTAGAAGAACCTCATAGACCCCCCTGGTGAATATCTCTTAATGAGCACTTAGGTCACCCTTGCATGGATTCTATGAACATAAAATGGGAAGGTTAGGAATGGCCCCGCAAGACTAACACCAAAATGACATTCTCCCTGCTATGTAACAATATTTTCCAGACTCCAAAGTGGAAATTTTATCGTGTGGCCTCTGCTGAATGCAAAAAACTGATAGGTCTGAGGAAGATGTGGAAACCAAAGAGATGTTCTGAAATCCATAAAGGGGAAAAGACACCTAAATATATCAAAAGTACCCTTCACAAGAGAAAAAACACACAGAAGAGACATCAGAGCATATAAAAACTAGAATCCTACAATGAAAGATGTGCTGGTTAGATGCATTGATCTGAACAGGCGCCGGACTGTGACAACTGGGGGAATTTCAGAACTTCATTGTAGTGTTAATGTAAGCCTTATTTGTGACTAACAAATAAACTTTTTTATGTTGAAGAAAAGACTTAATTCCATGTCACAGAGCCAAGATAGGGTGGTGGACATTGTTATGTGGGTACAGCTATGTGTGTAAGACCAGAAATAAAATTCTACCATATCAAAAGCATATTGCAGCAACTGTATTGTTAAGCTTGGTTGTCATTTTTCACCATCATTCAGCTGAAGCAAAGAATTTTAAGATTCTGTCTCTTTCTTACTGCACTGGAATGACAAGTGTTCAAAGGTTCAGTAGAAAGCTTTTTTGAAGACGATGCTTTGGTGTCACGCAATATTGTTGCAGCTCCAATCCCATTTCATCCTGAGCGCTAAGTTATGGAGGCTATGTCCACTGAGGATTCCTTACAAAGCCCAACAGGCTTTGAAATGAATTCACACAACATACCAAATGCTATTGCAGACAGATTGCCATGTTACTTTCACTCAGTTATTTAATTCATTTTCACTTATATTATTTATTTTATTTAGTCTAAAATGATTGTTTTCAATAATGTGTCTTCAGTTTAGAGTTTCAAATGGATAGTAAATGGACTTCCATATTGTACTTTGCTGCTTTACAGTAATGTTACGGTGATAGCTCATGCAGAGTACTTGAATTTTAAGATTGCAATTAAAAATGCTCAAAATTTCCTGGAAGATTTCAGCAACAACAACATATACTTATGTGGCATTTAACATAATGAAATATTCTCAGACAATTCGCAGGAGTATTGTAACACAAAGCATGACACCAAGCCACATAAGAAGGTTTCATATGAGAGGGGTGTTGGGTTCCTTCAAGGATTTATGCTTGTTTTATGACAAAACATTGGCTTTGCACAATGTCCTCAATCCTGAGTTATGTTTACTGAAACTCATGTCCCCACACCCTATAGCTTATTGATATAGCACCATTTCCCACACAAAAGGAGATGAGATTCCTTCCTTTACTCCTGTCCTGTATAAGTGTCCATTTACATCCAGAATCTGAGGCTCAGCAACACGTGAATCATTGGCTAGCCCGTGGCCCCCACACTGCTGCCCCCCGCCCCCCACCCCCCCCACCAACCATTCCCAGGCCTTACCCCAAACCCCTCCTGTCCTGGCCTGTCCCAATCTCCAGCACAACGCCCCCCCCCAACCGCCAAAACCACCCCACTCCCTACACTCCCCCCCCCCACCTCCCCGCACCACCACTCCCCCACCTCCCCCCCCCCCCCCCCCGGGCTAACTTCAGTCCTGGGCCCGTTAATCACATTTAAAATGTATGGTGATGCACATTAACATAATTTATGCACCTCCCCACCCCGCCAATTTCCAGCACAGATGTGACACCATCAGAAATCAGGCACCTGGGGTGCTAACAGGCTGGGACACCCACTGCGGATCCTGTGCATCAGGTGTCGTTGGAATCTCCATGCTCACTGCATAAAAAAATTAGTGCAGCATGATGGGAGAATTGCCTCCATTGAGTGTATATTTTTAATTCCAAAATTAACTAATACACCGTCAGTATAACTGGGAAATAGTTGTGTCAGCACTTGTGTATGTATTTTCTAAAGCCATTTTCAGGTTTAAAATCAAGTTACTCTTGGATGGTGGATTGACACTTTGGGCAGGATTATCTGGCTGTGCTCATCCAAAAGCTGGAAAATCCCACCTGAGGTGAATGGGCCTTTGCATGATCAGTGTCCCATCCACTACGCTTCCATGGCAACAGAATGGGAATATTCCGTCCCGTAAATGAATTTTTTTTGATCAACTAATTTTCACCTGTATTAATCAAACTGCTCCAACCTACATTATTAAATACATCTAGAAATATTTTTGAAGCAAAATTCTAAAAAGAAAATATGATGTTAAGCATTACCTAATTGCGAATTTTGCACTCTCGGGATACGAAAATATATTTTTGAATGGAAACTTGAGAAAAAGAAACATTTTTCGAAACAAGCTCGATTTGGGACACATTTGAACTTGGAGTGCCATTGCACCCAAAGCACAACCTCTAACTCCCCATGTCCGTAATCTGCACAATTGATAGTTCAATGGCTTCACAGATTTAACTTTTTTAATATCAATAACCAGTGAGATGTTATATGTTTCACATTTCTTTCTGGCCCAGATCATTTATACTGATGTCTACTTCTTTTACACCAGATTGTACGTTTTAGTGGATGCTAATAATATTTTCAGGAGATGTTGGCATAGGTTGTCATCGGCAAAATTGGGGTAGAAATCTTTCAGCTAATCCACTGTAGCTAAATTGCCAGACTGCTTATCTAGCATCCAGCTCTAGATAAGCAGAAATTTTCTCCAATTAAATATTGCAAAGATTAAAGTCATTATTTTTGGCCCCTGTTCTAACCTCCATTCCCTCTCTATCAACTCCATCCCTCTCCTTTGCCTAAGGTTAACTGTTCACAACGTTGACATCACAGTTGATTTTGATTTGAGCTTCGACCTTATGATACTTCTGGAGCTGATTCTGAAAAATCATTTCAAGGTGACAACAATTGGTCACCAAACTAGCTCATCTTTGGTTTGAACTGTATAAGAAATTGAACCTGTTTTTTGCTAAAACTGTGGCTGGTACCCATTTCTCACTTGTGAAATATTATGCACTAACACTTGAACTCTTTGTTGAAATGAGTGTTGTTTTGCCTTTACTTCTTGTGTAGCGACTTGTATACCGACGGTCTACTATCTGAAGTTTCTGGAGGTAATAACAAATCAAACATATTCTTCAACTTTCTTTTTAAGAGTAGAAATGTAGGTGAACTTTGGGTAGTCACATGTGTGGTTCTTCTACAAGTTGCCAAAAAGCAATTCACGTGACATGATAACGAACTTAGTTCTTTTGAAGCTTTTAAGGAAAGTTTCAAGGATTGTACAAATCTTTCAGTTGATCCATTGGTTGATGGATGATAAGGTGTGGTTTTATACGCTGAATACCATTTACTTTGAGATAGCTTTCAAACTCTTGAGAAGTAATGATAACAACCTCTGTTTATTTTGAGTGTGCATCAGTTAAGAACATGTAACCGTCAAACGGACCAGCAAAATTCTCATGCTGTTATTTCATTGTATTTTGGCCATTCCCCCCAAGTGTGTAAAGGAGACAATGGTGGTGTATTTCTTATTGAGCACAGGATTGACACTGTCCCTTTTTTTTCAATCAGAACATCCAGGTCCAGCCACCAAAAATAACTAGGTGCTAATTTCTTCATTCAGATTATACCAGGATGTCCTTCATGTAGTTTTCACAAACTTTTCCAGGCTGACTAGGATGAATGAGCACTTGGATTCCCCACAGTAGACACCTGTCTTGGATGGTAAACTCAAGCTTTCTTGACACATATAATTTCAAATCAGGATGCGGACAATGCATTCTATCTAGCTTTCCTTTAAATAACATATCCATCACCTTCCACTACATGGGATCATTTCTGGTTTGTCTCTGAACTTTATGTCATAGCCAAATGATCTATTAGCAAAAAATAAACAATATTAGCAAAACTAGTTGGCAGTATCTGCTCAATAGGTAACAGCAAGTGTGATGATGCATCAGCATTAGCATGGCAGTCTGATTAACGATGCTTTATAGCATATGAGATCAGTGATCATCTTTGCAATCAACTAGCAGCTATATGGCCCAACAGTAGTAGTTACTCCATTAGGTAAAGTGTCGCAAGCGGCAGTAATAGTAGCTTCGAACCAATACTTCAGACTCCTGCAAAACATCTCTGACATTCATGTAATTTTCCTCACAGGCTATTATGCAGTCCCATGACTGTTTCACATTTAGTAAATCATGTAATGACTTCAATACTGTAGCAAAGTTAGGAACAAATTTTCCATAATAATTTACTAATCCTAGAAAGGACCTTAATTGCGTCACATTCATCGGGTGCGGTGCTTCTAAAATAGCATCCATCTTTTTAGGTGCTTAATGCAGGCCTTTACTTTCAATAACATGACCCAAATACTGGATTGACATCTGGAAAATGCCACACTTTTCTTTCTTGATATGTAGACGATGTGCGAGAAGATGTTTCAATATTTCTTCTAAATTATTTAAGTGCTTCTGTTGACTGGACCCTGTAATTAAAATATATCCAGGTAACATTGTACACCTGAGAAACCACTTAAAATCCGACCCATTGATCTTTGGAATAAGAATGGTGTGGATATTATTCCAAAAATAATCTTTTATAACAAAAAAACCTTTTGTGAGTGAGAATTGTAAGCAATTTGCAATTCGGTGGGACATGCATCTGTAAATATGCTTGTGAAAGTTCAATCTTGCTGAATATCTATCCACCTGATAAACCAGCAAACAAATCTTTAATTAAAGGAAGCGGATATTGAACAGCATACAACACTGGGTTAATGGTCATTTTGAAATAACCACAAATACAAACTGAACCATCTGGTTTCATGGCAGGCTCAATGGAGTAACCCAGTCACTCACTGTAACCAGCTCTAACACACCAGTGTTAACTAGTAATACTAATTCTTCTTCAACATTGAATTGCATATGGCACCACCCTTGCTATAAGGCTTTTTGGTTGATTATTCAGCTTTATCTTGAGTTTCACCTAAAATCCCTTCGTGAGCCACTGTCTCTTTGCATACATTCTTATATTTATCCAGAAAGTGCTGTAGGTCTGTTTTGGCATCGACCAATCTGTTCACAGCATTCCAGTTAACTTTATTTTTTCCAACCATTATCTTCCAAATAGAGCTGGAAAATTACCTTGGACCATGTGGAGAAGCAACGCCAGTTTGTCCACTCAACACTAAATTGACCATGATGTAACCTTTTGACTGCACAATTGCACCCATGTATGTCCTTAAAATTAAAACAGCTGGTTTTAAAGGAAATTACATCAACTTTTTGTTGATGTATTGTCTCAAGAATTAAAGATACAGCAGCACCAGAATCAACCCTCATCCTAATAAGTTGTCCATTTAACTTTGGAATCACTCAGAATCTATGTGATTCACCTTGTACGGACAAGACATTCAGTTGGAGATCTTCATCATATTTCGAGACAGTCATAATTCTTTTCTTCTGTATTGTTTTTTTTGTAGAATACAACCTGTTCTTCTTCTTGAAAGTACCAGATAATTCTTCTGAATATTCTTCTTGGGGGAAATTGGTCTAGCCCAACAGGCTTTTGCAATGTGACCCATTTTACCACGACTCTTGCGTTGACGATCCTTGCTCCAGAAATTAATCAATGAATGTCCTATTTTGGCACATCTGTGACATACATGTTGCTGAAAAATGAAATGATTCCCACTGACGGCTCTGACATAATTTCTAACCAGATGTTGAACTTCATTTACAAAAGTTTTTATGGCCATGAGAATCACACCATGCCTGCAGTGGCCTCTCTCTGATTCACTCACTGTGGTTCCACTTAATCATGGGGGGGATCCATATAAACAGCTCCCCAGCATTTGTTCCACCATAACGGCAGGGAATGGCAGCCAGGAAGCCCACACTATGTATCTCAGAGGGAGCCTGGGAGAGGCTTCTCAATGGAATGGAGCAGAAGTAGGATGCACCCTACCTCCACTCCAAGAGAAGGCCTCCCACAATGCCGCTCACTGCAAAAGAGGACAGGGCAGCAGTTCTGCAAGATAATGAATGATCTTCTGCACCCAGCTAGGGTAAGTGAGCCTCCTGCTGTCTTTTTCTGGACAACCTTACACAGTTCCAGCTTCATCTCTCACCCAGCCACTTTGGACTTTGCCAACACCTGTAAGGAGGCCCTTCTCCCCCCTCCCCAAATCACCATGTTCCCCATCTATTTGCTGCCATATTGCTCAAATTCCAGCTCCCATTCATGACCCACATTTGCCACAACTCATCACAATCTTAAATGCTAGCACTCTCGTCTACACTGTCCCTATCTGTTTCATTGCAGGACAAAAAAAACCACAAATGTGAGAAAGCACACCCAGCCAGAGTAATGTTGGAGCTTAGAATCCTCACTCCATTCAAGCAGAGAGAACTCGAACTGGCCAAGGAGGAGAAACAAAATACCTACACCGATGGTGAAGGGGTGGCAGCACACAAAAATGAGAATCCCCAAGACCCACAGTCATTCTCCAAGTCTCAAGTGACTAATCAATGTTCTCTTCTTTGTCCTCTGTGATGCATTAATGCCATCGCCCTTCTCTTATCTGCAAAGCAACAAAGCAGGCTGAAACGTTCTCATGCCTCTGGACCCAATCGAGATAAGCAGCTCTGAGGGGGACTTGTTGGACCCTACAGCTGAAGAGGCATCACAGCTGTCACCCACACCTGGCACTAGTACAGATACTCACACTTCAGTGGAATTGCTAAATAGACAGGCTTTTGGGTCACTCACTGGTGAGCATCTCACAGCTGAAGATCTACAGCAGATGGAGGCAGGGATGTCCCATAGAATTGGAGGGATGCTGGACAGCCAGGACTCTACTGGGCCCCTGGCTGATGCCATGCCCCCGGATCCAGTCATCCCAGAGCTGATGGAGCTCCAAAGGGATCAGGAAGGGATGATGGCATCCCTTCTTGGATTGCAGGGTTGACTGGAGGAGTTCCATCGCCTTCTGTCCAAGGAGATTGTGCTGTCACTCCAGTGCATTGAGGCCAACACAGAGGAGAATGTAGCATGGCATGATAACTGCACCATGGGTCAGCTCATGACCTCCATGTTTGAGGGGATGAACTCCATGGTGCAGGACTTCAACTACATGGTGCAGGCATTTGTGGGAATCCATGAGTGTCTGCACCAGAGGACAGTGGGGCTTCTGGACCTCACTCTGGCTGCCCCTGTATCCTGTGGAGGAGCACTGGGTCCATCACGCATTCAAAGGGATGAGGATTGTCTGGTGCACGGCCCGGGGCCTTCCACCTGGGCCTATCTGAGCCCTCCCTTTCTGTGAGTGACACTCCTACAGCCCTACGCACTGGTGAGGGCAGCATGAAAGGGACCCAAGATGTAACTGTCCTGGGCACTCCCCAGGAAATGGGCATGCACATGTATGATTCACATTGATAGATATTGATGGAGGGGAATTGCTTGCTGTTCCTGAATGGCGCTGCATGTCGCCATGGTGACTTAAGAATCATGTGGGTGCTGTCTATCAGACTTTGCATCTGGGGCATCCCTGCTAGCTGGATGAAGCCTACGACTCTGCATCCTAGCTCGCCTACTCCCAGTCAAAGTTAATAAACATTTCAACCCTGGCATAAAGAGCATTTGCCACTTCACGAATACATAACATGGGTGGCATGGTGGCACAGTCGTTAGCACTACTGCCTCACAGTGCCAGCAACCTGGGTCAGATTCCAAGCTTGGGTCATGTCTGTGCAGAGTCTGCATGTTCTCTCTGTGTCTGTGTGGGTTTCCTCCAGGTGCTCCAATTCCCTTCCACAATCCAAAAGATGTGCTGGGTAGGTGCACTGGCCATGCTAAATTCTCCCACAGTGTACCCAAACAGGTACTGAAATGTGGCGACTAGGGGATTTTCACAGTAACTTCATTGCAGTGTTAATGTAAGCCTACTTGCCTCCCTAATAAATAGATGTATAAATGGAAAATACATTTGTAAGTGGCAAACTAGGTGATGCCACCGATGACTCTTAGCTAGCCTGAAACAAGCCACTAGCATAAAAGTTCAGAGTGACTGTAAATATCAGAGTCACAGGCATTGGGTATCCTTCAGCTCCGTGCAGTGTCAGTGTGGCAGGGGTGGTCCACTGTCCGTGGGATGGACACAGTCTTCTCCGGCACTGCAGCTCAGACAACTGAAGCAGGAACATCACCGTCGGAAGATTCTTGGCTGGTACCGTCGCCGATGTTGCAACTCTAGGCGTGCTGCTGCTCCCTGAGCTATTTCAGGATGCTGATCCTGGCTATGCGCAGCAGCACGTCATTATCTCTGATGCTGGTCAATCCTGATCAGTAGAAAGGCCAACTCAACAGGCTCCAGGATTCTGGTGTATCATGCACTGAAAGCGTGAGAACATCTCAGCGAGCACTGAGGAGGTCTAACAGACTCCTGACCCTCATCACTTCGTGCATTTGTGACTTCCATTCCAGTTCTTTCCGTTACCTGGGTGAATTTCTGTTCTCCCTCACAGCACTTCCTCTGACACGACAGCCACATCCCTACATAGTTTCCCCTATACTCCAGCAGGATGATAGTGTCGAGCCTCTTTTGACTCATGGCATCTGACCCACACATTCTACCCCCCCCACCACCTCCCACCACCCACCCCATCTTTCAATCCCCCTCCCCCACCACCAGCCACAGAGCATAAGTCTGACCTCGCATAGCGTTATAATGCATCCAGGAGAATGCACGACAACAAGGCCTGCATCCTGACAGGGCAGCTCAAAATGTTACCAGCCATGATATTGAACAGGGGGAATGGTGTCACCATCCTTCCTTGCCTGGGGGTTCTCCGCAATGCAAGCTGTGTACTGCTGAGGCTTGAATTGAAAGACGCATCTACCTTCTTGGGTCTTGGTGTTCCGAAGGGTTCACATTTGCTCTGGACTGTGCAACTTGATCTAGCTCTGAATATTAAACTGGCATGCTGGACGCCTCAAAGAATCATTAGTTATTCGCTCTGGCAATGACATTCACCCTGATGATATACAGCTGAATCCTGAGAGGTTTGCAATTAGCTTTGCAATCAATTCCCTAGAGGAGAGCCTCATTCTTTGGGGTCTTCAATGATGCGTAGTTATACAGCTTTGCACGAGAGCAGTATATGCCTTTGCATTCTTGCACTTGACAGTCAGAGTTTGCAGAGAAGTGGATTCAAACTTCCTGTCTAGTAATCCCCCTTTGGCCTCACACCAGTGAGGCTTGTAAGTTTCACTGAATTCACCGTTCCCCAAGTGAGAGGATCTTTAGACCTCATGAGGCAGGGTAGCTTCCCATCACTGATACCCCCACACTCCCATTGCAGTCTGGCCTCTCCTAAGGCAGAACCCCAGGACCCCATAGTTGCTCCCAGTACTGCCACTCTGCTGTGGGCACCTTCCACCTAGTTTGCAGCTCCCAGTAAGGAAGGGCACCCACTCAGCTACTGTTTGAGCAGTAACCCAGCATGGAGGAACTGGGAAACAATGCCTGCTTGGCAGCCAGAGCAGGGGGTAATCTAATTTGAAGAAAGGCTAAGCCTCTGAGTGTCCCACCCACATCCCAAACAATGTCCTCACTTGATGGTGACGGTGACCTTTATCCCCAGCCCTGAGCTACACTTCTGTTGATCCCCAGCCTTCTTCCTGTTGCCCCTTGAATGTTGGACTGCGCAAGAAGTAATAGCCACCTGAGCACTCACTTCTAATATCCCCTTCAAACTTGATGTTGCCAAATTCAAGGTATAGCTGTTGTAAATGGCACAGATTGAGGTCATGTCAGGGTTAGGTGAATATTCAATGAGACCTCAATATGACTGTTCGCTTACTATATGCTGACGCATATAATAAGCAATATGTTCCTCATCACTCCATGGGCGAGGTTTGTTTAAAATCATAAAACATAATCTGGCTGGTGAGAATTACATTTTTCTTCAGGTTTTGAGCCCACCCTGCCATTCCCACAGACGGAGAGTGGGCTCATGATCTCATCGATTTATTTGAAGAGATGTTCCCTGGACTGCGTAGCATATAAAACTGAAAATAAAACAGCGGCCTCTATCAAAACCCAAGTGACATCACCATCAAATCATGTGATCAGCTCATACACTAACCTGCAAACCTCTTAAATATATAACATCTCCCATATTATACCCTCCATAGATTTAAAGTCATCCAAAACTCTGCTGCCCATGCCTTCAGTCCCCTTCTTCCTTACCTCTTGCTGAATAAACGATGTTGGCTCCTGGTGAAACAAAGCCTTGACTTTAAAATTCTCATTTGTGATCTTGCCCTTCCCTATCTCTAGAAGCTCCTCCAGCCCCACAACTCTCCAATAAATTTGTTTTCCTTTAATTCTGGTCTCTTGTGCATACCCAATTGTAAATACCGCACCAGTGGTGATCAGTTACCTCTGCTCCAAGCTCTGGAATTCTCTCCCTGCACCTCTCCACATTTCTACCTTGCTTTCTTCCTTTTAGACACTCCTTGAAGCCTGCCCCTTTGATCTTTGGTCATCTGACCTACATATCAGAATTCTACCAGCCCACCTGCGACAGAATAGGAACGGGTGAGGGGTGGATAACAGAAACGCCTGTTGACCTCGGGTGGGAATTTCCAGTCTCGCTCAAGCGAGGCTGTAAAATCCCGCCCAGAATTTCCTTTGGTGGTTTTGGTGTCATACGTTGTGAAGCATCTTGGGAAATTGTTTTTTCTCTATAGAAGCTGATGTAAATGCTACCATACTTTTAGTATAAGTGTGACCAAGAAAACTCTAGCAAATATCCTAAATGTAGAAATGTAATTTAAACCTTTTCTTTAATATGAACAAAATTGTTGCTCTCTGGGAATCAGTGATGGGTTATAGACTTGAATCACCGAACAGTGCCTTTTTGTCTTTGGAGTATGAAGTTGTTTCCCACATTGTGATACTCGTGAAATTTTCTAGTAACACTATATTAGATGTGGGGGAGGGTTTGAAGTACTGTAGTGAATATTGCTATATAGACTGATTTCCTCTATAAAGCTGCCTTTTGCTTTAGGCAACTACACTGCTCCCTTTGTCCGTTTTTTTTTAAAACACAAGCCAAACACAAGATGCAGTATTCCACGGATGAAAAGTAAAAGACTTCTGTACTGCAACGTTCCCAATACTCCTGAATTTCTTTTAAGATCCATTACATTGTAATGTTAAATCTGTGATAAACTGTTCCTTGCACACTAAATAGTGAAGTGTTGGCAGGAATTTGTCGTCATTAATCTCTGATGCACTGCAACCATCAAAGGAATAGAACTGCACTAATTCAAATAAGGAGACATGAAATAATAGCAGCTTGTCCATATGTTAAAAGATTAAAGTTTGCTTTGATTGCCCCTTTGCTTCATTTGCCCCTTTTCTGTGACTTTTAGTTACGAAATAAATTATGCTGGTTTAAATTTATTTGTGTCACAAGTAGACTTACATTAACATTGCAATGAAATTCCTGTGAAAATCCCCTCGTTGCCACACTCTGCTGCCTGTTCAGGCACTCTGAGGGACAATTTAGTATGGTCAGTGCACCTAACCAGCATGTCTTTCAAACTATGGGAGGAAACCCATGCTGACACAAGGAGAATGTGAAGACTCCGCGCAGGCAGTGACCCAGATTAGGAATCAAACCTCGGTCCCTGGTGCTGTTAGGTAGCAAGGCTGACCACTGTGCCACCCATAAAAAAAATTGTTCTTGTTGTATATTGCTTCCTATCGCACAAACATCTTTAACTAAGAACTATTAAGTTTTTCAAATGTATGAAAATAATAGATGAATATTCAGATTAATGTTAGTTTTAAAATGATTTACGTCAACTGATACAATAATGAGGAATCAGCCACTTGGTCTGTGCCAATGTACAGATAATATCAAAACTTACAGAATGAAGATGAATGATAAAGTACAATGAAGACCACGCCATATCGAATCACACATTTTAGTAATGAGAAAAGGAGAGAATAGCAAGATCACTCAAATATGCTTTTTTGCATCAAATAACAATAGTCTTAACAGAAGGCCATTTAAAAGCCCAGATCTTCATTAGGTAAAAGGTTAACAAAAGTTGTTGTTATACTTTGAAATGACTGTACACCAAACTGGCTCCAGATCCCAAACCACATTTGTACCACTAGCACATGTTGCTAGGCATTTGGATATCACTACATACAGTTCTGTCCTCTTGACTGATTTAATATTTGAATTCAATGGTAGTAAGGTTATTTTCCTTTATTCTTTCTGAGGAAGGCCAACATTTGTCACCAACCTCCAATCGTCCTCGAAGTGATTGGCTTCTGAGGCCATTTCAGAGGAAAGTTAAGAATATGGTACGTTGGTCTTCATAGCAAGAGGATTTGAATAGATGGATAGGGATGTTTTGCTGCGATTGTATAGGACATTGGTGAGGCCACACCTGGAGTATTATGTGTAGTTTTGGTGTCCTTTTCTGAGGGAAGATATCCATGCTGCACAGGCAGTACAGCAAATGTTTGCCAGGCTGATTCATGGAATGGCTGGTCTCTCATATGAGAAGTTAAGTTGGTCTGGATTATATTCACTGGAGTTTAGAAGAGTAAGAGGGGACCTCATAGAAACCTATAAAATTCTAACAGGGTTAAACATGGTAGATTCAGAAAGAATGTTCCCAATGGTGGGGGAGTCCAGAACTAGAGGACATAAGGGATAAAACTTTTAGAATTGAGGTGAGGAGAAATACCTTCACCCAAAGGGTGGGGAATGTGTGGAATTCACAATTAGAGACAGTAGTTGAGGCCAAAACGTGTCTGATTTCAAGAAAAAATGAGAAAAAGCTCTGGAGCTGAAGGGATCAAAGGATATGGGGGAAAGGGGGATCAGGAGATTGATTTTGATGATCAGCCATGATCAAAATGAATGGTGGAGCAGGTTCAAAGGGCCAAATGGCCTTTTCATGTTTTTAGTTTCTATATTTCTATGAATCAACCATGTTGCTGTGGGGAGGTCACACCAGATAGAAATGGGCAATTTCCTTCCCCAAATGGACATGAATGAATGGGTTTTATGATAATCAACAGTGACTTCATGGTCACCATTTGACTGGCTTTTAATTGCAGATTTTTATTAATTGAATTTAAATTCCACCTACTGGGATTTTAACCCATATTGCCAAAGCATTATCCTAGGATACTGATTACTAGTCCATGCAGTGATATTACCACCATGCTATCACCTCCCCATAAAGGTCCAATGTGTATGGTGCAAAAGGTAACATTTTTCAGCTTAAATTGACTTTGATAATCAACTATAAAACAAAAACATGTATTTTATTATTTGGTAAAATAAACCTATAAATTCTGGTATTACCACACATTTATTTGGCAAATTATCTTTTTGATAGTGAGAAGGTTGATTTTTAAAGATATACAGAGTCTAAGAGAAGCCGTTTACCAAAAAATGTGAACAGGATGAGGCAGAAATAAAAAGACTTATCTAAATTGGTGTGTGTGTGCGTAGATCTGAAATAACTGTATCAAACTCTCAGTGCTTGAACAGGAACAGATAAAGTCCTGCCACATTACACCCATTAAATATTGTATTCATTTATGTTCCCATGAGCTTAGGGAGCAAATCATGTTTTAAAGTTATTCAATTATGATACAGGCACATTTAAGCAATTACCTGTTTAATACAGTTATAGCTTGAATGTTTTATGTTTTAAATTACTCAGATGTAGCAAAAAGTCTGAAACCTATTTACATTGCGTTATTGTATTTGAAGTCAAACCCATGTACGTTCTCTCCCTTTTGCCTACACAGCTTTGTCTTTTCAAAACTGATCATTAATCTCACGGGTTTTAGTGTTTTTTTTGCAATAAACTGTGACATTACAGAACGTGTATATTGATTGATGACTGTTAACATTCTGCAGGAAATAAGCTTCAAAGAAAATGCAGTTCTCAAGGAGTTAATGGGGCACATGCATGCTGTAAATTTCTGAATGAGTAGTTTCCTGTGTTTTTCTCTGCCAGAAAGCGGTTGGAGAATGAAACTCGTAATGAGGGGCTGTTAGCACAAAACAGCTACAAATCCGTTTTGAAAAGATCCTCACAGAGAGGGTCCATCATCACACCTCAGGGTTAGACATGCAAATGATCACACCTGCCACCGTCAAATGTCACATACTCATGTGTTTGCAAAAGAATTCTCACCATTGCAGTGATAGGAAATGGAGCTTACAGAGAGATATTACTGAAGTTATGTATAATGTAATGAGGAAAATCTGTTTGAAATGTTGTGTGAGATGTACCATCCTAATGAAGATTGTCTGGATAGAGGCAGTTAAGACAGATAATGGATTGAACTAAATCTTTTTGAGTAGAGATGTTCATTTTGAAACTAGTCTGATTTTTGTTTAGCTTTATATTGTCAGGGATCAAAGTTAACCCCGATGGTTTATAGAAAATAATGTAGTATTTTGTTAAATACACTAATGCTTCAAACTGAGGATGCTTTTAATTAGAGGTGTTATTTATTATTATACATAGAAATTAATATAATATTGCATGAAGTGGCTTTGAATTTACACACGTGTCAAAAATTAATCAGTGTGCTTCAATGCAAGCACAACTCATCTCATGCCTTCCTGATAAAAGTGTGAAACTATTTTTAATGACAGGAAAATGATTTCAGAGGATATGGCTACCATTTTAAAACAAACTGGTGGCTGTTTCCCACTAATAATAACTGTGACCTAAAGTTCATTTCCATTGTTTCTGACTTGGACACTGAGAATGATACGAAGCAGCTTTTCTCCTGATGGCATTTGTAACCTGGATGTGGATGGTCAGTTTTTGCCTTGCTCAGAACAGGATGGGTCTGGGCACTCGACTCATTGCTGTCATCTTGAATTGGAGAGATCTTTTAAATAAGAAAAAAAGAAAATAAACCGTGCCTAGAGCAACATCCCTGAACCCTTTTTATTTACTTCCTTTCTGGTTTCTATTCTGACCTTTATTTTATGTTAAAATGAATGGTAGTAAGAAGGCGCTGCTGAATACAATGGCATGTGCTTGAGATAGCAGATGGTTGTATGGTGACAGCAGTATTCGTAGGTGGACAGCTAGTACAGGTTAAATAAAACGTTCATCAGAAGAACCATCAGAAGAATGTGCCACTTCAGCAACAGAACAGACAACAAATCAACTTCTGGTTGAAAGAGAATGGAAAGAATTTGAAACATAAGGTGCTGCCTGCACATTAATGTAAAACTTCAGTCTGCATTCCACCCCTGTGTGGTGTATGTGTGGGAGTGGGCAGTAAAGTACAATAGACTCAATTAGCAAAGTGTAGATCTTCCCGCTTTCGTTTGGTGAAAACTGTGCCTTTCAATTTCATTCTTGTTTAAACATCTCCTGAACTAACATGCATGATTTATTTACACTGTTTCGACTGAACATCAATCCTGTAATCAATACATATTACAGTAAACCACAGAATGATCAAGACTGTCAATGGTAACTTTTCCATCACACTTTAACCCCAAAGGAAGTGAAATGGACTGCATTCATAGAATCACAGAATTCCTACAATACAGCAGGAGGCCATTCAGCCCATTGAGACAGCACCGACAATAATCCCAACCAGCCCGATCTCTGTAACCCCACGTATTTACCCTGCTAATCTCCCTGACAAGGGGCAACTTAGCATGGTCAATCCACCTAACCTGCACATCTTTGAAGTGTGGGAGGAAACCGGAGCACCCAGAGGAAACCCATGCAGATACTTGGAGAATGTGCAAACTCCACACAGACGGTGAACCAAGCCTGGAATTGAACCTGGGTTGTTGGCACTGTCAGCAGTACTAACCACTGTGTCACTGTGCTGCATCGTGTTTTGTGTAGGAGATTTATAACACATGAACCATTATTTCTCAATGTCCCCAGCAATTTGAAAATTATGTTATTTTCTTTCAGTTTAAACCATGCAGAATTTAACTTTTTCTTGATTGCCACACCCAAACAACAATCATGAAAAATGAAAAACCTTTGAAGCAAACCAAGCTGAAGCCTTCTTTTAAAAACTATTAGCTACTTGATGATTATGTGCCCAGTGAAACCTCAGGTGATATTAAACATGCATGGTTAGTTGAAATGAACAATTAGAATTCAAATAGAGTAACATCACTTTCACAGCCATAGGCTGAGTTCTTGGGGCAGATTATCATGTAAACATAAAGAATAGGAATAGGAATCGACCACATGGCCCCTGGAGCTTGCTCCACCATTCAATAAGACCTTGGCTGATCTTTTGTCTGGACTTCATCACTTTCCATTTCCTTTGATTCCCTGAGAGAGCTAAAATGTATTGATCACAGCCTTAAATGCACTCAACTTTGAAGCATTTGTTGGCGCAGAGAATTCCAAAGGTTCAAAATGCTCTGGGCAGGATTTTCTGGCCATGCACGCCCCAAGACCAGAAAATCCCGCCTGAGATCAATGGACCTTTGCATAATCTATAATTCCCATGGCAGCAGTGCTAACTACTGTACCACTGTTGCTGCACAGTGTTTTATGTGGGAGATTTGTAATACATGAACCATTACTTCTCAGTTTCTCCAGTGGGACGGGAACAGTCCGCCCTCTCAGTGAGGAAATTTCTCCTTATCTCAGGCTCCAGAATCATCGACTCCTCATCCTGCGACTGTGTCCCCCATGTCCTTGATTCCCTAGGCAGGGGCAACAACCTCTTGATGTTTACCTTGTTTAGGCCCTTCCACAGTATTGCATTTTTAAATGAGATTTCCTCTTGTTCTTCTAAACTCCAGAGAATATTGATTCAGTTTAGCCATAGTTTTTTATGCACTGCCCTCCTTCAGCTCTCTGTGAAGTACAGAGCTCCTGAATGGAATCCTCAGTTTATTTGACTGGCATTTAAGTTCATTGAGAAAGGGGGCATCTCTCTCAAATGCAAACAAAGGAAACAGAAGCCGGTGTAGACCCTGTGGCCTGCTGAAGTTGTTCCTCCATTCAATGTGATCATGGATAACCTTCGGCTTTGACTCCACCCAACTTCTCCCCAAATCCCTTGATTCCTTGTGAGACCAGAAATCCATTGAATTCAGACTTAAATATATTCAATGATCCACTATATATATATATTCACAGTATCCACAATGATCTGGGGAAGGAAAATAAGGACAATAAATATTGAGTGAGATTCTCTGGCCTCCCCAGCGTTTTTCTCCATGGCGAGAGATGACATGCCATTTGGTGGTACTGGGATCCTATTGGTCCCACCGCTATCACTGGGACTTCCCATTGAAGTCACTCAATGCCGCTGGGAAACCCGCAAAAGGGGGTGTGCCATTGATGGGATCAGAAAAGTTTTAACGCTTATTTATTAGTGTCACAAGCAGGCTTACGCTAACACTGCAATGAAGCTACTGTGAAAATAGCCTAGTAGCCACACTCCAGCGCCCATTCGGTTACACTGAGGGAGAATTTAGCATGGCCAATATACCTAATCAGTGCGTCTTTCGGACTGTGGCAGGAAACCGGAGCACCCGGAGGAAACCCACACAGACATGGGCAAAACATGCAGACTCTGCACAGAGAGTGGCCCAAGCCAGGAATTGAACCCGGGTCCTTGGCACTGCGAGGCAGCAGTGCTAACCGCTGTGCCAATGTGCCGCCCCGAAGAGGATCCTGCCAATATGAACGGCCAGAGAATTCTGGCCATTGTATTACTCTCCCTTCTTCCATTGTGCAGTGCTCCTCCACCTCCATTATAATTGTAAACAAGGGAATACCTATGGGGAATGTCATAACAGCATTTGGAATTTCTTACCTTAGTAGCTGTGAACTGTTTCCATTGATCCCATCTGCTCGAAAGCTATTAGGTTCAAGTCCAGCTTCAAACAGGCAAAAGTAACAATAAACATTTTAAAAGTTCTGTAACTCTGGCAGTCTCTCATGAAAGTTTCTTCAGCCTACAGAATATAGGTTCCAAAGTCAAACCCCGCTGCTAATCTCAGTTGCTACTGGCAATAAGCCTCTTTTATACTGTTGCAACTTACTTCTGATACATTGCCGGTGTAACTTCAAGGATTTTATTTGGTTAGTATCAGATTCCTGCATTTATATTTATTTAAAATAGCTGCTTGCAGAACCAGTGGCTGCACTAAGGTGGAAGTGCCGGTGACAATCAGAAGTTATGTCCCTGCAATAATTGGATGGAAAGCAACAGTAAAGGGTCTAGTACAGAAGTCCACTGCTGAAAATGCTTTTGTGCTAAAATAGAACCCCAGAAGTACAATAAAAAATACAACTAATTTTGGAGTTACTATCTTCAGGACATCTTGGCTGGAACTTTCCAGCTGTTCATGTCAGTAGGATCCTCTGGTCCTACCTGTGGTGTGTGCTGTCATTGGGAAACCCCACTGACAGCGGCAAGACCAGAAGATCCTGCCATGAGAAACACAGTACGGGGATGCCAGAGTATCCCCCCCTCCCCCCGCCCCCACTGCTAACCTGGAAGCCCCCGTGACCCACTGCTGTGATGTTCCAGAATCCAGGGTTACGGGCAGCCAAGATCCTAAACTCCAGAGGCAGCCCCTGGCATTGTTCAGATGTGTCCCAACGTCTGTACGACACATTGTTCTGAACATGTTTCTTGCCGATGTGTTTTCCCACTGGAATCGTGGAGAATCTGGCGTGGGCAGAGTAGGGCCCGTTAATGGGATGCAAATGAGGTTCACTATGGCTTTTGGATGATCTCCTGACCCGCCATTGAGTGCACCAGTGAAAGATCCAGCTGTGAATTTATGCTGGTATGAAACCAATTTCTGGGCCTCCCACCATATTCTCCCACCCGACCCATCATCAAGCCCACCGACGGGGGCTCAGGAGAATTAGGCCCTCAGTTAACAACTGACCGATGTTAACATTTGGAAGTATTTTGATGAAAAAGGTGCTGTAACTGGGATTTGCATTAAAAAATTTTAAACAGTTCTTCTCACCAGTGTTTCAAGGTAGGGAGCAGGTTAATTTGGTGAAATAAGGGCACTCAGTTTGTAGCATGACCTTGTCAGGATGCTGATGCGATTACTGAAGTATTTCATTTAAGTTCAAACATTTCCCCAATATAGAAAATTACAGAATGTAAAATCATCTGCAGCTCTTTGCGTGGATATGAAATTCTTCACCTGTATTTTTCTGCTGTCTTTCTGTTCCCTCCCCATAAATGTGGTATTCTTTCGCAGCATAACAGATACAATTTTTTCTCAATGCTGATTAATCAATCTATGCATTATTCTGGACAATTTTTTTATTTTCATTTTCAAGGAAAAAAGTTACGAAATGAATTCCCACCATATCATTAGATTTGTTCTCGGAACTTATTTTTCTTACATGAATAAATATAATTTTGAAACCTACCTGGGAATTTGATTTTTGGCATTTTAAAAATCTCGGCTCAAAATCAAATTATTTTCTCTCTCCTATCCACTGAAATTTACAACCAAGTCAGTGATTGAGGCTGTGTACTGAAGCACTAGCAAATTGTTACTGACTGGGACAATTAATTCAGCATGAAGCTAAAAATCTAATGGAAACCAGGAATAATATGCTGCTGACAATTCTCATCCAATTGTCGGTGTTCTGAGAAGGATCAGTTGGTCTCACTTTGCTCAAGGTTGTTATTTTGGGATATTTTGTGTTCTTCAGAAATTATTTTAGACTTACTGTCTTGATATAAATTCCACTATCTTTTGTTCTGTGGTTTTGGACAGCCCATGAGAGTACACCCCTTTCTTACTGTACTAAATGACTAAGAGTAATATTTTGAATTATTTTAGCATTAAATAAACACTCATCCCTCTCTTTCTTTTAGCCACTCCTTTATATTACAGAAATATTTAAATAACTCATGTGCTGGTCTTCATTTCTGATGCCTTTAAATAATTTACACTCACCAGGCACTTGGGCTGTGAAGCCACACTAAAACAAACTATTTCTCACAGTCAATCAAAAGAAACATCTTGGGATTTTCCGGCCCAAATCACTCGCCCCAAATCCAGAAATTCCGGCCTGAGGTCAACGGGCCTTTGCATGGTTTACCCTCCCCGCCGCTCGCTCCCCCCCACCCACGTGCTACAGTTCCTTTGGAGGGCTGGATGGGAAAACTCTCTCCCCACTTAAATATATTTTTGAAGTATTGCACATCAGAATAGTGTAAATATTTCTTACAGCTCCATGCTCAGTGAATAGAAACTAAGTGTTCTGAGTAGGTTTTATATGTTCTAAAGTTGGTGATTTTCCACATGCTCCACACAATAACATTTACTGACAGGGTTCTGACTTAAGTGTTGTACCTAAGAATGTATTATTTTCTTCATATGTCAAATTTCCACCTTTTCTGTGATTATATTTAAGTACAACTGCATTCTAGAGATGACTAGAGAATTCTATGAGACAGGTTGGACCACCACTCACTTCCAGCAATTTACAGTGGCAAGGTGGCACAGTGGTTAGTATTGCGACTTCACAGCACCAGGGACCTTGGTTCAATTCTGCTCTCGGGTCACTGTCTGTGCGGAGTTTGTATGTTCTCTGCGTGGGTTTCCTTTGCACGCTCCAGTTTCTTCCAACATTCCATCGATGTACAGGTTAGGTGATTGGCCATGCTCAATTGCCCCTTAGTCTCAGGGAAATTAGGAGGGTAAATATGTGGAGCCATGGGGATAGGGTTTGGGTTAGATTGTTGTTGGTGCAGCCTTGATGGGCCACATCACCTCCTTCTGCACTGCCAATTCTATGATTCTATGAAAAACTTTGTCTTCCTGTGGTCAGTCCATATACCATATAGTACTTCTACCAATGACATTCTCTCCAACAAAAGGTAAGAAATGTGGATATCCGCTGATGATTGAGAGTATTCAGTTCCATTTGCAATTACTCTGATAACGAAGCAGTCTATTCCCATAAGGAGTAAGATTTGGATACTGTCCAGACTTGGGCAATGTGACATGGAACATTTGCATGACACAAGGCAATGACCATCTCCAACAACATGGCATCTAACTCCCTCCAGTCAAGATTTAATGGCATTACCACCATCAGGTTCCCCACCGTCAACATTCTAGAGGATTAGTATTAGCCAGGAACTGAACTGGATCAGCCACATAAATACTGGAGCTAGAAGGATAAGTCAGAGGATGGGAATTCTCCAGTGAGTGACTCACATCCTGATTGGCCACAATCTAAAAGCTACAAGTTGGGAGTTTGATGGAATATTCTCCACTTGCCTACATTAAGTGTGGCTCCAGCAGCACTCAAGTAGCTCCATGCCATCCTGAACAAAGCAGCCCACTTGATTGGCACCCCATCTGCTACTTTAAACATTTGCTCTCTGTGACACTGGCACAAATGGTGGCTGCAGCGTGTACCAACGGCAAGAGGCACTGCAGCAACTTGTCAAGTTGCCGTATCTAAGGAAGGATGTGCTGTCTTTGGAAAGGGTCCAGAGGAAGTTCACAAGAATGACCCCTGGAATGAAGAGCTTGTCGTATGCGAAATGGTTGAGCACTCTGGGTCTGTACTTGTTGGAGTTTAGAAGGATGATGGGGGAATCTTATTGAAACTTACAGGATACTGCAAGGCCTGGATAGGGTGAATGTGGAGAGGATATTTCCACTGGTAGGAAAAACTAGAACCAGAGGGCACAACGTTATGCTAAAGGAGCAATCCTTTAAAATTAAGATGAATTTCTTCAGCCAGTGAGTGGTGAATCTGGGGAACACTTTACCACAGAAGGCTGTGGAGGCCAGGTCATTGAGTGTCTTTAAGACAGCGAGAGATAGGTTCTTGATTAATAAGGGGATCAGAGGTTATGGGGAAAAGGCAGGAGAATGAGGATGAGAAAAATATCAGCCATGATTGAATGATGGAGCATACTTGATGGGCTGAGTGACTTAATTCTGCTCCTATGTCTTATGGTCTTATTGTCAAGCCTTCATCGACAGTACTTCCCAAACCTGCAAACTCTGCCACCTAGAATAACAGGCAGGAGGTACATGGGAACATCACCATCTTCAAATTCACCTCTAAGTCACACATCACCCTGGCTTGCAAATTCATTGCCCTTTCTTTAGTGCTGTATCTAGTCCCTGGAATCTCCTACCTAACAGGAGAATGGAAGTACCTACGCCACATGGACTGCAACGACAGCACTTTTCTCAAGGACAATTAGGGAGAGGCAAGAAATGCTGGGCCAACCAACATCCTGAGAATGCAAAACATATAACATGTTACTATTTAAGGTTAAATATTACTTCAGATGCCAAATTCAACATAGACAGCCCAATTCGGCAAAGTCCTGCGCAAGCATGTTTGGATGCGTGACAAGGCTCCACTCCCTGGGTGGTAAATTAAATAAATATCTTATTGAAAATGACAGCATAATGTTCAACTGGCACAGAAGGAATGAAAGAATTTGAAGCAACAATTTTCTAATTTGATGAAAGGAATGTCCAGGTGTATGGCAGCACAGTGATACTGGTAAAACTGCCCAGAGTTTGTGGGTTCATCTGGTTCCTTTTCAGCAAAAACTTCACCATCAAGCACTTGTAACAACAGGGAAGGCAACACACCGCTCCATACATAGTCTGGCCCACAATGATTCCAATCCCAAAAAATCTGGGTGACTCTTAATGTGCACTGAAGCCCCTTAGCAATTATGATAAAGTAAAATCATAAGATAAATATCAAATGTAGGTTTATTGTAACTGATTCAGGCGTCAAATTAGGACAAATCTCAGGCAATTCCAGCCCAATTAACTCTGCAAAGTTTTGAGATTTGTACAACGTGACTTTCAGAGACTTTCTCCCCCACGTGAATCCTCTGTTTTTGCAGTGCAGAGTGCACTAGCGTGATCCACTCCAGAAACTAGCAGGCAGGGCCTAACGAGGCTGCCTGCCTAACGCTGAGTGGGCCACTGCACATCCGCAGATCTGTGAGTGCCGAGATTGTTACATGTGCAGTGGCCCCTATTTGCTGGCCTCCCGATCACTGGACCCCGCACCCCCTCCCACAGCCCAATCACTGGCTCCCTGAACATGTCCAGGCCAGCCTTGACCACCATCCCTCCACAATCCCCTCAGTCCCAATCTCCAGATACCCACCCCCAATCACCACTCGCCCCCCACTACCCCCCACCCTGCAGTCCTGACCCACTCTGCAGCCTCAACCCCCCCCAGCAGGCTGCTCCCCCAACCCTGATGGCCAGCCCCAATCGCTGGCCTCCCTCACTCTGTCACTCAGCCCAAAGTGTCAGAGTGGCAGCGAGACCCCCCACCCCCCCCAGGAGACCCAACCCGCCCATCAGGCCCCACCTCTATTAAACCCCACCCCCTTGGCATTACCCAATCCCTGATGGGCAGTGCCAAGGTGCTCCCTGGGCATTGATACTTTACTCCTTGGGCAGTGCCAGGGGACTCTGGTGGACACTGTCAAGGTGACAATGGCCAGGGGGCACCACCTCCTCGGTGCTCCACCTTCTGGGGGGGTGACGATTGCCCCCCTTCACTCCAGCAGGGTCGGGCCGCTAGATCCCTGCATGTGGAGAGCTATAGTAAACCCCACTGGAGTGAAATATTCCTGGCAGTGGTGGTGGGATGGCAGGAGAGAGGGAGGAGTGGGTGGAGATGCTAGAGATAAATTACATTTAAAAGGAATGCGTAGGAGGATTTAAATAATAAACCAATTTCCCATGCGCAGCTGACAGCACCAGAATTCTGGCATCTGGAGATGCACAGGGAGCCCACTAAATGGCCTCCACACAAGTCTCCTGGCCCACTGCGTTACAAAAGCAAAGCAGTGGGATGGGAGAATTGCCCCTCTTGTCTAAAGTATTGAAATGTTGGCCAGGATTTTCCAACCTCGCCTGTAGCTGGGATTCCCCGGTTCCACTGCAGTGAATGGAGATTGGGCTAAGCGCCAAATTCTCTGTTCTTACAGGCAGCTGGGTGTGCGAGACCGGAGAATTGCGGCCGCTGTTTTTCTGTCTATAATGCCACTTTGTTCCATCCACCTGGTAATCACCAATTTTCAGTCTAGTGCTTTAAAATTGCCCTTAGCAGGATTAAAAAGGAAACTTCGTTGGATCAAAATTGGACAAGAATGTTTATAGTTATTGAGTGCTGTATAATTTAAGACCAATGCTTTCTTGTTACAGTACTTCTGGCTACACCAGTCTCAAAGCAAAAGCTGTGTGTGCGTGCATGTTTATGCATGTGAAATACTTTATTCAAGTGTCCAAATACTGATTTTAGCAAAGTTAGAACATCCACTTTATCTTCGAAGTGATGTTTAAAATGTTCCAAGTTGACTGTTTGTAAACATTTTAATATTCAGTTCACTTCAATTTCAGTTACATTGCAGCCGGTGCAAAGCCATTGTGACATGAGACTAACATTTTGACTGCTTCTGCTGAACTGAATCCAGTATGAACTAGCTAAAGTTGCACTGCCGGTTTTCTATTCATTCAATGTGAGTTTCACATTGTATCAATGTAAATTGTTGCAAAAAACTGAGGATTCAAAGTGACAAAATCCCATTATTTTGGCTGATTTCATTTATTCCAAAATTTTTGCATTCTACAATGTAAAAGGTTGGGAGCCGCTCACTGTCTATCTGTGTCTTATTTTTATGGCAAATGTAATGTGAGTGGCTTCAGTGTGACTTGCTTTTTTTTTACTCATTCACAAGTTGTGGCCATTATTTGCAAGTCCAGTGTTTATTGTCCATCCCTAATTGCCCTTGAGCAGGTGTTGGTGAGGCTGCCGTCTTGGCAATTGAGTGACTTACCAGGCCATTTCAGAGGGTTTGCAAAGAGTCAATCACATTCCTTGGCTCTGGAGTCATATTTAGATCAAACCGTTGAAGAACGGCAGCCTATCTTCCAAATCGTGAACCAGATGAGTTTGAAAGGCAATCTGGTAGTTTTCATGGCCACCATTACTCATATTGGTTTTTTATTCTATACTTAATTCGTTTGGTGCAAACTGAACTCATGTTGCTTCAGTCCAGGTTTCTGGATTACTGGTCTAGTTAAAAATTTATTTATTAGTGTCACAAGTAGGCTCACATTAACACTACAATGAAGTTACTATGAAAATCCCCTGAGTTACCATACTCCGGTGCCTGTTCAGGTAGACTGAGGGAGAATTTAGCATTTCCAACGCACTTAACCACAGCATCTTTTGGACTGTGGGAGGAAACCAGAGCACCCAGAGGGAACCCACACAGACATAGGGAGAACATGCAAACTCCACACAGACAGTGACCCAAGGTGAGAATCGAACCTGGGTGCCTGGCGCTATGAGGTAGCAGTGCTAACCATTGTGCCACTGTGCTTCCCCAAAAGAATTTTGAGCTAGCCAGGAATCAAACCTAGAATCTTCTGATCTGCAGTCAGAAGCGGTATCCATTGCGCCACTGGCCCCTAGTTACAAAACCACTATTCTTATCATATCACTATTTGATGTTCAAAAAGCCAATTAAAGTAAGGGGAAGATAAGGAAGAATTCAATGATCTCAACAATGTTAAGGACACATCGAGTAAGATTTGTTATCAATAAGGTAAAACAGACTGGCAATTCAATTATGCCTTTGGAGTTCTGTTAATACTTACATAACCAAAACAGCTCACAGATTTAAATCAGAAGGAATGATCATTACTGATTTAGAACCTATTAGCATTGGTGAACTAGTAGGCATAGCTTTATTTTAAAATTTCCTTTTTGAGAAATGACACTAACAACCTATATCTATGGACGTCTATGGCTCAGAAAGTAATAGCCTTGCCTCTGAGCCTGAAACTCTGGTTTTAGTCCCAATCTGGAACTTGTTGCCTATTGAATGACTACTCCTGATATGGTTCAACAGGTTGGTAAATCAGCTTGCTAATCCTTCCAACACTTCCCTGTTATCACTAAAGGGGAATAAGTGTTTGTGAAGATAGAAAATAATCTTAAATCTGTTTCTCTTTCACAAATGCTGAGTGTTTTCTGGACATTTTTTTGTTTCAGGTTTCCAGCAACCGAAATATTTTGCCTTGATTTGATTATATTGGGTAAGTTCAATGAAATCTATTTGAATTCTGTGCAGGGTAGAAGAAGGAAGCTGACCGGGAGGTGTGTTGTTACTGGGTATGGTAATGAAACAACTCAGCAGTGTTAATGGGGTGTTCTCAACATAAGCAAGAGACCTGAATTATCAACATAGCAATGTGCACAAAAAAGTTATAATTATTTATTCCTAGGTTGCTAAGAGAATGTTTGTGATAAGTGTCACTCATTCCGCATTAAGTCAAAAGATGATTGGAAGAAAGTAAAAGATCTTAAGTTGTTCTTTACAGAAGGTGAGCATAAAATCTATTTAATTTTTTAAATTAAAATGATATAAGTTAAGTATTATTGGGAATGGTGGGATTCCAAATTTAGATCAGCCTGAAAAATTTGAATACTTATCTCTTTCTTATTCATCAATTAGCTCCCTATTGAGGTTCTGTGTCCCACTTAATGTCCTCTTTTCTATGATTTGCCACGAGCAGCCCTGTATGATAAATGCTTTAAACCATAGACATGCCATTATAAAATTCTTTAGGGAAATTATCATTTGATCCTCAGAGGAAGCAGTATTATCCTGTCTCTAAACTTACATCAAGTCTAGTTTACTTCTCCCCACCACCCTCCCCCTTCTCAGTGACTCAGTAAAAAGTCTCATAACACCAGGTTAAAGTCCTACAGGTGTTTTTGGAATTAAAAGCTTTTGGAGCACTGGTCCTTCATCAGGTGAGTGGGGCCCACTGACCTGATGAAGGGGCAGCGCTCCAAAAGCTTTTGTGTGGAATTTGCATGTCCCTCCCATATCTGCATATTGCCTGTGTGTGCTACGATTCCCTCCCAAAGTGCAAAAGACGTGCTCGTTAGGTGCATTGGCCTTGCTAAATTCTCCCTGGGCGTAACCAAACGGGTGCTGGAGAGTGGCGACTAGGGAATTTTCGCACAAACTTCATTGCTCTGCTAACGTCAGCCTACTTGTGTCACTGATAAATAAACTTTAAACATAACGAGTGCTTTTTTAAAAAAAATTATTTTGGCATTTTGTATTTGCAGAACAAATAAGGACTTCCTGAAATTTTGCCTTGCTCCTGTGGTATATGTACTAGCCCGTAGGTGGCGCGACAGGCTTGGCTTTGAACCAGCGTTTCTCTTCCGTCCCCTTCTATGAACTGGCTTCAGGATACAGACAAGAAACAAATAACACGTTTGGCAACACATTAACAATATGCACCGGATGTAAACCTTCCTCTGTGTTATACTGTGTTATACTGAAGCCTGTCTATGAGTTAACAATGACGACTCATCTATTACCATCCAGTATTAGCATATAGATTGCTGGACACACACACACACCACACAAATGGGAGGATTATGCATTTATCACACATATCTAACTAGCCGTGAATAAAGTGTTGGAGGAAGGGAAAGAGTACACACATTGCCTCTTGGTAACGTCAATAGAAATACACACCTGAAGGTTTACTTTGCTAAAAAGGTTCTCAGTAATCGCTGCACCACATTTTCCCATAACTATTTGTTTTATCTTAAATACTTGTGTATTTCTCGACACGTACAACATAGAAATAAAATCTCAGTATTTGAGCAGGAATTTCACTCTGGCTCAGCAACCGATTTCCAGAGACTTCAGGTGCTCGGTAAAGTGACAATAAAGTGATAATGAAATTGTGAAATCCCTTGGCTTGATTTAATACTTCTCCTTAATCTGTGCCCAATCTGGGAGAAATACCGACTTTCAAATGTTATCATTAAACGATTGACTGATGGAAGGAAAAGAAAACAAAGGCAAAATTGACTTTTTTATTCATTGAATTCGGACTCCGAATAAACATGACTTTTCAACTATAGTTGCCTTCATTTTTTCTCTCTCTTGCAACGTTCAGTATCTTTAATTTAACATTGTGTGGTTCGAGACTCACAAAGCGCAAGCGTGTGAAGCCGGTTTCAGCTAAATTAACCTAGAACTTAATCACTTTGATGTCAATCCTTCAACTGAAAACCAAATCTTTTTTAAATTTCCCTGGAGCCGTTTAATCGATAGTTGGCCAACTCTGATCTTGCTGCATGTCCCATCCGATCCGGGAATGCATAGCTACCGAATTATTTTGAACGAAAGTTGAGCCACGATATCGCGGGGCTGGAAGTTGGGGGGGGGGGGGGGGGCGTGGGGGAAGGTGCGGAGTGGGGAAGCAGAGACTTCATTCTCCCTGGATGCGTGCTGCGGGACAAAGAGCCGGGTAGGGTTTGAAAATGAGATTTCACAGTGAGGACATTTCCCAAAAAAACTGGCGTGGCCGCAACTCGCTTTGCTTACAGTGGATTGTACACTTAACCCCTTCATTTTCTCCTTTTTTTACTCGGCAAGTTTAAGGGGTTTCAATCTTGTTTTCTTCAACTTCAGTGACCACCCCCCGCCCACCCCACAAATATTTTGTGAATTCTAATACGGATGTTTGAAATCAGGAGTGAACCCCCCCACCCCCCAACTCAACACTAGAGGAAAATGACCCGATTAAACTCACAACTCTCTACAACACCGCTGCTCAGTTCATTCGCTTTCAGTTCATTTCTATCTGACCTTCAGCTCGGTAAAGTGACTGATAATAAGTTATCTGCTCACTTGTTTTTTGTAGAAAGATGTTTTCTTTTAATTGAATATCCAAATGTAATCATCTTTAATCGGCAGGCGTTATTGGTGTACAACTTTACACACGAACATGACACGGCGGAGTGTCGAAGTTGCCTGTTTTGGGTGTTAATATAAGTGTCCTTGGTCACAATGTGCTGCTCCTCATTTTCCTGCTATGCAAGTGGCACAGTGAGCATGAGTTGTGGCAGCTCCGAGTGTTGGGGAGGTGTTGGCTGGAGTGTAGCTTCGATGTCGGGTTCCAGTGACAGACAGGCACTCACAGGGTAGAGCGGGGAACAAAAAGGGGGGGACGGAACGGTACCAGAGTTACCCTCGGAATTTCTGATCACTGTTGTTTGTACTTCATAAACCCGCCAGTACTGTAGGCGCACTGCAGTAGCTGCACCAGCAAAGGGGAAGCTATTAAAGTCAAACCTCGCTTTAACCTTTAGAATGAAAACAGTGTTTAAGCACTCAACCTTATCTTTAACGCCTGGCTTTCACTATATATTTGAATAGGAAAGTGTCAAATTATCAGTTGATACGTTTATGCCTTAAAATGGTTTGTAAACCTGATAGAGATTGTACGGGGACCAAGTGCTTACGTCAGGAGATATCTGACGAGCATTTTGCTTTGTGGAAGAATACAGCTTTCAGGTGAGTCAGAGCCGTTTCCAGTTGTTGCTCATTCACCTGTCTGATTCATTCCGAGAATCAGGAGAAACCGCAGTCACTGATTCATGACTGGAAGCAGTGATTTGGCCCCCCAATAATTCATGTTGTTACTGGAAATATTAGTGAAAAGAATGATCTTTAAGTGCAAATACTAATATTGCCCATTGCAAAAAGTAGAACGTCACATTGTAGCTTATGTACACATGCTCGCCCATGAATTAGAAAACAGCACCATCCATTGTGACATATCCTAAAAATGAACATTTAGTATGATGTGTTCATGTAAAATAAAATTTGATCAGATAGCCATGTATAATTTACAGTGCCAATAACAGTAGGCCATATTTTGGATGTATATGTGGACGACATGTTTCTGAAGAAAAAGTCAATGCTGGGATTTCAGGGAAGTTTAGGTGGGAAAGCACTCGTGAGCTGCTCTGAGCTTTCCCTTTTCCTGAATGAACCCGTGAAATATTTTTCTTTAACAGAACAGTTACCACTTTTCTGTTTTAATTCGTGAAAGAAACTACCGTCTCCACGAGAGTATGAGAGGACATTTCAACGGTTGAAATGAAAGTCTAAAAATGCAGGCCTTACAAGTATATGTTCCCCAGAGGTGGCATCACATTGTTAAAGGTTCTATTTACTTCAGGGGACAGTCTCCGCCGTGTGTCGCTTCTGATGAAACAGTAAATGGGACAAAGTGGATGAACAGAAAAATAAAGACCACCCCCCCCCCCCATTATCAAACGTTAGAAAAGTCGCAAGAAAACGCTTGCTAAAGACATTTTGCTACAAACTAATAAAGAGGAAGTCTATGTGGAGATTAAACACAGAAAGAGTATTTTAACTCGAATGGAGAATTGCTTCAGCTTTGAACTGTAAAAATGCATATTAGCGATTAAGATGAAGACAGGGTCTTTTTTGGACATCTGTTTCAATGAGCATACCTATGCAATGATACTGTAAATTGAGGGGGGGGGGGGAAGAAAAACAAACAGCTAAAGTAGCGTGAGGGCTTGGTCATTCGGTATTATAATATATTTTTAAATATACTTTTATATATTTAAATTAAAGATTTGAAAGGACGTCCGTGATACATTAAAGTGGGAATAAACAGTATTGCTACAATGTAGCGTGCAAACTGCATGGCATAGACTGTTTAGGTGGGTTGGATTAGAATGAGAAAAATATGCTTCTAAGTAAACTTGCTGCTGGTTAATAGGGGCGGACTTGACCACACTTGTGGAATCACTGCACTTAATACATTGAAGGCAAATTTAAAATTGCGATAAATTGTTTATTCAGCCGATTGCACTTAAATGTGTGCCCATTAAGCATGTACCTTTAAAAGCCAAATTTATCTCTATTATTTCTATAACTCCCATTTGTTAATTGTACAATAAAATATGTTTTCCAGTGAAGTATTTTGCTGACAAGCTCCCACATTTGTTTTAAATTATGCTGTGTTTCCCCCTGCCAAACCTCAGCCCAGACTCATACTTCAAGGATTCAAATTCTGAACTGTCCCCATTGTTAACACGAAATAACACGGGTCTGACTCCCTCGTCAGACTTCTTGCCTGGGCGAATTTAGGGTTTTGGACGCTCACAGCTAATTATGTTTCCTTGTAATTGCTGTGACGATCAGTAATGCTGGGATGAAGGTGCTTATTTTTCAGCCACAGGATGTGTCCAGGCTCAGGCTGTTTGTATTTTACAGGGTGATTTGTAAAACTATCGATGATGCCCAAATTGTCACCAAATGCCTGTGAAGTTCGCATGCCTCGGTGCACACTACAATCCGCACACACACATACACACAGTCACACACAAGCAACACCACTTGCATTGGCCTAACACAGAGAGAAGTCTTTAAAGAGGCCAAGCCAAGTATAGTGGAGTTCGTCCTACACAGGCGGGAACTTTCAGGGTGAATCAACATGTTATCCATCTTTTGTGGAGCCACAACATACAAAGTAAATCACAGTCTCCCGCTGGACGTAGAATGTTTCATTCATTATCCCAGTGAATTCGTTTTAACTATTTCAAACGGTCATAGGTGTGATGTGATTGTTCCTCCTAATGATTAAGATTTTATCACATAGCTCTTAGGAGTTTCCCACTCAACCATTGTTTCAATGCGATGATGACCCCTCCACCCCCTCCAAGAGGAAGCGTGAACTTACCGTCAAAATTGTGTCGCATATGTGTTTAGTACTTGCAAAGTCATTCATAAACAAAATGCTGTCTCTCTGAATGAAAGGCTCAAAGTATTGTGGCAAGGAAAGCGCATTGAACAGTAACAGAACGTTAATGTTTAGTTCCTGCACTATTTTCTGTTGTGCTGTTTTCATCTATTAAAGACTATAATTAAATCGAGCGTCAAGGAGCGACAGGTCTGTTTTACACCTGAACAGATGTGCGTTCCTTGTTAAAACAGCACTTTTTGTGTTTTGCAGTAATCACAACCTTCAGCCTTGAGGTCTGATTATTGTCAGCGTTATATACAGTATATATAAGAAAAATACTGTTTTTTCTTAAAATATCTCGGACTATGTAATTTTTATATCTATAAAAGGTACTTGAAAACACTTTAGAGAAGCACTCTGGCAATCTGGCGAAGCAATCACTATGTTTCCGAATTTGGTGAGCTGCCACTATGACAAGCAGACTGGACGATCGATGAACAATCACTTGTATCCCTGTGTAATGACCTATTTGTCAATACCTTTTATACACTGCGTTGTAGTCAAGAGATTAGTAATATCTGCACGACCTTCAGTAATTTGAGCAATAAATCAATATATCCGTGCTCAACGGTGTTTTATTGTTAGAGAGAGCCTGGTGTGTCCATTTGTCCGCTTTGGGTTCAGTTTGCTGTGTGGCTCAGGCTGCTGCGGGACGTTAGGAGGCGCTCAGCGCACACAATCCAGCAGGCTGCAGCAATGAATCGCAGAGGCTGTGGGCGGACTGGTCTCCCCTGATTGACAGTGTGTGAGTGGCTTTCCCAGCAAGCCGCACTCATTCACTACTGATTCCTGACCAAGTGCCAGAACGATCGGGAGAGCAGTGTGAGCTCAGCACTGGACTAAGACGAGGCGAGGAGGAGAGGGGAAGGTGGCCACCGTTAACATTATGGATATCTCGGTGTTTTTCTATTTCTTCTGCCCGCTGGCCATGGCTGTTGAAGGTAGGGGCAGCCTTTCAGAGGTCTCACTACTCTTTAAAATCCAGCAATTTCCATTTGGAGTCAAACGGGGGGGAAACGGAGAAGGCAACAAGATCGCGGCAACTACATTACAAGTCTCTCTGAGTCCACTTGATAGGAAAACAGAGCGATCGAGATATGTTTCTCTGTTTTCCCAATGTATTCACATTCCAACACAGCCCATTCCGGATCTAGAGTGTGTATGGAAACGGTTGCTGCATAAACTTATGTCTCCGAGTTCATTACTTCACATTTTCTGGCATGATTTTGCGTGTTAATACAAGAAAGGGTGCGCACAGTTAACGTTTTAGATAGTTGCCCCCGTGTGCAGTTTACACTCGGGAAGAAATGCTCTTCAAATATACAGAGCGATTTCTTTTTATTTTCGGCAGCTCTACTGCCGATACTGCGTGGAGGGAGAGGCTGTGGGGGTACTGCGATTCTAAGATTTGATTCTGCACTGATTGTGGTTGGGTAATTGGTGGGTTGGGAGGAGGTGGGGGGGGGGGGCGGCGAGGTGGGACGCTCTTGTGAACCAAGTTTGCAATCGGCCCCGCTCGCCAAAGCTGCCCCTTATACCTGGGCAGGCAAAAGCTCAACCTCCCGGAGTTCTCTCTTCCATGTCGGGGCCACTAATCAGTAACAGGGACCAGCCAGCACAACATGTTCACGATCCGCTGTGCTGTGTACCCTGCACTGCATCAATGTTCCGTCCGCTGCAACTTTAAACCGAAGGAGTGAGTGAGAAATTAAAGGAGTCCGGATCTTTAATTTCGGAAGTGCGGGAATTTTCTCTTTTTTTGGGAGGGGTGTAATTACCGAGTTTGGAAGTAAATAAAGCAACGAGGGAAACTTCTTAAGGACTGATGATTTTGAGGGTGGGGGGAGGGTGGGAGTTGAGATGAAGTTTTGTATGGGATTTATTTGCAAGCATTCACGTCCCCTTTTCACATTTCCACGGGACGGGTTTAGAAACCCGAAGCATGCCAAGACTTTGAGGGTATCTAACCAATTGTGCATCTTGGCCACAACCGATGTCAATCAAAGTCTGGTAGCCCGAGGAATAAATATTCATCAGTAACAAGTCTGGTCTCGATTGGCCGGGGTTGGGGAGAAACCAGGTTGACGGGGATGTGTATGGACTGGAATTCGAGAGCTGCTGAACCCGTATGTGGGAGCTGCTGTTGCCTCTTACAACCCGGGATAGGAGGGAAATTCTCGGGCAGTTCCAGTCATTGCAACTCCCAGGACAACATTGCAGCTTGTGCTCAGTGTTCGGCCACTTTACAATTCGACTGCGGACGCCAAAATGAAAATAAGGTCTTTTTAACTATTTGTTGTCCCCCCCAAATCAGTTTAGATGCTGGCGTCCACATTGTTTTCCAAAACCCCTCAACTGGTCTCAAGCTTTCAAGCGGGCAGAGTATAAAAGTTAGTCAGTCAATGGACATGGGACTTCACAGGGACATTAATGACATTTTACCGCGGCAAAGATAGATAGCTATCCCGGCTGTAGATTTACGTATGGTGAGCATAGATTGTAATTACCTTCCACACCCCCACCACATCAAACAGCTATGTTCAGTGGCTGCCCGTTACAACTAGAAGCTGTTCTGTTCTATATTTCATATTCTGTTAAAACTGTCAGGGTAGTCACAGTAGGGCTTGGGCCCTTGGTTAACAGGGCAACAATTAACATTCTCTCCATGAACACAATCGCTCCAGTTAGAGCAATGTTATTTTTTCGTGCTAAATTCGCCGCCTTGCCAATACAGCAGAGAGGAGCAATTGAATTACCGGGTGAAAACGAGCTGTGAGCCAACACGGGGCTTATTTGTTTCCCAGTGACGGTAACAAATATCGGTCATTTGAGAGCATTGCTTTACTTCAGACTAAATCTTCTCGTGATAAAACCCCGCATCAAATTCGACCTCAGTCAGCCCTATTACTTATCGCTGCTCCCGCAAATCGGCGGGGTGTTTTATTTCATTGTTTAATCTTTCCCTTAAAACTTCATCAAACAACAGCCGGTTTTCCAGGGCGGAATCCTGTAATTAGACATCATCAGTGCTAAATTGCTACGGGATTCACAGAAAGTATGCACAGTTTGAGTGTTTTAACCTCAGTATATAATTTAAATATTCATAAAAAGCTGAGTCAAACATTTAAAAAAACCTTTGCGTTGTCAACTTCTGCTATGGAGATAGCTAGTGCATATTATGCCTCCAGTGCATATTTGGGGAAAATGATATTTAAAGCAAAGGTTATCCCGTGATCCAATCTCTGCACATTTAATACAATACTAAAGAATTCAAGTGCATGAGATCCTCTGACCTCAGCATAACCATGAAGTAAATAATTTGGTATCCATGTTAAAAGATGCATTATGCAAACTCAAAAGCGCTGACATTAATCACAGGAATTTTGATAATTTAACATCCCATTCAACAGCAAAATCAGCAAATACATTGCCCAAGACTTTTCAGGATTTCATTTTATAAAACTCAAAACGTCACATTTCTTGTTTGCGCTGCAGTTTACTCGAAAGATGACCTTTTATGGAAATAATCCTAAAGTGGGACTATTTTTAATAATTGATCAATGAGCCTTATGCTCAAATTCATATGAATGATGCTTTTATTTCTGGAATTATAAATTAACCCTCTACAATGTACACAGTGTAAAACATAATTTTCTACCCCTCAATTGCATTCTCTGCTCTGATATTTAGCTCTGGACCGGCAATCTTGATTAAAGTGGTGAAATTTCAGGTACCGATTTCTAAGATTTGCCAACAGCAGACATGAAGTGCTCGATAAAGGGGTTTGTAAATGGGGACGGACTAGGAAATTGGTTGGGCCACTTGCTCGAAAGAGACGGGTCTCCTGCCTGTGTTGGCCCGCGCATTGGGGGAACTGTGTCATTGGGGTGTTGGGGATTGTCATTGGGACATGGGGCCTGTGACACTGGGGACTGTGTCATTGGGAACGCTGCTGGGGACTGTGTGATTGGGGATTGTATTGGGAACTGTGACATTGGGGACTGTGTCACTGGCGACTCAATTGGGGACTATGTCATTGCGGATTGAACTGGGGACTGCGTCATTGGGGACAGTGATATTGGGGATTTATTAGGGATTCGTCTGGGGACTGTATTGGGGACTTTGTTATTGGGGACTGTGTCATTCGTGACTCTGCCATTGGGGACTGTGACACTGGGGACTATGTAACTGCAGACTCTATTGGGGACAGTGTCATTGGCGATTGTATTGGGGGCTGGATTGGAGACTATCACTGGAGACTGTGTTATTGGGGATTGTGCCACTGAGTTCCGTGCTTTCTCTTGTCTGCATCTTCGATGTCCCGGCCGCACAGTTAGCTGCTAATGGGCTCTGCAGCATTTCCCTCTTCCAAGGCAGACAGACAGGGAAGGAGGCTGGGCGGTGTGAATTTCACTATGCTCCTGGGATCTTTTTTGGTCTGAAGTGAATTTCGCAGATTATTCTGGGCTTTTCCTCCCCCTTCCTTCCCTCTCTTTCCCCTTTGCATTTCCATCAAGGAAGCCGGTCTGTGGAATACAGGCTGTTGGTTTTAAAAGCTGCTCATGTGGCAGTCCGGTTTAGACTCTGGTTTCAGCGTTGCGTGCCTGCTTGTTGTGGCGTTTTCAGCACAAGGGCTGGCGGATTTAGTTCCTTTCAGTGGATTTGTTTTAGAAGGAAGCAAATCCCCCAGATACCATGACAGCACATTAAGTAAACAACGGCAAGAAGATTGGTGTTTCACGGGTTTTCTTTCCTGAGGTGTGGTTCTCGCCTCATTCTAACCAACGGGCTGGGGATTCAGTTTACAGCATTTGGCAGTATAATGCAAGGCGAACTTCCGGTTATTTATAAACGGCTCATCTCTAATCCAGTCATTTGATAATATTTTTATTATGCAGCGACACAAAGTAAATGGCAGCTCGCTTGCAACCGGATACATTTTCGTGTGACTAAAATAAAAATCCTCGGGGCACCTCGAGCTATTGAAAATGAGTTGTCTGTAATCGCAGCACTGTGGATTGCCACGCAAGTGGATTGGAGCACACATCTCAGGGTTTGGTGGTTATATATGTGGATAGATCATGACATACCCGGGTGCTGTATACAGACTTAACACAGATCAAAGCAACTTCAGCTGGCTAAGGCTCTCACAGAATTGATATTGCATTTCTAGTTGGCTTCAAGAACTTTCAGCTTCTGGCCAGGACAGGAGACAACATTACTTAATAATTACAAAAATAAATTAAGGTTGAATGATCACATAGGTCTTCGATTTTAATCTACTTTGGTGGCCTTGTTTTCTTTCCTGTTGAGCCAGGTTAACTTTGAATATATATTAAGGCCAATGTGTTGGAAGCCAATGAAGCTTCAATGGGGGT
Organism: Carcharhinus amblyrhynchos; assembly: GCF_965287045.1. Lineage (NCBI taxonomy): Eukaryota > Metazoa > Chordata > Chondrichthyes > Carcharhiniformes > Carcharhinidae > Carcharhinus > Carcharhinus amblyrhynchos. The sequence goes on from NC_137326.1 coordinate 104,998,345, forward strand.
GGAATCAGTGCATATACACTGTCCCTTTGCACTAGAATGATGAATTGCAGATTTAATGCACCGAGAGCTTGCAGTTTTTAATCCCGAGGCATGAACTGTCATCAAGAGGGCAGAGAGAGGTCGTGAACTTGCTGATGGGAAAGCAGAAATAGCATTGGCGCAATACCCACAGAGCCTTATTGGGAAAACGACAGGCAAATTGGATTAGGTTTGAAATGTATGATGAGTCCTGGCAGTGCAGGAGGCTGTTGGAAAAGAAAGGTCACATTAGTTTCTACCACAAGTTGTTTTAACATCACGGGGACGTCTTGTTCATATTTTATTAATTTTTTTTCATTTTTGTGCCATATTTCCTGAACCAATTTCTGTCCCTTTCAAAGAAATTTGCTGCACCATTATGTGGAATTTGCAGGCCCTGCATTGATGATTGAGGTAGTAGTGTAAGGTAGTAGTTGCAAGACTAGTATATATTCGAGAACGTTATTTTACCAGATTTAAATGCTAACAGTCAAATTAATTATAGAGATGGGTTGGATATCGGACTTAGATGGGGTGGGGGGGGGCGTGATTTTAGACTATGCAGCACTTAACAATGGCCTCACCAACAGTACAGCCATTAACTAAAACTTTAAGTAGTTCTGAATAGTAACAAGACATTTTTAAAACGTATTTAACGTTGGCCCTCAAATGTAATCAAGATGCAAATGCTGCCTTTAACATACAGCATGAAATCCTGAAATATGTTAGGTTTTCCCTAACATATTTCAGGAATATTAAAGCAGCTAGAGGAAGGGCCACCAATATGACCATTGGTGGCCCTTCCTCTAGCTGCTATAATATTCTAAGCTGAATTGGATTAAGACTGCAATGAATGTTAAGGACACATATATATTACATGAATCAAAGTTCAGAAATCACAACATACAATCTAACTGGAAAGTACCACCACGCTAAGAAACAAAGTTTTAATCTGAACCTTGTATGCCATCTTTGACTTGCTATGAGAAAATGTCTTGCAATCTTGCTTTTAACGCTAATCCGTGCACCTTCGTTTCTTAAAAACGTGGTACTGACAATAGGCATATATACATATATAGGCTGCTTTATGCTGAAAGTCAATGGATCTAAATAATAGTTTCTTTTGACCTAATATTTTAGGTCAAAAGAAACAATTCAGTATGTTTGACTTTTTTCAAATAGCTTCTGCTCAAGTTGATGTTTTAAATAAATAGAGATGGTCTGTTTTTTGTGAGTGCATAGTGAACATAATGAATCATAAATATATCAATGTCAGAATGGAACATGTGGTGAGCTGCGTTGCCATTTACATGAGAAAAAGTGTGAGAAAACCACAATTTCCCAAAACTGGCTGTGATTTCTATTTTTTGGAGTAGGAAAAGGATCACGTTTAACTGTCAACTATACACATGCACAACCAGTGCCTTGATAGCACTTCACACAACCCACTCTGCAGGAAAGCCTGTGAAAAAAGTCAATGACTCCCTCTGTCAAGGGCCCTCCCAGACAACAATGAGCATGAGTGTGCTTCACTGAGGATGGGGAGGCACTCCACATCACTAATGGAGCTTTTGATTCCTCCCTTTGCAGGGCAGCAATTAGTGATCGATGGTGTGTGCAGCTGGCCAGATGTTTTACAGTCAATGTCTGCTGCTTTTTTTTTGATGAACATCTTCAGTCAGTGAGAACTTGAAGTTAATGTGGGGAGAATGAATACAACAACATTGTGATAATTTGATTAAAAATAGTAAAGATGCGAGAAGGGAATTAATGAAAGAGAAAGAACAACAAGGGACATATACAATGAGATCTGAGAAGAGGGGTTATTGAGCTGGAATACAGCATCTGATGGTGAAAGTATAAACACTAAAATAAGTTAATATCAAAATAGTTTTCTATAATCACACAGAAAATGCATGAAAAATTAAATAAAGAAATTGAAAGAACAAAGTAATTAATATTGGTGTAAATCAATGGGCATGTTCAATAAGCCAGTTTATTTTTAATTGTATAAATAATTTTAGGTTGATTGTCAAAATAAGAATTAATGGAAAATTTGCAAAATTATAACACACCAAATGTAATTTATAGTCAGGTATAACCAGGTTCAATTTGTCACATCCAGCATGAACTTTGTTTTATGATGGTTTAATTTTGTGTATTGCATCTACCCTCGAGATGAGAATAAAGGTTTCTTTTTTTTTAGAACACTTTCATTGTATCGTGTATCCTTTCTCCTTTGTCTCTACCTGCCTGTACTCCAGGAAATCACATAACGCTGCTGTGCTGGTTCTTTGTTGAGACTTGTGCAGTGGTAATGCAGGCAGCCAAATCCTGTAAAATCTTGCTAACATTCACCATCTCCCAATCTGAAAAATGAATGCATAAGATTAACGAATAATTGCTGTGAGTCGAAAACCCCCAATAATTCCCAATTACTACAAATTATTGCACTCAAGAACAAATCATACAGTATCATCACAAGCGAGGTTTAGCTTCAAATTAAAAAGTCATTTTTTGTTATACTTTATTTATTGCACCTATACTTAGTGCTGAGAACAAACTTTTGATATGAAATATCTCTTGTAATGGATTGCATTGAGCAAAGGTATGTGTTGTGTGTAAATGTGTATGTGTGTCTATATACGTATATGTGTGGATGTATATTTATATATATGTGTGTGTGTGAGTATGTGTGTATGTGTATTTGTCATATGCACGATGCGTTTATCTTATGCATGTGTGTGAAAGTTTGTTGAATTTGGAGACAAAAATGGCTAAAGTCACAAAACTGCCGATGAGAAAAGAAGAGTTTGATACTCAAATATATGTTTGGTTTCTGAATTACCAGACTTGCTGGACAGTAGAACATTCAGGCAGCTTCTATATGTGTATGCTGGTGGGGGTCAGAGGTTGAAGAGGGCAGTGGTGTGCTTTGCTGGGACGTTAGGTGTCACTCTGGGGCTGCTTCACTCTAAGGAGCCCCTTTGGGGCCTTAAGATACATGTATTGTAATCTTTCTTGTGTGTATAAGTGTGTTTAGTGTATTTATATAAAAATCTATACTGTGGGCGGTTTTATCTGGGAGAGGGAGGATGCTCTGTGGCAAACCGCTGATTACAAAATCTGGTCGAGGTTAAAAGAGAACAAATAATTTACAAGTATTACTTGTACAAATTGGTTCTGTGCGTCTGTAGGTTGTATAAGCTATGAATGGGATACATTATGCGATTAATTAATGCTCTGCATTCTGTTTATACCAAAAGTATGGTATCAAAATGAAACTAAAATAAAATATTATTGCTATTAAATATTTGATTTTAGTCGAGGTGACGTATGGCAGCGTCACAATATTTACCAGCTGAAATCTCCAGAAGGATTATATTCACCATTTTGAAAGTGATATTAGCAGAACTTGAAAATGCTAAGTTTATGGGTAACTGATTCCCAGTGGCTGCAGTTGTTAAATAATTGAAAGCTGCAGTTTTCAGAGCATCAACTGAGGCAGGAAACTAAGAATTAAAAAATGAAGCATTAAAAATATTTCCACTGTTGCGTACAGTTGACCTCAATATGAACATAGAGCAGTAGACAAAATGGCAGCACAGCCAGTGACTTGTCAGAGAAACTGCACCTGTTCAAGAAGTCTATTTTAAATTTAGCGACTGGTGCCTCATGATTTGTGGGTTTAGAATTCTGGCTTTTTTGAGTACTCACAAAAATGTCAGTCTAACCAACCATAGAATATTCCAGAATCACAGTTACAATGGCATTATCTTGTTTATGGAAACTTTGAAGAGTTACAACAGGTTTTTTGGATAATGTTGTTCAGAATGCTTAGGGGCTTTATTTTGCAACATAATCTGTGGTGGTCCTTTAACTCCTGTCCAAAATGTTCAGTATTTCCAAAGAGTAGAAACATAACTTTTAGAGCTTCTAATCTTTCTTCATTTTCAGAAAAGTAACCAGCATTGAGGATCCTATTAGCTGATGCTGTGTGTGAAAATTCCTGTTTCTGCTAAATAAATATTCAAAACCTAATCATCAGAAAGCTGCTGCATTAACATTGCTTGCGAGGCCTTGTTTCAGTACATACAAAAGGGTTGAATTTTCTTGAGGTTGCAGAGAGTCATGATTTATGAATCTTTTAGTGCTGAATTACTTGGGTCAAAGAAAAAACAAGCTTCTCCTCAGACTGATTCAGAGGGGTCTATCCCTCTTTGGGACACACACTGAGTCTGGAGGCCTGTGCGCAATATTCTCATCCCATCTATATCCGATCACGGGCTGGATTCTCCAATCTTGCCCACAGCTGGGATTATTCAGTCTTGCTGCGTGGTCAGGGGAGATTTGGCTGAGCGCCAGATTCTCCGTTCTCTCTGGCAGTGGCAGCGGGGTGAGAACAGCCGAAAAGCTCTGGCCCGTGTGTCCATTCTTGTTTCTTCAAGTCTTTTAGAATTTGTCACTGATAGAAAAATGGTGAACAAGAGAAAGATTCTAATCACTGAAATTCCAAATGCGTACACAAGTTTTATAATAGTTAGTTCATTGAGTTAAAACTAGTTACTTTGTTCAAATAGAACACTGACACAATATTTCTGTTTACTTTCTTATTATGTTCAGAAGGAAAAGAATAATATTTATTAGTTTTTGTGTGCAATTGAGAATACCCCATTGCAAAACAACTTTGATAGTACATAACAAATAAGATATCAGAAAAAGTCTTCTTGAAAAGTTTGTACTCATTTATTCTGAAGTAACCACTGGTTGCGTTGTGAGATGAATATCATTTTATGTAGACTACAGTTTATCCAATACTCATTGGGCTAATGGATTATGTGTTAATTACAAGATTTTTCCTTACATAAGTAAAAGAAAATATAAGAACATAAGAAATAGGAGCAGGAGTAGGCCATCTAGCCCTTCGAGCCTGCCCCGCCATTCAATAAGTTCATGGCTGATCTGAAGTGGATCAGTTCCACTTTCCCGCTCTCTCCCCATAACCCTTAATTCCCTTGTCTACCAGAAACCTATCTACCCGTGACTTAAATATATTTAGTGAGGTAGCCTCCACCACTTTAACGGGCAGAGAATTCCAGAGATTCACCACCCTTTGAGTGAAGAAGTTCCTCCTCAACTCTGATCTAAACTGCACCCCAACGCGCCCCCCCAGTTATCTTGAGGCTGTGTCCTCTAGTCCTGCTATCCTTTCTCTCTACCTCTACCCTATCCATCCTCTTCATTATCTTATATGTCTCTATAAGATCCCCCCTCATCCTTCTAAACTCCAACAAGTACAGACCCAGTCTATTTAGTCTCTCTTCATAGTCCAACCCCCTCATCTCCGGTATCAGCCGGAGAACCTTCTCTGCACTCCCTCCAAGGCCAATATATCCTTCCGCAAGTGCGGCGACCAAAACTGCCCACAGTGCTGAAGGTAGGGTTTAGTAAGTTCAGTTTAATATTGATAGCAGGTTTGATAATGAGATTTAAAAAGAACGTTCCAATTAGGATAATAATTTTAGATGCAAATAGTAGCTAAAATGGTTATTGGTGACAACTTTATTTTGTTGCATGATGATATGTTTATTGTGGAATTGTGTTGAGGAATCTAGTATTTTGTTTCCATTGGAAAGAACTTAAGCAAGTGTAACAAAAACACTGTTGCAGAACCATGTTATCCGTTGGGAGCACTGTTACCACGGATGCATTATTTACTTCAATGCTAGAATTTTGCAATGCCACTTCCACAATACCAACTATCCTTTACATTTTTTGTCCATTCAGTGATACAGTTTTACCACTGCTGATTATAATGTGCTGGCTAAATTTCCTCACAGGACAGATTACTAAATAGCAAATCTCCTTTAATGAACAGGTACCATCTGGGCTTTACCGAGAAGTTAAATATCTGTGCGTTCAGAGGTAAACCAATTGTAACAGTTGTAGTAGACGCCTGTTAAACCACAGGCCTATAATTTTTTTATGGATGAGTCAGAAGATAAGAACAGCCTATAAAGATAATAGAAGAAAATTACAAAACTCTTGTAAAATGTCTAGGTAACAGCAAACAGCTGTACTCTGGCCCTTGGGCCAAAAAATGGAAAATAGTCTAAGCAATTGTTACACTGATAAAACAAGAATGCTTTCAGCACTCAAAGCAAATGTAACTCTTATTGTTTTTAATAACAGTTTGAACTATTGTTTTTATATAGCATAGTGAATATTAATTAGTTGCTTATAACTTTGGCTGCAGAAAAAGACCATGCAAAGTAGAAGATAAGGTGTATGTATTAATTAAACAGGGTAAAGTATGAGTCAAGGTTTCACAGGCTTTTTTTGCCTAGGGCTACCTTTGTGATCAAGAACTGGTTAGTGATTGTGCATTTCAGAAAACCAATGCCAAACTTAGACAGTAGTTTCTTTGTTACTGCACCTAGACCATCACCCATACCTAACCAAATTAAGGCGACTCATCCCTTTGCAACATTCTTTAACTTTCTGACTAGGTTCCAGGGTGTAGATTCAATTACTGCAGTTGTTTTTATGATCTTGCGGAATAAGTATATGTTAGTTTCGCTGGTTTACTGTAAATCCACTTCAGTCTGTTTATTTTAAATGCAAACATTTTGATTTGCTGACAAGAATTAGAAGCACTTAGTTGAATGTTACTTTCTAACCATTTTGCACCAGCAGGAGCCGGAATGAGGCTTCTGATACTTAGATTTATTTTATCTATTTCCCAACTTGATATTACAATATAATCAAATAAATAATTTCAGAAAAGAGCTGTGTTGGACTTGCACTCGGTTTTAAATGTTAATTAATCACAGTATGTCATTTAGCAAGAATTCACATTGTACCATTGGCAACCGCAATTGTAATGTCTATGTGAAAAAATCCAGACAGACCATACCATGGTAATAAATCTACAGTAGATTTATTTCATTCCAAAATGAATAAATTGGAAAAGAAGAAAGCCATGGTCTGTAAATTGTTCATTGTCTGTTTAATTATTCACACTTCTGCAGTGGCCATAGGAGAACAGTTTAGCCCTATGTGCATTGACCGGGAGTGCTTAAGATTTATGAATGAATGGCTTATGGGGTGCATGGCTGTGGCAGGATGTAGCCTCGGAAATAAGAACTCATTAGGAAAATGAAAGTATATTATTTGGGTTATTAGTAAATCATGGGTAGAAAAGACATCTGATTGTATATTTTATGAGCAAAATAACTGATAATGCTCACTCAATTAAATTACAGTAAGGTAAAACATTACCAAAAGTTGCCCATCCCTTCTAATTTCAACATTCACCTATTGATCTATGCAGGCTGCTGACTAGGAGTGGTGAAAGGTACACTTTTTTCCATTCTTAGTAATTGATATCAGCATTAATTTGCCTTCGATCAGGCAGAGCAAATAATTTATTTTAGCAACTTTTCCTGAGTGCTTTTTGCAACAGTATATAACACCAATCTCAGCAGTGTGAATTTTCCACTTTCAATGCCAGCCATCCCTAGAGTTTTTCTCAGTGAGACAGTGAACACATGGTGAATTTGGTTAAGATAATCCAGATTTCTTTCTATAATTGCCATCAGAAGGAGACACATATCATCAGCTAGAGTTGGATTCACAACTGGATCCCAGGGATAAATCTGGTGTTGTGAAGCAATGGACCACCCATATACTGCATTATTTAAAATTTATGGCACTGAAGACACTAATATTTTAAACCAAGTGAAACTAGTTTGAATAAATTAGTGCCAGATAATTAAACTCCTTGTGTGCGCAAACAGAGCCAATTTGTTTTGAATTCAGGTATGCCCCACATATACTGAAGCTTGACAAAGTTCATGTTCCAACACAGTGGTTTCATATATACATATAATTATGGTACAGGTTCTGATAAATAGCTGATTGTATTAGAGAAAAGCATATCTTAGTGAAGGGAGGTTTTTTAAAATCAACTTTAGGAAATATCCAGTTTTTAATCAAACTCCAGGAAAAACCCAAAAGGGATCTAGGAGTCTGCTACTTTTAACATGCTAAGACCTACTGCATGGCTTGACTATACTGTGATTTTCTTTCTTCTCAGATGAATTACTGCCTGCTGAGATGTTGCTCAAGTTCTCCTGAACTCTGCGGCATTTTCTTTCATTTGAGTCAAGGCTCACTGCAGATTGGCAGGCGAGAGACAAGCAGGGCAGCCTGTAGCTCATTAGCTGGTGAAATTACCATTTTCACAGTTTTTTTTCCCCTCCGTGTAATTGTTCCTCAAGAATAGTTTTGTATAACTGACTGCACTCTGCATGCAGCAACTGAAGCAAGGGGCTGCTGTGTGTAAAAAAAAATAATTCTGTCTTGTGCAATTAACTATCAACTTTCTTTAGGAGGTGGACGATGCCACCATTGTTAACCCCTGTCAGATGCTTTTGTTCCAGGCCAGTGCATGCCTGAGTCCATTCTCAGAAGTCAATGTGCAATTTTTTTTCCCGGCCCATAGTTCTCTGTTGCCTTCATAGAAGTTCATGCCTTATTGTATTCTGTTACGATACAAGCAAAATGTTAGAGTAGTAGAGGCCACACACAGAATGCTGTGTACATTCCCTCAATGCCCATCCTCAATACTTTTAAACCGAATGCTCCTCCGATGCTTTTAGAATATTTTAACACACCAGGGGAATGTAATTCAAGTGTAAATCTGAGGGCATGATCATGAGTTCAACTAGATTTGAAATTGGTACTAGCTTTAATGGCTTTATCAAACCTATAGTTATGAAAAACACTTTAAACTAACCAGCGTAATGATAGAATTTTAATTGAAGAAAATCAACAAGCAGAAGCACTGACTGTGAACCCTTCTGAAAATAAAAATCACAATGTATTCGTAGAGCCTGTGATCGTGGGTAGACAGGGTAGATTCAGAAAGAATGTTCCCAGTGATGGGGCAGTCCAGAGCTAGGGGTCATAGTTTGAGGATAAGGAGTAAACCTTTTAGAAATGAGCTGAGGAGAAATTTCTTCACGCAGAGGGTAGTTGAGGCCAAAACATTGTCTGATTTCAAGAAGAAATTAGATATAGCTCTCGGGGCCAAAGGGATCAAGGGATATGGAGGAGGAAGGAGGGATCAGGATATTGAATCTGATGATAAGCCATGATCAAAATGAATGGCGGAGCAGACTTAAAGGGCTGAATGATCCACGCCTGCTTCTAGTTTCTATGTTTCCATGAAAGTAATTTAATAAATTTGTCATATTATGAATACTGCATATTATGAGGTTTTATAAATATGCAGCAATATAAGTTAACACTAAACCTGATCTGAAACCTATTGTTTGATATATGGATTAGTCTGGCCCATGCTCAATATTTTTCAGGCTAATTTACAAACTAAGCCTGTCCCAAACTAATGTCAAGAAGTGTAGCTGCAGAATCTTCCTTTACTAGTATATACGAGGCAGTCACACACTGCGTGCCGACAGTGAGCTTGGCAAAGATTATGATCTTGCATTCACCTAGCTTAAAGTTTGAGTGGCAGAGATCATGTTCAGTAAGTGCATTGTGCCAATGTGCTGGCGTGTTCGCTGATCAAATATCAAAGGGTAGAAATAATAATACAAATATAGGGTCCAGGGGTAAAGTTAATCTCCACTTAGCACACCAAAATGATTTGAAAGCAAAATGTTTATTTTCCTCTCTTCAATTCTCTTACCAATTTTCTTCACATGGTGGAAGACCCAGACCCATGGTAGAAGACCCAGGGCTGGTACCGTGGACAGTGGTTAGCACTGCTGTCTCATAGCGCCAGGAACCCAGGTTCGATTCCCGGCATGGGTCACTGTCTGTGTGGAGTTTGCACATTCTCCCCATGTCTGTTTGGGTTTCTCCGGGTGCTCCAGTTTCCTCCACAGTCTGAAAGACATGCTGGTTAGGTGCATTGGCCACGCTAAATTCTCCCTCAGTGTATCTGAATAGGAGTCAGAGTGTGACGACTTGGGGATTTTCACGGTAACTTCAATGTAGTGTTCATGTAAGCCTACTTGATACATGAATAATTAAACTTTAAAAGACACTAGTGAACATGACCCTTCCCACAAATCTTATTAATATGCACATTTGCCAACAGTGTTACATGTTAGTAATTAATGGGAAGAAAACCTGCCTGTTTTCCTTCTAATTATTCTAAGGATGCTGAGACCATTCTGATCATGTTAACTGTCTTTCCAACTGAGATCAGCTAACTTGGAACATGTTGGAAATCAAACTTGGTACCTTCCTGGCTAAATACCACAGGAAGCAGTGAACCATTGAGACATTAGGGATGTTGAAGCAAATGCTTTTGACTTCTTTGGCTTTAAGATCCTTTTCGCAATGATTAAAATCACTACTACCTGCCATCATTTGTTAAAATAAAGACTTCATTTATACGCAGTTTTTCATGACTACTGGGCATTTCAAAGTGGTTTACAGCCAATTGAGTACTTTCTGAAGTGTTGTCACTGTTGCAGTGTAAGAAAAACTGCAGCCTATATTCACTCAGCAAACTCCCAAGAACAGCAAAGCGATGATGGTCAGATAAGCCAGTTTTTGTAATGTTGATTGAGGGATGAATATTGGCCAGAACACAGGGGATAACTCAACTGGTTTTCTTCAAAATAATGATGTGAGATCTCTCCTGTCCATCCAAGAAGACAGATAAGACCTTGGTTTAACTTCTCATTCAAAACACCACACCTCAGACATAGCAGTGCACCACTAGAGCATCAATCGTGGCTTGTGTGACCTGATTCTGCCTGAAATATCTTAATTTGCAATGTTACTCTACCTCCAGTAATGAAAAATACATGTCCTGTACGACATATCGGTTATATATGTACATCTGTTCTGTATCAAAAAACATACACAATAACAATCATAGAATCCTTACAGTGCAGAAGGAGGCCACACAGCCCATTGAGTTTACACCAGCACTCCAACAGAGCACCTTACTCAGTCCCAAACCCCCTGCCCTATCCCTATAATTCCACATACTTACCCCACTAATCACCCTAACCTACACATCTTGGGACATTAAGGGACAACTTAGCATGGCCAATCCATCTAACCTGCACATTTTTGGACTGAATACTTGAAACATCCAATATATTCAAGTTAAAATGCCCTACAAAATATTTTGGAATAATTCTAAAGGGGAAAGAACATTGCCAAAAACATTTTTATTGAATCATTTTTCCAAAACAGCCAGTTAATTCAACATGCATTCAACGTACTGTTACCATAACCGATATTTTAAATTTAAACTCACATTTATAGAATTGTAGAAATGAAATATATTGAAAAGAGAGAAAATGTCTCGCAGAAGCCTTTATTTTCAAAATAATAAGACCAAAATGCAATCACATGACTTTATGTGGAGAAAGGTTCAAAGTAGACCAGCTCCCGTGCACTGAACCATGCAGTAACAATGTTTCATTAATGTTACTCAGTATGGGACTGGCTACTTGCAACACTTCTCATGCACTGCTGCATAACTCTGGCTGGATTGTAACAGCGTGAATGTAAAATATATCAACACCCGGCAAACACGCTGGATTTTCTGTCTGGGCTCATGGGCAAAGAGCCTCTTGTTGCATAGATCAGAAAGTGGATATGGCACTGCAGCATACTAGTTGGCAGCAGTGAACTCCATCTTGGGATTTAAGCCAGTTGGTGAGCTGTCACCCTAATTCCCTCACACATACACACATGCACACACAGTATACAAATAGGAAAAGAGGATTTCTTAACCACATGAATGTGCCCTCTTACACTTTGGGCACCTTCAACATTTTTCAATGGACATAAGAACATAAGAAATAGGAGCAGGAGTAGGCCATCTGGCCCTTCGAGCCTGCCCCGCCATTCAATAAGATCATGGCTGATGTGTCGTGGCTCAGTTCCACATTCCCGCCCTCTCCCCATAACCCTTAATCCCCTCTCATTTAAGTAATATTAGTGATCACTTAAGTGATACTAGAAAGTGATACTTGAAATTGTAGATAATCACTGGCCACCCGAAATAAGAGCTTAGTGCCATGAGCACCTGCCAGTCAAGGGACCATCTCCTGATCCGGTTCTCTCTGGTCACTGGGATATTAGGACATTCCTGATCTTTCTCTGTAATCTGCTGCTCCATGCTGCCCCTTGAAAGCCTTGCTATCTGTCATTGTAGGGGAACGGTGAGACTGGTGTGCGTGAAAGGTGATATTGTCAGTGGAGAGCTTGAGGGTTGAGATGCTGCATTTTGGTGGAGAGCTCGAGGAGGACATGTTGCATTTTGGGGGGGGAGGTGTTGCTGCAGTCGGGGGAGTGGTTGGGAGTGGGAAGTTGGTATATCTAGTTGGCTAGAGAAATTGCAATACAACTGGTGGGTTCATGGTAAAGTCCAATCCTAATGAGTAATAATAAAATAAAACAAATTCCATGATTAAAATCATGAAATAATCTGTTTTTTGTTGTTGTTGTGATATGGAATCTTGCCAGTGTATTAGATCACATAAATACTGCATTTATTGTCATGAGCCAATTAAAATCAGGTTTACCTTTCAACACTTGCAAACTCCATTGAAATTGTCGCTTATACAACTCTTGCAATTTTGCTTCTGCACAAAAAGAGCATTTTAAAAACGAGACAATGAACATGCTCCTCAAATGGATTTTCATGAAGAGAACTTGCCTAATCATATGAAGAGACAGTACAAAATAAAAGTTAGAGGTGCAGGATAGGGAGGCTGGAGACTGTGAGAGAAATACAGGTGGGGGAACGAGCTGGTGGGGACAGAGGGATGAGAGAGGGTTTTTACTGGTATTTGTAAAATTAGCAACAGCTGAACTGGTTCCAGCTGAAGTCGGCTGCAAAATATTGGTGCCCCAACTTGCCAGCTGGGAGACCCTGCTGGATTTTTGATGAGTCCAGTAGAATTACAAGTTAAGAGGCACCAACTGTGTGACTCAGAGTCATCAGTGTAATCCAGCTGACGCCAGTTTCTGCCAGTTCAAGCCAGATCTGGTCTGAAGTTACTTTTCGTTCTGGGAGGCCAGTGGCAGAAGGGCATATTCGACCTTTTACTCTAGGATGCGTTCCCTCGACCCATGAATGTTTGGGCCCGGTATTCTTATCTGCATGGAAACAAGAGCTGCTTCATTCTTTACCTCGACCCTCAAAAGAGTTCTTCCTATCACTGTGCATTTCAAAGACTAGCTTTAAGACTGTTATAACAACTAGGAGCAGTATACCCAGAATTAGTAATTTGCATTATTAGCAGACAAATGCATGGCCTGCCTCTGTTAATTTAATATAAGCATTCACCTGCAGGCATCCATCTACCAGGTTTTAAATAGGTCAGTGCCTCTGTTAAAGTGGCAGGGTGAAGAATGTCTTATGGGCTTGTGAAGTGTGGCGTGTTAATATTGGCATTTCTAGGACTAAAGAGTCTAAGAAATAATGGGATAAGTGTGTGCCCCAGTTCTCGAAGTATATCCTCAGCAGATGACAGGCTGCTAGGCATACGGCGGATGAAAATTTACCCCTGTGGATTCGAATTAGCTTGTTGTCACAGCTGGCTGGACACAGAGAGACGGAGAGATTGGATTCAAGTTCAATTTCCAATGTGGTAGATTTCCAGTCTTTCTGGAACATCTGGGGACCCAAACACCAACACTTTCCTCACCTCCCCCCCCATTCCCCCATCCCACCTCATCAGAAAATTTAAGAAATAAAGCACTCGTTAAGTAAAAATGAAAATACTGGAAATCTGAAACCAGAAAACAGAAGATCGTAACATATAATAGGATGGTCGGCATCTGTGAGAAAATCAGACTATCTACACTTCTGGTTCATATCCATTAGAGCTTTGATGAAGGGTATGACCTAAAATATCAGTGGTTCTTTCCACAGATGCTGATTGACCTTGCTGTGAGTTTCCAGGTATTCCTCTGCCACTTGGAAATCAATATCTTTGCCTAGTTAACCTATGAGTACTCTGTTCAGATAGAGGACATGTCTGTCAATATCTCATTCATTTTTGGCCATTCAGTTTCTGTATTTTTTTGTACTTTAGTGGTACAACCCCAGCCTCAAGTGTGTATCAGTGTCTTAGTCATTACAGTCTGAATGCACTGCTCGGTTATGATCCTTAGCCTGTCACTTGCTAAACAATATCGGGGGTAATTCTTTTGCTGCATGTCTTGTTAGATTTAATCAGAGAAGGCTACTCAATTACTGTATGACAAAGGAATTTACATAACTTTAGTTGCAAAGTAAATCTATGAAGATGTGGTGCATTTTATAAGTGATCATACTAATTCAATCTGTTAACATCTGGAAGATGTTGCTGGGGTTTATGAAAGGTCTGGATGTCTCTACTCTAATTCTATCTGTTCTTATAAAGTGATGCTAAACAATATAATTAATACAACTTATCTACATCATAAATAGCTGAGCACGACTTATGGGCCTTCAAATTATAACCCCATTAGGTTTGAGGTGTAAAATTTCACCCAAACTTATGCATGACATGTGAGTTAAAAAATCTGCTTTAATTCTATCAGCAACTATTCTGTGGAGAATATTTGTCAAGCCCTTCATAAATTAGAGCACATAGTTGTGAGCTATCTTTTACACAAGTCTCATTATATTTTTGCTTGAATTTTCAACCTTCTCATGCCTTTGCAGACACATGGTAAGTATAATCAAGAGTCAGGGATCATTTCATCACCTCTGATGAAGATAAATGACTTCCAGTACAGGAACTGAACCTTGTCACAAACCATTTGCATAAAATGGCACACTTGGGTTTTACATAAATCTGTAGGGAATAAGATGAAAACCGCAAGACAGCTCCTTGCAGGACGTGCATAGCTCCGTTTTTTTTTTCAAGTCTTTCACAGTTTTCGGTACATTAGCCAAAGCCCAGTTGTGTCACAGCAACAGTGTAGGAATGTCTGCATCATGTTTGACCCAGAGTATTCACTAAAGTGGTTCTGACTAAAATCTTACCATTTTAAAAGAAATTCTCGCAAGCCTACCTCTTGAATGGGCTACTGTGCACTTTATAACAAAACATGCTCTGCACATGCCTCCATGTGTTGTGTGAGGTATGCAGAGTAGCAAGATAAAGTCAAAGATAAATTTGAAAATTATGCAGAGCAGATTAGGGGAACAGATATTGCAGAGAAGCTTTGGAGCACACAAACAATCTGTTTAAACATTTCTGAATTGAAATAAATTGAAAGATAACTGAAGGAGGATGTGAAAGCAAAAAGGGCGACAAAACTATTTAATCTACATCTGTGAAAAAAGAAAGTAACAAGTGAGGAGACAGTCAGAGGCATAGCCATAACAATTCAAAAAACATAGATGTGCTGAATTGTAAAACACCAATTAAAGCAGAATGTAACTTTGTGGATCACAGATTTCTGGCAGCAATGAGCAATGAGAATCTATGACCACTTGTCCAATTCTGTTTCCCCATCCCCCCCTCTCTTAAACATTGCCCACAATACCTATTATTGTAGTGCGCCTTTAAGGAATATCAGCACATCATTAGAAGGGAAGTGTGCCATGGGATCCAGTTTTAATTTCACTTTTGCTTTTGAGCAGAACACATACCATTGCTATTAAACTCGTTTAGCTTTCTACCTTTGCATTACTGTTCCTATCTGTCTAGTCTAAATAAATGAACCTGCAACATGCTTACACAATCCCTTATGTGTGACTGATGTTTATATGGTCACAACAACATGGCATGGTGCTCAGTGATGGTGAAATAGTCTTGCAACAATATTAAGAACAGGAATGAATGGTGAACAGCCTTGGATCATGCTACATGGCGTGGGGTGACCCTCAACATAAAATGGCACACTTGGGTTTTACATAAATCTGTAGGGAATAAGATGAAGACTGCAGCAGAGTCGGAGAATGTTGAAATTGCAGCGTGATGATTGCACAAAAAAGCTTTGAAGACACGGTGCCAGGATAGTGCTCCGATAAAGAGCTGGTAAGCAGATGGATCCATCATGGTCAGATTGCAGTGCGTAGCCTGTCAGTTTAGTGAATGCGATAGTGTATCGAGAGGACTAACACAGGGTTAGCTTCATCAAGAAAGGTGAATAACCAAGGTGTGGGGCAGATCAATAGTAAGCCAGGAAGAGTCAAACAATGCCCCCCCACCCCACCTCCCCGAAACAACCATTATTAAAATCTGGCCAAGTAAGGGTCAGGATTCTCTGATCTTGTTTGCTCTGCCACTGTTGCCAGCAAGAATAAAGATGTTGGCGCTCAGCCAAAACTCCATTCAGTGCAGCCGGACTAGAGAATACCAACCACAGAAGTGTCGGACAATTCTGGCCAAGGTTGTGATTATAACTCGTGTAGCTTCAAAAAAGCACACGAAAGCAGCTACAGCAACATTCATCCCAGGTACAATAGAATAAGGGAGAACAAAAGAATATTGTCAAAATGTCATCAAAATTTCCTAATTTGAGTTGGGATACAGGTGACCCACAATCTAAAATCAATGTTTATACAGCGTTCAGAGCAATGGTTTCTTAATTCAGGCATGCCTGAACCAGGTAAGCAAGCCATAAAACATTGCCTTGCAATTGGGAATTAAGGGCTACAGAGGACCATAAAATAGGAATAGATGTAGGCCATTCAGCCCCTCTGCCATTCAGTGACAAAATGTTTGAACTGATATGATAATCCTCAAATCCACTATCCTGCCTTCATCCCCTTACTGATTAAAAATCTGCTTATCTCAATCTTGAATTTTTTTTACATTCAATGAATAATAACATTCATGAACATGTGAAACTGTTCTGGTCTTACTGGGATGAGTTGTATCTCCGAGGGAGTATTTTTTAAAGGCATCCAGATCATCATTCCAGAATCGTTGTAACCTGATAGTCTTCAAAAACTTCATCACTCACATATGGGAATAGATTGGACAGGATGACTAGCAGGACTGACATTCTATTGGCCGGGAATGAATGATGACATTGAAGTAAGAATAAAAAAGTGTGAGGCATGTCAAGAGCATATGGCAAATCAGCACAAAGCACCATTGATTCCATATAAAGTTTCTCCCATCATTGGTCGAAAATCGCATCTGGAATCTTTTATGTCTATGGTACTGACTTAATCATTAACTGCTTTGTCAAGTATTCCATTATTCAAAAAATACAGAATACATCAAACACAACTGTTGCACACTCTAAGTGCTAGTTTCAGATTATTTAATACATCTAGAGTGACAATTACGGATAATGGTTTGTGTTTTATTGGGAAGCCATTTCAAGATGTGTGTCAGAAGTGGAATATCGATCACACCACGTCTTCTTTTTGTTATCCTAGATCTAATGGCTGAGTTGAAAGAACGATACACATGGTGAAATTCCTAATTCTCAAATGTATATAGAATAAGCAAGATCGACACATTGCAATGTTAAATCTGAGAGCAGTACCTTTAAGTGGCACCATTCCATTACCAGCAGAGCTCATGTTTGGCAGACCAGTGTGAAACAGTTTACGTACACTTAAACATTCTACTCTCTCCAGAAACTAGAGAACAACATTTCAATCTGCAAATGAAGTTAGCCAAGAGTAAAAATATGGGTACAGAATTGCCAAAGCTACAATTGGGACAACAAGTCTGCAGCCAAGATCCCACAGAAAATATGAGGGTACCAACTGTGGTGACAATGATTTGTTCAGAACCACATTGCTATAACGTCATTACACACAAAGGTGCAATGTTGAGTCATGAAACAGACAAACCAGATTCATTCCAGCTCTTTAACTGGCATACAGTCTGAATGCATTTTGGACAAGAAACCAAATGCATCCAGGATCAATATCGAAGAATGATAATCCCACAGATCACTGAGAGTAATTTTTTAAAAAATCTACAGAAAACTGTTGCAAGATCTCAGTGCATCAGCAGATTACCTCTACACTTTAGAGACTCATTAATTTATTCGTTCTCTCCACTTACGTAATGGTAACTAAACATGAACATGTATTGTAAATAGTTATTTGTCTATGAGAGGGGCAATGTGCTTACAAAGAAAGGGGGGTACTGTACTTTGCGCTGAAGGGATAGCAGCATGACATCACTAGAAAGGAAGTGTCATGTGATTCAGTCTTAGTTTCAATTTTGCTTTTGAACAGAGCACAGACACACAGATCTGCTGCTTCAAACTGCCTACCTTTGTATAAATGTTCCCACGTGCTTACACTAAATAAATGAACCCATTTTCACAATCTCTTTTGAGTGAGTGGTGTCGATATCAATATAACAACAAATTGAATTTACATCTCAGGAGTAAGAAATGAGAAGACAGCCAGGGGCATTGCTATATCGCTTCACAAAAACATTGTAGATCTGCTGAGTTGAATTGTAAAACAACAATTAAAAGCAGAGTATGATTTTGTGCATTACAATTACAGCTTTCTGACGTCAATGGGAATCTACAACCACCTCTCCAATTCTGTTTTCTTCCCTTCTTAACCATTCCCCAAAATAGTCATCCTCTTCAGTAATGAATGCCATCAGCAAGATCACCATTCTGATTCTGGCATGGTGGCACAGTGGTTAGCGTTGCTGCCTTGCAGCACATTGGGTGCTGGGTTCAACTCTGGCCTCTAATGACTATCCGTGAGAAGTTTGCATATTCTCCCAGTTGCTCTTCTCCGGGTGCTCTGGTTTCCTCCCACAGTCCAAAGATGTGCAGGTTAGATGGAATGGCCATGTTAAATTATCCCTTACTGTCAGGGGACCAGCTTGGGTAAATGAATGGGGTTGTGTGGATAGGGCCTGGATACGATTGTGGTCAGTGCAGACTCGATGGGCCGAATGGCCTCCTTCTGCACTGTCGGATTCTATGATTAGTCTAGAAAACTAGTTTGCAAAATTGTGAGAAGCAGTGATGGGATGGATAGTCAGAGGCTTTTTCCCAGGGTGGAAGGGTTGAGAACAAGAGAACACATGTTTAAGGTGAGAGATGGCAAGTTTAGGGGAGACATGGGGGGAAAGTTTTTCACACAGAGTAGTGGGTGCCTGGAACACACTGCAAGTTCAGCTGGTGGAAGAAGGCATGTTAGCAATGTTCAAAGTGTATTTTGATAGATACGTAAACAGGAGGCGAACAGAATGATAGAAACCATGTTTCAGCCTCGGCTTGGTGGGCCGAAGGATCTGTTCTTATGCTGCATTGTTCTTTGTTCTTTGATTAGTTTTTCCATGTGATACAGTAAAATCCAAACATGCAGATGTTTTTGTTAGTTATGGCCTTTGTTTAAGTTTCGAAATTCATTCCAAAGCCATACAATTTCTAGTTGAGGCTGAACTTATTTCTAAAGATTAACCAAATATGCTATTAGCTAAAGTCAACATATCAATATTTTTGGTTGGCATGGATATTATTAAAGATCAACATTTTTTTTGCCAGAAATCATGATCCCCTTTCTCTTTTTAACTCTCCTTTCCACTTGAGACAAAGAAAGCTGGAGAGACACCCAGTATCTGCAACCTATATTCAGTTTTTAAACTTATTGTTACTTGTTCTGATCTCCCAATATAGGGTGAAATGACTTTGTGATTGACATGCTGGTCTATTGCAGCGTAGAAATAAAAAAAAGATTACTTTAAATTCCATTCGGCTAACTTTCCAGTTCAATATTTCAAGAAGTAAATGGTTTTGGATTGTGATTTGTGCAACAGCTACTTCTCTTGAGGGTGAGGGTTATTGGTTCTGAGGAAAAAAATTGTCAGGCACGCAGCTTCAAATTCTATAGATCAATTTGATATAAGTAACTAAAAGTGGATAGCGACCAAATGATTTTGCAACTGTGATTATTTGTACTGATACCTTGACCTTGTGATTTGTAAAAAAAATGGAATGGGTCTGCTTCATAATACATTTTAAATCACAGATCATGCTGTAGCAATGACATAGATCACTGTCATGTTAAAACCAAAAAAGCTATAAGTATTGATCAGTCATTTCTATGCTTGAATGTTTTAACATGATGAATGTTTCCATTTTATTTCAATAATGCTGTGAGTTAAAGCATGTTCTGTAGTCCAGCTTATTTCTGCTTTTTAGTATTCATCATTAGGAATTTGATTTTTTTCTTTAAGTATTTGAAAGGAAATAGTCCAGACAGGCAAACTTTCAATCTCGCAGTTAATTGTTGCATACTTTAAGAGCACTGGTGTTTATTAGCTTGATTTATTCTTGTTCATTTATGTAAAAGATTTAAACCAAGGGAGACCAATATCAAGAGCCAATTTTAGGACATCAAAAAACCCTGTAGGGTTTTCTTTTGTCTGTAACATTATGCCTCATATTAAACAACACAGTACATCACCCACAAAGGCAGCTTAATGTTTATAGCTGTGAAAAAATGCAGATGCTGTGCATGTTAAAGCTGACTTTAATGGCAATATTATTTATCTACTTTAAATTCACTGGAACAAACCAGAATCATTTATCTTCTGTCATCCATTTTTTTATATTATCTGTATTGTTTGAGCAAATGCTGAGCAAACAAGCAGCAGCAGCCTGATGTACTCAAATTTGCTTACATTGGCATGTCTCTTGATCCCACTGACCAAGAGCTCCTGTCGATTTACATCTAATTATGGCACTAATTGATTTGTTTAGGCAACAAACAAATTAGGCAAAGGCTTTTCGTGAGTTACAATCCACATTAATTAGACAAGTGCATTTGTTAATATTTGAATGTTTGTCCTCCCTATTCATTGGTATTCAGCTATTGCTCAATCGCCTATTAGCACAATTACCTGTGATCCTAAAGCCAGGAGTTGACCAGTAATGATGTGCTTTTCACTGTCAGATAAAATAACATCAGAAAAATGTTTAATTCCAGCATGAACTAAGGTTTGTCAGTGATGTAAAGCAGGAAATAATTCACTTTTTATTAAAAAAGAATGTTTTAAAATCAGTGTGCCTACATAATTTTCTATAGAACATTATATAATCTTGGATCACACAATGTTTAAATCATAAGACATAGGAGCAGAATTAGACCACTCGGCCCATCGAGTCTGCTCCACCATTCAATCAAGGCTGATACTTTTCTCATCCCCATTCTCCTTACTTTTCCCTACAACCCCTGATCCCCTTATTAATCAAGAACCTATCTATCTCTGTCTTAATATTGCAGGATAGAATAAGGCCATTTGAACCTGCTCTGGTGTTTTTCCCCCTTTGGCCACCTGATCCAATGCATAACCTATTCAGTTTTATACTCTTTAATTTTCTTTTTGCAGCTTCATTCAATTGGTAGTACTGTTACCTGCAAGACAGTAGACCATAAGATATAAGAGCAGAATTAGGTCATTCAGCCCATCACGTCTGCTCCACCATTTGATCTTGGCTGATGTTTCTCAGCCCCAATTTCTTGCCTTTTCCCAGTAATCTTTGATCCCCTTACTGATCAAGAACCTATCTATCTCTGATTCGAAGTAAGTAAACAGTTCAAGATGCACTATAGATATGAGCATATAACCGAGACCCCAACATTTCATTGTTGGAAAGGCTGCCTTTTGGATGCTGGCAGAATGGCCTTATCTCAGCTATAAATGTCTAGGATTCTGTGACTTGTAGCGCAACTGCAAAATATCTCACGATGCAATTTAAATAAGAGCACAAATTTTCCTGATGTGCTGCCAATATTACTCCCTTAACCAACATCATGAAAAAGCAGATAAATTGGCCAGTTTGTCGGTTATGTGTGTGATTTGGCTGCCACGTATGTTGACTTATCATCTGTGTCCTTCATCACTAATCCATAGGTTGTGAAATACTTTTGGGTCCCCTGAGGATGTAAACGTTGCTATGTAAACACAAATTCCTTCCTTAAAAACAACAATGTCATTACCTTTATAAAAAATTGTGAACATCACTTCAGCAAAGGTTTATAGCAATGAATCCCATATTCCAACCATCATCTATATGAAGAATTTTTTTCTAACTTCACTTCTTTTTTTGTAATAAAGTCATATTTTCTGTCTTAAAATTCTGTTCTCTTATCAATGTTTCATTGATCAATATAAACTTAACTTTCAATACTTTGAAGACCTTTAATCCATTTAGTTCCACTTAAACACTCAAACTTATCAAATTTTCCTTCATAACTAATCTTTAATGCCTGATAACACCTTAATGAAGGTACATTTTACTTTCTCGTTGCTTTTGTGTGCTTCCTGCAACTGCCAGCTGACAAGTATTAAATTGAAATGTAAATGAGGCTTAATCTTATTTGCTTTTACTTATTACTTTGTTTTTTATGTGCCTGTTGATACAATAGGAACAATTTAACATGCTTTTGATGGCCTTATCCACTTGTGTTAAGGGGGTCAGTTAGCTCAGTTGGCTGGACAGCTGGTTAGTGAGGGATGCCAACAACGCAGGTTCAATTCCTGTATCAGTTGAGGTTATCATGGAGATCCCACTTTCTCAACCTTGCCCCTCACCTGGGGTGTGGTGACTCTGTCAGCTGTCTCTCTCAAAGGGGAGAGGAGCCTCTGGGGCAGTGGTGACATTTGGTTTCATTTCTATTTATGTTGCCTCCTATAATAACCCATGGGCAGCATTTTCCACTCTGCGCACAGAGTGTTGGCTGAGGCAAGAAAACCAGCATGCAGCTCTCCAGCTGCACAGTCGAGTTCTCTTCCAGATAATCTGGCACTTTGTGCACAAAAAAATCTGGAAGCATTGCCCATGCCATGGTGGTGGTGGGTCAGGGCCAAATAGAGCTGGCAAGGCCAGCTTCACAGAGATTGGGTCAGTGCCCTGATCTGAGCTTAGAAAAATACCAGGGGGCAGTGCCAGGGCACTGGGGAGGCATGTGCCTCTCCCTTCCAGGAGCTAGACATAGTTGTGCATCTTTGGTGGGTTCCTCTTGACTACTTAATATTTTTAAAAAGCAGTTGGCAAACTGTCATGTCAAGAATACGAAATGTAGGAGGATGACGTGGTGGGAAAGCAGTCTTCTGTGTTGAACAAAAGGGCCGAACCTTGTTATAACACCAGCAAGGGGTGGGAAAATCAGAAATTGAGATCTCGCCAGAGGGAATCCCATTTTCTGATTCCCGTGAGATTTTCTGCTGGCATTGCCATCTGCACTCGTGGCAGATATGGGCACAAATCTGCACCCAGTGCATCTGTGGACCAAGGCTTCATTACCCTTTCAAAAATCTTACAATTAACAGGACACTCCTATTTCTTCTAATTTTTTTCACTGAATTAGATTGTCTCTGTCAGTATCTGCCCATCCTGATGCCTATACTGGTCCCTTTGATCTTTCATAGTCCCAGTCATAGTTTCCCATTATTTCAAATAGATACCATCAGCAAATTTTGATGATTTTGTTTCTTTAATTTCTAAGTTAGGTTCATTTTTGCATGTGTGGAGTAAATACCAATAACCTTAAAACAAGCTCCAATGGATCATTAGTTATCATGGGCTGAACTTTCTGGTCCCGCTTGCCAGGGACCAGAAATTCCCACCCGAGGTCAACGGACCTTTTAATGGTCCGTTAAATTGTCCGTTCCCTCCTGCGACAATTCCCACTGTGGGTGAGAGTGGAAGATCCAAATGCTAGCCCCATACCTTTACAGCTTGATAAACTTGCCTTTACCTCTGACCTTCTCACGTGTCATCTTTCCATCTGCCATGTCTTCTGTATGGATCAAAACGAGCTGTTTATGCTTGAAGTATATTTTGAGAAATCTATTTATCTACACAGATTTAATTCAAAAATAGCTCTTTATAATAGTCAAGTTGCAGAGCAGCTGGCCTTCATCATAGATGGCTACAGAAATCGTTCCTGTTTCACTGATTTGTAACAGTCGCTTTCTGCTGTAGGGCATCTTTAATGTGAATTATCCTGATTCATTTTAAAACCCTTCTGTGCTTTTGACCCTGTCCTCCCTCCCAAGCAATTTGTGCCCCTGGTTTCCTTAACCTTTGTCTTTTAAAGTGCTGATTTATGTGCTGAGACCCTCAGGTTGTATTTTGCATAAATCAAAAATTCTGTAGATAAAGCGCAAAACATTTGATTCAAAAGACATAAACATACCCTTTGCACAGTTCATTTCTCCATGCGTGGATGGGAAATTCGGGTTATAACTGCAGGGGAAAGTTGGCTCTGATTTATTCTTTGGGCTTTGGGAATACATGGGTTACTGTGACTCATCTTAGTATTTCACCACAGTTTTCTTCATTGTTAGATCCTACATTGATAATGCCTCCATTTTGGTCCACAGAGACTCTTATGGATTCGAGATGGGCAACTGCTGAGTTGGGATGGACTGCACACCCAGATTCAGGGGTAAGGACAATTTACACAATAGATCATTGACTGACACAATGAAAACAATAAAACAACTTCTCAGAACTTAAGTACTTTGAAGTAATTACTTAGGCTGACATTCTGGTACGGTGATGAGGGAAATCAAAAGAGAAAATGCTGGAAATACTCAGCAGATCAGGCAATGTTTATGGACGGCGGAACCAAGTTAACATTTCAAGTTGGTGATCTAATATTGCAGTGCTAGAGGTACTGGGCATTGATGGAACTATTGCCCTTTCTGTTCAGCTGAGGATCTGTCCCTTAAAATTGTTAAAGACACTTTAACACTGCATAAATAAGATTAAGAATCACATCCTGGAAAATTAATATTGTTAAAAACAGACTATTTGCACTTTCATCTCGTTGTTTGTGGGACATTGCAAATGGAGAATGGTTGCTGCTTCTCTCTATATAATGCCCCTTGCACTAGTGAAGTAATTAATTGTGTGAAACAGTTTGGAATATTTCAACATGAGGCAATGCAAAATAAAAAAAAAGGCGTCAGTTGCCTTGAAAACATCGTTCCTCAATTGAAATATTATATTTGAGTCAGCGGAACAGGAAGAGTTGTGAGCAGAGATTTTCATGGATCTGGGCCCAGGTGTATTGGGCGAGTGGGAATGTAGTGCTGTAACCAAGCCTGCTCAATTTTCTACAATTTCAATTAATTTGAGGATGAAAATTGAATAAATTACCTTACAGGCCTAAGTTTCAACCTGGCTGAATTCCTGATATTCAGCCCATACAATACAGTGCAGCTGGGCACAAGTCCAGGAAAATGTCCCCTTTATCTATATATAATTGTTAATATGTACATTATGAAAAATTTGTTCTTTTTTTCAATTATCCACCAAATCTTGCAAGTGCCATTGTTTGCACAGCTTCAGAGTAAGAATTCAGTCCAAGATCCCCAATATTTGAATAATAGTGGACAATTACAAAGTGACTTGGAATCATATGAGGACATAAAACAACTTGGCTTAACTATTCAGTGTCAAGTAATAAATCAAATATTCCAGCATATGTCAATAAAAATAGTAAAAGACAAGAGTTATAGTAATTCATTGAAAGGATTGTTTGCAAGAATGGGAATTAATTAGAAAGAATACTAAATACAGCCAAATCCTGGTACACGTATAACTAATTAGCCACAATAGAAATTCTGCCTCATTCAGCATTATATTTTAATTAAGACTGCACTAAACTACAAGTGAAATAAACTGGTGATGAGTACCACACAGAGCATTTTATCTCTGTCAGTAGCAATATGAGGAGGAATATTTGAATAGGTGTGAAACTTCTGAATAGAAAAAAAAGGGCAATGAATGAAATTATCATTAATCTTTCTCTGCCCTTTCATCATTCAGCCTGACAAATATTATAGATTTCATTTCTGCATTGGAAACACATGTGCAACGTATATATTTTCCCACCTTATCCATCGCATGACTTTTGTGTGCCCAATGTACACGGGTAATATTTCCATGGAACAAAACAAAACAGTCTTGTCTTAAGCAAGTCTGAGTTTCACTTTATTTTTGCTTCCAATAAATATTTTTGAAATGTTTAAAAACAAACACTGTTTCATATGAAAGTCCCAGAAAGACGGTGTTTGGATAAAATAAATGCATCAAGGCGCCTTCCTCAATTGTGTTTATCTTTGCCTAATCTGTGTTCGTAAATTAGTCGGGCAACTCCTCAATTCATATATGTATACAAACATGCCTATGAAACAGATTGTGGTTGCCAAGCTTTTCGAAGCTTGCAGCATTAAGTAATTACTGCAACCACGAAAGTTACTTCTTAAGATGCATTTGCAATAGCTCTGAAAGATAAACATAAGGATGTATGAAGTAGAACAAGAAGAGGCGGTTTAGCCTGTTGATTGCACCTCATCCAGTCACAAATATTTTAGTAGCATTGCATGCTGTCTTCTCTTCCTCTTCAGTTCTCTGATCCAAAGCATAGATTGGAATCAGTATTACAATGTATCTCAACTCCAAGGTCATTTTCTTTTGAGAAAAACATAATTAGCTGCACTGTGTGACTACAACGACAATTGTTTAATTTAAATTAGCTCATAAAGCAGAAAACAAATCTAATTAGATTTTTTGAAGTTGTTTCACTGATTAGAAAGAACTAAATTAACTTGCAATTTGTCCCTAAACAGTAGTTATGCATATTGTAAGCTGCAGTGATGTTCAGTAGGTCAAGCAATAATGCAATCTCACCTTTGAAAAATACCTTCACCTTCAGCAAGCTTAAGTTCAGAGTCCTGAGAGGGTCCAGCTACTTAAAAGGAAAAAGCAGCTTTGGTTATTATATTGACATGACTAGACTTGATGGGACCTCTGACCTTTAACAGCTATTAACTACTTAGTAAATCTAGCAGCCTGGACATCTATAATCACATCTTAGAAAACAAATCTTTGCAGTTATTTTAGTTTGCCTGAACCAGCAGCCTCAAATGTCAGTCTGTGTTCTCGGAAGTCAATCAGTAAAGATCACACAATATTGCACCGTGAGTTGTCATGTACACATAACACCTCTATTCACAGAAACTTGTCTATTCAAAATGTTACAAAAGCTGATTAGAGGTAAGTTAAATATGTTGGGTGCTAATTGAAAAGCAGAGTACTGCGGATGTGGGAAATCTGAAATTAAAACAAAAAATTCTGGAAATAATCAATAGGTTATACATCACTTTGGGTCCATGACCTTTCATCAGAACTGGAAAAAGTTAAAGATGATATAGGTTTCAGGTGAGGGGTGGGTGGGACAATGACAAAGAGAAGACCTGTGATAGGGTGGAAGACAGGAGAGATTGGAAGACAGAAAGGTTAGTCTTAAAGGGCCAAAGGGAAAGGAGATGGTGCAAGAAAACAGTGAATAAAAGGATGTGCCTAGGGCATGTGTGCTCTGACTGCAAACAAAATGAGGCATAGGCAATGACGGGGGGATTTCGGAAGCCAGGAATGGAGGCAGAGGTGGAGAATCGGCGGGGGGGAGGGGGTGGGTGGTGGGGGAGGGAGTCCCAAAACATTCATATCTGGGCAGTACCTGGCACTTCCCCAGGCACTGCCCTTAGCAAAAGTCAAGGTGTGGGATTCTGTGGAGGAGCTGCCTGAAGTTACATAGTATGGGGGGATACATGGTGGTTGTAAGGGGAGGGGGAGGAGGAGCGTGTTCTGTGGTGATGGGGTGGCTGCCTGCTTATTTCTACTTTTATTTTTTTACACTGAGGCATTCTTAGAGCCACTGTTACTGGCGATGCGGGCTCTGGATGGATCTATTCCACCAGTGTGACCTCGCGGGATCCGCCTCCTGGTTTTGCTTTTGGCAATGTGTTTCAATATGTGTCGGCAAAAGCTGGCAGTGCAGCCAGTGGGCTAAACACTGCTTTTCCTAACTGGGTTCACACTTTACCAAAAAATAGCAAAATTCTCCCCATTGGGTGGTAATTTCTGGTCCCTCCCACCAACGGGATCGCCCAGTCCCATTGACATCAATGGAGATTTGGATGGTTTGCCACATGCACCACGGGGGAGCCTGCCACGGCAATGCCTGAAAATCCTGGTCTACGGTCTAAAATGGTTGAACAATGAGGTGCTGTTCCTCAAACTTGGTTTGTGCTTCACTGGAACAGTGCCGTCGGCTGGTAATTGTGTTGCATGCTTGATAATATTTTGTTACAGCAGAATGGTACTAAAACATGTATCACAAATTATCATAATATACATAGGAACTGCAGAATGGCATTAAAACATGTATCACATGTTGTCATAATATACATAGGAACAACAGAATGGCACTAAAACTTGTATCACAAATTATCATAATATACACAGGAATGCTGTCAGCAATGTTGTAGGGATTGAGTAACAACAAAAGGATTATTTTAAATGATATAGAATGCTACTGATCAGAATGCCAACTATCAGTGTTACAGTACTAGACATTTGACTCCCAATTTACTGACTTTCTAGTTGATATATAGATGATACCAGAAACATATTCAATTGTAAAATGACAGTTTTTTTTACAACAAATATTATTTGTTTCCTTTGTTCAGTGGGAAGAAGTAAGTGGATACGATGATGCAATAAATCCTATTCGCACATACCAGGTCTGTAATGTGATGGAAGCAAACCAGAATAATTGGCTTCGAACTACTTACATAGCACGTAAAGATGTTCAGAGAGTATATGTGGAGATGAAATTCACTGTGCGGGACTGCAACAGCATACCAAATATCCCAGGTTCTTGTAAGGAAACTTTTAATTTATTTTACTACGAATCTGACACAGACTCAGCAACAGCGTCAACACCATTCTGGATGGAGAACCCTTATGTGAAAGTGGACACCATTGCACCTGATGAGAGTTTTTCCAAACTGGAGACTGGGCGAGTCAACACAAAGATCAGAAGCTTTGGTCCATTGGCCAAGAATGGATTCTATTTAGCGTTTCAGGATCTGGGGTCGTGCATGTCACTCATTTCCCTGCGAGTGTTCTACAAGAAATGCCCATCTGTGATCGCAAATTTTGCCGTTTTTCCAGAAACGGTTACTGGAGCAGAACCTACATCACTTGTCATTGCTCCTGGTACCTGTCTGAGTAATGCTATTGAACTATCTGTGCCGCTGAAGCTATATTGTAATGGGGACGGGGAGTGGATGGTACCTGTTGGAGCTTGTACCTGTGCTCCTGGATATGAACCTGCTGAAAAGGAGACAGCTTGCCAAGGTAGGAAAATTATCAAGTGATTCTGATACTTTTTTTTGTCTCTTTTCATTTCACTGCTTTAGAGATTGCCTATCTCATGAGAACTTGGCACTCACCTAATGAAAGGGATGTATGGGGTAGAGGTGGAGAGATTCTTCCCACTTAGAAAGGATAGCAGGACTAGAGGGCACAGCCTCAAGATAAGGGGGAGGCAGTTTAGATCGGAGTTGAGGAGGAACTTCTTCACTCAAAGGGTGGTGAATCTCTGGAATTCTCTGTCCGTTGAAGTGGTGGAGGCTACCTCGCTGAATATACTTAAGTCATGGGTAGATAGGTTTTTGACAGACAAGGGAATTAAGG
Source organism: Carcharhinus amblyrhynchos (assembly GCF_965287045.1). Classification (NCBI taxonomy): domain Eukaryota; kingdom Metazoa; phylum Chordata; class Chondrichthyes; order Carcharhiniformes; family Carcharhinidae; genus Carcharhinus; species Carcharhinus amblyrhynchos. Next base: position 105,027,871 of record NC_137326.1, read on the forward strand.
GTTATGGGGAGAGAGCGGGAAAGTGGAACTGATCCACTTCAGATCAGCCATGATCTTATTGAATGGCGGGGCAGGCTCGAAGGGCTAGATGGCCCACTCCTGCTCTTATTTCTTATGTTCTTACATTCTTAGGTCTATTTTTATGGAATGTTTCCTTTCAAAACTCAACATAATCATTAGAAAATCACACAATTTAATAATTTGATGGAAACTAGATATATCAAATCTTGATACAGAATCCTGTGCCTTCCCTTTTGATGAATTTGATGGTGGGGGCATTTAATTGGATGGGGCAGGGTGGGGACCCTGCCACTTCACCTTCATCTCAATGAAGTTCAGGACTTGTAGGCATTTGGACAACCTGACCATCCCATTACCAACTGAAGCCTTTGAGCTGGGAACTAATGCACAGTTAAGGGTTCCACCCTGCTGTTGCTGGTATTAATGCTGTGGCAAGCAGGAGGCTCATCATGCGGGGGGCAGGACAAGCAAAACATGGCATTTTTCTTTGAGGGCTCCCAGGACCCTTATTCAAAGGCATTCAGTGCCTGATCGAGAGGCCAGTTAGAAAGGGATCGCCCACTGAGAAACACCAGCTGCATTTCTCCCTCTCCTGTGACCCCCTTCCTGAGACCTCCCTCCCTGCATTCACTCATCTGTTCCTGGAGCCCTTCTTGATCTGAAACTTTCGTTGGGTGTATTACCGGAAGCAGCCACCATCTGGTGCTGCTGAGTACAGAAAAACTGCTGGCCTCAGATTGGCCAGCAGCTCTAGGTGGGTGGGACATCTACTCCTTAGATTCTTGAGTCCAGGGAAAAGCTCACCATTGGCCTGTCAAGTGCCTGAGTGGCAAAATTGTGGCAGGGGATATGATATCTTTCCGGCTTGCTGCTGGTAACTGAGACCCCAGTCTCCTCCACAAGATTGTTTCTCCCAGAGTTTCACAACTGGAATAAGTAAAAGCTTGGCCAGGCTGCAAAGTTGTGCTCTGATTTTTTATGCTGTGTACGTTTTGGTTCAGAAGCAGGTGATAATGGTTTAGACTGCAGAGACTCTTTGAATCCCTACAGTGAAGAAGGACGCCATTGGGTGCATCGAGCCTGCACCACCAACAATCCCACCCAAGCCATTACCATTCTAATCCCCTGACAGTAAATGTCAATTTAGCAGGGCCAATCAACCTAACCCACACATCTTTGGATTGTGGGAGGAAACTGGAGCACCCAGAGGAAGCTCACACAGACAAGCGGCGAATGTGCAAACTCCGCACAGACAGACATCTGAGCTTGGAATTGAACCTTGATCCCTGGCTTTGTGAAGCAGCAGTGCTACCCACTGTGCCACAGTGTTGCCCCCATGTCAGATCCAAATGAAGCCAAACTTATGGGCCAGATTCTCCAACCTCACTCGCAGCCAGGATTCTCCTGTCTGGCTGCAGTGAAGGGAGGTTAGGCTGAATGCCAAATTCTCCATTATCATTGGCAACGCCAGCAGATAGCCGGAGAACCTTAGCCCATCTGTTAATTATGGCCTCACTTGAGTGGACTTTGTCAATATGCAGTGGATGCAACAAATGTTTACATTAATTTTAAATTTTCTTTTTTTCAGCTAGTTGCATCTTTATTTCTCATTAGTTATCCTAATCTTTCTTAATTCCCTCTCCTGCACAATTGGTGAATCATGGGGCTAAGTCATTGATATGGCTTTGTTTAGGTCTAAAAGTATTGAAAAACATTGGTTCATAAAACTTGTTCTTACCTGAACAATTGGCACCATAGGAACGTGATGCTCAGGAACGCAACTGCAACTGAATGAATTATGTAGTAGGAATGATTAAATCATTATTTTCAAGTGCTGATTAATTTATTTCTGAGTGTGACAGTAAAAGGTTTTGCAGAAACCTTTTAGAAGATATGTCAGGATAGTCCATGATAGGGCAGAACATTCATAGAGGAATCCTTATAGTGCGGAACGAGACAATTCGGCCCATTGAGCCTGCACCAACAACAATCCCACCCAGGTCCTATCCCCGTAACCCCATGTATTTACCCTACTCTGCCTGACACTAAGAGGCAATTTAGCATGGCTATTCAATCTAACCTACACAGCTTTGGACTGTGGGAGGGAACCAGAGCACCTGGAGGAAATCCACGCAGACATGGGGAGAACATGCAAATTCTATGAAGACCGAAATTGAATCCAGGTCTCTGGCACTGTGAGGCTTTCCCATTCCAGGTTCTCTCATGTTCCTCTCTCAAAGCTGGCCGCAGCTTTTGCACCGATTGTTTGAATAGAATCTATTGATAAAATGGACAGGAAAATCTGTCAGAAAATTGGTATAGACTTCAGTAGGCAGGTTATTAACTGGCTGTGCAGTCCTTTGGAACCTAAATTATGCTGGAAATTGAGAATGCTCTTGTTTCGAAAAGGACTCTGTAAGTGATGAATGAGATTTGTTATGTGTATGTATTTGATAGATGCAGATTCCCCAGTCTGAGAAGCTTCGGCCATACTTTTCTTTCAGAATATCTGCCACCACAAAATAAACGGATAATTACCAGGAAGTAAAAATACATGTTATGGTTTTTGGTAGGGAAATTAGATTTTCTAACAAGTTCTGATCCATATGAAAAATACACCATAGATCAAAAGAGACTATTGAGCCAACCAGGTCTATTTCTTCCACAGACTCTATGACCTGTGAAGTTCGTTCTGACTTGAACTTAACCCAGTCCATTTAGTCTCCTGAGGAAGTCAATAAAACCAAAGTAAATATCTAAGAAGATAAATCTGTATTAGGTTTCCTTTGATTCTCAAAAGCCAATTGAGTAAAACCCCAAAACATATTCTTGACTAACCCAAAATGCTTCATTAGCTTTTTAAAGTAAGATGTCCAAAGTTGTGCACCCGTGTTCCAAATGTGTCTTATATAGCCAGTTACTCTGGCTTAAGTAACTTGTGTGCATTGAAGCTGGAGGTCCTTAAGATTTTTTTAGTATTCATAGGAACTGGGCATTGCTGGTCGGGCCAGCATTTATTGCCATCCCTGAGGGCATTTAAGAGTCAATGGCGTTGCTGTCCTTTCGGGAAGGAAATCTGCCATCTTTATCTGGTCTGGCCTACATGTGACTCCAGATCCACAGCAATGGGGTTGGGGCATGAGGAGGACATTTTGAACCTACCTTTTAAAAGTTCCCCTCATGCAGCCTATCATCCACCTGAGAGGTGCTCATGACCCACTGAAAACATGGCCCGACTTCATGAAAGTTGCAAAGGACTCAGACATTCAGTGGAGTCGGCCAGGTTGGGAGTGCAGGGCCCGTGCTTTTGACCTGAATTAGCCCGCACTCATCAAAGGCACTCTTGAAAATCAGAAACCCCTGCAATCCTGGTGGCCATTTTGCTTGACTCAGAGAAAACCCTGATGACAATGTTAAGAGTTACAGGATATCTCAGCAGCACTTTCAGGTTATTTAATTAGGATGAACAAAACAAATGCATTTTTTAATAAGTGAAATGTTCACAAGTTTATTTCTGGCATACGTCTATACTGCAAGCAAAAGACAAAGATTTCTTTGAGTGAAGATTGATACTCACTTTCATGATTTTAGTGCGCACATCAAATGCAAATGATGAGGCAGACTGTTTTGCTGGCCCTGATGTGATTTACACAACTTAATCTAATTTCACAGATTATCTCTGCAAGAATGACTGTGTTAGAATTTTCAGTACATGTAAGCAGTAGCAAGCAATGATCAGTCAATCAGACATTTTAAACTTTCTTTCATGTCACCATCTATTTACATGGGCTATGACCGAGCATGTTGACTTTGACACGCACTGGGGTGGAGCTTTGCCTTCATCTTCTAGGTGGCGGCCCACCAGACCACCACCAAGGCAGTGAAAAGGAAAATCTACCACAATATGGAAAAAGATCAAAGTCCTCTGGCTGTATCTATAGTGTGGTGAAACAATAGAAAGAGAGACAGGTGTGCTATTTGAAGAGAAAAATGACCTGGTGGTGTATATTAAATATAAAGGCAACTTTTGCAAGGCAGCCAGAAGTTTCGGTCTCATTCTATAGAGCTTTTGTGTTGCTTTGAGAAAATCTGTAATAATTCTAGGGTGGGACAGTTCTAGCCAAAGAGAAATAACTGGAAATCCTTTTTATCCGGCTTCGCCTGTCAAACCACTTCTTTAGAATTGTTTAGCACATGGGAATCTGCATGTTGTGCAGCATCACTGGATTTTTTTGTTGTTTAACTCCTTTTTCCAAACAAAGGGCACTGGTGAGTCTATTGTCTTCATTTGAATACATAATTTTCAGCTATTTTGCTGAAATAAATCCCTGTTCAAACAGATTATATAGATCACGTGCTTTCTTAGCATAGTTTTTTCACTGTTGCGTGACATAATTTGCATTTAATAAGAAGAATAGAATAGAGTAGTATATCTATGGTGCAGAAGGAGGCCATTCACCCCATCAAGTCTGCACCGACACCAATCCCACCAAGGCCCTATCCCTGCTTAATTACCCCACTAATCCCTCTAAGCTATCACATCCTGGGACACTAAGAGTCAATTTAGCATGGCCAATCCTCCTAACCCTCACATCTTTGGATAGTGGGAGGAAACTGGAGCACCCGGAGGAAACCCACACAGATACAGGGAGAATGTGCAAACTTCACACAAACAGTAACCCAAGTTGAGATGCGTGGAACATTTCACCCTCAGCTAAAATGAAGAAGTACAATTGTGAAAACACAAAACAGAATTTTGTCTGATGATGTGAGCATCATCGTGTCCGATTAATGCTAAAGCCTCAACGATAGAAGGCCGAATTTTGTGATCATTGGCTAAATGATGGTATTGGCTGCTGATCTTGAAGAAAGCTGCTCACAAAGAACCAGCCACCTCTATAGTGTTAACTTCCCCTTTCCCTACAAGAATTTGAATCAGGTACCAAGTCAAGTGGATCTCAAGGTAACCAAGTCGCCAAGCACGGGAAGCGGCCAATCACATCAAAGTATTCTGATTGACAGCAAACCAAGAAGTAAAATGCAATGATGTTCTTCACTTTTAACGTTGATTTATTGGTGTCACAAGTAGGCTTACATTAACACTGCAATGAAGTTACTGTGAACACCCCCTAGTCACTACACTCCGGCACCTGTTTGGATACACTAAGGGAAATTTAACATGGCCAAGCATATCTTTCAGACTGTGGGAGGAAACTGGAACACCCGGAGGAAACCCACACAGACACAGGGAGACCATGCAGACTCTTCTCAAACAGTGACCCAAGCTGGGAATTGAACCTAGGTCCCTGGTGCTGTAAGGCAATAGTGCTAACCACTGTGCCACCGTGCTACTCATTTGTTCACAAGAATGAAGTAAATGCTTGGGGAATGCTTTTGGGATTAAAGTAAAAGCTAAAATTTCATAACTAAGCTTAAAATAAGTATTTTTGGCATCTCACAAATATAAAATTCTTTTTTTCAGGGCCAGAGAGGTTTTTCAGCAATAATTATTAACTTAGTTCAGTGTTAAGAAACGCTTTTTTCAAAAGTTGTTGCTGTGGTATATTAATGTAAAATGGAAAGTTCTCATGAGGAACTCTGGAGGAATTTCCACAGCCCTGTTCATTTGAGAAATGTAGAATCACGGATAGTATTTTCTGGATTTCCACGGTTAAGTGTGCATGTGTGGACTATAGACTGCTATAAATTTCAGAGGAGTAATGAAGGTTTCATGCTGACAGTTTGCTATCATCACTACCATTACAAAAAAGCTGGCTGTTGAAAGTCATGTGAAATGTCTTCTCTCTGAATGGCATTACCTTGATACCACTTTTGTTTTTCCAAACCAATGTACACAGGGTAAATAAATAATGGAAATTGCTAGTTGCTGACGGTAATTTAATGGTTGGAAGCTCATTTTACAATTTGTAGGATTTGAGTAAAGCTAAAAGATTGAGTTCTTTCACCTGAGCCCAGACTAGAGAATTAATTGATGTTTATTAATATTCATTGTTCATTCTCTTTTAATAGTGTGTACAACAAAAGGCCAGGTAATGTATATAGTCGGAGGCAGTTACTTTATATGCAGCACGGTGCCTGTGCTATAAATGATTCTTTCCATGTAAGGTTGCCCACTACTGCCCTCCTATTTTATTTAAAATATTAATTTACTTTTTATGCAAATTTGACCTTTTTATCTTGAAGGAATTGCCTGTGATAAATACTGCTGGGAGTATAAAATCACCTTATATTTTGTTAGGTGAATACTATAGACCCTTATGGTGTCAACATCTGGCCTCAGTCATACATTATCCTCTCCCACTGGTGGAATATACTTAATTGCATCAGAAGAAATGTCCCATATGCGCCTGTTGTAGCTGAAGATTGATTTTACTGTCCTGTGGGTGCGTTGGACCTCCCACTACCCTGATCACACATAACTAGCATTCTCTTTACAAAAGCAGATTTATACCCCATGGTGTCTTGATAGATAACTTTATGTCTGAATCCTCATTGCTAAAATATTGACTGCAGCTGTCGCTTGACTGAATGTAGCATTGATCACCCACAGAGGCTGATGAAATTGTTTACCAACTGCAAAAAAAAATTAATTCCTGCTGCTTGCTCTCTGCAAACACTTAAGATGTGTGCATTGGAAACAGAATACTGCAGTCATATAATTATTGAATCCAGACATTATGCACAATGTGACTCGGCGACAGATGAAGCCAGCTGTATTGTCTGAACAGTAACATTAGATTAGTCGAGATTAGTTTTAGCACTGGTGACAAGCAAAGCTTGAAGGTGGGCTGAATAACTGCATTCAGGCATAGAAGGAGAGTAGAAGTTGGGAGAGCATGTGGAGGAGTGGACATGGAAAGTCCAAAGATGTGCAGTTTAGGTGGATTGGCCATGCTAAATTGTCCCTTAATGTCTAAGGATCTACAAGTTAGGGGGATTAGCTGGATAAATGTGGGGATTATGCGGATGGAGCAGAGGGGTGGACCTGGTAAGATACTCTTTCAGAGAGTCGGTGCAGACTCAATGGACTGCATGGCCTCCTTTTCCCCTGTTGGGATTCTATGATTCTATGATCGTAAGTAGATGCAGAGTGAGGTGAGGCAGGCAGATGGGAGGGAGGTAGGAACTGGGAGAGAGGGAAACAAAGTCGGTGGAAGAAAGAGTTGGGGCAGTAAGGGTGGGTCGCACTGCATTATTTTCTTCAAAGTGAAGATGGGGGCAATGGGTCATCCTTCACAGAAGTGCAGGAGGGTGAGGAGGAAAGGAGAAGGAGGAAGATAGTTGCGATAGACCAGGAAGCTCACAAAAGGGCGCAGGGAAAGAATAGGTGGCCCTCGGCCAAATGCTGATTTTCTTCTCAATGAAGCAGTGTGCTGTGAAGCAATGTTAATTTTCACCATATGGGGGTGGGGGCGTTGTCCTAGCTTGGAGCCAACTTTTGCTTTCATGCAGGGTGGGGATTAGGTGGTAGAGCACTGGTTTTCTCTTCAGTAGTGCAGGGGTTAGAAAGGAGCAGAGGGAAAGTTTTAATTTTAATGTGGTGGGAGAAATAGGTTGATTTTCTTTCCCCCACTGAAGGGAGCTGCAAAAAGTCAATGGCTAAGGGAAGTTTTGAGGGTTTGCCGGGAGATTGCAGTGAGGGGGAGGCGGGAAGAGGCCAACATTAGATCCAGGCAAGGTAGAAGCCACAGTTTGACTTTAGAGGAGAAAGGAAAAGGGAGTGTGGATGAAGGGTAGCGACCCGCATTTCTTCTTAGCAGGATGAGTGAAAGAAGTTGATTGTCAAGGGAAGAATGGGGAGGTGGACAGTGGTGAGGCATGGCACAGTGGTTAGCACTGCTGCCTCACAGCGCCAGGGATGTGGTTCAATTCCGGCCTCAGGTGACTATGTGTGGAATTTGCATGTTCTCCCCGTGTCTATGTGGGTTTCCTCTGGGTGCTCCGGTTTCCTCCCACAGTCCAAAGATATGCGGGTTAAGTTGATGGCTGTGCTAAATTGCTCTTTCGTGTCAGGGGATGAGGAGGGCAAATATAATGGGTTGCAGGGATATAACCTTGTTATTTCATGCTGGATGGGCCAAATGGCTTCCTTCTGCACTGTAGATACTGTGAGGGGAGAATTGAGTTGATTGTCAGTCGGATATGCATATTTAAATTGCTCAATAAGAAAAATCTCTCATTGTAGTGGCCCTTGTGGACATTATCATTTCACAGGCTGCAATCCCAGGTAACAGAGCTCCATGCTGGAAGCAAAGGTTTTTAACTTGTTTATTGGGCGTTTAGTGTTTTCATTGTGGACTCCAAAGGCAGCATGTATATTCCAAACTGAATTTTCACTTTGTCTCTCTATTAGCATTACCATGCTTATTTTAGCTATGTAAATCCTGGTAGTTCCCCCAAGGGAACTGGGGACACTTACAGCAAGCATGGGAATCCTATGCAGAGTAAGAAGTCTCACAACACCAGGTTAGAGACACAGGGGGAAAAGTTTAAAGTTTATTTATTCGTGTCGCAAGTAGGCTTACATTAACACTGCATTGACATTACTGGGAAAATGACAACACAGTGCCTCCCGTTTACATGCCAAATATTCTATTAAAGTGCAGTGACAGGAAATGGGCCTTAGTCTTTGCACCCAGTCCCCTTCAAGTTGGAGGGTTTGAGAAGCAACATTTAATCTGTAAATATAGATGAATAGCCTTGTTTTCCAGGTGTTGCATGGCATTTTTTTTAGCCAGAGTTCAGCGGACTGCGACGTATGGACTGACTGACATTGCAGCCGCTGCAGACTGCAGGCCTGTACTAGTTGGCTTTGCTCCCTTGCTTTCCAGGCATATGAACCTTTTGAGGCAGACCTATGCCTGGGAAATGCAGTCAAACAATGCTCTGAGCCTGAAATTGCAGGCTGAAGGCAGAGGAGATAGAGGGGTGGGATTTTCTGACCGCACTTGCCCCTAGACCAGAAAATCACGATCGCAGTCAATGGACCTTTATATGGTCTGTTTTCCACTGCTACAATTTCCGTAGCGGGCTGGCAGGAGGGGAAAATTTGGCCATAGTTCTCTTGCTTGAAATCTGTACCTTTGCTGAAGAAATATAGTGAAATAATCCTAGACTCATTCTAAACCAGTTTATGAACACGTAGGGGCTCAATGTTATATATGCAGGCTGAGAATTTCTGATCAAGTCCACTGAATCATAGAAACTCTACGGTGCAGAGAAGGCCATTTGGCCCATTGAGCCTGAACTGACAACAATCCCATCTAGGCCCTCTCCCCATAACCACACATATTTACCCCGCTAATCCTTCTAACCTACGCATCCCGGGACTCTTAAGGAGCAACCTTTAGCATGGCCAATGCACATCTTTGGACTGTGGGAGGAAACCGGAGCATCCGGAGGGAACCCACGCAGACACAGGGAGAACGTGCAAACTCCACACAAACAGTGACCCAAGCTGCGAATCAAATCCAGGTCTCTGGAGCTGAGAAGCAGCAGTGCTAACCACTTTGCTGCCATGCCGCAATGTAGATTGGGAAAACCTGATAAGTAAATTAGATGGAAATCTGTTGTGCTGGTTGGTTAAGTGCATTTTGTGTGCTGCATATGTTTGTTGGGCTTGAGCCAAGTTAAAATATTTACATAATAGGGAGCATCCTATGAGGAAGTTTCCAGTGAAGTTATGCAGGATGGATGCTCATTCATGGTCCTAATCATTTAGAATAGCTGCTGTGCTGAATATGAAAGTTAGGTTCGTGATGCCTCACAAGAAAATTATTTCTTAAATCTTGAGGTAATTTCTAAACCTTTTTAGTTGATCTTTTTGTTCTTCTTTTGCCACTCTGTATTCGTCTTAGAATCTGGCATTTGATGTGTGTCAACCTTCTAGTCATTCTGCGGTTACTTGTGTGCTACATTGGGTGTCCCCTTGGGAACTCCATGCATCTCTGAACTCTTGATGAAGGTCAGAGAGCATCTCAGATGTTATATGTTCACCCTCATGCCCACAAAGAGCCTACGGTTCCCAAGTAATGATATACCAGGCCAGTGGTACAGACATGTGAAACCTGACTAGTTATATGGGGAAGATGGTTCTCCTTCATCTTTCCTCATCCATCTTGCTCATGCAACTAGGCAGATTTTCACATGTCTGTAACAGAAACATTCTATTCAGAGGATATCAACTATTAAAATGATACTCCATGAAAGACATATCTGAATACACAACAGCCGACAGAGCCTGTTTAGCTACTTCCACCAAGATGCCACCACCAACAGCTACATGCTTCTTTATGCTAACCTAATAAGGATTATATGGAGCTTTATTCAGAGGTTCTGGCTTAGTAGAGACGTAAGAATACTTACAGCTACCATGCAACATAGAATGATAGCCCCACTGAAGCACTGGGTTCGCTCTCTCTCTCGAGATATATTGTCCAGAATTTTACCAGCTCGCCCGCCATGGGAATCGGAGCAGACGAGGGGCGGACAATGGAAAGGCCCGTTGACCTTGGGTGGGAATTTATTGTTTCAGGACAAGTGAGGTCATAAAATACCACCCATTGAATTATACAGCTGTGGGCAGAAAGTGGCATAAAAGGTCACTCGAAACAGGTCTTCCTTATTACGTAACTACCTCAGGCAACATCGTCTTCACTTCAGCAGCCATCAAACAGTACGGGGGTTGGGCTGCTGACACCTCTTTGTAGATTTGTGCCGGTATCTTGGTTTCCTTTTACTTCATTCTTACCTGTCACTTTTTAGCCTTTTTCCCCTTGAGCCAAAGAAAAGTCATGGTTTGAGATGTTTATTGAAGTCCTCCTAAGGCTGTAAGGATTTGTGTTTCACTATTCTGACAGCAAGTTGTCATACTCTTTAATTGTTTGCATCCTTTTCAATTTCACTCATAGGCAATTTTCTGCATGAAATTTTGCTGCAAGCAGGAATGTACGCTTGAGATGCTGTAATAATGAAGGAGATTTTAATTGTAATTTACATCTTAACTGTGTGTCCTGGTGTGTTGTGGATATGCATGAGGTACAATGAATGAACCATAAGGTTTCTCAAGGATAAAAACAATGAAAGCTTAATACATATTGTGCCCTGTTATCAGTGACTGTTTACCTGTTTGGGACAGGGTATTGTTACAAAGGCTTATTTGAAAACAATGTGAGTGCCTTACCTGAGCCTTTACGTGGCTTGTCCACATTTTTGAAACTTCTAGCTTTACCACAAACGGGGGTCTTTACTGGGGTTATATTGAGACAGGGGTTGACTGGGGTCATTGGTGTCATACTGTTTTGGGGCCGACTCTTTCAAGTTACCAAGCATGTTGTTTCGAGTACCATTCCAGTTTGTTGTGTGAGGACTATTGCAAAGAATTCATCATTTGATAGTGTTGCTGCAACATCCCGTCAGTGTGTAATTAACCATGCACCATTTATTCAATAGTCCTGCATTACATGAGTTATCCATCACCATTCACTTCTGGGGTTTTCTACTGGTTACATTTTTTTCCATTTTGTGTTTATATGTTACTATTTTGTTTTTCCATCATGATTTTTGCACCCTGTGTTGGTGCCCACCACACTCTGTCATCGTTCGCAATAAAAAGTCTGACAACACCAGGTTTTAGTCCAACCTATTTATTTGATAATATTCTCACAAGCTTTCGAGGGGACAGCCTCTTCGTCAGGTGAATGGAGAGTTCTGGCCTCAGACAGAGCATATAAAGCACAGACAGTTTAGAGATTAATCTCTAAACTGTCTGTGCTTTATATGCTCTGTCTGAGGCCAGAACTCTCCATTCACCTGACAAAGAGGCTGTCCCCTCGAAAGCTTGTGAGAATATTATCAAATAAATAGGTTGGACTAAAACCTGGTGTTGTCAGACTTTTTACTGTGTTTACGCCAGTCCAACGCCGGCATACCCACATCATCGTTCGCAATGCCACACTCTGGAACCGAGGGTTGGCTTGTCACCACCAGCAGGGAGATGGGCTATAGAAATGTAATCCAACTTACTGTCACTGAAGATTTGCAGCATTTGGAGCGTCCGGGATGTTTTGAGTTTGGAAATTTGCTGGGTGAATGACTTCTATCTCTGAACGTTGAGAAATTGAAATTGGTTGTTTATCTTGAGCCATTTTCTTCTTGCACCCAATACAAAGCCAATATACGTCGGGATTTGAGCTTCCTTCTTTAATCTCAGATCCAAGGTGTACATACTTCCACTTTTTTTATCCCACGCTATCTCAATTGCCTTGTTGTCGTCTTTGTACCAGACTGTGACATCAACTACTGCAACTTTCTGATCTTTCCTGAAAATTATACCAGACTTCTACAAGGAGCCATGCTTGGCCACAAGCCTTGATCTCTGGCATGATGTCACTCAGCAACATACAGGTGCGGCTGTTCCAGTCTGGTGTTTGATCCTTGCATTCATAACAAATAGGCAGCAACCAGAAATGTGGGTTAGGATTTTGTTTGGGGCCTATTGGTTGTAGAGCAACTGAGTCACTCAACATAGTGCTTTCTGCTTTGCCTGGTATCTCTTTGTACCTATGTTACAATTGTACTTTTCTGTCTTATTTTTGCTTTGCTGACCTCAGGGAGGCCCTTTAACTTCTTTTGGAGATTTTCCCCTGCCCATTAATAACTCAGTGATATTTTCCACCAGCTCAGTGCCCAGAGTTCGGGTGTCAGAGTTGTCCTTTGCGTCCATGAGTTCTTCAAACTGTGTGAGCTGATCGTCCACATCTCGATGTCTCAGAATGGTGACTGGAAGCCCAATAATTCTCACTGGATGTGGGACTGACTCATCAGGGTTGGTGGTCTCTCCTAGTGTCTCAAGTTCAGGGATTTTCTGCAAGATTGTCCATTGATCTTATTTGGTCCGACATCTGGATGTTTCTCCCAATTAGCCCTCCATACACCAGCCTCCATTCACCAGTCCTCGGTAATCAGTCCTCCTTACACCGGCCCTCCAACACCAGACCTCCATACAGCAAGCCCCTGTACACCAGTACTCCATACACCAGCCCTCCATTCACCAGTCCTCTGTACATCAGTTTTCCATACATTGGCCCTCCAACATCAGCCGTCCATCCACCAAGCCTCTGTACACCAGTCTTCCATATACTGGCCCTCCACTCACCAGTCCTCATACATCAGTCCTCCATACACCGGTCCTCCAATACCAACCCTCCATCCACCAAGCCCCTATACACCAGCCCTCATTACACCAACCCTCCGTGCACCAGCTCTCCATTCACCAGCCATCCTTGTGCCTGTCTTCTTTAAGTGCATCTCCTACTTCAACGCATCAACAATGTCAGGCATTAGCAGGGTCTTAAATACTCTTGTGTGTTGCTTTTACCATTACATATCACTTCTTTTTCTCAGGGCTGCCTTAACAAAAATCACATATCACAGACTCACAGATTACTCTAACCTACTTTGATTCGTTTCCTTTAATTTGAAGCTGCAAGCTTTATGGGATATAGACTACAAGTGCTTTCTATACTCAATGCCAAAATCACACTCGCTGTGCAAGGTTTCTGAAGTTTAGAAAGGTGTGTTCAAATTGTATGCACAAAATAGACATTAAGTATCTCGGCAACTAGTCAACCTAGTGCTAATGGCAACAGGTTACTCAGAAAAACTCACACTGAGATAACATACATCATTAGCTCCAAATAATTTCTAACAATGAAAATGTCTTCATGTAAATTCTGCTCTTGCAGGCATGGGAATTGGCTTTACAGAAGTTTTTGGTGACCTATTGGTTTTGTGTCCTTGATGACATCTAGTACCAACAAGGTAACATGCAGCTGAACGCCCTCGAACTTTGGCCAAGACAATTATTCTGTGACTATAGTGTCCTGTGGTGAGGACATGGCACAGATGGCTATTTCTCACACAAACTACTTCAGGCAGAAGAATTCTTTCCACATCAACAGTAACTTGTGACTAATTGCAGTCATCTGTTACGAGAGAATTCTTGCAGGTGTCAGCGTTGCAAGGGGTAACAGAAGAATTAGTTCCTGACAAATTAGGAGCCAAGCTAAAGCTAACAAATGATACAGCATTAACTCCAACAAGGCAGATGAATAGGAAAGTGTAAGGAATGAAAGAAATAAAGACATTCTGGTCTATTAGGTGCAGGAAGTTTTGAGAGGAAACTTGAATAGTGCTTTATTCATTCAATTTTAATTGAGGAAAATAAGAAGTAATGTTATGCAGGTTCAAACTAATGAATGTGCAGCACTTCAATGTTTCACTAAGGATTACGGTTAAACTGTTTACACTTAAACACTTCTCATGTAGGAGAACATCTCACAACACAATAAAAGAGTGTCAGAGGCTGAACAGGGAATAAAGAGGTGAGTGTGAAGGCACAGCTGAAGGGTTGTTTCTTTGGTGCCTTTGAAAAACAGAGGGAGAAGTAGCAAGATAAAATGGTTCTGGGAGAAAGCAGGGAACATGCAGTAATGTGGAGTTTCAAAGCAATGAGGACGCAAACAAATGGCCAAAGGCAGTTTCCTAATTTGGATGGTGAAAGGCCATGACGGGAAATTAAAACTAGAACCCAGAATCTTGGAATTAATCTGCTGGGAACATGAAGGCCAAACGAGTGAGGGAAGTTGTGAGGGAGGAGGATTAGTTCCACATAAGTTTGAACATGGAGAGGAAAAGACCACATGAGAGAAAATCAGAGAACTTGTAATAATGGATGAGGATTTGAGCAGTATAGTTGGTTGATAAGTATGCATAAGTGGAGAAATGTCGAGTGATGGAAGAGGTGGGTGTTAAAAGCTCAGATATAGTTCAACAGGATGCTGAGATTATGTGCTATTGGGCTCACCCTGTGTGAGAAATCCACAGGAGGTAATAGATTTTAAACTAGAGGCTCATAGGCACTGACTTAACAAGGCGGCTTCAGTTGTATTAATGTTGAAGCGCAGCAAGTAAGGTAATGTATGCGTGCACACATGCTCAATGAGTTGTTTCAGTGAAATAGTTAGATCAAATACAATATTTCATGGTGGATTTTACCAAATCATGCTCCAACCACTGATCTTCACCTATTGGGAGCATGTATCAGGAATTCTGGTAGAGAGATAGGTCACAATATCCAGTCTATTCCAGCAGGTGGATTTGTATGTCAAAAGCTGGTATTTAATATCTTCCCTTTGATTTGGATTGAAACAACCGTCTTTGTGGCAAAATTGAAAACTTGTTGCCTGGGAATTCTGGATTGGAAAAGCCAACAGATGGTTTGTTGGTTGGCTTCTGATTCTCCAGCTCCTGACTTTGCTCCCTCTATTGCTTGGAGGAAGAGGAATTTGTTCTAATGAAAGAGAGAAATAATTGTGCTGCAAAATTCTGCCTTTTATCCATTTGGGGAAAGTCCACAACCAGCATGTTTCCATCTCTATCTGCGGCAGTGATTTTCAAAATGGGGGAGTCTTGATTTGTGGATTAGTCACGGAATGTTGAAAAATGCATCATAAACAAAGAATGATTTCCAAGGATTGCCTGACCATTTTCTCTCTGGGTAAATTCTCACTGTGGTATGGAATATGACCACATGAGACAAGAATAAACAGTTTAGTATGCCCTGTATGTGTACTTTGCCCCAATTTTCTTTCTGCTTCTAGTAAGCTGATTGTAGATTATAGATGGTTTTGTGATGTGAAAGAGAGAGCCAGAGGCAAGTAACAAGGGAACGTAGCGTTGTTAACAAGGGGTAGCCATTTGGCCATGTGGTAAAAGTCTGTTGCCGGGAAAAAAGTTCGAAAAACAACTGCTCTATGGTACACTGCTCTACGGTATACAATGCTGGCAGTTTTAATTGCTGTTATAGTTCACTTTTGGATTTATTTATTGGTGGAAATCAGTTATAAGAAACCATTCACCTAAGATAGAGCTTGGAAGTGATGACCACATTTTTAGCAGTAGCTATATTTGCATAAGCTGGACAAATATTTCCCTCAGCCATCATAGATCTGGACACATAATCAGTCACAAAATAATCAGATAAAGCAATGCATTGGATGGACACAATAAAATATAAATTGATTAAAAATACGAATCCGCCTGCCTTCCAAAAGGGCAGAGACAAAGATTTTAGCTAACTAGTGTTTGCTGCTATTCTAATAACAAAATGAACGAAGTGCTTTTTTCAATCTTGTGTGGATTTTTACAGTAACTGGGCACAGATTTAATGTGAATTTCTAAAGAAAAACTTTATTTATGTTTTGTTTTGAAGTGAAACGTCAGTGAGACTGCTTTCAATGAGACAAGTTGACCTTAGTCAAATGTGTTGGAAATTCATTTTTCCAACATGTACCATCTGTTTGTGGCTCCGGTCATAGCACTAACTGAATTTGAATCTCTATTTAGAGATCATCGGGGGCGAACAGTCAAATTGCTATCCAGATAAATGAGATCGCTTAGCATTTAAGTATGCACGACTACCAATTTCAGTCAAAATCTTGTCTCGTTATATAGTGCTTAGATTCATCTGGCTTGATTAATATGTTAATTTACCTGTGATTCAGTTTGACAAACATTAAATTCTTTCAGGGTCATATTAAGTTGAAAGTATTTTTAAATGCTGCTGGAGAAATGTCATAAATCTCCACTTCATCACAAAGACTGGTAGAATATTAATCATGGATTATCTCATTCCTGCCCAGGGAATGATTACCAATTTTTAGGCTTTGTTCTTCCCAAAGGAAATAAAAACGATTAAAGCTACAGTGTAGTTGGAAATAAAATGGTGACTGAAGGAGTGTTCTTCCAGCCTTACTCAATGTCTTCTCGAACTTTAACGAGAAGTGGGTTGTGGAGGAATTTCTTGGCTTAAGTTCTTAGAGATGGAAGAGTGCACAGAATGGCCTTGTCCATGAAAATGGACCATTTAACCTGAAAGTCGCAGTAATAATTCGACAATTGAAATCGGAGGATTGAGTAAAGCGATGAAATATGAGAGGAGAAAAGCTCCATTGTACAGATTAGAAGTGACGCTATGTCACAGGAAGTGATGTCAATCAAAGGTAATTTTACAGGTGAATCTTGAAAACAATGTCATTTTTGAAAATGGAACACCTGAGATATACCTCTGGGCAAAAATAATTCAGTCAAAGGATTCTCTCAATGTATCATTACTGTTCATTCCTCCAATTAATGATAAAATCTGAGTTAGCGGCTGCCTAATGAAAAGATTATTTTTCAAACTAATCTTTTGCAACTTTCAAATGATAAGCTTGATTTGTGTTTCTCAAAAAATGCCTAAATAATGGAACAGATTACAATGTTTTTAGAGATGGAATATTAATATAGGGAATATTAATATATTAATATAATCTTATTTAACAATTAACTTTATTACCTGCAGTTTTTATGGCAAATAATCAAATTCAAGTTGAAATCAACTAATAACAACCTTGATTTGGAAGTCCTGGGTTGTTGTAACCTCCAACCATATAGATTTTAATCTACTTGAGTTTTTTTATCTTTAGCGATTAATCACTTCATGGTAAAAGGTTCATTGACCTGACTAATTGTATTAATAGTTCCTGCACTGAAACCTGTCCTCATAATATAAACCCATTTTGTAGTTTAATCAAAACTATGGATATGCCGAAGTAAATTGATACAAAAATAGATATGTTGTCGAGAATCTTGCAACTCTGAAGGGAAGGAGAATACTTAGGCAGGAGCAGAGGGTCTTTAATGCGCAACTTGAAGTTTCTTCAGAGCAGTCAAGGATTTCTGTAAAGATGGATAGTAATGTATCTTGAGGACGATGGTATGGAATTCAGGGAGAGAAACTGTGACGTTCTTGAGCAAATTGACAGAAGGAAGGACAAGGTATTGGAGGTGTTGGTAGCCTTAAAAATGGATAAGTATCCAGATCCAGATGAATTGTGTCCTAGGCTGCTGTGGGAGACAAAGGAGGACACAAATTTTCAATTCCTGTCTGTCCACGGACGAGGTCATGATGTGGAGTTCACAAGTCCTCACTCACCTGATGAAGGAGCGAAAGCTTGTGCTGCCAAATAAACCTGTTGGACTTTAACCTGGTGTTGTGAGACTTCTTACGGAGGAGGTGCCAGATGACTGGAAAACACCTAATCTAGTTCTGCTATTTAAGAAGGATTGCAGTGATAAACCAGAAACTACAGACCAGTGAATTTCACGTCAGTGGTAGAGAAACTATTGGAGAAATATTTAGAGGAGAGCATCTGTCTCCACTTGGAGAGGCAAAGCTTGATCAAGATAGTCAGCATGGCTTTGTCAGAGGGAGGTCATGCCTAACAAATTTGATTGAATTTTTTGAGGAGGTGACCAGTTGAGTAGACGGGGGTAGTGCAGCCGATGTCGTTTATATGGATTTCAGCAAAGCTTTTGACAAGGTCCCACATGGGAGACTTGTAAAGAAGGTAAATTCAGATGGGATACAGGGTAATTTGATAAAGTGGATTCAAAATTGGCGCAGTTGTAGGAGACAGAGGGTGATGACAGAAGGCTGCTTTAGTGACTGCAAGACAGTGGCGTACCACAGAGATCTGTGTTGGCCCCTATTATTCGTTATTTATATAAATGACATTGATGACTATGTGGGGGGTAGGATTAGTAAGTTTGCATATGACACAAAGATTGGCCGGGTGGTTAACAGTGAGGTTGAGTATCTTAGGCTACAAGAAAATATAGACTGAATGGTCAAATGGCAGATGTGGCAGATGGAATTTAATCCTGAAAACTGTGAGGTGATACAGTTTGGAAGGAGTAATTTGACAAGGAAGTACTCAATGAATGATAGGACACTAGGAAGTTCCGTTGAACAAAGGGACCTTGGCGTGCTTGTAACCTCCACGCATTTCTTATGGCTGATCCATCTAACCTGCACATCTTGGGATTACAACTAAGAGCAATTTAGCATAACCAATCCACCTAACCTGTACATCTTTGGACTGTGATAGGAAAGCGGAGCACCTGCAGAAAATCCACACAGGCATGGGGACAATGTGCAAACTCCACACAGTCACCCAAGGCTGGAATTGAACCCAGGTTCCTGCCGCTATGAGGCAGCAGTGCTAACTACCTGCCACCATGCCACCCAAATGAACCTGGAAAATGGAAACGTCCAGTATAGAAGGTCCTAGGCCCAGCAGCCCACACAGCAAACTCTCTCTCATCCCCCATCATCTTCCACATTCTCCCCCCATCAACAATTGCCTTGTAAAGACACCTTATAGAGCAGACCTCAAAATATAAGAACTAACAGACCAGGTACAACTGGGTACAGACATTTTCAAACGGATGCTGTTGGTCTCCTGCTGGAGATGTGGCGTGAGTCTGGTGAAACTCCCTGAAGAATTTTCCGGCTCTGGAAATTGTATTAAATGTTCTGATTTACAGTTATTACTAATATGTTCCAGCAATACTTGTGTTGTTTTGAATCTAGTTGCTTTCATTCATTGAATGCATGAACCACTTTCAAATGGATTCTTACTTTAGCCTTAAGTAGCTGCAGCACTACTTACAATTTACTGACTTCTTTAACATCGGAAAAATACTGTAGTTGGCAAGATGTTGTAATGGCTGGAATTTATACGTTATAGGAGTACAGTATCACTCATGTGCCTGTAACTAAGGTTAAAACATTTCAAGGCCTGGGGCTCACTTACTGAATAATGTGAGAAGTTAAACAAAGGCTTCGGTCAAAGAGTTCATTCTGAATAGCCAATGCAGAATTGGTGAAGCAATAGGATAAAGTGTCCCTTCATTCTGCAATAAAAAAATCACATACTGGTATAAAAGGGCAGAAATATACTCTGCTTCTTTTCAAATAAAGCCTAATTCAAACTGGGATTCAGTCCAAGAAAGAACCAAGGGCTAAAAAAATATAGAAAATTACAGCAATCCCTTCCCATTACTTTCTTCTTGTTTTATTCTCAGTACACTTTATTAATCCCACAGGCCTTGGAGTTGTAAAGTTCAACTCCACCTATGCCAGGCCTTAAATTAAACTAGTCTTTATTAGGTTGAGAGTTCCTGCTTCTCAGAAATCTTTTACAGATACAACTGGGAGTAATTTTAGTCTAGCTTGCCGATTGAAAAGCTGATGGGATCTGATCGACCACCCGTTTCCCACCCCGCCCAATTTTCCATTCTGCCCATTTCCCATCCCACCTAATTCCCATCCTGCCCATTTCCCATCCTGTCCAATTCCTATCCTATGCAAATTTCTAGCCTGCCCATTTCTTATTCCACCCAATTTTCTATCTTACCCAATTTTCCATCTTGTCCATTTTCTATCCGATCTAGTTTTCTATTCTACCTATTTCCTACACCATTAAAACCATTGGAAAGCAAAATCAGGTGGACATAAGAACAATGGCTAATCAATTTCTCTCAGCATTCAATTGGAATTGTTAGGTTTAAATTAACCCCAACATCTTTATCCTTACTTTAGAATTATGGTTCTAGCTAAAGAAAGTATTTGTTATTCATAGAACATAGAACCCCACAGTGCAGAAAGAGGCCATTCGACCCATCGAGTCTGCACCGATCACAATCCCACCCAGGCCCTATCCCCACATATTTTACCCACTAATCCCTCTAACCTACGCATTTCAGGACACGAGGGGCAATTGTTTTATCATGGCCAACCAACCTAACCTGCACATCTTTGGACTGTGGGAGGAAATCAGATCACCCGGAGGAAACCCACGCAAACACAAGGAGAATGTGCAAACTCCACACAGACAGTGACCCGAGCCGAGACTCAAACCCAGGTCCCTAGAACTGTCAAGCAGCTCTGCGAACCACTGTGCCACTGTGCCACCTATTATTGTCTTAAGTGGCCAGAACAATCAGCACAGATTATATGAAAACAGTAAGCGCCGCAAATGCTCAATTGGCCTGGCAGCATCTGTGGGGGTGGAAACAGTTAATGGGTTGATTTTTCCCCATGGGCATCAGGAACCCAATGCCAAGACCATAGTTTTGTCCCGAGCCTGCATGTGCCCTGAAGCATCTGAGGTGAGCTATCAACTATGGACAGAGTGTGGGACCACAATGTGGGAGGCCCAGTGAGAGGCTCCACAGCACTGAATTGTTGTCAGTCCCACTCAGAGAGGTGGGTACTGCTGAGGGACTGAGATGAGTGCAAGGGTGCCTCAAAATGGAACTCCTTTCACATGTTTCCTGAACATGTTTGAAAATGAAGGAAGGCCCAGAGGTTTTAGGGGCTTTCACTGTGGAGGAGGGTGCCCCTTTCCAGCACTGGTTGTGGCTGCAGCCATAATTGCTTTGTGTTGCTGTCTTTCGATGCTTGAGAGGAATTCCAGTGACATTTGAGTTGCCACACAGGCAGTTGCTGCGTTTCGGACTCAGTGTTGGAGCCTCTCCAATGATGAAAAACTAGGATAATAGACCTTGTTTGGGTCTTAATAGGAGCTAATGGCTGCTCCCCTCCATTGAGCTATCTGCCAATCCACCTGGTGACCTACCCAGGGAAAGTTGCAGGGAAGGGGAGGAATGTGTTGAGGAGCATCCTGACTGGGTTTCCCAGTAGCTGCCTGGCATCTGCTTCCAAAACCTTCTTCAGAGGGTCAGGAAAATTCAGTTCAACTTTTCAGATCAATGACCTCTCGTCACAATTAAAATGTTATCACTTCTTCTCTCTCCACAGGTGCTGCTTTATATATTGAGTATTTCCAACAACTTCTGTTTTCATATTTCCAGCGCCTGCATTATTTTGGCTTTTTGTATCAATACATAGTTGGGCAGGATTTTCCACGCAACCCCACTGTGCATTTTGCGGCAGTGCAGGTAACACACTATTGGCTGGAGGTGGTACACACTGATCCCACCGTTGTCAACAGGATTTTCCATTGAATGTACTCCTTGCTGCCAGGAAATCTGTGGTGGGGATGCACCATTGGCTGGACTGGAAGATCCCGCTCGCATGAATGGCTGGAAAGTTCTTACCATTGTATAACGTGTTTGTGATAGTGAACATAGAGTAAAAGGCAAAAGTTTTACTTGTTAACCCCAAGCTATTGGTCTTCAAGTCTCTTTTTTGGTGTGAGATACATCTCCAAGATGTTAGAGGCCCCGTCATTAAGGTCACTGAGATCTCCTTGTCTCAAGCTCAATGGGCTCTTTAACTGTTATCTCGCTGTAAGTACTGGGCAAGATGTTGGTAAGTCAAATGAAGAGGAGTTCTCAAATCTGATGATTTCTGGGAACCAGGAACCTCCTCATAGAAAGAATCTCTCAGGTCCAGACGTCGCAGCTTGAAAACCAATGAACCAAATGATGACTTAAATTCTGTAAAAGGTCAGGCTACTAAATTTGCTTGTAATGCTACATATTTTTATTTTGATTATTTTCCATTTTGCGAATGGAAACATTTGAACACACATCAAAATGTACGCGTGCAGCATATGAGGAAGTTTTACTTCCTGAACAATTATTGAAGGAATTAGTAATTTAAAATTCTTGTCAGTTTGGCAGTCAAAGATTGGGGGGGCGGGGTGGGGTGGATATTTAGTCAGTGTATGTATAAAATGGGAAATGGAGCCCTTTGGCAGCAAACAATCGCGTACATAATGGACCTTCACCAGTTGTGGTTTAATCTAAAGGTTTGACAACATGTTGCTGACTTGAGAGCTTCATTTCAGGTTTGCTGATGAATTAATTTCCTGCTGATTTGAAAGTGCTGATATTGTGTGCAGCCTTCTGTTTTTTGTTCGTGCAACTTAAAGATAGAAGCTACAAATTCACTCTAACAAGATACGTTGCCTGAGGCACTTTCTCCTCAACATGGTATACATATATTCATTAGACTATTTTATTACCTTTATTGTACTAAAATAACCAAGAGAATGGTTGGGATATTTTAATTACACTATTATTCGAATGTATTGCTTTGGGCATATTTTGAAGACATCTGCTATTCATTAATACATCTACATGTCCTTATTAAACCACAGAGCAGGACAGGTTAGACGAGGAACATCTATTTGTTTTTTTCTGATATTAACTGTCCCATCCCAAAATGAAAAATTACTCAGGCAGCAAGTCCACAGCAACCTGATATTTCTGAACTTAAGAATACCGAGATTGTTATTTTCAATGCACAAAAGACTTCCGCTGTGGTCTTTCAAGTACTCATTTTTGGAAGAATGTATGGAAAGGGCTTTGAGCAATGTTCAAGTAACTACATTATACAATGCCACTGGCGAGCCTGAAGGTGATCACATAAAAGAATGCAAATAACACTTCACAGGAACATTAATTCAGACACGCTTGCTGAATTGCATGAAGTAATAGCTTACAGTTATTCTGCAGACTTAAGGAAAACTTCTATAGCAAAGAAGAGATTTTCATTGCTGCAAAGTTGTTTGGAAGAATTTAAAGTGACAGAGAAGTGAAGTTACATTTTTCCAAAACTTGTCTTTCACAATTTTCTCATCTCCTTCCCTGAAGGTGATACTTTTTGAGGAGTCAGCTCGTGCATCGTGCTTTATATACCAACACACAACACCTGCAGGTTGTTCAACCATGGAGGTCTTGACAGATCATTTTAATCTGATTCCTAGCCAGCATCCACAAGTTTGCACTTTGCCTCAGGAGTCACTGGATAATAATCAGGTGTAGCAACTCTGGTTAAACAGGGCAGCAACCCAAGTGTAACACTATGAGTGCTACCCCTGCTGAGATCAATTGACTAGGCACAGGCCTGAAATAAATACGTAAGACATTCTGTTGTAAATGGTTTTACTGGACAGTACTTGTAGCCACCAGGTCTTCGATGGAGCAGTTGAACAGACTCAGTTGCAGCATCGGTCATAGAATCAAAAGAGTGATGCAGTGTAGAAGGAGGCCATTCAGCCCATCATGCCTGTGCCAGCACTCTGGTAGAGATGTCCTATTAATACCACACCCCTGCTCTTTCCCCATTGCTCCTAATTGAATGTTACTGCTGAACCTGCTTCCACCACCATTTCAAGCAGTGCAGGTCCTAAACTTGGTCATAGGGCGGGATTTTACTGCCTCACTCAACCTGAGACCAGAAAATCCCTCCCGAGGTCAATGGATCTTCCCCTTGTTCACCTCTCACCCACTCTGATTCCTGTGGTGGGTGGGACAGTAGAATTCCAGCGAAAGTATCTCAACACAAAGAGTTTTACTCTTACAGTTTGAACATCATTTGAGTCTCCTGAGATAAAGCAAGCAAATTCCCTTTCACAATTTTCATTTCTCATCCACGAATGTTATCGTAGAGATCACATAATGCCACTGTAGTGTCCACAGCCTCACTTATCTGTTATTCATTCTTGTTCCCTCTACATTACTTGCTGTCTTCTAGTACCATTGATGTGGAGATGTCGGCGTTGGACTGGGGTAAACACAATAAAAAGTCTCACAACACAAGGTTAAAGTCCAACCAGTTTTTTTGGATAGTAAACCCACAGGCTTTTGGAGTTTGCCGTCAGGTGAGTGGAGAATTCTGGTCACAGAGCATATAAAGGCACATACAGTTTACAGAATACTGATTAGAATGCGAGTCTTTACAGCTAATCAATTCTTAAAGGTGCAGATAATGTGAGTGGAGATAATATTAAGCATTGGTTAAAGAGATGTGTATTGACTCCAGACAGGACAGTGAGTGAGATGTTGCAAGCCCAGGCAAGTCATGGGGGTAACACTTAGTGTGACATGAACCCAAGATCCCGGTTGAGGTCATCCTCATGTGTGTGGAACTTGGCTATCAGTTTCTGCTCTGCAATTCTGTGCTGTCGTGTGTTGTGAAGGCCGCCTTGGAGAATGTTTACCCGAAAGTCAGAAGCCGAATGCTTGTGACTGCTGAAGTGCTCGACAATCACCAGGCAAGACTGTTCCCTTCCTGTTGGTGAGCACTTCAGTAGTAATGGGCATTCGGCCTCTGATCTTCGGGTAAACGTTCTCCAAGGCGGCCTTCACGACACACGACAGCACAGAGTTGCTGAGCAGAAACTGATAGCCAAGTTCCGCACACATGAGGATGGCCTCAACCGGGATCTTGGGTTTATGTCACACTATCTGTAACCACCACAACTTGTCTGGGCTTGCAACATCTCACTTACTATCCTGTCTGGAGACAATACACATCTCTTTAACCTATGCTTAATGCTATCTCCTCTCACATTGTCGGCACCTTTAAGAATTGATTAGCTGTAAAGACTCGCATTCTAATCAGTATTCTGTAAACTGTGTGTGTGTGTGTGTGTGTGTGTGCCTTTATATGCTGTGTTTGTGACCAGAACTCTCCATTCACCTGCCAAAGGGGCAAACCCCGATAGCTTGTGGGTTTACTATCAAATAAACTTGTTAGACTTTAACCTGGTGTTGTGAGACTTCATATTCTCGTACCATTGGCAGCGAATGCACATGTTAACAATGTATCTGGGAGTGTTTATTGCACATATTGGCAATTTATCTGTGGCTATTTGTTGAACATACCCGAAATATTTTGTTGTCCATTTCTCAACTCTCTAACAAACGTTGTTCTGACGTTGTATTGCCCTCACTTGTCATTGCCACACAATCTTCTTAAATCTTTCACAAGCAGAATAATTTAACTCGGATGCTTCAATTAGTTTTCTGCCTTTTATGACGGATGTTCTGATGTGTGCATCCACGTTACTGAACTGTATGTGATAGAACATTCACCCAGTACAGTGTGAATTCCTGTTCCTGTCCTTAACAGCGAGGTTTGTGTCCTCATTGAATATTCATTGTGAACTTTTACTCACACAGGGATTACCCAGAACGACCATTTAAAGGAAATGGTTTTTGGGAGATGAAAACTTCATGTTCACAATTTCTGTACAATTCATGAAGAGCTGCAGGAACAGAATCCCCAAAGTTACAGATAGTGAAATGAAGGTGCTTTTGAATAAAATGCATGGAAGTGAGCTGTCCTTTCGTGACATTCAGGGCACCATTTCTGGATGATAACAGTGTTGCATTTCCAGGAAAAAGTGACAGACGATGTCAGTGCTGTTTTCAGTTTTCACAGGCAGTAGGATGCCAAAGTTAAACTGTTCATACTAAATAATAGTTCAATGTCTTTGCAATGATAGCACAGTGGCTGAATTTTGTGCCCAATTTTGATGCCAGCAACTTGGCAGCCACAGCAGCACCACGCATTTCTCAGTCAGGGAGGTTTGCAATGCACAGGTGGCACAGCAGCACGTCGCCTTGTTGACAGCCATTGCTATAAAAGGGACCCCTTTGTTGGCTATTGGAGTCCAAAACAAAGGGCTGCCACCCCAGAACCTGCGGGGAGACTGCCAGGCCTCAGTGTGTGGTCTCTCCGTATGGTGGTGAGTTCCTCCCCAGCGATGAAGAAAGAGCGTGCGGCCAGAGCTGAAAAGTGGCCCTAATGAATCACTTAAGTGGCTCCATTAGACGCCCAGCATGTGACCAATCTTCCAACTTTCCTGCTGTTGGCAAAATGGTAGTGAGAAGACATCAGGCATCTTCACCCATCCGCCCCACCCTCTCCGATACCTCCCCGTGCTATTCTGCCAGTCTTCCCGTCTCCCGGCCCATTACCAAAGGCTGCTAAAATTCCAGCCATGTAATGTGACAAAGTGGTACCTTTCAAATCTGCGACAGAGTTACTGCTGCTGCAAAGCAAGCCTGGAACTTTACAATTTTAATTACTTACCATGTATACTCATTTTACAGCCTGAACTATTAGTGGTATGGGTCCTAACCTGAGCTAAGTATCTCAGCAAAAGTAATTACCTCAATACCAAGCAGATTCCTGTGAGATCCAAGTACCTCCCATTTCAGTCATTCACGAGTCATTACTGAGCACTGAAAAGATATGTTTTCATTGAAACATAGAAACTAGGAGCAGTAGTAGGCCATTTGTCCCTTTGAACCTGCTCCACCATTCATTTTCATCATAGGTGATCTTTGAATTTAATATCCTGATTTCCCCCTTTCCCCCAAATCCCTTGATCCCTTTAGCCCCAAGAAATCAGACAATGTTTTGGCCTCAATTACTTTCTGTGATAGTGAATTCCACACATTCACCACCCTCTGAATGAAAAAATTTCTCATCACCTCAGTTCTAAATCTTTACCTTTAAACATTTGACCCCTGGTTTTGGACTGCCCCGCCACTGGGTACATTCCTTCTGAATCTACCCTGTCAGAATTTTATAAGTTTCTATGAGATCCCCTCTCACTCTTCTAAACTCAAGTGAATATAATACTTATCGACTTAATCTGTCATCATATGACATCCCAGTAATCAGCCTGGTAAACCTTTGCTGTACTTCCGCTATAGCAAGGATATTCTTCCTCAGATAAGGACAGCAAAACTGTACATAACACTCCAGGTGTGGCCTCATCAATACCTTATACAATTGCAGCAAAACATCCTTATCCCTATACTCAAATCCTCTCACTATGAAGGCCAACATATCATTTGCCTACTTTACTGTCCGCTGTACCTGCGCACTTACTTTCAGTGACTGGTGCATGAGAACACCAGGGTCTTGCTGACTATTCACTTCTATCAATTTATACCCATTCAAGTAATAATATGTCTTCCAATTATTGCTACCAATGTGAACAGAGGAGATCCAAGCACAGATCCCTACAGAACTCCATTAGTCACTGACTGCCAATCAGAAAAAGACACATTTATGCCAACTCTTTATTTTCCTATCTGATGACCAGCTTTCTATCCATCTCAAGACATTACCTGCAATCCCATGTGCTTTAACTTTACATAGTAGTTCGTTATGTGAAACCTTGTTGAAAGCCTTCTGAAAGTCTAAATAAACCACATCCACTGGTTCTCTTCAGTCAATTTTACTAGTTATATCCTCAAAAAATTCCAATTGATTTGTCAAGCATGATTTCCCTTTTGTAAATCCATGCTGACTTTGTCAGATTACACCACTACTTTCCAAATGCTGAGTGATGAAATCCTCTCCATGAAAGGGAGTCAATGGATCAAAACATTGTCTTTTGAACATGTAGCACAAAACAGGCAAATTGAATATAGGATGGATGAATTTAACAAAGCCAGGACATATTTGAAGATCAGAAAATTCTGTATCCATGCATGTTGGGCTTCTGTATCGTCCATTCTTGCACTTCAAAATGGTACCATGGGATCTTTTACATTTATCTGAGAGAGCAGCTCAGACAACATTTTAAATTAACATTTGTCGCAAAAGGCAGCACTTCCTCAGCGCTATCGGTCTGAACTTTGGTGGTCAACACTCAAGGATTTGAACTGAAACCTTGTTGCTCAGAGGTTAGAACGCTATTGAGTGATGGCCCAAATCTGAGAAGGGTCAACATGAAGAGCTGGTCTTTCATATTGCCAGGTTGCCATGGCGATTGAAGCATACAGCTCTCCCTTAAAAGCCAGAGTGTCAGATCCATAAATCCATAAAACATTTGGAGACGAATGCCTTGGATGAGAGAGGATTGCTGTCCTTGTCCATTTTAGCATGTACAGAACCATCAGTAGAGCATGCAAACCCAAAGGCCTAGCCTTTTCCCTGAACCCCTCCCCCTGTCCACCATGCACCCCCCCGCCCCCCCCCCCCCCACCCCTCCCCAACCAGTCATCACCTCTTGCCTTTAAAATACCACTTCTGCTTAAAGGATAACCAACAAGCTTTTTACCAGCTACTAATGTCCAAATTATAATCGCTTTCTGTATGGAACGTGGACTATATGTTGGGAACATCACAGGGTAGTTCTCCAGAGTGATCCTTACATTCTGGGATGAAGTCAAATTCACTCCGGGCAGTTGTAGTGTTCGTGTTACTTCATAGCTTGCGGATTCATAATTAGCCTCAATGTGACAGCCCTGAGAAAGTACATCTATCACGCCATGAATATGTTGCTTTCTTACATGTTTCAGTGCTGTGTGTGCTCCTTTCGTCAGTGATTTGTACATCATTTCTTTCATACTTCAATTGCTCCCTCTTAGTAAGCGTTCCATTCCATTCTTCATGACTTTCTGTGTGAAGAAATTTCTCCTGTTCTCTCTCCTCAGTAAGTAACCCCTACCACTGGTTGTAAACTGAGGGGAATAATCTGTCACTAATCAAAACATTTTTTAAACTCTTCTATTGATTCTTCTCTCATCTTTCTGTATCTGGTGGAAATGATTCCAGTGTTTCAAGTCTGTCCTCAAAACCATAGCTTCCATCCCTGTGGGGAAATTTCTTCTGTTCTGCGTTCAATTAAATAATAAATAATTCCACGTGCTGTACAGAGGAATTCTATCCCCCACCACCCCACATATCAGCTTAAATAAAATTCCCATCATTTATGAAACATACAATCTCAATCTGTTGTATTCAGCTCGAGATTTCATGGAATACACTTACAATTAATCATTACCCAGATTTCAGTGGAGAAAGTAAGCAAGCTGTTCCAAAACAGTGAATGTGGATTTCTTTCTTTGTGCTGTCAAAATACTTATTGAAAAATGATGTTTTCCCCGCAGATATTGTGAGCTTAGTAGATAGCACAGCACAGGTATTTTTTTTTGTGTCGCAGCACCGAAGAGGCTGGTTAAATCACTTTGACATTGACTTCCTTTCACCATCTTGGAGTGTTCTGGGACTAGTCTGCTGCAAGAGATCCGTGTTGACATTGGTCAGATTAGAAAGGAATGAGTTTCCTGTCAGATTCTGCTTGCCAAGAAGCTCT
The DNA here is from genome assembly GCF_965287045.1 of Carcharhinus amblyrhynchos. Classification (NCBI taxonomy): domain Eukaryota; kingdom Metazoa; phylum Chordata; class Chondrichthyes; order Carcharhiniformes; family Carcharhinidae; genus Carcharhinus; species Carcharhinus amblyrhynchos. Next base: position 105,057,678 of record NC_137326.1, read on the forward strand.
TTGAAGATACATTCTATTTTCACTGCTGTGATAACAGTTGGAGAAAGTCTCATATCACAGAAGAGCACTCATTAAAATTTCACTGCCTAACTAAAACAGTGAAGATCACCACATATTATCACCAAATTCGGGAAGCCCAATTAGGGCTGACTAGCTCGCCTATAATACACTGGGAATGCTGCACTTAATTTTAGGTCATTTGAACAATTCCCAACAGAGCTTTGATGTTATACCAGCAGGTAACCAAATTCATATCTTAAATATAAAGGGTTGTACCCACTTAAAGGTAAATGGTTGAAGATAATAAAAAGCTGTTGTTTCAGCCTTTGGAAATATTCAGAATGTTTTTAAAATGTTGGTCATCCTTTGACAGGGCTGAAGAAAGAATTGAGAGTGGAAAAGCCAGCTGCATATTTCAGGTGTTGCGGGGGGCGGTGGGGTGGTGTTTGGGCAGCTTGCCCCCCGAGGAAGAAAGTTGGCAGAATGCCGACTCACTGCATGCCAATCTGTCCTGCAGCATAACACAATGTGTGTGGGCTAAAATGTGGGACTTTAGCCTCTCACTGTGGAGGAAGTCCCACCCTCAGGAGCTGCCTAAGGTTTTGGTTTTGCAGGCAGATCCAGGCCCAGCAGTGCTCACCCACTTACCGTGTTACAGGGGCGAGTTCAGGGGTGGGTGAGAAGGTGGTGGGCTGTGCCCCCTCCACTGAAAACACGCACAGTGGAGGCATGGAAAATCCAGCCTGAAGTGAATAAAGAGCCTGAAATTAAAGGGGGAAGGAATTGGTCCTTATTATGCCAGATTTCTGGCTGAAAAATAATTGTGGGCACCTGGTGCCCAGTGCAGTTCTTCCATGTCCTACACCTCCCGGAGCGTACCAATTGCAGTTGGCACCTGGAAACTTTTGAGTGCCCTGGCCACCCACCTACATAAGGTGATAGACTCTGTGAATATGCTAATCAGGACCTAATACCTGTCTTAGAACACCAGTGCTACATTAGAAAAGAAACTGTGTATGCTCTGCTAAAGGGTTCTGGATCTACTGTGGCTTAAATAAAGGAACTTAAAGGGCTCACTTAGGCTGAAAAATAATGGGCAAGTTTTTGTTTTCTTTCTTTAATGTGGAGCAGGGCGGAGCGTGACTTTGTATCTTTAGCAACCTGGCAGATCTGTATTCGGTCCTTATTATGCCAGGTAACCTGGTATTGTGAGATTTCTTACTATGTTTACCCCAGTCCAACACTGGCATCTCCACATCGAGAGTTAGATGGACAGATTTTCTGGTCTTGTTGTCAGCGGGAATTTCCTGTTAAGTGCATCTCTCGTTGCTGTGAAATCCACAGTGGGGGTGTGCTGTTGGAGGGATCTAAAGATCCCACTGATATGAATGGCCGGAAAGTTCCGGACAGTACCTTCAACCCATTGTTTGCTGTTAGATGAGTTGCAGCAGCAAGCAACATTAGTGTCAGAAGGTACTACAAAAAAAAGGCACACTTTGAAGCAACCAAGACTAAACACAGCAAGAAAGTATCAGATTATTTAAAGTTTCCATTCATTTTTTGTTGCAATAATCCAACTTCAGTGGGCCAGAGCAGAGGATTAGTCATGTGCTTGTTTTATAAGGTGAGCTTAGTGCTAAGGGAATAGTAGGCCAGTAACTTCTTTTTAAATTGCCAAAGGAATGTAGAGCGGGGTCTATACAAGTAATGATCACAGCCTGTAATGTAACATGTTTTTGGCAGTAGTTTTCAGATTCCTTCACCACAAATTGAAGCTGCGACGTTCTGGGCACATAGGCACAATTTTACAATTTCCTCTCAGCCGTCAGATTGACTCTGTGTTGAGTGTGGGGCCATGAAAAGTTGGCCCACCTCTCCGAAGGCTTTCAGTTGAGGTGGAAAATAGTTCTGATTTTGATTTAAAGTGTGACTTTGCTTCAGTTGTTTCTAATTACACTGGAAGCTCACCTACCTCTGAGGACTTCTGTCAGAGTCAGAGCGAGGTGAGGAGCACAACCAGATTTTGAAATATGGGAGACACATTGGTAGTTAAGCGGGCCCGGGAGGAAGGGAAGGCAGAGTGGAGGAGCAGCTGGAGTCAGGTAAGGGATCAGACTTTTAAAAGCCTTCCTGCATTACTTCACTTACTTTAATCTGCAAAAATATCAGTTGACCTCTTAGAGCTATGAATGGAACTTGTGCCCTGAGACGAAAGTTTTCATTTTTAAAATGTAAAACATGAAGATAATTTTCTCAGAGCGCACTGGCAGTCAGAAGTCTTGCCTGTTGCAAGCACATTTTGGAATAAAAATACTTGGGGCAGCATGGTGGCACAGTAGTTAGCACTGCCAGGGTACTGGGTTCAATTCCTAGTTTGGGTCACTGTCTGTGCAGAGTTTGCATGTTCCCCCCGTGTCTGTGTGGGCTTCCTCCAGGTGTTCCGGTTTCCTCCCACAGTCTGGAAGATGCGTTGGTCATGCTAAATTCTCCCCTGGCATACCCAAGCAGGCGCAGAAGTGTGGCAACTAGGGAATTTTCACAGTAACTTCATTGCAGTGTTAATGTAAGACTACTTGTGACACAATTAAAAAAAAACATATAAATTAAGAGCAGGAGTAGGCCACTGGGTCCCTTGAGCCTATGCCGCTATTCAATAAGGTCATGGCTGATTTAATCTCAACTTCACTTTCCTGCCCACCGCTGAAAATATTTCACTGCCTTGCTTATCAAGAATCTATCTGCTTCAGCCTTAAAGATATTCAAAAACTCTGATTCAGCCATCTTTTGACAAAGAGAATTCCAAAGTCTCATAATCCTCTGAGAAAAAAGTGTTTTCCTCATCTCTGTCTTAAAGGGTTAAACACTGGCTCCCTGTTCCTGATTCTCCCACAAAAGGAAACATCTTTTGTTCATCCACCCTATCAAGACCCCTTAGGATCTTATATATTTCAATCACGTTGCCTCATACGCTTCTAAACTCCAGCGGATTCAAGCCGAGTCTGTCCAACCTTTCCTCATAAGAAAACCCACCCGTTTCAGATCTTAATCAGGTAAACATTCTCTGGACTGCATCCAGTTTAATTGCATCTTTCCTTGACTAAGGTGACACAATATTTCAGATATGATTTCACCAATGTCCTGTATAACTAACACATAATTTCCCTACCCTTGTACTCAATTCTCCTTGCAATAAGCAATCACATTTTATTAGCTTTGCTAGTTACTTGCTGCACCTGCAGACTAATCTTTTTATGATTCATGCACTAGGGCACTCAGATCCTTCTACATCACAAAGCTCTGCATTCTCTCACTATTTTATATTTCTTTTTTATTCATCCTGCTAGAACTAGCAAGTTTATATTTTCCCACATCGTACTCCATTTGCCAGATCTTTGTCCACTCACCAAATCTATCCATATCCCATTATAACCTCCTTATGTCCTCTTCAGAACTAACTTTCTTAACTATATTTGTGTCATTAACAAATTTAGCAACCATACCGTTTATCCCTTCATCCAAATCATTTGGATAAATTGGAAAGTGTTGAGGCTCCAGCACTGATCCCTGTTTGCACACCATTCATCTCATACTGCCAACCAAAAAACCTATTTTGCTCATCTGTTTATTCCCTTAAAGCTAGTCAATCCATGCCATTATGTTACTCTTAAACCATGAGCTTTATTGTTTGCAAGAACTTTTGATAAGTCACTTTATAAAATGCCTTCTGGAAAGCTAAGTACAGCACATCTACTGGTTATCCTTTATCCACAGCACCTGTTACTTTTTCAAAAAAAGACTGATAATTGGTTAAACATGATTTTCCTTTCACAAAACCATGTTGACTCTGCCTGATTAACTTGAATTTAATAGCAGCTTCCAACATTTTCTCTATTACTGATATAAGCTAACTGTCCTATAGGATTCTGCTTTTTGTCTCCCTCCCTTTTCGAATAAAAGAGCTACATTTGCTATTTTCCAATCTTTATGGAACTTTCCCCAAATATAAGGAATTTTGGAAATTTAAAACCAATGCATCAACTATCTCATTGACCACTTATTTTAAAACCCTAGGATAAGATCCATCAGGACCCACGGGGATGTGTGAACCCAAAGGGTCAACAATTGGCCATGTACCACTTCCCTATTGAGTATAGTTTTCTTGAGTTCTCTCTTCTTTCCAATTCCTAATTTACAGCTATTCCTGGGATGTTACTTGTATTCTCTATAATGAAGACCGATGTAACATGCCCATTTATCTGCCATCTCCTTATTTTCCATTATTAACTCCCCAGACTCACTTTCTATAGTCCTCACCACATTGTTAACTCTTATTTTTTAAATATCTATAGAAACCCTTACTATCTATCTTTCTATTTCTAGCTAGCATTCTCTTGTACTCTACTTTTTCGCTGCTTATTAATCTTCTAGTCATTCAAGGTAGGGGAGTCCTAAACTAGAGGGCATAGGTTTAAGGAGAGGGGAGAGATACAAAGGTGTCCAGAAGGGCAATTTTTTCACACAGAAGGTAGTGAGTGTCTGGAACAAGCTGCCAGAGGTAGTAGTAGAGGTGGGTACAAAAGCGTTTAGACAGTTACATGGGTAAGATAGGTATAGAGGGATATGGACCAAATTAGCAACTAGGATTAGCTTAGGGGTTTTAAAAAAAGGGCGGCATGGAGTTGGGCCAAAGGGCCTGTTTCCATGCTGTAAACCACTCTGACTCTATCCTTTACTGTTTTTTCATTTCCTGTCCAATCTTCTCACCTGCCACCCATCTTTGACAACTGTATAATTTTTTTTAAGTTTGATACTATCGTTAACTCTTTTTAGTTAACTACAGATGGTGGGCCCTCCCACTGGAATTTTTATTTTTCATTGGAATGTATCTGGTATGTATATTCTGAAATATCTCCTTAAACGTCTGCCACTGCATCTCCATTGACCTGCCCTTAACTTAAATTGCCAGTTCGCTTCAGCTAGCTCTGTTTTCTTGCCTTCGCGATTGCCTTGCTTAAGTTTAAAATACTAGTTTTAGACCCACTTTTCACTGTGAGATCATTAATTAATCCTATTTCATTATACAATATTAGAACTAGTATAGCTCCTTCTCTGGTTGCTTCCAGATATGCTAATCTAAAAAATTACCCCCAAAACAATTAATGAATTTGTCATCTACACTACCTTTGCCTATCTGATTTTTTCCAGGGTAATTTAAAATTCACCATGATAATCATTATACCTTCCAGACAAGCCCCAATTATTTCTTATTTGCTACCTTGTCCTACTATAAGATTATTGTCAGGGAATCTGTACACCACTCTCCTAACTTCTTGCCTTTATCATTTCTTATCTCTACTCAAATCACTTCTGTATCATGGTGTCTTGAACTTGAGTTATTCCTGTCTATTGTGTTAATGTTGTATTTAATTAATAGAACTAGCCCTCCACTTTTTCTAACTTTCTGTCTTTCCTAGAAGTCACAAGCGCTTCAATATTTATGTCCCAATCTATGCTATCCTGCAGCCATGTCTCTATAATGGCTATTAAATCATACTTATTAATCTCTACTTGCATTATCAGTTAATCTGTTTTATTTCAAATCCTGATGTGGATATGCTGGCGTTGGACTGGGGTTAAAACAGTAAAAAGTCTGACAACACCAGGTTTCAGTCCAACCGATTTATTTGATAGTAAATTCACTAGCTCTCGGGTTAGCCCCTTCGTCAGGCGAATGGAGACCATTCACCCGACGAAGCGGCTAACCTGAAAGCTAGTGAATTTACTATCAAATAAATCAGTTGGACTGAAACCTGGCGTTGTCAGACTTTTTACGTTATTTCAAGTCCAACATGCGTTCAGATACAGAGCTTTAAGTTTTGCCTTTTTATTCCAAACCCCGGCACCGGGCAGGCAGCACGGCTGTTTATACACTCACACTTTTCTATCGAGAAAAATGTCAATCCCCTGCACTGTACTGCCCCTTACTATACTACACGCCTCTTTGCTCCCCCCAAGTGACTTCCTGTACCACTGACCAAATCAGAAGACGCTGTCCTAAAGGGTGTGATCAGCTCCTGTACAAAGCATCCAGGTAACTTTTACCCCCACTGATGTATCGCACTGTCTGCAGCTTAGCCTCCAGCTCAGTGTCTCTGAACCAAAACCCTCGAGCTGCAAACATTTCCTGCAGACCTGCCTGACCTGGATCACACAGACTTCCAGAAACTCCAACATGCTGCAGCCTTGACACTTCAGCTGTTCTGCCATCCTTAGTGTGTTTTAATTAATTACCTAAGTATATTATTCACTTATCTAGTTGCCTTTTTATATATTTTATTAACTTTACCACCACTTGGTGTGCTATTTTAAGCCTTAGGACTGGACCTTAACCATTTACCAGAAACAGCTAGCTGATATCCCTGTAGCACAGGGTGAAAAAGGTAGAAAAGCAAAAGGAAATGATCACCTTCTTCCCACCACCATCCCAGAACTCCCCCATCCATCATCCCTCACCGAACTCCCTCACTCACCAAACTCTGAGGTATGCACTCAGTTCTTCAGCTGCATTCATGTGCTTTAGCTACACTAAAAACCCTGAATTTAAAGTAAACTAAACTGGGGCTATATAAACCAGACTCAAACCATTTAGCTAATTAACTACTCAATTCTCTCAGCAGAGTATGTTTACCTGTCTCAGGCTGGAAGAAAGAAATAAATTTAGTCTACTTACACAGTACTTTGCAGTTAAAGCTAATTACAAACTAGACTAAATTTTACATGAAGGCGATTGACACGTTAAACTCCCCACTCACCGCATTGTCAGATAACTTTAAGAAGCTTGGCCGTTGTGACTATCCATTAAGTCATGCTGTAAAAGGACAGAATTAGTTCCTCAGCTGTGCTTGAACATTACAGCAATCCTCCTGTGACTTTCCAATGTGTGGGATAGCTGGTATTTGATATCTGGAGTACGTAGGATATCTTGAGGAAAAGTTATCAGACTGGCCTTCATAGTGTCTGAAAACAGACTAAAGATGGCAGGACAACTGAAGTGTCAAGGTTGCTGCATGTTGGAATTTCTGGAATCCTGTGTGATCCAGGACATGATGTGGTGGCATTGGACTAGGGTAAGCACAGTAAGAAGTCTCAGAAGACCAGGTTAAAGTCCAACAGGTTTATTTGGTAGCACAAGCCATAAGCTTTCAGAGTGCTGCTCCTTCATCAGGTGAGTGGAAGTTCTGTTCATAAACAGGGCACATAAAGACACAAACTCAATTTACAAAATAATAGTTGGAATGCGAGTCTTTACAGGTTATCAAGTCTTAAAGGTACAGACAATGTGAGCGGAGAGAGGGTTAAGCACAGGTTAAAATGATGTGTATTGTCTCCAGCCAAGACAGTTAGTGAGATTTTGCAAGCCCAGGCAAGTCGTGGGGGTTAAAGATAGTGTGACAAGAACCCAAGATCCCAGTTGAGGCCATCCTCATGTGTGCGGAACTTGTAATCAGTTTCTGCTCAGCGATTTTGCGTTGTTGTGTGCTGTGAAGGCCACCTTGGAGAACGCTTACCCGAAGATTATAGGCTGAATTCCCGTGATTGCTGAAGTGGTCCCCAACAGGAAGGGAACACTCCTGCCTGGTGATTGTCTGATTGAAAGCTTGTGGCTTGTGCTACCAAATAAATCTGTGGGACTTTAACCTGGTGTTGTGATACTTCTTATTGTGATCCAGGACAGGCAAGTCTGCAGGAAATGTTTGCAGCTCGAGGATTTTGATTCAGAGTCACTGAGCCGGAGGCTGAGCTGCAGATAGTACGACACATCAGGGAGGGTAAAAGTTATCTGGATGCTTTGTACCAGGAGCTGGTTAGGTGCATTGGCCAAGCTAAATTCTCTGAACAGGCGCTGGAGTGTGGTGGCTAGGAGATTTTCACAGTAACTTCACTGAAGTCTTAATGTAAGCCTACATGTAACATGTATTAATAAACTGAAACTTAAACTTGAAACTTAAGGATAATCCTTTTCTCTCGAAGGGCTGTGTGTCTTAGCAACCCTCTGCTTCAGAAGGTGATGGAGGTGGGGCCGTAGAATATTTTTAAGATGGATGTCGGTGGAGTCTTGTTACAGAATGGAATCAGAGATTATGGGGGTAGATGGGAATTAAACACAATTTAACACAAATTAACCATGGATTTATTGAATGGTGGAGCAGGCTTGGGGAGCTGAATGGCCTACCTGGTTTGTGGCCTATTTCTTATGTTCATACTTGATATTATTACATCCTTGAGAAATTGCTCCACAATTAATAGGCAATGACTGCATTCTGTGCAGTAGACCTTTGACAAAATTCCCGTTTCTGTTATTCGTAGGGTAGGGAGTTATATCAGGTGGCTCTAAGTTATGTCAGTAGAACCATAAAAAATATAATTTGTAAATGTGAATTTTCTCTTATCTGATACAGAAAGCAAAAGTGTCAAAATTGTAAAAACAGTGAGCAGATGTTCATCAATATCATGGTTGGCCCTCAATGCTGAAGCAGTAGTGCAGTAAAATAATACAGCAGGCTAGAATTTGCTGTCAAAATAACTTGAGTTGTTAATGACATTTGCTGTTATTTATCTACAAACGATACAGCAACTTCAGGTGAGGGACAGATGCATGGTTAAATGTGAATATCTTATTTAAAGCAGTTCAAATTGCACCACTTCGCTATCAGCTTTAGGAGAATGGTATTTTCTGACTCTGGTATTTTCTCACCATTGACATGCAGTGACTATCATGAAATTACTGTATTTGTGCAACAGATACAAACTAAACTCACCACAGGTATTTAGAGTCAGTAATTAGCAGCGTAAGTACCCTTTTACTGACATGATATGTGTTATTTACTGCAACTCAATCTTCCTGACACCAAAATGTAACTATTATAAGTGTAGAGTCTCGTTCCTTCAGGTTTTGAATTTTTTTGAATCATTTAAAATATGTCGTATTTTAAAATGATGGCTGGGATTTTCTCGGCACATCCCTTTGTGGGAAAATTCAGAGAGACAGTCAAGCGCCCATTGACCTTAGGTGGGAATTTCAGCTGCAGGAAGGGAAAATCCAATGTCTACTTTTCCTTTCTGTCTCCTTTCTGTCACTTTTACGCCAATGTTTTCCTCCTTACTTTCTGTTCCCATATCTAATTTGACCTTGGATTTATTCCCTTTAATCCTTCCCTCCTTCAGGGCTTATTTCCAAATTTTTAAGCCTCATTGGTTAAGGATATGCCCTATTCGTTGCCCTGTTCATTCAGGTCCCCAGTGCCCTGTTTGCCTCACTGCATTGTTACCTCCATTATTACTTCCAGCAACTTTTTGAATAAAATGTGTGCTGAACAGTAAAGGAGCAATCCTGATGAATGGTAGGCACTATTCCATGTTCTGCTATGGCAAAATCTAGCCTATTAAAATATGTCAGATTGCTATTATCAAATAATATTTGAAATCTGTACAAACTGAAATTTGTATTTCAATATAATCTTTTAACCTATTCAGAGTTGAAGAGATTCTTTTGAACATTTTGTTTTTGAATTCAAGAAATCAATGGTGGGATTTTATGGCCTGCTCAATCCAAAACTGTAAAATCCCACCCAAGGTCAACAGACCTTTTCATGGTCTGCCCCTTGCCCAATCTGATTCCCGTGGCAGATGAAACGGTAAAATTCCAGCCAAGGTGTTCTATCCTGAGATACCTTCTATATGCTTTGCAAATATGGAAAAATAAGCTAAGTGAAGTACCTGGATAGCTCTCCTGCCCCTGGGCCAGAGATTCAAGTCCCAATTCAGGACTCGTTGGCTATGAAAGGGCCCAGATACTGGTGCAAGTAAACCAGCATGTATTAGTGGTGATCCCCAGGCTGGATAAATGGGGAGGGGTGGTGGCAGGAAAGACATCCAAAACCACCTACCAAATACAAACAATTATAGGTGCTATGATGGTGATCAGCCTCCATTTAGGCAACCCGAAGTAACATGGGGGAGAGGAAGAAACAAAAAAAAGGCAACCAATGTATTTGTGGCATCTCACAATGGAATAGCAGTGCACTGCATTAACATTGTTATCTTTGAATGTTAATACAGGGTGGTGCTGTCTTGGAATGCACTGCCAACTGAGATAATTGTGGCAAATACATTAGCGACATTTTAGACTTATCTGGGCAGACACATGAACAGATGAGGAATAGAGGGATACAGACAATTGGTCTAGATAGGACAATGCGACGGTACAGGCTTGGATGGGCTGATGGGCTTATTCCTATGCTGTACTGCTCTTTGTTCTTTGTTCACTGTCCAATTTGAACAATCTGCATCTTTGTGTATATTATTTCTGCAATCTTAGATCTGCCTTTTCTGTAGACTTAATCGCAAACATTTTTGGGATTATCATCGGTGAGATCACTTCCTTCCCAAGGCAAATTTACTGATGTTCTTTCCAAATGTGGTTTTGTCCCTGTAAGGAGAGCTCTTTGTTCTAACGACATGCTCGCAATGTTTAGGGGTCCAAATGTATCTAACGGTAAAAAATATTATGTTCCTAATTACTGTTTGTTCTTGACTTTCAGCTTGTGGCCTCGGAAAATTCAAATCCAAACAAGGACAGGAACCATGCTCCCTTTGCCCATCTAACAGCAGGATCAACTCTGAAGCAGCCACTATCTGTCCTTGCAAAAATGGATTCTATCGAGCAGACAGTGACCAGCCTGAGATGGGATGCACAAGTTAGTCACTGGCCCTTAACTGTTTATGTCAGCAAGAAATATATGTTTTTAGTATAACATGCCATTCCTATTAAGCTAAATTTGTTTTCTAATAAAGATCTATTCTTACAGAATTGATTATGATTCCAGGACACTATTGTGATACACAAATATGTATCCTAATCTCCTATGTTTTCACACAACACATATATCTCAATTTTTGCTCCTAGTATCTTAAAAATGCCAACACTAGCAACTTGGCAAATTAACCAATTTCCAAATCTTTGCTAAGTCTAATGATGCTTTGAAATAACGTACTTTATGTTATATCCTCACCATTAACCTATAAATCGGTGGAACTTATTTATATTTCAATATGATGATTATGTCTGAATTCTTCTCTCCTATTTTAAAATCATAAATGCTGTAATAATAATGAATCTTGCTGATTTAGACCATGGTAAAGCTTTACGTACACCCTAACACCTTTCATTATCCACCCAAAGTTAAAGGTCAAAATACTCAGAGCTACAATGATCAGACAACTTATTCTGCCATTATTTTCCATTCGTTGAAAAATTAAAAACAGATTATCATACTGTTCAACTTTGTACATATAAACAAAAACGTAACCAAATGAACATGACTGGTAAAGCAGTGGGTACTTTCAGACACATCTGAGAGAATGTCATTGCATCCAACCAAGCTCCAAAGATATTAAACACTAATCAAGTGTAGTCTTCTCAGCATTGGTACAATAATTGCAGGACCTAAGCTGCCTAGGCCAGGATATAATCTTACTCACATAGATTATTTTACAGATCTAAATAACAGTTTGTCTTGAGAAGGGCTTTAAAGCAGACAATGACTTACAGGAACAAAGACAGCAGTTTTTAAACCACTTCCAAGGCTTTTATAATCTTCTTTCTGTTTTCCCTGTGATCCTAAACCCATTAGTTTCTGCTTTTTATGGCACTAGGGGGAACATGCCTGAGACAGATATATTTTTATAGTGCCATTTGGGTTATTTGCAGTTTAATTATCTAGAATAGTAAAGGCACCTCTGACACATTAATGACCATGCTGCTAGTCTGTAAATCGTAAGCAACCATGTCTGTGTGTAGTTACTGCACATTAATTTTAAGCCTAAGCACTATTCAAAGTAGTTACATGTGTATTGCATCCATGTTGGTAGCCTTAGTGCAGATGCGAAATAATTCAGCTGATCACTGAGCATGTTTTACACTGCTTAAGCTGCCACTGGGTCGTTAGGCTCAAATATTCTTGTCCTTTGTTGAAACATGTAAATATATTTTTTTTAAATAATCGATTTGTAAGTAAATCTCAGAATGCCAGTGTGGCATGCTGTGAGGGCCTTTGATATATTAGTACTGAAAGGTGATTTTATTAGCTTGACTGACTATTCTTGTCAAAATATGTATTTTTACTTTTAAAAGAACTTGACATGTAAAAATCAATAATCTCAAATTTCCTCAAAAATTTCATGAGCAGAAAAAATGGTAAATAATCAAACTAAAACTTGATACCTTTCGTAACAAGAGTTCACATGATTTATTGAGGTAAATGCTGTCACTTGTTGAAGTAGCCTTCATATTTCCTGTCATACACTATTTTCAATGCACTTAGCTCAGAACTCAATAATTGCATTAATTTAGATTAAATTGTCGATGGGGGGGACGGTCAGACTTTGATGTGACCATTTGTATCTCAACAAGAATGTTGGAAAAAAGTGAATTCTTTCAGTGAATCAATGCTCTGCTGTATTGTGACAAGAGTTGTACTAGGAGGACCCCAACCTCAAGGTACTACAATTGTCAAAAACATTTGTGAATAAATCCTATCAAATTATCTGCCACTACCTTAGCTTCAAATCATGAAATATTATTAAGAGAAAGTGTCAAAACACTGCCACCCATGGAACCATACCCGGCTGTAAATTGCTGTTTCACCTTCAGCAGTCCTAAGGCAGGTCTTACAAAATGGAACAATATAGCAAGACTTTAAGCATACAGCCTCATCATAAGGGGAAAACAACAGAGGTGGGGCAATTGAAAGCCCTATATATGAACTTTAACTTCTAAAAGGCTGTTGCTAAAGTTCCCATGAAAGGCTATTAAACTGTGGGTATTGTGGGTAATCCTTTCTAATGAAGGGGGAACTAACTGAAGGCTAGGAAACAGTTGTGCTCATTACAGGAGTTATGTTCAAGTGGGGGACACGTAACTGGGGCCACTTCTGCTTGTAATTTATAAAAATGAGCTAGATTCAGGAATACCAAACAAAATAGCAAGATTAGTGTATGATACCAAACTGAGAGGATCAGCGCAATGAGAATAGGCCACTTCTAAACTGTGGGAGCTGGGTAACAAATGGGTCAATAGCAGGTAAAGCAAATGCAGCCGAAAGGAGGTCATGCACATGTGCATATTATGGAAATAGCTAATGGTGAAACTCAGAGATAAATTGGAGTTTTAGTTGATTTGTTAATAAATGTGGCTAACTTGCAGAAAGCAGCGATCGAGAAAACCAGTATAATGTTCAAGCAGACAGCCTAATCAGTTGAATATACATCAGAGAAGTAAATTCACGATAAAACTAAACAGCGGTTCTGGCTACATCCCATCTTAAATATTAGAGGCAAAATCTTGCCGTCCCGTCCACTACGGGAAGTGTAGCAGGTGGGACAGGACCAGGCAAAACTTCATTGACATCAGGTGGGATTTTCCTGTATTGGAGTGAGTGCGGCCGGAAAATCCCACCCTACATCCAGTTCTGGTCACCAAGAGACAAATGGAGCATTAATTCAGATACTTACTATACCAGTGCACATTAGAACCATAAGGCTGATCCCTTGTGCCTGAGGTCTGAAATATGATGAAAAGCTGAGAAATTGAAAGAAGCACTGACACAGTGACCTTACATAGTGAATGAACAAGGCTAACCCAGAGTATCTAAGTAAATAGTGAAAATATAACAATAGGACAGCAATTCAAATTAGGAAAGGCCTGTTATTAAGAAGTTTTGATGTGGAGATGCCGCCGTTAGACTGGGGTAAACACAGTAAGAAGTTTGTCAGAAAAGGTGATAAGACCTGTGGCAGAACCTAATTATTTCAGAAACAAGATGGATATTAAACTGAGGAAACATTAGTATATTTCTGAATGGATGCCTTAATGTGGGTTGAATGATCTTCCTAATCTTATCCTGTGATTGTGAGAATAAATTTTACTATAAAGGAAGTAGTCACATTGCAGAAAAGTCTTTGCTCTGTACAGAACCTGCAATGTGTCTCTGAAATCTTAGTGTGAGAGAATCTAAATGGCTGTTTTTTCTGGATTTGTTATATTTTTTCTGTATCGTGCACTTTAAGTGTTCATTGTTTCAGTGTGCCTTAAACCAAATAAGAGAGCAATGAGCTTGGATTGTTTGCAGAACAAAGCTGGAGACCAGTAGGTTTGGATCGCAGTTTCAGATAGGATCAGTGTATAGGATTCTTGCTTGATAGCGACCTCAGGGCTGAATAAATGGGAAAGAAATATTGTATTTATCCTCTTTCAAACCAGATGTTATCCTTCCTAAAAAGATTTTCTGCAAATAGTTCCCCCCCCCACTCAACACATTTGGTGAAAAAAAAGCACTTTACAACATCTACCTTGCATTTAAAGGTTTGTCACTATCTCCGGATGCCTTCCATTTCTTTTATCAGCACAATGCAGGCAACAGTCTGGCTGTTAAAAGTGTAGCTGAAGTTGCCTTCTGCATTCTGTAAAATTCGGGTCTCAGATGCTTCCATGGCCAGCTTATCAGTAAAAGCAGAACCCAACCCCAGATGCCTTCTCTGAGAACAGGCTTTAATTGCATTTTATAACTTTTCCTTTTCAAACTCTAATTTGCCTTTCCAGTGACCTTCACAGACTGTTTTCAAAGCTGGTGTTACCCTTTCAACTTGCCCTGTATAATATTCCTGCGGTCTCAGAATGAAATTTCATTTTAAAAAGTAGTTCCAAATCTATTCTTACTTGACAATAAAGCAAGCAAATAAATATTGCAGTCTACTTCTTGCTAGTCTGCTTATACATTTGGATTTTTTAACAGATGAATTCATTGAAAAGATTGCCATCTGTGAAATAGAATGCAAACAGGTTTTATTTATTTTAATTCAGTGTTTGCAGGCCAAAATATTATATGACATACAAAATAACACAGAATATTATGTATTATAAACAGTGCGTATTCAACATTTATACATGTTGAATATATATATGTTTAACACACATCGTAACTTATATTTTCAATTTCAATTTTACGAAGGTGTCCCTTCGGCTGCACGTAATGTTATTTCAAATGTGAACAAGACCTCCCTGAGCCTGGAATGGAGTGAGCCACGGGATACCGGTGGCCGCGACGACCTGCTCTATAATATCATCTGCAAGAAGTGCAGTGTGGAAGGCAAAATCTGCTCCAGATGCGATGACAATGTAGAATTTGTCCCACGCCAGCTGGGTCTGACGGAAAGGCAGGTGTTTATCAGTAATCTTTTGGCTCACACCCGATATACATTCGAAATCCAAGCAGTAAATGGTGTCTCCAGCAAGAATCCATATCCACCTCAGTTTGCAGCAGTTAACATTACTACAAACCAGGCTGGTAAGTGGAACAGTGTTTCAACATTCAAGATTGTAATATCCATGTGACAGCTAAACATTGCCACATTTCAGTACCCGAATGAATAGAATTCAGTGAATCAGTGTGCTGTACACTTAGCAATGTGGTACAGAGATGTCACAGATTTCTGTGTTGATCGCATCAGTGAAGGCTACAGCAGTGCACCCCGTGGAGGAGCAAGATACCACTGATGGCAAAGTGGGGATGCCAGAAGTTGTCATCTGTTTCACAGGGTAATGATGCTGAGCACCAACAGTTTCTTCATCATTACAACCACAAAATCTGGACCTTTCATTCTCAATTAAAGTAAACACAATTGGCACTAACTTGAAAAGCACGAGGTGAATATTTAGGCTCCAGTGGGGGCGAGCGCTGGGTGGGCAGGTGCAGAATTCTGTACCAGCTGCCAGAGTGCCGGTTTTTAAGTGCTACGCTTTTCCTCGACCATTTTTTTCTCCTGTCAATTTTTAAAATGTTCCTGTTTTCCATCATGACTCAAGTCAGGGCTGGTAAACTCTGATTAAACCTTTCTCTTGTCTCCTTTAACTTTTGGGGGTTAGCATTATGAATGTGAGCAATTAACTGTGTCAGAGTTGATCCCTCCTAGCTCTGCTCAGTTCCAGGTTGGTCTGTCACACCAGCTGGAAAACAGTTTTATACGCTACCTAAAACTGGTGCAGGAAGTTTAAAATTCAGTTGTTGCAGCCAACATGCTTGGACTTTGTCCTTGTGTAAATGACAATTTGTTACAGCAGGACAATTAGTCCCATCAGCGTCATTATTGCCCCTACTCCCATGTAGTAAAGAAAACCAAGTATATTTATTTTAATGTTGTTAAAAGTAAAGTGCACCTGAACAAATGCATCTTCTCATTGCAAAGAAAACCTGCATGTTGAAAAATGCAGTTTTGACACAGATTTGTTGCGCAAAAAAACTTACATTCACAGCAAGTTTGCAATACATTGTGTCAGTTTTTTTATATGTGTTTTACAGGCACATACACACATATTCACTTTATATCTGTTTAAAGATTATGTTCTGTTTGTTGAGTCTGTTACCACACAAAGGATGTGTGTTGCAATGGCAACAGTCCTGTAGGCTTCTTAAACTCTTGATTCCAATTATTGAAAGCTCTCGACCCTTGAGAAGAGAGGATTTATTTGAGGGTGGCCATCCTTGAGGTTAGGACTTGTCTGACTTTCACATTAAGCTCCCCTTTTGTACTGTAGCTTATCTTCCAGTGATTAGAGCCTGAATATTCATTCATCTGGCACTTTCTATATTATAAGTCTTGCACAATGAAATGGTGTTAGGGGACCTGCTAAGTCACAGCCTGAAGCAGCTGGTGGGATGCCATCAGGCTTTGTCAGACAGGAATTCACACTGGCAGTCCAGGTGCTGGATGGCGTAGTTGTAATTAGGCCCTGAGAGACAGATGACTGTGTTCTGGGTCAGGCCGTTAAGGGAATCTTACCTCCAGGCAGTATGTATGTAATTTGTCCATTGATTGGTGTTTAATGGACGGTATTAGTTTCTATTGTTGCGTGACTGGATTAGAAGAGTTGGGCAGCAGGAGCCGTAAATGGAGGAAATCTGAAGTCTTTCACTCTATGGGGAAATCTTTCAAAATAGTTTGGGTTTAAACACTGCAGCAGGACGATGGAACTTGTTCAGTACACTCACAATCCATTTGAAACCTGAGTAGGCAAAGATACAGGGTGCGATCTTACCAGCCGTTTGCACCACACTCCCACTGAAGCAAAGTTGGAGAATTTGGCACACAGCCAAATCTCCGTTCACAGCAGGGGAAATGGGAAAATCCTGCCAGAGTGAACAGCCGTAACATTTCGGCCACAGTATCGATCTTCATACAGCAAAACCAATAAATTAGAAAGCAAGCAAGCATATGTGTTCTTAACACCAAAAACACAACTTGTATTTATATAACATCTTTAACATGGTAAAGCAGCACAAGGCACTGTACAGGGGCATTATAAAACAAAATTCAACACTAAACCGCATAAGCAGATGGTAGGCCGGTGGCCAAATGCCTGGGCAGAGAGGAGGTAGCTTTTAAGGAGTGTCTTTAAGGAGGAAAAAGAGGTTTAGGGAAGAAATTACAGGGTTCAGGACCAAGGCAAGCTGAACACATGGTGGCCGTCGGTGGAGCAATTAAAATCGTGATTGCTCAAGAAGTTGGAAGTGGAGAACCACGGATATCTCGGAGGGTTGTGAGGCTGATAACGAGGGCCAAGACAATAGAGGGATTTGAAAGCAAAGATGAGAATCTTTAAGTGGAGACATTGCTTATTAACCAAGAGCCAGTGCAGGTCAGTGAGCGTGGGGGTGATGGATGAACAGAAATTGGTGCAACTTAGGACATGGGCCACTGAGATTTGGATAACCTCAGGTTTATGGAGGGTGGAATGTGGGAGGCTGACCAGAAGGGTATTGAAATAGTCAAGTCTGGAAATAACATAAGAAATAGGAGCAGGAGTAGGCCATCTAGCCCTTCGAGCCTGCCCCGCCATTCAGTAAGATCATGGCTGATCTGTTGTGGCTCAGTTCCACTTTCCCGCCCTCTCCCCATAACCCTTAATCCCCTCTCTTATCAAGAACCCATCAACCCGCTTCTTAAAAATATTTAGCGAGGCAGCCTCCACCACTTCAACGGGCAGAGAA
Organism: Carcharhinus amblyrhynchos; assembly: GCF_965287045.1. Classification (NCBI taxonomy): domain Eukaryota; kingdom Metazoa; phylum Chordata; class Chondrichthyes; order Carcharhiniformes; family Carcharhinidae; genus Carcharhinus; species Carcharhinus amblyrhynchos. The sequence continues at coordinate 105,075,782 of NC_137326.1, forward strand.
TTCCAGAGATTCACCACCCTTTGAGTGAAGAAGTTCCTCCTCAACTCCGTTCTAAACCGCCTCCCCTTTATCTTGAGGCTGTGCCCCCTAGTCCTACTGTCTTTTTTGAGCGGGAAGAGTCTCTCCACCTCTATCCTATCCATCCCATTCATCATCTTATACGTCTCAATGAGATCTCCCCTCATTCTTCTAAACTCTAACGAGTACAAGCCTAGTTTATTCAGCCTCTCCTCATAGCTCAACCCCCTCAACTCCGGTATCAGCCTAGTAAACCTCCTCTGCACTCCCTCCAGGGCCAAAATATCCTTGCGCAGGTGCGGCGCCCAAAACTGCACACAGTACTCCAGCTGCGGCCTCACCAATGCCCTATACAGCTGCAGCAAGACCTCCCTACTTTTATATTCAATCCCCCTCGCTATGAAGGCCAGCATCCCATTCGCCTTCCTGACCACCTGCTGCACCTGCAAGCTGGGTTTTTGCGACTCATGCACAAGGACCCCGAGGTCCCTCTGCACCGTCGCCTGCTGCAGTTTTTCGCCACGTAAGTAATAGTCCTTCCTACCATTCTTCCTACCAAAGTGGACCACCTCACACTTGCCAACATTAAATTCCATTTGCCATTTCCTGGCCCATTCGCCCAGCCTATCTAGATCCTTCTGCAGACTCTCCACACCCTCCGCACAATAACAAAGACATTGGATGAAGAATTGAGTGGGAGATGAGCTGAGGCAGAGGTTGAATCGTGCATAGTTCTAGAAATGGAAATAGATGATCTTAAGAATGAGATTGATTAAAAATTAATTACCTTGAGTAATTACTTTAAATAATAATCTTGGATGAAAAATAATTAAAACGTGTCTGAAAATATTTTTTAGTTATCCTTTGCAAATAAAGGAAAGTTAATTTGTTTAATCTTTATTAAACTAGTGACTTTAGAATGAAATTAGTGGAAAAACTTGTACATAGTATGGTTTGTAAAGGAGGAGAATTTATTTTCTGAAGTTGTAGTTGAATTAGGGGTGTTATAAATAGAATATGCCATGAGTGCAATGAAATGTGATGAATAACTGTGCTCACAAGACACGACATATCCCACCACAGACTTCATCATATTCATCACTCATGAAAGTATGCAGCTGCTCAGGAAATGCTTTTAGACATCTGTCCTTATGGTTGAACAAATGAGACAGTTTTGATTCTGTATGGCTTTAAACCAGGAGAAGTTCCTATTCTTTTTAGGTATCAGGCTTGGCTCAGCGGTAGATGTTTAGAGATTTAGTAGAGGTTTTTAAAACTGTAAACAGCTGTAAGTTGGGACGTCTTGTTGAAGTTGAACAAGACGTTGGTATGGTCAAAAAGTCTTCCCAAAGGTAGGGGAGTCTAAAACTAGAGGGCATAGAGTTAAGGTGAGAGGGGAGAGATACGAAAGAGGGGCACTTTTTTCACACAGAGGGTGATGGGTGTCTGGAACAAGCTGCCAGACACATTTGTAGAGGCGAGTACAATTTTGTCTTTTAAAAAGCATTTAGTTAGTTACATGGGTATGATGGGTATAGATAGATATGGGCCAAATGCAGGCAATTGGGATTAGCTTAGGGGTTTTAAAAAAAGAAAGGGTGGCATGGACAAGTTGGGTCAAAGGACCTGTTTCCATGCTGTAAATGCCTTTGACCTCTCTGACCTCTAAGCAATTTTGACAAAGTGTATGGCAAACAATTACTTCCTAGCTAAGGATTCAGTGAGACAACAAATTAAAATGATAGAACCCCGTGGATGAGCGGGACCTTGTTGTGCAAATACATCAGTTCCTTAAGATGGCAGGGCAGATGGATGAAGTGGTTAAGTAGGCATATGCTATAGGCCGAAGCATAGAGTTTCAGAGCAGGGAGGTCATGCTGCAACTGTATAAAATGTTGGTTAAGCCACAGCAAGAATATTGTGTGTAGTTCTGGAACCCAATTAAAAGGAGGGATGGGATAGCACTGGAAAAGATGCAGAAGAGATTTTGCAGGATGTTGCCTGGACTGGAGAGTTTAAATTATGAAGAGAAATTGGATAGACTGGGGATGTTTTCCTTGGAGCAGAGGAGACTGAGGGGATATGATTGAGTTGTATAATATTATGAGGGGTGTAGAGTAGGCAGGAAGAAGCTTTCTCCCTTGGTGGAGCGATCAATGACTAGGAGTCACAGATTTAAGGTGAGGAGTAGGAGGTTTAGAGGGGATATGAGAAAAGACTTTTTCACTCAACATTTAGGGGGAGTCTAGAATCCACTGCCTGGAAGGGTGGTAGAGATATATACCCTCATAACATTTAAATAATTTTTAGATGTGCACTTGTGATGCTAAGGCATACAGGGCTATGGCCTAAGTGCTGGAAAATCGGATTAGAATAGGTAGGTGATTTATCTTTGACTGATGCAGATACAGTGAGCTGAAGGGCCTTTTACTGTACTGTATACATCTATGGCTGACTCTAAAATTATCACCATGGAAGTGAGGACAGTGGCACAAGATGTTTTTAAAGTGTTGTTTTATCTGTGAATATTTTGTATAAGGAGTTATTGAGACAGTGACATTTCATCTTTATAATGGAAAATTGGCAATGTAAGGTACAATAATCTGGTGGGGGGTTGGTGGTGAACAGGAACATGCGTTTCATTTTGGATTGCTGTAGCAATGATCTATCAGAGATGCAATGGGTCAAAAGACCAATATTGTGGTTCTGTGGTGGCAGGAACTAAAAAGCAATGTTGTGTGTTCTTTGCAGCTCCTTCTCCTGTGCTTATGGTGCATTTGTTGAGTGCCACTTCAAACAGCATGACTCTCTCATGGCGTGCACCTGAAAAACCCAATGGCATAATTCTGGACTATGAACTGAAATATCGTGAAAAGGTACAGTCTGGTGAAATGCTGAAAAAAATCAGGCATGACAACAGTAAATCTAGACCCACTGATGCATTCTCCCACCAACTGTTTGCAGTTGTTTATCTGTGCTTAATGCTGTTGATTACTGGGGTAAATATTGTAGAATTTTTCAAACTGTTCATGAGGGAATCTATTTTCAGAGTAACAGGATTTCAGAGAACATGAACATTTTATTTCCAGTCATTTGTAGCATCGTATTCTCATGAATACACCAAACAGTGTTTCCTATATTTTTCACATGAAAATGAGCTTTTTCATTAACTTAACTTTGAGCCATGTGGTTGCTGAGTTGTGGATTGTACAATAATTATTAACTCCGTGCTGTTACACTTTCACCTCAATATCTTTACATTTATTTTAATCCAGGACCAAGATGAATCAACAGCATCGACCATTACAAGCCAGAAAAACACTATTCGTATCGAAGGGTTGAAGCCAGCTGCTTTTTATGGAGTTCAGGTGCGCGCCAGGACAGTGGCGGGATATGGAAAGTACAGCGAATCCGTAGACCTCCAGACACTGATGGAAAGTATGTCTATTTTGTTTTGAGTTTGGCTGGCAGTATTCAATAAATGTATTTAGATATAGAGGCCAGGATTTCTGTCCCGCCGCCGGCTGGTTTCCCGGAGGCAGGTCATCATCGACTGGTGGGTTCCTCAATGGTGCAGTCGATGAGCCATGGAAAATGTCATTGCCTTTGATGGGATCAGAAAATACTGCCCGCCGGCCAATTGCGGGCGCTGCACCATCAGAAAACCTGCTGCGCGGGGCCAGAATCTCCCATTAGTAATGTTAAATTAGTTGCTAATAATTTATTAACACCAAGTCAAATGCATCATCAATATTGTAAAAAATTGCATGTAATCTAAATCTCTTTTAATTTTTGATTTCTTTTATTGGATTTGATTTATTATTGTCACGTGTATTGGGATACAGTGAAAAGTATTGTTTCTGGCAAGCTATAAAGACAAAGCATGCCATTCATAGAAAGTAAAAGGAGAAGGTGCAGAATGTTGTGTTACAGTATTAGCTAGGGTGTAGAGAAAGATCAACTTAATATGAGGTAGGTCCATTCAAAAGTCTGATGGCAGCAGGGAAGGAGCTGTTCTTGGGTTGGTTGGTACAAGTCCTCAGACTTTGTATCTTTTTTCTTGATGGAAGAAGATGGAAGAGAGTATGTCCAGGATGCATGGGGTTCTTGATTATGCTAGCTGCTTTTCCGAGACAGCAGAACATATATACAGAGTCAATGGATTTTAGACATTTGTTGAGATTTAATAGTAGCATCCGTTGAATGATTTAAGGAAAGTAATCGATAAATCTGTGAGAAGTCAGATACTATAGAGAACCATGGGAAGCAGATGATTATTTAAAACCAGGATTAGATTTTAGTTAGTGGGTGCAAATAAAAAAAAATTCACAGGTTGTCAAAGGCTTTGCATTTCTTTGATCTTTATTTCTATTTGTGAAACACTATTTTGTTGGTTGGGTTCTTAATTAAAACCTGTCATTTTTCATTTAGATGAGAGTGGGAAAAGTATCCAGGAACAATTGCCCCTCATTGTAGGTTCTGCCACAGCAGGCCTGGTTTTTATAGTAGCTGTGCTTGTGATTGCATTTGTGTGCATCAGGTAATTAAATATTTTCTCTTATTTAAAAAACTCTTTTGTAAGAATTCTCATTGTTCATAGTCAATGCTTTTAGCAAAACACACAATTGAATTTTTACATAAAATTATTTTTTTCTTATCCTGTACAAAGGAAACGTGGAAGTAGCTCAGAGTCAGAATACACCGAGAAACTCCAGCAATATAGCACTGGCCACCGTAAGTTCTTTCATGAAACTTTTCCATAATAAACACATTGAGGCAGAAAATTGTCTCAAAATGTTTTCAGGCCCAAAACCAATGCGTTGGCAATAGTTGGCTCAACCAGAGGGCTCACAACTGACCCAAAATTGAGCTTCAAGGCTCATTTCAGTAGGGTTAGTGATTCTTTTTTTTAAGCGCTACGTTTATTTATTAGTGTCGCAAGTAGGCTTACGTTAACACTGCAATGAAGTTACTGTGAAAATGCCCTAGCCGCCACACTCCGTTGCATATCCGAGTACAGAATCACAAAATACTACAGTGCAGAAGAGATCCTTTGGCTCATCAAATCTGCACCAACGCATGAAAAGCCCTGACCTACCCATCTAATCCCATTTGCCAGCGCTTGGCCCATAGCCTTGAATGTTATGGCATACCAAATACTCATCCAGCTATACTGAGGGAGAATTTAGCATGGCCAGTCAACCTAACCAGCACATCTTTTGGACAATGGAAGGAAACTGGAGTACTCAGAAGAAACCCATGCAGACACAGGGAGTTTGTGCAGACTCCACACATGCAGTGACCCAAGCAAGGAATCTAACCCGGGTCCCTGCTGTTGTGAGGCAGCAGTGCTAACCACTGTAGTGCCCCACATGTGGCATCTGTTGTGCCTCCCTAAGCAACAAACATTTCAGTTTTTTGAAATTTGGCTATTCAATGGCAACAGCCTCTTGTAAGTGATGATAAGCGCAGAGTGGGATAGAGTTGCATAGGATAGGATGAGGCAGGAGTGGGTGGCGTGGGGGAGGGGGGAGGAGGTCACAGTAGTGTGGAACCAAGGAGAGTATTTATCCTCCTCCTGTCTCCGCAGAACAATTTTACAAAAACCTTTCTAAAAAAGTAGCAAAAACATTTGTTGTTAGCCGTGTTGAAATCTGAAGAATCCGACTTGGAGCAGGACCAATTTCTGCTCTGCTCATCCCAAAGCACTTTCTCCATTCCATCAAAAATATTTATAAAGGGCCTTACACAGTGTTCGGGATGGCTGAAAGCCAACTTCAGTTCCTCCCATTTTGTTTTTGTAAAATGGGCATCATACTGTCCAATTTCTATTTTCCATAGTGAACCATTATTCCAAAAAGTGTAATGCATATTTCTCCATTAATGCTATTTATCATTTTTACCTTATGCAATAATAGTCACACCAGGAATGAAGGTATATATCGATCCTTTCACTTATGAAGATCCAAACGAAGCTGTAAGAGAGTTTGCCAAGGAAATTGATGTATCCTGTGTAAAAATTGAAGAAGTGATTGGAGCAGGTAGACTAAAAGGCATTGACAATCTCTTATACTAAAATATATCTAAACTGAATGTTTTACATAGTGCTAAATTTGAAATTTAATTTGTAATATTTTTTGTGCAGGTGAATTTGGAGAAGTATGTCGAGGACGCCTTAAACTTCCAGGGCGAAGGGAAATTTTCGTAGCAATAAAAACACTTAAGGCTGGCTATACTGAAAGACAGCGAAGGGATTTCCTCAGTGAAGCCAGTATTATGGGACAATTTGATCATCCAAATATTATCCATTTGGAGGGAGTCGTCACTAAAAGCCGTCCTGTCATGATTGTTACTGAGTTTATGGAGAATGGAGCTCTGGATTCCTTCCTCAGGGTATGTGAAAAACTAAAGGCCTCTTACATATAATAGTGTTTTCTATTGAGTGGTTCTTTGCACTCATTGAAATCCATGAAAAAAAGCTCAGTCCACTGCTGCTACTTTGTATCCCATCAAAGTTGAACTTTACCCATGTTCATAGAATCCCTACAGTGCCGAGGGAGGTCATATGGCCCCTCGAGCCTGCACCGACAATAATACCACCAGGGCCTAGCCCCGTAACATACTTACCCTGCTAATCCCCCTAACACTAGGGTCAATTTAGCATGACAAATCAACCTAACCCACACATCTTTGGAAAGTAGGAGGAAACTGAAGCACCCAGAGGAAACCCACGCAAACATGGGGAGAATGTGCAAACTCCATGCAGTCACCCAAGGCCAGAATTGAACCTGGGTCCCTGGCACTGTGAGGCAGCAGTGCTAACCACTGTACACCGTGCCCCCCCCTCGTGTTATTATGCATGATGAATCTTTTAGTACATGGCTCCTCTCTATACCTAGATTAAGTGTGACACAGCAACATTTAATTATATGGAATTGCATGGATTTCCTAAACTAAAGTGAAATGCTTTGGTGACAGGGGTTAATATGATCATTGAGAGGCTGTAAGTAAACACAAGCACACTTGGCAGATTTCTTTGTGTGATATAGTGCAGGTGTGTCCTTTATAGTCACCTGATTGAAGGGATGTCATTTTTTTTTTCATCAGTGTTGCCTCAGGAATTTCAGAGAAACCTGAGCTCCTCTTCCGCTGCCTCTGCAGAAACAGAATACTTAATACATTTTGTTCACTGAATTTCTGACCTTCTTGGTTGTTATTTTGCTTGCTTCTCAGATGAATGATGGACAGTTTACAGTGATCCAGCTGGTGGGCATGTTAAGAGGAATTGCAGCTGGGATGAAATATTTGTCAGAAATGAACTATGTACACAGAGACCTGGCAGCCAGGAACATCCTGGTCAACAGCAACCTCGTGTGCAAAGTTTCTGATTTTGGGTTGTCGAGGTTTTTGGAGGATGATCCAACTGATCCAACCTACACAAGTTCACTGGTAAGGGCAACAATAGGTTATATTTGGTTAAATTCTTTCTCAAGTCATGAAACCCATAGGGCAGGATTTTACAGCCTCGCTCATCCCAAACCTGTAAAATCCTGCCCAAGGTCAACAGATCTTTTCATGGTCCCCCCACTCCCCCCCGCCCCGTATCACTACCACCACCACCACCACACCCCCTAGCAGGAGGGATGGTAAAACTCTGGCCATGAAATGAGATAATTCAAGCATGAAAACATTGCAAATGTTAAAGTGCCTGAAAATGAATCATAAAAGAAACAAATGATAAAACTATTCATTGTGCGATGTGCCAATCAGTTTAAGTGTTGTATTAATATAATGTTTTTAATTACCAACACCCGGTTTGAAAGCACTCCAATTCATTGTTAAAGCTATTTTCATTGAATCATAGGGCAGTAGAAGGCCCATTCAGCCCATTGAACCTGGACCATCAACAATCCCACCCAAGCCCTATGTACTGTAACCCCATGTATTTACTCTGCTAATCCCCTGATACTGAAGGGAAATTTAGCCTAGGCAATCAACCTAACCCACACACTTTTGGCATGTGGGAGGAAACCAGATCATCCAGAGGAAACCCACATAGACTGGGAAGAACATGCAGACTCCACACAGGCAGCCACCCAAGGCCGGAATTGAACCTGGGTCCCTGGCACTGTGAGGCAGCAGTGCTAACCACTGTGCAGCCGTGCCGCTCTTTCTGTCATTGTTTCTCGACATAATACTTCTATAAAAACCGAGAAGTGGCTTTTTAATTCACTATTGTTTTGATCAGAGAACTGGGTGATCGAGCGTCAGGGAAGATTGAGGATTGAGGAGAGGATGGAATTGGATTTCGGATCCGAGGCCACTGGGTAGGCTACATGTAGACTCGTTTTCCCTGAATGCAGCAGGCCGTTGCTCGGGGAGGGAAAGCTGATGTGGGTTGGTGAACAGGGAAGGGCCATCAGCAGTGTGCTGTGGCATTATAGGACCAAAAAGAAGCATTCTTGCTCCTCCACATACAACAGAAATTCTCCTCAGGAGTTCCCCATGCTGTTTCTGGAGCCACTTTCAGCAATCCCTTAAATGATACTTGGTTAGACCACTTAAAATCTGCCGCAATTGGAATGAGTGAAAACAGTGTGTGCTCCATATACTTGTGAAAATGGCAGGTCAGGGTCCGTACAAACCATTTTTAAAATGATGGATTGGAAAACTTACTTCAGTTTGGCCTTTGGCTGCGACAACAAGTAATTTTAAATAAAGAAACCTTTGATGATGAACAGCCTCCTGCTATTAAAATTGAATCACGTAGGCCTTGGCCACAAAGGGACATTCAAGAAACTTGATTCTCCTCAGCCAGTCTCCATTTGTTAGGTGAGAAATGGGGAAACACCAGTTGAAAATTGTTCCTCTCCTTTCTGTAATTTATAAAACTACTACCTTCACCATGGAACAGAGTATAAGATGTGAACTGTTGGAGAAGTTGGTGATTTACAGCTTTTCTGCTAAAGCAGGTTTGTTCCTGGAAAAAAAAGTAGCAATTTGTTTTATATTGAATGCAGCTTGGTATTAATGTGTTAAAAATGAAGGGAAATTGAGCAAAACTTTTGTCTTGTTACCAGGGTGGAAAAATTCCAATCAGATGGACAGCCCCTGAAGCAATAGCTTATCGCAAGTTCACCTCAGCCAGTGATGTCTGGAGCTACGGAATTGTAATGTGGGAAGTTATGTCATATGGAGAGAGGCCCTACTGGGACATGTCAAACCAAGATGTAAGTGTTTGAACTGATAAACAGGCAAACATATTGCACGAGGGAGTCATTTGAGGTGTTAAAATGTTATAACTTTATTCACTTCCAATGGAATATGAACATCTTCCACTCTGCAGAATCCACTCCCCACAATAAGGAAAAACGTCAGGCTGACATCTCACAAATAACCACAGTTCTTAAGAAGGTTTCTTGGTTTGAAATCATGGCATGCTCATTGAATACTTTTGATCCCACAGAATAATTAAAAAGGGGCTGGCTGCGTTTTGCTCTCATGGGGAATGACGTGGGCAGGTCAAGGCTTTGAATATCAAGCAGTTGAGGAGCAATCCAATTCCATTGCTTTTATCAGCTTTTGTGAGGCTTTTGATCTTGTACCAAATGCAGCCTTGATGGAGAAACTGGACTGTCAGAATATCTGCCAAATCTTGGATCTTATCAAGTTGTGTATTTTGATTCAAAAATCTGTATATGATCAGTCTGGGAGCTCACCAAGTCTGTCTCTCTTGAAAGAAGCCAGTGTATCTTTCATGAGGTTTGGTGCCTAATATTTAACACAGCACTCCAGATGAGCTCTGACCAAGTCTCTATATAATTGAGGTATTACTTCCGCGATTCTGTATTTCAACACCTTGAGGTGAAAGAAAAGATTCCATTCACTTTCTTCATTCCATTTTGTACCTATTTTTTAGCTTCCAATGAATTGTGTATATGGACACCTAAATTCCTTTGTTTATCCATAGCTCCCAGTCTCACCTAATTAAGGCAATATTCTGAGTTGTCTTTCTTGGAGCCAAACTGGATTCCCTCGCACATCCTCACATAGAGCTCCATCATTTAGTCTGGCTGAGTCCATCACAGCTTTTTCCATAACTTGCCTATTTCCCTTTGCTATTTCCTTTTTCTATTGACACAAGTTGCAAACAAAACAAAAATTAGGAGCAGGTGATTATAATTTTCATGAGTTCTCCCTTCCAATTCCTGATTTACAGCTATTTTTTGGATGTTATTTGTAGCCTCTATAATAAAGATCAATGCAGACTATCTACTCAATCCATCTGCTGTCTCATTTCCGATTAATTAGTTCCTCAGACTTGCTTTCTATGGGACCAATGTTCATTTCATTATCTTTTTTAAATACTTACAGAAACTCTTAGTATCTGTCTTTATATTTCTAACCATCTTTCCCTTGTGCACTATTTTTCTCTCTCTATTAATCTTTTGGTCATTCACTGATTTTTTTTAATATTCTGTCCAATCTTCTGACCTGCCAACCATTCTTGTGCAATTAAATGCTTTTTCTTTAAGTTTGATACTCTCTTTAAAATTTAAAGTTAATCACAGATGATAGTCCGCCTTTGGAATTTTCCTTTCTCATTGAAATGTATCTATTTATTCAGAAATATTCCATTTAAATATATGCAACTGAATTTCTGTTAATTTGCCAGTTCACTTTAGCTAGCTCTGCTTTCATGCCTGCATAATTGCCTTTTAAGTTCAAAATACCAGTCTTGGACCCACTCTTCTCTCTCTCAAATTCAATGTAAAATTCAATCATGTTATGATTGCTGCTACTTAATAGAGCCTTCATTATGAAGTCATTAATTACTCCCACCTTGTTGCACAATATCGGGTTTGGTATAACCTGCTCTCTTGTTGAGTCTAGAAAGTGCTATTCTAAGAAACTATCCTGAAAACATTCTCTGAACTCCTTCCCTTTCCAATCTGATTATTCCAGTCCGAATGTAAATTAAAATCTGACATGATTATTGCCATACCTTTCTGACAAACTCCCATTATCTAATCCTTCATATACTGTGCTACCATGTGGTTACTGATAGGAGGCCTGTGCACCACGCCCACAAATGACTTCTTGCCTTTTTCATTTCTCCTCTATGGCTCTACATTCTGGTTTCCTGAACTTAGGTTATCCCTCAATAGTGCGCCAGTACTATCATTAATTAACAGAAGCACGTCTCCACCTTTTCTCACTTGATGTCCTTCCTAAATGTCATATACCCTTCAGCATGTCATCCTGCAGCCACCTATGCCTCCTAAATTAGTATCATCTGCAAACTTAGAGACATAAAATCTTCATTCCTTCATCTAACATTACTGATATGATGAAAAGCTGAAGTCCTGGTATACTTTCCTAGAGAACTCCATTTCTCATATCCTGTCATCCAGAGAACTAATCCTTTTTCCAACTCTTGTGTTAGGATGTAACTGGTGACAACTTTGATTGGATGTAAGGTGACCAATGGGAACAAGATATAAGGGTTAGCCGACCTAGTAAAACATGGAACCAATCACAGTTTGATGTAATAGTCAGCTGACCAGCTGATTCACTATACATAAGGAACTATGTAGAATTGTGGGGTGCTTGAAGTGGCCCAGGGTGAGGTTCCAGGTTTGGAGTAATGATGTTTCCTTATTAAACCTTTTTTTAATTTATAAGTTGGGAGTAAGTTTTGTTGTACTTTCATTAGTTGCATTTTGAAGAGTTCCTTCTAAAGAAACATCTTGGTCTCCCACTTCCCAGCCAATTACCATCCTATGTCAATTGGTTACTCAAGATTTCTTAAGGCATGCATGGAGAGTGTATGTTACTGAGAAGGTTAACATTTATAACCCATTCTTCAGTTTCTTTGCACCTTCTTGAACTGCTGCAAATGGTGTAAGTATACCCACAATGCTATTAGGTAGGGGGTTCTTGGATTTTGACCCTGTGCCATAGATGTAAGTCAGGATGGTGTGTGACTTGGAAGGGAATTTGCAAGTGGTTCCCATGTACCTGCTGCCCTTGTCTTTCTAGGTGGTAGAGGTTGCAGATTATGGAAGTGTTACCAAGAGTGAGTTAGTGAAGGGCATCTTGCAGATGGTACATGCTGCTGTAACTATGTGCGAGTGGTGCTGGAAATGAATGTTTAAGAAAGTGGCTGGAGTGCAAGTCACACAGATTGGTTTGGCCTGAATGGTGTTTAACTTCATGAATGTTGTTAAAGCTGTGCTAATTGAGGTAAGCAGAGAATATTCTATCACAGTACTGAGCTGTGTCATGTAGCTGGTGGACAGGTTTTGGGAAGACAGGAAGTTAGTCACATGTCACATAATACTAAGCCTCTGACTCACATTTGTAGTCACATTAAAGATATAGTTGGCGCAGTTCTGATCGATGGCAGCCCCCAGTGTGTTGATTGTTGGGGATTCAGCCGTTGAATGTCAAGGAAAAATTGTTAGATTCTCTAGTGGGAAATGATTATTGTGAATTTAACTTGCATGGGATGAGCAATAAACGCTGGCCAGCCTGTGATACTCATGTCCCACGAATGATTAAAAAAAATCAGCCCAAGCCTAAATGTGGACCACATCTTGCTGCATGCAGGCAAGGGCTTCACTATCTGAGGAGTTGCGAATGGAAATGACATTATGCAATCATAAGCAAACAATCCCTTTTTTCACTTTATGATGGAGGGAAGAATTAAGCAGCTGAAAGTGGTTGGGCCTAGCGTATTACCCTGAAGAACGTCTGCAGCATTGTTTCAATGCTGTTGTTCGTGTTAATCATTTCTTGTGCAATACCTTAACAGAAGCTTTCTGAAGGTCAATGCAGACTGCATACATTGGCATTTCCCTATCTACGATGCTAGTAACCTCCTCAGAAAATTCAACAAGCCTAGTCAGAAGTGACATTGTTTCACAAATCCTTACTGATTCAGTTTGATCAGTTCAGATTGTCCCAGGTGTTCAGCCATGCTATGATTATGTATTTCAAAATTGAGGCTAGACCAACATCATTGTAATACCCTGGGCCAGAATTTTTTGGATAGCGGGGCCTCACTTCCTGCCATACAAAGAGTCAACGGGGAACACATCCCACTGACTCCAAGTTCCACATAGCTATTGCACGTTCAGATGAATGTTAAGTGGCTACAGGCGGGACCTTTGGCCCTCACTCAGGAGGAATGATTGGCCAACAGCTCTCTGGACCCTGTAGCTACTTCACCGCAGTAGACAGATAAACAAATTCAAGAGGACATTAGAACCTAAGTCTGGGCACCAGAGGCCCAGGTAAGTGGACCTTAAGGAGGACCACCCTTTAAAATTGCAGTGTGGTGGGGGCAGGCAGGAACCTAGGGAAATCGCAACACTTCAATTTCACTTTGTACCTACACCTAAAAACCCGCCGCTGGGGCAGCATAAAATTCTGGCCCTGGTTTCCATCTCCGACCATCCTTACATAATACAGTAACTCTTGCTGTTTTTTTGATTCCAAATACACTATTATAGAATCTGGAGAGCCCTGGAAAATGACTTTGCTGTATTTGCATTCTTTCATAAACCTTTGGATTTCCTTGCAGGTTATCAATGCTGTGGAACAGGACTATCGCTTGCCCCCTCCAATGGACTGTCCAACTGCCCTACATCAATTGATGCTGGACTGCTGGGTGAAAGATCGTAACAACCGGCCCAAATTTGCCCAGATTGTAAACACACTGGACAAACTAATTCGGAATGCAGCTAGCCTGAAGGTGGTCTCCATTGCGAATCCAGGGTATGTCTCATTACAAGGTGGAATTTCTTTGTCCCCAAGACCACATGGAAATGTACTGATAGCCTGTGATTTTGACTAGCTCCCTACCTCTTTAATCATTATGTTAGATAATGTCACCTTTATTCATTCGTGTTAAAAGATGCCCTTAAAAAGGACCTTCGTTTAATGAAAGAACATTTAATTCGCAAATAGAAATACTGACATTTTAAGTGATCAATTTTAATATCTTGATCTTGGCCTCTGCTGCTCAAGCGTGGAGTGCGTATAGGTCATGACCTTGGTTATCTAATAGTCTTTAGTATAAAGCCTGTCATGTAAGGTGACCTGTGGGACCACAAAAAAAAAACATGGTCTCTTCAGCAAATGGAGGATTTTCAAAATGCTTTGGATCTTTTCTTTCTGTCTGTGCATCTAGATCCTTATTGATGAGTGATAGACAGGAAACAATAATGAAGTGACCTTTTTGTTTTGAATTAAAGGTCACGAGGTCAGGTGACCCTTAATTGATAAGATAGATAAGAACCCTAGCTAAAGAATGTAGGAAGAATAGAAATGAAGGTGTATTCGTTACATGAGCGGGTGCACAAAATTAAGAAAAAAATACTTATCAGCATGATGGAAGTAAACAATGAGCTCTGAAAAGTTTTCAGTGGCTTCAGACAAGTTAATTAAAAATATATGCAAGTGTATGGGGATTATTAGCTGAAGCCTGCTTCTAGTCACAAAGATAGAGCCTTCAACTCAAAGAAAATCCCTGATTCTACCTGAATCACTTGTCAAAACTTAAATTAAACTTTCATGGCAGAATGATTAAGGAGTTTTGAGGAGTATGAAGTAATTAATTTCAGTGACATGAGGCAGCAAGGATTTTTAAAATCCCTTCACTGTGCATACATTAGAGTGAATGAGGAGGGTCATGGATGATATGAGGGTTAACATCAATGACAAGACTGACATGAGCTGACAGATAAAATTAATGAGTCAGGCCTCTGGTCTGCTTGACACTGCTGTAAAAATTGATCAGACGGACAATTGTCTTGTAGTTCAGTTTTTTTTTCAGTGTTTGTGGTCCGCAACAAAAGAGTGATTTTTTTAGCCACCATGTAGCGATGATCATCCACTTCTTTTCATCTTAAAATGATTAAACTGAGAAGGAGGCTATTCGGCTCATTGACCCTTAGCTAGCTCTTTGAAAGAATCATCTAACTTACTCCCATAGTCCTGGAAATCTTACCCTTCCAGTATTTATTCAGTTCCCCTTTAAAAGTTACAATTGAATACACTTCCCGTTCTATTGGCAGATTTCAGACAGGATGTAGTTAAGGCCTAACATTGTCTGATTTCAAGAAAAAAATAAAGCTCTTGGGGCTTAAGGGGTTAAGTGATATGGGGGGAGAAGGTGGGATCAGGATATTGAATTTGATGATCAGCCATGATCAAAATGATTGGTGGAGCAGGCTTGAAGGGCCTAATGACCTAGTCCTGCTTCTAGTTTCTATGTTCCTATGTTTCATAACAACTCACGCAAAATCATTTTTCTCCTTATGTCACTTCTGATTCTTTTGTGAATCACCTTAAATCTGTCCTACACCTTTTCAGCTTTTTGTCCTTGAGATAGCTTCTCTTTATTTATCAAAACTATTTACCATTTCGACCATTACCACACCTCTTTAACCTTCTCTGCTTTAAGTAGAATAGCAGTACTCCAACTGGGATCTAACCAGTGTTTAATGAAGCTCCAGTATAATTGTTATGCTTTCGTACTTTATGCCTCAAACTATAAAGTCAAATTTTCTGTCCATCTGTTCAACATCCTTCTCAACTTAAGCTTCCATCCCCTTAGATTTGCATGCATGGACACTCTGGCCTCTCTTTTCCTGGAATCCTTTAAATTGAAGTTGTGTCTCTTCATTTTCCTACCAAAAAGAATCACTTTGCATTAAATTTATTCAGTTAACCTGTCTGTCCACTTATGTAACGAATACAACTTTGCATTCTTTCATTCATTTGTTTATAAATGCAGTACTTAGAAGCAAAATTAAAAATAAACTACCAACATTAGTCACTTTAGTTAAATGAAAGCAAAATATTATGGATGCTGGAGAACGGAAGTAGAAACAAAAACATTTGGAAAAACTCAGCAGATCTGGCAGTATCTGTGGAGAGAGAAACCTTTCAGGTCTCATTCTAACTCTTCTTCAGAAGTTAAATATTAACAAAGTGAGCTTAGGGCTTGGCAGGTAACTCACCTTCTAAATAAGCCATGCAAAGTAATACTGAATCATATAGAAAAAAATCATCCTGGTCTAGAAAGTGGTTCACGCAGCACTTGCTTTTTGGGGTACTACCCAGAATGAATGAAGTCCTAGTGTAGGAAATGAGTACGTGTTTCCACTCAAATGCACCACTCAACCTGACTGGGTAAGAATTAAAAGGAAGAAAGTCTTAACCAACACTTGTACATTTAACCACTCTCCCCATTTTGGGAGCAGCTACTTGGCAAATTTCTTCTTTCATTGTCTGCCTGTTCTTAACAGCCAGTTCTCTTAAGTTTTCAAGTCCAATTTTTAAAGCTCCCTTGCATATGCGAAGAAGGTGTCAAACACCTATTGAGATGCCCTCAAGTTGCTTTACCATGACACTGCCTATACAATTGTTGTGGAGATGCTGATGTTGGTCTGGGGTGGGCACAGTAAGGAGTCTCACAGCACCAGGTTGAAGTCCAACAGGTTTATTTGGTATCATGAGTTTTCAGACCATTGTTAGTTGCATTTAGGGTCATAAGCTCTAGGAGTCATCTGTAACAAAGGAGGTAGGTAACTTTCATGAAAATGGAACAGGCAAAGAGCATGGGTGTGTCTGCCAGCTCCACATTACCACCACACCACATTGCTGCTGTTCCCTCCTCCTTGCAAAACTTTTGCATGGGTGGCCTACAGATCCCAGGCCTTGATCCCAGTTCCCACCTCCAATACTGGCCTTGATCCCCAATCTTCAAACACTGGTCTGGATCCCTGATCGAAGTCCATCCTCTCTCCCTCCTCCCACCTCCACCACCCCAACCTCAACTCAGACTCCAATTCCCAACATATTCCAATCCCTGACTTTCCCCCACTCCCAAGACCCACCCTCCCTACCATTTTTCTGAGAAATGCTGTGATGCTTGGATTTTTTGATGTTTTACTGGGAGCGTTGAAAACTTCATTACTCAGACTGGAGAAATGTGGATGTGAACAAAATCCCTCGTGCACAATCTATTTCTAGGTTTTCACATTAAATCCCGTGGCTGCTGAGTTAACTGATGTTCGGTACGAAAGCACACGTAGCAGCTCATACTCAGAATGCTGATCACAATGCTTACTGAAAAGCTTGTGTCTCTCGATGCATGAATGATGAGTGAGAATTGTGGTGGGTTTGCTATGATGCCTCCCCATCCACCACCCATTGAATTGTCTGGCAGAATTCACTGTCTGTGTATAATCACCTCAGTAATGTACTAGCGGCTTACAAATGCCAATGGGATTTTAATCAGCTATTATTAGGAAAGTAGTCAAAATTTGGTAGATGGGGTGGAAAAGATGATTCTTAGGTCCTGCCTCGTACATGTTTGCTTACTCAAGAATAAAAGATTGAAGACATCTGTTCTTTTCCTTCTACCTCTTGTGTATAAGTGAAAAAGATGTACCAGATTAGATTCGCATGATCCTAATTTTGATCTATGCACTGCTGGAGGTGAAAATAAATGAAACACATGCCTTGAATGGCCATTTCAGCTTTAGCATATGTAAGGAATGTGAAGTTGAGTGCCTATCAAACATTATTTTCCTCATTTTAAACGTTTAAGGGGAAAAACATTGAAAAAATAACTTTAGAGGATTTGTGCCCGAGAGGACATTTTTACTTGTTCTTCCAACTAAGGACAAGACTTGCCTTTGAGAAAGTACCATATGCCTTTGCAGGGAGGTGAAGGCAAACAGATCCTCAAATTATTTCATTTAAATAACAGAATATCCACTCCAACCTTTACTCATTCCATACCTCTAATCTGGCTCAAAAGCTCAGCTGTCAATGATGCGATTCACAGTCCCAAATGTCCAAAGGGGCTCATACGTTTTGTGCTTTTAATCACATATGTATCATCAGTGTCGTCATCAGTTAATAGATTAATTCCAATGTTGGCCCATGTGACAGGATGGGTCATTAACTCGGGCCGTCTAATCATGCACGCTTGATCCACTTCTTCAGAAATTCTCATCCATTTCCTGTATGGTCTGTTTTACATTATCTTTGAATGTTTCTGTGAATGCCTTGGTAGAAACGTTTTGGCAATTGTCACTCATAAAACACTTTATATGTCCAAAGCAAACTAACCTTTGTATAGTATTCAACTAAAATGTGCCTCAAATTCTTTCCTGATGTCCTCACCGCTAATTGTTCGCGCTCTGTATAACTGGAGTTCTTTTACTGAACTATCTTCTTCTGTTTTCAGTTATTTGTCTATGTACGATATACATATACTCTAGCTAAACTATGTACTGCAGGCATACATGCTACAACTGTGCTTTTCATATATTTATAATCACTGAATTTATATATTTTGACATGTTTAATACAAAGAAACAAATGTCTTATAGTTTTGTTATGAAGGAAACATAATACATTGATTTTGGTTCCTTACGTAAATGATCAGATACTTAGGGCTGGATTTCACAGTCAGCTGTGGAGCAATGGCACTCACCGCTGACCTTGTACAAGGCTGTCCACAAAGCTTTAGCAATCTCTGTGGTGTGGAGGCATAGTGGTTAGCACTGATGCCTCAAAGTGCCAGGGATGCAGGTTCAGTTCCCAGCTTGGGTCACTATCCGTGCAGAGTCTGCATGTTCTCCCCATGTCTGCATGTGTTTCCTCTGAGTGTTCAGGTTTCCTCCCACAGTCCAAGATATGTGCTGGTTAGGTGCATAGGCCATGCTAAAATTCTCCCTCAGTGTACCTGAACAGGCGCTGGAGTATGGCAACTAGGGGATTTTCACAGTAACTTCATTGCAGTGTTTATGTAAGCCTGTTTGTGATGCTAATAAATAAATTTTAAAAGAAGTCAGTTTCAGTCTGACACCAAAGTCACAGTGATATTCAGGTATCCAACAGCAGGGACATATCAAGAAGGGAAAGCAGCTTTTCGTCACATGGACTGCAGCAGTTCAGGAAGATGGCTCACTGCCACCTTATCAAGAATAATTCACGGATGGGCAATAAATGCCAGTCTAGCCACCAATACCCACATTCCACAAATGAGTTTTAAAAAAAGTATTTTCACAGACAGGGAAACAGGAGGTAATAATCACTAATTCCCCTATGAATAACAAAATAAAAGATTGACACATGGGATTAAAGGAGAACCTAAAATATCACAAACTTTAAAATATATATTTATGAATAAAATGTTATTATATTTTCATAATGGAGACATTTGACATTTAACAAATCTAAAAATATTCTTTCAGGGCCAATGAGGCTGTTGAATAGTAACTCTGAACTACTATGTAATTAAAAATGCGTTACACCTCATTAAATAGGTGCAATGTTTTCAAGCATTTTAAAGCCTGACTAATGACTTAATAGTGGAAGTTCACATCAGTTCAATGAATTCTAATTGGTGGCACCCTGGGGGACTTTACTAGTGCGCCATCTGAAGAAGGGTAGAATCATTGACGGCAACTCCTAGATTTCGGCTTTTAACTGTTCATATGCAAATTCCAGAAGTTGCTGGCCGGAATGTTACAGCCGTTCACCCTGGCAGGATTTTCCCATCCCGCTGCAGTGAACGGATATTTGGCTGGGTGCCACATTCTCCAACTTCTCTGCAATGGGTTCAGAGGAGTAGTGACAATTTAGTGTTGCCATTATCATTACATCTGCAAAATCCAGGCCTTAATAAAGAACACAACTAAATTTTCTTGAGGTAAAACTGAACAATTAGAACTTTGACATAGAAGTATTGCAAAAGACTTCTAGCTATTGGCAACCAGTGTTCTTTGTATTGCATAATGTTGCCAGTGTAGCACAGACACAGCTTCAGAATAAACTGTGCCAGAGTACACAGAGTCAAGCAATACAAAAATTCTTCTCCCCCTGTGCAAGTTGCAACATAAACTTGATGCTGGAAAATTTCATTTACCAACTGGTCAGGATTTGAGTACTTACACCACTAAACAAAAAGAAAAATAAAATCCTTTGTTTCTCCCTCCATTGCATCTGTCTTCATCAGTCTCACGTCTTTGAGATTTTCAGTTTTCCATTGTTTTATCTCACCATGTAATTGGTGCTGAAGAATTATTTGGTTCCTCTTTGATACTTTATCCAATTAAAATTCAATACATAGATCAAGTGGAACAAGAGACATATGTAAACAAGTCTTTTTAGTCAACAGCAAGTAACTTGTAATTGTATTTTGAATTCTGCTTCAGGGTGAGGATTTGGCAGAAAGAAAAAGCTTGAAGAAACATTGGAATATTAGCTTTATAGATGTTTAGGCAATGCAATTGTTAACAGGAAACATCAGCAACAGTTGATGAAACCCCTTTCACCTTGTTACATCTTAAAGCAGTTATAGACATGCTCAGTCGATTATCAATGGTTAGAACTGAACCACTATGAGAAGTAGTGTAAACAGGGCAGCTGTGATCCTTATCATCCTCAGTACCTGAAGTGACTTGTTTCAGACTCACTCTGGATACTGATGTAAGCAGGGCTTAAGGAGTGGACTGATGTTGTCTTATCTTCCCCACAGCCCTTCCCAGCCTCTTTTGGACCGTACTGTTCCTGACTACACCACATTCACCACAGTGGGAGACTGGCTAGATGCAATTAAAATGGGTCGGTACAAGGAGAATTTTATTAATGCTGGGTTCACCTCTTTCGACTTGGTTGCTCAGATGACAGCAGAGTAAGTATTTACCCTCATTTCCCTAGCCTGTTCATGAAATTTGTTCTGAACTAAGGCTGAGATAAAAACATGCACAAACGGAGCAGCCATTTTAGCCACAATTTGCTTTACGCAATGTAGATCTGTCCCTACAATACCAGGTAGAAGCTATTTTTTAATATTTTTCTCATGGGCTGTGAGCATTGCTGTCAGTACCAGTATTTGATGCCCATCCCTAATGCCTTAGAGACTGTGATGATGAGCCACCTTCTTGAACGACTACAGGTCATTTGGTGCGGGTAAACCCATAGTGCTATTAGGATGGGAGTTCTAGGCTATTGACGTAGTAACAGTGAAGGGAGTTCCAAGTTAGGATAGTGTGTGACTTGATGGGGAACTGGCTTCATGCTTGAGTTCTAGTACACCAAATACTTGGAAGTATTTTTCCATCATTGGAACCAAATAATGACATTTTTTCATCATTGGGACTGCAGAGTGAACCTATAGATCAGAAATATTATTTACAGTAGTAATAAATGAGAAGTTGTGATTAAGAACTGTCGAAAAAGATTTTTCCTATTTCCAAAATAACTTTTTACTTTCCCAATGTTCTTTAGACATATATCAATCAGCTAGCTGGGATGCACTTGAAGGCTACATTGTGTATATTTATAGTTATATTCTTTTTATTGCAACATAAGTACTGCAAATGTGTAAATAGAGGAATCTTAGAAGATGAAGAGAAGTCTCAAAATGAAATGTCATAAACCAAAGTCAGCAATTAGTATATTTGTAAAACATTGCCTTTAAATTCCTCATAAATCTTCGAAATGTACTTCACATGGCTTTAGAAGCAAAAATAAAATTCTGAGGACATCAGCATTGAATTATTAAATGTTTTTTTTTAATTGGAAGAAAGTCAAACTAACTTGCCAAAGAAAATGTAACAAATGTACATTCTTTTGCAGGGACTTGCTGAGGATAGGAGTCACATTGGCTGGGCACCAAAAGAAGATTCTCGGCAGCATTCAGGACATGAGGTTACAGATGAACCAGACACTTCCAGTGCAGGTCTGACAGCAAGAGACTCTGGAACTGATTAAGATTGAAGTCAAGTAGAATAATTGCGTGCAGTGCCTGGCTTCCAGTTTTTCCTGTGTGGAGCACCTAGAACTGTTGTTTCAAGTCAACCCTCAGTTCAACGATAATTGTAGCATGAATTGAAAAATGTCTGAAAGGGCTCCAAAAGACGAATGCAGTCTGAAAATAGTTATATCTTCTGGGCAATTGGTTTGCTTCATGGAATCGTACTCCTATTGCACCAAATCTGTGACAATATCAAAGACTATCAAGCGTTGCCACAAGAGGCAAGATCTGCCCAGAAGCCGGTATATATTAAATCTTCATATTGAAGATGTATTATTTAAAATTGATGTGTCGAGATACCACATGAAATATTGGATCACAGTTAAGAAATTCAGCTTGTGTGTTGCATTCCTTCAGAGCACCATCTATATATTAAAAAAAACAAAAATGTTGAACAATTCTGTATATAGCGTGGCAACCTTATAACTCGACTCTTGAGTTTGTCCCTAATTCTCAACTTGCAATAAAACCAGATTGGAATAGCTCAACAAGAATGCCTTCAGGGTGTGCGTGCACCTTTTGGTTCAAAATGAACATTTCTTCACAACTTGTGTGGCACTTGAGCATTGAATCCTGGCATCAAGATAATTACACCTTGAGAGGGAAGTGAAAGTAAACATGTCCAGCTATAATGCATATAAGATTTCACTTGAAGTCCCCAGGTGTTCTTATAATTTAAGATTACTCCACGTAAATGGATTACTGGATGTATTGGCTCTACCTGTGCCCTGGCATGTGAAGGAAATGCTGTGCCAAGACAAGTATGAAACAGCTCTTACAATTGCACAATACCTGGGCATAGATGGATGACAAGAGCCTGAACAGCAAACTGATTCTGACTGCAGTAATGCAGGTGGGCAGAGTCTTTCTTCTGGACTCCATTATTAGGATTTCTTTGGTTTCCATCTGAAATTTATGGATCTATGGGAGAAGAGTTGAATGGAACTTTCTGAACAATAAAAGCAGAGACTGAATCACCAAAGTGATTTAGAACATCTTTAGCTGTACGAGCTGTCAAGGAAAGTGAGTGACTATACATGACTGAAGAAACTTCATGGCCATCTGTTTAATCAAGTGCTGTTAAATTTTGTTGTCATTGCCAAAAGACAGGAAATTTTATTTTTTCTAAAGAACAGAGAAAACCTTTGTAAACAATTGAGTGCTTAGAGTCTGTAATTGTGGATCAAAATATGGAAAAGGCAATAAGCGTTTTAAATTTAGGCTGCATTACAGTGCATCATTCTTAGTTCATCTGCAAATCTCCCCATAGTCAATATTCCAAGAAAATATGGCAGAGGAGACTGTACATTTGTACATACTATTAGATATTTTCCTTTGTTAATGTGTGGGCTTTAAAGAATAAATACAGACCATGTATATTTTGCCACTCTAAATGGCACATGCCTGTATTGTGTATAGACAAGGCAGCAACGTGCAGAATGCAACAGTTAAATTTTGACGTCCTGCAATCCGAAGTCACAAAGGAGACCTTTAATCCCAAATCATTCTGTAAGATAACACTACGTTGTAAAAAATAATTCCAAACTTATTTGGTGTAATAGGTTATTCAGTAGTTGTTCACGGTGTCTGCAAGACATCTGTGACCAAGGTAATCCATTTGGTTATGTTGCTGTGAACTTGGTGCAAGCTTTAATAACCTGGCCCACCATTTCCTCTCGAGTAATCTTTCCATTTAGTACTTCTGTAATAGCCTTACAGGGGCTAATCTTTTGTAGAAAGACCTAATGGCTGTCTTCCAGTCACTTTGGAAAACATACCTGTATAGTATTTTGCAAACTTTTTAAAATATTGAGATGTATTTAATGGTGAAAAATGATGCATTCTTGCATTTGTAGAAATATTTTTAAAAAAACTTTTGCAATTAAATTATTTAAGAAGTTTATGGTATTTCTATGTGCCTGTTTCTTTTGTTTTGTGGATCAAACTAAGTGCCGTTGCCAGTGTTTAAAGCTGGCATCGGTAATGCAATGTTTTATAGTATGGATTAATTATAACACTCTGTAGGAAACATCCTTAGTTCAGAGTGGAGGTTGTTTTTGAAGAGAACTTTCTTGGCAATGCAACCCTTTTTAACTAAATAAAAATAAGGAGCCGTAGTGGCTTGAAGTAGTAAAAAGTTTATTTTTAAAATTTTAATTTCAAACTATTCTATTCGACACGAATTAGGAATTTGAGTGAAGGGCAAGATTCTCTGGCCTCCCCTCAGCGTTTTTCTTGATGGTGGGCGACCTCATGCCATTTGCTGGCAGTGGGATACTCTGGCCTCACTACTGTTAATGGGAATTCCCATTGGAGTTACCCCATTTCTTTGGGTGTGCAGGGTGAGTGGGCAGCAGGGTATGTGCGCTTACAGGACCAGAGAAACCCACCAGTATGAATGGCCGGAAAGTTCCAGCCAATATTTTAATACTGGCAGCTGATTGACAAATATATGTAGCAAGTTGAGGATGTCACTGAATGCCACTGCCACTTCACCTGACAAAGGAGCAGCGCTCCAAAAGCTTGTGATTTCAAATAAACTTGTTGGACTATAACCTGGTGTTGTGTGACCCCTCATCTTGTCCACCCCTGTCCAACACCGGCATCTCCACATGGTCACTGAACTTGAGGATATCTTTCACCAGGTCTTAATGCCATGATGAAAACTAATAATGAATCTTCAATCTCATTCATGAGTTGATTGTACACAAATTGTTAAGTGCACGTTGCAAAGTATTGAAATCCCTAATCTTTTGAAGTAAAGCATTACTCATCACAAATGGCTACATACTTCCCTGAAGCATCCTCCAGTATTTTTAGAATAGCTTAGCCCATTTTGTACATTTCTTTATTTTCTCCCCCTGCGTCCCACCTAACCCTGATCCAGGCCCCGTCTAGTGATTGGTCAACAGGAGGTGTTAATGCTGTCAGTCTATAGGCAACGTTTAACTACCTGCAGGGAAATGGAACCCTCGAACGTAATTATGAACCCTTGCAACTTCAGCCTACAATTGGGAAAACTAATCACAAGTAAAGATGTCAGATTCAAGTTTCCTGTGATCTTTGCATTGTGAAACTACTTTCTTACCCCTACCTTGCTAAGTCCTCTGCTTCTTATTTTGGAGAAATTATTCTCATGTGTACAATGGGCTTGATGGCATCCTCCATTCATAATTTCCTTTTACTTAAGCAGTTTGAAATAAGCCTGTATATTTGGAGGCTATAATGTTGATGCCAAATATCCTGACATTTTGATAGAATAGCTGGATTTAATTTCAATCTGTATTGCTTTAAGTTTTTTTTTCACCAAGAGGTTTTATTGTTGCATTCAGTGTGAAGTGAGTTTATCCCCATGAGCTATTTTTCAATACGACAGTTTCTGGTACTAATTTAGTGCTGCAGTTTTCAAACTCAGTCCAACCAAAGTAACAAACTAACAGTGCATTTGAACTCATTTCCCAAAGGGGGCGTTTTCACTAGTAAGCAGCACACACTTTCTTAATTCATTCATACCCCCTCACTCCAGCTAATGGAGAGAGACTGATTTAAGATGGAATAGCTGGTTGCATTTAAGCCGTGGCAGAAGTTACCCCAAATAGTCAAATGTTTAGGTAAGTTCTGGTCTTCGTCTTCAGGGGAAAACGTATTTCATTTGGTTCTTTTCAACTTTGCTGACAGGAAACTGAATATAATACTCTGGAATGTTTGATGTTGCATTTAAGAGTTCTGACCCTGGAAACGTAGAGTGAGGCGAAGACAGTTCATGTTCTTATGCTCAAGGAAATTCAGAGGCAGCTGTAGTTCATAAATTTTTTATGGCTTAATACCACGGCACATATTTCATCTTCATTGCTCATGTCACTTTTATGGAAGCTGGTTTCTTTTTCCACTCCAGAATTGATCTTTATTAAATCCTTGTTACAGAGCTGGATTTTAAATGGATCATTAAATGGTTAGTTAGCAATCGGCAATTCAACTGACAAGAAGGTGTAAGACATAGAAGCCTTGGTGTGACATGGTCGACTGGAGCAATTTCTTTTTAAGAAACAGGTCCTTGGTTTAACATTGCGTCTGAAGGAAACAGTTCTCCAACAAACAACTTGGTCTCACTACTGCACATCAGGGGTGAGCCAAGATTTATGTGCTTGTGATCTTTAGTAACCCTGATTCAGAGGCGAGCCATCGGCTGAGTTAAGCAATAATTGAACAGAGATTTTATGCATTTGGATCTTGGACATGAGCCAGAATGTTGTTCATTTTACTTCAAGATGATTTCTCAATACCTACTTCGAATATTGCACCACCCTCTAACAACCTACCCCAAATCATCAGTTCAATTTAATGACTGTTATGCCTTCTTCAGCATTTAAAATCCAATGCCTTTATTGGAAGACCAGCACATTAAAGAACAAAAAGATATTCCACTCTGCAAATGTGGAAGTGCTCTAAGAGTGCACCCCAAATTCACACACCAAACTGCATTCTTCCTTGGAAACTTGTAGATATGTTTCTGCCTCAACCTTTTCCAGGAGGGTCATTTAAAAACTGGATTCAGGGACTGGATTAACCTTCTGTAAAAATCCTCACAAACACATCCGAACAGGTAAACAAAGCAGCTTTGGCTATTTACGGAGGACAGAAATCTCCTATCCCACCTGTAACAGCTGGGACAGAAAATTTGGCGGACTGTTTAAAGATCCGTTGAGCTTGGGTGGGAATTTCAGGCATATGTGGCTGGGAAGTCCCAACCAGAGCGTCTCAATGAGTAGATTGTTGGTACCCTAAAAGTAAGGGTGGGATTTTTCAGTTCCAACATCAGTGGGCATTGTGGGACAGGAAAAATTAGAAAGCCATCGGATGGAAATCTCCCATTTTGAGACCAGGTGCAGTGGTGGTCAGCTCTGGCATGCCTGTTCTGCTGATCTCAGTGCAGTGGGATCTTGCGCCAGAATTTTTCCATCCCCCTGCAGCAGTGCCCATCAATGTTGGGCCAGAAACTCCCAACCAATGTCTAAAATAGTTGTGTGCTGCAAGAGAGTCAATATTGAATATCACAGAGAATGTTGGCGGATTAACACTGGTGTGTTGCATGTTTCACAATTTCAAAATTGATCGGTCCCTTGCTCTTGGACTTCTAAGAAATACAATAAAAATTCATAGACAGGAGGATAATGAAGGTGTTCAGAAGCCACTTTCAGATAAGGTACTAGATTAAAGGCTGTGGTCCTTCAACAGGAGAGGTCAAGTGATGAGTTACATACATCATGAGGGCATTATGGTACACCTTACTGTGTGCACTTACTTTATCAGTAACCCATAGTGAATTTCCACACACCAACATATTTCAGTGTCTTTCATTTGATAATTCCTTACATTAAACCCAGAGAACTAAAAATCACTCTTGTACAAACCTCTAGTGTCTGGCTTCTGTGCTAACTTTTTATTCCAGTGCTTCTATGATGTGATTCCACAATGGTTATGGTAAGGGAGGTGAAAGGCTCTTGATAATCCTCTGCAGGTAGTTGACACGGGTAGATAATCAGAAGCAGTGTTTTTGAGTACTAGCTGCAGGTAATGAAGAGCTAAGCAGAGCATAGTGAGAGATATGTGTTTGAAGTCTTAGTTTAGGAACCTTTGTTAGCTCATTAATCTGCATTCGCCTTTGCATGCAGCCTTGGCTGCAACAATTCTAGTTTTGGCCAGCACTGGCAAATCTCTCAGTTTGTGCCTGGAAACTTGCCTCAAGACCCAATTGCCCCTCCTTCACCAACACTTTTAGAGCAACTGCAATTCAGCTGACTGCGGGCACAGTGTACCTCCCCATTGAAAGGTCCAGTCTGCATTGAAACTGTGTCAGTGAAGTCTGGTTTTTCTGGTGCTATTATTCAAGAAGCTGCCATGGAACAGAATGAGTGGCATGTCAGCTTGTCAATTTTAATCAAATAAGTCATGAGTGCTACATGGATGTTGCAACATGGGATTGGGCAAGTTGCTCAGTTCCTAACCAGCTATTAGTCTCAACTAATTTCTCTCTCATAGAAAATAGGAGCAGGCCATTTGGTCCTTCAAGCCTGCTCTACTATTCATTATGATCATGGCTGATCATCCAACTTAATAACCTGATCTCACCTTCCCCCATATCCTTTGATCCCCTTTGCCCCAAGTGTTATATCTAACTGCTTCTTGAAAATACACAAAGTTTTGGCCTCAACTACTTTCTGTGGTAACAAATTCCATAGCCTTATCACTCTCTGGACGAAGAAATTTCTCTTCATCTCTGATCAAATCACACTGAAGGATCTCTGTATCCTCCTTACAGCTCACCCTCCCACCCAGTTTTGTGTCACCTGCAAGTCTGGAGATATTGGCTGGAATTATACTGTCCCATCTGCCATGGAATTCGAGTGGGTGAGGGACAGACACTGGAAATGTCTGTTGACCTCGGATGGAATTTTATAGTTTTGGGAGGAACTAGGCCATAAAATCCCACCTATTACATTTAGTTCCCGCATCTAAATCATTAATATATGTACTGAATATATGGGGTTCCAGCATTGGTCCCTGTAGTACCCCAATAGTCACTGCCTGCCATTTGGAAAAAGACTCTGTTTTCTGTCTGCCAACCAGTTTTCTATGCATATCAATACACTACCCCCAATCCCATACACTTTAATTTCACACAGAGAATTACAGAATCCCTGCAATGCAGAAGAGGCCTTTAGGCATATCAAGTCTGCACCAATTCTCTGACAGAGTATACTAGCCAGGCCTTCTCCCTCCCCCATCCCTGTGGGCCCACACACTTATCATAGCTAATCTACCCAACCTATATATCTTTGGACACTAAGGGGCAAATTAGCCTGGCCAATCCATCTGGAGTACGGGAGGAAACTGGAGCATCTGGAGCAAATCCACATAGGCACAGGGAAGAATATGCAAACTCCATACAGGCAGTCACCTGAGGCCAGAATTTAACCATGGTGCCTGGTGCTGTGAAACAGCAGTGCTAACCATTGTGTGACTGTGCCACCCTATGCACTATGATGTCATCTGTAAGGTTGGAAATGGCCATAATGAGCTGGTGCATGATTCATGCACACCAATTTAACTTCTTTCCAACATATCACAGTCCAGTGGCCCAATACAAGAGCTACTTGCTTTACATTACTACTGCTTTACAGGCCTAGCATTGTATAAAGCAATAAGACCAGAATATGTTGGAAATCCTGATCAGGCAGCATCTGCTGAGAGAAAAAGTTTTAACATTTCAGGTGCCTGACCCTTTATCAAATTCTGATGTTGTGCTGAAGGGCCATTCACCTGAAATTTTGAGCAAGGTTTAATGGAGGTGGTGGGGATCTCACCGTGCCAACTAAAATCCCAGCCCTTCCAGGAAGGTCCACCAAATTAAAGGCAAATCAGTCACTTAACTGGGCAGCGACTGGCCTTCTCAAGATAAAGAATCTCAGAGGCATAACTGCTACCCCAAGAGCAGCTGGCAGCGATGCACTGTTTGGCAGCACCACTGGGGGAATGGTGGTAGTTTCTGGGAATACGTCCACATGAGACCCAGCATTGCTGAGGGACCCAAGCCACACCCTACAGTGGTAGAATGGGGAGTCACAGAGCTGGGGGGGAGGGGTAGGGCCACAGAGGAGCAGATGGGGGAATGCTTGAGGGGAAGGGTAGAATGTGTTAGGGCAGAAGATGCCAGGACAGGAAGGCCCTCCCCAAGCCTTCCTGACCCAGATTTATTCAGGGTGGAGATGGAAAGTCTGCGAAGTCTCAAGCTGCCACCTGAAATAACTCCTCAGAACTTGGTATCCCTCCACCATATTCCCATTATTTACAAACTTTTCACTCCAAAATGTGCTTCAGGTACAAAGACAGAATCCTGAGTTTCAGTAGACCTGACACTCCTCATATTATACACAGGTGAGACTGTGGGCAGGCAAACATTACCTCAATCAGGGAGCTCATGCTCCAAGAGGCTAACCTCCTCGGCTTCACTGAGGTCATTGCACCATCCTCCCGCATGATTTAATGCTACTCCCACCTCCAATCTGACCTCGAATGAGAGTATTTAATTCCACCTGGTAGCTCCGTTTCTCTCCACAGATACTGTTTGACCTTACTTCTAACATTTTCTATTTCTTTCATGTTTCTAGCATCTGCAGTATTTTGATTTTGGATTGCGTGAAGCAGCTCTCCCAGATTTGCAGCCTCTTGGGGACCCAGGTCAAATAGAATAAAATCTAATCTTGTTTCCACAGCAGGCTTTGTTCCACCATAAATCTAGCAAGAGATATTGAAGCAACATTTAAAATCTCTCTATTATTTATTCTTATCATAACTTCCATAAAATAGGCTTTGTGAGCCATGTGTGCTATTGCTGAGACACTCAAGAAGCTGTTGTTTTCATGCAATTGAGCAGCAAAATGATAACTCAACCCATATTTTCAGTAACTCGCTTTTTGTTTCAGATGACTTGTTTGGTGAAAATGAACCTTCTTAACTCAATGAATAAGTCAACAAGAAACATCAGCCTTCACACTAGCTTTAGAACAAAACACTGACAACTGAAAGGTATAATTAAAGCATTGTAACAGCTTCTGGAACATGTGCAGAATGCTGTCAGTCTCAATAGTCAGTGGGCATATTATTTTGGGCTCTGTTAAGAGTAAAATACGTATAATCATCCCTTGATGAACTACAGTAATGTCTGCTGGATGTTTGTACGTGCCTCCGATTCTCTATAAATGGTTAGTTCCACTATGCCGCAGTCATAGAAGGAAATTTCTTATGCAGAGAATGTAAAGCTGTCATCTTGTTTCTCCTCATAAATCTTGGACAGGTTGTCCAAAGTATTCTTGAACATAATTGCAAAGCAAAACTATTTTTGGGGCGCTACGCCCATTCAACATCCTTTCAATCTTGTCTTACTCCAATTTATTTGCTGTCACGAAAAATGTTGAATTTTGAAAGACAATTTTCTGTACACATTTTTAAGATTATTCTTAATAATCAATTGCGTGGTGTTTATACAGACTTGTGTTACTAAATCTGGCTGCTTATTTCTCCAGGCATAGTGACTGATTCCATTCTCGTAAGAATGGAGTCTGTTTAACAATTGGGCTTTACACTGTTTATGTGGAGTCTAATGGTCTCTTACCAAGCAGCTCTCCTGTGATGGAATTGTTGTAGCTTACTACCTCAGCAAAACCTTGAGCTGTTCAAGTAATATTGATTCAAGCAATATTCAATAGATTGAAAAGAACCCAGCTGAAATGAGCTTGGGTAGTCCAACCTAGATTTTCTGATGGGCATTACTTTAATGTTGACAGAAAGTCATGAAGAATTTTTACTGTCATAACACTCACATCATGTGGAATGATAGCACTCTTGGCCTTGATAATAGATTCAGCTCTATTTTCTGACCTGATTGAAATCTGAGTGGCTAGGAGAAGGTTTGAGATGGTCCCAAGTGGAGGGGTACTGCTGCTTTGAGCTCATCTCATTAGTATAGCACCAGGTACAGATTTGGATTGCTGAGGGTGCATCAAGCACATTTCTGTTGGAAGTGGCAAAGCCGACACAAGTGTAATTTAAAGGGATGTGGGAAATTAAAGGGACGTGGCAAGGTAGAGGGACAAAAATAGAAAAGCTTTTCGAAAGGCTCCACAGGCAATTCTATGCTGCAGCTGCTCTTAGATCATAGATCATAGAACCCTACAGTGCAGAAAGAGGCCCTTCGGCCCATTGAGCCTCCACCGAACACAATCCTACCCAGGCCCTAGCCTCATACCCTTACATATTATACCCACTAATCCCTCTAACCTACACATCCTTGGGCACTAAGGGGCAATTTCTTAGCATGGCCGATCAACCTAACCCACACATCTTTGGACTATCTGCACATCTTTGCACATCTTTTACTCTTGTTAAATAACGAGCACTAAGAAACAATCAAGGCTATAGGGAATGAAATTCTCTATGCAGGCCTGATGTTACATCTTCGAACATAATCTTCTGCTGGGTGACAACTGAACTAGAGCGAGATGAGGCTCCATGTGATGAATGCCAGAATTGTCAACCTCATGGCAACATCTCCAAAGGCCAACATTGTAAGATGCCTGTAAGAAAGTAGCCATTATTCTGCAAGTGACTGGGACTGTCAATGGCTGTCAGCACTGTACTTAAGGTAGTTGTAGATGCCCTAGCAATAGATGGCACAACTTTACATGTGGTGGACCTAGGAAGATAACGAGAATAATCCTCCCAACCAGCGCACTGGGCCATGAGACTCAAGCAGAGGCCATTTAGTGGGCTTCCTGACTCCAGGCACCATATTTCCGGCATTGTCAGCTCCATGCCAGAAATTATAAATTGTATAAATTATTCAAATACCTATTTGAGTACAACTTGAATCCCATTAGTGAGCCTGGGACTGAAATTTCCGGTCCCGCTAGAGCCTCTGCCATCCTTCTCTCCAACCCCCACCCCACCAGGAGTGTGTCACTCCAGCGGGGCTCATAATAGCTCCCAGCT
Organism: Carcharhinus amblyrhynchos; assembly: GCF_965287045.1. Lineage (NCBI taxonomy): Eukaryota > Metazoa > Chordata > Chondrichthyes > Carcharhiniformes > Carcharhinidae > Carcharhinus > Carcharhinus amblyrhynchos. The sequence goes on from NC_137326.1 coordinate 105,108,198, forward strand.
GGGGGGAGCTGGCAGTCTGACCCCACTGGAATGAAGGGGCCTTTTGAGGGTTAGGGGGATGCTCCTGGCCATTGCCAACTTGGCAGTGCCAGCCTGGCCCTCTGGCACATCACCAGGGGCAAGGTAGCAATGCCTAAAGGGCACCTTGGCACTGCCCATTGGGCATCAGTCCTGCCCAGTGGGAGTGGCGATTGGGAGATCAGGACTGCTGGGGCAGAGAGAGATCAAGCTGGGCATGGTGGTTGGGGGGCTGCAAGCCAGGCCCAGACATGTCTGGGGGAGCCAGCGACTGGGCTTTGGGGTATTACATGGGAGGAGCAGTGACGCAGGGTCATAGGGCTGGCCAGCAATTGGGCTGTGGGGTGGTCAGCGATCAGGCAGTGAGGCTGGCCAGCAATCAGGAGGCTGACAGTGTGGGCTATTGCGCATGGACCGATCTCGGCACTGACACATAGGTGCATACACAGTGGCCCGTTCAGTGTTATGCTGCCGGCATAGGTCCTGCCCCCTGATTTTTCGTGTGAATCACGCTAGGGCACTCTGTGATGCACAGAACGTGGGAGAACCTTTCTGAAAATCATGCTGAAAAAATAAACAGTGGGATTTACTCCAGTTTTGATGCGAATTTGACACTTAGAATGTTTTTGGGAGGATTGCCCCCAAAATTTGGTGGTTATCACTCAGTACTATAATGCCTGAGGATCAATGAGTGGTGTCTTGGGAGTATAATTTTGCTCGATGTTGATCAGCCTGGGCATGTCTTTGTTTTTGTAGTGCCATTGAAAGTGGATACACAGTGCAACTGAGGTGATTCTGAGGAAGTATCTCACCTCACTGTTAATTAACCATTCACATATCTTGGTGATGCCATTGTTCTGCTACCCACATTCCATTAGGAAGAAAATTACCGTGTGCATGAATTATCTGTCCAGCTGGTGTGCTCACCTTTGTCTGCAGATGCTGGCGATGCTCATTTATAAATACCATGTTATTTTTCAGCATGTACAGAAAGAAAATGCCACAATTTTCAGGAAATGTATTAAGTGAATTCTCAATGCTCATGTAATCAAGGTTTTCAATATTAGTAATTTCCAATTTATTGTGAGGCTGATAAGGGAATTAAATATACCAGGGCCCAACTCATAATCTGATGCAACCTTTATGTTGTCTGGTACCAGAACTGAATCAAAAATAGATGCCATGACCTTGACCAACTCAGCACTATTTAAGAAATCTGAAATGGCCCACAATATTATTACATGATATAGAAATAAAATGGAGGTCGTAAGATCAATGATTCTTGAATATATGTTGATAATCACACAATGGAATCTGATTCAGTTGAATAGCTTGGCCTGAATTTCATATGTGCCAAGCTACTGTGATGGCTCATATTTTCACTCCAATCTTATATCTAAAAAAATGATACTGACAGCATTGATTTCCAAGTCCTCTTCTAAATAATTAAACTGTGCTCAATAGGGACAAAACAAAACCTTGAACTATTAAACTTTTAAAGTTGGTTTGACATCACATTCAAGTTCAACTTGAAGTAAAAGGAGCTTCAGGTAAAAAAGAATGTCATACAATCATAGAATCCTACAGTGCTGAAGGAGGCCATTTGGCCCATCGAGTCTGCACCGACTACAATCCCACCCAGGCTCTATTCCTGGAACCCCATGCATTTACCCTAGCTAGTCCCCCTGACACTAAGAGGCAATTTAGCATGGCCAATCCACCTAACCCACGCATCTTTGTACTGTGGGAGGAAACCAGAACGCCCAGGGGGATCCCACACTGACACAGGGGGAACATGCGAACTCCACACAGACAGTAATCCAAGCCAGAAATCGAACCTGGGTCCCTGGTGCTGTGAGGCAGCAGTGCTAACCACTGTCTTTAATTTATTTTACTGTTCATTGTTTGTTTTGGTTACCTGGACAATTAATATTTCACAATGCTAGCCCAATGCAAAACAACAACAAATAACTTGTATTTATATGGCAACCTTAATGTAATAAGACATCCCAAGGTGCACCCCAGGGGAATTATAAAGCAAAATTTGTCACTGAGCCACATGGGTCATGTTTGGGCAGATGGTCCATAGTTTGGTCAGAGAGGTAGGTTTTAAGCAATAACTTAAAGGAGGAAACTAAGATAGAAAATCAGAAAGTTTAAGACTTATGTAGCTAAAAGCATGGCTACCAATGTTGGAGCAATTAAAATCAAAATTCTTAAAGGACCACAACTGACGGAGTTTGGATATTCTGGTTGGTTGAGGAATTCAAACAGGAATTCCAAGAATGCAAATTTTAAAATGAAGGATTTCTTGACTGGGAGCCAATGTAGGTCAGTGGACACAAGGGTGATGAACGGGTGATTGGGGCTTGCTGTGAGCAACGTTTTGGATAGCCTCACATTTTTCCAGGGTGGAATGTGGGAGGCCCACCACAACTACACTGGAATGATTAAGACTAGAGGCGTTAAAGGTGTGGATGAGAGTTTTGGTAACCAATAAGCGGAATTAGGTATGGAATTGCATTTGCTGAATTCTAAAAGAGTTTTGTTTAAAAGAAATCCCTTTTGGGATTCCAGTGCTCTTATGCTCTAAGAAGAAGAGGAGGAGATGGAAGCCAGGGGAATGATGATGATGAATCTGGAGTATCTATAATCTACAGTCCACAGTTTGAGCTGTTAGCTGAATTATTTCTATTAGCCAAGTCTAAGAAGGATGTATTTTTCAGTGTCAAGTGTGGCAGTAGTTAGAGCCTAGCTTGCAGTCACTTCCACCAGAAGCATTGTCTTTTCACTACATATAAAGGTGAAATAGTACTAAATATTTCTGAGTCCTGTTGTTGCCTTGTGATCTCTGGTAACATGAGTGATGCCAGTCATTCAACAATGCAGTGTTTTAACACACTTAAGGTACAGTTGCACTGTTCCTGTACACATTTCATTAATTGGATTGATTAAACAAAAGAGCAGTGGGGTGGGGGATGGGAAAGAGTGAGAGAGAGCAATCAAATTCTTTCAAGTGGCTGAATTCCCCCAGATGCAACATACAATTGATGCCACCCATATGGCCACATCGGCCTTCTCTTAAAGTGCTATAAATAGCTATCAACTAGTCATTTTCATTTGCTGAATGTGCGTAACTATATATGTCCATGCACAATGCACATAACTTTGCCATGATTATACTCTGCATGGGTCCAGGATTCCTGCACAGTTTAGCCAAAGCAATGTGAAAGGATGGTGAAATTGAGGCCAAGGACACTTGCCTGGTATGACCAATGACTCTACTCCTCTGCCTGAGGAGAGAAACCAAAAACAAGCCCAGTAAAATGCCCGAGAGCTGTGTAAATAATAGTTGAACAGGCTATTGATATTCTCCCATTGCTTTTGGGTGCATCAGTTGGCGGGGGTGAGGGTGGGTGTTAGGAGGGATGGTGGGAGATTGCAAATAAAATTCAACAAGGATTTGAACAATTGTAGTTCTTTGCTGCTGTATCTTAATTTGTCCATGACAAAGGGATTGGGCATTCTGTCTGTTGAGGAGGAGGAGCAAGAAGCTGGATATAACTAATCTCTTAAACAGGATGAGTATGTAAAGGCAAGAAGAGAGGTAGCATGACAGACACCAGCAGTATACAGTGAGTTGGACATTATTGCCAGCATCTTCCAGTAAGGAGATACCCTCCGAGTGCATAACAGAAAATAATCTTTCATTAGTCTTGCTCTGAGTTGATCACTACCAACTTTGTGACAACTTTAGTGGCTCTAATGGCTCTCCCTTAGTGTCAAGATGCTGTGAGGTTTGTGGTTGGTACAGTATCAATAGAGCTCTCAAGTATTTGGATGGCACTTTCTCAGTGATGCCAAGTTTCTGACAGGACCTGCTTCTGTTGTCATGCCAAAATTGCTAGATTTAGTCAAGAAACTTCCTCTTCTTCTGCCACTGGAGTGGGCTGCATTGATGGAGCCAACAGGAGATCTGTGAGTATGTCTTGCAGGCCAAGAGGTTCATAGGATACGTTAGAATGTGTATAATTGCCCCTGTTAAGTCTTGAATGATCTGAACTAGGGAAGCAAGCAGCTGGAGCAATGATTCCTACCATGCTTGACCATTCAGACCCTTATCCTGATCTTTTAATATTGCAGAAAACTGTCTTACCACACTTAACAATATGTCCTTCATGTTCAGTGAATTATTTGTGTTGTACAATGCCTTTGTTATCAGGGGGATGAGAGTTGATGCAAATTCCTTTGCCAGCCTGGGATTTTATGTCAAAGAGTTAATGAAGAGAGAAGAGTTGACTGTTAATGCAGTCAGCATTATTCCATTCGCAACCAGCAGGAATGTGAAACAAACAAAAGAGCAAAATTCAAATAATGCAAGAAACAAAACTCTTTGAGGACGAAATAATTACACATATTAATAATTAACCTCCAATTCGGTTTAGGTCTTAACAAATGATTTAAAGTTCTCTAAACAACAGAGAACTAATCCAAAAAATTGTGGCAGATGTTGGTTCATGAAATGCAACTTAAAAATGTTTTTATGTGTTTACTAAAACTGGTGTAATGCTGGTGAATTCAGTTTGTCTGGAGTACCTCAGCAATAAACAATTCTTGTACTTTAATTAAATGTCTCTGCCTACACTCTCAGTATTCAATCAGTGTAGAGCTTGCTTTATTGTCTGGTACACAACTGACAAGCTTAAACTTATCATTGAAATAACATTTTGCACAATAAAGTGGGTGAAATGAAAGACTAACAGTCACCAGGTGCCTTATACTTTGATTATAGTATGATGTTTTAAAAGAGACAAATACTGAATATGGTAAGCTGTGATTCATCTCAGCCCTCTGTCTCCAGAGATCAACTCCATTTGATCACAGATTCGAATGCAGTGTTGTTGAAATTTAATCACAAATTACATTGACAGTTTATTCACAATTTACTGTGCTTTCTTCTGGGCTGGCCTCCAATGGAGCACTGGGATGCAGTCCAGTGCCGACATTTACAGGTAAACCCAGAGGAAATGGCTTATGAATACCATCTGTGTGGGGTTTTAGTGCGTGAAAACAAGGTTGTTCATTAAGATTTACAAAGTCTGCTTTTCCTTTACAAAGAGCTGCATTAAAAAAGGAATCCAAATGACTGTTCTGGAAATAATCTAATGTTATGCCAAAGTAAGAAGAATGGCCAGTTTTTTTTTATATCCTAAGGTACAAAGTCCGTACGAAGGAACTTTTTAATAAATTGATGTTTATTTGATGCAAAAAAAATCTATAATGAGAAACACTCTTTGAGTTATTTTATAGTTATACTGCCAGAAAAAAAAAGTCAGTCTGGTTCTTAAAAAGCCAAATCTGTGCCAAATTGTTTTCACTGTGGCATAACTGCCACATTTCACCTGCCGCTTGACATACTTCATCTACATTTTTTAAAAAATGTAGCCATGTTGAGATATGTGAAGTATGATTCACACAAACAAAGAAATATAATTTAGTGGAGTTAATGAAAGCATAACGGAATCATGAAACAATCCAAGAGGATTTGATATATCTCATCTGTAGGACAGGCATTAATAATCTGAAGATTGAAAAGCCAAAGAAGAACTGAAATTTTATTTTAATATGAATTAGGGCACTGGTGTTTCTCGTCAATCTATGTTGAAATCTCTTCTGTTTGCATAAGTGATTTGGAAATGGGTCTCACAGAAATGATGCCAAAGCTAAAAAATTTTAGGATTAGTCCATTTGGCCCCCCCCGGAGCCTGTTCCACTATTCAATTAGATTTGAGTGCACTAGAGGAAGCACAAGGAGGAATATTTGTTTGTTCCTGTTACTGGAGGACAGGAAACCAGAGTGGCAAGTTGTGTATGTACAGGTAGGGAGGATATTGGGACATGGCTGCACAGATGATGAGAAAGTTATGAATGGGAGTCTTAGCTCAAGAGCTCTGGTCAAGTTATTAAATTTCTTCCCATGTTGCTGCTGTGTCTACAACATCAGATTCCAGGCAATGCCATGTCCTAATACCTGTGCCCACTGTTGTAATGCTCTCTGGTGTTCATCCAGCAGAAGGTACTTTTCAGTTATAGGCAATAAAATGAAAGAAAACTTACTCCAACAGATAAATCAAAGATAAAGGTTTAATAAAGAAACTTCATTACTCCAACACTTGTGGCTTCACCCTGAGCCATTCCCAACTCCCCAACAATTCCCAACAGGTTCTTATTTATACTGAGTCAGCTGGTCAGCTGATTGTAACATCATTTTGTCATTGGTTACATAATTTACTGGGTCAGCTGACCCTTAAAGCTTGTTACCATTGGTCACACTATGACAAATCCAATATTATCATTCTAACATCTGGCAGGGGCTCTCTATATTTATCTGTGGTAAACAATTCCTTCCTTCATCCAGGTCATCTCTTCCATCCAATCTTCAGGATACTATCAGAAAAAAACGAGTGGGATGGGGGCCAAGTTGAATTGGAGCACTACTCACAAACATTTTGCATGTAATAGCAGCTCTGGCATTTATCATTGATCATAGCCACCTCCCCTTTAAAATGTGCAGGCTTTCTTTCAATCATGGGAGCTGGGACTATTTCCCACCCTCCAGTTGGCGAACTGCCAATTACAAGCACAATTAGCACTTGCAGCTTACCCTTACCATTATGGAAATGAGGTATACACCTGAACATGACACATGTCTCACATCAGCAGCTCCGGGCTATTATGGCGGGTACGCTGCTATTTGAAACACACCCCTCACAAAGTTGTACATTTTGGGAAGAACAGTGAAATAAGGTTTGCTCTCAAACTAACAAACTTAACAGACAATGAAGGGTGCGGATAGAACCTTCAAGGGAAATTCTTAACATTGTCTGAACATGGTTTAATTCCTATTAAACTCACCTTTTCACAATGATTGTAAATTTCTAGGTCATTGAGTTTGGGACAACAAGTCAGATTACTTTCCTTCCTTTTACAATGTGTTTATGGATTCCAAAGCATTTTTCTTCAAAATTTCTGCAAAAGAACATTTGTAGAGAACAAATGACTGCGGATGATTGTGCAATTATGGTGATGCAATTACAGTGCTTAGCAGAAATATTGCAGAACACTGATTTTAGGAATTAATATAAAATAATAGATGCAATTCAAAAGCACTTACTAATCTGTGTATTGTTATTGTGTAAGCTTTCCCAAGGTTTTATTTTGCTGATGTAATGCTCTTTTCATTTATTTTTAATATCGTAGGTGACACAAAAATAAAGGAGGTGAAGACAAATAAAACAAAAACAGCTGTTTCACGGTGGTTACAACACTATGGGAGGTGAAGAAAATATCCAATACAGAAGATTCTTGAGCAGGTAATTACTTGTTCTGTTCACAAAGTTGCATTGATTAATTTTGCAAACTCAAAGGTTAGGCAGATCAGTGCTAAGGAATGGGGAAAATTTCACTGAGGCAATCAAGAGCACTCAAGCACAAGACACATGCAGAATAAAACTTTCTGCAACCTATGGCAGGAATTCTCTGGATTCTTTAGTTTTGCCAATGGCTCACTCCCTCGAACAGGTTTTCCAACGGCATGGAATGGCTTCAGTGAGAATTCCCATTGACAGTGACTGGACCAGAGGATCAGAGCTTTCCGCCGCTAAGAGAAACATTGAAGGAAGGTCAGAGAATCTTGAATTATATCTAAAGATGTTCTGATTTGATTTGATTTATTATTGTCACATGTATTGGGATACAGTGAAAAGTATAGTTTCTTGTGCTACACAGACAAAGCATACTATTCGTACAGAAGGAAAGGAGAGGGTGCAGAATGTTACAGACCTCATCTTCAGAAGAAAATCTATTGCCTTGTGCTTGTTTTAAATTAGGGCTTTCACCTGCTCTGCTGTCCCAGGCCCACTAAAATTAAGCATCCATCAGGCACTTAAGTACCCAGTGGTGGGTCTTCCTGAGATTTAGGACCCAGGGCAGAATCTCTGTGAGCTGTGACCAGTTCTGGTTACCCTATTGTAAAGGATATTACTAAATTAGAAAGAATGCAAAAAAGATTTACTAAAATGCTGCGGGGCTTGGTGGTTTGAGTTATAAGGAGAGGTTGGATAGACTGGGACATTTTTCTCTGGAGCATAGGAAGCTTAGGAGTGATCTTATAGAGGTTTATAAAATAATGAAGGGCATAGATCAACTAGATAGTCAATATCTTTTCCCAAAGGTATGGGAGTCTAAAACTAGAGGGCATAGGTTTAAGGTGAGAGGGGAGAGATACGAAAAGGTCCAGAGGGGCAATTTCTTCACATGGAGGGTGGTGAGTGTCTGGAACAAGCTGGCAGAAGTAGTCGTGGAGGTGGGTCCAATTCTGTCTTTTAAAAAATGTTTGAACAGTTACATGGGTAAGATGGGTGTAGAGGGATATGGGCCAAATGCAGTGAATTGGGACAAGCTTAGGTGGCTAAAAAATGGGAGGCATGGACAAGTTTGGCTGAGGGTCCTGTTTCCATGCTGTAAACCTCAATGATTCAATGACTTGTCTCAATAAACTTGTACTGTCATAGCTACAATAACTATGTAGTAATTTGATGTGTTGTCATTTGCTAATATGTCTAGCTGAGAGAATGTACCATTATTTGAAAGAGAGAAGGAAATATGACCATGTTGACAAGGTAGAATTTCAATGCAGCAATTGGAGACTTTCAGTAATGGACAGCTGATGTGCAGTGGTATTTTAAATCCAAGCAACAAGTTAAAAATACACCCAAGGAAGAATGTGTTCAGAGCTGCAGAAATCTGTATTCAAAATCTCCAGCTCTCCTGTGTCAGGAACTGTGTCACTCCCCTCTATCAGGTGATCTTGACAGCTACTGTGTCGAATAAATGTCAGTTTGTTGCTACAATATGCATTATAAGCATAAACCTAGGATATGTTGTGACAAGAATTCAGATTTCGACATACGCAAAATAGACCAGTGGTTATTCTTGTCAAGGGGAATTGCACAAAGGTTAAAACATGAGAGAGCCCAATAAACATTTCTGAAGGCGGACTCGGAGGGGAAACAACCTTGAACTGAATTTCCTCTCCAAAAGTATTTTCTCGGATGTGCTTGATGTTTTTGCAGGTTGTAGTAACTTGCTTTAAGTTCTGATAATACAATATTGTGGTGTAGTGGAAGATGGTTTTTATCTTCATTGCCCTGCTAGAACATTAGGGCACGTTTTCCATTTGGTTGTGCTGGATTTGGTAAAAATGAGCTAAATCAACACAGAAGATTGAGGAATTCAAGCACAAATTACTTCTGGTGCAAATTAAATTTTGATGACCTTTTCCACTAGTTTAAAACTATATTGCGTTGGAAGCCCTCCAACGCCTTTACTTTCTCAGGAGGCTAAGGAAATTTGGCATATCTGCTATGGCTCTCATTAATTTTTACAGATGCACCATAGAAACCATCCTTTCCAGATGTTCACAGCTTAGTGCGGCTCCTGCTCTGATCAAGACCGCAAGAAACTATAACAGGTTGTAGAACTAGAACTAGGGGGCATGGCCTCAAAATAAGGGGGAGCAAATTTAGGACTGAGTTGAGGAGGAACTTCTTCACACAAAGGGTTGTGAATCTATGGAATTCCCTGCCCAGTGAAGCAGTTGAGTCTACCTCATTGAATGTTTTTAAGGCAGGATAAATAAATTTTTGAACAGTAAAGGACAAGGGTTATGGTGAACGGGCGGGTAAGTGGAGCTGAGTCCATGAAAAGATCAGCCATGATCTTATTAAATGGCAGGGCAGACTAAGGGGCCAGATGACCTACTCCTGCTCCTAGCTCTTATGTTTTTATGTTGTCAACATAACGCAGTCCATCACCCAAACCAGCTTCCCATCTATTGACTCCATATACACTTCCCTTTACTTTGGTAAAGCAGCCAGCGTAATGCAGAACCCCACGCACCTCTGATATAGTCTCTTCTACCTCTCTCCGTTGGGAAAAGGATGCGAAAGTCTGAGATCACAAAATAAGGTTTCTCGTGCAAAGACATTAATAGGCACCTTTTAAAATACTTTAAAATATTAAAATATATTTAATTTACTGAGAAACTGACAAAGTATACACCAAAGAAATGAGTAAATTGCTCTGCATTTTCAATTAAAAACTCATTTTCAATTATTTAAAATCAGATTACTCAGAGGTGATAGATTAGAGACTCAATAGGTATGCACAATAAGTGCTGTTCCTGGCATGCCCTTCTGCACTCATACGAATACCCGATGGCCTCATCGGCAGGAAACTCTTCCCATTCCTGCCCCTGCCATGGGACTTAGTCCCAAAAGGAAAAATTCCACACTTAGTTCACAAGGTTCGTTGTGACAGCCAGCAAGAACCAAGAACAGAGTTTGCAGGATAAACATTTGCAAAGTAATGTTGTATTTTTTGAAGCACCTTCCATGCAGAAGATAAATTAAGCACTTCAAAATGTAGCAAAATCATTAATTCCAGCTAAGTGTAAATCGTTAATTGGCTTCTGTTAAATTCAAGTGTTGTTTAAATTAATTTTGAATAAAGGGTATGTTTATGCAAAGAGAGACTCAATTCTGTTTGTAATAAATCTGACCTTGGACAAGAAATGTTAATAAATGCAATACATTATTTAAATACATGTTTCAGTGAGGAAGATCTCAAAAGCCAAGTTAAGTAACTCAGTTAGAGATTTACTTGAAAAAGGGGTAGGAAGATAAAATTCTTACCGTTGCATGTTTAGGGGTGACAAAGACTGTTGAACAGAAATAATAAATGAATTAATTCATAATTATTTGAAACTTTTTGTGTTCTAAGCCTTTTCTTTAAGGTTTTGGTTCCAATGGTGTAAAAATCATTTTCAATGGGTGGAATTTTCCATCCTGCCCACCATGGAAATCATAGTAGGCAGGACAGAAAATCTGGCAGACCATTTGTGGGCAGCACAGTGGCCCAGTGGTTAGCACTGCTGCATCACAGCCCCAGATACCTGGGTTTAATCCCAACCTTGGGTCACTGTGTGGAGTTTCTCCCTGTGTCTGCATGAGTTTCCTCTGGGTGTTCTGGTTTCCTCCCACAGTCCAAAGATGTGTGAGTTTGGTTGATTGGCCATGTTGAATTTAGTGTAGGGTGGTGGGGATTAGCAGGGTAAGTACGCAGGGTTACAGGAATAGAGCCTGGGTGGGATTGTGGTGGGTGCAGACTCGATGGGCCAAGTGGCCCGCTTCTGCACTGTAGGGATTCTATGATTTAGAGGTCCATTGACCTTGGGCAGAAATTCCCAGTCTTGGGGTGTGCACAGCTAAAAAATCCCACCATGTATCTCAGAAACTATAATACTTCCTATAAACTTCTTAAGAATGAAAAATGTTTTCCCCTTCTGCTACATTTGCTTTTCACTGTCTTTGACTGTTAATGCGAACATAAAAGGCATTAAAAAAGTCCCATGAGACTGAAGTCAGTGTTAGTTTCTAGAATAAACAGATGCTATCACATTCAGAATTCCTCCCTTTATATCCAAAATGAGAGTAACTAAATTGAATTCATCCAGCAAACCAACGATGACAAGTCTTAGGACATCATGGGATTGCAATTAATTTCCAAAATAACTGTTCAGTATTCCAAGCAGAGACAATTTTTTTAAATTACTAGATTCATAACTACAATATAGAGCTCATAGACTCTATTCTGACATCTGTTTCATGGCTCTGGGATACTTATAACTGTTTTCCTTAATTTATTTTCACCTTTTACTCAAATAAATGCAACAAGTGAGCCATTCAACTCAAGGTCATTCATGTAGAACATAGTTAGAGCAGGTAAGATCAGTTCATGTCAAAGTCAATAATAGAAATATGCCTATAGTTTCTTTCAAACTTTAACTTTAATCTGGAAGACCATAGCCTAGGTTTTTCAAAATAAATCTACTCATATTTATACACTATAGAGACAATTGGCTGAATTCTCCCGTGCCTTGCCTGGTGGTGAAAGGGAACATTTGGTGGCAGTGCAAAAACTGGCGTAAATTTGGGGCACCTTCTGCTGGTGCCTGCCATGGCAGATTGGGAATCCTGCTGGAGGCCAGAGTGAAACTGATTTGAATCCCACTACTTGGATGCAGATGGAGACCCAATTGGAATCTTTCACCCATACCCGATTCTCCACAAAGCAAGCTGGAAAACATGTCTGGAACAATGTGACATGCAGATGTCTGTGATTCATTGAATACAGGAGTTGGGACGTCTCATTGAAGTTGTACAAGACATTGGTAAGGCCACACTTGGAATATTGTGTATAGTTCTGGTCACCCTATTATAGAAAGGATATCATTAAACTAGAAAGAGTGCAGAAAAGATTTACTAGGATGATACCAGGACTTGATCGTTTGAGCTATAAGGAGAGGCTGGATAGAGTGGAACTATTTTCTCTGGAGTGTAGGTGGCTGAGGGGTGATTTTATAGAGGTCTATAAAATAATGAGGGGCACAGATCAGCTAGATAGTCAATATCTTTTCCCAAAGTTAGGGGAGTCTAAAACTAGAGGGCATAGGTTTAAGGTGAGAGGGGAGAGATACAAAAATTTCCAGAGGGGCAATTTTTTCACGTAGAGGGTGGTGTGTGTCTGGAACAAGCTGTCAGAAGTAATAGTAGAAACATTCAATTTTGTCTTTTAAAAAGCTTTTAGACAGTTACATGGGTAAGATGGGTATAGAGGGATATGGGCCAAATGCAGGCAATAGGGATTAGCTTAAGGGTTTTAAACAAAAAGGCAGCAAATATAAGTTTGGCTGAAGCGCCTGTTTCCATGCTGTAAACCTCTATGACGCTATAACTCTGTGACTCACCTGAACAATGCCTGGGGCTACCTTTGGAGCTTGGAATGGACGCCATGAGGAACTCTCGACCCCAGAATACCACAGCAGCAGGGGAAGCACTTACAGGGGGAGGTCTTTAATGTTCCCGGGGATCAAGCTTCATTTTCAGGAGATCCATCTTCTTTCTTCAATACCGTGCCAGTGAAGTTGATGTCTTTTCAATATGGTGCCCTGACGCAAGAACAGATTGTGCATCATCTGGCCTTCCCGACACCGAATGCAATGCAAAAGGCCTCCGTAGAAAGCATCTCCCAAACCCATGACCATCTAGGAGAACAAGACAACAGTGCATGGGAACACCACCACCTGAAAGTTCCCTCCAAGCTACTCATCACCCTGACTTGAAAATATATTGCTGTTCCTTCATTGTCATTGGGTCAAAATTCTGGAACTCCTTCCTCAACAGTACTGTGGGTGTATCTATGTCATATGGATTGGAAACATAGAAACATAGAAAATAAGTGCAGGAGGAGGCCATTCAGTCTTTGAGCCTGGTCCATAATTCATCATGGTCATGGCTGATCATCCAACTCAATAGCCTGATCTCACCTTCCCCCCTTATTCTTTGATTCCCTTCACCGCAGGTGCCATATTTAACTGTCTCTTGAAAACATTCAATGATTTGGCCTCATCTACTTTCTGTGGTAATGAATTCCACAGTCTGACCACTCTCTAGGTAGAGAAATTTCTCCTCATCTCTATCCTAAATTGTCTACCCTGTATCCTCAGACTGTGATCTCTGTTTCTGGATACCCCAACCATCAGAAATATCTTTCTTGCATCTACACCTGTTAGAATTTTATAGGTTTCTATGAGATCTCCCCTCATTCTGCTGAACTCCAGCGAGTACAATCCTAACCAACTCACTTTCTCCTCATGTGTCAGTCCTGCCATCTCAGGGAATCAGTGTGGTAAACCTTCTCTGCATTCCCTCTAGAACAGGAACATCCTCCCTCAGGTAAGGAGACCAAAACTGCACACAATATTCCAGATGTGGCCTCAATAAGGCCCTCTTTGCATGTAACAAAACATCCCAGCTCCTGTACTCGAATCGTCTCACTATGAAGGAAGTCCAACAGACCATTTACCTTTTTGATTGCTTGCTGCACCAGCAGTGTTTCAAGACAGCAATTCACCACCACCTTTTCAAGGAGAAATGGAAATCACAATAAATGCTGGTCTTGCCAAAGATGCCCATATCCAATGAATGAATAAAAATAAATAAAGCAATGCAGGTGGAGGCTCCATGACTATCCCCACCTTGAATGCTGTCACCACAAAGATAAGGCTGAAAAGTTCACAACCATCTTTGGCCAGAGTAGCCAAGTGGATGATGCTTCTTGGCCTTCTGTTGCGGTCTTCATCTCAGTTCGATTTAATCAATGTGATATTAAGAAATGGCCGAGTGCACTACATACAGCAAAAGCTACAAGCCCTAGCAATACTGCGGTTGAAGTCGTATGGATTTTGGGGGCGTCTTTATTTAAGCTGTTCCAGCATAACTGGAACACTGTCATTTACACAACAATATGAAAAATCGTCCTACTAATCCATGTCCACCAAAAAGCAAGGCAAATAAAACCTGATCAATTACTTTCCTATTTACCAAGTCTCAACCACCAGAAGAGTGATTGAAGGAGTCATCAGTCGTGCAATCAAGCATTGTTTGCTTATCAATAATTTGCTCAATGATGTATATTTTGCATTCTGCCAGAAAATTTATGACCCTAAATGCAATGCAAGTATAAAGTTTGAAGATTGCTGACGCAGCAGTGAAGATAGTTGGGGCTAAGATGCCGCCTGCCTGAACAATTCTGATAATGATGTCCTTGGGCTTAGCTGATTTGTCTCCATAGCTCTCTTCCTATGTGCTAGTAATGTCCTCAGTCGCTGGTCTACTTTCCCTGAACCCTATTTACTTCAGTTTTACTGGGAGGTGGGTGGGGGGGGCACGGTGGGAGTCCTTTGATGCCACATTTGTAACTAAGTTAGGATCAATCACCAGTGATAGCCAAGTACTTTGCATTTTGGTGACTACATAAACAACCCTTGTAATCTCTTCCTTATGTTTCCATTTCCCACCCTGAATTTGTGGCCTTTCGTCTTCAATTTATTGACCGGTGGTTATTCCTTCAGAGACTGAGTACAGAATGGATGGGCTAAGTAGCTGCCTTCTATAGGGATTCTATAGGGACACTGACATAGACCAATTTTTAATTTTACCTTCCCGCTTCAAATTTTATTTCTGTTCTGTGCTTTCCTTAAAATCAGGAAATCACAATGTTCAGATTCTACACAAAATTACACATGGCCTGGGCAGTGCTTTAGCACACACACACACTGTTGATAGTATCCTTAGCCTCAACAGTTTCAAAATTTAATCAAAACAGCTTTATTTTCTGTCAGAAATTGGTTGGCACTCAATTATCCTTGGTTAAAAATAATTAGCAAAATCATGGTAGAGATTAAACAGAAATATTCATGGAAACATTCATAAAATCCCTATAGTACAGAACTTAGCCATTCTGATAAATAGCTCGTATAAACTGAACAAAACAGTTTTAACCAGTTATCAGTGCAAAACCATTGTCATGACGATACCTAGTGTGCTTGAAATTTTGCATATCGCTGACATGATATGTGTGCTTAAGTAATTGAAAAATGGAAACAGCTGAATTGTACTTCCGACAAAGCATCATCCACTAAAAACTCATTTGAATCTAGCTTTATTCAGACTCCATTTCAAACAGGCCGTTCTTGAAATAAACAGGAGCTTCATTTTCCAAATTAAACCAACTGGGACAGAATCTTTATTCTACTGCATCAATTGGGTGCATTTTGCAGGATAACAACTTTTCAGACAGTAGAAACTACTGCAACAAACAAAGCAATCACACCTGAAGCCTTTCCTGGAAAAATTATCATAAAGTCAATTGTAGTACCCGAACTTCAATAATGGGTTTGATGGCCTGTGAACTTGAAGTACAAATTAAACAGTGGTGTAACTAATACTTTTTAGTTGGCTCATTGATTTAATATCAATATAGTTATAAGAGAATGGATTTGAAGTTACTTGCCTTACTAAAATGATTGTGCAGGAGAAGTGATTTAAAAACTAGCATAAAATCTATTACTTTGTCAATGGTGCTATAACTTTTAATATTAAACTCCCTAGGGAGATGAACTACTGCCAGAATCTTTCATCAGGCTGATAATTGGAATGCAGGACCAGTCTGGATGCTTTCCAGCTTGGAGGGCTCTGGATAAAGTTTGTAACAAAGAAGCACTTAGTCAATATTCTCTCTGAACAATTAATGAGCACTCTAAGACCATGATTGTTCTCAAATGCTGATTTACATAGAAGGCCGTGTTCTGATGAACACAATGCCATTGGAGTTACTTGCTTCTGCAA
Source organism: Carcharhinus amblyrhynchos (assembly GCF_965287045.1). Taxonomy (NCBI): domain Eukaryota; kingdom Metazoa; phylum Chordata; class Chondrichthyes; order Carcharhiniformes; family Carcharhinidae; genus Carcharhinus; species Carcharhinus amblyrhynchos. The sequence continues at coordinate 105,124,526 of NC_137326.1, forward strand.
ATGGAGTGTGAAATACAATACCAGACTTTATTGGGCAATCAGAATAGAAAATTGGGGTATATGCTTCAAGACAATTTTTCAAAGACACATCTTGTGGTATGATGCTAATGAACAGTAATTTTTCCTTCAATGCCTTTCTTCATTAATCTCTTGCACTTTTCTAAACAATTTGTGACTTGGGTGCGAATACAATCTGATTCTTTGCTGGTTATGTTATGCTAAATTTACATGAAGGACATTTGGTATCTATTCTGTCATTTTTGCTTAGGAATAGAGTACTGAGAAATATAAAATAGGTCCCTTTAATAACGCAGAACGGGGGCCTTTTAAACTTATTAACCTGCAGGCATAAGGGGCTTGTGTTATTATTGATTGTATGTGCTGCAGCAAAGTGGAAGAGGGACTTCAGCATTCTTCAAGTTGAGAGGCGATAGATCAATAAAACAGTTAATTGGTGACTAATCTGTTAATTTGATGTCAGGATACAGGTTCAGACAGGGAAGAATTTGCAGCCACGAGGACAATTACAAATACACCTCTGAAGACAGGCAAAATCCATCGAACCCCTATTGTGCTGAAGGAGTTCATTTGGCCCATCACTTCCGCACCAACTCTCTGATAGGGGATCTTATCCAGATCCTATCCCCTGCCCTCTTCCAGTAACCCCATGTATTTACTATGACTAATCCATCCAATCTACACAATTTTATACACTATGAGGCAATTTAGCAAGGCCAGTCCACCTAATCTGCACATCTTTGGACTGTGGGAGGAAACTGCAGCACCTGGAGGAATCCCATGCTGACACAGGGAGAATGTGCAAACTCCACACCATCACCTAAGGCTGGAGTTGAAGCTTGGTCCCTGGCGCTTTGAGGCAGCAGTGCAACCACTTTGTCATCTTAACATCTTAATGAGATCTGTGGTCCAATAGAAAATTGTAATCCACCGCAAACTATCGTCTACTTCAATGAAGAATGTAGGAGAACATGCCAGGAGCAACACCTGTCTTTACCAATGAAGGAAAGGTTGCACAGATCATGGTGGAAGGGGAGGTTATTCAGACAAGGATTAAAACTGATAAAAAGGAGATATTGGGTAGACTCCCTGTATCTAAAGTTAATGAGACATGCACCATGCAGGATTGGATCAAATGCATCCAAGGATACTGAGGGCAGTGGAAGTGGAAATTGTGGAGCCATAATTTTCAATCTTCCTTATACTGGAGGGTGGTGCAAGAGGACTGGAGAATCACAAGTATTACACTGTAGGTTAAAAAAAGGGTGTAAAGGTAAGCCCAGCAACCACAAGCTGGTCAGTTTAACTTTAGTGATGGGGAAACCTTTAGAAATGATAATTCAGGAAAAAATTTATAGTCACTTGGAGAAAGGCAGGTTTGATAAGGAAAACTAGCACAGATTTGTTGAGGGTAAATTGGATTTAACTAACATACTGGAGTTTTCTTGAAGAGGTAACAGAGAGAGTTGATGAGGGTAATGATGTTGGAGTAGTGTATATGGGATTTCCAGAAAGACATCTGGGCAGCATGGTGGCAGAGTGATTAGCACTGTGGACTCACAGTGTTGGGGGTCCGAGTGCCACACAATAGATTTGTGAGCAAATCTAAATCTAGTGGAATAAAAGAGACAGTAGCAACATGAATATAAAATTCACCAAGGGACTAGAATACAGGAGTGGTTGCTGGATGATTGCTTGCTCTTGAGGAAGATTTATAGTGGAGCTCTGTGTTAGGACTCCGACTCTTCTTGATATATATTGATGACGAACACTTTGGAGTACAGGGTACAGTTTCAAAATTGGCAAATTATATAACCTTTGAAATATTGTGAACTGTGAGGAGGTTTGTGTAGAGATTCAAAATGATAGATGGATTTATTAACTGGACGGACAAAGATTAGATCATATTTAATGCTGAAAAGTGTTAAGTGATTCATTTTGATAGAAAGACACAATGTAAACTAAAGAATACAATTTTAATAGGGGTGCAGGAGCAGAGGGACTTTGGTGGTGTAAGCACATTAATCAGTGCAGCTGACAGGTCAGGTTGAGAGCTCAGTTAATAAAGCATACAGTACCTGAGGCTTTATTAATAGGGGTGGAGAGTACAAAAGAAGGGAAGCTTATCTTTTACAGAACACTGGTTCAGCCTCAGCTGGAGTATTGCATCCAGTTCTGGGCAATACACTTCAGGAAAGAAGAAAAGGCATTAGAGAGATTGCAGAAAAGATTCACGAGAATGGTTGTAGTGAAGAGCTTCAATTACGTAGATAGGTTGGAGAAGTTGGGACTGTTTCACTTGGAGAATTCAAGATTGAGAGGAAATTTGATCGAGTTAGTAAAAATCATGAAGGATCTGGACAGGGTTGATGCAGAAAGATTTTTCCCATTTGCCGAAAGATTTAAAGTGATTGGCAAAAGAAACAATGACAACATGATAAAAAGTCTTTTCACACAGTGAGTGGTGAGGTCAGAAATGCATTCTGTCACAGATCCAGTCAAATTCCATTCAATATGGAATTTGATGATTGGAATTGGATTGTTACCCAAAAAAAAATTGTGTGGGCTATGGGGAGAACATAGGGGAGTGGCATTAGGTGAGTTGCTTCCTTGGAGTGTCAGCACAAACATAAAGGGCAAATGGGCTCCTATTGTTCTGTAACTATTTTGTCGAGACAGGCTCTACCCTCAGAATACTACCAAAGGCTGTTATTTGAAAAACAAATTGTTCAATGATCTATGTACATCTCAGTGCTCTACACAAGGTTATACTTCTGCTTCCCATCACTTTGCAGTCTCTTAGTTATGTAATGTTACATCATGGTTACCTCAGCAGTTATTCAGTACCAGGTGCTCTACATCTCCCCTCAAGTCTCTATCACAACTTGGTAAATAGTCCTACGTCTCTCTCAAAACATCTTTTATTTCACAGCGTTAGTCTCTGTGGTGTCTTGACCAATCTCTCTGATCTAGTTTTGACTTAAGGATGGACTCCACTCTCTGATCATTCAATTGGGACATCTTCCACTTGGGTGGTGGTAGAGTTTCTACTTTTTGCTGGTACCTTGTTCCATCTGGATCTGAGTAGAATGTTCAAGGTTTTATTGGTTTTGTTCCCAATGATAGCACTGAAACACTTGCCCCAGCGCCCAGCTTGAATTATGTGGGATGACCATCAACTTCTAACATAATGCTCCAGCAATAACTTTCTATTTCAATATTCTCTCCTAAGACGTTTATTTTCTTCAGTTGTTACTGATTTGTTTAGTTTTTGGATTTTACTGTGTTTTGTTGAGATTGGCCAAAAAAGACTTTGATATTATCTACATAGAGCTTCTGCAGTTCTCCCAGTAAAATTACAGCAACAACCACTATGAAATTTTAGGCTTCTTTATGTATAATTGGTTGTTTTTGAAAAGCAGTTGTTGGATTTTATGTAGCTCTGTGATGTTGGCTAATAACCTTTGTAATACTTACAAACTGAAAGCTAAGTTGAAACAAGTCACATTTTTAAACCTAGTTTTGTTCCCCTGACACTACATTCTGGCAAAACTCAAATGTTCAGCAAATTTGAGAGAAAATACTGCATGCATTATTAATTCAATATGTAATATTTCTTCAGGTCAGATAATTATTTCTTAAAAATAACAGGATTTTTTTTAAGCTAAGATTTTAATACTATCTCCAGGCACGCAGATTCATGGTCCAAACAAACGAGTAAGTTTAACTGGATTGAATGCTATATTTGGGAGTATATTGCTGTAAAGGTATTTAAGACTCTGGATTCCAATGATTATCTAATGATCATGGATATTTTGGATGCTTATTGAATTGACTGACTTATCCATCTGCCTATTGGCATACATTCACTGAAAGCATGTCTTGCAGGTGTGCATCTGCTTCCCAGAGATAACAATATAAGGGGCAATTCTCCCAACAAAGTTCAAAGTGCTGAATTTGTGGGAAATCCAGTGTAAATCATGATTGTTTTTTCAGTGAGATTTCAGACTTGAATCCCCCACACTCTGTACAATGTGGAGGTCACAATTGTGAATATTATTAAAAGCTTGGGAGACGGGGCCTATTCACACCAGTCTGACAATTCTGGGTCTCTGCACATGCGTAGTGGCCCCCGAACAGTCAGCCTGCAGTTTGCTAGCCAGCTTAATCACTGGTCAGCCCAGGATATACCCACAGACCCCACAACCATTCCCTGGTCAGCCCTGACCCCTCCCATTCAAGAGTACCCCAATCTTCAGCCTCCCCCCCCCAACTGAGACGATTCCCCCCGACAGACCCCCAACTACTGGCAGATACCTCGCCCCACCCCCAAGGAAGGCAGACCCATGCACCCCAGCCGACCACCTCATGGGAGGCAGTCTCCCCATCCAGCTCACCCCGATTGTTGGCCTCTGATTGATCCATATAGAAGAGTGGCAGTGGGAACCCCCCACGCCCACTGATGGCACCTAGACCCCACTCCAAGACCTGTCCCCAACAATGTCCTTTTGGCATTATCCAATGCCTGGTGGGCAGTCCCAAGGTGCACCCTGGGCAGAGGCACTTTACCCCTTGGGCTGTTCTGGGGGCACAGGCTGGCACTGCCAAGGTGCCCATGCCCAAGGGGCACCATGCCCGCACTGCCTGACCTACTGGGGACCCTGATTGCCCCCCTTAAGTCCAGTGGGGTCTCCCACTAGTTCCCCGAAAGTTGAGAGTTACTCTAAACCCTGCTGGAGTCCCTAAATTAGGGAGTAAATTAGTCTACCCTCAATGTGGAATGCCATAAGCATAGACAAGGGTCATGGATGGAGGGGGGACTCATAATGTTAAAATGGCAGCGTGGGCTTGTTGGACCGAAGGGCCTGTTTCCCGTGCTGTGTTGTTCTTTGTTCTTTGTTTATTACTTTTATTCTATAAGCAGTTGGTATGTTTGGCGGGAATGCAGCTCAAATTTGGGAAGAGCAGGATAATTACTCATTTTACCCTTGCAAGTGATTGTGTTAAGCAGAGTTAATGGACTTTTGTTCACTAAGCTTTCAAATTATAGTGATTGACAGGGTCAGGTGATGATGTGGTTTATGCACAAAGAGAAAAAGCTTTTGCATTAGGCAGGTTTTTTTTGCAGCTAAAGTCTGGTTGAAGTTATAACAATTTTACAGGCTTCTGGAACTCTGAGGCGCAAGTATACTTATAATTGCTCACTGCATTTAAAGTGGCATTTAAGCCTGTAAGGCAAATGTTGCTCATTTAGAATTGAAAAAGTGATAAGGTAGAAATGAAAGTTTGTTTCCTTCACATTTGTAAATATTGTTCAACTGTTAATACTGAAGTTGCTTCCTTTGTTAGAGTTTATATTTAAACTGTGTTATTAAATAACGTTTGTTTCATTATAAAGCTTCATACTTTGTCAGTAGAATCAAGGAAATATCTTTTCCTCACATTTCTGTCAAAACTGAAAATTTAATGTGGTCTAGTCTGGTGTCCTAATGTATCTTGGGGTTCTGGTCCGGGATCCGAATAGAGTTAGGTGTACTCATTGCCTTGGAGGTTTAGTTGTAATTGTTTTGCAGACTGAGGTGGCTGTCTACATTGGTAGTGCCAATTACCATCATAGGCTCACAGGACAGGATTTTCAACTGCACGCGCCCCAATACTGGAAAATCCTGCCCAAGATCAATGGACCTTTGTATGGCACCTCCCCCACCCTCTAGCTGCTACGTTTCCCATGGGGGCGGGACAGGAAAATTCTGCCCATAGAGTTTTTACAGCACAAAAAAAGAGGCCCATCAGCTAATCGTATCTGCACTGGCCATCAAGCGCCTATCCATCCTTTGATGCAGAGTCATTCAGACTTGAAACATCATCTCTGTTCTCTCTCCACAGATGCTGTCAGACCTGCTGAGATTTTCCAGCATTTTCTGTTTTTGTTTTAGATTCAGCATCTGTAGTGATTTGCTTTTATCTATCCTAATCCAATTTCCCAGCACTTTTCTCATAGCCTTGTATGCTATGGCATTTCAAGTGCTCATCTAAATGCTTTTTAAATGTTGTGACGGTTCCAGCCTCTATCACGCTTTCAGGCAGTGAGTTCCAGATTTCTACCATCCTCTGGTGAAAAGGTTTTTCCACATGTCCCCTCTAATGCCCCTCACCTTAAATCCATGCCCTGGTTATTTATCCTTCTACTAAGGGGAAAAGTTTCTTCCTTTCTACCCTACCTGGCCCTCATAATTTTGTACACTTCGATTAGGCCTCCCATCAGCCTTCTCTGCTCTAAGGGAAACAACCCCAACTTAACTAGACTTTCTTTATGGCTGAAATGCTCCAGCCCAGGTAACATCCTGGTGAAACTCCTTTGCACCTTTTCTAGTACAATCACATCCTTCCTATAGTGTGGCAACCAGAACACCTCTTGAGTGTTTCATACAGCTCCATCATAACCTCACTGTGACTCTGCCAAAACACTAGCTCTGAGGCCATGGTGAGGGCATCGCAATATCTGCTGAAACTTTCTCATTGAAGTGTCAATACTCATCAAGTTGTCTGAGCGTTTGTGCTGTTGTGACAACTTTCATTTCCCAGAGTGCACGGATACATGGATGTCCACTGACCTTTCCAGAGATTAGAGTCTGGTGAATCATAAGAGTTGAAGTTGCAAGTCCGAATGTTGAACTTGTTCTTAATATTATTGGTTGTAAAATTCTTTCAGTTCACTGATATGGTACTGAGGGACAGAAGGAATATGGCTGGCCATGTCCCAGTGCCTGCACCTTAATCCCTCTGGAATCTTGTGACTATCAATTTTGCACATCATTCTTTTTCAATGGCTTCCTCATGTGGAAGCTAACCCTCATCTCCCTCTTCACCTCCCTGCCCTTCCTACTTCTCATCATCCCCAGAGCTCTCAGTCTCCTCCATGTCTCCCACTGGCAAAAGATGCCCCCTGGAAGTGCTAGGTTGTGAAGGACAATTGACCATGATAATGTGGGATACCCTTTGTGGAAAATAGTGCAGAGCCCCACCTCAGTGTTTGAAATATCGAAGCGCATCTTCAGGATGCCAATGATCTGCTTGAATGTTGAGCTATAAGATGCATTGTATCTCCCTTCAGAGACACTCTGAGGTTCACACACATGTCATGAGTCATCATTTCATTCCCCGAGGAGGGTGAGGTGAAACTATGCATGTGAAGTATTACTTGTGGTTGGTGGGCAAGCAATGAGGGTTTGATGGATTCAGCAGTGTAAAGGGCTAGTAGAGCAGTTTGCAAGATGTGGCATTTGAAGGTGAATTCACTTACCTTGACCACCAGTGCAAGGTCTTCGCAATTTTTGGAACACTGCATCTAAGTCCTTGGGACTACATTTTGTGACACTCATTGCTCCCCACTGTCTTCTCCATGTATGCCTGGTAGACCTCCTGGTCCCTTTGGTTGGTGGGTCTCTCTCCTTTTACCTACCTCTTAGCCTTCTGCACCAAACACCCAAATAATACTTCAAAGAACTTTAGAGCATGCTGTCTATCATGTTGTACCATTCCCGTCTCTTTCCAAGGTCAACTCATGCCGCAATAACTTGCAGCACCTTTCCAGTCAGAATACACCTTTTCCTTTTAAGTAGTGCAGGCTAGCTTGAACTTGAGCTAACCTCTTGGAAAGATTGCGTGTTGCCTGCATTGGAAAAGGGAGTGGGTTAATTGTACTTCGTGTACCATGTGCCCATTTTTTAGCAGCTATCGAATTTTGCCCCCAAGAAGTTTTTAAAAACTTCTGAAATTATATCTTGCTCAGTTCTAAAAAATAAACCAGTTTCTGTATTTTATATTGACCTCATTTCACTCGTGTGTATCAGTTCCACCTCCTAGACGATTGATGAAAGGCATGCGGGAGGATACGGTTTCTAGTTCTTATGCCAAGGCAGATATTTTGTCAAACACCCTAGATTTTACTATCGAATAAATAAATATTGTGCAACGTGAGTTAACTCCAGAACACAGAATACAGAGTCTGCTTATGGTACTGAACAATGCCATTAACTTTAAAAATATCTATGCAAATCTGAAATGTTTAACATGACCTCAGGTCAATGTTATTCCTTTTAATCAGTCAGGTTCAGGCACATGCAGAAATCCTCATCATGTTTAAGAGGTTCCAGTACAAGCTGAGAAATTCACACCCACTTGCTTGCAGCAGCTGTAAAAAACGTCAGCATGAATGCTGTTCACACTTACTGTGCAATGATTAACTGGGCTCTCTGCATTGTGGACTCCACTTTCTCCATTCAAAATAGTCATCAAGGTTTGTAATCTGTGCATCACAACGCACACAGATAGATCCTTGCTGCACCCTCGCTCACTAGACCTCAAGGGTGCCCTTGTGAATTGAGTACAGTAAGAAATCTTACAACACCAGGTTAAAGTGCACCAGGTTTATTTGGAATCATGAGCTTTTGGAGCACTGCTCCTTCATTAGGTGAGTGGAGAGTGTAGCAACTGTAAAAAATATCAGTACGAATGCTGGTCACACTTGCTGTGCTATGATTAACTGGGCTCTGCAGAGTGGAGTCCACTTTCTCCATTCAAAATACTCACCTAATGAAGGAGCAGTGCTCCGAAAGCTCGTGATTCCAAATAAACCTGTTGGACTTTAATCTAGTGTTGTGAGACTTCTTACTGTGCCCATGCCAGTCCAACACTGGCGTCCCCACATCTTGTGAATTGACAAGCTCACTAAGTGGCATCGAACTAGAAGAACCCTCTTGCCCATAATTGTTCATTCTTGCAGATGACTGCAAACCACTGATCCATCTTCTGAATTTACCTTCTGGCCTCACGATCTACCTTTGCCGCAGCTTTGGTTTCTCCTGAATAGGCTTCAAGCATGATTATAAATATCCTACAATCTTGCCTAACAGCGCTCTTTCTATTTGCAGTTATTTTTGCAGTATGCTGCTTCGTAGATGAGCAGCTGTCAGCCTTTACTTTGTTTGACTTAAACTGCTGACAAAATCATTGTCCATGTCATCTGCTGTTGGACTGAGCCATTGGCAGCAACACAGGTCCAGCCCTAGTTTTGTGTTAGGCAATAACCTTGTGTTCCTCATTACTTGGAAGCGTCAATACAAGACATTAAAAAAATGGTATTTTACATTTTCAAAAATCTTCCAAGAAAACATTTGACAAAATTCAAATTCAAAACCATTTTTTAAATACTTTTTGTGGGACATGGGCATCATTGGCTGATGATGTGGGTATGCCGGCGTTGGACTGGTGTAAACACAGTGGCTGGCCAGCATTTATTGCCCATCCCTAGTTGCCCGAGGGCAGCTGAAGGTCATCCATATTGCTGTGGCCCTGGAGTCACATGTTGGCCAGACCAGGTAAGGATGGCAGGTTTCCTTCCTGAAAGGACATTAGTGAATCATGCATCCTCAAAGAATTGGATCCTCAGAGTATTATTTTAGAACTGCTTATGCTTTTAGACCTCTACATTTGACATGTAGCTGCTGTCTGGTCCCCTCCCACATGTTAATCCACTCTGAAAAAAGGGTTTAAATTAAAAGTGGTGACAAAGACACATTCCTATGTTCTGTTCATTTCCGACGAACTGCAGACGCTCTCTTATCGGAAAGCATTCTGCTTCATGTAAAAATAACCTGAAAGGAGAACCTAGATACTAAATGCAGACTGTGGTACCATAGATGAAAAATGGTGCAACATCAGACTGATTTTATTCAGGCAATAATGAAGTGAATAATTAAAGGTGAACAGTTGACAGTCTTGAAAGAACAGTTCAAAGTATGCCTGTTTGTTTGAAGTGTGACCTATGCATACCTAGGTGAACTATTGCTGGTAGTTGGCTTCTGATGAGATTTTCTCTTATCTTCATATTCGGTGTGTCCTTGTGCAGCTGTGTAGCCAAGAATATTGATTTCGTTATAGACTAACTGGACATGTGAGCCAACTAAAACAATTCTGATCTTTGTTTCATGTCTTGGACAAACTTTGCAGTCTATTTTCCACAGATTAATCAATTTACCCTATTCCAATCTGTATTTGACAATTGTTGTTGTGGAAACTGTTGTTAAAACCATCTTTTTGTGAATTATAATTTTATAATGTATTACCCACAAGTCTGACACTGGATCATTCTGTTTGCCTATGATTTCACTTAAAAAAATTATACACTGGCTTGAGAAATGCTTTGGGTCACACTGAGAATGTGAACCATATGGTGCAAGCCCAAGTTTGTCTTTCTTTATACTGAACTTCACTAGTGTCTTGACAGAAATGACTGGAAGGCTATGGCCTGGCTTTGTGTTCTCAGGACATTTCCCAGCTCTGCAAACCCAACTTGGGAAAATAAGGTCCAGAAGTTGTGATTTTTGTCCCTGTGGGCAGGGACAGTGGGCTGGTTAGAAGTTGGCCTGTCGCCTTCGGAATGAGTGCGGAAGCTGCTGGGTACAGAGGCAGGCTGGCCATAAGGCCTGCCTTTGAACACTGGCACTGTGTGAAAGAGTTGAAACAAAAATAATAAAACAAAGAGTATGCAAAGAACTCTTCTCTCCACACTCCTCTTCAACCCGGCTCCCCCATTCTTTCCATGATACCTCATGGACTTCCATATGCTCCATCACAACCTATGCCTCTGTACCCAATCTGTCATACCCCCATGCCAACTTATGTCAACTCAAAACAGCCCATGCCCCCCAATTACAACCACTTACCCTTACCCTCTCCATTCCAACTCAACTAGTATCCACCAGGAACAAAACTGAGGAGCTAGGTTAATTTAAAATAGAATTGCGTGTCTATTGATGATGTCACTATTTAAATAAAAATCTCCCATTGGTTTCAAAAGAATGCAATACATTGAAATCCCTTCAAATAAACTCTTATGAAAACAAACCTTTTATCCTTGATACAAAAGTCTGAGGTTATATACCAACTGACTCAAGAACAGCTTATTCCCTGCTACCATCAAACTTTTGAAATGATTTAACTCATATTAAGTTGATCTTTCTCAACACGCTAGCTATGACTGCAACACTACATTCTGCATCCTCTCCTTTCCTTCCTTATGTGCAGTATGCTTTGTCTGTATAACACGCAAAAAAAAACTTTTCACTGTATACAAATAGATGTGACAATAATAAATCAAATCAAATATTGGTTCTGTCAATCATGGTGTTTAGATAGCAGGACCCAATTGTGACAATGATGGTTGGTAAAATCAGTCATGCAGCACAAATCCTGTGATGATAAATTCCAGTGAATACTGGCCTGTTCAATCTAACCTCTCCTCACACAGCATCCTGCCATCCCAGAAATCAGTCTGGTGATCTTCTCTATATTCCCTTGTGGCAAGTATATCCTTTCTTAGATAAATAGCATACAATACTCCAAATGTGATCTCACCAAGATCCTGTACAGGTGCAATAAGCCATCCTGGCTGTTATACTTGCAATAGAGGCCAACATACCATTTCCCTTCCTAAGTACCTGCTGAACCTGTATCCTTGCATTTAGTCACCTGTGTTTAAGGATACTGAAGCCCCTTTATACACCAACATTTCCCAATCTATCACCATTCATATCTTTTATTCTCCTATTCCTGCTCACATTGGCAGTAATCTTGAGATTGGTACCTTTGATTTTCTGCTTTTTAATTTATTTCCTACTTCCCTATGTTCTGACTTCAGGAACTCATCCCTCTTCCTAATTATGTTTTTGATATCAATATGGACCACAACTTGTGTGTGTTCATCCTTCCCATTCAGAATGTCCTGCAGCCTGTTTAGTGACTTCCTTAACCATAGCATGAAGGAGGCAACATACCATGTTGGTGTCACAGCTGCAGCTGCAGAAACATCCATCTCTTCTCCTTACGATAGGATCCCCTATCACTATTGTTCTCGCGCTCTTTTTTCTTCTCCCTGTGCAGCTGAGCCATTCATGGTGTCATGGACCTGACTCTTGCTGCATTCCCCTGAGAAACCACCTCCCCCATCAGTGTTCATAACAAGAAGCCTGTTAGAGAGGGAAATAGAACCAGGGGACTCCTGCAGTACCTTCTTTGACAGCTTTGACAGTTCTTTCACAGTTCCAATTATGTTATCCGCTTTTAGACACATTCATGTCTACTTTTAACAATACCAAAGGGCACCTAGCCTCTTCCAAAAGTGTCCTAGCACTATCTCATAAGCACTATCTCATAACCTGCCTCTGCAAAATGGTATCCTGGCAATGCAAACAAATTCACACAGCTCCAGACCTGCTCCTACCAGATCTAATCCACTTCAGATTTCAGAAACTTACTTCACCAAACTTTCAGGAGTGGAGCTGATTTATTTTTTGCAGCTGCCTCTGGGAACTACAGACATGCATTATAGAATCTGCCTTCATTTCAAAAATAGTGAGGACCAGGTTTTGGCACTGGATTTCTGCATTCAGGTCCCTGCTGGTATTTTCACGTAGATGGAGAGTGACAGTTCAGGCATATATTTTGTGGATTATGATGCTAATGAAGAAATATACTCCTTTGGGGGGATTTTCCCATCTTGTCTGCCACAGGAATTGGAGCAGGCAGGTTGGGGGGGTGGTGGGGGCAGACCATGCAAAATCCAATGAACACAGGCGAGATTTTCTGGTTTTGGGGCAAGCGCTGCAGGGAAATCCTGCCCTTGTGTTTACCCAGCTGTCCTCAACAGTGTCACCAATCTTTACAGTAGTAGATGTATGTCTGTTGTACATTAAATGAAGCAGCATTAGAAAGGCTCTTTATCAGGCGAATCTTTGTGAGGCAGTAACATAGAAAGCTGTGCAAGATACGGCTTTTTCATTATACTGAGTATTACCAGTGAGAGAGTTTATTTTTGTATCGAAGTGTTCGGACGTGCAAATTACCAAACCTGCAACAAAGTGAAGTATTTTAAAGTGAATCAATCTCCCTCAGTGTTGTTGCATGTAGGATGGGTTAGAAGGTATACAAGTCCTGGTTCTTTTGAATTTAAGTTGTGGCTTTTGTCTCCAAGGCCCTATAGCTGAAATTGAACTCAGCTTCAATGAGCAAAGATGAATGTTCAAGAGGCACCGTCTCCATCCATCATTATGTTTTCATACTGATGTTAAATTGATGCATCTGAAGTGCATTTTTCTTGATGTAAATTACATTAGAATTTGGCATACTTGATAGATATATTTTCCAAGCAATTTTCAGCAAAGATTGAGTTCATTTTAACAGCAACCCATAATTATGCTCTCTCCCGTCGAAACTTGTCTCGAAGCACTTTACAAAGAGAATTAAATAGACATGGAATAAGGGAACTCGGGGAACTCAACTAGTGTTCCGCATTTTGCTGCTGATGATCTAAATAGTGTGTTCCAAAAGGTGACTCCTGAGGCTGCATATTTCTGTCCACTGAAGCATCATCGTGACTTCCCTCCCTCCTCCAAGAGGAATTCGGACTCTGATACCTCCTCCTGCACTCTGGTGCATTGGCTTTCATCCTGTGTCACTGATTCTAATTCTGTGTTACATCCCTCTGAAGTGGTTATATCTGAGTTAGTGGGGCTTGTTTGATGTGTTGCTGTTTGCTGGGCCATTTATTCAGTGTAGGTGGGGTGAGGGCAGGGTGGGGAGGAGGTGTGGTGATGGTGGTGAGGAAGTGGACTGGAACCAGTGTGAGACACAAAAAGGAGTTGCTTAGGTATAGTTCTCATTGCAAAAGCATTCAGTGATGTACACAATTGCCTTAACTATGCTAATACTGCCTGTATGACACAAACTCATCCTTGCCTTCCCTCTCAGCCCATTGTGCTCAGTGAAGCATGACCTCCAACATTACCACCATGTGCCGAGGTGATATCAGCACCATCTTTATCACCTGCTAACAGTGATTCACCAACAGACCAGCGCTCAGAGTTTGTGGAGATCTCCAAAGAAGCAACCATGACAATTTCCATGAAAATTGGAAATTCAGGGAGACATTTTTAGAATTTGGGCTCATGGAACCAGGAGGTCTCCCCATCCCTGCACATCAGACTCACAAGCAAAAGTTTGGGTTTCAGTATTAATTGTGTAATTCATAGTGTTTTGGAGAAAATATTGAAAATTGCTGTTCTCCACAACATGCAGATCTAATTTATACTTTTTCTCTGAAATGGAACACTCCATGCTTGTTATTATATCCTTGTAGTATGAGTGCCATGATATCCACTGCTGTCCTTCGAAGCTGTTTGACATTGCTAGTAAATGTACAAGAATACCATTGAAATTCAAGCTCCCCTGTATGGATAGGCAACACACAGTTCATCTATCAACTGTGTAGGTGTGTGCTATAAAGTCCTTAACGGATCATGTAATGTTGTTATAGAACCCTGGGGAACAAAATAGGGTCCCACCTCTTCTTTGACTATGTAATGTAGCATATCAATCTTTGACTCCACTCTTTGTATTTGTTCAGCTTAATATGCTATGGTTTAAGTTGTCATGAAGATTTGTGGCATTTAGGTCTTGCTATAACTGATTATTTATAGATGGTTTTGATGTCTCCGATTTCTATCTATACAGACAATGCCCTAAAGCTAATGAAAAAAATACATCTTGTTTTTATTAAGGCTTTTGAAGTAGCCTAGTGATTTAAATAACAGGTTCATACTTTTCCTTTGTCAACATTTACCTTAAGGATTAAACCTGTGGGACTTTGCAAATGGTTGCTTTTAAATATCATTAGACTATGAAAACAAATGATAAAGATGACTCTGTATTTTGAAGAATTGTAGAATGATTTAGCACAGAGGAGGCCACTCAGCCCATCATTATTATATTGGCTCTTTGAAAGAGCATTCTAATTTGTCCCACTTCCTTGCTTCTTCCCCAGAGCAATTTCCCCCTTTGAGATAATTATTAACTCTTCTTCTTGTGTCTACTTGCCTTGTTTCTATAACTCTAAAAATCCCTGTCTACCAAAAATCTATCTAGCAAACAATGCAGGCTAAATATGCCTTCAAAGATAGTTGTGTTTTTCCCAAATTGACAGGTTGTTTTCAGGCCTAAATGCTATTTGGTTGCTATTCTCTAACTGGAGCAGGAGGCCAATGGGCAGGGACATGCTTACATTCCAACCCACCACCATATCTGCCTGTTGCCAGTGAAAACCCTCATCAGACTTTAACTGGGCCTGTGACTGAAACATGCTGCACTTCCACCTGGACAGGCTAAGCACACTTCAGATTTATTGTATGTGTTCTGTGCCCTCAAGCTGACAGCAGTTACAGTAATTTTTCAACTCCTTGGCCTCATCAACTCCCTCCTTTAAAACCACTCTTAAAATTCAAATCTGGTCACTCTTCCTAATATGTTTTTCTGGCTCAGTGTCTGCTTACAATTACACCAATGTGAAACATCTTGGAAAATGTTTCTGTGAAGAACTGTGTGCTTGGCCTTTAAAATATACAAGGGGAAAATAGTAATACTGGATCCTTCTACACCTTGCCCGACTTTCTTTATGATTGACTTCAATTGAAATGAAAACCAAGTTGGCCAATCTAATACCGTTAGCTCTCTTCCCCCATTTAAGTCAAAAGTTATCTGCTCTGTAATTGCAAATTATTGTCATTAATAATGACAAAAGGCTGCTACAGTGAAAGTGCTCAAATGCAAAGCAGTTCACTTGGGGTAGAGAGAGAGCACACTGGAACAACTCTTGCACAGTGAAAATGCAGTGGGGGCTTGAGAGATTCGAAATGACCAATGCCCAATCTTTTCAGAAGCTGCAATGGAAATAATGCTGACAAGTGTTAGGAGCAGATTCAGAGGGACGAACTGACTCCTTCCTTTGTCCGACTCTAGGGTTCATTTAACAAGTAAATTCATATAATCCCTACTGCCCGTAAGGAGGCCATTTGGCCCATCGAGTCTGCACTGATCACAATCCTACACAGGCCTTATCCCCATAACCCTGCTAAACCCCCTGAGACTGACAGGCAATTTACCATGGCCAATTAATCTTACACAGCCATTGGTGTGGGGGAAGAAACACACTTAGAGACAAGGAGAATGTGCAAACTCCGCACGGTCAATGACCCAAGACTAAAGAGTTAGTTTTATTGCTAAAATTCATTCAGTTATTAACAAAAGGCTTAAAATGTGCAAATATGTCCAACTACCCACAAATGCAAAAACAACATTCAGAGAACATCTCCCACCTCACCACCCACCACCCCTCACTCCTGAAGCACACCAAGACAAGTTAAAACCGCACAGTATCAGATATTAAAACTTGATCAAGTAACAGGTAAAGTCAGGAAAAATCATGGATAGTCTAGATTCTTGTTTAAAGCTGGAGAGTTACTTTCCACAGCAGCTGCTGGCTCTTAGACTTTTTAGGCAATCATTTCTTATTGATCCTTTTTTCACTGGTGTTGGTTCAGGACACACAGTTTGTAGCAATGAGGTCTTCTGATGGATTTTCAGATCACAAATGGATCAGCTTTGATGAGAGATGCTTCAGAGAAGAAAGAGAGATTGGGGTATGGCTGTTGCCCCGTGGTGGTCTCTGTGACGATTAGTTCAAATCCAATTTTTTTAATATCTAAAGAGATGGATCACATGACCTTTCTCTGGTTTAATCAGGGCTCATATCCTATATCTTGTCTCTAAGAGCTGCATTGCCTCTGTGTCTCCAGAAAACAGCTCGTGACCTTCACAAGTGTAATGTACTAGCTGTTGAAGACCAATGTTCTTTCTTTAGTACAAGTATCTTTTCAAAAAAGTTTAGTAGTCTAGTCAATGACATTATGAAGTAATACATAACATATCTTCTTAAAGCAAGGACCAGACAAAAATCTTTCAGCAGCCTGGAGTTCTACCTCAGTAAATAAATGTGCAGGCAATCTAGGGAGAGAAGGCACTGGTGTCAGTGACAACTCTACAATCCCACAAACCATTATTCAGTACCAGAAAGATTTGACTGACCAAGGTAAATGAAGAATGTGCAACCATGCAGATACTTGAGAAGGATGGCATGGTGGCACACTGGTTAGCACTGCTGCTTCACAGTGCCAGGGACCAGGGTTCGATTCCTAGCTTGGGTCGCTGTCTGTGTGGAGTTAGCACATTCTCCCTGTGTCTGCGTGGGTTTCCTCTGTGTGCTCCAGTTTCCTCCCACAGTCCAAAGATGTGTGGGTTAGGCTGAGTGGCCATGCTAAATTGACCCTTAGTGTCAGGGGGATTAGTTAGGGTAAATGCATGGGGTTATGTGGATTGAGCTTGTGTGGGATTGTGATCGGTGCAGACTCGGTGGGCCAAATTGTTTCTTTCTGCACTGTAGGATTCTATGAATATATCTTGCCATTGCAATTGGAATTGTGACTCTCCTCCACACCATCACAGTTAGAGGAAAAAAGAAGACAAAATAAATTTCTACCATCCCCCACAGGAATACATCACCTCATCCACTGTTCCGAATCAGATTTTCAGGAATATTTGACTGTGAAATTAAGAGCCTGCTGCATTTTTTGCACCTGATTGCACGATCACAGAGAAATATTTGCAGACATCTGGGTGAAAAGGCATGGTGAATTAGTCCGCAGCATGTCTAAATTGTTGTGTTCTTTGCAAAAGAGAAGCATGCACGCAAGCAGTGAGGGAAACAAATTGCCACAGATGGAAAAATGGCTCAAATGGGCATCCTCAGTAATTATGAGGAGAAATAGTCTGAAACTGCTGGAAAGATAAATTGTCTGGCTGTGGCAAATGGGAAGGTTGGAGAACAATCAGATTCACATTGGTAGTGGGACAAAGTATTCACACAGCATTCACAGCTTTCATTCTGGGTTTAGTGAAAAGTGTTCAAAATGCTGATAGCATCAAACCTTGTTTATGTAATACTCCTTGAGTTAAAAATCTAAACGGAATGGTCATGCTTTCATTCACATCGAATTGACAGCAACATTTATAGCAAAACAAGGTCAGTAGTTGTAACAAAATAGAAATGGACCGTGTAAAGAGCATCTAAATATTATTTTACCCTACAATATCAGCAACTTGGCAAGTTTGCTGAAATGATCAATGACCCTTGAAAACCAAATATAAATACCTTGAGGAAATGTATCTAAAAAATATAATTTCCTTATCTGGGAGCTAATTTTTGGATTCAGCTACAGCAATTCTAAGATGTCTTTAAGAATGTTGCAAACACCACCTGTAAGGGCAGAAGTGGCGCCAGCCAAGTGACCAGCATATCTGACACCCTGCAAGGGCTGAAATGTCCCCAGAGAGGCACGAAAGAGGAACCTGGTTTGTCTTTGGGATAGACGCCCACCTCTGGGGTGGGGTAGCTGATTAAAGATAAGCTGAGTGGTCTCTTAATTGGCATGTATAATGGTTTCGTGTCTGATTAAGGCAGACAGTAGGCTCTCTGGGGCCGTCGAGACCTTCCGACTTGGGGGGTGGTGGGTTTTGGGCACATTTGGGGGTAATTTTGGAGGGGGGGGAAGAACTGCTACAGAGAAATCTTTGGCTGTACCCCCATTTGAGCAGGCAGGGAGGGTCTGCTGTCTAGCTGGAGTGCCGAAACGCAGCCTACTGCTGTGTGCCTGGCTGCAGGCAGTTAATCTTCTTGCCACCCGTCAAGCCTAATTGTCTGCACACCTCATGGCGACAAGCAGCCTTGCTGGGGCTTGATATTGCCTCCCGAGAAATGGGCATCTTGATATTTGACAAGACAGGTGTGGTGCTGTTATTTTGGAGCACACTCCACTTCCATTCTGACTGGGGAGGGGAGCAGGAAATTCAGATCCTGGTTTGAATCTGCCAATATGTACCATGCAAGTTGCTTGTATGGTAGTATGTTTTTCACTCCTAACATGATACATTTGTGTTCAGTAATACATATTGCTGACTCAATATGTATCAATATGGAGAAGGCCCAACAAGGGCCTCCAAAGATGTGCAGGATTGATTGATTGGCCATGTAAAATTACCCTTTAGGGTCAGAGAGACTAGCAGGGTAAAGGGAACAATTCAGCTGCAGCCCCTGAGGAATCTATAGGAAGTGCAAGAGGGAACTTAAAAAAGGTAATTCGAAGTAATAAGGTGACGTGAAAAAGGACTTGCAAACAAGTTTTGGGAGAATCCTAGTATATTCTATGTATACATTAAGGAAAGAGGATAACCAGGGAAGGAGTAGACCCCATTGGAGACCAAGGGGTCAATCTGCCTGTGAAGTCACAGCACATTGGAAGGGTATTAACTGAATTATTCTCATTGGTCTTCACTCAGGAAAAGGACAACATAGGTATGGAATTCAGGGAAAGGGACTTGAAGGCCTTGAGCAGTTTGATATAAGAAGTGAAGACGTATTGGATGCTTTGGCTGGCTTAAAAATGGACAAGTCCCAGGCCCAAATGAATTGTATCCCAAAGTGCAGTGGGAGATGAGGCAAAAATTTGTAGGGACTCTGATGTGAATTTTTAACTCCTGTCTGGACGTGGGAGAAGTTCCAGAGGACTGGAAGACATCTGATATGGTTTCACTTTTCAAGAGGACTGGTAAAGAAGAATCAGGGAATTACAGGCTGGTGAATCTCGTGTCAGTGGTAGGGAAATGAATGAAGAAAATTCTGAAGGAGAGAATTTAATCTCCACTTGGAAAGGCATGTGTTGTTAAGGGATAGCAG
The DNA here is from genome assembly GCF_965287045.1 of Carcharhinus amblyrhynchos. Lineage (NCBI taxonomy): Eukaryota > Metazoa > Chordata > Chondrichthyes > Carcharhiniformes > Carcharhinidae > Carcharhinus > Carcharhinus amblyrhynchos. Next base: position 105,144,225 of record NC_137326.1, read on the forward strand.
GCATAGCCCTTTCAGAGGGAGGTCATGCCTAACAAATTTGATAGGTCTTTTTGAAAACGTGATTGAGTGTGTAGATGAGGGAAGTGCAGTTGATATAGTTTATATGGATTTTAGCAAAGCTTTTGACAAGGTGCCACATGGAAGACTGATTGAGAAGATTGAAGCACATGGAAATCAGGGAAACCTGGCAAGAAGCACCCTGGCTTAGTACTAGGATACAAAGGGTGGTGGTAGAAGGATGCTTGAGAGACAGGATACAAAGGGTGGTGGTAGAAGGATGCTTGAGAGACAGGAGGCTGATGTCCAGTGCTGTACCACAAGATTCAGTACTGGGTCTCTTACTGTTTGTTAAAGACATAAATGATATCGATGAGAATGTGGCAAGAATGATAAGTAAGTAAATTGGTACGGTGATTAATAGTGAAGAAGAAGGTTATAGGTTACAGGAAGATATAATTAGTTTGGTCAGATGGGCAGGGCAGTGGCAGATGATATTTAACCCTGATAAGTGTGATTTGATGCACTTTGGAAGAAGTAACAAGGCAAGGGAGCATTTAATGAATGGCAGGACACTAGGAAGCCCAGATGAACAAATAGATCTTAGGGTAATTATTCACAGATCCCTGAAGGCAGCAGAGCAGGTGAATAGGATAGTTAAGAAGGCATATGGGACACTTGCTTTTATCAGTCATGGTACAGAGTATAAGAGCAAGGAGATTTTGTTGGGAGTTGTACAGAATGTTGGTTCGGCCACAGCTGGAGTACTGTGTGCAGTTCTGGTTACCTCAGTATAGGATTGGTGTGATTACACGATAGGGGATACAGAGGAGATTCACTGGGACGTTGCCTGGGATGGAACATTTGAGCTATAAGTAGTAGCTGGATAAGCTAGTGTGAATCTGGAATGCACTACCTGGGAAGGTAGTGGAGGCCGGACACCTTACAATCTTTAAAAAGTATTTGGATGAGTACTTGAAATATCATAAGATTTAGGGGTAGAGGACAGGTGTTGGAAAATGGGTTTAGCATGACTTTAGTGGTAGTTATTGTTGGTGCAGACTTGATTAGCCAAAGGGCTTTTCCTGCACTGTATAACTATGTATTTTTCAGTGACAATGTCTGCCTTGCCACAGCTTGGGCATGTGGGTACATGTGTTGGAACAGAAAGGATGCCAGAAATGTTTTGCATTCTGACATGATAAAGCTGCACAAAGTTGAAATTTAACTCTTGTTGGCATTCATCCTAAGACCAGCCATAAAAGGTAGGCAGATTGCAATCACTGTTACTTTGGCAATCCTCCCAAATTCTCCCAAAACATGCAAAGAACACCCATTTGCTAGACCTACGAATGTAGGTACCCCTTTTACGACCACTATCCAGGCATTTCTAACATTGGACCCAACTAACCCATTTATCAACGAACTTGCTGCATTTACTGCGAAGAGCACAGAGCACATTTCCTGTATATCGGCCCATTTGTGCAGGGTGAGTATGATTATTACTAAAGTGACCTGACCTTGCAATTAAACACATCAGGTTTCTGTGTCCTTGCACGCAATGTGCTAATGTGTTCTGATCTGTAAGCACTGTGACCAGACTGGATAATCAGCCAGATGGAGCAATGGAATCCATCTCCTTGATATGTCTCCAATGTGAAGAAGGCATTTCCAAGATAACAAAAGTAAAATCTTTCTTTCCTTGGATTGAAAGGAAATATATAATCTATTTCCCTAATGCTTTATTGAGAGTTTTGTTTTGGTGTAATTCTCATTCAGGTAAAAAAGTTAATTAATTATGAGTGAAGTTTCGTCACCGTCATCTAAGTGCCAAAGCCAAATGATTGTCTTCTCAATTTCAAATCATTGGACTCATTGTTGGAGTTCTGGTTGACTCAGTCTTTAATGTCCTCTAGCTGTTTTCTTTTATGGCTTATTGGCTTTGTGCTGAGGTAGAATCAATTTTGATACCATTTTCGAATTGAAATGAAATGTTAAGTGAATTTGAGGATTGCCTGTAAGGAAAGTGAAAGCTGACTGCATGTGTCAAGGAATGAGAGCATTGGCTTTAAGTAATGACGGTAGAATTTCCATTGCTGGGCTGGCTGATTTGTGCCATGGTTAAACCTGAGGAGAATATTCATTAAAGTGAAAACTTAAAATCCAGGCATCTATAAAATAATGGGGTTAATTGTTGTCAATCATTTAGTCTGTTTTGACCATTTCATTTTTTTTCTCCCTTTTGGATTAAAAAACACATGAGTTGTGCAGGCCCCAACAATTTCAGAATCATTTTTTGCCTTGTACGGCATTAGTTAATCTCAATAGATGAGTTAGGAATAACACTACAAGGTGAACTCACCGTCCCTTGCTTTTGGTGAGGGAAATCAACTCAGCTTCCCATTCCTGATTGTTACCCAGTATCTGTGCCTTGTTGGAAGTGTGTGCGTAATCATCAGGTGATAACAGGATTGTATTCTCCTGTGATGTGAGAACCACCAATGCTAATTACCGGGGTCGCCATCTACGTTAGATAACTTTACCCCAGCATGAAGTTAGTGCCTTAAAGAGTGACAAAATGATTAAGCGTTTATTTATTAGTGTCACAAGGAGGCTTACATTAAAATTGCAATAAAGTTGCTGTGAAAATTCCCTAGTCCCCACACTCCGGCACCTGTTCGCGTATACTGAGGGAGAATTTTGAATGGCTAATGCATCTAAGCTGGATGTCTTTCTGGACTGTGGGAGGAAATTGGAGCACCCAGAGGAAACTCATGCACACACAAGGAGAACGTGTAAACTCCGCATAGGCAGTGGCCCAAGCCAGGTAATTGAATCCAAGTCCCTGGCGCTGTGAAGCAGCAGTGCTAACCACATGCCACTGTGCCGCCAATAATCTTCACAAAAATTAATGAACACAGAGTGCTAGGAATGCCAATTGATGAAGAATTGTTTGATACCCATTTGCAGGACAAAATAAAATTCCTATTTCTTCCACTCTGTATTACTGTCTGTTCTTTTTGCTTTGGTGCAACTTCAGTGAAGTTTAAATGCTACTTTAACAGAATTAGTTTCATGATTAAATAGCTGAGGTAAATAATATGAGTAAATAACTTGCTTGCTCTGGCCCTTTTTCTGAGTAACAACATTCTACCTCCCATCACTCGATATTCAATGAGATTATATACTTCTCTATGACTACTACCACCATTAACACAGCTCTGCAATCTGCCAGCATGAAATACATTTCTCAAGAGATGAGGATGTTCCCGGTTTAAATAAACAACAGGAATGTAAGGATAAAATTCATCATTGGCATGAGTGCATTGGGGAAAGGAATATCAGTCAGTGTGTGTGGCCAATATGCTTCTCCTCATTTTGTACTTCCACCATTCCACAATGAATCTATTGGATGTAATAAAATTTTCCCCCAATTTTCCAATTTCTGTGTAAATTTAACACACTTCCAAAAATAGTGAATATGTATTTTTTCTTGACATCTCAGCTCAGCTTCAATTTAGATAATTAAACCAACATGAAGCATTGCATCACGTTCTGACATTTGATCAATGACTTAGAGAAATTTCAGAACGTACTTAATTGAACGTGGAACTTGAAGTGCAACACCCCACAACACCTCAACCTCCCACATTCAAAACATGTGGACCACTGCTGGCATCTGTTCCCCTTCCCCTTATCTACCATCTCAGTTCAGTCACCACCCTTCTCCTCTGCAGTTCCCTACCCCATCTACACCTCCCCACCTTGCAGTCCCCAATAGCTATTTACCTAAGGGCCACCGTTGACTTTGCAGTAACCCCATTCCTATTTCTTGGCAAGCTGCCTGGAGATGCCAGTCAGAGGAGTCTACAGCTCACTTGATCAATGATGGTCAGGCTAGAGGCTGAATACCAGGTGACGGTTCAGGGCTCAGCATTCGGATGCATATTTAACAGTAGAATTCATAAGCAATACTTCCTTCTCTTGTCCAGAATAATTCCTGTCAATGAGCTCTTGCTCCCCACAAATTGAAATGCATAAAATGAATGGCCAGAAATTGTGGAGTACAAAATAAACAAAAAAAACTAACATTGAAAATTATTTGCAATTTCACGACATTTATAATTAAGCTGTTCTCAAAGCTGTATTACTGGACTGTTGTTTACTGAAGGAAACAAAGGCGACGTTTGCCATCTGTCATTTTATAGCACTAATCAATCCTATGCTGTGATTTTCTGCAAGATTGCCTGGAGCACAGAGTGTTAAATCTCCAGTAGTAACTTGCTTTCCTGCTTAGAAGGATACAACTCATTAAGTAACAAGTGTCTGCTTCATGTCAACAAAGTGCACTTGCTGACTTATTGGCTTGTTTGCTCCAGTATTTTGCTTATATTCAGGTACTCTTTATAACAGCCTAGTCTTTAGTTCCTCATTCAAAAGTAAATGGGACATGAGCCGAAGTAGATGAGCAAATTGTTACCCATTTTTAAAATCAGGACTGGTTTTTTTGAAAGGAATGTTCTTCCTTAGGCTTTGTGGTACCTGTAGTTTTATTTAGATGTCTGCTGGTTTCTATCAGGTACTGATATTGTTGAATGCCCTGATTAGATGTTCTAACATGAGAAGTGATTAGAATTAGAAAGCAGTTAAAATGGGAAGAGAATTAGAAATTTGAGGACAAAATTTTCCATCCCTTCTAGCCGGCGGAATCTTCCATTCTCACCAATGGTGCCCACACAACAGTGTGTTTCCCAGCACTGGACAGTGCAGAGGATGCAAAACCCCATAAACAGTGATGGGTCCGCAGCCCACTGCTGGTCACTGCTGGGCCGCTTCCATCGCTGGAAAATACATGGTGGGGGTGTGAGAAAATGCTGCCAGCAAAGTTCAGACTTGGTAGTAAGAACCACTACTAGCCTATCTCCTCAAGGCATCACAGTCAAAGAGAGGGATTTTCTGGCCACGCTCAAACTAAGACCTGAAAATTCCGCCCATGGTCTGTCCACCCCCACCACCCACTACGATTCCTGTGGCAGGCGGGATGGGAAAATTCTGCCCAAAATGTTAGGAGACTTTGTAAATCCTAAACTTAAGTTGTAAAATAAAAGAGAAGCAACAACCTGATCTAAAATACTTAGCATTTAATTATTTTTCTTGAAAGTAATTAATTGTAATTTTATGTATGGTCTGTGAAATGTGAACAGCTTATCACCTCGAGAAAGTAACATTTATATTCTGGTTATTTCGTATTTCAAGGGCATATAATTTGTGCACCTTCTAAATAACATTTCACTTTTTTCTCTCTCAAAGGGAAAATGCTGAAGAAAATTTCACTCTTGCTTTATCGCTACAAAGCAGGAATATTGCAAACTTGGCATCAATCAAGACTTATTGAATTTACTGCAATAGTGGTGACATATTGCATTTAATGAAAACAGTAAGTACACAAACTTTAATTTCTCTCCGGTTGGACTCAGTAATGACTCCAAAGAAGGGACAAGTCTATAATATGATTCTGTCATTTTAATGGGCTGTAGAAACAGTAATAAAACTAACAGTAATCAGCAATCACAAATGTTACTTAAGGAGTTGGATTTTTGCTCCGCAGGCAGATGGAACGAAGTGAGGAAATTTCCCAGCTCCCTGCAGCTGCCTTGGGGAGAACATGACTGGCCACACAATATTTCTACAGAGTGAGGGTGGGTATAGGATGAAATCGGGCCCACCAAATCTGGATGCAGATCAGGGGTGGCTGCAGAGGCAGATTCATGAAGAGGTGGGCTGTTTAACCGGCCTATCTCTGTTTTCTTGTACTTTATCCCAGTTGTTTTAATACTAAGTCCTCTTTCCCTTAGCCTATTGTCCCCATCTACTTCCATGCCCTGTGACAACTTAATATCATCATCTGTCCCCACCCATGCCAAGTTAATGCCAGGTCATGTCAATCTGTGCCTCTCATCCTTTGCCTTTAGCCCCTCCATGCTAATTTGCCTAATATCTCCCATGGGCATACTTCTGAAGTCAAGTGGAGATGACATAATGTAAAGGCATAAATATCTATTACCACCTTCAATATAATAGAAACAACTTCTATTTATGAAAACTGTTATGATTTAAAGTGGTTGCATCTCTTTTGATATAATATTACCTGATCTGTCATGACATTAGCAAAGAGATTTATAGGCTTTTTTGACTCTTTCATCTTCGACCAGGAATAAGCAACATTTCTTTAATAAACATGCATTGCGTTTTACTACAACCCACTAGTATGGCACATCATTAACTTTTTTGTCGCAGTAGCTATCGTTTGATACATAACTTTGAAAGTTCTTCAAGTATTCCTTACCATTTAAAAAAAGACTTGTATTCAGAACCTCACATCAAAGATGGATAATCCTTTAATAACCAGTTTGAGGTTTCAATTAAACTATCAACCCCTTCCTGAGATAATTAGGATGTAGAAAGCAGCCAAGCACTAATAATGACGTAATGATAACCCTTGGAGTAATGTCAACAAACAGCTACTATGACTGCTAGAACAGATTTTTTAATAACTCTCACTGACACAGGCAGTCTATTCTTTATTTTTTAAAGGGCTGGAGATTGAAATAACTTCAAATCTTGACAGTTCTACAACCTTTTCCACTCTTCAAGAGCATTTTCATCTGCTTTAAAAATGTATAACCTCCACACTGCCAGTTAAGGCCCCTGCCACAACTAAAATGGAATCTATTTGCATTCAGCACTGAATTCAAATGGCCCTTCTGCGTTAGGATTTCCCTCATATGTGAACCATGCTTCCCCACCTTTTCCCCCTGGCCAAAATGGCATCTGTCAGAAATGGTCACAGGACTTCAGGATAAGGGTCTCACTCTTGGAACGTCCTTGGAGCTGACGAAAAAATCCAGACAAAGTTGTAGGTAGACCCAAAAGTAAGTCATTGAGTGAGCATAGGACTGATGGGTGAATGAAAAATGATGCAGATAATAGAGTTTTGGATGAAGACAGGTTCATGGAAGTTGGAACTTGACAGCATGCAAGAAGTGTATTGGAATTGTTGAGTCTGCAGATTACAAGAATACTGAAAAGAGTATCAGCAGTTGAAAGATTAAGGCAGAGCTGGAAATGGGTTGGTTTTTATGATGGAGAGGATATGGGGTCAGAAACTCACTTCGAGTTAAGTAGGGTCTGAGCTCACAAATGATCAGGTCGTACCTGAGATAAGGAGTGGGATGAACTGCTGGGGAGAGAATGGAGTTTGTGGCAGGGGCTATATACAATGGATTCAGTTCTTCCCAATATTTCACTGGATGAAATTATAACTTGTCAACGTGTCGATCATATAACAAAACAACGCACTGAAATAATGTTGGTGCTAATCGTCCGATTATAAAATTTTAATTTTTTTAAAATTCATTTGTGGGACATAGGCGTTGCTGGCTGGCCAGTATTTATTACCCCTCTCTAGTTGCCCTTGAGAAGGTACTGGTGAGTCACCTTCTTGAATTGCTGCAGTCGATGTGTTGCCTAGATCATTACCAGGTGGTCAGTCTGGTTTCATTTCTTTGTTGAGACATTGTAGCGATTAATACAACTGAGTGGCTTGCTAGGCCATCTCAGAGGGCAGTTGAGAATCAATCACACTGCTGTGTCCAGACCAGGTAAGGACGGCAGATTTCCTTCCCTAAAGGACATTATTGATCCAGATGGGTTTTTCTGACAATCAACAATGGTTTCATGGTCATCAGTAGATTCTTAATTCCAGATACTTTTTATTGAATTCAAATTCTACCATCTGCTGTGGTGGGATTTGAACTTGGTCCCCAGAGCATCAGTTGAGTTTCTGAATGAATATCAGCGATAATACCAGTAGGCCATCGCCTCCCCCTAATATTAATAGAATGTTTTCAGTTATGGAAGGCATGATGACAGTGTTTAGCACTGCTGCCTCACAGTGCCAGCCACCCGGGTTCAATTCCAGCCTGGGTGAGTGTCTGTGTGGAGTTTGCATCTTCTCCCTGTGTGGGTTTCCTTGGGGTGCTGTGGCTTTCCTTCACAGTCCAAAGGTGTACAGGTCAGGTGGATCGGCCATGCTAAATTGCCCCTTTGTATTCCAAGATGTGTAGCTCAGATGGATTAGCTATGGTAATTGTGAGGGGGGTTACAAGGACAGGGTGGGGGAGTAGGGCTTGGAGGATACTCTGTTAGAATTAGTGCAGGCTCGCTGGCCCAAATGGCCTCTTCTGCACTGTAGGGAGTCTATGTTTCTACCCGGAATTTCAGTATATGTAATGCATTTATATATTATGTCTGCAGAATATTTAATTATGTATTGAGTAAAGCATATCCTTATTAGGTTGGTGCTGAAGGAAACACCAATAACCAGAAACATTGCAGCGATTTGTAACTGGAAGTCAGGTTGTATGGATTGTATGGATATAGCTGCCCCAGTGGAATTACTGCTAAATAATCTTGTTGATGTTATTGCACCACTGTCCAAAAAAATTATGAAGGTTAATTAATTGCTGAGATGCAGCTCATTTAGATTATCATTTGTATTATTATTTGTTGTCAATTAGAGTGTTTCTATTCAGCAATTGCCTAATTAAATCATTGCAAACTAATAAGTGTTTCAGATAATCTCCATGAAATAAGTGGAAAGAAACATCTTGTAAACATGTTACTGGATTAGCTTCAGGCAGCACTGTCTTCGCTTTATTTTATCAGGACATTTTCATTAGACTGAATGTTTCATCTGATTAAATGGCAAAAAAAATGCAAAGAACTCTTACAGTTCCACTGCAGTCTAACATCTATGAAATCATGAATAATGCCAAACACTTCGTAATTTTGATTAAAATAGCACAAACTGAGACAGCTTGGTGTACCTGTCACTCTGGTGTACTGTACCTTCCCAGCAGGCACACTTTTAGCAGGCTCTAAGCATTACAAGGAAAATATTTCTTTTCCCAAAGTAGCTGGATCCTAGCAATAGTACTCTATACTTTTGTTCCAGAATCAGTTGCACTCCTCGCCAAGTTCTTTCAGTCCAGTTCCAACACCGACATCTATGTGACAATGTGGAAAATTACTCAGGTGTGTCCTGTTCACAAAATGCAGGACAAATCAAGACCAGCCAATTACTGCCCCAACAGTCTGCATTCAATAAGAAGTTGGAAGATGTCATTGATAGTACTAACATGTGATATTTTCACAATAAAAGCTGCTCACTGGTGTTTAGTTTGGGTTATGCCAGGGTCATACTCCTCCTGACCTCATTACAGCAATGGACAAAAAAGCTTGAACCAAGAAAGGAGGTGAGAGTGACTGCCCTTGACACCAAGATGGCATCAAGGAGCAAAATAGAATCAGGGAAAAGCTATTAGTTGGAGGTATATCCACAACTAGTTATACAACACATTTGTTGTAGTTGTTGGGTCTCAATCATCTCAGTTCAAGGACATCACTATCGAAGTTCCTCAGAGTAATATCTTTGGCCCAATCATTTTCAACTGTTTAATCAATGACCTTCCTTCCATCATAAGGTGGGGATGTTCAAATCTTTCACAACTCCTCAGGTACTGAAGCACTCTGTGTCTACATGCAGCAAAACCTGGACAACATTCAGGCTTGGCCTGATAAGTGACATGTAATATTTGTGTATGACAAGTGCCAAGCAATGACCATCTCCAATGAGAGCAGAATGACACTCAACGTCATTATCATTTCTGAATCCCCCACTGTCAACATCCTGAAGATTACCATTGACCAGAAACTGAACTAAAATTTCCATATAAGAGCAGGTCCAAAGCCAGGGATTATGTGGTGAGTAACTCAGCTTCTGATCTGCCAAAGCCTATCCACCATCTATAAGACACAAGTCAGGAATATAATGGAATACTCTCCACTTGCCTGGGTATGTACAGATCCAACAACATTCAAGAGGCTTGATACCATCCAGGACAAAGCAGCCCACTTGAATGGCTGCCCACTCATAAACTTAAACATCTACTGTCTTCATCACTGCCACTGCACTGCAGCAGTTCACTAAGACTCCTTCCATAGCATCTTCTAAACCAACAACCTCTACTACCTAGAAGGATAAGGACTGTAGAAACACCACCACCTGCAAGTTGCCCTTCAAGCCATATACCTTGAATTCATTCTCTTCTTAAAAGCACTGTGGGCATACGTGCATCAGAAGTACTGCAATGGTTCGAGAAGGTGGCTCATCACCATCTCCTCAAGGGTAATTAGAGATGAGCAACAAATGCTGCTCTTGCCAGAGACACCCTGATCCCACGAAAGAACAAAAATAAGCTGTCTTAGCTGTCAGAAAATGCCAATTTTAGACTAGAATCTATTATCAATATGACCTCAATACTAATGCAGTTAGTATTGAAGACATTCTTTCATTCAGGCATTCAGCATGGTTTAACAGGGACATTTGTAAGGGGTACTGGGCAGCTATGACAAATGAAATCATTTAGAATTAGAAAGGTTCCATTTGAAGAAAGCATACTAATTGCAGAATCCAATGTATTGTGCCTACAATGACATCATTTATTCAATTGGTTTCTTCCGCACATTTGGCTCATGTTACCAACAACATTGGAACTTAAATTTAGTGCATACCCTCAGGCTGTGTACTCATTATTAGTGAGTCTCGATGAATGACAATCTGTTGCTGAGGACAAGGTTTATACAGCTTAATGCTGTGAGTAGTTGTCATAGGAACCATTACCAGAACTGCAGTATAAAGTGGGAGAAATTCTGAGCTTCTGGAGTTTGGGAGGATTGGTCCAATTCAACACTAGCTTAAAGCAAATAACTTTAATGATAAAAGAATGAGAGTACATTTCTTACTAACTGAACCATCAATTTTTGAATTATCAATAAATGAGTTGAAACTTCACGAGACAAAGAATTGAATCACTAGATCTAATTTGGCACAACTTGACATTATTGACTGCGAGTATAAGTGACTCGTAAGAGAACCATGATCACAAATGTTTGCAGAATGAGGCTGAATCTGTTAAAGATCTGTTTACTGGATGATCCTCCTTTGGATGGTGCAGACATAAAGGACTGAATAGTCAACTTCTATCCTGTAAATGTTCTGATGTTTATGTATGATGTTCATACACTGCAAATTTTGCATGTTTGCTAAGAAGGCCAATACGATCATTTATATGTGAGTTAAAGAGTTCAATCAAACATTTCTAGATAACATGTTATCTAATGACAAAGCTGCCATCTAAGATTGTTGTTGAGGTTAGAGGTAAGAAGGCTAACTTCCACACATCAATAATATATCATATGCGGATAGCACTTGATAGGTCACAAAGACTTGGACCTTGATTTTTGCTGAGTTGGGACAACTTGGGAATCCTGTAAAATGGCAGGAGTGACCTGATTTTAGGATTCCTGCCCTCATTCCTGTTTTTGAGAATTTTTGCCAGTAAGGGATAAGGGTACAGGCAGCCTGCCCATGCTCAATACCTCTGTCCTTGTTGGCTCCATTGTGGACATGGGCAGTTTAACCTCTCCTTTGCAATTCTGGTGGATTTCAGCCCTATCAGTACATAAACATATTTTGTAGTCTCTCAGAGAAGGTGTTAGCCATGGGGAAAACCTAGACCCAAGTGATGAACTAAAAATTAAGATAACCCACTCTAATTTTTCATTGACTTGTTTTTGAAATACATCAAAGAAGTTCTTTCATTTCAATAGTCAGATGCTGTATTGTAAGTTAATAATTTTTACTGCAGTGTAATAATCTGAAGTGATTTAAATGCCCAAAGTCCTTCGAAAATGAAATAAAAACTTTAGTAGCTTTCACATAGAGAAAAAACCTTATGGAATGCTTTGATTAAAAGGGCAGCTCACGTACCTAAGAAAGAAAAGGCCACTGATCTTTCAGTTTCAATAGACACCATTATTTTTTATATTTCCCAGGGTTTGTTTTTCTAGCTGAACTCATTCTGAATGCTTGGCTGAGCTTCAAAAGGTTTAGAACCACTTAGCTTAGCAGAGGTGTGTGTTCACATTTTAACAATTTAAGAAGTTAATACAAGATCACCTGCCTTTGAGGTAATGAGTGAAATAGATATTTGATTGTTCTTAAAATAGATTAATCACTTAAGAGGATTTACATTTTTGAATGGGTTTTTTGAAGGAGAGTTTGTTTTCAGGGTGAATTGTGTTTGAGTGAGAGGTCTGGAAGCTTGTTAGAAGTTTAATATTTGTTCACCTCCATTTCAAAGATATAACACAGAAAAGATGGTAATGTAGTCGTAATGTCACCAGATTTGTAAACCAGCTGACCAGCTTAATGCTCTGGAGACAAATGTTCAAATCCCACCACGGAACCTGATGGATTTTAAGTTCAATTAATAAATCTAGAGCTGAAAGCAAGTTAAATGGTGTCCACAAAACCACTGCTGATTGTTGTAAAAATGTATCTGGTTCATTAATGTCCTTCAGGGAAACAAATCTGCTGGATTGGCCATAGTAATTTGTCCCTCAGGTGTCCAAAGATGTTTGGGTTAGGTAGATTAGCCATGCTAAATATATGCGCTTATGGGCATAGGGCAGAGGAGAGGGCCAGGGTAGGATTCTCATTTGGAGAGTCGGTGCAAACTTGATGGGCTGAATGATTTATTTCTGCACTGTGGGGATTAAAATGTAGTGCAGTACCATCGACAAGATGCATTGCAAAAAACTGGCCAAGCCTCCCTTGAACAGCTCTTCTCAAACCCATAACCTCTACCATCTAGAAGGACAAGAGCAGCACATACATGGGAACACTATCACCTGCAAGTTTCCCTCCGAGTTACTTACTATTCTGACTTGGAAATATATCACTGTTTCTTCATTACTCTAAATCCAAGAACTCCCTCCCTAACAGGGCTGTGGGTGTTAAATCACTACATAGATTGCAGTGATTCAAGGAGGTAGCTTACCACCATCTTCTCAAGGCAAATTAGGGATGGGCAATAAATTCTGGTCCAGCCAACACTGTCCATATCCATTAATGAAAAAATATAAAAACTCCTCAGGTTTTCCTATAATGAATACTGGGTGAACAACTAAAGAGGATAAATGGGGGATTGACAAGGCTCTGGGAAATCAGACAATCATTGAAACACAGAATTCCTATAATGCAGAAGGAGGCCATTCAGCCTTTCGAGCCTGCACTAGGTCTTCAACTGAGCATCGTGCCAAGGCCCTATCCCTGTAACCCCACTAATCCCCCTAATTTACACACCTTGAGACATTAAAAGGCAATTTAGCATGGCCGATTCACCTAACCTATACATCAGTGGACAATGGGAGGAAACCAGCGCACCCAGAGGAAACACTCTCAAGCATGGGATTATGGGGAATATGAAATTGCATGGAGGGCAAATATGGGCTGGGAAGAGGGTTTGAGAGCCTGAGATTCAGATTAAAACTGGGTCAATGTCCCAGTAAAAGGGAAAGGACTTTTCCACATCCCAGCCTCTCCATCTACCCAAATCCTTTGCAGCATGGTGGCTTCTCCTTGAGATGGACAGCTCAATTCCATTTTTCCCCCTCATCCTGGACATGAAAATATGGTGGGGATGCGGGCCGTTTTAAAGAAGAGGTGTTTGCCAGGTTGGGAAGTTTCCCAACTCGATCTGTCCATCCCCACCTTGAAAATTCAGCCATTACCTTTTGATCAATTAGAATGGAATTTATGTGAACGGTGTCATGGGACAACAACAAAAAATCTTTTTTTAATGTAGAGACAAATCGGCTTGAAAGGCAGATTTTCATTATGTTCTACTAGTCCTAGACTTAAAAGGCATTTAATAAATTGAAATGGTATCTCGCAATAAGCACCTGTAAAGGATTGAAGGATAATCTTTCTTCTCCTATCTGCTGCCCAGCATCTTGAAGTAGGCTGTAGCATAGCTTCTACAAGTGGGCCATGCTGGTTATTGCTTAGATAGCAATCTAATGGTCATAAATGAGGAAATGATATCTTGAGAACAGTAGAGGAAATTCTGACTTCCCTGAATAAACAATATTTTTGGGTAAGCTATTCAGGATGTTATGATTTCCCACAGCAGAATGTAAAATAAGCAGGGCAGATATTTGCTGGTCTGGAGGATTGAATTGCAGGATACAAATCAAATGACAAACCACTAGAAAGCATCCAAATGTTGTTTCTTGAGCTATTTCAATGAGAAAATCTCTCGCAGTCACTGCCTAATTGAAAGAAATACTGTGGAAGTGGCCAGGAAAGAAGAGTGAAATAGGTTTGGATGCACTTACTCCATGGAATACAAAAAGAATGAACACCGCTCTGGATGGTCGTTGCATCAAAGCTTTGATCTTTTGAGTTGCATGTGGGCAGACCATGGAGTATTTTTTGCGGGGGCGGGGAGGACCCCCATATGAAGCCGATTTCCTCTGTTCCTGGAAGGGATTTCCACGGCTGAGAGTTCATCTTGGGCGATCTTGCACAGCCTTCTCACAATTTTACTTCCTGTGGATGAAGCCTGTGATAAATATTTGAAGTAGAGAATATTTGCTTCTGGTGAGAAAACAGGACAGTGGGGTGAAGTTTGGATTCCTGTAGCATGAGATCTGGTTGATCACATGCCAACAACATCAATTGTTGTAAACATTTACAGCTCTGAAATCAAAGTAACCATACTCAGAATTTTTCAATATGAACCTGCTGCCTGGAGAGGCGCACACCAATATAATACATTCAGAAACTTGGCCCTATAAAGCATAAATGCATGTTTTAATTTGTCTCAAGTTGCTTTCTGTTCTGATTTAGGCTTTATCCCTCAAAATTTGGGATAATCTGTTAGATAAGAAATACAAGTGTAACTTCACAGGAAGGACATTCTCAGGGAGTGCAATTTGGTTCATTAGGCTAGCTCCTGGAATGAGAGGATTGTCACATGAGGAGAGATTACTTAGATGAGCCATGCATTCCCTGGAGTTTAGAAAAAGAAGTGATTGATTTGGAAGACAAAATTCTTAAGGGGCTTTACTGACAGGGTAGATACTGAGAAAATGGGTGGACTTTTCCCAAAAAATGACTCTGTCATAAGGATGAGGAAATCTGAATGATCCGTGCCAGTCTGTCCGGTATGGACTGGGCTGCAATCATCTCGCGCTGAGTGCACTGACTGAGTCTCCACGTGAAACAAGCTGGTACAGAGTTCCCAGGTGCATGACGTGTCCGAGCTGGCTTACAACTGTGCACTGTTAACAAGGGGGAATTACGCTTAGACAATCCCTCTGCACTCACAGCAACCCACACCAGGAGCACAAAGGGCAGCTCCACACTTCATGGAGACAGATCTCAGAAAGCTTCTGGATGCGGTGGAGAAGAGGTGGGCCACCCTGTACCCCCAAGTGGGTAGACAACCTAGAAGCAGGGAAGCAAATGCAACCTTGGATGCAGTGGCTGCAATAGTCAGTGCCCATGGCCTGGCACTGAGGACTCTCACCCAAGGCTGCATGATCTCATGAGAGTCCATCTGTCACATTGTGGCATCAGTCTCATCTGTCACAGCTAAAATGTCCTGACACCCCACAGCCTTCCAGCAACCAATTCTTCCCCCCTCATTTCCCCCCTCCTCTCACCCCTACCAACATCACCCTCAAACCCCTCTGGCAGTCTTCATCACAACTCCTTCCTGTCCAGGCACAGTGTCGACATATGCCCCTTGTCCCTGTCTCATGTCAAGCAGGCATGATGTGGCCTGCCCAGCGGAGCTGATCGAGTTTGGTCAATGCTTCAATGCTGGGGATGTGGAGCATGATCACTGATGCTGATGTTTCTATCCTGCCAATGGTTTTGCAGGATCTTGCAGAGGCAGCGCTGATGGTACTTTTCCAGGATTTTGTGGCGCCTGTTGTACATGATCCATGTCTCTGAGCCATATAGGAGGGTGGATATCATTACACCATGAGCTTGGTGCTGCGTCTGAGGTCCTGGACTTCAAACACTTTCTTCCACAGGCAACTGAAGGCTGCATTGGCACAATGAAGGCTGCATAATCCCTCACAGTTGACAGTGTTTGTGAGTCAAAAAAGTACAAGGATTGGTGCCTATCCTTGCATTTCCCTGGCAGCCACCTTGTGGCGAAGATCTGATCTGTTGTGTAGCTTCATGGACAGAATCCACATTGTGACTCTGGGAAGAGTTCTTCAGCCACAGGGGGAAGACAATTGAGGAGGAGTCTTGCAATGACTTTTCCTTTGGCCAACAGCAGGGAAATTCCTCTGCATTACTGCAGTCGGACTTCTCACCTTTCTTGAAGATGGTCATGATTACGGCATCTCTGAGCTCTGTTGACATGTTCTTCTCTTTGCAGATAAGGTACATCAGGTCATGTATTCACACCAACAATGTTTCTCTGGCATGTTTTAGTGTTTTATTAGGGATTATATCTGCTTGAGATGCCTTGTTATTCTTTAGCTGTCAGAGGGCTTTTTCTACCCCAGACCAGGTTGGGTTGTGCTGAGATAGCAATAGGTAGCATACTGCAAGATGGAATCAAGAGCATTCGTGTTGAAGACAGAGTCTCTGTTAAGCAGGTTTTTGAATTATTCCTTCCAATGGGTAGTGACTACTTCTCTGTTCTTCATGAGCATTTCTCCATTCTTGACCGGCATGTGAGCTGGGGCCATTGTTTCCTAGGGCAGTAAGTGGTCTTGACTGTGCTAAAGAGATCTCATGCATCATGGTTATTGGCTAACTGCTGGATCTCCTGTGCTTTCTCCACCCACCATCTGTTTCTTCGGTCACAGATTTTATTGATAGACCTCAGATGTTAGCTATCTGTAGAGCTCTTGAGTTGAATTTCTGTTTCAGGTTCAGAAAAGTCTTGTGCTTGAGATTTATTACCTCCTGGAGTTTCAGATTCTTCACATTGAACGAGTGCTGCTGTTTCCTGGTCGAGCGACCAAGCGTCTCTTTGCAGGTGCTGATTATGGAGGCCTTGAGCAGGTACTGTGAGTAGTCTGCATCCCTGGGTCACTGGGATTCATCTTGTTGGCAGTGAGGCACTGGCTGACTAGGGCCCTTTTATCTCTTTGAATGGCCCAGCATTGATTTTCCTGTGGCATCGTTTCTGTTGCTGTCACTGCATTGGGGTACATTGATATTGATCGCAGAGCGGATTTGATGGTGGTCTGTCCACTCGTCATTAGTTGCTGTCATGGCATGAGTGATAGAGTGGCACAGTGATTAGCAATGCTGCTTCATAGCATCAGGGACCCAGGTTCGATTCCTGGTTTGAGTCACTGTCTGTGACTCAAACTGTCTGCAGGTTGTCCCCGTGTCTGCACAGGTTTCCTTCGGGTGCTCCAGTTTCCTCCCACAGTCTGAAAGGTACATTACATAAGAACATAAGAAATAGGAGCAGGAGTAGGCCATCTAGCCCTTCGAGCCTGCCCCGCCATTCAATAAGATCATGGCTGATCTGTCGCTGCTCAGTTCCACTTTCCCGCCCTCTCCCCATAACCCTTAATCCCCTCTCTTATCAAAAACCCATCAACCCGCGTCTTAAAAATATTTAGCGAGGCAGCCTCCACCGCTTCAACGGGCAGAGAATTCCAGAGATTCACCACCCTTTGAGTGAAGAAGTTCCTCCTCAACTCCGTTCTAAACCGCCCCCCTTTTATCTTGAGGCTGTGCCCCCTAGTCCTACTGTCTTTTTTGAGCGGGAAGAGTCTCTCCACCTCTATCCTATCCATCCCATTCATCATCTTATACGTCTCAATGAGATCTCCCCTCATTCTTCTAAACTCTAATGAGTACAAGCCCAGTTTATTCAACCTCTCCTCATAGCTCAACCCCCTCAACTCCGGTATCAGCCTAGTAAACCTCCTCTGCACTCCCTCCAAGGCCAAAATATCTTTGCGCAGGTGCGGCACCCAAAACTGCACACAGTACTCCAGCTGCGGCCTCACCAATGCCCTATACAGCTGCAGCAAGACCTCCCTACTTTTATATTCAATCCCCCTCGCTATGAAGGCCAGTATCCCATTCGCCTTCCTGACCACCTGCTGCACCTGCAAGCTGGGTTTTTGCGACTCATGCACAAGGACCCCGAGGTCCCTCTGCACCGTCGCCTGCTGCAGTTTTTCGCCCCGTAAGTAATAGTCCTTCCTACCATTCTTCCTACCAAAGTGGACCACTAGCATGGACATTGTCTATGCTAGATTCTCCCTCAGTGTACCTGAACAGGTGCCGGAGTGTGGTGACTAGGGGATTATCACAGTAACTTCATTGTAAAATGTAAACCTACTCGTGACATTAACAAATAATAAACTTAAAAAGAAAACGCACATCCTCGCATCCCTCCTTTGGACGATATCGAGCAGATGCCAAAGTTTGGAGTGAAGGTGCTGTCATGAGGCTCTGTTTTTGTCTCACTGGCGGAACAATGTATTGGCTATAAGGCCATGTTTCAGGCATTTTGTCAGAAGCAAGGGTACATCTGTGTTGGATTTCCCTTCTCCCTCACTGCTGATTAAAAATAGCTGCCTGGTTTATGTGGAAAAGGCCTTGATTCTGTCTTTAACAATTCTATCACTCTCAGCTATGGGCAATAGATTTAACATCACTTTTAGGCTGCAGCATGAGAAGGAGATAAAGCAGAGGTAGCAAAGAAGAAAAGAGGCTGGTTGAGAAGGGGGTGAGAGGGTGAAAAGGCCTCTCAGCAGAAGGCCTTGTTCTAGGCAGGTTCTTCTGGAAGTGTTGCTCCTCCCTCAACCTAGGCCAGTGGCAACATGTGAATCATTTCTATTTTCGAACATTTTGCTCACTGGATCTTCAGGCAGGCTGTAACTTCAGAGCAAGGCAAGGATAGCTGTCAAGGTGACAGAACTGTGAATTTCTTCAGGTTGACATCCCTGCAGGCGAGGGCAGAGATATCTGTAATATCTACCAATTGGCCATCCACTCCCACATAAGGCAAGTGATTGATGTTCTTTATGCCAGGAGAGCTTCGATATAGCTCTTGGGGCTAAAGGGATCAAAATATGAGGGGAAAGCTGGATCAGGATATTGAATTTGAAGATTAGCCATGATCAAAGCAGTGCAGACTCGAAGAACCAAATGGCCTACTCCTGCTTCTAGTTTCTGTGTTTCTATGGATGGAAGTACGTTTTGTTCCCTCTAACCAGAGAAAAGCAGGCAAAATGAACATGTGGCTTTGCCAAGATAGCAGACTTCCCCATGGTGCACGATGCTATTGGTTACACATGCAAAGGGCACTGTTTTGAAATGCTGAGTTGCACTGCCACTGCCCATCACAGAATGTGCAGTTGCTGTGTGACCATGCTCAGCACATCATGCAGATGAATGTCCATTACACTGGGAGCAGTGATGATTCTTTCATTCTGCCCCAGTGCATTGTTCCCTCCATGCAAACCATTAGGGTGGCTGTGAGTGGTGAGGGCTGTTGGCTTAACACTTGGCTCATGACTTCGCTCCCCAATCTAAAGACATGCAGCCAGCCAAGTGTGTAATTAGAGCCAAATGATACATGGCAGAGCCAATACTCAAGCAACAGCATTTCAGTCTATAAAAACAGAAAGTGCTGTAAATACTCAGCAGGTCTGGCAGCCCCTGTGGAGAGAGAACCAGAGTTAACATTTCCAGTCGAATATGATTCTTCTTCAGTCACAGCTGATCAAAACATTGGCTAGAAATCTCTGACCTCGCACGCAACTGGGATCCTCCGGTCCCACAACTGTGAATGGAGATTTGGCTGACTGCCAAATTCTCCATTCTCATTGGCAATGGCAGTAGAGAAGTTAAAGTTTATTAGTTAAAGTTTATTTATTGGTGTCACAAGTAGGCTTACGTTAACACTGCAATGAAGTTACTGTGAAAATCCCCTAGTCGCCACAATCAGCACCTGTTTGGGTACACTGAGGGAGAATTTAGCATGGTCAATGCATCTAACCAGGACATCTTTCGCATTGTGGGAGGAAACCGGAGAACCCAGAGGAAACCCATATTGACACGGGGAGAATGTGCAGACTCCACACGGACAGTCACCCAAGTTGGGAATTAAACCCATGCCCCTGGCGCTGTGAGGCAGCAGTGCTAACCACTGTGACACCGTGCTGTCCTACCATGAGACTGAGAATTCCAGACATTAACTTTGTTTCTCTCTCGGGATGCTGCTGGATATGAGAACATAAGAACATAAGAAATAGGAGCAGGAGTAGGCCATCTAGCCCTTTGAGCCTGCCCCGCCATTCAATAAGATCATGGCTGATCTGTCGTGGCTCAGTTCCACTTTCCCGCCCTCTCCCCATAACCCTTAATCCCCTCGCTTATCAAAAACCTATCAACCCGCGTCTTAAAAATATTTAGTGAGGCAGCCTCCACCACTTCAACGGACAGAGAATTCCAGAGATTCATCACCCTTTGAGTGAAGAAGTTCCTCCTCAACTCTGTTCTAAACCACCCCCCCTTTGTCTTGAGGCTAGTCCTACTGCCCTTTCTGAGCAGGAAGAGTCTCTCCACCTCTATCCTATCCATCCCATTCATCATCTTACATGTCTCAATGAGATCTCCTCTCATTCTTCTAAACTCTAACGAGTACAAGCCTAGTTTATTCAGCCTCTCCTCATAGCTCAACCCCCTCAACTCCGGCATCAGCCTAGTAAACCTCCTCTGCACTCCCTCCAAGGCCAAAATATCTTTGCGTAAGTGCAGCGACCAAAACTGCACACAGTACTCCAGCTGCGACCTCACCAGTGCCCTATACAGCTGCAGCAAGACCTCCCTACTTTTATATTCAATCCCCCTCGCTATGAAGGCCAGCATCCCATTCGCCTTCCTGACCACCTGATGCACCTGCAGGCTGGGTTTTTGCGACTCATGCACAAGGACCCCGAGGTCCCTCTGCACCGTCGCCTGCTGCAGTTTTTCGCCACGTAAGTAATAGTCCTTCCTACCATTATTCCTACCAAAGTGGACCACCTCGCACTTGCCAACACTAAATTCCATTTGCCAGTTCCTGGCCCATTCGCCCTATTTCCAACATTTTCTCTTATTTCAAATTTGCAGCATCCACAGTACTTTGCTTTTTCTTTAGTGGGTGGAACTTTACAGCCTCGCTCGTCCCAAAACCGTGAAGTCCCGCCTGAGGTCAACGGATCTTTCCATGTTCTGCTCCTCACCTGCTCCGATTCCTGTGGCGGGCAGGATGGTAAAATTCTAACCAATATTTCAGTTCACTTTGTCCACCTAACATATACTGCTCTGAAGGAGTCCTGCAGTACTGTCCCAGCATGTGTCCTGTTTCATTGTGGTCTGCTGTGTCTGCAGAAGCTCAGTATCATGTGGACACAACCCTTGCTAGCCGAGCTACTCCAAGCAGCTCAGAAGCAGGACGAAGCAAAGAGGAGAAAATGCAGAAACATATTCCATTTCCAGTCAACCCATTCCTGATCGCCTCATCTGACAGCAGTTCCATTTAGCACTAAATCCATGTCCTACAACAGTCAAATACTTTACATTGCTTCGTCCACTGAGCATTAGAGCGTTCTCTTGGTCACAATGCTTAAATGAACACCATCATGAAACAAAAATTCCAGATCAAATTTCTCAAAAGATCCAGAAGAAACCCTAGCAGTAGTTGCAGCTTGGCTGGTGGAAGGGGAAGACAGCAGATGGACATGCAGGATGACCTTAAGCAGCTCTAAGGCTTAAATGTTTGGCTTCAAAGTACTCCACTTTGGCATGGATGATGGCTGCAGTCAGGGCTGGCTGACATGACAGCATGACAGCAGCAAGGCAACTGGCAGTATGAAAGCACTGGATGGTGGCTGCTACCATCTTAAGAGAGGATAGCAGGTTTGTGGACCTTCTTCTGGGGCAGTGCCTCAGTAATCCTGGGAATCTGGAAGACAGATTGCTCGACTATTGTGAGATTCTGGAAAGCCCTTTTGAGCACTTGCGTCCACTGCCCATTCTGCCAGCAATCTGAGCCCTCATGGCAGTAAACAGATATTTCAATATCTCTGTCTAACTTCTACTACAGCCGGGTTGATTGATGGTGTTTATAAGTGTTTTGATCCTTGCTGACTTCATATTCCAGAGTGCTTATCTGGGTAGCAATTCTTGAGTACTTGAAATGAAAAAAGCGCCAACAGTTGGGTTACAGTGAGGGAAGCAAGGAAAGGTAGATCATTGGCAGCTCATATATTAGAAGATATTGTGGGATAAAAAGGGAGTGGAATGTGAAAAGGTGGATTTGGGATGAATATACAACCTTCTTCAATTCTTTCAGTCTTGCAAATGGCTATAGTCTCAATTGTGACTTCTCCAGTGCTGGCTAGTCCAGTCTCCCCATCAAGGCATTGGTTCCCTGATGATCTGGTGCTGCTGCCTGCTGTTATGCATTATCTTGTCCCAAAAGAGAGTGGAAATGTGCATCAGTGAGTGTGGTGCAATACACTTAGATGATGTCCTTTCATCACTGAATAGCGGGCAGTTTGTGAGGCTTGCATAGTCCCACATATGTGAAGGTAAGTTGAAGGTATGTGAAGGTAAGATGAATATATTTATACCTGATAGAGAACGTTTGTAGGTGAGTGCAAAACTTTGTGGTGAATTGAGCAGTGTGTGAGTCTAGACATTTGCGAAGATGTGACATTTAATAGTGCAGTCACTGACATTGACTCCGGCTGTAAGGTCATTGAACTCACTCTGTGCACTACGTCCATATCCTTGGGGTTTGACTGCTCTCCCTGCCTTTTCAATGTCTGTGGGAAGGGTCTCCTGGTTTGAGTAGGCAGAGCATGTCTCTCTCTTTTCTATCTCCTGCACCAAGATCATCAGTGTTGCATCAGAGAGCTTTGGGCATGCTCCCTGCCCTGTGTTAGTTCCATTTGCAGTCTTTGCAGGTCAGACACACTTCCTCACCCAGTTTCAGCACCTGCTGCACCAGAATGCACCTCCACTCTCCAAGAAGCAGGTTAAGTCTTAAATGTTGCTTGCCCCACACAATTTTGGACCACTTTCTGAGGCAGGCAACCATTTAGCAGAGTGGTTAGTGCCAGGCTTCATTTTACTGAGCAGGCAACATGAAGTTTACATGCTGACTGTATCACAACAAATACATCACAATGCATGATCTCCATGCCAATTTTTGGACTTAATGCAATTTTTCCTTCCTATATGTTAGATCTCCCAAAACCATTTCAGTAAATAGAATCATAGAATTCCTACAGTGCAGAAGGAGGCCATTCTGCCCATTGAGCCTGCATTGACAGCAATCTCACCCGAACCTTATCCCTGGAGCCCCATGCTTTTATCCTGCTAGTACCCCTAACACTAAAGGTCAGTTTTGCTTGGCCAATCAATCCGCATATCACTGGACTATGGGGGGTAACTGGAGCGTCCGGAGGAAACTCACACAGACATAGGGAAGGCAGTAACCTGAATCTGGAATTGAACCCAGGTCCCTGGCACTGTGAGGCAGCATTGCTAACCTCTGGCCACCGTGCCATCTGATAGTGTGGGACTTGTTGTATTCAATATTTAATCTTTTTTGAAGTATGTGAAGAAGTATGTTGCATGGTGCATGGAATGATCAGAAAATTTTTGTTTACATTCTAAATTTGAGAATTTGAATTGACTGTTAACTCAATAAAGAGTTACTATTTTGTCAGTGTTGACAAGGAAAGAATTGTCTTAGATGCATTTATTCCTTCATGTTGATATATCAGATTGGCTCACAATGTAAAGTTATGTTTAATAACCTCTGTGTAGGGATTCACACTAACACATCCAATGCCTCCCCTCTCCCCTGCCACTCCCAAGAACTTGGTCATAAAACATTGCATCTCACTGTTAGTATGTGACAGTAATCTGGTCCCATGCAGTCATTGGTATAATGTCATCCATTTAAAAACTTATTCTGAGCCAACATTAGTAAATATATAGGCGCTGCTTTAAATTTTAAATGAAATTTGTCAGGAACAGATTCTCTCTATTAATGGTAAAATGCCAAGAACTTCAATAGAGATTTGCCCTCAGGTGCCTATGTTAAAATGGGTAGTACTGCCAGCACTCGTATGTCATACCTATCTATCCGCTAAAAGCAAATGTATGAAGCTGACAGGTAGGGAATATTTCAGTCCGGTTGCTGTCAGTCTGGCTCACTTTGGAATTTCATGTAAAAGTAATGAGGAACTGAAACTGAAGATTTATTTAGCTTGCTATCACTTTGGCATTAGGCATGAGCAATAATAACTGCGGACTAGCTGTGGCACTGAATTGGGACAGGAACATTACATGAGGCATCTTTATCGATTAAGCTTTACTATCGCTACGGAGACTAGTCTGCACAAGTGCAACATATTCTATCATGCTTTTCATCTCTCTTGCCCTCTATAATGAATGTATCATTTGTTAATGGTTTTAAAAGAGCTAATCTTCTCCATGGAATGTCAGCAGCATTCTGTCTTGCCAACACAAGGATAAAAATAGAAATTAGCACTTGCGAAGCAAGTTGACTGATTCTTTTGATGTCATTTCTTTCTACTGATGACTGTTCCATAGCCATATTACAAAACAAAGTGAGGCAATGGTGGTGACCCATGTTCTGAATTGATTTTGTTCCTTGTGGGGAGGCCCAATATTTTATTTATTTGTTCATGGGATGTAAATATCGCTGGCCAGGCCAGCATTTATTACCCACCCCTATTGCCTCTGAGAAAATCTTGGTGAGTCACCTTCTTGAACCACGTGATGCGGTGTTAAGGGGGGATTTTGATTCAATGCAAATCAGAATGGTGCATAACTTGGAGGGAAACTTGTGGCTGGGATCATTCCCATGTGCCTCCTGCTCTTGTTCTTTGAGGCAGTAGGGATCATGGGTTTGGAAAATGCCAGTCCAAACCCAGTTCCATGCACTATAACAAGTTTAATCAACCTCATGCTGTTGTTTCTGTTTTGAGTCTCAATCCTGAGCTTTTCTTCCCTAACATTGGTACTTTCTCAACCGCACCACCAACCAGCGTTATCCCCAACTTCACCATGCATCAGCCACCTAAGTTCCCTGCCTGCTTGCTTTGAGCTGATCTTAGGTTTTTCAGGTTCCTCTTCTGACTTGGTCCTGACTCCTGACCATATGGAACATTTAAGAAGAGAAGTTGTTTTAATTGGAGCAGAGAAGACTGAGGGGTGACCAGATTGAGGTGTACAAGGTTATGAGGGGCATGGAAAGAGTGCATAAGGAGGAGCCGTTCCTCTTAGTTGAAGGGTCAGTCATGAGGGGACATTATTTCAAGGTGAGGAGCAGTAGCTTTAAGGGAGCTGTGAGAAAAAACCTTTTTACCTAGAGGGTGATGATGATCAGGAATGCATTGCATGAGAGAATAGTAGAGTTGAGTTGCCTCACATCCTTTAAAAAGTACTTGGATGAGCACTTGACAGGCCATAACATTTGAGGCAATGGACCAAGTGCTGGAAAATGGGATTAGGTGGGAGATCAGGTGTTTCTAGCCTGTTGGTGCAGGCTCGATAGGCTGAAGGTCCTCCTCTGGAATATATGATTCTATGTATCTCACTCCAGCCCCAAACTTTTTCCCACAGTCCTCAAACTCAAATTGATTTTAAATGATGCATTTATATAGTACAGGATGAGCTGAAACATTTTACAGCCAAAGAAGTACTTCCGAAGAGTATTCTTGTAATTTGGGAAATAAATTAGGGTACCCAATTTGCAAGTTCCAAAAACAGTAATCTACTTTATCTGTTTTTAGGAAGCTGATTGAGGGACATGGGGGAGGCGATGACTGAGTGGTATCATCACTAGACTATCAATCCAGAAACTCAGCTAATGTTTGAATCCTGGCACGGCAGATGGTGGAATTTGAATTCAATATTTAAAAAATCTGGAATTAGGAATCCATTGATGACTATGAAACCATTGTCAATTGTCAGAAAAACCCATCTGGTTCACTAATGTCCTTCAGGGAAAGAAATCTGCCATCCTTACCTGGTCTGACCTACTCCAGAGCCACAGCAATGTGATTGACTCTCAACTGCCCTCGGGCAATGAGGTATGGGCAATAAATGCTGGCCAGTAGGCAACGTCCATGTCCCACGAATGAATAAAAGAAGTATTGACCAGGGCATGCTCTCATGTCCATTACAGTGCCTTGGAATCTTTTATACTCGCCTTAGAGGGCAGTCAAGGTCTTAGTTTAACACTTCATCCAAAGGACAACATGCCTTCAATATCACATTGGGACGTCAGTCTTGACATTTGTGTTCAAATCTTAGAATGGAAAATGAACTCACAACTTTCTCATTCAGAGGTAAGAGTACAACCAACAGAGCCACTTGATAGGGATAAAGAAACTGGAGAAGGTAAAGAAGGGAGCACTCATTAGATTGCTGAGAAGTGGGGCGGGGGCAAAGAATGCAAAAAATAAACTGAAATCTGTAGGAACAAGAAGGGAATACAAAAAAAACACACTGTAAATGTTATGTTATGTTCCATCAAAAGAGATGGAAAGCTACCATACTCAAGGAAGGAGGTGAAGAAGGTGCAAAAGACATGTACTACAAATGACAGAAAGCAGAGCAGCAAACTGCTGAAGGGAAAAAGAGGGGAAGAATGCTGAAGACAGATCAAAAAGGAAGCAAATAGGCATTGGTTGAAATGAATATGATTTTGGTCATACTTCTGTTCTTTTTATTTTGAAATGACCAGGGAAATCCATTGATGACTTTGCTATTTGAAACTCAACATTACATAACACTGGATATTTATACTTTTTCTCCTTCTCTCCCTTCCAATTTTTGTATTTATGCCTCTCCATTAATTCAGGCTGGGTTATGATTTTATGGAGAAAATCGCCAAGCAATCTTTCTTTGCTAGTGTTTTTGTGTACCATGAATGTCCCGCCTTCTTAACCTTGCCACTTGCATGGCATGTGATGATCCTCAGGTTAAATCACCACCAGTCAACTGTCCCTCTCAAAGGGCAGAGCAGCCTGTGGTCATCTGGAACTATGCTGACTTTTATTCGGATAGGAGGAAATTGTGGGGCACCTGAGTGGAGCCATTACAGCTGAGCCAGGCCTTGTCTCCACCTGGCTTTCAGATATACCTTTGTTTGCACCAGAGACCACAAAGACAGTTTTAGAGTAGAGTATATCCAGATTGGCTGCAATTGAAGAACTATTCAGGCCAGAGATACACCCAAGATACGTTTTGTTTCGTAATTGTTTGGTACCATATTGTTTATTATATTTCCTCATGGAGCCATTGGAGATTGGCCCTTTATATCCATGCATTCTGCTTGTTAGACTTAAAATGATAATATATTATATATGTATGGATACCCACATATACTTCGTAAAAATGATTCTATCAAGGTGGCTGCCTGATGGAATAGGCATCCGATCTAAGAAAAAAGTTCTTGAAAACATTTCACACTTCTTAAAAAGAAGGCAATCGGTCCATTTTCACATTATTCAGACTTGTTTTGGCTCAGACACAGTGGAAGAATATTTGTTGCTAGGGCTCCGTAAAGGTTAGTGTAGGTCCTTACTCTTTGCTTCACTTGATGGCCAGAACTGACTGTAGACATAAATGAACTCTGTGGTAAAAGTAAAAGCACGCTCTGGCTCAATCATTCACTGGAGAACAAAGCACAGACTGAATAATTGCTGCACACACTCAACCTAGCAACAATCAGAAAAATAATGGTTGGGAAGTTTTTCTCTCTGGTTGTTGTTCCAAGTAATTTATTTGCACCATAAACAGTTTTACTTTACGAAGGACTGGCTCTTGAAAACATTTTGGAAGATTAAAGAAACGAATACATCGATATCTACGGTATGCTCTTTCAGGCAACCTTGCAGTCAAATTGTCAATCCAAACATTTATGATTTTTTTTCCAATTCTTCAATTTTTTTATATTTTCAAGCATTTTTCTCCATATGTCCATTAGTTCACAGTACTTTTCAGCTGAGGGGTTAGGCAGTTGACATACCTCCAGACATCTGCTAAAGCTGCTGTTTGGAATGCATGTAAAAATTATATAAAGAGGCTCCTTTTGTGTTGAATTAGAATACCAACGTGCCCCATCATCCATGAAAACAATGTGCAAGGAAAACGTTAGGGAATGGTGATAAACTGAAAAAATTATACTCAACCTGACATATTTTTCCTTTAAAATATATGGAAATGTTCTACCGAATAGAGCATTTCTGTCTGACAATGTGCTACATATAAATCAGTAATTCTGCAAGCATCATTTGCTATATCCACAGAGATACATATTCAGTTTGTATTGTTTCTCCCAACACCACTGCAGCTGGCATTTCTGTTGGCTCAGAAAATTCATCGAATAGTTCAGTTGCACTGGGGAGGTAACTATCCCAATCCATGTCTGAGCTGAGTTCGCTGAAATTTAAGAGTTACAATTGATTTTAATGCCTTTGAATGAGAGAGACAAACATTCCCTCTCCTTTTGGGCAGCACAGTTGGGCATGTGCTTGCGTGGGATAGTTGGTGAGAAGTGGAATTAAGATGTGTGGCCTGTTTAGTCAACTAATTTGCTGTTCAGCATCACAAATAAATATCAGTAACTTGGCGAGGAACTTGAGGACTACTGGGGCACGGCTCCTCCATCCCCCCGCAAAAGAAAAATACTTTAGGAGACAAAGTATGGAGAAAGGAGGTATCATTAGGCTATAAGACTAACAAACTGAATTTTAAGATTGTATCTATACTTATAAATCCATGGCCTGATTTTGCAGGAAACAAAACACTGAATCCTTACACTTGGCCATTGACTTTTTGTGTGGGGTTTGCACTCAAGAGACAGAATTTTGTACAAGCTGTGGGAGGTGGGGGGCAGTGGTGGTGGTGGTGGTGGTGGGGGGGGGGGGGGGGGGTGGGCGCGGGGGCAGGGGGGCAGCAGGGATGACTGGCCTGAAAGTCAGGGGTAGCCTCAACGCGGCTTTTTGCAGGAAGCCAGCTGCATCTTCTGTTTGCCCAGCAACTAATTAACTGTTATCAGTGGCTCCCATCCTGTCCCAGGACTGACTACACTTCAGTCTCAACAGTGCCACCAGAAGCAGTGGCCATTTCAGGGACTGCACCAGCAAGGAGGACGCCAGGACAGCATGCTGCCTTTACATCAGATAAATGGGGGCCAGTCTTCAGGGAGCCCTATTGAGTTTGGGCATTTTGTTGGTGAGGAGGGGGGAGACCATTGTTTTTGACCACAGCGTGTCCTGCCCCCCTTCTCCTCCTGCTACCTCTGCCCCACCTGAGTTTTAGTTAAAGATGTTAAGAGACATAGGGTAAACATACATCGAATTGGGTCACAAATTAGTCATGATTTCATCAAATAGCAGAAGAGCTAAATGGCCCATGCCTATTCCTTTCAAACATCAACCAAGGTCACGTTTACAAAACTTTGAAGTGGGGTGTGAGCACACACACACACACAACCGTATGACTCAGAGGCACGAAGCCACAGTGGACACCTTATAAATAAACTTGCAACACCCAATTATGGTTTCATGGCCCCCTCTGTTAAGACTAGCTTCACAACTCCAGATTATTAAATCTAATTCCATGAGTTGCTATGGTGAGGTTTGAACCCTGGTCCCAGAGTATTAGTTCTGGATTAGTAGCTCAGTGACATTATCACCACACCACCATCTCATCCACTGACTAGTGCAGAGTCTGAACCAAGAAATGCAAATTATAATACTTAATTCAATTTACAGAAAATCATTTACAGAAAATAAAGTAGAGAGAAAAAAATAAAGAATTTAGAGAGTGATAAAAGGGACACAAAGAAAATATTTTAAAAATGTTTCATTACGAATTTTTGTTTTAAGTGTCCAGTAATAATTAAAATTTGAAGGAACAGAGTTCCACACTTGGAAAAGATAATTTTCAGTGTCAAAGAGATAGTTTAGCAGTACTTAGGACTTATAATGGAATAAAAATTTTATTGGAATAGACGTGTCCTAGTTTTTCTGGTGAGTTTAGTATATAATGTTTATTTATTAGATGCAATGAAGTTACTGTGAAAATCTCTTGTCACCGTATTCCAGCACCTGTTCGGGTACACTAAGGGAGAATTTAGTGTGGCCAATGCAACTAACCGGCATGTCTTTTGGACTGTGAGAGGAAACTGGAGCACCCAGAGGAAACACACGCAGACACAAGAAAACATGCAGACTCTGCACGTACAGTGACCCAAACCAGGAGTTGAACCCGGGTCCCTGGCGCTGGGAGGCAGCAGTGCTAACCATTATGCCACCGTGCTAGCCCCATGTATCAGTGGTAATGTGGCCTCTTTAAAGGGGCAACCCTTTGAAGGCCATATGATCAAGCCAAACCATATAGAGAGGCTGTGCACAAAGCCAAGGCAATCAGGAGCAATGTTGCATATCCTGGGACAGGTAGGAACCGTAGTTGGAGCCAGGGAGGAGAAGAGAGTAGACATGAGTATTAGCTCCGTCAGACCCTTATCTTGTATTTATATTCATTGTATGAAAAAAATCATTCATTGTTGAAGTCATAAAGAGTTACCTTTGATTTTACTACAGTATCTATTGTCCAACATAAGTACTGCAAATGTGTATTGTTGCAAGTGTTTTGTCAAAGTACTGGCATTGGAAAGCTTCTTGAGGAGCGGGGCAACTTTCTGATTTTCACGCTTTCCATGAGCTGGGTCACAAATTAGCCATGATTTCATCAAATAACCCAAGAGCCAAATGGCCCTGGCCATGTGTTCCACACATGTATACTTCCCGGAATTGCAGCGCGATTTGCACTTTAATAATGGTGAGTGCCAATAACCGATAGAGTTATTTTTAACACACAATCCGACCTATGAAATAAAGCTTGTTAATCCCACACTACTCATCTGTGATAAGATCATCGAGTTCAGTGTGATCTTCGCGACAGCATTTGATTTAAGCAGTCAACTGAGTTTTGTCTTGTGTTATTTATACACTGCTGTTTAGTATGAACATTTCTGTCTGCATATTTGTTCTAAGACTAAACTGTTTTGAAATAAATATGGATTTATCATGGACAGTACATCTAGATTCATTTGTAGTTTAACCCTGAAGAAAACAGTCTGGATTAAATAAAGATTGTAATCTCCCAGGATTTATGGAGTGATCTTCCCTAAAACAATTCATTTCTTGTCGACATTTCCCTAACTTATGTATTGATGTGTGACAATTACTGTCCATTGGAGATTTCCATCTAGTGTGTATTCTATCCTCCTATGTTCCTGCAATGCAGCTGAGAGGTCAAAATAAATAATAGAGGTAAAGTATTTGTGAGAGATCCTCATCTTTCAAGTATGTTTATATATAAAGCTGAGATATGCAACAATTTATAAATTCATTGGCTGTGAGAATCCGAAGCTTAGCAACTGTATTTTTGCAGACTCAGATGATGTTGCGGGTTCAGAAAGCTGTCCATTCTGTGCATGTATCCTTCTGCTGTAGGCCAGCCCAGATGCCAATTTGATGAAGTTGTTAGCATGAGCACTGGGAACGTGCCTCGTAAGTATGCAGTGTAGGTGAATTGTGACTTAGTTCCTGCTGCATTCTCCACCAGGTAGAATCCCCATCTGTGCATTTTAAAGAGATCATCAATTACTTTCAGATTAGTTGTGATTGATTTCCGCTCGCTGTTACTTAGCTAGTTGAAGTGTTCAATGTATTGTACTTTTATCTTAAGTTGGTGAAGTCTGCAGGGAGTGGGATGCCAGATGGTGAAGGCCTTGATTCCACTTCAAGGATTCTCAGATGACTTGCTGTAAGTTATGGGTCTTCTCGTTCCTATCTCCCTGAGCCTGCAGAATGATTGGGATAACAGAGGCAACACTAAGGAGGACAGCTGTTTGAAGCGGGAAGAAAGGAAGAACGGTGCTCGGTGGGAGACCATGTCTACCAATGCCTTTAAAAGAGAAATTCTCTTACCTCATCCTAAGCCAGGGATACTGGGCCCAACTTTACCATCATTGCATGCATTTAAATCGACTTAATGGGCTGCATGTCCAACCTTACCGGCACTTTCCCCTTTACCACCACGTTTGCCCATTCAGATTTGGCGTGAAGCAGACATGGTCTACAGAATTCCGATTCGGGCGCTCCAGTTGGTGAGGAGGTAAGTGCTGAGCATGTGACAGTTCTCTCTTGAGGTCAGTGGGGGCAGGGAAGGGGGCAAGGTGGGTCCGACGGCTCTCTGCTTGAGATCAGTGAGGGGGGAACGGAGGGGTCTGCTGCCACTCTGCCTGTGATTAGTGAGGGGGAAGGGGGGTCCGCTGCTACTTTGCCTGAGGTCGGTGGGAGGAAAGAGGGGAGGGGCCCATGATTGCTCTGGGTGGCAAAGGGAATGGAGGGATAAGGGGGTCAGTAATGTTGTGGGGGCCGGGGGAGACATTATCTGGCCCGAGAGCGATGTGGCATGGGAGCAGCATTCTATCATTGTTTTTCCTACGCATGCACATTTGGAGGAGCTGATCAGAGCAGCAGGATTTCGGGCACGTTAAGCCCTGCCCAAAAGCTTCTACAATGCAATTCAGAATTGCTGCTATTTTTTCAAGCAGAATGTATATGGGGGCGCCTGAGAGCGGGTCTAAAAGTTGGATCTGGAACACTCATAATTTCAAGTCCGCCCAGCACTTAGAATCAAAATGTTAAAATAGGGCCCAGTGTGTGTGACATCTCTATTTCATAAAGGACGTGCCCACTGAAATCTTCTACCTGTTGCAGGCCTAGGAGCTGAGTGAGGACAACACAGCCTGTCGTGCCTATAGGCAAGAGTGTTCTCTTCCTGTTGGGGAAAACTTCAGCGGTCACAGGCATTCGGCCTCTGATCTTCGGGTAAGTGTTCTCCAAGGCGACCTTCACGACACACGACAACACAGAGTCGCTGAGCAGAGACTGATAGCCAAGTTCCGCACACATGAGGATGGTCTCAACTGGGATCTGGTTCATGTCACACTATCTGTAACGCCATGACTTGCCTGGGCTTTCAAAATCTCACTAACTGTCCTGGCTGGAGATAATACACATCTCTTTAACATTTGCTTAATCCTCTCTCCACTCACATTGTCTGGACCTTTAAGATTTGATTACCTGTAAAGACTCGCATTCCAACCATTATTTGTAAATTGAGTTTGTGTCTCAGTATGCTCCATTTGTGAACAGAACTCCCACTTACCCGATGAAGGAGCAGCGCTCCAAAAGGTAGTGGCTTTTGCTACCAAATAAACCTGTTGGATTTTAACCTGGCGTTGTGAGACTTCTTACTGTGTTTACCCCAGTCCAATGCCAGCATTTCCACATCATGCAAAGAGATTGCCAGCAGAGGACAATGGGGATATAAGAAGAGGGATTGTGCATAAATAAGCCATCACCTTCAATGGTTTCAGCCCTGCAACTGGGTCCAAGGATGACCAACGTAAGCTGATCCATTGAGCTGAGAGTATGCACGATGCCTGCTGGCTGGTCTCTGTTACCTTCAGATGTGTATCACTTAGTCCTGGAAGAAAAAGGGAAATGTGTCAGTGAATGTGGTGCAATATGTTTGATTGATGTGGCTGTCACAGTTAAGTAATTTCAATTTTCGCAAGTTTTGAGAGGTAGGTGTAAGGCTTGCGAGAATGCCAAGTGTGTGGGCAATGCAAAAAACTATGAATGTAAAGAACGAGTCATGGTACTTATAGTATGGTGGATGAGTGAAGAGGGTGTGGCGAATTGAGCAGTGCGGGGCTGGAATTTTCTAGCCGTTCATGCCAGTGGGATTCTCTGATCCTGCTGTGGTGAACAAACATTTGGCTGAATGCCAAGTTCTGTGATTTTGCTTTCAGCGGCGGCAGGGCATGAACAGCTGGAAAATTCCAGCCTGGCAGTCATTTTGTGAGGACAGATGCCAGTTATAAAGATATGTGGATTTGAAGTTGAACTTGACCACTTGTGCGAGATCATTGAAATTTTGCTGGCATTGCATTCAGACCCTGGGGGCTAGGCTGTTTTTATTTATTTGTCTCATCCCAGAGCATTCACAATGTTTGTCTGGAATGGCCTAGTGACCCCTAACTTTCCTTCTGTCCATCTCATCCAACATCACCTCTAGTGTTGCACCACAGAACCTTGGAGCAGGCTTTTTGTTCGGTGGTAGCACTTTTGCTCTTCCTGCGGGTCAGACACTGGTCCTCAGTCATTTGCAGAACCCACTGAAGCTAGAACTCATCTACCTTCTTCCAGGTGAATGGGATTTGTACACTGCCTGCATCAAAAGCAATGAGCACAGGTTAAATGCACATTGTGACCCCCATATCTACTTACAGGGACACATGAATTTTGTCCTATTATTCCGACATCATTGCAGCCAGAGATTATGGAATAATAGGCATGACTGTGAAAATTCTGGCCTTATTTATTTTGCAATATATCTGAAAAGACTGCATATGCAATTTCTGTATTTGTATCTGTGTTTAAAAAAAATCCTAACAGAAAGTTAGCCCTCTCTTCCCATATCCACATTCCCCTGGGCTGTCAGAATATTAAACACAGCTTTTGAAAGTTGAATAGGTTCTTGAATTTGATTGTACCTGAATTTAATCCTTCATATGGAACTGGTCTAAGGTAATCTTTTAGCAATTTCAAGGAAGAATTTATTTGTCATAATATTGTCCTTTCATAAATAGACTCCATGCAAGTTTCATATGAACCAGTTTATGATATGTAAGAGACATTCCTATCTTCTCCCCTGAGACCCAACAACTTGAATGTCACTCAGTGTTTCTGTCAGATAACTTTGACAGTGTCTTTAAAGTGCATTGAAACCAAAACTTGAGTATATTTGAATGATTTATAGGTTACTTCAATATAGTCCACCAACGCCTTTGGTTTGCTTTATTTAAGTTTGGGGGAGTTTGGTATATATCAGGCTGTCAATTATTTCAGGATGCCACTGACTCTGTCTATGACTTGGAGTGCAGTGTTTTGGGGATGGGCCATTCTATTTTAGAGCAATGTTCGCACTTCATCCAGTTCCTCCAGGGATAGATTGCTATTCCACTCAAAATTCTGCTTTGCATTTTCACTATGGGCCTCAGTCTTTAGGGACCACATTACAGAAGGTTCAGCTCCCATTCCCAAGACTTGGACACAAAAGCTAGGCTGAATACATGGTGCAGAACTGAAGGAAGACTTGAATTGTTAGCATCTGCCTGTTCAGATGGATATACAAGATCCCATAGTACTATTTAAAGTCAAACATGGAATTCTCCTGGTATCCTGACCAACATTCTTTCCTCAACTGACATCTCCAAAAATAGATTAACTGCTCATTCATTTCAAAAGTGTGTGACCTTGAGGTGTGCATTGTCTACATGACAATTCAAAATGTGACTCATTGACTGTGAATTGTTTCAAGTTGTCCTGGAGATTTGATAAAGCTATAGAAAAGAGAGCAGTGTAACATATTTTTCAGGAGATTTACTTCTGAATTCTCCAAAACTAGCAATTCATAGAAATGTCTTCCCTTGGTGATATATAATTGGTTAAATTAGGGCCATATTTGTCAGGTTTGGCTGGAAGCTCACAAGCCTAAAAGTCTGATTGCTATAATCTCTAGCAATTCCTTGGCAATAGACTTCATCTTGATTTCTCCCAAAAGATCAGGCCATGATTCTAACTGTGGGCCCATTGCAATTGGCAAATTGACTTCGGTCAGGATGTAATCCACTCTCTCAAAAAAAAAGTCACCTGGAGCGCGATCTTACCTGCCATTCATGCCATGCTCCCAGTACAGCAAAGTCGGAGAATTTGGCAGCCAGCCAAAACTCGATTCACCGCGATGGGATGGGAAAATCCCACCGGTGTGAATGGTAGTAAGACCCCGGTTGGGCTATTTTAATTTCCACCTTCCTTTAACAGCTACCAGTTGACTTGTTAGCAAGCAGGGCAGTTTTTAAACTGTCCATCAGGTATCAAACTGGAATCAGAAAGCTCCCTAGTTGAACAATTGATGAACCAATTTGTCCCAGATGTAATCAGTGGAAGGTGGCCTTGGGCCCAGTTTTTTGCACTGCCCAAAGATAATTGCTGGTCCCTTGGTTTGAAAGGAAATACTTTTTAAAAGCTGAAAATACTCAGCAGGTCAGACAGTCAAGAATGAAACAGAGATACATTTTCAGGTAGACGTTTTGTCACAACCTGCCCTGCAAAACATTTCCAACATTTTCTGTTTCCAGTTGAGATTTCTAACTTCTGCTGTATTTTGCTTATTTATTTTGCTCATTTTGGTACCCTTGCACCCTGTCACCTTGCTATCACGAGGTGCCATATGAGATTGTCCAGAGTTCAAACATCATTTGATTTTTAGATCCAGATTTAAATTTGAGTGAAGTCCTCATCTTCACGTTCTAAAGATAATCCTAGCAGATCAAAAGCTTTTTAAAAAATTCATCTCATGAGATGTGAGCATCGTTGGTTCAGCTAGTATTTATTGCCCATCCTGAATTGACCTTGAGCAGGTGGTGGTGAGCTGCCTCCTTGAACCGCTGCAGTCTCTGTGGTGAAGGAGCATTCATAGTGCATTAGAGAGGAAGGTCTAGGACTTAGAGGTAAGGACAATGAAGAAACGGTGATATATTTCCAAATCTGTTTGGTGAGTAATTTGAAGTGGAACTTCCAGGTAGTGGAGATCCCATGGGCAGGATTTTCTAGCCTCGATTATTCCAAAACCAGAAAAATCCCGCCTGAGGTCAACGGATTATTTCATGGTCCATCCCTCGCCCCCTCCAATTCCCATGGCGGGTGGGCAGTAAAATTTCAACCCACGAGTCTGCTGCCCTGCCCTTGTAGATGGTAGATGTCATGAGTTTGGAAGATGATGTCTAATGAGCTTTATTGCATTCCTGTGGTGCATCTTGTAGATGATACACATTCTGCTACCACTATGCATCGCTGGTAGTGAGGAAACGTTTGTGGAACTGGTGACAATCAAGTGGATTGCTTTGTCCTGGATAGTGCTGAGCTTCTTGAGTGCTGTCGGAGCTGAGATCAGCTACATAAGTGGGAAGTATTGCACTATACCCCTGACTTGTGCGTGGTAAATAGTGGACAGCCTTTGGGGAGTCAGGAGCTGAATTACTTGTTGCTGGATTCCTAGCCTCTGATCTTCTCATGCAGCCACAGTATTTATATTTACATGGTTAGTCCAGTTCAATTTCTAGTCAATGTTAACAGCTGGGGATTCAGCAATGGTAATGCCATTGAATGTCATGTGTGAGGTCAGAAAGGATCAGGTTAATACATTGCTGTGAGAATTTGAACATCAGCATGTCTGTTCTTGCTGGGCATGGAGGATGTTAAAGTCAGGGTTCATGTCTGACCTATGAGTAAGATTGCAGGCATTTATTTCTAAAACGTGGTTTGGTTCTTGTCCTGTCTCATTTTCCCGCTTATTTATATGACTGTATTTTAAACAGCAATAATGTTAACATTTTTGTGGTGCACATTTATTTTTCTAATTACAAGAAAGATATGTGGAATGAATGAAAAATGAAACATTACAAAAGTGTGCATGCGAACACTCATGTGTACAATGACTATTTAAAATGCAGCACATTCTGATTACCTCAGTCTTGTGTGTAATGAGGACAAATTGGAGAAAATAATTTAGCTAATTACAAATATTAAGAATCCTAAATCAGAAAAGGCACCTGTAAAACAGAAAACCAGTTAGAACTGATATATTAATATAGTTGTATTTACAGATCAGTTTAGGTTAATTTAGTGTTGATTTTTTAAATTGTCATTTAAATCTCAGTCCTTACTTTAATTTGAATGAATTTCAGTATTATCCAAAGAAACAAGATGCTTGTATGTTATGAAGAGCAGATAATGGTCTAAACATCTGGTTAGAATTTAGTCCACGCTGCTTTTTGGACAAGAAGGTCTTAATCCCTGACCTGCCTGTGCCTGATTCCATGATGTGGAGATGCCAGCATTGGACTGGGGCAAACACAGTAAGAAGTCACACAACACCAGGTTAAAGTCCAACAGGTTTATTTGGTAGCAAAAGCCACTCACATTGTCTACATCTTTAAGACTTGATTACCTGTAAAGGCCTGCATTCCAACCATTATTTTGTAAAGTTAGTTTGTGTCTTTATATGCCCTGTTTGTGAATAGAACTCCCGCTCATCTGACGAAGGGGCAGCAAGCGGTCTGTAAGCTAGTGGCTCTTGCTACCAAATAAACCTGTTGGAGTTTAACCTGGTGTTGTGAAACTTCATACTCTGTTTCCATGAACAGGGAGCCTTCAAATTTAAGGCTGCTTCCTCATTTACCTTATTGTATCGCAGGGGGCAATCTTGAGGCCGCTCCCATTGCCTGTGGGAATGTTGGCAGGGGGGTGGGGGTGGCTCAAGATCCAGAAGTTGCAGATCCCATTGGCGAAATCGCGATTTCGGATCTTCTCGCCCCCCCCCCTTGCCAGCAATATCATCAGGTTCATGTCTATAATGGGGGCAATCCTGATTTACATATATACATATATTGCAATACATTTCAATATGATCAACATGCCCCTCCCCCACCAGTTACTGACCCGCCCTCAACCCTGTGATTTCAAACCACGCTGACATCATGTCACATCAGTGCAGTTTACAACAGGTTCTCCCTGACATGAACCTGTCGTGGGGATCCCCTGGGGAGGTCAAGGTCAATATAGCCCCCAGGGGAGAGGGACATGGCCAGGCAGTGGCCTGGGATGGTGGAGAGGGAGTTGGTTGTAGAGGGACCGATGACCATGGTGGGTGGTGGTCAAAATGAAAGTCGGCTTTGGTCTTGGGAAGGGGACGGCGATGTGGGGGGGAGGGTGCGGGGGCAGTCCCTGAGACCTTCCTGGTGGACTGAGGGGAAGCTTATTGCTGTTCTGATCAGAGTGCCCTTTAAAGATGGTGCTCTGATTGCAGTGCAGCCGGGCTTTGCCGGCATGTTAAGGCCCCAGCCCCGTACATGATAGTGTGGAACACCCAACGCCTCTCCCCCCCACCTTGATTTATTTTTTGGCAGAGTGTTGTAAGATCTGGAGAGAAAACCGACCTGTTTATCTTGCAGTGTTACAAGAAGTCTAATGACCTCATGTGGGTGGTCAGGGTCAGTGAATGAATATATATATATATGGCATCGCCTATCCCTTAATTCATCAGCCTCTCATGCTGTTCAATGCACCACGCCCCATCACTCACCTACCAGAAGCCTTACCATTCATATCTTATACCTAAATATCTGGCTACCTTACTCTCATAAACTTTCCGATGATTCCAGCTTCATATCGAGTTTCTGCTGTCACCACATACGTCCAGCTGTCCAGCTGTGGTAGACACATCATCCAAACACAGTGTGACATAATCATTGACAGTCTTCCTTCTTCCTTACAGGATGGTGGTACATCATTGAAAGTAGCAGAGCAGTCCTGACAGGAAACAAGAACGCCTACATCGCCTTTGCCTACTGGAGGAGATTGATCTCTATGTTATGGGGCAGCTAGATGCCTTGGCAATGGGCATACCTGAGAACAATGAGCATCATGGCATATCCCTTCTTTATACTTAATATTCAATTCCTAACTCATCCTCCTCCTGCCCCCTGATGTGATGATTGTGCTGTAGGTAGTATAATAACGGAAATTTGCCTTTCGCCATATAGGAGAAGTAAAAGGTTAGCATGGGATTGAAAAGAGTAGCATCCATATAGTGATGTAAAAAGGCACATGACCAAGGACTAAGGCAAGTCTAGAGATAGGTAGCAGCAAGGAAGGACTTAGCATGGTAAATTTTTCATATCTTTCACCCTGTACTGTAAATATGTACATAATTCAGTACAATTAATAAAGACTTCTTTGTAACTTTAGAAAAAAAACTACTTCATGGTGTCCAAGCTGTACACATAACCGGTAGCAACAACAGAACAGATCATGGTAGCAGCAGGAGATTGAAATTCACATTCTGTCTGAAGAGCTCTCAAGAGAAGGACACCAGCAATGATTCGACCCTGAAATGACTTCACTCCAGAAGCAAGACAATGAAAAAACCCACCCATAAACCTCCAGAGTCACAAGAGCCTGGCAGCAGAGAGAGAAAAAAACAAAATTTAAGCTCAACAAATGTCTCCACTGAATTCCTGAGGAAGATCAGCTTCAACAAAACAGAGCCAGCAGGCAGAAGGGTGAGATAAGCTCCAGACAAGCCAGTTTAGTCAGCCTTTTCTTTTAAAAACTGGTCAGGCAGAAACTCCATTGTGCATTTCGTCACAAGCCTGAACTCTGACTTGGCACCCTCCCCATGTGGCATCCCAAGCGCAGAACATCAAATTTTGCACAGTTTGGGCAGAATTCTTCCATGCCCCTGCTGGTGGGTTCAGTGACAGGCTGGATGGGGACGACAGTTTGGCAGGAAGCCCAAAGATCAGCTTTACACGGCTGTGAATTTTCCAAAGGCTTTTTTAGTGGTGCCCGACGTGGCAGGTCAGGAATCTTGATGGACACTGGCAAAAGACCACTTTGCATCCTGCTCATGGGTTGCAAATGAAGGGCCAACTGGAACCTTCCCAGCATGCCCTGTTCTCCGTAATGCTAGCAGGCTATCTGTTATGTGTACAGACTGGACACCATGAGGTAGTTTTTTCTGAAGTTACAAAGAAGTCTTTATTATGAACTATACATGTATTTACGGTACAGGGTGAAAGGTATGGAGAAAACAACATACTAGGTCCAGTTCACATCTGGACCTATGTAGCATGAAAAAATTGGATAAATATACTTTTGTATATCTCCCCTCTCACCTTAATCCTACGCCCTCTAGTTTTAGACTCCCCTATCTTTGGAAAAAGATAATGACAATCTACCTTGTCTATGCCCCTCATTATTTACCTTGAGGGACTTGCTTGCATCATGGACACCTAAGGAGAAGATGAGAGGCCTACAATTAGCGGACTCAGGAGGAACATATCATCTGGAATAGAGCATGAATCCTCATGTTCACAGTGTCTCTCTACAGGTGATAGGTCCCCACACAACAACTTTGACTTCATTGGATTTGCTTCAGAACTTCAGGGCCATTGCCAAGTGCTGATTAGGATATAGTGAAGGATGAGAGGAGGTGGGTGGGAAGGAAGGCTTGATGTGGATGGGAGAGGAATGTCTTGCTGGGGTGGAGGAGGGGGGAGGTGTTGTAATTAGAAGGAATGAATTAAGTTGTCATGGCTGTAGAGATGGAAGGTTGTGGGGGGGAGTGCTGAAGGTGTCAGAAGGGTGAAACTGGGGCTTTGTGAAAGGGAATTCAAAGGGGTGAAGGCATTTAGGGTTAGGAAGGAATAGCTGGGGTGAAGGATGCAAGTGTGGCTTCATACTTTGTTGGAGGCAGGTGAAAGATCGTTCAGAGTGGGGAAGGAGTGAGGGTGGAGGTGGGTGAGGCATTACTTAAATTTGGGCATCAAAATTCACCTTCTTTCAGTGAGTGATAAACGTAGGGATTTTTTTAAAAATTCATTTCTGCAGGGTGTGAGTATCACTGGCTGGGCCAACATTTATTGCCCATCCTGACTGCCCTCCATTTTAGAGGGCATTCATAAGTCAACCACATTGCTGTGGGTCTGGATTCACATGTAGGCCAGACCAGGTAAGGATGGCAGATTTCCTTCCCCAAACAGTATTAGTGAACCAGCTTGTTTAATAACAATCAACAATGATTTCAGAGTCATCATTAGACTTTTAATTCCAGATATTTCATTGAATTCAAATTTTACCATCTGCCATGATGGGAGTCTGTTGATTGTTAGTCCAGTGATAATATCACTACACTACTGCCTCTGAGCACATTTTAAATATAGAACCTGGATATGATGGTGGGATACACACTATCAAGCCCACTCCACCACAGAAGACAGCACAAAATACCCAGATGCATAATGAAGGAGGTCAGGACCAGGAAAAAATGGGAAGCACTCTCCGCCTCTGCACTCACCCCGATATGGGACTCAGTCTCACAGAGTCATAGAGTTATAGAGGTTTATAGCATGGAAACAGGCCCTTCGGCCCAACTTGTCCATTCTGCCCTTTTTTTTAAACCCCAAAACTAATCCCAATTGCCCGCATTTGGCCCATATCCCTCTATACCCATCGTACCCATGTAATATCTAAATGCTTTTTAAAAGATAAAATTGTACCTGCCTCTACTACTGCTTCTGGCAGCTTGTTCCAGACACTCACCACCCTCTGTGTGAAAAAATTGCCCCTCTGGACACTTTTGTATATCTCCCCTCTCACCTTAATCCTACGCCCTCTAGTTTTAGACTCCCCTATCTTTGGAAAAAGATATTGACAATCTACCTTGTCTATGCCCCTCATTATTTTGTAGACCTCTTTAAGGTCACCCCTAAGTTTCCTATGCTCCAGAGAAAAAAGTCCCAGTCTATTCAGCCTCTCCTTATAACTCAATCCATCAAGTCCTGGTAGCATCCTAGTAAATCTTTTCAGCATTCTCTCTAGTTTATTAATATCCTTCCTATAATAGGGTGACCAGAATTGCACACAGTATTCCAACTGTGGCCTTACCAATGTCTTGTACAACTTTAACAAGACATCCCAACTCCTGTATTCAATGTTCTGACCGATGAAACCAAGCACGCCAAATGCCTTCTTCACCACTCTGTCCACCTGTGACTCCACTTTCAAGGAGCTATGAACATGTACCCCTAGATTTCTTTATTCTGTAACTCTCTTCTATGCCCTACCATTAACTGAGTAAGTCCTGCCCTGGTTCAATCTACCAAAATGCATTACCTCGCATTTGTCTAAACTAAACTCCATCTGCCCTTCATCAGTCCACTGGCCCAATTGATCAAGGTCCCGCTGCAATTGGAGATAACCTTCCTCACTGTCCACCATGCCATCAATCTTGGTATCATTTGCAAACTTACTAACCATGCCCCCTATATTCTCATCCAAATCATTAATATAAATGACAAATAACAGTGGGCCCAGCACTGATCCCTGAGGCACATCACTGGTCACAGGCCTCCAGTTTGAAAAACAACTCTGTACAACCACCCTCTGGCTTCTATCAAGAAGCCAATTTTGTATCCATTTAGATACCTCACCCTGGGTCCTGTGAGATTTAACTTTATGCAACAATCTACCATGCGGTGGCTTGTCAACGGCCTTGCTAGAGTCCATGTAGACAATATCAACTGCACTACCCTTATCTACCTTCTTTGTTACCTCTTCAAAAAACTCAATTAAATTTGTGAGACATGATTTTCCACTCACAAAGCCATACAGATAGTCCCTAATCAGTTCTTGCATCTCTAAATGTCTGTAGATTCTGTCTCTCAAAATACCATCATACAATTTGCCCACCACAGATGTGAGGCTCACTGGCCTGTAGTTCCCAGTCTTTTCCCTGCAACCCTTTTTAAACAAAGGCACAACATTTGCCACTCTCCAATCTTCAGGCATCTCATCTGTGGCTATCGATGATTCAAATATTTCGGCTGGGGGGCCTACAATTTCCTCCCTAGCCTCCCACAATGTCCTGGGATATACCACATCAGGTCCCGCAGATTTATCTACCTTGATGCGCTTTAAGACTTCCAGCACCTCCTTTTCTCTAATATGTACACTCCTCAAGACCTCAATATTTATTTCTCCAAGTTCCTTAACATCCATGCTTTTCTCATCAGCAAATACTGATGAGAAGTATTCATTTAGAATCTCACCCATCTCTTGTGGATCCGCACATAGTTTACCTTGTTGATCCTTAAGAGGCCCTACTGTCTCCCTTGTTACTCTTTTGCCCTTTATGTATCTGCCTCAGATGACAGAATTCCCCCTTTGTTTCTTCGGAGTCACGGCTGTTTCTGCCAGTTGCATGAGAAGAATGTAAGTCTGTGGGCAAATCCTCACAGGATGTGTAACGGGGATTGCCTTCTCAGGACAGATTAGCTGGAATATTATTTTAATTTGAGCAAGCAAATGCGTCAGACTGAAAAATATTACCGCCGATCAAAATGTATTTCAAAGTGAATTTTGGGCTTTCTGGAAAACAGGATAAAATGCCATTTGTAGCATGGAAAATGAGCTGGACTTAGTTGGGAATCAGCTGTTTGTTTTGTTCAGATGTTCCATGCTGTCAGACTTTTCCTAAATCCTTTAAATCCTGAAACTCTTCAAACTACTGAAGCGTTGGCTTTTCTTCAAACCAATGTATTCTTTTGATTTTTTTTATAACAGAATTTCTCAGACAATGGAGGCTTTTGTCATTTAAGACTTGCAATTCTTGTCAATTATGCAAGCAAAACTTTTGTATTTAATTTTAATAACTCTTGCTCTCCACTCTCATTTAGTAATTGAGAATTGGGCCATTTTCCTCTCAGGTAAAGGACCATTTAGAGCAAATAGCCAATACGGGGGAAAGACCACTACAAATCACATCAATCTCACAGTGATTACATTAATAGCAAATCAATTTCAATATAGTTAAACATGAGGACGTGCATTTTGATAGGAGGAAGGAGATCAAATAAGAAGATGGAAGAGTTTTTATGTGTGATAGAAGCAAAAGGATTTTGGGATACACGCACTATTAAAAGTAGCAGTACAGGTTGTGAAATGTGAATGAAGCATTGGATTTCATTCCGAGAGGATATAAATACATATAATTTGAAATTTTATACAACATTGGCTCCATCATACGTGGAGTAGTGTGTACTCTTCTGGATCAGGATTTTATCAGGTTATTTTTGGGGAGTGTGAGTGGGTTGTTGGTACCAGTAGAATGCTGGGGATCCACGTTGGGATGGCTCCTACTGCAGTCATATCACTTGGAACCTTTCTCAGCCATGGCAATCTAGTCACTGG
Organism: Carcharhinus amblyrhynchos; assembly: GCF_965287045.1. Classification (NCBI taxonomy): domain Eukaryota; kingdom Metazoa; phylum Chordata; class Chondrichthyes; order Carcharhiniformes; family Carcharhinidae; genus Carcharhinus; species Carcharhinus amblyrhynchos. The sequence continues at coordinate 105,189,192 of NC_137326.1, forward strand.
AAGCAGGGGCCAATTTGAATAATTAAAGGCCCAATTAAGGACAATTTGTACAAGCCACCAGCATTTTTAAGGGGGCAGAGCTGTTGCCGGCCAGATGCGGAGGCTACCAGCTGATAGTTCTGACCTACCTGTAGCTTCTTGGATGGGCATTGGGGAGTGATGAGGCCATTGGAGTCAGAGGCTCCATGGCTCAAGGACATAGCTGACAGAGCAGAACACATGGACCCTGGCTATGCCGCTGAGGAAATTCCCTTCCAAATATCTGGATTTGCCTCAATATGAAGGTACTCCGGCATTTTCCTTGCTTCCTGAACAACAGCTAATTCTATCAATGGCACTTCTAAGGCTGCAGAGCTGCTGCTGGCCCTTTGATTGGCTAGGAAGCATGGAAGGTCCATCTACTTTCCTTAATTGGCCACAATTCCACCTGCTAGCTCTTGATTGCCTCCACCTGACAATATTGTGTGGTAGGTCGTGACACCCACCAATGTTTGCTCTTTCCCAAGTGGTTATGTGGGGCTTTGCATAGAGTTGCATAAATATGCAGTGCAGGAAACCTGTCATATGTCCAAGCTAGTTTGTGCCACTGTTTCTACTCCATACGAGCTTTCTACCATTCCATCTAACTTATCTCAATCTTTCGGCACATTCTTTGCATTTCTCTTTCTCTCATGCATCATGTAGCTTCCTTTGAAAGCATTAAAACTATTTGTCTCAAACACTTCCTGTGGTAGGTAACATGACCCAAATTCTCCCCACACTCTGAGTAAATATATCTTTTTCCTATTTTGCTATTGGAATTATTAATGATCATCTTGTATTTATGGCCTTGAGTTTTAGATTCTCTCACAAGTGGCAACATCCTCGAAACATCTATCCTGATCAACCCATTCATATTTAGACCTCAGATATGTTACCTTTAAGTTATTTCAATTTTAAAGTAAAATGCCCCAAATCTTTACAATCTCCCAGTAGCAGTAACCTCTCAGTTCTAGTCATTTACAAGTCTTCATAGTACAGCACGGAGACTAGAGTGCACAATATTCTAATTTCAGTTTGACAGGGTGCTATGGAAGTTTTACATACCACAGTATTTTTGAATTCTAGATCTCAAATAAATTCTGGTGCTTTGTTTGAATTTTCTAGTCGTTTATGCCAGCGGGATTCTCCAGTCCTGTTGCGGTGAATAGAGATTTGGCTGAGCGCCAAATTCTCCATCCTCACTTGCAGTGGGGGCAGTACGTGAACAGCCAGAGAATTCCAATTGTTGCTTTTAAGGATGTGATCACTTGCTAACACATGGAGAAGTTGAGGTGAACAACAGGTACCTTTGATGGAAATCTAGATGAGTACGTGAGGGAGAAAGGAATGAGAGGACATTGTGATCGCATTACAGAGAAGAAGGAGGCTTGTATGGAGCAGAGAGCTCCAACACAAAAATGCTGGGTTAAATGGTATGTTGTATTGCTGTAAACCTGATGTATTATTCAGGAGAAATATTTCTGGCCATTCACAAGTGAGATTGGAGAACTTGGCACTCAGCAGTGGGCCCAGAAAATCCTACCGGTGTAAATGGCCAGAAAATTCTGGCCGCATTCTTATTTAATCCTTTTGTTGCATTGAAGCAGATTGCTGCTCAGTAGATTTCCTATATTTCCTGATGTTTATCAACTCTCAGCTCTGCAATTTCTCTAGTGTCTCTATCTGTTTTGTAACTCGGGGACCAGAATTGTATGCACTACTCCAAGTGCGATCTAACCAAGTTCTGTATAAGTTTCACATAACTTCGCCGATTTTCAATTGTATTGGCCTTGGTGCTTTGTTTGCATTTTATGGCCTTATAAACTTATGTTGCTGCTTTCAATGGTTTGTGAATGTGTAGCCCTTATACCGCATTGTCTCTCTGTCTCATTAAGCTCTTATTTTCCATTACAGTCCAGTTTATTGTTGGAAATAGGCGTATGTGCACTAAAAGAATGTTATGTGGTTTGACTAAATTCCAATAACATGCAGAATAATTGTAATCCCTTGTGTGGACATTATTGCAACTCAATAACGGAGTGTACTTGGTCATTGTTGTCTGTAGTTTCTGTCTGTAGCATGGAAACAAACCAAAAGCATAAGGCCACCATATGAACAGTAAGTACTTGTGTGTGAGCTTTTTGGGGAGACAAAAGGGGAGCTGTGCAGAGGATGCAAAGGGAGGGTCTCTGCAATCGAGTTCATTCCCACTTTCTCACCGCACTGGTGCTGTTCTACCAGCAGGATCAGCTTCGTGCCAAAAAGAGTGCAAATTTGATTTAAATATAATGGCTGGAACACTACCACCTCGGCTGCCACAGAATTGGACTGGGCAAGGGTCCGACAATGGAAATCTCCGTTGACCTCAAGCGGGAATATCTGGTCTCGCTCCAGCGAGGCTGCAAAATCCCGCCCAATGAATCCTGCATGGTATCATCCAAGTTCATCTGAACTTACCTCCCCGCTGGTCGGTCCTCATCCCGGCAAGAATCACACTGGTCTCCAGAAGCGGAGATCAGATGTGATGGTCTCACTTTGGGGGATTGAAGGCCATTGAAGTGTTTGGAGGCAAAGCTGGGCAGTGCCCCTGTGGCAGTGCCAGCTGGTAGTGCCCATTGTTCATCCCTCTGGGGGTGTCCACCACGCACTATAACTGTGCTGGGGCATTGTCAAGGGGATGGGGCCTGAATGGGGATGAGACTATCATGGGGATGGGAAGCAAAAGGGGGAGATGTGCAGTTGGGGGGAGGAAGCTCTGCAGGGAGGAGAGGTGTGGAGGGAGGTAGGCAAGGTGGGGAGGTTTTCCGGGGGGAGCTTTGCACCAGGGAGAGGAAGGAGTGCAGTTCTGCAAGGGGAGGCAGGAGGGAGCTTTGCAGATGGGGTGCGCTCTGTGGGGGGAGGCAAAAGGGGAACTGTGCAGGGGAGGCTCTCTGCAAGCAGGGAAGCTCTATGAATATGGGATGATCAGAAGGAAATTATGCAGAGCAGGTAATCAGCAGGAGTAGGGTAGGCAAAGTTGGGCATTTTGCAGTCGGGGAGAGACTGGCGCAGGAAGTGATTGGTATGGGGCAGGCTGGCACATGGAGTGATCAGCTGGGACAGGGGTGGTGAGACTGGCACAAGGAGTGATCGCAGAGGGGGAGAAAAGCAAAGGGATGGGGGCATGCAGGGTGGGCTGTGGAGGGGATTGTTATGGGGGCTCATTGCGGGGGTCCGAATGCCAGCGACCTGTGTTGCCTTGGGGAGTGGTTACACGGTTGCTGATGATGGGAAGGAGTAATCACCATGGGGGTGGCAGTGGTAGGAGGTCTCCCTACACAATGGTGCCCCGAGCAATCTGCAGCGGGCTTCACTGGCGAGCTTAGTCTCTACGCCCCTTATTGATGAGAATTGCACTTCTGTCCAAAGAGTGACAGAGTATAATAAGATTGTGTTTTAGAAACCCTATAGTGCAGAAAGAGGCCATTTGGCCCATTGAATCTGTACTGACAACAGTCCCACCTAGGCTCTATCCCTGCAACTCCACATATTTACCCCGCTAATCCTTCTAACCTACGCACCCCAATTTAGCATGGCCAATGTAACTAATCCCGCACATCTTTGGACCGTGGGAGGAAACCGGAGCACCTGGAGGAAACACAACAGAAACGAGGAGAAAGTGCAAACTCCACTCAGTCACCCAAGTTGGGAATTGAACCCAGATCAATGCGATGCTGTGAGGCAGCAGTGCTAACCATTGTGCCACCGTGCCACCCAAACTCACCCAAAAAAAAGGCCAGAAAGTCTTCACGCTCGTTTGGCACTAAGAATTTTTTTAACAAGATTACACCCTATGTATGAAGCATATCATAAATTTTAGATGCAATTGCAAAATAGTAACATAATCTCTGGATCCAAATGATTATGAACTCCCTAATCACACTCAAGCTCTTAATACACCAAAATTAGTCCTGCATCATTGAAATTTCTTTGCCTGAATCCTAACATGTCCTTGGCCATTCAGGTATCTATTATTTACGATTGTGACTTTCGATTGACTGAGCTGCTAAAAATGTCAAATGACAGGTTGAAGAATTTGATGGCAAGGCACAGGTAGCTATGTCTCAAATTAAATAGTAAGATGTGACATCAGGGTGACAGTTGTGTCCTTTTGTGCTACCTGCATTGGCTCACTGAAAAAAATTCCTTTGCCCCCTTTGTGTGGGACAAAGATTAAGGGTAGAAGCCTTCTTGAGAGCTCAATAAAAAAAACTGCAAGCAATGAAATCACAAGTCAAGCAGCATTCACAACTGCAGAATATTTATTTCTTTTGGTTGTGATATTTCAATGACCTATAATTCTTCACGGAAATCTGAAGTGCTGGTTTTATTTGATGGGTGAGTTGACAGTTTCCCCCTTGTTCTTTGCTCCTTTTGATGCTGCTAGTTGCTGAATTGGATTATTAATCACATCCTTGCTGCCAGATAATAAAAATACTGCATTAATTTACCGTGAATGTGAACTGCAAATTTCTTCCATGTCGAGGTTGTGCAGTCACTCTACATAGATGCAAACAATTTATTTCAGTAAAAAAGCAATGCCTGATGATATTTATATCTTGGGATTGCCATTTTCCAGATTCACAGCAACCTTTTATAAACATACATCAAAGCAGGCTTTGCTGCTGCTGTCCTATATTTTCATCTGTCAATATTAAATAAAACATTTATTCAAGGCATGTTGCACCTTAACACAGAAAAGTAGGTTATTTGAAACCTACTTCTCGTTCATTAATATTTTAAATTATTTAACTGGTTATTAACACTGCTTATCACACCACATATTCTACCCATTTAGGGTTTTGTTTTGTTCAATATTAATGTGCATACTGGAAGAGAAGGTAGAAAAGCCCACGATTTTTGTTCTCTGTGATGATGCACTGCACATGATAGCTTGCATAATGTATCAGCAGGGTGGAGAACTGACATCATTTCTGGCAAGAGGAGGTGTCTGATGTAGAGTGAAGCATTTTAGATATCAGGTAATGGGTAAGGCAATTCTATGTTTCAGAACAAAAGTGAACGAGTCTAACACAGATACATTAAGTATTACAGATAATGCAAAGTAATTAGCAGGTGAAAGCAAATACATACTTCAAAGATTGCACGAAAGTAGCACATTTACCATTTTCCTGGTCATATTCTACATGACAATATACTTAACAGCTGAATCAAAAAATATTCATACTTTGTCCCCTCAGCATTAAGTATCACTGTGAAGATACCACTATTGAGACTACAGACAATAATATTTATGAGGCAACACGCAGCTGAACTGATGATTTGCTACTGTTAGTAACAAAGCAGCCTTGATGTTCTTGATCTTTTATCAGCAGGAATTTTGGCAGGTAAGACACAGCAAGCCTGGGATTTGGGTGCATGGCGCTGGTAGAGATGGTGTTACGGAAGTCAATCACCTTCTTGGGGGTGTGTATACTGTGCCGCCAACTACTTCTGCCATGCTCCAGCACACTATCTGGGAAAGGATTTTCATGTATTTGGGGGTGAAGATGGTGTTGGTTCTTGTGTGTGCTAAATGTAACTAAACTGGTGATATTCTGATGTCACTAAGCTCAACGTGGGCTCATTTCCCAAACTTCAACCACAGAAGTCCATGCAATTAATTTGATTGTCACTCATCAAGGATCAAGCCTCCTAAATGAGGTCAGTAAACTTCTTGAGGCACTGTTACAGGGTCCTTGGGTCCAGATCCTGAGCATAATGGCAGCCAGCAGCATGGAGGACACTCAGCCCAATGCTGCACTAATAGAAATGAGGTGCCATCACCAAAATCCTCAGCTGCCCCCTTCCACTGAAATTGGCATGGACAGGTCATGAATCATGATCCAAGCACCTGAAAAATGGTGCACACCAAGCTTTAACCCTTAAACTTTAAGTATTAAATATCAAAATTGAAGATTGGGGGAGCTAATTTGGATACCCCACAAAATTGGGCGTGGGAAAATACAAAACTCTGAGTCAAAGTAATGCCAGTGGCGCATAAACTTTGTGTTGCTGGCTAATTATATTTATATTCTGCAACCCAGTGCTGAATGGCTGCCTACTCCAGCAGAGCATCTGTGCTTTTACGAAGCTAACACCATTTAAGGGGAGCCTGTATTACTTAAAACCAGACTGAACCTCTTAAAGCTGAGCTGAATTCTGGTTGCAGCAAGGGCAGAAACTGCTTGGAGAAGATTTATAGTCATGAAGGAAGGGATGCAGACCAGAAGGCACACCACATGGTTTTTGGATGTCTTACTAGACAACTTGCTGCAGGAAGTTGGCATGAGGAGAGAGGTTTTCTTTTCTTAGATGGCCAGGAGTCTGAACAAGTGCAGAGAAGATGATGGGAGCAGGTGACTATTCCAGTCAATGGCACCAGATGAGGGTATGTACACTGTAACTTCACAGCTTGGCATTTATTTCTTGGTGTCCATGGAGCTGTTCCTGGTATGTACTCCTGCTCTTCTCATTAAACCAGGGTTGATCCCCTAGCTTGATGGTAATGAAAGTGGTGGATATGCTAGGCTGTGAGGTTAGACGTTACGTTTGAATACAATTCTGTTGTTGATATGACTGACAGCACCTCAACAGTGCCTAGTTTTGAGCTGCCATGTTTATTTTGAATCCATTCTATTTATCAAGGTGACAGTTCACACAGCATGATGGAGGTACGTCTCTTGGTTTACAGAGTCTTTGTGATCTTTTGGATGCAGTGATAGATAACAAGTTGTAAGGTGTTTGCAATGTCATCAGATACAGCCTGGGAGGTCCACTGTTGAAAAAAACCCACAGTTACCTTGATTGCCATTGGCAGTGCCATCCTCATCTTGCTCTGGGATCACAGGTCCAGTTCCAAATTGGCACAACTCTGTGATCATCTCCTTGGTGAAGTACAGCTGGTGAACAAATGACTCCTGGTTTGGATGAAGTTAGGAGAGGTGCAGCTTGAAGGCACTTCTTCAGTCATGTCTCTGCTGAGAACCGGCCTCCTCCTCTAACTTCACTTCCCTATCACCTTTTCCCCACTTGGCTTTGAGACTGCAGCCCAAGGGGAACTAAACATTCCGGCAAGATCTCATAGCTTGGAGCAAATCGTGTACTCAGCAACCTTTCAATTGCAATCAAAGCTTTCCCAATATCCAGCATCACTTCATGCTGAATTTACTGACCTCACTCCAAGCACACAGCACTTCCACGAGCTCAGCAAGAGTCAGTGCAAGGTAATGAGCAACTAATTTTCAGTTTGGATGTTTCCTTTAAATAGCTTTGATCAAGGTTCCCTTGTGCTGTTGAATGCTCAAGAGAGGGTGTTAACTAAAGTGATTGGGTCAAAAATGGCAAGTTGTATGTTAACTCAGAATTTAACACTGAGTGGCATCACAATCTGCCTGTTCTGCATGTTCTGGCACAGGGAGGTAATTCCCATATTATCACCCTCAGTGACAGGGCAATAGGTCTGAGCTGTGCCACAAGTGGGCAAGAGTGGTGTAGATTCCATTTTCACCTAAACCAGCATCTGTTCAGGCAAAATAACCTATGCTGCAGAGCCATGCTTTGAGGCTTGAATTCTTTGAGCAAACATAAAGGAAAATGATGCAGCCTGACAAATTCTCATGATAACTTTTATCAGTTAACAAAGGATATTGTCAAAGAAGGGCATCTGAAATCTGCCTATTTCACCTCCATAGGATTACATTCAACAGTGCTCTGTAGATATTATATTTGCTTTTGAGATTCTGTTAAAAAATTAAAATCAATTTGCCATCTATGGATTAATCAGACAGTGAAGTTAAACCTCAGGCATGCTGACATTCAATACCAGCCCACTGGGAAATCAGCCAGCTTTCTACATTGGAGTGTATATTCCTATTTGCCCAATGGAAAATGCTAAATACATCTCTCTATATGTTGCTGCAAATCAGGGAAATGTAAATTTTATAATAGCCAAAATATGTGATAGACATCCATCCAACACAAAAAAGCAAAAATGTGTATCTCTTTGTTGAAAAATGAAATATCTGCACTGCGATGCAATCGTCAGCTTAAGAACATGAGGATCATTTTATTGCTCACTGTAAAGTCACTCCATTCTGATAATTTTACATATTTTACAATAACACTGCATTCCTAAGTAGTGCATTGAAAATTTCAAGTCATGTTCCTGAAAAGATCGCTGTGGCTTCTTCTGATGTTATCAAAAGTCCATTCACAATGTGTCTGTGTGTAATCTAAAGTTGTTCATCTTCCTTTGCAACCGATCTCATCAGGGAACTGTGAAATTATTTGACTGGGATTTCCACCACATGACTTCTAGAGTTAATACATTAAGGAAACTTAAGCAAAAAGAACCATCAATGCTGCTTTCACCTACAGCATAGCTTATGGTCTGTTCCAGTAATTAGCATTATGGAGATGATTTTTACAGAGGACTTTTAATTTGATTAGATATGCATACTTCTGTATTATCATTTATTATCATTGAGTAACTATTTATCATTATCAGACATGTTTAATCTGTGAATATATCCAGTTTTAATGAGCTCATCTATATTAATTTATATTTCTTTTCTCATCCTTTTTCTTCTTGGGTATTTTATGCTGGCTGTGGATATGTTATAGATTTGTAATCCCGAGGCCTAGACTAATAATCTGGCAAAGTGAGTTCAAATCCCATCATGGCAATTTAAGAATATGAATTCAGTTTTAAAGCAACTGGAATAAAAGAAACCTGGTCTAGTGATGTGACAATGAGGCTCACCAATGTCCTTCGGGGAAGGAAATCTTCTGTTCTTATGCACTTTGTCCATATATGACCCCAATCCACAGCAGACTTCTTTACCTTTAATTGTCATCTGAAGTGGCCAAACAGGCACTTAGTTATACTGAGTTGCTTGCCTTTAATGATGGATTGACAAATTTCTCTATCATTTTCTCAGGGCTGCCAGGAATGAGAAATAAATGGATCAACACAAACATCTGGAAGACGTTCTTCATTACATAAGAACATAAGAACATAAGAAATAGGAGCAGGAGTAGGTCATCTAGCCCTTCAAGCCTGCCCTGCCATTCAATAAGATCATGGCTGATCTGTCGTGGCTCAGTTCCACATTCCCGCCCTCTCCCCATAACCCTTAATCCCCTCTCTTATCAAAAACCCATCAACCCGCTTCTTAAAAATATTTAGCGAGGTAGCCTCCACCACTTCAACGGGCAGAGAATTCCAGAGATTCACTACCCTTTGAGTGAAGAAGTTCCTCCTCAACTCTGTTCTAAACCGCCCCCCCTTTATCTTGAGGCTGTGCCCCCTAGTCCTATTATCCTTTCTGAGCGGGAAGAGTCTCTCCACCTCTATCCTATCCATCCCATTCATCATCTTATACGTCTCAATGAGATCTCCCCTCATTCTTCTAAACTCTAACGAGTACAAGGCTAGTTTATTCAGCCTCTCCACATAGCTCAACCCCCTCAACTCCGGCATCAGCCTAGTAAACCTCCTCTGCACTCCCTCCAAGGCCAAAATATCCTTGAGTAAGTACGGCGACCAAAACTGCACACAGTACTCCAGCTGCGGCCTCACCAATGCCCTATACAGCCGCAGCAAGACCACCCTACTTTTATATTCAATCCCCCTCGCTATGAAGGCCAGCATCCCATTCGCCTTCCTGATCACCTGCTGCACCTGCCAGCTGGGTTTTTGCGACTCTTGCACAAGGACCCCAAGGTCCCTCTGCACCGTCGCCTGCTGCAGTTTTTCTCCACGTAAGTGATAATCCTTCCTACCATTATTCCTACCAAAGTGGACCACCTCGCACTTGCCAACATTAAATTCCATTTGCCATTTCCTGGCCCATTCGCCCAGCCTATCTAGATCCTTCTGTAGACTCTCCACACCCTCTGCACAATTTGCCTTTCCTCCAATCTTGGTGTCATCAGCAAATTTCGACACCCTACACTCGGTTCCCTCCTCCAGATCATCTATATAAATGGTAAATAGCTGAGGCCCCAGCACCGACCCCTGAGGCACTCCACTAGTCACCATCCGCCAATCCGAATAGCACCCATTGACCCCCACTCTCTGCTTCCTATTTGACAACCAATCCTCTATCCACGCTAACACCCTACCCCCAACTCCCTGTCCCCTGACCTTCTGCAATAACCTCCTGTGAGGTACCTTGTCAAACGCCTTCTGAAAATCCAGAAAGACCACATCCACCGGCTCTCCTCTATCCACCGCCCTGGACACATCCTCATAGAACTCCAGTAAATTTGTCAGACATGACTTCCCTTTAACGAAACCGTGCTGCGTCTGCTCTATCAAGCAATTCCTCTCAAGATGCCTCGCTATTTCCTCCTTGATGACGGATTCTAACATCTTACCTACAACAGACGTTAAACTAACCGGCCTATAATTCCCTGCCTAATCTAGATCTATCCTCTGAAGCAAGCAAGTGTTAATTATGTTCAAAGTTCAATTGGGAAACGTATTTTAAGGTATAATCCAATGTGACTCCATAGTTCAAAGCCAGGCTTACATTTCCATTTAGCTTATCTTTGATAAAAAGAATGGGGCTGCATAACTGTAGTCTTCCTGAAAAGTTCCTGCTGTAACTTTTGTAGGAGTGTGTTGGAAATTAACTTGGGATTTTGATGTGTTAGGTCTTAGCACTACTTCAGGGGTCTGGGGTTTGCCTCTTTGGGACAGGTCATCCTCTTGCTCCAAACAAGGCTATCAATATAGAAGGGAAAGGGATTGGGCCCAGTCACACCCTATGCGGGGAGTTCTAGCATTGGCAGCTAGAGAATGGCTGGCACTTTCATCAGAGACAAATTACGCTGGGCACTTAAGGACATGTTGGGCTAGGGAAGGTGTCATCCCACCTGAATATGCCAGAATCATGGTCTGTACACCTGTAAAAGGACCTTTACCTTTTAGCCCTGCTTTTAAGGGTGGGTCCCTTAATGTTTCCTCAACGATGTTCAAGCATACCGTTGACAAGTAAAGCAGCAGATGCCCAGAGACCCTTTAAACATTGGTGGATCGAGCATTGGAAGTCACAAGCAGGAGAATGGAGTGTGCCACAGTGGTTAACACTGCTGCCTCACAGTGCTAAGAACCCAGGTTCGATTCTGGCCTTGGGTGTCTATCTGTGCAGAGTTTGCACATTCCTCCTGTGTCTGCATGGGTTTCTTCCAGATGCTCCAGTAACCTCCCACAGTCCAAAAATGTGCAGATTAGATGGGTTGGCCATGCTAAATTGCCTCAATATCCAAAGGTGTGTAGGTTAGATGGATTAGCCATGGGAAATGTATGGGATAACGGTTTTGGACCGGGGTTGGGGGGGTGGTGGCGGAGAAGACAGCTTGGGTAAGACACTTTGTCAGAGAGTCCATGATGCAGGCACGATGGGCTGAATGACGTCCTTCTGCCTTGTAGGGATTTATGAATTTCAGCACATGTGTTGTGCTGATCTTCCTCAGCTTTTGGAGCAAATATAATTCATAGAATGTTTTCCAGTAAAATGTTTGCATTGGATAAATAGCATTATTTCACAAAATGTAAAGTTTGTGAAATTATGCTGAAGCTAACAATACAATAACCAGAGGACTAATGGCACTTGCAGAAGTTTGTGACTTTCAAACCCAAATTAAAATGGACTTTTTTTTACTGCTAAGTGCATACATAGTGCAAGCAGTAGTAGATTCTGATCAATTAAAGAATATGGCAAACATCAAAAGTTCTCAGTGGAATAGCCACTAGTAGATACTAATACGAATATAGATTTACATCGGAATTTAATGGAATTATCCATGGAGTGGAGAGATATACACGATTGTAAATTAGACAAATGAAATAAGTGCTACTCACAAGGTTCTTTGAGGTGACTATACACTGTCCACAGGGTGGGTGTAAGTGATATAGTGGATTAGTATACGGCTCTTTCATCCCTAGGTTCTAGTTTCAAATCTGACTGATGAGATTCAAGCATCCTCTGTGTCAAATTTAAATATCTTTTCTGTAATGAGTTTGGGGGATCCTTAATCCTAAAAAGAGCGATCTATATCATACAAATGGCTGCAGCTCATTATAAATGAGCAATCTCACTTAGGAATGTCCATAAGGAGAACATGTTGCTCATTAATAGCACAGTAAACTTTGTATTATTTGGCATTCTACCAATTGGAATTCTTTACCAACTGAAATTTTTGACTTCTCCGAATACAAATTGTCACTTATCAACTGAAAGCAATTACAAAGTTATCAAAAACCCAAACCTGCACAAGTATTATTATATACCTGTTTTAATGCATTGTTAAAGATTAGAGGTAAAAAGAATACTGTTCTTTACTTTCTGATCACTTGAATATTACTTCTATGCTACAAGTATTGAGCTGTATTCCATTAGGAAATTGAACTTTCCATGAACTGGCATTTGTGATTAACCTGCACCACCCATCCCCACTTCTATTGGATAATAAAGGTTTTACTGTACAACGTCTACCTCACTTTTGAAGGGGAAGCTCTATTCTGATGGCGTTAAATATATCTTGGGTTCAAAGATGAAAGAATTTTATTTGTGATTTCTGTTTGCTTTGAGATGTCACCTATGGAATTTGAGATGTCACAGTTGCCTTATGTTAGAAACTGGGTTGCATTCCAAAGATGTGAGAGTTAATGTAGACAGGCACTCAGAGCAGTACTGAAAATGTGCTACATTGTCAGAGGTTCAGGGGGCGATTTTCCCCCAAAAAACTAAGTGCCCAATGGGCAGAAAATGGGAGATTTTCTGTATGTTTTTTGGGCATACTTAGTTGGTTGGATTTGCGGCACTCTGTGCTTTACAGAGTCTGGTGCAGGATTCATGCTGGTAAGGGTGAGGGGGAGGGGGGTCGGAAATGTGCCCTATCCCACCTGAGAGGCTGGTATTAGTGCACTGAGAGGGCCATTGCACATGAACAGATCTGTCAGTAGGGAGATCTGTGCATGTGCATTGTCTCCCCCATTATGTAACTCCTGACCACCAGCTTTCCAACCCTCCCCCCATCCCCCCAATCCCATCTGATTGCTGGCCCCTGTGACTCCCCCTGCCCCCCAGGCCAGTCACAATTACCAGTGCCCCATGGCAGGCCCTGACCTATACCCACCGCCCTCCCCCCATGGCCAGCCTCAATCACCCTCCTTCCTCCCTCTCCCACCTAATGCAGAAATTCTCCGGCTACCCTGCACCACTAATTGGCCCCATAGCCCGAATAGGCTCCATCATCCTCAGACCCTGCTTTGTTGGGCACTGCCTTGTGCCTGTGGGCAGTGTTAAGGTGCTTTGTGGGCAGTGCCAGGGTGGCATTCTGACAGTTTCAGGCTGGCACTGCCCAAGGGGACCTCCTTGTCCCCAACCTCTCAGAGGTGCTTCAATGGCCACCGCCCCACCAGCAAGGTAATCATGCCTGGCCCCCATTCATGGGGACCAGCTTCAATCCCCGCTGGTGGGAACCTCTTCCGGCAGGAGGGGGGAAACATTAGCTACTGTCCCAGGCTCACTAATGACATAGAAATAATGATTTCCATATTGAAATCAGCCTCACACTGACTTCCAGCATGATGCCAAATACTCTTATCAACATGCCTGGAAAAGTTGCAATCGGCTGGATGCTGGTCGCAACTCTCACGACAAGCCCTCTGCTGATATTTTCCAGCTTGCTGTGCTACTCGGGTTGCACAGCGGGCCGAGAAAATTGCACATTGTCTTCAAGTGAGGCATTAAAGTGAGGCATTAAACTGAGGCACCGTCTGCCCCTTCAAGCAGAAAAATGATATTCATGCCACCATTCAAAGGTGAGGAAGAAAGTTTTCCTGGTGACTGGGCAGGAATTAATTTCTTGATCATTCAAACTGATTGGCTGCTGTGCTTCTCTGCATCACAAAACTGACTACATTTAAAGTATTTCATTAAGCTATGAGGTATTTAGAGGTTCCTGAGAAAAGGTGCAGTGTAAACAGAAGTTCATTCGTTCTGTATCTGATCTCAGAATGCTGAAAGCTGTGACAGCAGGGACAACAAAATTGAGTATGTGTAACTTTCAGTACAACAGATATTCTTCATCTTCCAGGAAGCAAGATAGCAGCTAGATATATGGTGGGTAATTTATTAAATCCTGCTTTTATACAAAATAATAATTTAAATTTAACACAGTCATTAAAATGCTAGCACTGAAACCAACTGATAACAAGACTACATTTTCCTGGTGTCTATGAATAAATTATAGATAAGGGCAAGCAACATAAAATCAGGCATGCTATTTCAGAGAAACTTGACATTTTTCATTGTTCTCCAATTATTTTCCTTTCCTCTCAATTTTCACATTGTCCACTGTATTCACAATGTAAGGAAGGGTCTTGTGTCACAGTATTTAATACGAGAATGTGAGTTTTTTTATATAAAAGCATTTGGAAGACAAGCCTTCCATAGTAGTACTCCCAACTGGAGCTGACATGCTGAGGATACCACGTCACCTAACTTCATGTTCATAGTCTTCCTATATAACTGCTCCAAAAAATAAACCAGGCCCTCATAGTCGCTGGACTTCACCCTGTCTCCTGTCTAATTTAGGCAGGAATTTGGGAGAACCCCAATGGAATTTTAGGGCCCTGGTATTTGAAAGTGTGAGTGTATGAGATTGGTAAGACAGCCATGAATGATTTAAGGAAAAAAAAACAAGAAAAATAAATGAAAACATCTGGGTAGTGTTTTTATAGGGATTTTCATTGCCCTATTTTGAAGTGTGCATTTAAGGTCTATTTGTATCTTTATAGAGAAAGAAGGAAGCAAAATCCTACAACTTTTTCATGCAACTTAAAGTAAAAATTCCAACTGGCAAATCTCATGTTGCAATGCTTAACACACTTGTGCAACATTCCTTCATGCATTATTTTTACATGAACATTCATTGGTTTATTTTTATTTATTAACTAACTCCTGCGTGAAAATAGGAATATTTCAGGAATATAATGATGCAAGTTAAATATTTAGAACTAAGTTTTCTGGTCAGAACTTCTGCCTTTTATCTTTTTCCACTCTCGCTTTCCTTTCCGAAAGGTCCCATCTCATTCTCGGGTGCGGTTCCCTGAGCAAAGGCTGATATTATATGCAAGTGATCATTCGTCATCATGTGTGAGCCTGTACAGAGAGTGTTGACAAGCTATTTGACGAGAGAAGGTATTATAACCAAGTCTGCTTTGTGTCCTCATCTGCCACTCAGCCACATTTTTCCAGCATGGATCACTGGAGATTGATTAGATGCATCTTTTACCTCTCCTTAGCCTGGAGACATTGAGATTGTGACATACTCCCTATCATTGATATCCCAGCTGAGATCAAGTAACTCAGTGTAGATTCAGGATTGAATATAGAGCCTTCATGGTCTGACCTGCTTTGTTACTCATTGGATAAACCTTCCGGATCATTGGGGTAGCAGATTAACAGGATGATATCAGTGCTCGAAATAGCTCTTTTGTTGCACTGATTTTGTGCTCATTAGAATTTGGATTTGATCCATAGAATATAGAAAAATTGAAGGTTGAAAACCATAAAATATGCTGAAATCTAACCTTTTTCTTTCTGTCCATTCCATTTGCTGTGGATAAAACCCATACGTATTAGCACTGACATTAACAATTATCACATTGCAGTTTGACAAAGGCATCACAACATCTGTGTCCAGTTTACTTTGTGGAAGCACTAGTTAAGTAGTTTGCATTTCTTTAAAAATTATGGCATTGATGTTTATGCACAGGTCACGTCATTTTCCTTTTTGCAGTAATTACCTCCCCTCCAGGTAAATACCATATTATTCTGTGTTCAAAATAATATTCTGGTAACAATTTAACAGAGGTATGCAATTTTCCAGCCCTGCTACAGTGGAACTCACAGTGGGGGACGTGGCTGCCAGAGAATTGACTCTCGGTGGGACTGGATGATCTTGGTGGCAGCTTGGCTGGAAAATCCCACCAAATCTTTTTGTATTCAGTGGATCAGATTTCCGACTATATTGGGAATGAGTTAACAAAAACAAGATGAAAGGTTGAAGTTGAACACAAAGGATAAGGAGTTAGAAATCAGTTGACTTTAATGGAACTACACAATGGGCAGCCTGTTTTTTTACAGGGCAAGGCGAGTTTCTGGCCCATATTGATTGTATCATTGCAAACATGTCCACACAAGAGCTTTACTTTCTGCTGAGAATTGTTTTGGGATAAAAGCAGGTTTTAAAGCTTGCAGAGATTGTTCATTAACTAACAAACTAGAAATCATATTTGTTTTATAAAGAATTATCAAGAGGTCTAATGAAAGATTTTGCGACATTAGTGTACCTTTAAGAGGTTTTTAAAAAATCACGCTCTCTGTAGCTCTCAGCTGTCATTGTGGTAGTGGGTTGTCTACTAGGAACACTTTTGTTGCTCCTTCAATGGTTTGAAAGGAGTTTGTTTATTTTTGTTTTGGGAATTAGTTTTATGACCCTGTATTGTCAGGAAGAAGAATGTTTGCAGGTCAGGTGACAAGGGCTCTTCCATTTTTAGTTATGAGCTGCAGGTTTTAGTTTAGAAGGGAGTGGGCATCAGATTGAAAGCAGTCTCTCTCTCGCTCCGTGGTTTTGGGAAATTCTGCTGTTTAACTGAAAGCCTTCCTGGAATAGAAAATTGGCCTTTGGTGACTTGGCCAGAGCTCCCTTGGTGTTCTGGGAAATTGTACTGACTTCAAATTGTTCTCAGTGTTTCAAGAGAACTGCAGCATTTATTCAAAGGACTCAGTTCCAGTATCATGTACGCATTAGTCTTTGCTATATTAATATCTGTGAAAGGGGTTTTGTCTAAAGGTTTTGATTGAAACATCTTGGATAAATTTGTTAAGGATTTTGTTAAGGGTTAACATTGATGTGGTTGTTTTGTTTTTGTTTGTAATTGGTAAAAGTTGTTGCTAATTTTCTTTCCATACTTGTTAACTATATTGCTAAATAAACTTTGTTTGGTTAAAAACTCCCTGGTGGGTCATTTGAATCATACCTGATGTGAACCATATCATTCTTATCCTCGCCAAATTCAAGGTGCAAAACTTATGATCCAGGCGAACTTCATCAAAACAGTGGAGTTTCTGACCTGAACCATAACAATATAGGCTAATTAGGAGGTGCTTGATTCTCCTCTACTCTGATGCAGTTCAGTTTAGCCCATGACCTCCTGGCTCCCCAGGGTGCCCCGAGATGTGTGGGGGAATCCCTCTTGGAAGTTCCCAGGCAAGGCTATATAAGACAATTGTCCAGAAGTGTTAACTTCCCTTGGGCAATTTGCACTAGGTTGGGAACCATCAGACAAAGGGCTTTAAGTCACTAACTTCAAATCGTTCTGCCAGTTTTGCACCAATAGTTACCCTAAAAGAGTTAGAAGGAATAAAACCACTTCTAAGTTCAATGTAACTATTTTAAACACCAGGGCTGAACCTGCACGGGACACCCCACACTCTGGATCCCTCACTCCCCCAACTAATCAACCCCCAGGGTATTCCCAAGGTCCCCATGGGATTATCCCCAGATTCTGACCCTCAGATGCATGGGATTCCTCAAACCTGCAGTTCCCCTTCCCCCACTCTGCCCCATCACCCTCTCCCTCCCCCCCTTTCCCGAGTGGACTGGATCTGATACTTAGCAGGCTTGATTCAACCACCCCACATCCTGTTGGAGTGGATCTGACCTGAATGCTCCCACCCCGATTTCCCCCCATCCCTGGAGCAGTCTATACCCAACGTGAATCAACTTGGCCCAAGAAACCCTCCGACACCCCAAACATCCCCTGGACCTTCTACGCCCAAACCTCTCCCCAGGCCCCATAACACCTCTGGACATCTCCCCCCCGGCCTCCCTCCCCCTCACGGAACTGCCCTCATCCCCGAACCTCTCCACCAGATCAGACCCCCAAAACCCTATCCATGTAGGTTCACTAGGCTGATACCGTAGTTGAGGGGGTTGAGCTATGAGGAGAGGCTGAATAGACTGGGCTTGTACTCGTTAGAGTTTAGAAGGATGAGGGGGGATCTTATTGAGACATATAAGGTAATGAAAGGGATGGATAGGGTAGAGGTGGAGAGGTTCTTCCCGCTCAGAAAGGACAGCAGGACTATAGGGCACAGCCTCAAAATAAGGGGGTGGGAGGCAGTTTAGAATGGAGTTGAGGAGGAACTTCTTCACTCAAAGGGTGGTGAATCTCTGGAATTCTCTGCCCGTTGAAGTGGTGGAGGCTACCTTGCTAAATATATTTAAGACGCGGGTAGATAGGTTTTTGGTAGGCAAGGGGATTAAGGGTTATGGGGAGAAAGCGGGAAAGTGGAACTGAGCCACTTCCGATCAGCCATGATCTTATTGAATGTTAGGGCAGGCTCGAAGGGCTAGATGGCCTATTCCTGCTCCTATTTCTTATGTTCTTATGTTCTTATGTACCTGGCCACTTACCTCCCTCCTGGGCTGTCCGTTTCATTTCTTTAAACCAAGCTGCTTTCTGGCATCCAGAGCAGTAGAAAGAGGACATTTCCTCCCTGAGCTCGCCAGTGTTGCCCTGCACTATGGCTTTGGGAGACAATTCCAGCCAGTGGAGGTTTGGAAGTTTCCCACTGCAGGTAAGTGTGCTCTAAGTTGTTGTAATTCTGGCAGGACATGACTTTATACCATTGGGTGCAAGTTACAGTCCACCTTGTTTCTTAATAATTGCATTAACATGAATTGCTTTGCATTGAATTGCCAATGTCCCTGCCATTGTTTTTTTTTAAAGCTAATAAAATGCAGAGATTTATTGCTAGCACAGTGAAATACGAGTTTGTAAAGGTTACACTAAGGCTTTACAACATTGAGTCAGACCTCTCTTGGAGTATTGTGTTCAATTCTGGGCAAAACAAATGTGCATTCATTGAAAGGGTGCAGAGGAAAGTTTTAAGTTGATTCCAACTATAAATGGAATGGATTACAAGGAAATTGGTGAAAATGGGAAGTAGATGCTTCAATGAACAAGATTTTTTTGCCATCTCTACAAAAGAAATGGCAGATGCTAGACATTTGAAACTGAAAATAATGAAACATCGTCAGGTCAAGAAGCATCTGTAGATAAATGGTGAAGAAAGATTAACACTTCAGGTATATTGCCCTTTGTCATCCTGGCATCGTGTTCAACATTTTTTTGGTAACTTCAAAGTTAATAATCTTTGCCTGATGTGCATGTACCCCATGGTAATTACTTAGAAAATGCTCAATGTTCTCACTCCAATGTGCTGAAGTTAGCCATGAATTTCTCCATTTTCTTGGAACTCATTTTCTATCAGTATCTGGTAAAGTTTTCTGGTTTTAAAACTAACAGATGTGTTTTTCTTTTAGGAACGAAATGTGCAATGTTCCCATATGTAGAATCCAGTCATTTCCCTGTTTAGATGTCTTTATTTTATTTTCTTTGCATATTACAGTGGTTAGCACTGCTGCCTCACAGCGCCAGGGACCCGGGTTCACTTCTGCCTTGGGTGACTGTTTGGTGTTTGCAGATTCTCCCCATGTCGGCATGAATTTCCTCCGGGTGCTCCGGTTCCCCCTCCCAGTCCAAAAGTGTGCAGGTTAGACTGATTGGGCATATCTAAATTGCCCCTTAGTGTCCCAAGGTATATAGGTTAGATGGATTAGCCATGGTAAATGTGTGGGGGGCACTGTGAGGTAGAGTCTGGTTAAGATGCTCTGCCAGAGAGTTGGTGCAGACTCAATGAGCTGAATGGCCTCTCTTGCACTGTAGGGATTCTATGATTTCAAAATAGTTGCTGTAGGTGTTTTCAAATTGTAATCCATTGTATTTACCTTATTCCAGATTTCTACTGCCTAAAGCTAACTAGACTTTACAGGTGGCATGCAGTCACTTCTGGAATTTATAAATTCTGGCTTTTATCAGATATTTCAAAAGGTGCCATATGCTCTAAATTGTACTATGTTCTACATATATGTTAAAAAATGAATAAGAGAGTTTAACCCCTTGACCTCAGTCCCCACCCACCTGTTAGTTTTGGGTTGGGTGGATTATTCTGGATACCAGAGGGACTACAACAGAAAACACATTTGCAGGTGGTGATTACATGATCAGCTTATGTAAAGGGAACTACCGTGCTTTGAATTTGTAATGATTCATTATTGGACTTCAACTCCTGCCAAGCTTCTGCATCCTTCATTCACAGGTTACCATATCCCTTGGGGATGATTTTTATCAGATAAGCCGGCAAATGATACAAACTATGATCGGTTTGATGTAATAAAGCTCTAAATACTTTGAATCAAACTTTCAAAAGAGTGGATTTGGTATTTTTAATATGCTGCTGAGATTTTCCTATCCCATTTCAGGATGTAGAGAAGGAATTGCTGATTTATGGCTTTGCCTTTTTGTACCTTGCTGAACGGGCGTGTTAGTTTTATTATTTTCTCGTCCCCCAGGGCTGTGGCCAACACTCTGAACGGAATTTTCCCATGTCAGGCTCTGACTGAAAACCAGCATGAAGCTCTCCAGGTTTGAGTCTCTCTGGATAGAAAATGTTTAGTCTCTGGTGGGACGGAGCCTGATAGAGCCAGTGACTCCGGCTCCACAGAGATCGGGATGCCATCTTTAAAGGGCAACCAGTCAGCATAGCACTGATCTCAGGCAGAGTGGCAGCGGACCCCCCTTTCCCCTGCACTGATCTCAGGCAGAGTGGCAGTGGACCCCTTTTCCCCTGCAATGATCTCAGAGGGTGTGGCAGCAGACCCCTCTTCCCCCTCACTGATCTTAGGCAGAGTGGGAGCAGACAGTCCCCTTCACCCTCACATACTTCAGGCAGAGTGGCAGCGGACCTCCTTTCCCCCTTCACTGATCTCAGGTAGAGTGACAGCAGAAGCCCCCTCCCCCCCTCACTGATCTCAGGCAAAGTGGCAGCAGACTCTTCCCCCCTTCCTCCTCACTGATCCCAGGCAGAGTGGCAGCGGACCCCCCATTCCTCCACCACCAATCTCAAGCAGAGAGCCTTCAGACCCACTTCCCCCGCCCACCGATCTTAAGCAGAGAGCACTCTTGGCACTTAGCTCCTCACTAATCAGACTTTTGTGGAGCATGTTTGTTTCATGCTGAATCTGGATGGGGGAACACGGTGGTAAAAGGGGAAGTGCCGGTAAGGTTGGGCGTGCAGTCCATTAAGTCATTTTAAATGCATGCAATAGCCATTGTGCCTGTTTCAAGCGCGGAGCTGATTGCATCCGTTTTCAGACCTTGATAAAGGGGGACCTGGTGCAGAGGTGGGCGCAGATCGCACTACTTGCTTCACGCCTGACTTTACCAAAGTTTCACGCATGAAAACGGGCGCAACTTGATGGTAAAATCGGGCTCATAATGACATTTTTGTAAACTATTAGTAAATGCCATATTGAAGCTTTGTTAGACGAGGCTGGGATCAATATCTGTTCCCTCTTTCCCCAATACCCCACAATAATTGAAGTGTTCATAAGTATTCACTGGCTGCCTGAAGAATGTCCATTTGTATGAGTCATTGAAGATAACCATTACCTGAAAGTTCGAGCATGGATCAGGGAAAAAAAATGTTAAAAAGAGAAATTGAGGAACGAAAAAGGAAATTTGATCAGAAAAGTAAATTGAAATGCGTGTTTTATGAAGGGACATAAGAATATTTGCTTGGAAGCTAAAGAATCCAAAGTTGAGTTTTCACAACATGACCAACACAGTGCCATGCTTATCAGCCCGGCAGAGCTGATTTCCAGCAACAACTGAGGAATGGTATAGGATTGAATTCTTACTCCTCTAGTTTGACAAATGTTGAAGCCTGAGCTTCAGTAAACCACCTGTCCAGGTCAAAAATTATCATCAAAATTGACTTTGGCATGCTGTTTTAACCGTGGAAATCAAACGCATGTTTCACTTTTATATGGTGATCACATGAATCCTGCAATGGTTTGTTGTACTTATGGATTGCAGAGATGCTGCTTAGAATAGTAGAGGAGACTGTACATCTTGGGTAATGTTAAACACCAGCCTTAGGACATAATGAATAAGCAGTGGAGGGTAGGCCAACTCTATCCACCGATGCATAAATAACATTCTGCCCTGCAAGTAAATCCATATTTATGCTTTATAGTTTCAAGAAGAGTTTGACTTAACTGAACCAAAGCTTTTAAGTTAATGGAACATCTGTTTTGACCACATCAGCACCTGGAAGTATTTTCTTCCTCCCAATTTTTGCTTTTGATTTTATTCCCTTGCTCCTCTTGAAGGTGTTGACTCATCCTGGGAAAATGCTTTCAACTAAAACTTCAACTTGGAATTCAGCATCATTGGATGTTTTGGGGGGATAGGTTTCGCCCCCATTTTCTGGCAGGAATATGGGCCAAATTGGTGGCAAACCCGGGTCACAGCCCCAGTTGTGGAGGAGTCCTGATCAGCAAGCTGTCCATTAGCTTGACTAACTCTGAAATGCCCTCCAAATTGACCTACTGAGCCACCTAGTTCAAGGGTAATTAGGGATGGGCAATAAATGTTGGGCCAGCTAGGGATGCCCACATCCCACCAACAAGTGACAATTTGACAAAGCACTCTTATTGCACCATGCTGAAATTATAAGGCCTGACCCTGGAATGGTTTGGGCCCCATGCTGATATCACTGGCTAGGTGTAATTACTTTGTAACAATTTCAGTGAATGCTGATATTGAAAACCAGCCTTAATTTATTGGGTACTTTTTAAAGATGCAAGAATAAACTTTAAGAGCTATCCCATACCATCATCAGAGCCTCACTTAAGGCCAACAAACATAACATAAATTGGGTGTGCTGCCTGCAATTCTCCATTATTTGTTGGCTCTGTGTGAGATCCCTGGTTGTTTGGAGAAATGTCTTTGTGTACAGTTGTTTGTTGTGGATTGCCATAGTCATGTGGCTTCTGTCATTTCTTTGTTCCTTCATTCCACTTTACCCATTGCATGGAGTGTGCAGCTTAAATTGAGTGGCTTTTGATAGCTGGAAGAGAGCCAGCTGCTGCAAGAAACAGCGGAGAATAATTAAAACCTCAGTCTTCAACTTCATACAGGATAGTGACTGCTGGGTGAGTCAGAATGGCTTTCAATATCACAGTACTGGCCCCTATGGAGATAAAGGCAAATTTGAGAATGAATTGGAGATTCTTCCATCCTCAATGACAGAATGATGAAATTGCCACAGAGTTAAATATGAAATTGGAACAAATAAGAAAAGCAACTCTTACCAGTGCTGGGAAAATGGTACTGCAAGCTGTATTGCACCTTTGATCTCCATGGGGAGCAGAAAAGTCAGCCGTGTGAAATTTTGGAGGCCTTGATGATCCACTTTGAACCGAGTACTAATTTAACTTATGCACGCTATATGTTCAACATCAGAACTCAGGAAAAAGGGGAGAATATTGATCAGCATGTGACTCCACTGAGAAATCTAGCTGAAACTTTTGGGTTTGAGCAACCGAAGGATGAGCAGAAATTGGTTTATTTTCAAAAAAGAGGTTCTGTTCTAAGAGCACATCTGCTGAGAGAAACAAAATTTTTATTCTCAAGAAAGATATTGAGATGTGCAGAAGCTCTGAAGTGGCCAATTATCAGCAGAAGAGTGTTGATGGGAGGAAGACTGACAAGGCAGTTCAGGCCTTCTAAGCACAAGACGATGGAGAAAAGGAAGAACCATTTACAGTAAGCCAGCAGAAAGATCAGGGCCAGATTACTGGATGTAAGCTTTTCACAGGATGCCACCCCTCACCCACTCTGTTTCTTGTGGTGGGGAGGGGGGTAAAAATCCAGCCCATGGTTTTTGCAGATTCACCTGAAGTTGCCAAGTTGGTGACCCAAAAATTAAACTGTCAAAGTTGAAATTGATGCTATATGATGAAACAGTGCTCACCCCAGAAGGACAAACTGAGCTAAGAGCCAAATGCAATGGGGGAAAAAAAGATCTGGAGTTCCAGACAGTATAAAAATCTCAGCTGAAACAAGTAAAAAACTTGGACTGCTAAACCAAAATGTACCTGAATGGGTTTGCAGTGATTCACTCCAAGCCATTGACAGCTGAACAGATCCTGAAAAATTCCAAAGATATTTTTGCAGATCTTGGATGTCTGCCTGGTGAAAATCACCTTGAGGTAGATGAGACTGTGAAATCTCCCAAAGAGAGTTCATCTCGTTGCCCTCAAGATCAGCTTAGGAAACAAGAACAAAGAGCTTGGAAAGATGGGAGTAATGAAGAAAGTGACAGCTCCTACAGATTGAATTATCAGCACAGTAGCAGTGAAAGAAACTGCTACTGAAAAGCTGAGAGTGTACATAAATCCAAAGGAGCTCAGTAAAGTTTTGAAAAGATCTCACTGCCGCATTGAAAAATTCTCCTGCAACTTACAAAGGCAAAAGTATTTTCTAAATGAGATGTGAAAGATGAATACTTGCAAACGAAGTTGGATGAAAGCAGCAGTTTTCTGAGAATGTTCCAGATGCCATTTGGGATTTTCTTGCAAATGCCATTCAGCATTTCCGCAGCTCAAAAAGGTATCCGTGCAGGCAGCTTGAGATTGTCAATGATCTTCCAGGAGCTTAAGTGATTGCAGGTAAGTTGCTAGTGTGTTGAGGTGGAAATGCATTGCAAGAAACCATCACAGACCATGATCATATCAAGTCAGGCTGCTGGAGAGAGCTCATCAGAAGCTGAACAAGAAAAACTGCAATGAAACGTGGCTGAACTCAAGTACACAAGTCACATACTGACAGTGAAAGGGCTTCAACCTGAAGCTGAGAAAGTGTGAGCTGTAGCAGAGATGCAGTAACTGGTGAAGGTGCTTTGATGATTTGTAGGATTTGTGAACTATCTAGCTATTGCTTCTCTGCCTTTTGGCTAAGATCAAGTGTAGTATCAACATGGTGTGCTTAGTTGAAGTCATTAGGTTACATTTTAGCTTCACTTGAAGCAATTTTTAAAAGCGGCATCTTGGCCTTTTGGCTAAGATGCAAATGAGATCAAGCCTTGGAGGAGGAGCAATGCCTACTCCAATCAGTTTGGATCATGTAGATCAAGCCCAAGGCAAGAGATGAGAGCCCTGTCTTGTCAGCTTGGATCGGGAATGTCTCAACTTGTTGAGACTCTGAATTGGACTTGATTTGATTGATTTGGAATAAAAACAAAAAAAAATTGTGAACTATCTAGCAACGTTTTTTGTAATGTGTCATCAGACTGTAAATCTCTACGCAAATTCACTACAAAGGATATTCAGTGATATTGGGGCACTGAACAAGAAGTAGCTTTTAATTGCATCAAGTCAGTGACAACAACGCCTGTGCTGAAGTATTCTGAGGTCAACAATGAATTCACCCTGGAGTGAGATGCCTGTCAAACGGGACCTGGAGCATCCCTCATACAGCAAGGACCACTGGTTAACATTTGCTTCCAGAGCATTAATGTAAACCGAACAACATTATACGCAGATTAAGAAAGATTGTGTGTCTTTGCTCATGAGCATTTTAGTCAGTAGCTGTCTGCTAGAGACAAAGTGGGGGTAGAGTCTGACGACAAGCCACTTCAAAAATTCTTTCTCAACTATTTTTTCTGAAGCATCAACAAAGGACAGTACTTCATTTGCAGAGTTATCATTTGGAAATGAAGTACAAGCGAGGGAAGCAGATGTCCATTGCTGACAGCCCCATTCCCTTTGAAGGAAGTTGATGATGCAAGTTCTGAATGTGAAATCTTCCAAATTCAATGAGAAGCAACAGCATGACGTGCTGAGGAAATTATCAACCTGGCAGAGGCATTGAAAATTCCAGCCTATGTGTTCAATGTGTATGTTGATATAAACTAGAATGAATAGTTTGCTTTTTGTGAATGATGACTTCCTTCTTAGTTCATGTGTGTGGATAACTTGCAACTACAAATGATAATGCATGCAATGTGTACCTTTTCTTTTGAGGAAAAGGAGGATGTTTGGAGAAATGCCTTTGTGCACAGTTGCCTGTTGTGCATGCTGGTTTTCCATAGTCATGTGACCTTTGAGTCATGTGACCACTGTCATTTCTTTACGAGTGAAGTATTGAGGCAGCAGGAGTGCCATGGATTTCCTCAACTGTTACAACTATAGTAGAAGGAAATGCCATGCTAACTAAACCACTTCTCAGTCGGCTTTAGTTTAGCTGTTCAATCCACTTGTTGACTCTTTTTCCTTGAACTCCCCAAGTATTTAATCTACATCCAGTATTTACATTGTTCCTGGGAGACTTCATAATGGCATTCTCTGAGCGATTGTTTGTTCTCTCAATACATTTCCTTTAACAGCAGACAAATATCTGTTGTGAATGGAAATCTCATGCCTGATGAATGGTGAAATAAAGAAGTAACCAGAAATTAGCTAACATTTTCAATGTGAAAAGGAGAAACAACACTAAAAAACAGGAAGACAATAAATCCATTCCACAATAACCTGAATAATTCACTTATTAATAATGATGTAAGTTAAGTAAATTATTTCTGCTTAACACAAATTAAACACTTTCCAAGGTCAATGTAAAACTCAGATAGGTGAGAATCATACCACTTTATTGGACAATGCGCATGTATTGGGTGCCCAATTTCAGGTTGTGATTTCTGATGTTCGATCTCTCCTGGATGCCACCAACTAAACTGACATTTTCAGCTTGTCAGATTGATGACAATGAAGCCCAAGCTCCAATTTTCATCAATCCAATGGCACTACCTTGTTGGCACATGTTCCAGGTGTGCTTATCATGTTGTGATTGTATCCACCATTCAATGAAATTGTCCCCCATGCAGGTTTAAATGATACTTTTTTTCTGTAGCAATCATTGTACCTTTGGTGGGTCGAGGACCATCTTACACCTTAAAAATATTAAAGAATCAAACTTCTCTGCAAAATCTTTTGATGGATACCCTTGTTATTGAGGGAGATGTTAAATATGTGAATTATCTTGTGAATGTTGGACCACTTAGGATTTCGGAACAAAAACAGTTCTAACTGTATAGATGTTTTCCCTACTTCTGTTGAACTGTAAATATTGTGGTAGAAATGTTCTTTATTCTCCATTATTGTCAGATGTTGTTCTCAGCTCACAAACACTAATCCTGACTCTAGTCTAACTCAAAACATTCAGGTCTTTTGGAATACTTTGAGCCAGTTACACTGGTCTTACACTTGAGGCCACATCTTTGCAACTGAGTCAGGGAATACCCCGACTTGGCACACCCGCCTCAGTTTAAAAGGTCTTGATTGGCATGATTTTCTCTTTGGGGAAGTGGGTGTGGGATAGCGTTGAACTCTCTAACCATCGGTGGTCACTGGGACAGGGGAGTGTTGATGCTGATTTCTTTAAAGCTCCCCCTCAGTTCTCTGTGACTTAATCCCAGCCCTCACTGCTCAAATCCCTCCACTCACTCCCCATACCCCCTCACACCCCTTATGGCAAATCAGTTGCAACTCGTGCCTCCTAACTACTTTCCAGGTCCCTTCATACTGTTCATGATGGCTCAATGCCAACTCATACTCATTCAGCAAGTAGACACAATGTACATTAACAATGAGCCATATTAGACCAAAGTGGAAAGAAGAAAACCCAACAAGAAGTGTTCTTTGAAAAGAAACTGCTGTTCCAACAATTCTATAAAAGTGCCAATCAAACATAATTAAAACAGCACAAACAGAGGTTTCAAACATTTCATACTTTGTACTTTTATCCAAATAAAAAATGGGACATTAACCAAGGAGATCACAGAAAAGACTTACTATAACCACTTAAAATTACCAATCAGGCAAAGTCAACAATTCACTTCACTTGTCAAAACAGAATCCTAGCTGTGTTCACACTTTTATTTGTCTGGGCTCTCAGCCAAACATGTAAAAAGAGGACAGATGGAAACACAGATATCTGACCATCTGGTCTGTTCAATTAACACTTCTTTGGGTTATAGTAACTGCAGTTTTATTTTAAAGAACCTTTCTGAATGACAATATTTGTTCTCAGCAGTTCCATGTCTTGTTCTTATGTGGCCCATTTGTTATATATGTAGCGCAGACTGGTTGAATGGGCATGGAAGGAGACATAGAGTGACTGGGGGAATGAGTTGGCATTGAGTTGGCATGAAACGTATGAGAAGCTATGGAGGCTGGCTGGGTGGGGCATGATTTTGTATTGAATTAGCATTGTGAGTATGATGGCCATGGGGAGTAGTTGGTGAGCATGGTTAAGACGCTTTGAATTTCCTTTTCAAAAGGTTCCTGAATCCAAAGTATGGTTCACAACTCCTCTGAGAGACCTGAACCATGAGTCATGGGGAAGGTCATCAGACTCCATGAGATTGCAGGAACCTCCCATAATGGAGCCAGCCAGTTCTGGAGTCAGGGTGCAGATCTGCTATCTGCATGGTGAAAGTTGAAAATTAAAATTGCTGGCGTCAGAAATGACAGTGGGGATCCTGGATTCGGGTCCCACCTGCCATTCTTAAGTGGCTCCGAAGTTGACCCGACACTGTTAAAGTCCAGCCGTCAATCTTAGACTTGCAGCTGTGGTTTTATCCAGCACTGATCCGGGTGTAATTTGTGTGTTGGGGAAGATCAGCTCATTTTCTTATCCATTTGTGGTTCAGTAGCATGAGTATGGATAGTGCATTGTGGAAAAGGACTTTAGTTGCAACTTTTAGAAAGTAAACGATGGTTAAAGATTGCAGCAGCAGGAACGGGGATTAGCAGTTTGTGTGAAAATGCCTTGACTCAGTAAATTGCCTGTCAAGTTGCAAGAAGGCCAAACAAGAAGCGGAGGGTCTTGAGAGCAGACACAATTTTGGACTAGTCTGTCAATTTGCAGACCTGAAATCCTGCTGTCCACACTCTGCAGCATCGAACTGCAAATATATTTGGAGTCATTGATTTAGAAACTTCCACTTGATTGTTTGTAACTCTTCATTTACATATTAATTTATTTAATAATTTATTAAAACTATAATACTTGTCAGTTGCTATTTCATGGAATCTCGTTGAGTGATCTGGAGACAATTATTAAATTAATTAATGGAAAACCAATAAGAATTCAACAAGGACCAAATTGCACCTCCACCTATGATCATCAGAATCTATTTCCACAATTGATATTACAGACACCTCTAGGGTTGCCAGCTGTGATTAACTATTCCTGGAAGTTTCTTGGAGACCAATGCACACAGTTGCACAATAGAGCAACACAATGGTTTTCACTGCGCCAGGTTCAATTCTGGCTTTGGGTCACTGTGTGGAATCTGCATGTCCCCCCTGTGTCTGTGTGGGTTTCCTCCGGTGCTCTGGTTTCCTCCTACAGTCCAAAGGTGTGCAGGTTAGATAGAATGGCTAAAATTGTCCCTTAGAGCAGAATTTTACTGGCACTTCTGCCTGAGGTTCATACGATCCCGCTTGAGGCCAACAGAGAATGCCATTCTCCGAGCCTTGCCCGCCCAAGGAATTGGGGCGTATGTGCCAGTAAAATTCTGAACCTGGTGTCCAAGGATGTGTATGTTTGGTGGGTTAGCCAGGGTAAATGCATTGTCATTACGGGGATAGGGCAGAGGGGAGTGCCTGATGGGATGTTTGTTCAGCGAGTTGGTGCACTCGATGGGCTGAACGGCCTCTTCTGCACTGTTGGGATTGCATTCTATCACATGATGTACCCCATGCTCCAGCCATGAGTCAGCCAACTCATCCATCCTTGTGGCACACTGCCTTCTTACAAAAGTTGGAAGACAGAAAGATTCACTGGATAATAAATCAAATCAAATCAAAACCATCAGCCAAGAGCCTTTTCCCCCCCATTTTGATTATTTTCGTAACTCGTAAGGAGAAAGTTCATAGTTTTGTTTGGTATCATTTTTAATGCCCCTTTGAACTATGTCCACTGCACTGCACAGCAGTATCCTGGAGACTGATCTTCAATTCTTGGAGACCGCAGGCCAGTCCTGGTGGGCTGGCAAACCCTAGACATCTTTCCTCAATGATAACATAACCCATTGTTTTCGTTGAAGCACTGAATGTTTGAAATGGAACATGATCATTCATAAATGTTTGATTAAACAGTCTTTATTCATGGGTAAGTTTTATCTTGGAAAGGCAGTTTTGTAGTACATTGATCAAAGTACTTGTGTGCTCTGAAACAAGTAACCTCTTTGATATTTACCATCACATCTTCATTCTTAACTCATGCTTTAACAGATGGGGGCATTGGACACCACTCTCAAATCCACTGAGTCAACAGCTTAACCTTTCCCTCACTGTTCTGTATTCTGACACATGAAAGTGATGGAGTTTGGATGAAGGTGATGGTAGGCCAATGAGGATGGGGGTGGGGCAGTGTGGGGGTGCTGGTGGGGCAGGGGGCAGTGGTGGAAGGGGACAGTTGGGGGGGGTGACAAAATTAGAAGCAAGTAATTAAATGTACTACGGTTTCACATCACCATATTTTTGGACATCACTGCAGGGTTCCTGATCTATCAGAGGTAGTACAGAATTAATCGAAAAATATTTGTCATCAATTGCAAAGATAGAAATGAACCATTGAGGAAAAATGTAATGACTCACTGGATTGTAAATGTATTGTCCTGACTGTTTGCCATTGTTATCTAATTGTCAGCATGGGAACAAACCCAGACTGAAGCAGATCCAGTCCTGGTCAATCACTAGTGAAAACATTAAATACAAGAACAAGAAGAATGAGTAGAAGCCCAGAAGGCAGTTTGCTTCCACATTCCAATGGCAGGTGGTGCTACATCAAACATACAAAGCTGAAACTCTGTGTCCTGTTAGTCACAAAGAAGGATTTGCTGCTATGTGGACAGAAGCTATCTCAAAAGAAGAAAATGCAGCTCCAAAAACAAGAACACATTACTAATCTGTAAAGGAGTGACAGACGGGTGTGTACGGGTCCCATGGAATCCCCATTTGTCACTAGCCCTGCATTAGAATGACTGAATCACTAATGCAAGCCTTTGAGTGACTATTGTTTATCTTACAGTGTACATGAAAACCCCCCTCAGAATTCAGGCCGTGAAAACAATGAACGTGCTTCTCTCTTTTATTCTAACATTCACTTTTGCAGCACAGCCAAGTCAAGCCTTGTTGAGGAAAAACTGTACTTTCGCACACTGGCTAATTCGAGCTCTGGAGTTTCTCCAGTTCTGTTGCATGTATCTTAATGGCTCTATAATTTCGCAATTTTCATTTCAAGGTTGTTTGGGTAGTGTTGATTGCTCATCTTAATTTATTGCTTTACTAATTCCTGTCACATTGACAGCAAGAATTAATCCCACTCTTGCTGAGATTGAAATGATGATGCATTGAAGTCATTTCTGGAATATAACAAAAGTTTCAACAGTGCATGTTAAATTATTCTTGATGTCTATGACTGATTATTCTGAACAATTAGTTGGTAGAGGTTCTGATGCTCTGAGATACTTTTAATCTAAAATGAAGTGTGTTAATTTAAAGAATTTTAGCCGCCTTGGGCATTTGTGAAAAGAAATCTGCCGTAGTTTGCAGAATGATTCTTAGGGACTCTCACGGAAGATTACTTATTCCAGTTTATCCTTCCCTCATAAAGCTTTGGCATTTGCATGCAGGCCTCTGTAGGATTCATGCCAGCTCTCAGCTGGTGGGGATTTTGCTG
The DNA here is from genome assembly GCF_965287045.1 of Carcharhinus amblyrhynchos. Lineage (NCBI taxonomy): Eukaryota > Metazoa > Chordata > Chondrichthyes > Carcharhiniformes > Carcharhinidae > Carcharhinus > Carcharhinus amblyrhynchos. The sequence goes on from NC_137326.1 coordinate 105,220,993, forward strand.
AACACTACTGAGTTTTATAAAGTTTATTCATTAGCGTCTCAAGTAGACTTACATTTACACTGAAATGAAGCTATTGTGAAAACCCTCTAGTTGCCACACTCTGGCGCCTGTTTGGGTCCACTGAGGGAGAAGTTAGCATGGCCAATGCACCTAACCAACGTGTCTTTCAGACTATGGGAGGAAACCATAGCTCTCGAGGAAACCCATGCAGACACGAGGAGAACGTGTAGACTCTGCACGGACATCGGGATTTAAAAGTTGGAATTCCCAGGGAGATTTGATTTTCAGATCAGGGTAGGGGATCTAACACCCAGATAATCCTTGGGTCCTGACTCCACTTCACATCTGTGTCACTTGTTCAACACAATGTACAATTGACAGGAGCATGTTGAGAGGCTGGAGCATTCACGCTCAAGCCTAGTTATTATGTTAAAAGGAATAGTAATAGGTCATGATCAGAGTAGGTGAGAGAAGCTGATTGGGGCCCATGGAATGTATTGGGATGTCTCGCGATAGGTTTGATGCCCAGCAAGAATCACATTCTGGCCCCCATGCTCAATTCAATGGACCATCGCAAATTCCGTCTGGAGCTAGCAGCCCTGGAAAGTTGCCCTCGCTATATTTTCTGCTTTCCCTTTGTCTGTGCTATTAGCTCCATCTCCAAAAAATCTCTAACTTTGTCAAGCAGGATTTCCCTTTTAGTAAACTATACACACTTGTTTTAATCAAACTATGCTCTTCTAAGTGGAATATTAAGATTTTATGATTGATTACAGTGTTTTCCCAAAGACTGATGTAAGACTAACAAGCCTGTAGTTTCCATTTTCTTCTTCCCATCTATTTTAAAAAAGTGTTATATTTGCTAGCTCTCAATCTGCTGGAGTCATTCCAGAACCTTGGAATCTTTTAACATCATAACCAGCACATCCACTATCCCTGTAGCTCTCTTTTATAGAACCTTACATTTATATCATTAGGTCCTGAGGATTTGTTAGATTTTAGTCCCTTGAATTTCTCCAGAATGTTTTTTTCTGCCAATATTAATCCTTTAGATTGTTTATTGTTTGCAGCACCTGGGTTAACTTCTATTTCTAGTATGTGATTTGTATCGTCCGCTGTGAAGGCAGATACATTGTTCATTGTCTCTGCTATTTTCACATTCTCCGTATAGTTTCTCCTGTCTTTGCTTCTAAGGGATCTATATTTAATTTAGCTACTCTCTTCCTTTTTTATACTTATAGAAGATCTTACAATGCATGTTTATATTCCTGGCTAGTTTGCTCTCTATTGATCTATTTATATTCTATTTGTTCCCTTTTTATCAACTTCTTAGTGGAATCATCAGACTTACAACCTTATTTTGCAACATTATACTCCTCTTTTAAATCTAATACTGCCCTTAACCTTCTTAGCATGCCATGGATGGATCTTTCTCAGTGAGATTTTGTTTTTCAAGAGACTATAATTTTGTTGAACATTCTGAATTGTTTCTTTAAATGTTCCCTACTGCTTATTTACCACAATAGCTTTTAACCTATTCATCCAACCAACCTTAGCCAGTTCATCCTTTTTTGATTTGATTTGATTTGATTTATTATTATCACATGTATTTATACAGTGAAAAGTGTTGTTTCTTGCACACTATACAGACAAAGCACACTGTTCATAGGGTACATAGGGGAGAAGGAAAGCAGAGAGTGCAGATTATAGTGTTACAAGCACAGGTAGGATGAAGAGAAAGATCAACATAACATAAGGTAGGTCCATACTAAGTCTAATGGCAATAGGGGAGAAGCAGTTCTTGAGTCAATTGGTACGTGATCTCAGACTTCTGTATTTTTTTCCCGATGGATGAAGGAGAATATGTCCAGGGTGCATGCGATCCTTGATTATTCTGGCTGTTTTTCTGAAGCAGTGGGAAGTGTCGACAGAGTCAATGGATGGGAGGCTGGTTTGCGTAATGGACTGGGTTATTTACAACTCTTTGTAGTTTCTTGTGGTCTTGAACAGAACAGGAGTCATACCAAATGATGATAAAAAGAATGCTTTCTATAGTGCATCTGTAAAAATTGGTGAGAGTTGTAGCAGACATGCCAAATTTCCTTAGCCTCCTGAGAAAGTAGAGGCATTGGTGGACTTTCTTAAGTATAGCATTGGCGTGAAGGGACGAGGACAGATTGATGGTGATCTGGACATTTAGAACATTGACCACTTCCACTTCATCTCTATTGATGTAGACATGGGCATGTCCTCCACCACACTTCCTGAAGTCAATGGGACCTATTTTACCATTTTGATTCAAAGTGCTGGGAGGACCTGAAACTGGGAGATTTTCAGATCCAACTTTTAGACCCATTCTCACACGCGTTCCCATGCACACTGCCTGTAAAAATATCAGTGATTCCAAATTATGCCACAGAAGGCTATGGGCGGTGCTCAATGTACCTAAAATCCTGCAGCTCTGATTGGTGCCTCCAACTGCGTACGCGCAGAAAAAAATAATAGCTCCCCTGCCATATCCCTCCTGGGCTGGATAATTCCTCCTCCTGGCCTCTGTAGACATTGCCTACCCCTCCCAACATTACTGACATCCTTATCCCATCAACACCCGTCAGTCTGTCTGATGCAGGCCCCTCCACTGATCTCAGACAGAGTGGCAGTGGACTCTCCCTTCCCCCTCACTGACCTCAGGCAGAGTGGCAGTCAAACCCCCCCCCCCTTCCCCTCCACTGATCTCAGGCAGAATGGCAGCAGACCCCCCCCCCACCTTCCCTCCACTGATCTCAGACAGAGTGACAACGGACCCCTCCCCCCTAACACCAATCTCAAGCAGAGAGCTTTGGATACTTGGCACCTATCTCCTCACTATTTGAAGGATCTGAATCAGGCTTTTATGGAGCATGTCTATTTTGCACCAATTCTGGATGGGCGAATGCGCTGGTAAAGGGGGAAATTGGGTACGCAGCCTATTAAGTCAATTTAAATTCATGCAAATTATCATGGAGTAAGTATCGTTGCTTATCCTTACTGGTTGCGGTCTATGGTTTAGAAAGTCTAGGATCCGGTTGCAGAAGGAGAAGCCAAACCCTAGGACACAGAATATGGATATGGATTTTGTAGGAATAATGATGTTGAAGGCTGAGCTGTTGTCAATAAATAGGAGTCTTTATTATCCAGGTGTTCAAAGGTTGAGTGTAGGGCTGGGGAGATGGTGCCTGCTGTGGACCTGTTGAGGCTGTAGGCTGTAGGGCATCCAAGCAGTCCAGGAGGCTGGAATTGATCCATGTCACGACTAACCTTTTGAAGCACTTCATAATGATGGATGTCGGGGCCCCCGAGCAATAGTTTTCAGGTATGATGCCTGACTTTTCTTTGGTACAGGGATGATGGCCATCTTCTTGAAGCAGGTAGGGACCTTCGATTGGTGTAAAGAAAGGTTAAAGATGTCTGCAAATACTCCCAGCCAGGATCTGAGTGCTTGCACGGGTACCCCATCGAGGCCAGTCACTTTCTGTGGGTTAACTTTCAAGAAGGCTGATCTGATATCTGCGATGGTGACCTCGGATATTGGTCCGGCTGAGGCAGAGGGTGTGCTTTCGCTGACTTTTTGCTCGAAATGGACACAGAATTTGTTGAGCTTACCAATGTGATTGGCTTTGTTTAAGGTTTTTGTTTGTCATTGAGTATGTCATTTTTGAACTTAATGTGGAATGAAGTTGTATTATGGGCACTATTTCCCAGGGGCTCTCTTACTATGTCATTACCAATTACCCTGCCTCATTGTTGAATAGTAGATCCTAAGATGATTCCACAAGATATTGCATAGAGAAACCATCATGAAAGCACACTGTACACCCATCTTCCAGACTACTTGTGCCAATTTGATTAATCTAATCTATATGATTATAGAATCTGCAACAATTGTTACATTGCCTTTGTTACAAACTCAATCATTTCTTGTTTATCTAATGATATAAATAGGGGATCTATAATCTATTCCTACCAGCCAATATATTCTGATATTCCTAATCTCCTTCAATACTGATCCTACTCCCTGATTTTCTGAGTCAAGATCCTTTCTCAGTAATGTCGTTATTTTATTCTTTATTATTTGGGCTACCACGCCTCCTTTTATATTCTGCCTTAATTCCATAATGTGTACATTGGAATATTTATTTCCAGAGGCAAACTGTAATGGATCTGGGAAATCTGGGAAGGTAGAGTTAATCAGTGCCATGGCTAACCCTTTGCAGCACTTTATAATGATGGATGTCAGAGCCATATTAGTTACCTTGCAACTATGTTTCTGTAATGCCAATTGGAACAAAACATTTACAGTATCTCTATTTGTGCCATGAGTTCATCTATTTTATTGTGAATGATCTGAACATTCAGATAACGGGACTTCAATTTTATGTTTTACTGCTATTCCATTCATTCTATGATGCACTATTACCATCAAACTCCCTGTCCCTTCCTGTCCTATTCAACTTGTCTTTATCCACACTGATGTATGTTTAATTTGCCTTATCATCAATCTTGGGATTTCTTAATCTTCTTTCACCTGTACCTGTCTTCCCCTCTGATAGTTTAATGTATTTTTTTCTTACTCTGTCCGTATTTGCGAATGCACTCTTTCCCTTCATGTTGCACTCTGGTTATCATTACCCATATCGTTACCCTGCACTGTTACCTTGTTCTTTCTCCCCTCACATGAAACCTCCCCCACCCCCTGCGACATCCCCAACCCAATCCCAACATTTAGTTTAAAGCCCTCTCTACAGCTCAAGTTATATGACTCACCAGGATTTTGGTCCCATCATGGGATCAGTTGAAATCTGGTCCAGTACAGTACAGCTCCCTCTTTCTCCAGTACTGCACCCCATGAATCAAAACCCATTTCTCCCACACCAATCTTTGAGCCTTGCATTTAACTCTTTGATTTTATTTATCCGCAGCTAAATTCCTCAGTTAGTAATCCAGAAATGATTATGTTAGTGGTTTTGCTTATTTATTTAGCCCTTAACTACTCATACTACCTCAAAAGAACCTCTTCCTATATATGCCATTAGTACCTGCATACACCATGACAACAGAATCCTTCCCTTCCCATTCCAAGTTCCTCTCCAGTCCTAGGGAGATGCCCTTAAACTTGGCACTGTGCAGGCAACGTTTAGGACTCACATTTTCCACTGCAGAGAACAGTATTTATTTCCCAACTATCCTGTTCTGCACTGCAACTACATTTTCTTTTACACCACCCCTCCTTTGACTTGAGTGACTCACGACACCATAGTTCCATGGTCAGTTTACTCATCCACTCTACTCTTGTCTATACAAGCTTCAAGAACCTCAAACCTGTGGGATAATTGCAGGGAATGAGGCTCCTCCATTGCTACCTTCTAATGCTTTTGGTTATCCAAATCCAATATCCACAAGTCTTCTGACCCTGTCTCAGGTTCTGCTGTTATTTTCAAAGGATATGGGAAGCGCAGTCAATTCAATGTATAAGATTGATCTTTTCTATGAAAGTACAAACATCCTAGATAAATGAAGTTATTTTATTGCATCAGAAAAACCTTAGAATATTTCTAAGGAACCATTTTTTTGTAAGTTTTTTTTATTAAGTACTTCTTCTACTGTGAAACAACCTTCCCCAAGCCCAAGGGAAAATAAACATTAGCTTGTGGTGCATCCCACTGACTACAACATAGATTTCCATATCCAGATGGCTGCCTTCTTCAGTGCTGATAGATGGTTGACGCAACAGCTGCCTGAGGTGCTTAGAAAGCCACAAAAAGCAAGTTTTCCTGCTCCTACTGTGATGTAGTATAGAAAAATATGTTGCCTGCTGACACAAGCTCCTTTAATATTAGCAACTCTTGCACAGTTAACCTAAGTGGCATAAAAGAAAGTTCAGCTGAACATCTGAAGAAACAACATTGAAAATGATCAAATTCCAGACTGGCACTTTTACTCTTCAAATCACAAAGCTAGACTTTAGAGCAAAGACACTCCCAAATACCTGCTGGCATTCAAACAGAAGAGCTTTCTGAGCATTAGTATCCTTTCAATATTTCCATCAATGGATTAGTATGAAATGAACATTGCATTACAGAGGGAACATTTATGGATTTTGTAAGGCAACTTACGAAAGTCCTTTAGAACAGCAATATCTAAGTGACCCATCTGACAGCTCACATTTCTTTTTCTCTTTGTAAGTCTGTTAGCAAAGGTCCTTGGGTATTTAAACTCGCCTGGTTTAGAGGATTAGAATAGGCGTCTTCCTGGGGTTTGTTTTGTATATTTAGACCAATGAGAGGCCTTTTAGTATGAACAAGGAAATCAATCTTTACACATGTCCCAGGCCCAAGGAGCTTAACAAACTGAGGCTGTGGTTTTCATCACGAAATACCAGAGAAGACCTCATTCCCAGCCACCACCCCTGCCCCAGCCCCTCTCATCCCCAGACACTGACAGTAGCGTCTGAAAAAGAATGGAAAAGACAGGAAATATGTAGGGACAGATGGCAGTAGTGCAGACCAGGTCAGTGAGTGGTGTACAAAGTGTTCTTTGTGTGTGTGGGGGTCTCTTTTATTTTTGCAAAAAGAAATGGAGGCTTGCACTTTTTAATGGGATTTCCATCTCTGAGTTATTGAATGTTGTGTTTGTGGGACGTGGCTTCTGTCCTCTAGCTGCTCTCTGTGTGGACATCTCCACTGTAGTGAGTACGCGTGCAAAATAAGGAGAACCTTCAAAATAAACAACTTCTTGTACGCCATTTTTGGTGAAATGTTTCCAGTGAGTATACGCAGAACAGATTATAGGGATAAGAAAAGTGGCGCTACGATGCGTCATTTACAGAAATAAAACTACTTGGGTTTGAAAAATCTCAACAAAGTGCTCTGGTGGGTAAGAATGAGTTTTAGACTGCAGTGTTAACATTGGCAAATCGGAGCTTCTGCTGCAGTGTAGAAAATAAAAATGTTTATGAAGAATTAGTGTCCCTCCCATGGTATTGCTCATTGTTAAAATTAGAACAGCAATAAATTGAGTATATACACATTGTGCTGTACATTACATTCCACAGCTACACAAACAAATCTTTGTGTGTCTCTGGGGGAGGGGAGGCGGGAGTTGGGGGGTGGGGGAAGGTACTCCCAGTTTTCACAACAAAACTTTGCGTTTGGCCTTTCACATGAGTTGCATTTCCACAACACCTCAATTAATTTTCTAAATATATACACATGTTTCTATGTACTTCTCACAATAATGCACTAGAGTCAACCAGATGTAATTTGAAATGATTACGATATCAAATCAATGGAAGATCAAGTAAAATTAAACATCCCTCCTATGTGTATTTCATAAACTAAAATGTACAAGCCAAATTGCAGTTTCCCACATTAAGTAACTATTAACTATTGACATTTTTCCTTTCAAGTTTCATTCTGGATCAAAGGTACAAAATAACACTATAACTATGTTCAAAACAATCCCTTACTTGTAGTTAGGCAGGATGTTCCTTGTACTTAGTGTGCAATATTTTTAACATGAGGACCAAGAAGTATGGAACTGAAGGAAAGGTTAAATCAATTTGTATGTTAAGTCCGTTATCAAAAATCTTTGGCATGGTTCTTAGCATTAATAAAAGACTCTGCTTAAGTTAAATATGGTTAAATTCAGGATGTGGGTTCATAAAGTTCCTTTGAACTTGAAGAATAGTTCAATTCTTCCAGATATTGCCATTGTTTGTGTTGTTATCTGAGTTTTCACTGAAGCAAGCATACAAAAGAAATACTGCCGTACTAATCATTTATACGTATGTGAGAAGATATATAAAAGTAAACAATGCTAACATTCCTAAGCACTGTATCACTTCACTTGTCACATTTGTAACCTATTGCATTTGCTAAATAAACAACAGTGTAATAGTAAAAGCAACGTACTGCGGATGTTGGAAACCTGAAATAAAAACAAAAAATTGTGAAGTCAATGGCTTCTGGTCTCACTAGTGAGGTGATCACTTCAGGTCTCCATTGGTGGGGACCATACATGATCCTTGCGGGTGAGGGCATGGACCGGTGAGTAGGTAAGGACAAGGGAGCCCAGATAATTACGTCTAGGACACATTAATGATACTTGAATACATACTGAATATTGAAATTGGCTCCATGTCCTTTTTGGGCGTAAAACCGATTTCGCCAGCAGATCAGGACCAGTAACATCGTGAGAGGCGAGAAATTGGGCACGAACCCAATTTTTTGCCCAATCTTACTAGCTCACAATGCCCATCAATCAGTGTGATGGGCCAGTAAGATTGTCCCCAGTGTCTTAATAGAAAGAATAATAGAATGACCCATGCCAGTCTCTCGGGCACGTTCTATGTTGCAATTCTTCCACACTCAGTCACATTTTCTGGGAGTTGAGCACTGGTACTGGAAGGGGTAAGTTCTAAACATGCCGGTGACCCAGAGTGCTCGGGTACCATTTCACCAGGGTGCCCTGATCTCACAGTGCACTGGGAGACACATCCTCCCCCGCCATTGGCAGCATGTTCTCTCACCTCCACCCCAACATGGGTTGCTGGCATTCCCAATAGATTCGCCTGCCCCACCCCCAACAGACCCATTCTGCATCAATACCTGTCATGTGTCCTCCCATTAAGAACGCCTTCACGGTCCAACCCTGCATGTAACCCCCTGTTTTGACCCCCACCCCTGTCCATAGTTTCCCCATCATGGCCCCCACTCAGGTCCCACCTTCTTGGCACTGCCCCTGGCACATTCGTGTGGCAGGTGAGCACTGGTGGAAGGGTACTGCCCGAAGTGGAATGCCTGACCATCATCTTGATCACCCGGGAGCTTCAATGGCCCAAGAATCCCTTGCATGACCATTGCCCCAGGTGTCCACGTGTGGAAACCAGTGGTGATTCTTACTGATAACTCACAATGCCCAAAGGTCAGAGAATCCTGTGCACTGGGAGTCAAACAGGCTAAGTGTATTTAAATGCTACTTTAAATATGCTAACCGGCTCGAGAATCGCAAACAGTTTGGTGCCAGGTGCAAAGCTGATTTTGAGGCCTGTACATTATTCTCCAGGATTGGTGTGATCTGCTAAAAGTGCAGCAAGGTTGAACAATCAACCCCATTTCCTCTTCATCTTTTCACAGAAGCTGCAAAACCTGCTGAGCATTTCCAGCATTTTCTATTTTTAGCCCAAATTCTCTACATCCACAATATTTCACTTCTCTATATATAAAAAAAGCAAGTCAGGGCTATGACTGCAGCAGCAGGTCAGGGAAGCAGCTGTTCATTGAGTTCATTTCAAGTGACTTTAGTGGCACCCATGTTGTTTTGTTCCACTTCTCCAAACTATCTCTCACCGCAGGAACTGGCACAGACATTAGTAAGAGGGTCAAAGGCATTGCAACTGAAGAAGGGCTGACAATTTCTGTGAGGCTGACCCTAAACGCTCCCCCTAAGGAGAGACAGAGAGACTGGTAGATTTCTCCAAAAGGAAACCAAAAAAAGAATGTGTGCTGTGCCACATCGAGAGCACTGTCATTAGCACTGGGTGCCAATTTTCTACCCTCTGGAACTGCACACCAGTGCAACCCAAAATGACTCAGGTAGAAAAAATATCACACAAGCCATCCTTTTATTTCTTTGGACATTCAGAGCCCTAGAACAATCTTCAACCAAAAAAGATCCCATCAATTAATCCTTGCACTCAAGTTAAAGGATTGGGTATGCCCTCTGTATTTTATCTTATGTGTCCCCATCTATTCTAGTAGAATTTTAAAGTACGATCAGGAAAGTACCGACAGATCTCTTGTATGACCCATCTGATGCCATAGGGAAACCATCTCAATTGCTGGCCACCATCTAATTCATTCATTACGTTATTGATGGAAGCTGTGCATAACGTTTATGAAAGACAGATCCATTGCCCATCATTGGAATGGTGACAACTAGAGATGGTCTGAATAAGCCTGCTGCCCCCAGACAAAAGGCCTACTCCTTAAAAGAACCATGCAAGTGGCATCTAGGAGATGATAGTGCGATTAGGCTTCAGAGAGTAAGTCAAAGTCATTTCCTGCCAGGAGAAAGTTTTTATGAGAAAACGTCCACCTCAATTGCATGTAACTTTGTAGCACTGAAGCCACCAGCTATTTCCTGTGTTGCTGGCCATCAAATTGCATCAAGGGAAAGCATCAGAATAGGAGAATGCAAAGCAAATTTAAAAGTATATTAGGAACGACTGGGTTATCTTTCCTTCTTTGAGAAAATTGTTCCATTTAAAACAGAATGTGCCCTTATGTTGTATTTCATTATTCTTGGCAATTGGAGCCAAACAGGAAAGGGAACATTTATTGCATGCTGATTTGTTCAGCCAAGTGGTAATTTTTGGCATAGACATGTAGATTTAAAGAGGACTAATGTGTTGCAACTTTCAAGGATTGGAAATGGATTGGAGAATTAGTTCTTTATTCAAAAGTGATGGAGAAGGCGTTGAGGCAGTGACAACAAAGGCAGATTACGTTTGACAGAGTAAAAGACTTTGGTGACCAGTTGTGCCCTGATATTGCTTGCGGCAGCCACTGTGCAGCCCTCTCTGAGTGACGGTCAAGGCACCATCTTCCTTTATGTACTTTTACACTCCTCTGCTGCTGTATGTATAATTTCTGTGGAGTCATAAAATCTGGTAACAACTGGATGTACTATGTTATCCACAAGCTGTCAGTTGATACTATTATCTTCCATGAAGAAGTTAGAGAAGGTGGGTTTTGAAAGAATGAATGCATCATGACAACCTCCAGCTATCTGGTGAGACCTGCTTTATCCTGTAACACACAATCTGAACACAGTCTTTACATGTACAGAGTATAAGGCTTCTCTGTTGTGGAAAATATCAGTTTGGTGAACTTATAGGCATCACTGGGGAGGCCTAGAGGTCTTATCTCTAGACTATTAACTCAGAAACTCAGCTAATGTTCTGGGGACCTGGTTTGAATCCCACCACAGCAGATGTTGAAATTTGAATCTAATAAAATAAAACAGGAATTAAGGGTCTATTGATGACCATCAAACCATTGTCGATTGTCAAAAACAACCCGTCTGGTTCATTTATGTCCTTTAGGGAAGGAAATCTGTTGTCCTTACTGGTCTGGTCTAGATGTGACTCCAGAGCCACAGCAAAGTGGTTAACTCTCAACTGCCCTCAGGTAACTAGGGATGGGCACTAAATGCTAGTCAGCCAGCAATGCCCATGTGTCATGAATGGATAAACATAAAACTCACTCCAAGACTTAGACTGGTAAATCGGGACATTTTTGGCAAAATTTTACAGATGTGTCCAATGCCCCTGCATTTATTTCTCAGCCAGCTTTTTCCTTCTTACACGACCTAGCTAAACTTTTAGTAATGCTGGAAGAATGAGCAGTAAAGTCTACTTGTAATAATTTTTGAGCTATTTGTAAAATTTCACTTTTATCTTTGAAAGCAGGAAAGCATTCATATTAAACCTTATATATCTGCTTAAGACATTGTGTACATATATTTAAAACATGAACAACTCAGCAATGTAATAGTTATATTTTTACAACAGGAAGTGTCTGTCTTGAATCAACAATAATAAATCATAAAGCAAGGCTATCTTAAGCTCTTACAGATAACTTGCAGATTTTCAAATGTATATTTATAGATGAGGTGCGTCCCAGTGTAACTGTTGAGATGAGATCATGAACAACTTCCACCGCTGATTCTCTAGGACATCCTGATGTCTGGGCTTGGTAAAGGCAGGTGTGCACCAGAAAGACAGAGGATGGGATTTTACAGCCTCACTCAAGCGAGACCCGAAATTCCTGCCCGAGATTACTGGAGATTTCCATTGTCAGACCCTTGCCTGCGTTGATTCTGTGGCAGGCAAAATGGTAGAGTTGTGGCCAGTAACTCAGGTGTACCCTGCCGACCCACAAAACGTACCTGTCCCAGTTTCATTCTTATTATGCTGGCTGTGCAAGGCCTCTGCACAACTGAATGGAAATTCCTTTACAAGGTCCAAGAATTGGTATAAAAACAGAAAATGTTGGAAATGCTCAGCAGGTCAGGCAGCATCTTTCGAGAGAAACAGAGTTAACATTTCGTGTTGATGATAATCCTTCTACCAAACAGGTCTGGATTTATTTGGTTCTGGTCTATGTTCCAGTCCAAGCAGTGGACACTCATCAAAGTAAGAGCGGAGGAGGATGGAATAGGTTATGGATGTTCAGGATTATAGGCTGTTTCATTCGTGCAATTTTTTCTGACTGCAGGACTTGTCTACCATTTTTATTTAAAATTTCCAACTAGTTCAACTGCCTTCTGACAATGCATTCAGTGAACAGAGCCAGTCACTTAAATACACTTCTCGCAGTCACACTTGCCATATGGCTTGTTTATATATTTCATACCTGACAATCAGATCCAAAGTAGCTGGCTGTCATACATTTTAACTGAACAAATTGCACCATCTGTGTTTATTCAAAGTTAGCTTAGTTCCTCCCTTCAAATCTACAGTTTGAAAAGCCACTTTGAAGTGGCAGTTCAACATATGTATCAAAATAAAGTTGGTATGGGGATCAGAGCTTGAGTTATTTTTAAACTACTTTTGTACAATGGCTGGAGTTAAAAAGGCAATCATTGATTAAGACTAGCCAATACACTAAAACTTTAAAGATTCCTCCATCTACACAGAAAATATAATCCATTCTTGCTAGTGGCTCACTTGCTTTAAAATCAGCAGGGCATGGGTTCAAATTCTGGTCCGGGACATGTGCACACAATGTATATAAACATGGTTGAGAAGGCAATTCTGTTCATTCAAACAAATGTTATAAAAAGAATCCATGTCTGTAACGCTCAACTAACATCATTAAAGTAGATTAGCTAGTCATTTGTTTCATTGTTGCTTGTGGGACATGCTGTGAGAAAATTACCTGCTGAATTTACATAACAGCAGCGGTTGCCGAAGAGATTCATTGGCTATGGACGCTTTGCAATATCCCGGAGATGCAAAAGGTACATGTAAATGCAAGTTCTGTTTCATCTTTTCTATTAAACATCACTGATTGCGACAGCTGCTTATAATTTATTTCCTGTCTCAGATGGCAAGTTTCTCATATCGTACAGTATTGACATATATTGCATTTGCACCATTCGTTCAATGTTATGCAGTCATACAAAATCACTCAATCACAAGATTTTTGATTTTTCCAAAACCTGCCTGGTGAGTATGGAATAAAAACAGAAAGTGTCAAAAATCCACACCAGACGAATCTTAAGAGAAGTTCAATGATTGAGCCCTGGGAACCTCTGACACCAAGCTACTGGAATGCTTGAGGTTGAGGGGAGGTACATTACAAAAAATGTCAGATCCAACTATTAAAAATGTTCATAGCAACAACTTTTTGAAGGGAGGTCAAAACAGTGCAGATTAATTTCCCAAGCCCAGTGTATTTAGTTCCAGTGCATATAATGTGAGTACACAACTAATCTCTCTTTACGACGGCCCCTATGGAAATCATACATCGTTTTAATATACTCTTGTTGTCAGAGCATAATGGGGCTGCATTACATTGGAGATTGTTGATCAAACACTGTTGTCACAAAAGTTTACTTGGATGTTTAATCAGCCATATTAATGACTCGTCGAAAAACACCAGCAGTTATTTAAAGCTTACCATATGTGCAGAGATGTGTGCATTTTGTTTGGATTTCTGTTCAGATGACTTATCACAGTCACCATTCCTTAGTTTCTGATCCAACTTGCTCTTAATGTCAGCATTGTTTTCTTACATTTTTGAAAATATTTTTGGACTTCCATTTCAAATGCGCATGGCATTACTTCAAGTTATGTTTAGGCTGTAAGGTACCTAAGCATCTATTCACTATCTCAGTGAACTACAATACATCATTGCTGACCTTCAAGATAACAAAAGCTGGCAAAGGCCAGAATAACACCTTTCCAATTGTTCATCTGACAAACAGTAAATGCTCTAGTACTGTTAGCTGGGCTAACAATATACAGTCCAAGACTGAGCACACTAATTTCTGTTTTACCTAGTAAGAATTTTCATTCTATGTAATTACAAGGATAAAACATAGTTACATGTTCAATCCCAATAATTGAAAGAAAAACATTTTGGGCAACAACTTACAATAAAATTGAGTCTTCAACTTTTATCAAATAATGGATAATCTCCAAAAACATTTAACTTCTTGCTTTCAGTAGTGCAAGGGTTAGTACTGCTGCCTCACAGCACCAGCAACCCGAGTTTGATTCCAGTCTTGACTGACTGTGTGTTTGCGTATTGTCCCCATGCCTGCCTGACTTTTATCCGTGTGTACCAATCTCCTCCCACAGTCCAAAGATTAGGTGGATTAGCGATGGTAAATGCATGGGGTTAATGGGGTAAGGCAGAGAGGAGGGCCTGGATGGGATTCACTTTTCACAGAATCACAGAATCAGAAACACAGAATCCTACAGTGCAGAAGAGGCGCTTTGGCCCATCGAGCCTGCACCGATGCATGACAGGCCTTGATCTATCTACCTAATCCCACTTGCCAGCACTTGGCCCATAGCCTTGAATGTTTTGGTGTGTCAAGTACCCATCCAGGTACCTTTTAAAGGATGTGAGGCATCCCGAATCCACCACCCTCCCAGGCAGTGCATTCCAGACGGTCACCACCCTCTGAATAAAAAGGTTTTTCCTCAAGTCCCCCCTAAACCTCCCACGCTGCACTTTTAACTTGTGTCCTTGCAAAACTGACCCTTCAACTGAGGGGGACAGCTGCTCCCTATCCAGCTTGCCCATGCCCTCATAATCTTGAACACCTTAATCAGGTCACCCCTCAGTCTTTGCTGCTCCAGAGAAAACAACTCATGCCTATCCAACCTATCTTTATAAATTAAATGTTCTATTCCAGGAAACATTCTGGTGAATCTCCTCTGCACTCCCTCCAGTGCATTCCTATAATGTTGTGACCAGAACTGCACATAGTATTCCAGCTGTGGCCTTACCAAAGTTCAATACACCTCCGTCATGATCTCTCTGCTTTTGTAATCTATACCCTGATCGATAAAGGCGAGTGTGCCATATGTCTTTTTTACCACCCTATTAACCTGCTTTTCCACCTACAGAGATTTATGGACAAACATGCCAAGGTTCCTTTGTTCTTTGGAACTTCCCAGTGTCAGACCTTTCATAGTATACTTCCTTTTCAAATTATTCCTTCCAAAATGCACTACCTCACACATCTAAGTGTTAAATACTACTTAAGCGTCCATTTGACCATCTCGTCCATATCTTCCTGTAACCCAAGCCACTCAACCTCACTGTTAACCACCCAGCCAATCTTTGTGCCATCAGCAATCTTACTGATCGTACCCCCCACATAGTCATCTGTGTCATTTAAATAAATGACGAACAATAGGGGACCCAGCGCAGATCCCTGTGGTACGCTATTGGTCACTAGCCTCTAGTCACTAAAGCAGCTGTCTATCATCACTCTGTCTCCTAAGCCAATTATGAAGCCACCTTATCAGATCACCCTGTATCCCACGTGCATTAGTCTTCTTAATAAGTCTCTCATGTGGGATTTGTCAAAGGTTTTGCTGAAATCCATGTAAACTACATCAACTGTACTACCCTCATCCACTCACTTGATTACATCCTCAGTTAGAAGCAAAAAAAGCACATCTAACTTCAGAGACTTATTTTAACCACCGAGACATAGCCCTGCATCGAACACCCCCAAACTCCCAGGGAAACCCTCATAGTAACCCCACACCTTGTCCACCTCCCACTCTCCAACCACGGGCCCTGCACATCACCTTCCCCTGCCCTCCTTGGCCCAGCCCCGACACTTGAAAAGTGTAAATGAAGAGAAACATTTTGGTGTATAATGCTGTAAAGTGGCAGGGAAGCTGATAACATTGTTATATATTTTAAAAATAGAATACTTGGATATATAACATAAACACAAAGAAATCATGGTGGGACTTTATAAATCACATTAAGTTTCCCTTGTTAGAGTATCATGGACAATTTTAGGCACCTCACTTCTGACAAGATAGAAGAAAGAATACATTGGTGGTTTTACCAGGATGTTGGTTTCTGAGGAGAGACTCAGTAGACTGGGACCATAATCACTAGAATTCAGAAGAATGAAGGGGGATCTTATAGAAACATATAAGATTAAGAAGGGAATAGATAAAATGGAAGCAGAGAGATTGTTTTTCACTAGCAGATGAAACTAGAACTAGGGGGCATGACCTCAAAATAAGGGGGAGCAAGATTTGGGACTGAATTGAGGAGGAGCTTCTTCACGCAAAGGGTTGTGAATCTGTTGAATTCCCTGGCCAGTGAAGCAGTTGAGGCTACCTCATTAAATGCTTTTAAGGCAAGGATTTTTGAATAGTAAAGGAATTAAGAGTTATGGTGAATGGGCAGGTAAGTGGAGCTGGGTCCATGAACAGATCAGCCATGATTTTATTGAATGGCAGAGCAGGGTCAAGAGGCCTTCTGATCCTAGTTCTTACGTTCTTATGTTATCAAGGATGAGAGATTGCAGAGTCTTAGGGCTGTTCTCGTTGGATTAGAGAAGATGAGGAGGTGACCTCATTGGTGAGCTTTTCAAATTGCTGAGGGGTTTTTATAGAGTAGATAGAGAAAGGTTGTTCATTCTGTTGGCTGCCTCCATAACCAGAGGTCATAGATTTTAAATCATTGGCAAAGGGTCTATCAGGCAGATAAGAAGAAATATTTTCACCCAGAGAGTTGTCAGGATCTATAACCCTGGCCAGAATTGTAAGCCTTGCCTTTCCACAGGAGTGGGGTAGATATGGAGAACTTTGTTCAGCAGAATGGCAAGTTTCTGTCATAGGTATGCACAGACCTGCACTCCACTGCTGTAAAAAGTCTGACAACACCAGGTTTTAGTCCAACCAATTTATTAAATCGGTTGGACTAAAACCTGGTGTTGTCAGACTTTTTACTGTGTTTACCCCAGTCCAACACCGGCATATCCACATCGTGTCCACTGCTGTAGCCATGGGTGAAATTTTGCTGTAGCTAGGTGAGAGTTGTCAGGGGCACCTCAAAATCCCTCCAGTGTCCCTTCTCTTCAAGGTGTCAGATAGGGCCCTATTTAATTTGTTCATTAAGTTGCACTGACTATGGCTCATCAGTTAATAAATTTACATTCTGATAGCTATGTATCAGTGACCCTTGAGTGCACAAACACTTATGTCTACACTGAGCTGAGCTTGACAAAACCTAATTAAATCAAATAAATAAGATTTCAAAACTGTAATGATTGTTACCTCAATAATCAGAAGGTAGTAAACTGCTTCTATTATTCCATATTTACTCATGTTCTAATGTTTTAGGTTTGCTCTCTTTTTTTATTTAAAAATTCCCTTTTCCCATGCCCTTCCAGACACCAGGGTGGGCTAAGGCAGGAATCACACTCTTAATCCTTTACTAAGACTTTCTTGCCCCGGCCTATGAGACATTCTCTTGTACAATCCCGAGTGACTCATTCTAAAATTTTTTAAAACCTCTTTCTTATAAGAGTGCTCTTGCTTCAGTCAGTTCCTGTTTTTTGGTTTGAATCCAAGGTTGGGAACTGTCTGTGTGGGGAATTATGAGAATGGAGCTGTATCTAATCATTGCATTGAAATACCAGCTCGTGATATATTTTTATGCCCTCCAATTTGCTTCCATCTGCCAGAACAGTGACACTGCAGCCTTGTCTATCCCAACCTTCATACAATTCCACAACGCCAAATGTGCCCTGGTACTTTAACCAAAAAGGCATTCTTCAAATGGTAATGATTTATTTAATTACGCAGGTCATCCCAAGCAGACTTAATAAACTGACTTGATGTCCACACATGAATATTTCACTCAATAATCAGGAGTAAAAACTAGAATGATTTATAGTTCTCCCTTTCATAGTCGAGATCCAGCACTATTAAGTGACACATATATTGCAACATTATGGAGCACTGAGGCTATAAAGTGAGACCATCTGTCTTTGAATCACATCCTGATCTATTGTTCTTCAGGCTAATTTATTTCATGGCCTTGGAATTATAAAGTCACTGAGTGTTTATCATAGTCTCTTCACCAGGTGAAATTGTCAGGAAGTCCGTAGATCCTACAATGAAACCCTGGATCTTTCCTGGCCTATGTTTAAAGACCCTAGTGATCCGTCCTATGACTAGACCCTCAAATCACCTCTTGTCCTAGTCCTTCCTCCTCTCTTTATATTATTTGCCATTGTCTATCACCATTTACTGGATCACTGACACCTTTTAAATATGGCCTGGCAGTTATGATCTCTTGGGGTATGAACCCACCTGGGGGTCTCTGACATGTTCTACTCACCAGGTGCACACTATAGCGGACCTGTCATGATTCATGTTGCTGTGTGAATGGACAATCCAAAGAATTGGAGAAGGAGGTGGGAGAATTATCAGGCATAGAGCCTTGACAAAGGTAATATACTTTCAAAGTCAGGATTCCTGCTATATCATTGGTGGGGGTAGTGGGGAGGTGGTGGGGGGGGGGGGGGGTGGTGGGGGCACGCAGAGGGGGATGGCGACAATCACAATGGGAAATTCCATTGGCATAAAAGCCCTTTCAGAACTCCCATGGGATTTTCTGCAATTCCCGCTGCCATTCCCACTCTCCCAAAACCCCGGAACGGGAATCATCCTTATTGTTTTGGATTTCCTCTACAGACTCCAATCCCTTCTCTGGCAACTGTCTGAGGTTGATCCAGATTGTTTTCAACCTTGACCCTCAGATGAGCTTTCCAATTTCATCTCCAAGGCAATCTATTTCCGTCTCAGTAATATCTCCCAGCCCTGCCTCTGCCTCAGCTTATCAATTGTGGAAAATCTCACACCTCCCTTTGCTACCTCAAGACTTAATCAGTGTAATGCACTGGAGCATTGAGGCCATAAAGTGAGACCATCTGTCTTTGAATCGCATCCTGATCCACTGTTCTTCAGGCTAATTTATTTCATTGCTTTGGAATTATAAAGTCACTGAGTGTTCATCATAGTCTCTTCACCTGGTGAAGTTGTCAGGAAGTCAGTAGGTCCTATAATAGATCCTTCCTGGCCTATGCTTTATAGCCCCTAGCGATCCCTCTGATGACTAGACCCCCAAATCACCTATTGTCTTAGTCCCCCCTCCTCTCTTGATCCGCTTAATCATTCTAATGGCCAAACTCACACTCTGTAAACTTGAGGTTATCCAAAGCCTTGCTGCACATGTCCAAAATCACATCAGCCTCTCTTCATCCATCGCCCCTGTGTTCACTGAAATACATTGGCTCTCAGTTACAACACCTCAATTTAAACATTTCATCCTTGTTTTCAAATCCCTCCATAAACTCATTCTTCTGTCTATCTTTTCCAGCCCTACGGTCTTCCAAGATATCTGTACTCCTGTAAATTTTGGCCCCTTGAGCTTACCTGATTTTAATTTGTCCAATGTCTTCAGTTGCTAAGGCCTCACTTCAGCTCTAGAATTCCCTCAAATCTTTCTAAACCTCACTAATTTTCTTTTTCCCTCGTAAAATGCTCTTTAAAACCTAACACCTTGACTGAGCCTTAAGTGGCTTGGTCTCTTAATGCACCAGTGAAGCATCTCAGTATGTTTCTATGACTATGAGGGCTACAGCAGGTAATTTGATTTTAAATTTAAGAAATATTGTAGGATTGGCACGTTGCATTATTTAAGAAAAATGTGCATTATTTTCCACTTCAACTTACTCATCTTCCGCGATCTTTTGCTTTTGCTACGGTGAGGGTGGGTTGGGAGTTAGATGCCTTCAAAAGAATGCAGTTAGATTCCTCTGTTTTCCCCTAAAAAAAAACCCTGCAAAACTGGTCTACAGTGAGAAACGTGTATGATGTGATATATTCCCAGGTTTCGGGATGGGCGAGGTCATAAAATCCCACTTGATACTCTTTCAAAGAGAGAGCACAGGCACAATAGGCAGAATGAACTCCTCCTGCACCCTGAGATTCTATGTCCATATACATCGTTGTTGTTGGAAGTAGGGTTTTCTGGGATTCACTCCAAAAAGTGGTTGAGGCTAGGTCATTGAAAATTTCCAAAACTAGATTGATAGATTCATGTAGGGCTATTAAGGGCTACAAAATCAAACTTGGTACTTGGGAGTTAAGATACAAATTAAACATCAGCTAACTGAATGGCAGAATAGGCACAAGAGGCTGAATGGCCTTTTCCTGTTCCCATCTTTCTCTTGTCATGCATTATTGCTAATGTGCTGTCTATTTCATTCAAAGTTCGAATATATTGACAAATTTATGAGAATTGGCAAATATTAGTAAATGAGAGCTAATTAATCACAACAATAATTTCTAATGTGGTGCCTTAAAGTACCTTATTATTTAGGATATGGCTTTTCAGAAAGCTGCATTTTGGTGGATTTGCTAAAGTGGGAGGTGAAGAGTGAATCAGAGTCTTCACCTTCCTGCCATTGTAATTCAAACTGATGGAAAAATTGGAAATAGCAACAGCCTGAGCAATTGTAGTCACCACCAGCCTAACAAGCTGAAATCTTTCCAAAATGATTGGAGACCTTCAGTTAGTCAGGATTGGGACTGTCCCTCTCACTCTCCTCCTAAAGACTGCCACTCAGCATGTTAACCAAACAGTTCAGTCCATAGGAGGGCAAGCTGCTGAAAGCTATATTTAGCTAGATATTTGGGGTAATACTTGATCAATGTTTTTTCTCAAAATATAGGTGTTCTGAATTTATTCTTTTCCAAATTCTGCTCATTCAAATTCACATGAATATCATTGAATAAAAGCAAATTACTGCGGATGCTGGAATATGAAACTAAAAGAGACATTCACCAATATAGTACCAAAATGAATTGACCTTTTTTTATTTGAATGAACGGTTGCACATACCAAATGTTTAGAATACAGTAATTAATAATCAGTCACTAAATTTGAGCCAAATTATTTGGAGATGGAGCATTTTCTTTTTTGGTTTCACTTGAATATCAAGTGTTCTGATTGAAGATGGCCCCACAAGGCGCTCTCTCATGTGATATGGTACCAATCAATCATATCTCCGGTCATACATCAAGGGAGAGTTAACTCAGCTGTGGATTATTTTGAGCTGAGATGGAAATGTCTAAAGAGTCAGAAAAACAAAATTATGACAAAGGTGTGATTGAATAGTAAAAAATAGACTGCTGCTGCACTTTATCGAAGAACTCAAGATTGTAGTCTCATTTTTTTTTTGACCTGGATGCCCTCAACTTCTCTATGGAGTACAGGCAGCAGCCAATATTATTTATATAACCATGATAACCTAACCCATTGGCTCATTCTTACTACTTTTGCAATTTTCCACTAAGTGTAGCATTGTAACTTACATTAAATTAAAAATAACTACATGGTCATTTTGGTATTAGTCCCTCTACTAATGTAAAATTAATTGCCAAAGATTGAATTAAATGCAAAAAGACTTGCTATCAGCAGATTTTAAAAATATCACATCGGGAGATATCAAAATGTATTGCGCTGTGAAACTTCTTTAATTTGTTATATTTGTATAGATTATTTGTTAATGGATGTGAATGTCACAAGTTAGGCCAACATTTATTGTCTACCCCTTTAGGAGGTAATATTGATTGGTTGACGCGTGTTCCCCATTAATGATGCTGCTATTTCTGTGCTCTTTAAAATTACCTCCCTTGTGCTATAACTGGAGTTGAAAATCAAATGAACACACCATTGAGAAGGGTTTACAACACTTTTGGAACGCTCAAGAACTAGACCAACTTGCAAAGGACCATAACAGCCAATATCTTTTTGCTGATTCTTCCTCTCTATCTGTGCACGTGTGTCAGTAATAATTTAGTTGCGGGTGGAAGAACATGCAACGTTGAGCTTATCTCCTCACCAGAGTCAATTCCAAGATAAATTGTCCAGTGCCCAATGCACAAATACGTGTAGCCCTCCAGAAGAGTTCAATAGTTCATATCACTTGACCTTTTCTGTCAATAAGCTATTGTAATTATATTAATTTAAATGAATCATCAGCAAAGTAGTATCCTGATGTGCCTTCTAATTGCTGCACCTCGAATTTATCTTTGAAATGATTTTTTCCTTTTCACATTAATAAGAACTATTTTAATGGAACTTGAGAGCTATTGATCATCACATCAAAGAAGCAAGCAAATGACTGAAGTCTGTGCAGTTGGTAAGTAATTTAACCTACAATAAAGAATGCTTAAATCTGAAACCATCTTCAAGCAGTGTTTTAGATAGATTGAATGTGTTACTTTCTTTTGATGAAAAGTCAGTTAACATAAAAGCGAAGCTATCTCCCCAAAAAAACTCATTTCTTCAGGTTTTGCAGTGATCAGAAGAATCTTAATCTGCAATTTGCTTATTACAGAAAGAAAATGCCACATCACATCAACTCTTGCTTTTAACTGTGCTCCCTAAAGAACAAAAAATTGTCCTGAAAACTTGGACATAGTAGACATACCTATAAAATACTTCTTATATTTACTGCAAAGACGTGCCTTTCTTGGGGGTGTTGGAGTGCAGTGAAAGTGAGGTGAAAATCATCGTGCAAATGTGTTTGTTTAAAAATAAACCAAACAAAATGAGTGTTGATGTTCCATTCACAATAGGCCAGAAATAGCTCTTGCCTCATCTCCAAATAATTTGCCTCAAATTTAGTGACTGATTATTAATTACCATATCCCAAACATTTAGTATATGTAACCATTCACTTAAATAAATAAAAAAGTGAATTAATTGCAGACATTTTTGTACTATATTGGTGAATATTCCTTGGTTTATGTACAAAAGTGCATACACACCCTTTGATTTAATGCTTATATTTCTGAGGTAACTTTCCAACAGCGGTACAGCTGCTCACAGCTCAGACAAAGAGGCCAGTGTTTCCATGTTAATTGGTACAACGCTTTGGCTGTGAGGTTGTTCACTTTTGCTTCATTAAATTACATCGCAGGTATGGTCCCTATTAATGAGTGATTATGGTTCAACGAACCTTCACAAAAGTTTCTTTACGCTAGAGTTTGTGTAATATGGTTTGGATTCAAACACAAAAGGGCCACAACATATCTTTCAGATTTAATTTGTTGCTGCTTCTTTTCATTTACCAAGGAGTGGCTGTGAATGGGTGCTGAGCCTGACAACATATCACGGAAAGATTGTGTTTAGTCACGATGCTTGTACTTGTGAAATAAAGGTGGGTGGTCTCTACTGCAACAGGTTTGCATGTCCTCACTACTGACTTGAATTTATGATGCAGTGGAATCTTTTGGAATTATGAACTCCTGATTGATTGAATTGCAGACACACATTCTATAAACACTGCCTACTACAAATAAGCAGCACAAGGGAAGTTTTTATTGAAATAATATATTCCACTAATCACTTAAAATAATTGAATATCATATCATGCACTTTGAGAACAAAATGCCTTTGTTTTTACTCCCTTGTAAGGGCTGTGTTTTTACTGCCACACTCCTTTAATATCTCAGGTCTCCTGTCACCTGTTGTGTAAGTATACACATGCTCAAAGCCAATGGTATGATCTTTCACTATGTTTCAGAAGAGGGCTGATAAAATGTGTAACAGAAAGATGGACTGTGGGCAAAGCTCTCACAGTCAACAGGAACCTTTTTGATCAACTTTCTCAATGGTTAAAAGCTAGTTCCTGTTGTCTTCTCACTTCAATGGCATTTTGTCAGTGGTAGATAGTCCTCTTGCCCGAGATTAATTGTGTATATAAGCGGTCAATTATGTGCCTCGTCCAATCACCACTAACATTTTACCTGTGACAGGTGGGCCCTCCATTGCATGAAGATACCATCTAATGAATCCAGGTGCCCCCGCATATCTCTCGAGCATAGCGGTGCCCTCCTGATATAATACCTGTCCATAGACTCCCCTGAGTGTTAATGACCACACCTTTGGCATCCACTCCCCTATGCCCTCGACAATCATATCTTCCCCCACCATCTTGCTGGGGTTTATCTTGCTGACCCTCATGACCTCTGACCCCTATTGTTCTGAGAGTCATTTTCCTGGTTGGGTGCCGGCCCAGCAGTGAACTCTGCTTTCAGTGGTACTGCTGAGATTTGAGATCTTGGCCCTTTGATTGACTGGCAGCTCTTAGAAACGGGGTCTCATTGTTTAAATGGGCAGGAACCCCAACAGCAGCTCATTAAATGCTTGATGGACGTAAACTCTGCTCAGGGCTTCCTGCAAGGGCTGTGATGGTATTCTCCCTAGCTCTCTGGCCTCCCATCAGACCCCTGTCCTTCTGTCCCCTGACACAATCCGAGCCAAGGTTTTGGTGATGGGGATATTGTGGAATTGCAGAAACTCTTCCTGGTATCAAAGCAATATTATTTAAATGGTTTTGTTTACAAAGCAATTATCTTTTGGTGATCTTTTGGCAGCTCTTACGGTGAACTAACCACCAGGGAAGGCCAGCTGTCTACTGGTGTAATAATTAATAAGGGAGAGCAGCATACCATCACTCGGAGGGAAGTATTTTATAGAACAAACAACAAAGAACAAAGAAAATTACAACACAGGAACAAGCCCCTTCAGCCCTCCAACCCTGCACTGACCACGCTGCCCAACTGAACTAAAACCCCTGACCTTTTCAGAGACCATATCTCTCCATTCCCATCCTTTTCATGTATTTGTCCAGACACCCCTTAAAACATGTGTCTCACATGTGTCAGTGAGACACATGTTTTGTGTCTCACACGTGTCAGTAAAACAAGTGACACATAATGAGTAATGTGTCTCACTCTGGCCTGTGAGCAGAACACAGCATGGCTGTGATGTCTTCAAGCTTTATATCCATATGTTCACATATGTCGATCTGAATAAATGAATTTCCAGGCCCAGAACTGAGACTTGAGCTGTCTTCCTCTTCTCTGTGCCCAAGCATTGGAACTTATTGAAGAAACTGTATGTTTATCCTGGCTGAAATCATTACAGATTGAATGCGGGGAGTAATTCTGGCCCAGTTACTTTGCAACTTGTTAACAGTTAGCTCTTCTTTGTCCTAGTCTCTCTTCTTTTTGTTCTTTCCTACATCCTCTCCCTTCAACTTCTTGCTTCATCAGATTTTCATCCCAAAATCTTCCATCGTCCTCTTCCCTGAATGAAGATGTCACTGAACAGTGTTGCAGTGAACTTTCCTGTTTTATTTCATTGAAAATGCTGAACTTAACATGCCTTTGAATTTTGACAGGACCTCAAACCTGTGATACCTCTTATCTTTCTTCCCTTGTGTAACAATGTTCAGGCTCCTCATGCCTAAATTCGGCCTCACATCGATGCTAGTTGCTGATTTACCTTCTTTCTTCCTTCACTTTAAGCAATGTTGATATTTTACACAAGGCACTTGTCCTTTCACCTTGAATTTTGGCTTTCAAAAGAAAACTGTGGGAGTTGACTTGCACAAGGCAACTAAAATTGCCAAAGATGAATTTACTAAAATACATTTATATGCAATGCAAGAAACAAGGATGTTTCAGAGTAATTCAATAAATTAATCAATAAATTGTGATAATTTAAGTCCTTTTGTATAGCTCTAAGTAAAGATGATATGTATATGTCTGGAATGACGTTGTTTTTGGAAAAAGATTGAAAGCTACTCCAAGAAACATCCCCTTACACGCTGTTCACCAGTGAAAGCAATATTTGCCTTCCTATAACAGCCTGGTTCTCATGGTATTTATATTGTATTATTCTTGGATGTAAATGGTAAAGGTTTGCATCATTCACACAGCTGCAGTCTTATTACCTCACTTATTTGGAGTCTTGAATATATTACAGTACCACTGTGTTGGAAAATTACAGAAATAATGAGTATGATTGATTGTTGAGGGAAATGGAAGTAATAACCAAAATACAGTAAATGTTAATTGTACTGAATTGATGGCAATAATCAAATATGTCGTCGATCTTTTACATTTGATTTATAATACTTTAACAAAGTTGAGGTTAAAATTGTGCTTCTGGGAGGTATAAATGCTGAGGGTAATTCAAATTTTTGACTGTGACCACCTGAGTGTTTGACAGCATGATTTCCGAAAACAAAATGTGTCTCTGCAGGAATAGAAAATAGTTGGAGAACATCTCTGCCCACCAGGGATTGTCTTCGGATTCAATCCTCTCTCCAGACTGGAAACTGATATCAATACTTACGGCTGGTTGGAATTATGCTTATGAAGGCTGGAAAATTGCATGTTTCGACCTCCTGCCTGCTGAGGTTGTGCTTGAAAGCCATGAACTGCTTCTTTGCCAGTGATGTGCATTCTTGCACAGAATGTGTGATATTTACATCAGCAATTCAGACCTGTTATTGAACACTGCTATTGTGTTGTATCCCTGCATCAGCCATATATTGAGCAAGTATGCCAAATTGAAGTGAAAGAGATCTAGAACATAGAACATAGAACATAGAACATTACAGCGCGGAACAGGCCCTTCGGCCCACAATGTTGCGCCGACCAGTCTTATTTTTAAAAAAAAACATTGACCCACTAATCTAAACCAATCCCTTTTCGTCCATAAACCTATCCATCAATCTCTTAAACGCCCCCAAACTAGGCGCATTTACAACTGCAGCAGGCAGGGCATTCCAGTCCCTCACCACCCTCTGGGTAAAGAACCTGCCCCTGACATCCGTCCTATAACTACCCCCCCTTAATTTAAAGCCATGCCCCCTCGTGCTAGATTTCTCCATCCGAGGAAACAGGCTATCACCATCCACCCTATCTAAACCTCTAATCATCTTATATGTTTCTATAAGATCCCCTCTTAGCCGCCTTCTTTCCAGTGAAAACAACCCCAAATCCCTCAGTCTCTCCTCATAGGACCTCCCCTGCATACCAGGCAACATCCTGGTAAACCTCCTCTGCACCCTCTCCAAAGCCTCCACATCCTTCCTGTAATGTGGGGACCAGAACTGCACACAGTACTCCAAGTGCGGCCGCACCAGAGTTGTGTACAGTTGCAACATGACGCTGCGACTCCTAAATTCAATCCCCCTACCAATAAACGCCAAGACACCGTACGCCTTCTTAACAACCTTATCTACTTGATTCCCAACTTTCAGGGATCTATGTACACATACACCTAGATCCCTCTGCTCCTCCACTCTATTCAAAGTCCTCCCGTTAGCCCTATACCCAACACATCTGTTATTCTTACCGAAATGGATTACCTCACACTTCTCCGCATTAAACTCCATCCGCCACCTCGCGGCCCAGCTCTGCAACCTGTCCAAGTCACCCTGCAAACTTCGACACCCTTCCTCACAATCTACCACACCTCCGACTTTGGTGTCATCAGCAAACTTACTAATCCACCCAACTATACCCTCATCCAGATCATTAATAAAGATTACGAACAGCAGTGGCCCCAAAACAGATCCCTGAGGCACACCACTCGTAACCGAACTCCATGATGAATAATTACCATCAACCACCACCCTCTGTCTCCTATCTGCTAACCAATTCCTGATCCAAGTACCTAAATTACCACCAATCCCATACATCTGCATTTTCTGCAGAAGCATACCATGGTGAACCTTATCAAACGCCTTACTAAAATCCATATATACCACATCTACTGCCTTACCCCTATCCACCTCTTTGGTCACCTTCTCAAAGAACTCAATAAGGTTAGTAAGGCACGACCTTCCCGCTACAAAACCATGCTGACTATCTCTAATCAATTCATTACTCTCCAAATAACTATAAATCCTATCCCTAATAATTCTTTCTAAAACCTTGCCCACTACAGAAGTAAGACTCACTGGTCTATAATTCCCAGGGAAGTCTCTGCTCCCCTTCTTAAACAATGGGACAACATTCGCTGTCCTCCAATCTTCCGGTACTATACCAGAGACCAACGACGACCTGAAGATCAGAGCCAGTGGCTCTGCAATCACCTCTCTTGCCTCCCATAGAGTTTTAATGGAATTGACACTCAAGAAGCTGGAATTCTCCAGCCGTTCACGCCGGCAGGATTCTCTGCCCTGTTGGTGGCACACTCATGCCGATGGGAGACCCACCCGCGCGGCATGATGTCAATGGAAATTCCCATTGACAGCGGCAGGGGCAGAGAATCCTTCCATTTGCAAACAATGCACCACCTCCTGCCAGTGGGAAACACATGGCTGGGAGGCCAGAGAATCTCACTCAAAATGTTCAACCAATACACAGCAGTAAAGAAAGCAATTAAAGATTGAACTGTTTCTCTCTCTTCAGATACTGCCAGATTTGCAGCATTTGTGGATTTTAAATGTGGAACTAAAATAGCCAAAGCATAGAATATATTTTAAAGGAAGTCACAATCAACTCCTAAAATATTCTAGTCAGATAATTTTTTGAGCACTCTGTATAATTCTGTCACTGAGAAACAAGGAAGTGTGACGTGCTTGACAGTTATAAGATTATGTTTCAGGATTGTCTCTTTAATTTAGGATAATGTGAAGGTCATGTGACCTGTTCTAAAATACATCTGGAGTATTGTGTATAGCATTGGTCTTCTTATTTAAGAAAGATGTAAATGACTTGGAAGTGATTCAGAGAAAGTTTACTTGACTAATACCTGAAATGAATGGGTTTTCTTATAAAGAAAGATTGGGTGGCCAAGACTTGTTAGAAAAATAGGAGGTGACTTGGCTGAAACAAAAGTGGTGTCTTGACAAGGTGGATGTGAAGAGGATGTTTTCTCTTGTGGGAGAATCTAGAATCACGGGCCATTGTTTAAAAATAAGCTTCTCTCAGACAAAGAGGAAAAAAAACTCAGAGAGTTGTACACTACTTTATCATTCTCTTCCTCACAAGGTGGTGGATGCAGAATCTTTGAATATTTTTAAGACGGAAGAAGATAGATAGATAGGATAAGTAAGGGTGTAAATGTTTATTGAGGGGAGGTGGGAATGTGGAGTTGAGGTTACAATTGGACCAGGCATGGTCTTATTAAATAGCAGAGCAGGTTTGAGGGTTAGGTGGCCTACTGCTCCTAATTCTTATTGTTGTTATGTAAGACTGGCTCTTAAATAGCCATGGATGTCAGATAGAGGTTTAGGAAGTGGCACCACTTCCTATGAAAGAATGTTAGTTTTTCTGCTCACAATCGTTCCACTTCGCTCAGCATGCAACTTTGATCTGCACAGAGTTGCAAATTACAGTAGAATCATAGAATTATAGAATCCTACAGTGCAGAAGGGGGACATTTGGCCCAAGAAGTCTGCGCTGACCATAATCCCACCGAGGCCACATCCTCATAATTGCATGCATTTACTCTCGCTCATCCCCCTGACACTAAGAAGCAATTTGGCATGGCCAATCTACCTAACCCGCATATCTTTGTACAACTACAGATGCCCATTTCCATCTCACCCCATGTTTGGGCAATCTTATCAGGGCCATCTCCAGAATTATGTTAATGAAACAAAAAAGCCTGCCTTCGCTATCTCTGTTGGGGTCGGTATCTGGATTCCAGATGGTCCTCACATTGCCACCCTATCCTAGACCTTCTGCTAGTTATATCAGCTGATTCTTAACATTCTACTTGGGTGACTGCTGGATTTCTCCACATTAGCCATTATTTGTTGGAAGCTTTTGGAGAGTTTCACCAGTGACCATAGAATTCTGAGAAAGTATCTTTCCCTTAAAACATGGGCCTCAGGAGATCCGGTTCCCATGTTGTCAATATCGGGGAAGCAAGTGACCTCTCTCCCTCTGGCAATGGGCTTCCTGCTTCTCTGTTTATTTCTGCTTTTGCCTACCATGCTCTGTGATTCACCACCTGTACTCCACTCCTGCTGCCTAGCTGAAACTTCCAAAATGGATGTCTTTGAATGGGTGGATGGGTAAGAGAAGTGCAGTGACTGACTGCCAGGTAAGCAGTTACTTCTGCTGAGCAGTTTCCAGTCAGGTCTCTACAAAGGGCAAATGCTTGAGGCCTGAGAAGATTCTGCAAAGACGTAAAAAGACGAGAGCAACAATAAATAACTTTGAGTAGTCATAGTAACATGGGCCACACTGGCATTTTGTACATTTTAGTGGGAAGATTGTGCGATGCTCCTTCTGATAATGTTTTGGAAAACAAATGTGGGAATACTTTTTATTGACTGAAACTTGTACTCCTGCTTCTTCATCTCCTGAAATCTGTAAGATTTGCTATCCTTGGAGTAAAAGTGCATATTCTTCAAAACTGATGTGGCCTATTTTAGAGGCTTGCACTGCTCCTAATATTTGCTTTTTCCCCTTGGTGGGGGACGGGGGACGGGGGGGGAGGGGCAAGAAAATGACATATGTATGATAGTTACAATATACTAAGAAATGACTGTGGCACAGTGCTGTATCACAGTACCAGGGACCCGGGCTCAATTCTGACCTCAGGTGACTGTATGGAGTTTGCACATTCTCCCCGTGTCTGCTTGGGCTTCCTCCGGGTGCTCCGGTTTCCTCCTACGCCCCAAAGATGTGCAGGTTCAGTTGACTGGTCATGCTAAATTGCCCCTTAGTGTCAGGGGATCAGCAGGGTAAATATGTGGGGTTATGTGAATAGGGCCTGGGTGGGATTGTTATTTATGCAGGTTTGATGGGCTGAATGGCCTCCTACTGTACTGTAGGGATTCTCATTCGTGTCCATTTTGTGAGAAAATGCCAACACTGTATGTCTCCATTTGTGCGTGAAATCCTTCCTGTCGTACAAGTCTCCCTCTTTATCACAGAATCATAGAATTTTGGGAGGAAACCGGAGCACCCAGAGGAAACCTACGCAGATACGGGAAAAATGTGCAAACTCTGCACGGTGACCCGAGGCTGGAATCAAACTCAGGTATTGTGAGGTAGTAGTACTAACCACTGTGTCACCATGCCTCCCTTCAGGACACAGTCTAAAGAAAAGATTGTGAGGGACAGAATATATCAAGGTGCTCACAGCAAACCTTAGTAGGAGCACAGCTAGCCAGTGCCTCCTCTACAGTAGCTGACAATTTTGATGAATTTCTTTCAGTGGTGTATCCCTGTGTATTGAACAGCAAAGGGTGAACTCAGTTCACAGATCATAGAGTCCCTACAGTGCAGAAGGAGGTAATTCAGCCCATCGCGTTTGCACGGATCACAATCCCACCCAGGTTCTATTCCCATAACCCAATGCACCCTAGTTAGTCCGCCTGACACTGAGGAGCAACTTAGCATGGCCAATCCACCTAACCCACATACCTTGGGACTGTGGGAGGAAACTGGAGCACCTGGAAGAAACCCATGCAGATATGGGGAGAATGTGCAAACTCCACACAGACAGTGACCCAAGCTGGGAATTGAACCTGTGTCTCTGGCGTTGTGAGACAGCAGTTCTGCTGGTATTTTCTGCCCTGCATTGTGTCCAGCTGTTTTTGATTTTTTTTGCCTAATGCAACAGTCATCTGCCTCACCACATCATGCAGCAGCATCATTGTGTTTGCCTTGTCAAGCTACAGGCCCTCTGTCTCCCTCTTGTTGCTGGCATCTTGTCTAGTTCGAGAAGCAAAAAAAAATGGTATGACAGATCGCGTTTGAAAAACAGCAAGTGAACATACGTCCCAGGCACTGATGTATTTAAGGCATTTTAAACTAAACATTCAGTCAGCTTCAAATTTGCAGACTTTAAAAATGATCTAAAGCAGTCAAAACAGTCACTCACCTTGCTGAAAGAACATCAGGGCCACTCAAGAACAAATGGTTTACTGCGCTGCCTACCTCCTGGCTCCCTTCTTTCTGTTCCCTTTTAATCAGCTTCGTGAGTCCAGACTGACTATTACCTGAGTGACCTGCTCCAATTATATACCTCCATGACAACACAATGTCTGCCCTGTCTCCATTCAAATGAGCACCTGCAGGAAATCAGATGTCTCTTGTTCTCTCCAGGGCACAGTGTTCTTTTGGTGTGGGCATATTGCTCCTGAACATTATTTAGATGTGTGTTTTCTTGTTGTTATTTTCAAACCCACTTTATTGATTAGATGGGAGATTTTTCTTCAGAATGAACTGAAGTGACCTCGAGGATGAAACAATTGCTGAAATAGTTGCATACTGTCTTGAACATAGTGACAATTGAGCAATACGTCATTTACCCCTAAAAGGGACATTTGTCTTTTGCGCTATTTTAACTAATATATGGTTTCGTCAGTTAAAGCAGATCACTCAACTATTTCAATTCATAGAATAGAATCATGGAATCCCTATAGCGCAGGAGGAGGCCATTCGGCCCATCAAGTCTGAACCAACAGCAATCCCACCCAGGCAAATGTGCAAACTCCACACAGACAAACTCCCCACAACCCCACATATATAAAGCACCAATCCCTCTAACCTACACATCTTGGGACACTAAAGGGCAATTTAGCACGATCAATGCACATTTTTGGACTGTGGCAGGAAACTGGAGCACCCAGAAGAAACCCACACAAAGAATGTGCTGTTTCCGCACAAACAGTGGCCCAAGCCAGGAATAGAACCCCAATCCCTGGAGCTGTGAGGCAGCAGTGTTAACTACTGTGCCACTGTTGCCACTGAAAATATTGTAAATGATATATCCACTCTGACAAAGTTAAAGCACCTCAGGTTGGCTTTGGTCGGCATGTAATGTTTATACTTACTGAATTTGTCACCTTACTCAATTTGTTTTGCTTGTTTTAACCACTACATTATTCCCACTGCCTTCAGTGCGTGGTCAGGGACATTGGGATGATTGGGAAGGGAGAACTGGCAGTGTGGGGATTGACGCTGCCACTTTATATATTGCTTGTGTTATATTATGTCTATTGTCCTATGCAACATGAGCTTCCGCAAAAAAATTCAATGACTCTGGAAGCAGCAATTTAATTCTGACTCCCACATAAATGTGATTCCTGAGATTGGATAAAGTAGATTTTCATTCCATTGGTTTCAATCAAAGGAAAAACAAGCAGCTTTCACAATGGATGGGCAATATATTCTGCAAAATTACTGTCCAGGTGGAGAAGTAAAAGAAAATGCTACATCCAGGGACCACAATAGAGCAGGTGAAATGAATTGGTAAGCATTTTTCTGAGTGTAAATAATGAGAAGCAAATCCAAATGCAGCTTCAATGGGCAATCTGGCTTTGTCCTTCTTGAAAAGTGGAATACTCTGTGGATAACACTGAAAAATCCTTTGCCTTGGAGTCAGGCACAGAACAGATGAAACTTGTAACAGTTCAAACTGGGAGATTCAAATCATGGAATCCCTGCAGTGAGAAAGTGGCCATCAAGTCTGCAGCAACCACAATCCCACCCAGGCCCTATTCCCGCAACCCCACATATTTACCCTGCCAATCCCCCGACACTAGGGTCAATTTAGCATCAAACTACCCCGCACACCTTTGGAGTGTGGGAAGAAACCGGAGTACCCTGAGGAAACCCACGCAGACACAGGGAGAAAGTGCAAACTCCACACAGACACTGAACCGAGGCCGGAATTGAATCTGGGTCCCTGGCACTGTGAGGCAGCAGCGCTAACCACTGTGCCACCGTGCCGTCCAAATGTTAGAAAACTGAAGAATTTTGAGCCTTTAACTTGGATTATAAAACAAATGTTTCCACTATTGTACATGTAGGATGGCAGATAATATCTGTGATTTATGCCTTTGTTTGATTGTTGTGTAGCTATAAACCAAAGTATTCCTAAACAACGACCTACTTAATCACCAACAGATAGGGAATTTCTGCAAATCTGCAAGTTGGTTTTTTTCTGAACTCCTGGCATGACATATAGAAATCTGAATGGTTAAACAAAGCAATGGCAATTTGAAAGCTTTGTCATATTCTTTTTCTCATCAGCATTGCACAGCAAAACTTAGCAATGGCATTAGAATAAAGGACATAGAATTCTATGTGTTCTAAAGTGAGTGAATCAATTAGGTGAAAATGTGTATACCAAGAAAAGCAGGACTCCTACCCAGGCCCACCTCATCCTTTTAAAAGACATCAAACAAAGTGATAAAATTTAATGGAGTTTATCCTGACACAAATCTGCTTTCCTTCTACTCTGTTTATAAACAGCAGTAACTTTTATCGAGGCTTTATGTTTTCAAGGAGGTAATGATGCTATCAATCCAGAGTTTTAGAACCTCTGCGTTGTGTTTATGGGGAAGTTTTATTACAATAATGCATGAATTAACTTGAGGATGTGGTTAAATGTGTTTTTAGATCAGGATTACAATGTGTCCAGGTGTTGGAAAACACTGAGCAGGTGGTACTTCTAATATTTTATTATTAAGCAAGAAATAACCAATTTTAGTACATCACATGTCTCATTAGAATTAAATGCTGAGCTGGATTATACTTGTCCCTCAAGAGTAAAAGACAGAGATGGATCAGCCCTCTAACCATAAATAGTGCAGTGGATTTGGCTGTGTAAAGAATTCGCATGAGAGATGGATTTCAATGTGTTTCCAGCAAGAGGCTGGAAAAACCTGTTTACTTTAGTATATTTTTACTATGTAAATTGAATTAAAGCATAGACAAACGTCCAGTTTTATGCACCTGATTTACAATGGGGCCTTGTTGGTGAGATCAAATGCAGGCCATTTCACTTAAGCAAGTCCGATAAGAGCAAGTTTGATTCCACTTAAGAGTCTGTGTGACACAAGTATGATTTTTTCCTGTTCATGTCCATGGCACTATGTTTCTGATAAGAGGAACTAAATACTTACACTTCTCTGGTTGCCGGTATCTCAATGGTCTAAGGTCACCTTGTATACTTCTGTACTGGAGTGTGTAGTAACACCCACATATAAATTATTCATAGTCATACAAGACTTTGAATGTGTGAGTACTTCATTTATAAAGGGCAAGAAAAACTTCTTGTGATCATCAATCAATTGCATATTGAACCTTGGCATGTCTTGAATTTTCCACAGCGACAGCTTAAATCCAGCTTACACGGGGTCTGGGGTGATGGCTGAGTATTTGCCATGTTCTATGTGGCTTTTTTATGAGTCACAAGTTTTCCAGAAAGTATTTGCTGATATTGCATCCTTCCTGTGTCTCAATGCTCTTTGCCCTTGTCTGCCTGCTGTGCTTTCTACTCTTAAATGAGGAAACATATAAAAGAAAGATAAACTCTACGATCCTATAAATGCCAATACATCTGCAAATATTGTTTTAACAACTGGTATTTTTCAGCGCATTTTTCAGTGCATGTTCACCTTCTTACATTTCAAGAAAATGTACCAGAAGTTTTTTCTTGATTGGGTCTAGCTTTAGAAGAGAAAGTGGAGCATGAGCAAGTTATGTCTCTTATTAGGTTTCAAGGCTGGAATTCTCCCGGACCACTGTGTTGCACGAGCACCGATAGACTGGCGCATGCGCAGTAGTCCATGACACAGTGGTTAGCACTGCTGCCTTACAGTGCCAGGAACTCCGGTTCAATTCCCAGCTTGGGTCACTGTCTATGCGGCGTTTGCACGTTCTCCCTGTGTCTGTGTGGATTTCCTCCGGGTATTCCGGTTTCCTCCCTCAGTCCAAAAGACGTGCTGGTTAGCTGGGATTGGCTATGCTAAATTGCCCCTCAGTGTATGCGAACAGGCTCCAGAGTGTGGTGACTAGGGGATTTTCACAATAACTTCATTGTTAATGTAAGCCTACTTGTGACACATTAATAAATAAAATTTAAACTAAGTTGCTGGCCTTTAGGGTAGGAATAGACCCCAGACTCTGATTAGCAGAGGGAATCACGCTGTGGCACTCTGCAATGCAGAGTGTTGGAGATTCACTCTGGTTAATATGCCCAAAACATGGGCAGGAAATACTCCCGTTTTTACACCCGCTGGGCACTTAGTTTTTTTGGGGGAGAATGCCATCCCAAATCACTTTAAAATCAAAATGATTATAAAATATGTTGAAAAGAATGATCTTGAATTTGATTCATCTGAGAGAGCAAAATATAACATTTCCTTCATATTTTGCTTTTATAAACTGCTGTGCTGAGAAGGAGACAACCACTATATAACAAGTGTGGTTTAATTAACACCAGAAAAAAGTTAGGTTTATTGTTAGTCTTCATGGCATTACTATTTGGATGCTTGTTTCACTTTTTGTAATTAAATTGAATGCTCTGTTTCCTTTTTTTAATCACATGATTCTGGCAGATGATT
This sequence comes from Carcharhinus amblyrhynchos, assembly GCF_965287045.1. Lineage (NCBI taxonomy): Eukaryota > Metazoa > Chordata > Chondrichthyes > Carcharhiniformes > Carcharhinidae > Carcharhinus > Carcharhinus amblyrhynchos. The sequence goes on from NC_137326.1 coordinate 105,257,287, forward strand.
TCAGAGTTTAAATCTGCAAATACTCCCAGTTTAATCTATGTGATTTGTGTCATCATGTCACTAACTTTTATCTTCGCTCTTTGCCACTTGCTCTGAAGGTAGTATAAGCACACTGACCATGTATTTCTGAAAAGATATAATGTAAGTAAGGTCTAAATAGATGCAGTGTAGCAATTTAATTATTATAAAAGTAGCCCTTAGCTAACTCTCAGTATTGAAAAGTTTCTGTTGAAAATGAAACTTGGCAAATATTTGACCCTGTTTAACCAGCGATACGATAAGCAAAAAACATCATTGGAAACAATCCCAAAAACAAATTATTGCTCGAGACAGGGCTACACCACAAATAAATTCCCAGAATGAGGCCATTTCAGTTAAAAGTCAGTTCTTCAGTTGGAAAATTCTACTTACTGCTCAGCAGAAAATGGTACTCAAAACTCATATTTAGCAACAAATAATAAAATGGCCTTGAAGAGGCTACACAATCTTTCCCTGTTGCCTGAAATCTGGGATCAATTGGATATATAAACCAAGCTTTAAGAACAAAGAACAAAGAAAATTACAGCATAGGAATAGGCCTTTCGACCCTCCAGGCTTGTACTGACCATGCTGCCTGACTAAATCTTTCCAGGGACCACACCCCTCTATTCCCATCCTATTCATGTATTTGTCAAGATACCCCTTAAAAATTCACTATAATATCTGCTTCCACTATCTCCCCTAGCAGCGAGTTCCAGGCAACCACCCTCTGTGAAAAAAACTTGCATTGTACATCTACTTTAAACATTGCCCCTCACACCTTAAACCTATGCCCCATGGTAATTGACTCTTCCACCCTTGGAAAAAGCTTCTGACTATGTGTTAACACTTTGCTGTCTCAGCATTAATTGATCCTGCAAATGCTGTAACATCTCAACTAAAGTTTATTTATTTATTAGCCACAAGTAGGCTTACATTAACACTGCAATAAAGTAACTGTGATATTCCCCTAGTCACCACAGTCCGGTGCTTGTTCGGGTCAATGTGCCTAACCAGCACGTCTTTCAGACTGTGGGACGAAACCGGGGTGCCCGGAGAAAACCCACACAGACATAGGGAGAACGTGAAAACTCCACACAAACAGTGACTCGAGCCAAAGATCAAACCCAGGTCCCTGGCACTGTGAGGCAGCAGAGCTAACCACTGTGCCATCATGTCACCACTGGTGCCAATGTTAGGATAAAAGCAGAAAATGCTGGAAAATCGCAGCAAGTCTGACAGCATCTGTGGGCGGAAAAGCCCTTTAGAGCTGTTTTTGTATCAGATTCCAGTGTCGCGGTATTTTGTTTTTATCCCAATGTTGGGATAGACATCCCACAGACAAAGGCAAGCCTGACAGGTATGTTTCTGTGATTGGAAATGTGTCAGGCAACATCTCTGAAACATTTCAGCTGGATCAACAAGCAGGTCCTGTCCAACTGGCAAGACAGACTCCATCCCAACACAGGTGGTGACACAGAGCTAGGATGGGTAAGTGGTGGGGCAATTGAGGTGTGCATGGAGTGGGGTATTTCTGGTAGTCCTCAACATTTGTTTTGGGCACCATGAAAATTCATCACTTCAGGCAAGAAGTAGGCAAGGAAACCTCCTGATTATCATGTTCCACACCCCTTCAGTGAATAAATTCATGTTGAACACCTCTTGGGAAAAACACTGAGGGTGGCAAGAGCACAAAATGTACTCAAGTTGGGGACCTTCATTGTCTAATAACAAGAGTGACTCTGTAGCACCACCTAGGACCAAGTTAGCCAAGTTATGAAGGGCGTAACTGCCAACTTAGGTCTGTAGCAGTTGATGCGAGAACCAACATGTAGAAATAGCCATTTGATCTCCTACTCATCAAGCCACCTGTTGCAAATCCAGGTGCCTGACATTTTTAGTAAGAGTGACCACCACCTTTCCTTGTGGATCATGTTAGGAACAGCACCAATACAGCCTGAGCGCATATCCCATTCAGTCCAAAACATTTCACTCGAGAACGAATCATGAACTGAGTTGATCGTCCATTCAATCTGAAATCCAGCTGTTTCAGAAATGAACTGTCTTCAACTGCAAAGGAAAAATACTGCAAATACTGGGAATTTGAAATAAAAACAGAAAATGCTAAAAAAAACTTAGTAGATTTTGATCTCTGTGTGATCTCAGTAGATTTAATCTATTGATTTTGATCTCAATAGATGTCTGTGTGGAGTTTGCACATTCTCCTCGTGTCTGCATGGGTTTCCTCTGGCTGCTCCGGTTTCCTCCCACACTCCAAAGATGTGCGGGTTAGGTTGATTGGCTCTGCTAAAATTGCCCCTAGTATCCTAAGATACTTAGGTTAGAGGGACTAGCGGGTAAAATATGTAGGGATATGGGGGTAGAGCTTGGGTGGGCTTGTGGTCGGTGCAGACTTGATGGGCCGAAGGACCTCTATCTGCACTGTAGGGTTCTATGATTCAAGTATAGATCTGGCAGCATCTGTGGAGAGAGAATTGATGATTAATCTGAAACCTTAGTTCAGTTTCTCCTTCTACAGGTGTTGTCAGACCTGCTGAATATTCCAAGTACTTCTAGCCTCAGTTGCACCTTGGAATGCATTAGAATGCACTAAAATTTCATTTTCTGGTATTTAATTGGAGTGAAGTACATTCAAAGAACTTGCATTAATGGGAATGAACAAAGAACAAAGAACAAAGAAAAGAATAGCACAGGAACAAGACTTTTGGCCCTCAAAGCCTGTGTCGATCATGATGCCCTAACTAAACCAAAAAAAAACCTTCCTCCCATACTTGGTCCATATCCCTCTATTTCCTCCCTATTCATGTACCCACCTAGTTGCCTCTTAAATGTTGCTAATGTGCTGCTTCCACCACCTCTTCTGGCAGCACGTTCCAGGCACCCACCATTCATTGCGCGAAAAACTTCCCCATATATCACCGTTAAACTTTTCCCCTCTCATTTTCCCCTTTCACCTTGAACTTGTGCTCCCTTGAAATTGACAATTCCACTCTGGGAAAAAGCCTTTGACTATCCACTCTGTCTATGCCTCTCATAATTTTGTAGACTTCTGTTGGGTTTCCCTTCAGCCCCCGTCTTTCCAGCGAAAACAATCCTGGTTTATTCAATCTCTCCTCATAACCAACTGCCTTAAGACCAGGCAACATTCTTGTGAACCTTCTTTGCACTCTCTTCAAAGATTCCACATCCTTCTGGTAGTGTGGTGACCAGAACGGCTTGCAATACTTGAAATGTGACCTAACTAAGGTTTTATATGTAACATGATTTCCAAACTCCTGTACTGAGTGCCCTAGCTGATGAAGGCAAGCATGCCATAAGCTTTTACAATTGCCTTGGCTACCTGTGTTGCTTTTAGGGAACTGTGGATCTGCACACTCAGATTCCTCTGTATGTTAATATTCCTAAGGGTTCTGCCATTTACAATATAACTTACACCTAAATTTGATCCACCAAAATGCATCACCTTGCATTTGTCTGGATTAAACTCCATCTGACATTTCTGTGAGCAAGTCTCCAATAAATCTATATCCTGTTGTATACTCTGACAATTCCTGGCACTATCAGCAACTCCATAATCTTTGTATCATCTACAAACTTGCTAATCAGACTACCCACATTTTCCTCCAGATCATTTATATATACTACAAACAACAGAGGTCCCAGCACTGATTCTTGCAGAATTAGAAATGGTCAAGATCTTCAAGTTTCTAGGTGTCCAGATCACCAACAACCCATCCTGGTACCTCTACACCGATGCTATAGTTAAGAAAGCTCACCAACGCCTCTACTTTCCCAAGAAGCTAAGGAAATTCAGCATGTCCACTATGACTGTCACCAATTTTGACAGATGCACCATAGAAAGCATCCTATCTGAATGTATCACAGCTTGGTATGGCTCCTGCTCTGACCAAGATCACAAGAAACTACAAAGGGTTGTGAACGTAGCCCAGTCCATCACGCAAACCAATCTCCCATCTATTAACTCCGTCTACACTTCCTACTGCCTTGGAAAAGCAGCCAGTATAATCAAGGACCCGACAAACCCCAGACATATTCTCTTCCACTTTCTTCCTTCGGGATAAAGATACAAAAGTCTAAGACAATGCACCAATTGACTCAAGCACAATTACTTCGCTATTGCCATCAGACTTTGGAATATCTTATATTAAGTAGATCTTTCTCTACACACCAGCTCTGACTGTAATACAACAGTCCGCACCCCCTCCTTTCCTTCTCCCCATGTACTCTATGAACAGTAAGCTTTGTCTGTATAACGTACCAGAAACAATACTTTTCACTGTATACCAATACATGTGACAATAACAAATCAAAGCAGATTGAAAAGAGATACTTAAATGCCCATTCTTGCTTTCTCTCTTTACCATTGAACAAGTTTCCAAAATTATTAGACAACATTGGATGTGGGGTAATGATGCAACTGCTACATTGTAGGTTGTGTCCTCTGAAGAGGTTGAAGATTGAACTTATTTTTCCTTTCATTCACCGCTTCTCTATCTAGCGATCGGTTGCATTGTAAAGCATAAAGTGAAGCCAAGCGGAATAGCTTATTTGGAAAAAAAAAGACTAGTGTTTCTTGTTAATGTTTTTCTGTGTCTTGCCTACATTTAGTATTGTTTTTGACAGACTCCCTGCAAGGAATCCAGTAATTGGCATTTTGCACTGTGAAGAACTTGACCTAGAAACAGACAGTCGGTTCATGTGATGCCGTAATTCAAGGCACCGTGGGCGAACACATGTTCTGCGGGGTCAAGTCGTGGTCATGTGCACTGTCTGTTTTCTCGCACAAATAATTTCAAGCATCGTGTCTCGTTCCTTGTCGTTCATGGCTAAAGTGCTCAGGCTAACAATCTGTGATCCTTGTGGTAACCTGAATATTCCTTAAGCTCGTCAGTCAGGCACTGAATACATTTTACCAAATATTTGGAAGTTCGTCTTGTAGCAAATTGGTTAAAATTCAAGGATCTTGAATTCTGCTTTGCCCACATAATTGTCAGCTCCTTCTGTGTACTGATTGTAAAAAAAAATCTCTTTCTAGAGGGATTCAACACAGGAGTCCACATTTTCCTTTCACTTTCAGAAAAAGAGAACTCGTTCATATTTTAGTACAGGACATCAAAGTGCTGAAAACATTTGCTTTTGCGTATGTGAAAATAGGATTTTCTTCACAGTGAAAAGAAACAGGCTATCATAACTTAATGGTGACATTTTCCATTTCTCAAGCAGGTAATAAGGTTTTCGGTCACTGTGAACATCAAAGTTCACTAATAAAGCATTGCAATGCTCAATATTGGTGTAAAATGGTTCAAGAAAGATTGCTTAGAACTAAGCAAGGATAATTGTAACAAGAAAAGGAAACAGATGATTGATGGGAGAGTATTTAATTCCTAATTAATTCCCAGGAATGACAGGCCTTGTTACAGCCTCATGCTGCTGCTAAGATGCATACCCTGGATAGGTATCCCACTAGACATTGCAAGCTCTGGGCCAGTTCAATATTGGGCAGAATCTTGTGGCTATTGGCTGGAGAGCCAGCAAGAGCCTCTTTTAAGGAAGACCTGCCCCATCTTATGCCAGCAGGCACTTAATAGGACTGTGGTGGACCTTTCGCTGGGATCAATGACTCCAGGCTGGAAGTCCTACTCATTGGGATCTAACACCCAATCAGAGGCTGGTAGATCTATTGAATGGCCGAACCAATGGGGAGATGGTAGCTGCTGCCAGTACAACACCCGTGTAAGGTTCATGCCTAATCTCTAAAATTTTATAAATGGACATTGAATTTTTAAAATGTCTGAAGCTATGCCTGGCTGCGACGCAAAACAGAAAAGCTGTCTGAACAGTATTGAAACCGTTTGTGCCTCATTAGCCCTGAAGATACACTTACAGCCCCCTATGGGCTGTAGAGACTAAATTCAATGGGAGCTAAATAAAGGCCATCTACACTTCATAAGCCAGGCATGGCCATTGGAATCTACTATTCTGCTAGGTCAAAGGGCCCTGCAACCTTCCTTTTAAATTCTTAATGGCCAGAACATTAACCATCTCAGAAACAAAGAAAAAGGAACATACACCTTTTTATCAAAGCTGAAGTGAAGAGGTGAGAATTATGTGACATGATTGCCAGCAATGGGAGCATCAGCTATGCTGTCTTGCTATATAACTAATCAGTCTACCATCTTCCATCTGCCAAGCAGCAGCTCAGAGAAGAGGCTGTATCTAGCATTTCATGTCTTTCCCCATCTACACTGTTTCTACTGGAGCTTCTGGACTAATATGCCATTACCCACAAGGCTAATTCATCTCTGTGTGCCTATCTCAGCATGGATATCATCCCTATCATCTCACAGGTATTTGCCTCATCTCTTTCCACTGGCAAAGTTCCAGAAGACAGGAGGGTTGCTAATGCTGTTCTGTTGTTTAAGAAGGGTAGCAAGGACAAGCCAGGGAATTACAGCCTGGTGAGCCTGATATCAGTGGTGGATAAGTTACTGGACAGGATTCTGAGGGATAGGATCTACCAATATTTGGATAGTCAAGGTCGGATTAGGGATAGTCAGTACAGCTTTGTGTATGGGAAATCATCTCTGATGAATCCTTTGGAGTTTTTCAAAGAGATAAGTAAGAGGATGGATGAGGGTAGGGCAGTAGATGTTGGCTATATTGTCTTTAGCAAGGCCTTTGACAAGGTCCTGCATGGCAGGTTAGTCTGGAAGGTTAAGTCACATGGAATCAGCTAATTGGATTCAAAATTGACTTGATGGTCGGAAAAGAGGGTGATGGTTGAAGGTTGTTCCTCGGATTGGAGGCCCGTGACTAGTGCCTCAGCGGTCGGTGTTGGGACCCATGTCAGTCATTGCTTATATAAATGATTTGGATATGAATGTACAAGGCATGGTTAGTAAATTTCTGGATGATACTAAATTAGGTGGTATTGTTGATAGTGAAGAAGGTTATCAAAAATCACAGGGGGATCTTGATCAGCTAGAGAAATGGGCTGAGGATTGGGAAATGAGTTTCAATATAGGTAAGTGTGAAGTGTTGCATTTTGGAAAGTCAAACCAGAGTGGACTTATGTAGTGAATGTTAGGGCCCTGGAGAGTGTTGAGGAACAGGGTGAGCTAGGAGTACAAGTACATAGGTCATTGAAAGCAATGTGACAGGTAGACTGGGTGGTGAAGAAGATGCTTAGCACACTGGCCTTCATCAGTCTGGGTGCTGAGTACAGGAGTACAGGAGTATAACATTATGCTGTGGTTGTATAAGTCATTGGTGAGGCCGCACTTGGAGTATTACGTACAGTTTTGGTCACCCTGTTATAGGAAAGGCACTGGTAAACTGGAAAGAATGCAAAGAAGATTTTTGAGGATGTTGCCAGGACTAGTGAGCCTGAGTTATAGGGCGAGATTAGCCGGGCTAGGACTTTTATTCCTTGCAATGTAGGAGGATGAGGGATGACCTTATTAAGGTGTGTGTGTGTGTGTGTGTGTGTGTGTGTGTGTGTGTGTGTGTGTGTGTGTGTGTGTGTGTGTGTGTGTGTGTGTGTGTATGCGCATGTGGGTCAGTGTGTGTGTGTGTGCACGAGTTGGTGTGTATGTGGAACGGTGTATATGTATGTGTGGGAGGCATGTGTGTGCTAGTGGGAGGGTTTGGGTATGAGGGTGGAAGTGAGTGTGTGTGGGAGGATGAGTGTGAGAAGGTGTGCATGTGTGGTTGTGCGTGTGTTCTGTGTAGGGGGTGTGTGTGCGTTTGTGTGTGAGTGGAAGGGTGTGTGTATGCATATGTGTGTGTGTGTGCAAGGGGGTGTGGGTGTGTGTGGGAGGATGAGTGTGTGTGTCTGTGTGTGTGTGTGCGTGCGTGTGTGTGTGTGAGAGTGAAGGAGACTGCATGCATGGGAGTGAGGGAGAGTATGTGTGTTGGAGAGAGGGAGAGAGCATGCATGTGAGTGTGAGTTTGGTACTGAGCGAGTGAGATTTGTTTCTGCCATATTCCAGTCTCAGATTTCTGGAGATTATGGCCTTGTCTGTTAAAGACATGACCACCAACAATTGAGTGATTAAAATCAAAAATAAAATGAGGCTGGATGAAAGGAGCACAGATATCTCTGAGGGCTGTGAGGCTGAGAATGGTTAAAGAGATGTGGAGGGGTGAGGCGATGGAGGAATTGGAAAACATGGATGAGAATTTTACAACCAGGAACCAATGTAGGTTAGCAAACAGAGTTGGTAAGTAATTGGGGCTTTGTAAACATTATGTCATGCATGGATAGCAGAGTTGCGGATGACAACAAGTTTACGGAGAGTCGAACATAGGAAGCAGCGCAGGACTGTGTTAAAATAGTCACAACTTGGAGGTATAGATGAAAGTTTCAGCTTCAGATGAGTTGTTGGGGTAAAGTCCAACAATGTTATGGAGGTGGAAATAGGTGAGTGTAGTGATGCATTGATTGGAAGCTCATTTTCAGATCAAGTATGATTTTGGACAAGCTTTGAACAGTCTGATACAGCCTCAAATACTTGACAGGAAGAGGGATGGAGTCAATAGCTAGGAGCAGAGTTTTGGTCTGCTTTGTTTGCTCTGTTTTTTCCATTGAAAATGGCAATGAGCTAACCTGCGGAACTAAAATGTAAATTTGTTTTCTCTATCAAGCCATCCACTATCATGTACATGTCTGTCAGTAAATCAGGTTTTCTATAGTTCACTGCTGGCTGAATGAACTCTATCATTAGAATGATAAAATGACCTATTAGCTGTTTGAAAAGTGTAAAGGAGCATGATTATAAGTATGATATGATTGAGGAGTTGTTGTCATACACCTTTGCTAATAATGTTCCACTAAATCAATAGCAGAAAGTTTGCAGCAGTCATTTTAATTGATGACTGTTGAAATCTACAAAAGTAGAGTGAGAAGGAAAATAGGTAGACGCTGCATTTCAGAGGTTGAGACTGACATGAATATTTTCAAGTTGAAGTGAAGTAAGGGACAGAACAAACAATGGGTGCCGAAGCCAAATGGATAAAAAATGCAGGTGAGCAGAACAGGTATGGACAATGTGCATGAGTAATCTTGATCTCTGCAGCAAGGAGATAAATATCTTTAAAACAGGTGACAATGTGTGGAACGATGCAATTCCTTCTGCAGGAAATGCTTTTTTTATCTCCTGCAAGTATGTATTATTTAATCACGGTAGTCAGATCTCTAAAGTCACTGATTAAAGCTAAAATATCTTTCTAAAATGTTCTGTTTGTTAATTTCTGGTCAATTTGATACAAAACTTAGACACATGGGGGGTTGTGGAAGTTTTCACTTTGAAGTCAATGCATCTTTATCGCAGATCAAAGCTGGTTCATTTCAGGTCATAACTGGTAAAGCCAATGTGGGATGTTTTGATTTGTTTAAATGCACTCACGATACAGCAATGGGGGGAAACAAACTGCTAACCTGCTAAAATCTCCTTTTCCTTGTAACGCAATGGACATAAAGATAACCCGATTTAAATTTAATACGAAGCATCATGATCCCACATTTACAACAAAGCTTCGTAATGTAAAATTATTTTCATAGGTATGATTTTCCCTTGGCATTCAACCTCAGGAAAGAGGATGCAGACTAAATGGTTTATGATGTAATTGACCTGCAGGTTAAAATCAATGCCAATTTCGGTATCTCTGTATGTGATAAATATTGTCAACAGCGTATAAAAAGCCATAAATTTTGTTACAAATGCAAAGTTTATATGTATGCTAAGCTTTGGGACTGTCTTCAATTTCGGGTGAAGTGGAGGAATGAAGAGGTCTTGTGACCTGTTCTCAATTTTGTCTTACAAAAAGTAACAACCATTATGGTGACTGTAGACTGGATTTTCACCAAGTTGGAATGACTAGGGAGCCCTCCAAGAATGGCGGGCGGGTACCGATTCTGGGATTATTGTCCCCATTCCCTAGCTGCCTGTTTTTTGGAATGCCTTTAAAGGGTGTGACTGGTCCCTGTCAAAAACCCACAACCAGCACTCCCGACCTGGCTAGCTCCATTGAAGTGATATGCGTGTCCTACTCCTCTGCCATTTACATGGAGTTAAGCCAGGTTTTTAAGGGGTCAGGTTCACAACCCCTCAGAGGACTTCAGAACCTTGGCCTGCATGAAGGTTCCTTTTTAAAGGTAAGTTCAAAAAGTCCTCCCCATGTTTCCTGTGCCAAAGTATGCTCTCACTATCCAACCCAATGGTCCCTCATACCCCAAATGTCAACTCTATTCTTCTACCCACAGCTCCATAATCTCAATGGCAAGTTATGCCATTTCCATGCCCGTTGACCCATTATGCCCTGTGTAGAACCCTGGGACAGTAGTGTACGTAAAAAAAATTAAAAAGCAATTCATTCACAACTTTCTACTGTGTTTAAAAAGTTATTTAATATTGATTGACTGGTAGCTCATGTTTGCTGATCTCTGCGGGCAATTTCACAATGCTGATGATTGGCTATGTGTTTCCAAGGGCTTGTTCTTTCCTTTCTCAATGCTTTAAAATGATCTGGATGCTTGACACTTTTAGTGACATTACATTTTTAACATTGTAGAAAGTTACAAATGAATTGCTTTTGAAAGGTTATTTTGATATATCCTACTATCATTAAATGGTTTTATACAGTATACTGAGTCAAGAGGCATGGAGATGCCTGGGCTTAGAATTAGGGGCATGAGAGGTCATAGTGGTTGGGTAGAGGGGCTTAGCTTGTCTTAGGGGGTTGAAGAGCTAAAAGAGGCAGGCAGAAGTGCAGAACCTGGCATAGGAGGTACTTGGGCCAAATGTGGGTGTATGGAGGGCTTGAGGTGGCATAGATGGAGCATAGATAGTTTATGAAGAGTGAGGGTTTGTGAAAGGTGAGCACTGGAGGGTCTTTGTGTTTTTATTTTAACTGGGATGAAATCCCATAGTATGGAAGTGAAGCTTTTAAACAGCTGAACTCAGCACTTGACATCTCCTGTGGTTTTCTCCAAATTTTACCTATCCCACCTCTGCCCCAACCTTTGCAGTAATTTGCTCCCAGGCTGAGTGGGTCAAGCCATGAATTTTCCTAACTATTACAACCCACCTCAAGGATGAAATTTTAGGCTTTAATCTCCAAGCCTCACAGGCTTGTGTCAGGAATATAAAGTTTTATAAAGTTATATTTTAAGCTGTCTATTAAATTCCAATATGGAGTAGAATTGTGTGTTGAGAGAATAATGAATTAGCATCTGGGTACAAGTCCTTTGATTCATATTGGCAGGGAGAACAGCTTTGTGAGGGGTAGAGTCTATAGCAGGACATTGTAGTATTGGTCTGCAGTTTTCGAGAATATTACTGAACTTGACAGGAACAATTATGTGGAAGCTTGCAATTGGATTGAAGGGAGCAGGTTTGTGAGAATTTAAATAAGGTTGGAAGATTCACCTAGCTTTGGGTGTAGAAATCTCCAGGGTCACCCTCACAGTGCGAGTCATTTGTGGGAATAGAAGTTACCCAGCTTGGAAAGGAAAAGGAAGTAAGCTCTTGGGAATGGAGAATAGATTTGGACTGGTTCTGAGAAAATGAAGTATCTACTTAAGGAACAGAGTAAAGTATAACTTTGGTGAGGGCTTGCTACTTATGTTAAAAGTCACATGCGGTATCTTTTCTGTAGTTAAACAGAAAATTACTAGTTGGCACTTCTGCTCCCTCCCTGGCAGTTCCAACCTTTCTTTGGGATATGACAGAATAACACTCCCTAGATGATATTTTGATTTACTGAGCTGACAGAGAAATATATTTGTGATCAAACAAACAAACAATAGTAAGAATGCTACGTATTTCTTCACAGTTGTTAATTTTATTTAATTCCCTCTGAACTAATTGCCTAATAATCTTGTTAAATTTGTTAGTCGGTGATATTAATCATCCAACGATGTGCGGGTTAGGTTGATTAGCCATGCTAAATTGTCCCTTCATGTCGGGGAACTAGCAGGGTAAATACATGGGATTATGAAGATAGAGCCTGGGTGGGATTGTGGTCAGGGCAAGTTTGACGGGCCAAATGGCCTCCTTCTGCAATGTAGGGATTCTATCAATCTATGATTCTATGATTAAATTGTGTTGTAAGTAGTATTTTTATGTACTGGAGTTTTTCCTTATCTTTTCATCAAAAGAACCCTCTACCTTTCTGTTTGCAAAAGCTACAGATTCTCACATGTGAAAAAGATAGGCCAATAAATATTTTCAAAAGTTGTTCAAAATCAAACACATTTAAGTAATTGTTAAATTCAAAATGTGGCTGCTCATCAAACATGCACTTAAACAAATCCCAACAGATGTTGGATTTCAATGTCTTTCTCTATCCCATACATCCGTCTTCAAGTTACGAATTGTTGCAAATTAGGCCCAGGGATGGCTTCTGACGAAAGCTGATGTTAACACTGTACTTGCTGTAACAGAGTTAACAAACTATATGAATAAACAGTGGTGAAAAATACTTAGACAAAACGCTTCTTCGACGAAACAGTGATACCAAGGTCATATTAGTAATATCTGTACCTGGAGATTAGAATAGCAAATGTAATCTCCATATATATAACTTATATAAAACTTAAGTGTGATATATTTTAGCAAAATATACACAAGTCATTTGAGCGCCAGTTAAGGGAAACAGTCAAAAAGATTCTCACTTCAAAGTTTGTCTAATCAATGTAGAAAACACAAGGGATAGTTAGCAATAGGTCGTATCTCTCGGACTTAATTAAATTCTTTCAGCAACACAAGGGAGTGGATCCAGGCCATCCAGTTGATGTAATTTTACTTAGATTTTCTCAGGAATTTAGAAGACACATCTGAGGATTTTACAGAAGATAAAGCAGATGGATTGAATAATATTTCATCTTGTGTATTGATATTTTAGCTTGGTTTAAAAATGCAAAATTATAAAGTACATAATAGATGTTCTGAAGTGTAGTAATTGAAAGAAGTTGATCTGAATTTCTTCTGAGCTCCAGCTTTTTACACTGTTTGGAAATGATAAGGAGGATATTGATGTTTGCTTGTTGAAATAATTAAAACATTCTGCTGCATTAGTATTGATTTGGCAATTCTTCAACCATTTTATTAAATACATCCAAAATGATCCAAGAAAAAGAACATAAACATTCACAAAATCAGAGAAAAAATGTAGACTTCCTCATTTTGCTTAAGCTTATCATCTTCTAGTTCCACCAATAGTTTTTACACACACACACACCAATTCATTCTTGCTGGTCTTCAGAAACTCATGAACCAGCCTGTCCTGCATAATGAAGTCCCAACTTGAGCAAACACACGCAAAAAAAATTTCCACTCATAGCCATAGCATTTGTGCCTATACAAGAGCATGATACATGGACAGAATATCCTCACCACTGACCTGGCTTTTATTGCAATGGCAACATTGGCAACAAACACCAGGGGCAGGATTTTCATTAGGGATCAGGATTCTGACATCAACATTAAAAGCAGGTCCCAACACCACACCATGGTGGGAGCAGCAACCTGACTGTGGGCTTTGCAGGGTTGGGCAATTAGTAACCTGTGAGAGTGCTCGCCATCCAAAGAATGACATCTGGGTTCCCTGGGTTTCCAAAGTCTATGGGGAGGCCATTCTGCAGAGAAGGAGCTGCAGCCTGCTATTGCAGGTAAGGAGAGTGCAATGGTGCCTCCTGCACACTCTTAGCTCTTGAAATTAAACAGGATTGCAGATGCCAGACCAACTTTGTGAAGATGAAGCCCCCTAACAGGATGACCTGCCACTACAGTTGCAACCAGGTAGGTATGATGGAGAGTGCAAGGTGGAGTGCTCAAAGTGCTGGCCCACCTGGTCTTCTGCAGAAACATCGCTTCCAAGCACTTGCAGTGCTCCCAACAGTGCATTGATTCCATAGGCCTACATAAAAATGTTATGTGGTCTCTAATCAATACAGTGCAGGCAGGTAGACCTTTTTCATTTGACCTGGTCTCCAGCTAAATAGCTGGGAGTCAGGGCCATGACCAGGAAATGACACACTGATCATTATCTGGAAATTCTGTGTCTGCCCACCTCTGTTCTCACCTCTATATCAGGCCCAAAATAGGGCTCCATATCATTTGACCACTGATCCTCTATAACATGCCAGAAGGATAATTAGAGTATATCACAGTGTCCCCCATAGGAAATGTAAAAAATCAGCATAATGTGATATTATTCAGGAACTACTTAAAATTGATATTTAAAGATTGAACCGATGGCCAGAAGCATGCAGAAATATAGTTATTTTGCCATAAAGGTTATGTTTACCATTGGTTACCATTGAGGACTATGCTGCAAATGGATTCAACATTGTTCTCTCCTTCAATTGTATCTCACTTTCAACTTTTCCTCACTTCATACTCTTTCCTCCTCGAGGTCATTATCTTCCTTGCGTATAATCTTCCTTTCTCGTTCTCATTTTTCACTTCACTTTTCCATCTTGACTTCAAAACTTGTATTTCTACCTTAATGTGTGGCTTATTTGATAGCACACCTGTTCAAGTTCCACTCTAGTGCTTGAGAACAGCAATCAAATTTAATAGACATTAATTTAATAGACATTTAATAAACACTTCATTGCAGCATGCAACACTTCATTGCAGCACCTCCTGTTGGAGGTGCCGTCTTTCAGATGAGACTCTCAACCGAGGTCATATCTACCTTTTTTTTGGTGAATTCTTTTCATTCATTCATGGGAGTTGGGCATCACTGGCAGGGCCAGCATTTACTGCCCATCCCTTTAGAGTCAACCATATTGTTGTGGGTTTGGAGTCACATGCAGGCCAGACCAGGTAAGGATGGCAGATTTCCTTCCCCAAAGGACATTAGTGAATTAAATGGGTTTTTCTGACAATCAACAATGATTTCATGGTCATCAGTAGATACTTAATTCCAGATATTTTTTATTGAATTCAAATTCCACCATTTGCTGTGGCAAGATTTGAACCTGCGTCCCCAGAGGATTATCCTGAGTTTTCTGGAAGAGTTGTCCAGTGACAATACAACTACACCACTGCCCTCCCATATGAAATATCCATGGAACTAGACAAGGAATGAATGGAAGCAATAGCAATGGACTAGTGTAGTTGTACAGGGGAGAGGTGGCCACCACGTGTTACGTATTGCTGACATGGATGTTGAGGGGTGGGAAGAGAATCTGAGATTTTCTTGGGGGGCTCTTTCTCAGCTCAGCATATGGACACCTGTGACCCTTAATCAACTGACTGTTTCCAGATGTCCCATTTATTCTCATACCCACAGTAGAACCACTGATAAGACAGATACGAAATGTTGCACATTAGAAAAGTGCTCATCTCTGAAGAATGCACCGGTAAAAACTGATTGACCAGTGGGTTGTGGGAATTTAAACTAAATGCAGCTGGCACCATTGATGTTATCAGCAGGAGGTCACCAAAAAAAATCCATTTCTTGCCACTTTCCTCCTTCAGTTAAGATCTATAAGATTGAATGTTCTTGACCACTGTCTCTTCCGAACATTTCCATGAATCATGGGCGGCATGGTAGCACAGTGGTTAGCACTGCTGCTTCACAGCTCCAGGGACCTGGGTTCGATTCCTGGCTTGGATCACTGTCTGTGTGGAGTTTGTACATTCTCCTCGTGTCTGCATGGGTTTACTTCCAGGTGCTCCAGTTTCCTCCCACAGTCCAAAAGTTGATTGGCCATGCTAAAATTGCTCCTTGGTGTCCTGAGATGTGTAGGTTAGAGGGATCAGTGGGTAAAATGTGTGGGGATATAGGGTTGGGGCCTGGGCGGGATTGTGTTCAGTGCGGACTCAATGGGCCAAATGGCCTATTTCTGTACTGTAGAGTTTCTATGATGATGATGCTAGAGAATCAGCTGTTCTCATTAGCGACCAAAGTAACAGAACCTTCTGGCTGTGAGTTAGACTCCCCTATAGCAAAGAATCGAACAAATTCAATTGAGATCTTCAATGCTTTTAGTCCCCAACATATTGTTGGAACTGCCTGGATCATCGACAGCACCAGTTGACGTATCTGGGACCCCTAAATCAATGAATTTAATCATTATTACAAACATCATACAGGTGGGATCGGGATAGCTATAACACTAACACTAAATCCTACAGATGCTGGAAGTCTGAAATAAAAAGCAAAAAAGCTGGGAATGCTCAGCAAGTCGAGCAGCGACTGCGGAGAAAGGAACAGGGGCTGGAATTCTCCAGTTGTTCACTCCCCATCACTGCTGCCAATGAGGACAGAGAGTTTGACACCCAGCCAAATCTCTGTTCATTGCAGGGGGACCAGAAAATCCTGCTGGCTTGAATGACAGGAGAATCATATGGATATCATCGGTGTAACTTGTGGGCCGAAGGGCCGGTTCGTGCTGTAGTTCCTCTATGATCTAATCCCACGATGAGTGGACGGCCTGAAAATTCCGACGTTCACACTGGCGGAATCTTCCAGTCTCTCTGGCGGAATAGGTAAATGGGGGGGTGAGGGGTGCGTTCAACTTGAAATCCTGCTGACAATGGTAGGGCCAGAAGATCCCGCTACCGGCCAAGGGCGGACCACTTCCGCCGATGTGAAACATTGGGTGGAAAATTCCATCCGCCATTTCACAGACCTGAAACTTCGACCCTATTCCTCCAGTCGCTGCCTGAGCTCAAATCCACCATTTTATGTTCTAATTTCAGTACATATATACCATTAAGTTTAACATGAATAACACGAACAAGAAGCCTTTGTGACCAAATGGATCTAACATCAGGGAATGGCGGAAATAGCTGAAAATCCTAAATCAGTCTGAGTCTTAGTGCAAAGAGATAGAATTAATTCAAGAAACAGTTAACTTGCAAATCACTTTGTGCAAATAGATGTTAATCAATGGACATTGCTGGGAAGTGAAATCCATTGAACCATCTCTACTCAGCTTCCCCATGGACATGAATGTGCAGCAAACGACTAATTTGTGAGGTTAACAGTCAGAGACCAATTATGGTAAATAGATGTTTCTTGGCGTAGCCTTTTATCTTTCAGATTCTTTTGTGGGAGAGTGAGTCATTGTGCAACACCTCAAAATACTCGAAGGACACCTTCAATATTAGAATGTTTTAAAAATTAAAATACGGAAAACGTTTATGTTCCATAATAGGTAAAGGTAACTGTTTTCAATGTATTAATATAAACTGATTCCAAAATCAAAGTGTTCAGCAATAATCCTTGTTCAATCGAAACTAAATGCTCACCCACGAGCAAAGTGCACTGACTGAAATTTAAATATGAATCATTTCATTTCTCTCAGTAAATTGGAAAATTTAAAGATCTCTAGTTTTTATTGTCTCCTTGGTCTGCCTTATTATGATAAGATCAATGGTTTAAACAGTTCAGTGTTAAATGTACAGTCTGAATCCAATGGTGCTAACACCGAAATATAAATGTGATTATTCCGATATAAGTACCTATTTGAAGTGGAATATCTAATAGATGTAATTACATTTTTGTATGTTTTTATTGCTCATGTTTAAATTTATATTAACTCGCTGTTAAGGCATTTTCAAAGGACCAAAGGCTATGAGCACAGAGTGCTGCCATTTCCCTTTCTTTCGGAAATGCTATCTTGAACACTGCTGCTTGTGAAATCACAGCCAAGCTGTTTCATGCTGACCAGTGAAATGATTTTCATGCATGCAGCAAAAAAAAGAAAGGAACAAGCAGTATACAGCAAATGTATTCTAAGTCTTCAAAAGATTTGGGGGAGAATAAATGGTGGATTGGGTCAAAAGGTTACCTCTAAAATGGGTGCTTGAATTCAGTTTGGATGTTAATCCAATTTGCAAAATAAAAACGTCAGGGAATAAGGTTTGTGGAACTGTGAGACCAAATCTATTGACTTCAGTGATGCTGTGAATCACAAAATTGACTACTGACCACTATGTTTGGAAGATGAAAGGGTTATAAGGGTGAGAACCCACTCCTGGGACACACTTGCTCTAGTCTGATTGGCGATCTGATGCTTGACTTCAGAGTCACTTCTTGCACTACTGATTTGTAAATGGACCCTCTTTTGCTTCAACACTCACTTGCTCTCACACTCCATACGATATAGATGGTAAAAAGTTGAAGACAATACTCTATATTTGTTTAAAATTGATCTGTGTTCCATTGCACACTAAGTGCAGCCTTTTCAAGTAGGCTTGATCTTGTGTTTTGTAAACCGTGATTTGGCGAGGCGTATAGGGTGGAATTTTTCATTCTGGGGACTAAGTTGGTGATGCTCTTTCATTTAGTGGGATCTTCTGGCAGCAGGGGTTGGAATCATTGGGAAATCTCATTGATAGGGCAAGATCTGAAGATTCTGCCGTCGGGCAATGGCAGACCACCTTCCACTACTCACAACCACACCGTGGGGAACCAGAAAACCCCCCAAGTGGGGTAACAGATAGGAAAGTCAGAGTGATTCCCACTGGGCAGCAGGTTGGATTTATCCCCCCGATTTTCCGCTTTTTAGCTTATTAACTATGTATCAACAAGGAGATCATTGAGTTTTGTTGCAGGGTGGGCAGGGATTCATCTGCTCTGCTATTACCTAGTGAGGTTGAAACTCCTGATGCGACATTTAAATAGCACATGTACAACATTCACTCACTGTAGGCCAGCTTTGTTGCAAACTTGTATTTCACCATGGTAACCAAATGCACAAAAGTGTTGGCTCTGTTTTTAAGGAAGTCCTTCCTGGGAGTTCTCTTCCAGACCATGCGGGGAAGGCAGGTGGTCCTCTTTCCAGGGCTTGGGAGCAGGAGGTCCTCCCACCTGAATATGTTGGCCTGGGAGAAGGTCAGCATCTGTGGTCAACAGTAAAGAAAAGGTGCAGAAAAAATCCACATGCCCTTTGTCAGTGTAAGTGAGACATTACTCACTCCAAACTCTCAACTTCATCAGGGCATCAGACAGGATAAGAGTCTACATGGTGTGACTTTAGTGTACTTTTAAAAAAGTTTTTTTTAAAAATCATGTACTCTATAGTTTTCAGTTTTTCTCATTGTTGCTGGGCTGCCTATGAGAGCCTTTTTATTGCTGTTTAAATGGGGCTTGTTTATTTTTCCTGGGATGTTTATGATTCTGCCTTGTTAGGAGAAAAACAGGTCAGGTGGTGGGAGTTTTTTTTTTCATTTTCAGTTTGGAGCTGCAGGTTTGAGTTTGAGTTTTAGAAGGGACAGCAAGCTGAAAAGAAGTCTCTCTCTCTCCCTGGTTTTGGAATAGCTGAAAGCAAGCTCTTGCCTTTCTGATGGGAAGAATTGGCTGTTGGTGGCTTGCCTAGAACCCTGGTATTTTGGGAAGCTGCTCTGACTTCAAGCTTCTGAGTCTGTCCAGAGATTTGTAGACTTTATCCAAAGGTCTCAAGTTTAGTAACATTAGTCTTTGCTGTATTAAACTTGTGGAAAGGGTGTTTTTATTGTTTATGACATTAGTTTGATTGGACCACATTAGATCTATTTGTTAAGGGTTATACTCTTGCATGTTTGTTTGTTTCTTGTTTGTAATTGATAAAAGATCTTGCTAATTTTCTTACTATACATGTTAACTATTTTCTTAAATAAGCTTTGTTTTACAAAAGCTCCTTAGTGGGTCATTTGAATCATACCTGAAGTAAAACATATCATGCTTATCCTAGCCAAATTCAAGGTGCAACATCTGATATGCAGATGGGTTCCACAAAATACTTCGATGTTTCTGACCTGAACAGTAACAAAGGATGTTGAGCAGATGGGACATCATACTACATGTCTGCCAGCAATTTTAAGCTCACCCTCTCATATAAGGTCCTGCACAAACAACTTCCTAATCTCTTAATGGGGAAGGCTCAGGAAGCACAACAAACAATCATGCCTCGGAGATGCTTTTTCACCCACAAAGCTATTTTTTTTTGAAAATTCAGTAATGGGATCTCGGTGTCACTGGCTGGCCTAGCAATTATTGCCCATCCCTAATTGCCCTGGAACAGAGGAGCTTGCTAGTCCATTTCAGAGGGCAATTAAAAGTTAACCACATTGCTGTGGATCTGGAGTCACATGTCGGCCAGATCAGATAAGGACAGCAGATTTCCTTCCCTAAAGGACGTTAGTGAACCAGATGAGTTTTTACAACAATCAACAATGAGTCATAGAATCTTACAGTGCAGAAAGAGACCATCTGGCCCATCAAGTCTGCACTGGCCACAATCCCACCCAGGCCCGATCCCCATAACCTTTAAGTCACAACACTAAGGGGCAATTTAACATGGCCAATCCACCTAACCCACACATCTTTGGACTTGTTTTCATGGCCATCACTGGATTTTTAATTCCAGGTGTTTGTTGAACTCAAATTTCATCACCTGCCACAGGTCCCCAGAACATTGCCCTGTGTCCTGGACTACAAGTCCAGTGACAATATTACTGTCACACTGCCTCCCAATGCTCACAGTCAATCCATCTACCTTTATACAAGACAAGATGCTCCACAACAGATGGGAGTCAGTGAAGATTGGAGATGGGACTCCTGGACTGAGGACACTTTCCTTCCACGAGGAGCAGGCAGCAGAGTTAGCTGAAGAGGATAGGGATTATTCCTGTGTTGAAGGCAAGATCAGCCTCCCCCAACAAGCCAGTGAGGATCTCTCCAGTACATCAACAACATGGGGACAATGACTATGATGACCTATAATGTTGGAGACTGCCTTGTCAATCACTAATGATCTCTTTTCTCTTTTCCAGCTATCAGAGACGAGCTTTAGCTCCCAGAACACCACAGATGAGGATGCAGAGGAATCATCTGAGGAAGACCCGTCATTGCATTCTCTCATACTCACCACCAATGCAAATTCCTGCACTTCAGGAAGTCCTAATTCGAGAGCAGGCTCAGAGTCACAGTTTGGTGATCATCTCATTGATGTGTCCAAAGCAGATAGAGGAAGTGAGTGCCCCAGCCTTTGACAGGTCCCAGCTAAGTCAGATGATAAGCCTCTGTAGTTGACCTTGAGACAAATGTTGGATAGGCAAAGACAGGTGAGAGAACATCAGGCAAAGTTGCCAGAGGCTATCACCAGACTGGAGCAGTCCATTTATGGTCTGTCTCAGCCAATGAGCACATTGAAGTCTTCATGGGAAGGGTGGCAGCCACCTTGGAGATCTTGTTCCAACAGCTTTTTTTTGCCAGATTTGCGCTCAGACCTGCATATCATTGCTTGAGACATGGATACATGTCACCAGTGGTTGGGTGAGAAGAGGACAGGGCACCTTGACCTCCCTCCATGTGCCCCTTCTCCTCACAAAGACAGGAAGGGGCCTTGGGACATTCAAAGGGAGAAGGAGTGCCAGTCAGATGCCTCAGAGGCATTGACCCAGGCATTTCAAGAACGTCCTGCTGTTCCAAATCCATTCTGCCTGTGAGCCCATGAACTCCCAGCACGTCAGGCCAAAGAGGGTGCACTTGCACCAGAACAGGAGACCTTTAGCGGGCTGGGACCCTCCAGTCCTTGAGCCACCTATGTTATCACAGTCAGCAGGACGGGGTAGTTAGCAGACTACCTCCACATCTTCTGTAGATGTGAGTGCTGCACCAAGATCTACCCATAGAGTTAGAAAGAAATAAGAACCTCTAATGCACAATTGTGGCATGGGTGTTCATTCTAATCTACACTATTGTGAATACAGTTCTCACTTATCCATCTCCGGGTCTCAGGTGTTGAATGGCTAATTGATATCTTACAAGGTCCCATGTTCATTCAAAATGAATCTGTCCACTTATGCCCCCAATTATCTTTCCCCTTGTCCCTCAATTCCATTAAGTTTCACTCAATCTTATCACAGTGAATCTCCTTTAATTTCACATCTGCAACATGAACAAAGGCTCTTATATGAAAATCATGGCTGGACAATACACATGTGATCCTTGTATCTCAGGTAGATATTATTTGACCCCATTAGAATGATTCTTAAAGGTTGATGATTATCCTGATGCACTGAAGTTTACAGTTTGTGGATGTTTCAAATATTTGTTGAGACCAACATTAGAGTCTTTTCTCCTAAGTCCGCTTCGTAATGGTATTTACTTAATGACTGAGTTTGTGAGAATGGTAGCGTTCACCATAGACAGTCATAGAATCAGAAAAGTTTACAGCATGGAAACAGGCCCTTTGGCCCAACTTTTCCACGCTGCCCTTTTTTTTGATATCCCTAAGATAATCCTAATTGCCCGCATTTGGCCCATATCCCTCTATACCCATCGTACCCATGTGCTTATCTAAATGCTTTTTAAAAGACAAAATTGTACCCGCCTCAACTACTACCTCTGGCAGCTTGCTCCAGACACTCACCACTCTCTGTGTGAAAAAATTGCCCCTTTGGACACTTTTGTATCTCTCCCCTCTCACTCTAAATCTATGCCTTCTCGTTTTAGACTTCCCTACCTTTGGGAAAAGATATTGACTATCTAGCTGATCTGTGCCCCACATTATTTTATAGACCTCTATAAGATCACCCCTCAGCCTCCTATGCTTCAGAGAAAAATTCCAAGTCTATCCAGCCTCTCCTCATAACTCAAACCATCAAGTCTTGGTACCATCTTTAATAAATCTTTTACGCACTCTTTCTAGTTTAATAATATCCTTTCTATAATAGGGTGACCAGAACTGCACATGTATCCCAAGGGATGCCTTACCAATGTCTTGTACAACTTCAATAAGACGTCCCAACTCCTGTATTCAATACTCTTTCATGCACAGCCTTTCATAGCCTTCCATGCAGCATGTTTCATCTCCATGTTTAAGGCTGAACATTATTCCTTTGTTAGTTCCCGCTCTCTCCATGTATGATGCTGAATACTGGAATTTGATTCCACTTGGTGACATTTGAAATGTTTGTGATACGGGAATGAATTTGCGATGATCTTGCTTTGCTCTTGAATGGTTGCCCAGCACCGCTGTATGGAATACTTCAGTAAAGTCACAGAATGCAAATCAAAATGGATTCCATTGCATGATTGTGCAGTCATAGACTTAGGATAGATAAATAGGATTGGACTTTGTGAGATGAACAATGGCAAGGACTTAACCACTATGAAAGACACACTTAAGCGTGTCTCCTTAGGCTCAGCAGGATCTATATAGAGAAGAACGTATCACTGACTGTAATGTCAGTACACATCCCAAATGCAAAGGTAATGCAGGATGTAAATTTGGCCGATAATGAATACTTTTCAATAGTCAAACAATAGTGGTCCCGCTGAACCACTCTGTGAGGACAATGCGAAATAACCTGCAGTTTTGGATGTGTGTTGTTGTGTACAGATCACTACATGTCTGATGGCATCTTGGAGCTCAATGTCAAGTTGAGCCATCTGCATTATTTATGAATGAGAGTCAGCATTTGGAGACATGGTGCTATCCAAATCCTTTTGAAACAGTCAAGCGCTAACCATTGACAAATATTTTTTGTGTTAGAGTGGCCTTGTTAAGCTACTGCCATACTGGGATGAGCACATCCATGTGTGCAATGCCACTTCAGCCTCTTGAAGGATGCAATAGCCACTGACATGTTGACACCATGACTGCACTGTATGCAGTAGCTTAATGAGAAATGCTAATGGAGTGTTTATCACATTCCACAATGGTCACATGTTCCCTACCCTACTGAGGATGATTCCATTGTTAGAGTTGAAGATGATCAGTACTTCCTCTGTCATCACTGACAGATGATCTTTTGTGACATGTTGATGCTGACAATGCAGGTCTTGTTGTGTCCCCTACACTGAAGCCTGAAAAGTACTTTGATTGTGAAAACCTGTCTTCTTCTGAAATCCTTTAGCTATGAGGTTATCATGGGCATGCCTACCACATTGTGTCCACACAACGGCATCCTCATGTGGCTCACCTGAATGCTTGCTCTCTTGTAGACTGATATCATCCTGGAGGACATCATGTGGCTGACCTTCCCTTTCAGAAGTGACTGCACATTGCCAACACGCACACACACCACACATCAGTCATGAGAAAGTTAACAGTCTAAATCAAAGTTAAAGGAAAATGCAATTCTGCCCTTGGCTTGTCCAAGTAGTGTAGATGGTGGCATCTTGCAGCTGTTAAGTTGGGTGATTTTGGTAGAAGGGAAATGACGGAGGTGATAGTGGATGCCTTGGTGATTATTTTCCAAACGTCGCTGGATTCCGGGGAAGTGCCGGAAGATTGGAAAACGGCTAATGTTACGCCATTGTTTAAGAAGGGTGGCAGGCAAAAGGCAGGGAATTATAGGCCGGTTAGTTTAACGTCTGTTGTAGGAAAAATGTTAGAATCTGTGATCAAGGAGGAAATAGCGAGGCATCTTGAGGAGAATTGTTTGGTAGAGCAGACGCAGCACGGTTTCGTTAAGGGGAAGTCGTGTCTGACGAATTTATTGGAGTTCTATGAGGATGTGTCTAGGGCGGTGGATAGAGGAGAGCCGGTGGATGTGGTCTTTCTTGATTTTCAGAAGGCGTTTGACAAGGTGCCTCACAAGAGGTTATTGCAGAAGGTCAGAGGGCATGGAGTTGGGGGTAGGGTGTTAGCGTGGATAGAGGTTTGGCTGTCAAATAGGAGGCAGAGAGTGGGGGTCAATGGGTGCTATTCAGATTGGCGGTTGGTGACTAGTGGAGTGCCCCAGGGGTCGGTGCTGGGGCCTCAGCTATTCACCATTTATATAGATGATCTGGAGGAGGGAACCGAGTGTATGGTGTCGAAATTTGCTGATGACACCAAGATTGGTGGAACGGCAAATTGTGCAGAGGGTGTGGAGAGTCTGCAGAAGGATCTAGATAGGCTGGGCAAATGGGCCAGGAACTGGCAAATGGAATTTAATGTTGGCAAATGTGAGGTTGTCCACTTTGGTAGGAATAATGGTAGGAAGGACTATTACTTACATGGCGAAAAACTGCAGCATGCGACGGTGCAGAGGGACCTTGGGGTCCTTGTGCATGAGTCGCAAAAACCCAGCCTGCAGCTGCAGCAGGTGGTCAGGAAGGCGAATGGGATGCTGGCCTTCATAACAAGGGGGATTGAATATAAAAGTAGGGAGGTCTTGCTGCAACTGTACAGGGCACTGGTGAGGCCGCAGCTGGAGTACTGTGTGCTGTTTTGGTCGCTGCACTTACGCAAGGATATTTTGGCCTTGGAGTGAGTGCAGAGGAGGTTTACTAGGCTGATTCCGGAGTTGAGGGGGTTGAACTATGAGGAGAGGCTGAATAAACTAGGCTTGTACTCGTTAGAGTTTAGAAGAATGAGGGGAGATCTCATTGAGACGTATAAGATGTTGAATGGGATGAATAGGATAGAGGTGGAGAGGCTCTTCCCGCTCAGAAAGGACAGTAGGACTAGAGGGCACAGCCTCAGGATAAAGGGGGGGGGCGGTTTAGAACGGAGTTGAGGAGGAACTTCTTCACTCAAAGGGTGGTGAATCTCTGGAATTCTCTGCCCGTTGAAGTGGTGGAGGCTACCTCGCTCAATATTTTTAAGACGCGGGTTGATAGGTTTTTGATAGGCAAGGGGATTAAGGGTTATGGGGAGAGGGCGGGAATGTGGAACTGGGCCACGACAGATCAGCCACGATCTTATTGAATGGCGGGGCAGGCTCGAAGGGCTAGATGTTGGTTCTCAGTCTGATAACACTTGCATTTTAAAATTCTCATTCTTGTTTTCAACTCCATCCGTGGCCTCACCCCTTCCAATTTCTGTGACCTACTTTAGCAATCAAATCTTTAAGATTTTATCAGTTCTCCAATTCTGGCCTTTTGCACATCCCAATTTTAATTGTTTCAACACCAGAGGCTATACCTTTAGCTGCCTAGACCCTAAGCTCTGGAATTTCCTCCTTAAACTGGCCACTTCTCTGCCCTCCTTTAAAGATTCTCATTAAAACCTACCTCTTTTAACTAACTTTTGGTCACATGTTCCATTATCTCCTTGCAAAGCCTGGTGTCAAATTTTGTTTATAAAGCTCCTTTGAACCATCTTACAACTTATTATTGTTGTAAGCTACAAAACTGCCCAAATTTTTAGAATCAGTCTTCAGTCTGAGGCTTAGAAAGACTGATTATTTTGAATTTCTACAGCAACTAGAGTTTTCAGAAGTACTATTTTCACTCACATTGGATTACAGTTTAAACACCACAATATAGTGCCACCACTTAAAGCTACAATTTGCTTTATTTTGGGCTGAAATGTCCCCATTAAAGTAATTCTTCCTCCACTGAGCAAGTTTTCAATCTGGTAAGCACTTCTTTCTGAGGAGAATTGAAAGACAAGGTCACATGTCCTATTGAGAAGTACTAAACCACCCTCTGTGCTCATTAAAGGTAAATCAAAACTGAATAGTACAAACCAAAGCCCAGTGGAGCACTGACAAGGAGGAGGTTGATAACTCTCTCGTGACTTCATCACTCATGAACTATCAGGTTTTCCATACGTGTGGATAAATTCTATGTGTCACTGTACGCATTTTTCTGTGCGTACATAAATCAAACTGAACAGGTTGTCAATCACAGACAGACAAGGAAAGATTCATCACTGTAGCCCCTGCTTTGAGGGCCTCCTGCTTTAAAAAGCATCTGTGCTTTCCAGCTGAGGGCTACCGTGCTTGTGTTCATACATTCCATTGACATTAGCCGACAGACTATTTGCAAGTTGTAAGGTTTTTCAATGTGATAGTAAACAATATCACAAAACAATTCATCGCATGGTGCCTAGAAGAGATATTCTTAAATGGATTTGAAACAGTGAAAGATAAATGGTGCATTAACTAAAAGAAGTGAAAATTGCAATTCATTCCCTGTCAGAATAAGCGACACATTTATGGAACACCAACTGAACAATGTATGACATTCAGGAGTTATTGATTTAAGTTGTCATTAAACTAAGATGAGAAATTTAATTCATTGAGTTCAATATTGCTTGCATTGATATTTTTCAAAATAAATATGCCACCAAATACATGAAATCTTTCTGGCAATAGGAGAGGCATTAACCAATATGTAAACAGCCTAGCCATATCAAGAGTCCAAGATAGTCCCCAAAGATGTAAGACATCCGAAGCACTTTAGCCACGGTTGCGTTGTATGTAGTTGGCATTTACTTGCAGACATGATTCGAAATCTATAGTCATCTTTCACTTCCTGGAGCACCAAATACCTCTGATGAATTTTTATATTTTGTAAGCTAGACCGTGTTATGTTAAAAAGATTGGTGCAGAGCTGTTTGTACGGATTTGAATGGTAGCTGCATCATTTGATAAACAAAGTCACAAGGGCCAAAAGAATGATCCTGAAACTGCTTTTATATTAAGTACCATGCTGCTGTATCTGAATACTAATTATGTTAGGCTTGCACATTTGTTGATGATCCTGAAGTAAAATTACTACATTTTTTACAACATACGATCAGAATGACTTTTCATCAGTGGCTCAGTTTTAATTCAGAGCCAGATTTCTACAGGTGAGGGGAGATGTTCATTAGAAAACTACCCACTGCTTCAGTACAGAGACAATTGCAGGGCCTCAATAAATCCTGCTGACAGGATGAGGTAGATGCCATTAGCTTTGACCAAGGAAGTGACAAGTTCTGCTGCCAGGCCAGTCTCACAACTGTATTACCATCGGGAATGGTGGAGGTAGATCCGGGGCTGCAGGGGAAGATCTAAGCTTAATCTATGGGGGCCATAAAAATTATTATGTTCCTCTTCTTGATTCCACAGGAAAGTTAGAGAAAAAGTTTTGAAAAAAGAAACTTCCCTATTGGGTCTTTCCTTACACTGATGCTCTTCCCCATTAGACTGTCAGTGTGGGACGCTCATTCTGCTTTCTCATTCAGATCATCAAGTCAACTTTACAGTCAAGTTCTGGTGACATCATTGGGATTCATAACATTCTTTGGGATTTCTGTTCTGGTACCCTGACAGAAGTCTCACAATAAAGGCAACAAAGGTAAAATTACCTTCCATAATATCCAAGGCAATTTTTTTTAAGTTGCACAAACGTCATGCTGCTAATGAAGATATTGCGTTTACATTGAAAGAAAATGCTCTGTCAGCACAAGTGTCAGTGTCACTGCGAAAGGCTACAGCCTTTCTGGTTTCTCTCTTTTTCGGTCATATCAGGTCTATTTCACTTTGCGATGAGTTCCCGTTGTGCACGGTATCATAAAACCCCATCTGATTCACTGATGTCCTTTAGGCAAGAAAATGTGCTTGGTCTGGTCTATATGTGACTCTGGACCCACAGCAATGTGGGTTGACTCTCAACTGCCCTCTGAAATGACTGAGCAAGACACTCAGTTCAAGGACAACTAGGGATGGGCAATAAACGCTGGCCAGCCGGTGATGCCCATGTCCCATAAATGAATAAAGAATACTCACCTTTTCTAGGTGTAGTCCCAACTTGGAACTCACATCCTTTTGGGAAGTAAGAAATCCATGGTTAAGAAGGCACTTAATTGCCTTTTTAAGTATCTCAACTGTTTTCCTGCTGACCCATGGGAGTTTCCTGCTGGGTTTGCAAGCCAGCCTGTTGATGTCATTCAGATCCAAAGTCAATTTCCGAAATTTTGCCACTCTGCACGCTCTGGAATCTTTCTCTACCTGGCTGGGAACATTCTGCCCATGATCCTAGCTGCATTTACTATTCCTATGATTTACACTTGGTCTCTCCCTCAACCAGGAGTACGTTTTGAGATTTGAGCCTGATATATGTGCAGGCAAATACTGCAGGCTTAGAAAAATACTAGGATGTTCACCTCAACAGGGATTAAATCAGTCAAACATTTTGCCTTAAGAGCTGCTTCACAGGATGACGTTCTCTTTGGTGTTGTCGTCCTAATTTAACCATTAACTGAAAAACTTCACAAAAGGAACTAAATTACTTTGACCCTATTGCAGGCTTTTGTGCAAAGCACACATCCCCAGAATCCAGCTGGTGGACATCCCTTTTAACTTTGTCCATTTTATTATATGCTGCAGCCACATTCAAATCTATAAAATGTGAATCTAAAGCTATAAATTAGACTCGGGGTGAAGCACCAAAATAAAGGATGGTGTTTTAAATGCATATTGTGCCTCAGAAACAGGATTAAATTTGTCCAAGGATCAAGCTTTCGCCAACAGGTCCTAACCCTGAACTCAACATGACTGCGTGCACTATAAATCTTTTCAAATCTTGTTCATCAAACACAGCCATCAGGAATGGCTAAAGTTTCAGCTTTGGCCAGAGGACTACTAATGGGTGACCTCTTGTTAAATTGGCCCTGTGGTTCTTTAGGAGACATATTTTTTGTGTCAACAAACTGAAATCTCCAGTCTTGTCATATTTACTAGCTGCACACATCAAGGTTCTCTTGGGACGCAACTCGTTTAGGGAACTGCACAAAGAACTGTTTGTATAAAGGTGGGGACAAGTGCACATTTTTCACAATGGGGTTTCTTCGTAAATTCAGCCGCAGGCTGATTAATCTCCCTGACGTTAGAGCTACTGATGTTCCAGAGAGGCAAAGAGCTCTAAATAAAGGCACATGGTGATCTTCAATTAGCATTTATCACTGCTCAGTTAACAAACTCAGCACTGCGTGTGGTTGCCTTGACTGTGGCTGGTATTCAAAGTTTATTTCGGGATGATAAGGAAGCTTCAGATATGATAGGGAACAGTGACAGCTTGGTGTTGAATGCTTCAATTAAGTACAAAAAAGGAGTGACCCCATTAAAAATGGAGACAGCTAGGCTACATTCTTAATTAATCAAACCCAGCCATCACTGAGGCTGCCATTGAAGGAAAATAACCAAGCTTTCATTCATCACATTGAATATAAAATATTTATGAACATGTAAATTTCCTTGAATAATTATTGTTCATAATTATGGCTATTGAGAGCTGCACAAAAACACATTCACCCACACTAGAGTTTTAAACTTTGCTAATAACTGCGTTTTTGTTCTTCTTAACAAATGGAAAGGTTGCAAGTCAATCTGCAAAGTTGATTTCATAATGCCCTGATGGAGACTGCACATTTTAACATTTTCAATTACAGAGGGTAAATTGATAATTTGCTATAATTATGAGGTGTCTTTGGAACCTTGCTTGATTGCTTCAGGAAGTCAGGGAACAATTTCTCAGTATCTTTCCTGAACTAGCTGTAAGATTTTTTTCCATTTTTCAGCTTTTTTTGGCATGGTCAGAGATGGAATTTACTTTGTTGTGTGGATGAGGAACGTGAAGAAACATGCTGACAATCAGTGCCCAAGTTCACACGTGATGAGTAACCACATGAGTGAAGTACAGAGGACTATTGACAGTGAACAGGGATTAAGTGAGCAGCACAGTGCCACAGTAGATATCACTGCTACTCACAGTGCCAGGGATTGGGTTTGATTGCAGCCTTGGGTAACTGTATGGAGTTTGTACATTCTCCTGGGTCTGCATGGGTTTCCTCCCACAGTCCAAAGATGTGCAGGTTTGGTGGATTGGCCATGATAAATTGCCCCTTCAGTTAGGGGGATTAGTGGGGTAAATACATGAGTAATGGGGGAAAGGAGCTGACTAAGGTACTCTGTCAGAGAGTGGGTGGAGGTCTGTTGGGCCCAATTGTACTCGTCCTGTACTGTAGGGATTCTAAGTGTAGAAAATTAAAGAGAAACTGGGAAAACAGGAAAATTGCCATTCTTGAGCATTCCTGTTGGTGTAAGTTCATCTCAAAGAGTAAATCTACTCGTCACTTGTTTCTAGGAGAGAGCTGTGCTCATAAGAAATACTCAAGTATGAGAGGCGTTTTGAGAATAAATGTAACATTGTATCTCTGTCTCAAGCTACACTCAGAGCCCTGAGGAAAGCAATGGAAGATCTTATTCAATGACTGAAACTACAGTTTTTATTGGATCCATCAATTTAAATGCAAATGGGTTGAGGGAGCAGTTTGTGCTGTACTACTCAAATCAACTCAACCCTGTTTTCCAGGCAGCACATGATAGATTAACGATTTGCTAGTTTTGAGTTGACTTTTGCCATTCTACTTGAACTCTGTCAGTGACAGTGCAAAAGTTCTGAGAGAAATCAAGAAGAATGGGCCTTCGGCAGGATGGGGGTCACATCTGCCTGGAAAACTCTGGTGGAAACCAGGTTATGTCATTAGTATAATAGGCCGTTTTCCTTAATGCAGCAGGGCAACACTGTAGGTATGGAGGCAAGTTGGCATTCGTTACTAATGTCAGTCATCAGGTAAATATAATGCCCAGAAATAACACTGGCACCTTTTGTCTACATGGTTTCCTGCCACAATTTTCTTGAATTTAACGAAGAAAGACTTCAGCTTTATTGTACTTAAATTGATCGAAGTAAAGTAATAAAATATGCTCCAACTTCACATATGCACAGGCACATGCAGGCA
Source organism: Carcharhinus amblyrhynchos (assembly GCF_965287045.1). NCBI lineage: Eukaryota > Metazoa > Chordata > Chondrichthyes > Carcharhiniformes > Carcharhinidae > Carcharhinus > Carcharhinus amblyrhynchos. The sequence continues at coordinate 105,288,800 of NC_137326.1, forward strand.
CAGACACACACAAATGCACACAAGTGGACACACACACACACACACACACACACACACACACACACACACACACACACACACACACACACACACAGATTATAGTGTGGGGAAGTATAGGTTGGTCAAATTAGAGTCCATAAAAAATGAAAATATACCATCTGCAGTTTGGTAACTGGGTTGGATTCAGGCTGACTTTGTTAGTCTCAATGCTTAACTTCAAAGATGTAGATTATTGAGTTTGTTGTTCTTCAGGAGATAGTAGGGGTGGGTTTGATCCTTTGAACAAATCTCTCTTGGCAGCAGAGCATCTCTGGGTGATCACCATTAGCAAACATAACTCAAATCATACCAGTTGGTTTAGAGAAAGAGGGTGACGGGGGGACACCAGTTAGATTTTTTTCCCCTAAGCTGCTTGCCCTCAGTTATGCTGAGAAAACATGTGCTTAAAACATAAAAAAAGTTTGGTTTGTCATATGATTTTCTGTCCCCAGCTGCCAGTAGGATTCAAAAAATATTTGTTGGTTTATATCAAAGATGACTTGATTAGCTCATGTCTGGATGTTAACCTAACCAAAGTCCCATTTCCAAGTCTTAATGGCCCATCTCCAACAGTGCAATACCTCAGGTCATTACCATAGATGCCATGTTAATGAGACAGAAGACATTAGACTTTCATACTCCCCTAAAGTCATTGATGAATTTTGTAGGCATACTGACTCCACTCTAATTAATTGGCATGTAGAACATATAGTAATGCAAATTTGAGTTAGCCATCTTGGTCTGTGAGTTCACAGTCACTTTAGTCTTTTTTTTTGAAGTGTTTTTGAAAAGTTCAATTCAGGTTTCTAGCCAATGGATTAAAAATCATTATTTGGCAATACAATGTATCTTCATAACACCATCCGTGGACATTCCTATCACAGACCTAATTAGGTTAGAAGGTGGCAAGATCCTTATCTGCCACTTTCTTGTGAAACTCACTACGTGGAAAGGCTTCCACGCAGTGTGTCTGTAAGCATATCAACTCATTTAAAATTTGTTAGTAAGAAGGGTTTTACATCAGCCTTCACCTTGCAATAAGGCTTGGCAAAACAAAAGTTACATCAGCATAAGCTTCAAGTTACCTTTTACGAGAATAAGTACAATGAGACTAATACAAATGAATTTCTTTTCATTTATTCTTTCACGGGATGTGGCTATTGCTGGCTGGCTATCATTTACAGGCTATCCTTAATTGCACTAGAGATGATGCTGAGCAGCCTTATTCTCGAACCGCTGTACCTTAACATATTTGTAACAAAGTACTGAGGCTACAGGGGGACTTTAATTGGAGACTGGGTGGGATGGAGTTAAAATCAAATGGCTCTTTTTCCTGCTGGGATACAATCCTGCAGCAATTTAAACACCAGGCGCTTGAGCTGTCTATCCGACTCAGGCGGATGCCTCATTAATATATGTTAATCCTCCCAAATAGAACCCTGAGGCAGTTTTAATGACAAGTGAAGCCTGCTGTAGAACTAACAGAGGCCCCAAAAATTAAGCAAAAACTTTCCTTTGTGAGACTGGGAAGAGCAGGATTTGTGGTATCTTTTCTGTTTTCATACCGCTGCATTTCTACTATCTACATATCTCTCTGGTTATCAGAGATTTGCTCAGTGTAAATACGTTGCACTTTCTTCACTGCCACTAACTCCAGTTTATTTTGAGTAACCTTTTTGATGCAGCATATTGAAGTAGACATTTTTGACCCAACATATTTAAAGGCTTGAACTATTCCTTCTGATCTTAGCGTTCCAGTAGATTGGTAGTGTTCCGAAACAAGTACCAGGCGTGCAGGGTGGGTTGTCATGAAAATCTCTGACCTCACTCAGTACCCATATCTGATAAAGACAGGTCACCTTTGTGTGAATGAAGCACAGTCACCAGACTGGACTCCACTTGTCTGCATTTCTGAGGCTTACTTTAAAACATTTCTTTTCTTGGTGTATATCTCTAGTCAATGGAATCTAAAAGTAAATTGCTAGCTTCCTTTATTTGCTTTCTCATGAAACACCTTCTTCTGCTCTTTCACTGGACTCTTTGCTCGGGTATGGGCAATCACCCAAATGGCCACGATACAAGTGACCTGATTTGATTTATTGTTATCATGTGTATTGGGATACAGTGAAAAGTATTGTTTCTTATGCTATACGGATAAAATATATCACTCATAGATGACACACGGGAGAAGGGAAGGAGAGGGTGCAAAATATAGTGTCAGAGTCACAGCTAGGGTGTAGGGAAAGGTCAGCTTAACATATGCTAGGTCCATTCATAGGTTTGAAGGCAGCAGGGAAGAGGCTGTTCTTGAATCTTAGTGTGTCATCTCAGATTTTTGCATCTTTTTCATCTTTTTTCCAATGGAAAAAGGTGGAAGAGAGTATGTCCGGGGTACGTTCAGGAAAACTCTGTATGTTGGCAGGTTAGGTAAATCAGAAAGGAGGGGAAATCAGAGCTGAATCCATTACTATTCCCACCCGACACCCACACATATAACATTCCAGGAGCAGGAGTAGAGATAAATTATGAAGTGTGTGTGTGTGTGTGTGTGTATATGTGTGTGTGTGTGTATGTGTGTGTGTGTGTGTATATGTGTGTGTGTTGGGAGGAGAGTTATTGAGGAAGGATGAGAGTAAGACCATAAGACGTAGGAGCAGAATTAGGCTACTTGGCTCATCAAGTCTGCTCCGCCATTCAATCATGACTGATATTTTTCTCATCCCCATTCTCCTGCCTTTTCTCCATTATCCCTGATCCCCTCATTAATCAAGAAACTGTCTATCTCTGTCATAAAGCCACTCAATGACCTGGCCTCCACAGCCTTCTGCAGCAATGAGTTCCACAGATTTACTACTTTCTGGTTGAAGAAATTCCCCCTCATCTCTGTTTTAAAGGATTGTTCCTTTGGCATGAGGTTGTGCCCTCTGGTTCCAGTTTTTCCCACTAATGGAAATATCTTCTTCACATCCACTCGATCCAGGTCTCGCAATATCCTGTAAGCTTCCATAAGGTCTCCCCTCATCCTTCTAAACTACAGTGAGTACATACCCGGAGTCCTCAACCGTTCCTTATACAACAAGCTCTTCATTCCAGGGATCATTCTTGTGAACCTCCTCTGGACTCTTTCCATGACCAGCACATCCTTCCTTAAATACTCCAAATGGGGCCTGACCACAGCCTTATACTGCCTCAGAAATACATTCTTGCTCTTGTATTCTACCCCGCTCAACATGAATGCTAACATTGCATTTGCCTTCCTAACTGTCGACTGAACCTGCATATTAACCTAAAGAGAATCTTGAGCAAGAACTCCCAAATCCCCTTGTGTTTCTGATTTCCTAAGCATTTTCTCATTGAGAAAATAGTCTATGCCTCTATTCCTACTTCTAAAGTACATAACCTCACACTTTTCCACATTGTATTCCATCCGCCACTTCTTTGCCCATTCTCCTAACCTGTCCACGTCTTTCTGCAGTCCCCCTGTTTCCTCAATACTACCTGTCCCTCTACATATCTTTGTATCATCTGCAAACTGAGCAACAGTGCCTTCAGTTCCTTTTTCCAAATCAGCTGATGGGAATGATGGGAGAGTGGCCTTGGTTGTAGTTGTTGATATTACTGGACAGGTATTTCTTATCAAATTAGACCCAGTCACTTTCAAAGCTGATTCCAAGGTAGCTCTGAGGGATCATATCCAAGCAAGTAGAGTTCTGGAGAGGAAATATGATTGAAAGAAAATAAATCTTTACACATATGAAAATTTCAGCATCCGAGTGTTATGGATTTCTATGCTTTACTCTCCAATGATTGGGCTTTCCTACCCAATGGTTTCAAAGAAGGTTGAACTTGGCAAGTCAGTCAGCAGTGCTCCTGTGGTTCCTTAGCAAATTCATAGAATCCCTACGGAGAAGAAGGAGGCCAGTTGGCCCATTGAGCGTGCACCGACAATGATCCCACCCAGTCCCTATCCGTGTCACCCCACATATTTAACCTGCCATTTCCCAAACACAAAGGACAATTTAGCATGGCCAACCCATCTAATTTGCACATCTTTGGACTACAGAAGGAAACCAGAGGAAACCCATGCAGTCACAGAGAGAGAATGTGCAAACTCCACACAGTCAACCAAGGCCAGAATTGAACCCGTGAGGCAGCAGTGCTAACCACTGTGCCACGGTGCTGCCCCATTCATTCAGTGAGCAACTGAGCCACTTGGGCTGGAAATGTTTGATTCCAATCTGTGTTGACTTTACTGCTCCAGTCAGGAAGGAATGAGGGGTGGGGGGTGGCAGTCAGCGGGCTGTGTGTTAATGGTGAATGGAAAACCATTGGCTCGATCCTTACTTCTGATTGCTGCTACCCAGCGAAACCCTCCTGGAATTGTTACATGTATGGACGTCAGCTAAAAACAGCAATATATCCAGCTCTGATTTCGCCTCCTCTGCAATTTATCAACCCTGCCAACAAACACTGTTACCCTGTAAATCTGAATCATGGCCACTTGACTCAGCAAAGACTCCCAGCAAGGAGCAGAGGAAAGTGAGAAAGCAACATTGAGGAAACTAGCAGTTTAATTTTAAATTCCATTCAGCATAGATATCTCCCAAGCAGAGAAACCAAAGCTGAAATCAAAATGAAGAACATTATGAATTAAACCACAAAAACCTCGCTGACACATGGAAATTGCTAAAATTAAAAGGTTTACTAATTGCCATTGTGCAAGCACCCAAACTTATTGGCAGTAGTATCAGTTCTTCATTCAGACTTGAATGAAGTTCACCAACAGTTCAAACATCACCACATGTGAATGGAGCTGAGGCCCACACACTGCACTGTTCCTCCCAAACATCTGGGCACTGCTGCCTGAGAGTCTGGTGTTTACTGCAGTCTAAAAATACATCAGTAAATCTTCTTACTAATTGGTTCATTTAAATATTACTAAGGAAAGAGACATCTTGCCAAAGCTTCTCATATTGCGCTCATCAGGACAAACGTTAGATTGCCAAATTTCAAGCCATCATATGCTGGGAGGACAGGGTGCTGTTCGGCTGGCGAGTCAGCAGATTATCCACAAAATTTGAACAACAGGTTAACCGAGCTACAACAAACAACAGAAATACTGGAAAATCTCAGCAGGTCTGACGGCATCAACAGAGACTGAATAGAGCAAATGTTTCAAGTCAGGATGACACTTCGTCAGAGCTATTTCATATTCCAGCATCCACAGTGTTTTGCCTTTATCTTTGGGGTTAACCAAGCTGTTTGGTGCTGCTATGATGCAATGGCTGAACAAGTGTTATTTTGCACTAACAGGACACACCAGAAAGCCATTCTGCTTATCACAAAATTGAGCAACATTGTGTATGAATTTCAGTAAAAAGTCTGAAAAGTCAGGTGAGTAGCTTCGTCACCTGACGAAGGGACTAACCCCGAAAGCTAGTGAGTGTACTATCAAATAAATTGGTTGGACTTAAACCTGGTGTTGTCAGACATTTTACTGTGTTTACCCCAGTCCAACGCCGGCATATCCACATTATGAATTTCAGTGCCAGTGTAATGTCAGGCACATAGGATGTACATCCCCATGATTGGCTGATGGAATTAGTTCCTTAGTAATACGGAGAGTGCAGTCTGTACTCAACTAGACCGTCCTTGCATAACCCAAAACAAAACATCTACTGTGATTTGACAGTACTTGTTGAACAATCCTGAGTGCAATAACCAATTTAAAATAATCAAACTTTTAACTGGAATAACTCCTCAGAGGCTGGTGTCCTTTCACCAGATTCCCTTTATTTACAAACTCAATTCCACTCCTCAGTATGCTTCAAGTACTAAGCCATGAACTGGAGTGTCAGTAGACCTGACACTCCCATATTTATATACAGGTAAGGCTCCCTGACTGGGCAGGCAATTATGGCCTCAATCAGGGAGCTCATACTCCAAGAGGCCAACCTCATGGACCTCACTGAAGTCATTGCAATAATGTGACTTAGAAATATTTGCTGGAAGTAAGATAGATTCATACGTAGAGGCTCATGTTCTGCAAACAAAAGGAATATGTTAAAGCCTTATGCTATATTTTAATTACTCAGCAGCAGCAGTTTGAAGAGCATTTACTTCCCTGTTACTTTCTCCATACAATGCCTTGGCCAATCAGAGTGCAATTGCCAACCAAAGAACACTCATTTCTCCTGTAATGTAAATTGTCGTGATCACTTGAAATTTGGCATTTGTCTTGATGAGTGCAAAACAAAAAGCTTTGAGCAACATTTAAGTTCTGCACAATTAAACAACTAATTGATTGCGCAGCTTCAGCTATTCATTGTTAATTTTTCCTCTCTTGTCCTGAAAACTTTACGGTTGCCCTCTGATGCCTTGCCTAAGTGGAAATTCTTCATGTTCAACTTTAGACATAGGGTGATACAAGGTGATTTGATAGCGAGCAGTATCACAGCTGAACCCAATCCTACCTCCTATGGGCATCTACTTGCATGCACCTTCTAGCACAGAGTGGCATACATTGTTCATGGGGGATGTCTATGTTTCCTTCTTCAAATCAGGATCTCTGTGGTGATTTGTAATGCGTATATTTACATCCCAACCAAAATCAACCATTTTCACACAGATCAAGAGACCACCTGGCATCTATGGTTTAACTCTATGCTGTCTTTACTCATTAAGCCATTGGGAAAACCATGTTTGAAATATTTTATTGACTCTTATTGAGTCTTATTAACACAAGTTTCCTTTTCTAAAAAAAAGAATTGTATCGTTAATTGTTTGTCTTTAAATAGGTGCAAAGAAACATGTATGAGTTATTAAAGAACAAAAAATAAAGAACAGTACAGCACAGGAAGAGGCCCTTTGACCCTGTAAGCCCATGCTGATCATGATGTCCTAACTAAACAAAAATAAACCTTCTGCCCTTACGCAGTCCATATCCTTCTATTCCATCTCTGTTCATGTGCCCATCCAGATGCCTCTTAAATGTTTGGCAGCGCGTTGCAGGCACCCACCACTCTCTGCATGCAAAAGCTTCCCCCAGACATCTCCCTTGAACTTTCCCTCTTTCACCTTGAACCTGTGCCCCCCTTGTAATTGCCATTTCCACCGTAACAGAAAACATTACATGTGTTGGTAGATTTTCTGTTGGGGAGCCCAAATTTTACAATTTAAAAATCACCATGGTTTGATGTAAATTTGCAGTGAGGGACAGTAAATATTGCAATGATGGAGGGTTAGAAGAGAGAGAGAATTAGCCATTTGTGTGTGTGGTTTCTCAGTATCTGCCAAAAGAAGTGTTTAGTAATTCCTATTCTTTACACAGTACATATCCAGAGGGATAAATAAGAATGGGGAAGAACAAAGATTTCTTGTAAGCAACATTAACCAGACCAAACATTCAGCTGACCTCTTACCTGTAGAGGTTCAGGTTACTGTCCAAAAATGAGGGCCACGTGACCTCTAATTAAATGAAGGGTCATCTTTGGTAAATGCAGAAAATCATTTTAAGTGCTTTGAAATAGATTCCGTAATGATATATCCCAGCATCCTCTGAGTCTTTGTCAGTCATTCTTTGAAATTTAAGCTGGTTGCTGTTAATGTTTTCAATTTTCAGTGGATTAAAATATTTGTAAAATTAGTTATATTAATTCCAAATGGATGGAAAAATCACGTTAGGTTTTTGTTTTGCCATCTTTTATATGTTAAAATTCTTATGCAGGTTACATGGTCCATTAAAAACTCTGTAAACATTTATTGCAGGGATTTCAATGTAAAGACTTCTGAGAGAGTAGCCGGCAGGAGAGAGAGATGGGAGAAAAAGTAGAAGGGAAGTAACTTCTATATGTGTATATGCCATATGTATATATATGTGTACATATATACGTTCAAGGCCACATACATATATATATACATATACACATATAAATATATATATATATATATAATATAGCCTTGAACATAATGAAACCTCCCAGGGCACTTCACAGAGGATCAAAGCTCAACAGTTAAGTTGAAGAGGTAGGTATTAAGAAGCACCTGAAAGGAGGAAAAGGAGATAAAGAGGCGGAAAGTTTTTAGGGAGGGAATTACAGATCTTAGATCCCTGCCATGTGAAGGCACAGTGACCAGTGACATTCAAGAGGCCAGAAATAAAGAAACAAAGGTCGGGTGGTAGACCTGGAGGAGATGGTAGAGATAAGGAGAGTTGTAGAGGGATTTGAAAAATAAGGATGAGAATCTTAAAATCAAGCTGTTGATTAATCAGGAACAAATGTGGGTCAGCGAAAGCAGGGCTGTTGACTGAATAGGATTTGAGGGTGAGGGTGAGAGGCCCTGGACATAGTCTCTGTACCACTTCAGGGAGGGAGCAGATGGATGAAGGGAGAGCAGACAGAAAGTTAAGTTTACGTTTATTTATTAGCGTTTCAGCTAGCCTACATCAACACCGCAATGAAATTACAGTGAAAATTCCCAAGTTGCCCCACTCCAGTGCCTGTTCGGGTACACTGAGGGGGAATTTAGCATGGCCAATGCACCTAACCAGCACATCTTTCGGACTGTGGGAGGAAACCAGAACACCTGGAGGAAACCCATGCAGTCACAAAGAGAACATGATAGACAGTAACCCAAGACAGGAATTGAACCGGGGTCTGCTGTGCTAACTACTGTGCCACCTGAGTTAACCAAGCTGAATGAGTTTGGAATGAGGATGAAGGATGACTACAAGGCCTAGCAGATAGTTGGAAGAGGAATAAGTTGAGGTAATCAATAGAATGAAATGGTGATTGGAAGGGAAGGGGAATACAAGGCAGAGTAGCAGGAGAAATATTGTGAGCAAAGGTTGGAGAAAGCGTGAATAATGGGTCAGGAAATTTGAAGGGAAGACCTTAAAGCTGTAAATCATGAGTTCCTTCCATGTTCAAATGCCTCAAGTTTTCATGCTCCTTTCCTATCTACCCCACATCATGCTACCAAGCAAAAGAAAAGGAGTCCAAGTGAAGAGGGGAACAAAGAGCTAATGGATGTTAATTGCATGTCAGTCAAATGTTCAGGTATAGGAGCAGATTGAAAGATTCTTGCTGGTTGGAGTTGCAAGGTATGTAATGTGTGTCTTTGCAAATTAAAGCTTGAAAATGTATAAGAACTAGGCCTCAGTTCTATGCTTCAATTCATGGGGGTGAGTTTGAGGCATCGTTCTCTATCCAAGGGAATGGCGGTGCACTAAAAATCCACAGAGTCAGAAAGCACGATTTGCACCGGCAAGATTCTGAATTTCGATCTTCCAGGCCCCTTGCTGGTGGAGTAGTGTGAAATGCACCCAGGAAGGACATGTTGATATGTTAGCATGTCATTAGCGTACAGTCTTTCAGGGACGTTCCCCGCTCACTGGCTATTCAGCAGATACTGGCTTGGCGTCGCACTGGCATCATTTACAACACGTTCATCTGGACGTGAACCTGTCATGGGGGTCTCTCACTGGGGCAGAAAAATAATTAGGGGAGAGAACATGTCTAGGCAGAGTGGAGGATGCTGCTTCCGACTGTGGTGGTGAGAGGAGGCTGTTAATTAGGGAGAAGGGAGGGAAGCAGTCGATGGCTGACAGGAAGGTGAGGGGAGGTGGAGAGAAGTGCTGAATCTGATCAGGGGGTGGGGCAGGGAGCCTCTGAGACCTCTGTGGGGCTGGTGGTGAGGGGAGATTTATCCCTGTTATGACTGGGGCACCATTTAAAGATGGCACCATAATTTCAGTGCAACTGGACTTTGGTGGCATGTTGAGACCCAGGCCCCTGCCCGGTGGACTGGAACACACCCCCTTGATTCTTTTTTTAGGCAGAGTGTGGTAAGATCTATCGAGAAAGTCGATGTTTCTCATACTGGTTTTCTTGCTGGAAACAACATACTGCCATTTTCTGGTAAAATAACCCCTTCCCTCTCCCCTCTATGAGATGTATCTGACTTGTAATAAATGATCTTGAAAAGGAAGAGGGGAGAGACAGAGGGAGATGCAGACGGCCAGATTTTCAAGGTGTCTAAATAATTCTGTGGGCCATTAAAATGGTGGATAGAATCCTGACGAGATCTATTGCCGACAGCTCCATGTTTTGGCAGTAGGGAAAAGGGTGTGGTGCATTGTTCACACAGGAGGAAAACCAAAATTTAACAGCCGATTTGATTTTCATGCTGAGTTCAAACAAAGCCCAGTTTGGATCATCCAAGGGCTTTAACCTACAGTGTGGCCATCACAGATTGCTAGATTAAAACATAAATGTTTTTCAAGTGTGAATAAGATCTACATAACTCTCAACATCTGAGGTTTCTCATTTTTAAAATGTTTTCTTATAAAAAAAAATCAAGTTGCACTTGTCCGTGAGAAATTTTTTTAAAAATCTGCTGGACTGCTTTGATTGACAAGCAATCTGGCACAGTTCAAAAAATAATGGATGGGATTCTCCCAAAAAAGTTCTAAGTGTCGAATTTGCTTTGAGAAGCAGAGAAACAATTCACCAGAAGCTATAGACCACAAACAGAAATGACCATCGGAATCAAAGAGTGTTGTTTGATTTTGGATTCACAGAGCAAGCAAGCAGTAAGGCTCTTATTTTACCCAGGGTGTCCACAATCATGAGATGATTAGAGAGAGCTGGTAGGTTGCCCAGCTGGATGCTTGCAGAAGATGACCAAGAAATGTCACATTTTGTATAATAGCAGGGACATGCAGGAGAAACAAAGTAAATTCCTAAGAGCTGTGACACACCTTGGATTAATCCCAGGAGAAGTGAAGGAATCTTCAAGATTCTGAAGAGTGTCAGGGAATTTTTGGGTGGAAATAAAAATAGAACAGGGAACGTCCTTTTGAGATTTTCAGCATTAAATAATATGCATTTATGTAAAAAGGGTGGGATTTTCTGGCCCTGCCCCACAGCCAGGATTTTCCAGTCCCGCTGACAGTTGATGAGCTTTTGGCTGGTCCACCAAATCTGCTGTGGTGGGATAACATAAGAACATAACATAAGAATATAAGAAATAGGAGCAGGAGTAGGCCATCTAGCCCTTCGAGCCTGCCCCGCCATTCAATAAGATCATGGCTGATCTGTCGTGGCTCAGTTCCACATTCCCGCCCTCTCCCCATAACCCTTAATCCCCTCTCTTATCAAAAACCCATCAACCCGCGTCTTAAAAATATTTAGCGAGGTAGCCTCCACCACTTCAACGGGCAGAGAATTCCAGAGATTCACCACCCTTTGAGTGAAGAAGTTCCTCCTCAACTCCGTTCTAAACCGCCCCCCCTTTATCTTGAGGCTGTGCCCCCTAGTCCTATTATCCTTTCTGAGTGGGAAGAGTCTCTCCACCTCTATCCTATCCATCCCATTCATCATCTTATACGTCTCAATGAGATCTCCCCTCATTCTTCTAAACTCTAACGAGTGCAAGCCTAGTTTATTCAGCCTCTCCTCATAGCTCAACCCCCCTCAACTCCGGCATCAGCCTAGTAAACCTCCTCTGCACTCCCTCCAAGGCCAAAATATCCTTGCGTAAGTACGGCGCCCAAAACTGCACACAGTACTCCAGCTGCAGCCTCACCAATGCCCTATACAGCCGCAGCAAGATCTGCCATGACAAGATAGGAAAATCCCAGCCACAGTGTTAAGTCAGTGGTACATGTTCCCTTAAATTCTTGTTCAGGAAAGTTTTATTTTGTCTAAACCATGCAACTTTGTGGCATAATGCTTTCAGTTAATAGCTGAGTGCTCAAACTTATTTTTTACAAAAGTTGCTGGTCTACCTTGAGATTGTAACATAGAGTGCTGCAGGGGTATGACAGTGAAGGCTATAAAGCTTAAGAGCTTTTGGAACAACTGGTGCAAAGTCTCGGAGAACTCAGGTGGGCCTTCTAAACAGCCAGCCTCAGCACTCACCTGGCCCTGTCTCAGCCTACAGTCTGTTTTTAGACTCAGCAGGCCCAATTCTAACCCACATCCAATATCACTGTTTCCCCACATACCCCCCCCACCCCCGCTCCCCCCACCTCTGCTAAGCCAACCCCCACAACCTCTGAGCAAAAATTGCATGCATCAGGGTACTTTTAACCAGGAAGATCCAGTAAGCTGGAAAGTTTGCTGATTCGAACTATCCACATCAGTCGACAAGAGATGGTCCAGCAACAAGGGCAGAGGCTGAAACAGCAAGACTCAGGGCAGGATTTTCCAGTGGTGTTCGCCCCAAAACAGGAAAATCCCATCCAGGGTCAATGGACCTTTGCATGGTCCACCCGCCCCATCTGCTATTATTCCTGTGGCGAGTGGGACAGGAAAGTTCAGGTCTCAGTGTATGAATGTACAACAGAAGATAGCTGTTTTCAAAAATTGCACGGACAAAGGACACCTCAGACGAACAGCTCCTGAACACTATAAAAATGATATAGATTGAATGACCACACAAAAAAAATGGACAATATGTTATTAAAATGCATATTTAAAGTACCTCACTGTCATGTTACTCATACGATGAAACATGGAGATGGATAGATGTTGAGTCACTGCATAACTATGCTTTGTGCACAAGCAGACAATACAGCATCCCGTTGAGTGCAGTTTTCAGGATTACCTTGAAGAGTTGAAAGTTTTGATGTATAAACTAAAGTCAATTTAGATTTTTAAAATGCTTGGAGTAAATGAGTGGGCAGAGAAAAAAAGACTCAGGAGAATGTGTTCTGGAATGCGTAACGTGTGGTTCCAGATAAACCTTGGCACTAATTTGGGCCTATTTAAAGCACTAAGCTTTATTCCCTAACTGTGATCTTATCTGTTTCTTGCTGACATCCTTGAAAAAGGCAAAACGCTGCAATGATGTAATTTGCTAAAATTTTACAATATGTTGATTCTGTTAAACTGTGGTCACTCATACTTATCACAGCTGCGATCTGAAGATTTTTTTTAAAAAGAAAAGGTTTTCATTTAGCCTTAAAGGGTGACCTCATTTTGAAGTGAGAGTGTTACTTCCTTTCCACTTCACAGAATAATTGAGTAAATACAAATCCCATTGTTTTCTCTTTATCTGTGGGGGGTGAGGAGGGGCGGGGGGAGGGTGGGGGAGTTCTGTGTACCGGAACCAGTGATCACAGTGTGAAGTACTCCACACTTTCTTAGGAAGACCTTGTCCTGTGAAATGTAACACTTGTGAACAATCATTGCTGAGCACAACCAACTGTGAAATCTGCTTGTAATTGAGGAAGGAGCTGGTGGTGAGACAATTGTCCTGTGCTTTATTCTTCCTATGAAACGTGATTTGTTAAGCAACATCAATAGCATAAAAGCAGGGTGTAAAATGGGTAGTCACAAGTTTTGCCTACAAAGGTTTCAGGAGCTTAGAATATTGCATCCTGGCTTGGATGCTTCTGATCCTTTAATATGGGCCAATAATTCTAGCAATGTCTTGGCTTCTAAAACTTATATACTTCAGTCCATCTGAACCAGAAACCTTGTAAAATGATAGCTTGAAAGTGCCCAAGATAATGTGAATTCATGCAATAAATAGCATTTTTTACAATTCGGCATTCAGTCAAGCATTTCAAGTTGTTTAACTGATTGCACACTACCTTGAGTATCACATTGATAATATTAAGTTTAATGTTGTATCCATATTCCAGCACTCTTTCAACTGCATTCACAGTCACTTCAACATCATGTTTGCGTAGATCTGACCGGGACTATTTCCAATGTTGTGTGAAGATAATACTGGTAAGCAATTTACTCATTCTACTTTGGTCTGTGCCACAAATGTGTTCCCTCGCTACTGACCTGATCGTGCTTCCTAGCAACTGTCTGAGCCTGAACCAAACATTTCAAAATCTTGGTGTTATATTTGACTTCAAGGCCAGTTTCCAACCACGTATCTGCTCCAACACTCCCCCAACTCCATTACACTTGACTCCACCCTGCTCATCTGTTGCTGGAACATCCGTCAGAATTCTACTGCCTTGCCTGCCACAGAACTGGAGCGGGCGAGGGGCAGACAATGGAAATGCCCGTTGACCTTGGGTGGAAATTTCCGGTCTTGCTCGAGTGAGGCCATAAAATCTCACCCATCACCCTTGCCTTTGTTGCTTCTAGGTTGACTGCTCTCTCGGTTGGTGATATAAACTTGAGCTCATCCAAATCTCTGCTGGCCATATTCTAACTTGCACCAATTGCCATTCACCCATTACCTCCATGGTGTAAATTCTATTGCTTCCTGCTCTGGCAACTTCTCAATTTTAAAATTCCCATTCTCATTTTCACATTTCTCCCTAGCCTCAAGCCTTCCTATCTTTGTAACTTCCTGCTCTGAAATATCTGTGCCCCTCCAGTTCTGGCTCTTTCTGCCTGTCCCTAATTTAAATCTGTCCTATTTCTTTGACCAAGCTTTTGGTTATTTGTTCCAAAATGTCCTTGTGAGCCTCAGTGCCAAACTTGGTTGGATAATGCTCCTGTGAAGCACCAGGGATATTTTACCATGTTAAAGGTGCTATATAAATGCAAGTTTTTGTCACTTTGTATCAATATATACTGACAAGTCACTTTACCTGGGATCAATCCTAAAATCCCAGAAATAGCTGTTGTTTTGGCAGCACCACCCATTTATATTTTTCAGTGCCAACATCAAATAGTCAAGAGTATCAGGTGAAACTCCCTCTCTGTGGGACATTTGAAAATCCTCCATGTGAACCACTTGGCTGACCCAGCGAAGTTGAGCTCTGATGAGTGTGCCTTCGATGCCCCAACTATGCAGCACCTTACAGGAACTTCAGTGACAGGTTTTGTCCTGTCATTTGATGTTGCAGAGAGATCTTAAACAGCAAAAGTGGAATGCATCCACTCACTTTATGTGACACCCAGAGGTTGCCCATGCTGCGTCGGAAGAGGGACATCAGACTGCTTGTATGCCACCAAAATGTTTGCTCTTCCTAATTTTAATCCCTTTGTATACCACATGTGAACCAATAATAGTGTTGTTCCAATTATACCCTTACACATACCATTGCAAGGCACAGGTCTGGTATAAGAAGAGCTGCAGCACAAATAATTTAGTGGGAATGTATGAATCACTTCAGAAAACCCTTAGGATAACTGATATTCATAACTGATGTTGTAAGAAATGGTTATCTCTGAGGTTATAGGATGCATATTCTAAGGGACCTTTAACAATGCTGATAGATGAACATACTTAATGCCAGTACCTGTTACCAGAATGGGGGTATTCCATTTTTTGCACAGACAACCACATTCTGAATAAATCAAGTGCAAAATAACCTGCCATTTTTAAAAATAATCATGGAATGAAATATGACAAGAAAATCTGATGTGGAGCCACCAGTCAGGCAGGTCTTGACACTGTTACCAATATCAAAGCAATTTTGTGAATAACAGCAGCTAGAATTTTGGTACCAATAGCCTCTTGCATTTACAAAACGCCTTTGACATAGTAAAACATTCCAGGGTAATTCAAGGAGTACAAGTAGAGAAAAGTTTACTCCAAACTAATTAGAGAGACATTAGGATAAGTGTCAAAAAAAAACAAAGACATAGGTTTTAAATAGTGTCATTAAGGAGAAAATAGAAGTGGAAAGATTTAGGGAGGAAATTCAGACTTCTTCAGCCATGCACCTGTACGTACTCAAAGACCTTGACATAGGAGTGTACATTCTGTTCAGGACAAATGGCAATCTGTTCAATCTGTAAGGACTCAAGGCTCACATAGATATCTCAGAACAGCTAATAAGTGAACTCTTGTTTGTCAATGACTGTCCTCTCTTAGCAGACAGTCCAGAGAACATCCAGCTGCCCGTTGATTGCTTTGTTTGGACTTACGACAAGGCAGAAAAATACAGATCTCACACCAACCTGTTCCTGGCTACAAGCTCCAACATGCCATTGTCATAATTAACGATATACCACCCAACTCAGTCCAGGGTTTATGTTACCTTGACAGTATCTTCTCCAACACTATAGAGAGTATCCACTCTATTAGATGATGTAATTGTCCATCATCTCATCTGGTTGCAGCAGGTTCACTCACAGGCTTTAGAGTATGAGTGGAGTTGGTCTCAAAACAAGGAAGGAAGTCTGCCAGTTAGTAGTCCCCACATCGTTTCTCTATGGCTGTTAAACATGAACAATCTCCTGGCGTCACATAAAGCAAGTGGATGCATTCCACTTTTGCTCCTTAAGATCTCTCTGCAACATCAAATGACAGGACAAAACCCTTAACACCAAAGTTCTTGTAAGTGCTGCATAGCTAGCATCGAGGGTACAGTCTTCAGAGCTCAGCGTCTTTGGGTTGGCTATATGGTTCTCATGGAGGATTCTCATGTAGCAAAGGTGGTATTCCACAGCCAGCTGACAGAGGAAATCGACATGAAGGATGTCCCAAACTTAGATACAGAGATATTCCAAAAGTCAATCTCAGAGCTTGTTAATCAGACCCCATTACATGGTGAAAACATCTTGGATGGAACCAAATGGAGAAATCTCTGTCATCAAACAATCTCAACACTTGAGAACATCAGGTCCCCAGGACAAGTAAGTACATTAGCAAAGCCAGTGCCTACACTGTAATATTTGCAATTGGATCTGCAAATTAAGGCCTAGTTTAACATCACTTATGAGAGGATACCAGCCTGGATGGTGAATAATTGGTCTCTTTCCTGAACACATTCGTTGAAGTGATGGGACAGTCTATCATCAAGACTTGACAGCTAAATCTACCAATGGTGTCTTGCTTAAGAGGCCAGAAGTGGAAAAACAGGAAGTTCTAAGACTGGAGTAAATTGTAGGGATTCAGCTTATAGAAATATGGGTTATAGAGTTATGGGTTGTAGAGATGTAGGTTATAGGCCACAGAAGGTTTTGAATATAAGCATAAGAAATTTCAAATTCAGGCATTGAAATCCAGTAGCCAATAATGCCATAATGCATCAAATGTTGTGTATTATTGATTAAGCTATTGATAGGACACAGAATCAGCAACTCAGATGATAACAAGATAAGCACATTTATGTCTTTCGATTTTCCTAGGTGCATGCATTAGATGTTCCAGTTTCCCCTACAACTGTAAAGCATGCACAATAAATTGTGGCTAAGGCCACATATATGGTGGTCTGTGACGTGTGAGTAAATTGAGTCTATGCGGTCTGCATAGCTTTCCCCACACTATGGTTGCCATTTTAGCTAATATGCATTTGCTAACAGGTAAAGTATATCTGCTTTAAATGGCTAATGTTGACTTGATTCTAGTTTGCATACAAACAACTTAAAATCAAGCATCAAACCCTTCATTTACTTTCCTTGCTAAAATGGCTAGAAGACTTGCATCTAATATTCCTTTCTATCCATTGTTTCAGACCTAAACTTAATCCCATTTCAAGAAATGTGGGCTCTTGCTCCAAAATGCAATTGCTTTTAAATAACTTTGCAGTATTTACGCTTGAACATTTTCTGTGAGTCAGGAGTGAGTTTGCAACAATGAGTAGCTCTTCTGCTGTACAATGGGGTGTTCAGTAACTTCATATTGTCTGGGCCCATTCCATTCCAGTAACATTTACTGAAGATTAATTTTAATGAGTTCGTAATAGCTGCCAAATGGGTTTCCAAATGATCCCACGATATGCTTGATTTCAACTGTGCCACACAAAATTCACACATTTGATTACCCCAGCCATTATACTGAGACATGTAATTTGTTCATAAATTCAAAAGGAAAGGCAGTAATATTTTATATGCTACATTATAGCCTTGTGAAAATTCTCTCACTAGCCATTTTTTTTCTCTATTTGTTGTGTTTAAGCAAGTTAAATAGATCACTCCACATGAGGCTACTTCCATTCATTCCTGTCAGAATTAGTTCCATGTTTACATCGAGTAATCTGCTAAAGAGCACAATGTGCAAGGTAGCATGCTGCCACTTATCCAGAGAGGTTTCATGCATATGGACAATGGATTTCTTTGCAATAAATTGCCTCCATTTATGTCATTGCATATGCAGGAATATCCTTGAAGCTCTTTGGTATACTGACTCCAGATTTGTTACAGTACTTAAACAACATGAACATATTTGCATATCGTTCTTACTTTACATCTAAAAAGCACTTAATTTGTTCTAAATTGCTTTGGGGCAACCTATTATTGTGAAAGGTGCTATTTAAACACAAGTCCTTTTCATTTTTTACAAAATAATGGCTTCGCGTGGGAGGTTGCATGGAGAGACCCAACTTCATTCCTGATAAACTATTTTTAAACAGACATAGCGAGCAGCTACCAACACAAAAACACTTTATTATTCAACAACAATGAAACTGACTATTGAACTGAAACTTAACTAGTACAATGTGAACATGCACTTGTGACGATAAGAATATAGGTAAAAAGGCCAGAAATCTTTATAATATTTTGTGAAATGAGACATTTCTTGGAGCTGCTGCAGTTCTGCCAATGTGACCTTGTTGGTGGCAACTCTCTTTAAACAGGACTGTTCCTGACACTTTTCCAGTGAACTTACAGAAATGGAACAGCAATAACTCCAAGAAAATTCCTTGTTGGGAGACAGATTAAGTGTTTTTTTGTCGAGGCTCACCCCGAGCAACTCCATGATGCAAGACTCTGTGCTCTATGGGCTCTTCTCAGGGATGCACTCCGAGAAAAACATCAGATGTGGCCAGAGAGTCATCAACACAGTGCAAGGCACTCTTTGGTTTGCCCGAAACCTGTTGATCTTCCAGTAGGTCAACTGATTGCCCTACTGGGTGTTGCAGACTGGCACATTCCAAAGTCCAGGACTAAGTGCTGAGGGATGCACTAGAGCTTGGTGCAGTCGTCACAGAGGCACAATGGGAAAGGTTGCTGTCTGACACCTTTCAATTACACTGAACTGAGGGGAGCAGAACCTTTCGGGCCGAATGACTGACTGAATGCTTCCAGTGAATATTATATATATCTCAATTGTAGTGAAACACCTTGGAGTGTTCTATGCAGACAACCTTTAAATACCTTCATTTGTAAGGACCATCGTAAAATGTCTGTAATGTTTCTTTGACTGTTTTGAAGCATCTTAGAGTGTTATTTGATGTATGTAAAGAACCTGAATATTATTGCATTTTGTCTCAATGGCCATTTTGGAACGTTTCAATGTTATTGCAGATTTCTAATGAATAATGTGTATATTTGGGGAAAAAAAGGAAATTCCTGCCACTTAAGTCACTTTGGTTTGGCCAACTCCCTTGAACATTTTATTTAATAATTAACAGCTCGTTCTGCTACTTTGGCATCAGCTGTTTTTCTAATGGAGTTTAGTGAATAGGATAAGGTGCCCAGTAGCTAATTGGATTGCAGTGGATTTAAAACCTAATGCTGGCAGTGGGAATCTTGCCCTTATGTCAAATGCAAGGAACAGGTGGTGTAGTTTATACAAAATCATACTCTGGTAACATCCGAGATCAAAGGGCAGCAACAAATAATTTCTGTTTTCTTATTGTTTTTAACTTTGCTTTTGGAGTGGAAGATAAATCTAATGGAAATGTTGCCAGTTTAATTCATTATACTAAAATAATTTAGGGAAATTGAGAGTTGAGAAACGACTGTGGAGGTCCATTGGTATAAGTGCCATTGTTGGTCGTTGGCCTTACATAGATTAATATCTTGACCTGAAATTCTGCTCTACCACATTTTCCAAAGTGCAAGTTTACCATGTAAGAAGAGAGACTAAAATTTTAGTACATTTCTGGCACCACTTATTATCATGTTACCCCATTTACATTTTCCTCATAGCTCCACAGTGTAGGTCAAATTACATAGTTCGACTTTTTTACTTTATGGTCACGGGTAATTCACAATATAGACTTCTGTTAGAACAATGCGGTAGGTTTACAACCTGGGAAATGTCCTGGCGGGTCTGATCACCCACCCTTTATAGAATATGCCCAATTTTCATTCCATTGAAATTAGTAGACAAAAATTAAAGTGTTTCATAAAGTGTCACTAACATGTCACTTTGGGGATAATGTTAACATTGGTGTGCAGGTAGGGATCAAAATTAAAATGATGCTGAGAAATTGGGGGCAACATACCAAGTTTTTTTAAAATTCATTCATGGAATGTAGGTGTTGCTTGCTAGGTAGGCATGTAGCATCCCTAACTGCCCCTGAGAAGGTGGTGATGAGCTGCCTCTTGAACTGCTGCAGTGCCTCACATGTAGGTTAGAGAATGAGTTCCAGGACTTTAATCCTGCGACTGTGAAGGGATGACTATATATTTCCAAGTTAGGATGGTGAGTGACTAACAGAACTAACAGAAGGGTTCCCCCATATGCTCATGGATTCCATTTTTGTTAGGGTTTCTTGATGCCACACTTGATCAAATTTAGGCTTCATGATCAGGGCAATCGCTCTTACCTCACCTCTGGAATTCAGCTCTTTTGTCCATGTTTGAACCAACGCTCAGATGTCAGGAGCTGAGTGGCCATGGCAGAACCCAAACTGAGCATCAGTGAGTAGGTTGTTGCGAAACAAGTGCCGCTTGCTATCTCTGGTGATAACCCCTTTCATCACTTTATTGATGACTGAAAGTAAACTGGTGGGATGGAACTAGCTGAATTGGATTTGTTCTGCTTTTTGTATACTGGATATACCTGGGCAATTTTCTGCAATGCAGGGTAAATGCCAGTGTTGCAGTTGTACTGGAACAACTTGGCTAGGAACATGGAGGAAAATGTTGGGAGATTTTGAAAACAATGAATTTCCTTTTATTTTCTCATCTGCTATCAGTCTTGTCACCTGTATTTTCCAATCTATAGTTTGATTTAAAAGTAATTCATATTTCCTGTTTTTTACTTACTTGTTTAGACCCAGCCAGGTAGAAATGTATGCCAGCAATGGCAGAATTGGAGTGGCTGCCCATTATATGCATTGGCTGACATTCAATATCACTAACCACAATGGCAATGAATTTCAATTATTCGTTATGAGAGCCAATCGATCCAATACCATTTGTTCTGTAGCACCATCCAAAGGTTAATTTGCTCCCCTGTGTGTCTCTGTGAGAATACACCAATTTGATTAGTTGATGGGCCTTGTTTGTGCATGCCTTGCTCACAAACATCAATTCCCTGTTGAAGACACTATAATGGAAATCAGATGATGACTTCATGAAAGGTCTTTTGGAAACTCTACATAAGATCTTTTTCCTGATGAGAGTAAAATTTGGGGAAAATGCATCCTCATACCACCAATGTACTGTGGATGCAGCATGTAACATCTACATGATGTATTCCAACAACTTTCCAAACTTTTTTTTTAACTATCTTCTAGCCAATTGAGCTTTACTTTTAAGGACAAGAATAGCAATAAATTGAAGACACCTAGAGTCTCCAAACTACACACCATTCAGGTGTGTAGGTGCCTGAGGACAATGGTTTGTCAAGAGCATTCAGAGATTTTTATTTACTTATACTTATAGATTGGACTTATTTTTATTCTCTCACTGTATATATTTTCCAGTTGCAAGAGGACAAACTCAAATGATCTTTTATCTTTATTAGTCATTTTGTACTCTAACTATAACAACTCTAACTATAAGCACTTGAAGGAGTCAACATCTCAATTTCTTGATATAAGCCAAGAGGAACAAGTTTAGACCGTTGCCCTGTAAAAGTCACTATTTTCCTCACATTCTCTGTTAACTTTAACCTGGTGCTATGAATTTGGTTTAACAATCTTATATTTGGGCAACTTGATTTAATTTTATAACTGGTTAATGAGAATGTCAAACTGTCACTGACAAATTTCTGCAACCCAAATACCAGCAACATATATAATTAACCTGCTCATAAGTGATGTAACAATTTGTAAATTAAAACCAAAAGCACGTCTAAACATCTTTGGTCACAGGTAGTACTAATGAGGAAATAAGTGGTTGCTACCTACCTCTGATGCCAAAAGTATCCTATGCTTTCAAACAACCACAAAACCTCAAAGAAATTAATTTTGAAATCAGGCCAACTCCACCAATGGCTTGATTTCAAAATTCTATCAGCAAGTGATCAAACCATTTGAATGTGCAATTTTGATTTCACCCCAATGTTTACATGCAACTTCTGTCCAAAGTTAATGGAGTATAGCTTGTAATGTACACAGAGGGCAGGTGTATGGTGAAACTGTGCAACATTGTTCAAGCCCTATCAGTTTAATTCTTGAGTAACAAGGGATGTTAATTGCTTTCAGTGGCAAGTGGCAATATTATAGGAGTATCTCTATAAAGCTGGCATTCTGAATTAATTTCTTTTTTTTGTGATATGATGTGTTAGCACCTATAAGGAAGCATATCTTAAGCTACTATCAATCAATACCACATTCACAGGATATTATACATTAGTTCCGTGACTTGTAGACAGTCTGCAAGCTCTGGTTGAGGTCAACTCCCTAGCCTCCAACTGAACATTATCTGTATATAATCTTATTTTTAATTAAAGAGACTACATTGTTGTTTCAGCAATCCTTATATATGAATGATACAAGGAGAATGACATCGCACATTTTTGTTATAAGGTTTCCTAATTCCATTTTACGTAAAGGTTTTACTGGCATCTTGTGTTACTCAATCAACAACTTATCTAGTTTCACATCTAAACAACATAGCAATTAGCAAAGCTAGTAGTGCGATGATTTGATGAAACTTCTTTGTTGCTTAGAAATATGTCGCAGATAATAAAATCCAATTTTGTGTCAGGTTAGCATTGAGAAAATAATCAATGCTATTATTCATATAGACCGGAAGAAAATGTGACCAATTATAACAGCAAAACACAGAACAATGAATTAAATTTAAAAGTCATCAATTCATAATGATGTTATTTGAATAATAGAATTGTAGAATGAAATGCACAGGAGGCTGTCAGTCAGCCAATTGGCTCTTTCAAAGAGCTCTCCAATTAGTCCCAGCCCCCCTACTCTTTCCCACTAGAACTGCAAATTGTTCCCTTTTAAGTATTTATCTAATTCTATTCTGAAAATTATTATTGAATTTGTTTAAGGCACTCCATTCCACATCATAAAACATGCTGCGTAATCTGTTTTGTATTCATGTCACTTCTGCTTCTGCGGCTGATTTCTGTGCCCTTTGGATACAAACTCTTCTGATGTACAAACTCTTCTGCCAGTGGGAACAGTCGTTCCATTTCCTACATTATGGGAGGGGGGGAGTTCTCCTGTCCCTCCCACTGCAAGTGGGGAAACCGCGCAAATATCCATTGACTTAGGGCAGGATTCTCCGGTTTTGGGGTGAGTGTAGCTAGTGAATCCTATCCTATATCCGTGACCATTGTTCAAATATACTTAATTGGATGCAAATTCTTTGAGACATCAGGTGGTCATGAAAAGTGGTACATCAATGCAAGTCTTTCTTTCTTTCTTGCTTATTTACTCTATCAAAATCCTTTGTGATTTTAACACCTCTTTCAGATTTTCTCTCAGTCTTCTCTGCTTTAAGAAGAAAGACCCTTTTTTTTTGTTTCTTCACAAAACTGAAGTATTTCGAAGTCAGTTCCATCCTAGTAAATCTCCACTGCAATGTGTCTCGGACATTGACATCCTGTTGGAAGTCTCTGTCCAGAATTAGATGCAAAACTGTTGCTTAACATAGGCCGAATTAATATTTTATTTTCAAGTATAAGTGTAACTTCTTTTCTACTATTTTACTGGGGTAGCCTCCTGATTTGTACGATGATGGTTTATGCTGTGGTGGTCAACTCTATGTTAAACCTTCCCTGGTGTAGCTTAGGAACCCCATTCTGGCACAGCAGTCTCTGCTGCTTTTGCTACAGAGGTAGGCAGTGGGCTGAGAAGATGCATGATTCACTGGCCTTTGTTTTCTCTGTGGCCTTTCCTTGGCCAGCTGAGCTTTTTGTTTCTGTTGCCTCTTCTAATATCCGTCTGAACAGTTAGCCTCTAAAGGTCCCAGGTGTCAGCAGCTGTCTCCCTTCTATCAGTGTCAGTATCAGCCATCTTCATAGCTCACCTACAGATGTCCTTGTAGAGGGATATGGACACCCAAGAGATTGTCAGTCGGCGGCCAATGTGTGGGGTCCTTGATTCTGCTGGCTGCTTTCCCGAGTCAATGGATGGGAGGCTGGTTTGTGTAATGGATTGAGCTACATTCACAACCCTTTGTGGTTACTTGCAGAATATGGCAAAGTCAGCACAGGCATTGTTGGCTTAACAACAAGTGTGTGCTGATGGAATAAGCAGGACATCTTGTCCTCCTGCCAAGAGAAGCCAAGGATACATAAGACATATGTTGTCAGGTCTCACGGATATAGGATAGGATTCACTGGCTGCACTCACCCCAAAACCGGAGAATCCTGCCCAAAGTCAATGGATATTTGCGCAGTTTCCCCAAACCCCCCACTTGCGGTGGGAAGGACAGGAGAACTCCCCCCCAATAATATAGGAAATGGAACGACTGTTCCCACTGGCAGGAGAGTTTGTACATCAGAAGAGTTTGTATCCAAAGGGCACAGAAATCAGCCGCAGAAGCAGAAGTAGTGTGCTGAGGATGCAGGGTTGATAGATTCAGTTTGATATTCTCAGTCAGGCTGTTGTTTTGCACTCTCTTCCTCAGCTTCGACAAAACAGCTTCAAGTTCTGTTTTGTGTGTTGATCTCAGTATCAAGTGACAGATTGCAGAACCTAGATGTGTGAGGCCATAACAACCCCCAGCATCACATTGTGAATGCTGATGGATACTGGAATGGCAACACCCTTGGACAGTGACACCTATCTTCCTGATGCAGAGGGAAACCGATAACTTTAGAAGCATGAGGGAGTCTGTCTATGAATATATTTATCAGTATAGAATGTTAATGTGGCATTGTCAGCATAGAGCAACTCTCTGCTGAGGACCTTTTGCACTTTTGTGTTAGATCTCAGGAGAACAAGGCTAAACAATTTCAGTCAGTTCTGGTATGTGAGTAGATACCTTTCACCAATGATCTGCAGCATATAAAAGCAGCGAAGAGAAGAATGTGCCAAAGACTGCCACAAGACAATCCTCTTTACCTCACTGCAGATCTCAAACGATTACTATGTTGTTTTGTCAAAGATGTTCTTACCCGTCGTGTTGTCATGGAAGGAGGAGATCACATTGGAGTGGCTTCTGCAGGCAGCCTATTTTCTCCAGCAGTTTGAACGCATTGTTGTGATCCACGTGGTTGAATGCCTTCGTACACTCCCTGCAGTGCAGAAGGAAGCCCATCCGGTCTGCACCGCCTCTCTGACACAGCATCATACTCAAGAACATTCTCTGTCCTATTCCCATAACCCTACGCATTTACCCCACTAATCCCTCTAACCAACACATCTTGAGGCACTAAGAGGCAATTTAGCATGGCCAGTCCACCTAACCTATACATCCTTGGAGTGTGGGAGGAAACTGGAGCACCCGGAGGAAACTCACACAGACACGGGGAGAATGTGCAAACTCCACACAGACAGCGTTCCAAGGCTAGAATCGAAAGAGGTCCCTGATGCTGCGAGGCAGCAGTGCTAACCACACAACGACAATTATATATACTCCAGTACTGAAACCACACTGGATTCAGTGTTGATCTGTTCAGCCAAGATCTGCAGTTTGATAAGCACAGCATGGACAAATATTCTTCCTCTCAGCATCTACCCTGTCAAGCTCCCTGAGAATCCTCTATATCTCAATAAGGTTGCCTCTCATTCTTGTAAACTCCTATGAGTACAGTCCTAACCTACTCAACATAAGGGAATCCTTCCATATGCAGGATTAACCTACTAAACCTTCTCTGGACTGCATTCCTTGTTCTCCTACAGGGTCACAATTTTTGCAACATGCATACCCTAAAGCACATTTGCATGCCTCACTTCCCACCATCGCCCTCTCCCCTCCAGCAGAGACATTGAATGTTGGGCAGATGCTGCAGCAGTGCTGATTTCTCGTGCTTGATGAGTTCAGGCCACATAGCATTAAAACCTGGAGGTTTGTCCATTGTAGGTCAATAGCTTTCCTGAGCTCCTCCACTCTGGCTCTGCCATGACAGGTAGGCTCTATATGCTTGTCTAGGGCTATTTGACTATTTATTACAGTCGGTGATGACTTCTGCTGCCTTTGTTTGCAATGGAATAATTTTCTTTATGGATGGACCTGTTGCCATTTTGATTTATTCATACATGTTCTGAACATTCCCTATGTCAAAAAAAAACTAAATATTCTGGGAAAGTTGTAACCAGTAGTCATTGTTGCATTGCCTAGCAGTCTATTGGCTTTACTTCTGTTAATGCATTCAGAGTTTTCTCACTTGGATCTCTCTTATCATTAATGAAAGCAAACCACTTGCCTTTAATCACATGTTCCATCACAGTGATGCCTACCTCGAACAATTACTATTTTTCCATTCTTGCTTCTCATATGTTGTGATTGTGGTATTGTAGATGGGTTGGCATAATGGCACAATAGGGACCAAGGTTCAATTTAGGCCATGGATGTGTGTGTGGAGTTTGCACGTTCTCCCCTTGTCAGTGTAGGTTTCCACTGGGTGCTCTGGTTTCCTTCCACAGTCCAAAGATGTGCAGGTTCGCATTGCTCAATTGCCCCTTAGTGTCCTAAGACATGTAAGTTAGGTGGCTCAGCCATGGTAAATATATGGAGTTACCAGGATATGGTAGAGGTGGAGAGGGTGTCGGGTGGCCCTGGGTAAGATGCTCTGTCGCAGAGTTGCTGCTGACTCAATGGGCTGAGTGGCCTCCTTCTACTCTGGGAATTCTATAGTTTCAAAGTATATTCCATTTCATTTTGCACTCTGTGTGATAATGCTGGAGAGTGCCAGTTCAATATGTTGGCGTTAATCTGAGTGGGCAGTATAGATGAAATATGGGTACAAGGATAGTATTTCTGTTTTGAATGAAAAATCTTCAAGGGCGGTATCCTTCGTCTTGATGCACTCCCGAAGTGATTTGTATCATAGCCTGTACTGTGTAGCTGCATGTTTTGAGAATGCTGTTCAGAGTCATATCTGGTGAAGATCAGATCCAGCTGAGAATAACCTTAGATACCTTGAAGCTTGATTGTTATGAAAGAGCATGTCAGTTACACAAAACTCACAGGAGTAGCAAAGTTCAAGTGGACTCTGTCCATTCTCAGCTGTCTTCCCCAGACCATGATGTCTGTGGCAGGATGACCACACCTTGTGGTCTGTGCCTACTCTTGCAGTCCCCCAGTAGGTAAAAATGTTTTGAGTTAGGAATTCTGCAGGTAGCAAAGTCCAGATCCTCACAGAACTGAACTTTTGCTGCTGTAATGGAGCACAGAATTGGAGAAGAGATAGTCATGAGATTAGCTGGCCCCGTTTGAGCTGAGAGGCAGATGGAGAAAACATGCTCTGAAGTATTTGTGGAGGGTTTTATCATCAAAAGTATGGAGCTCCTCACACCAAAGGATAAATTGTGCTCACACACTTGCTCTGAACTAATGCCCTAATGGTTTTCTTTCAGTGATCGTCTCTTGGTGAGCCTGGTCTCTTGTAGGGACATTATATCAACATCAACTATCAAGTTTCACATTGATCATATCTGTCTTGCAAGCAGTATTAACTAGCTGTAAATTATTTGGAAGTCCCATGCACATGGTCTTGCCAATCCAAAATGCTGGCAGTTTATTTGCCGAGTGCGATAGGTTCTGCCCCCTTGTTGAGCAGACACTCTAAGCTCCATGCACCCATTGCAGCAGATGGGCCATGGCAGGTGAGCGCCTAACTAGTGGATGACCAGTGGGACATGATGGTCTCTCTATCATTAGAGACAGCCTGTGGCACCAGTGTACTCTACATCAATTGAGTTGAGCTTATCACTCAGAACGGCTATCTCCTACACTGTGTTAATGTGTTAACTGCTTCAAAACTGGAGTGTCTTCTCCAGAGCTTGAGCTTGGGAATAATTTATGGAGCAGCTTGGTTACCTAAGTATCAGCGTACCTCTTTTGACCACTGAGTTTGTAGATACTCAGGTCCACACCAGAGACATGAACACACAATCAATGTTGACACTCAAGCGCAATACTGTGAATATGCGCACTAGGATGTGCTCGCTCTCTCTCAGATAAGCCATTAGACTGAGACCTGTCTATCTTCTCCCAGGTCAATGTAAAATATCCTGTGATACTATTTTGAAGAACCATCAAGGAATTACACCGGCATCAGAGCCAATATTCATTCCTTAATCTACATTACTAAGAAATAGATGAATTGGTCATCAACAGATCACTATTGCGTGAGCTTGCAGTGTGCCAGTTGACTGCAGTGTTTCTGAGGCTACAAGAGTGCATGAACTTCAGAAGTGTTTCATTGGCTATGAAATTCTTTGGCAAGTCTCGAATTCATGACAGGTGCTATATAAACGCACACCATTCTTTCCCCTTTTCTTTCTTCATGGCAAACGTCCCATTAGAGTGCCCCAGGGGTCGGTGCTGGGGCCTCAGCTTTTTAGCATTTATGTAGATGATCTGGAGGAGGGAACCGAGTGTAGGGTGTCGAAATTTGCTGATGACACCAAGATTGGGGGAACGGCAAATTGTGTGGAGGGTGTGGAGAGTCTGCAGAAGGATCTAGATTGGCTGGGCGAATGGACCAGGAAATGGCAAATGGAATTTAATGTCGACAAGTGTGAGGTGGTCCACTTTGGTAGGAAGAATGGTAGGAAGGACTATTACTTACGGGGCGAAAAACTGCAGCAGGCGACGGTGCAGAGGGACCTCGGGGTCCTTGTGCATGAGTCGCAAAAACCCAGCTTGCAGATGCAGCAGGTGGTCAGGAAGGCGAATGGGATGCTGGCCTTCATAGCAAGGGGGATTGAATATAAAAGTAAGGAGGTCTTGCTGCAGCTGTATAGGGCATTGGTGAGGCCGCAGCTGGAGTACTGTGTGCAGTTTTGGGCGCCGCACCTGCGCAAAGATATTTTGGCCTTGGAGGGAGTGCAGAGGAGGTTTACTAGGCTGATACCGGAGTTGAGGGGGTTGAGCTATGAGGAGAGGCTGAATAAACTGGGCTTGTACTCGTTAGAGTTTAGAAGAATGAGGGGAGATCTCATTGAGACGTATAAGATGATGAATGGGATGGATAGGATAGAGGTGGAGAGACTCTTCCCGCTCAAAAAAGACAGTAGGACTAGGGGGCACAGCCTCAAGATAAAAGGGGGGCGGTTTAGAACGGAGTTGAGGAGGAACTTCTTCACTCAAAGGGTGGTGAATCTCTGGAATTCTCTGCCCGTTGAAGTGGTGGAGGCTACCTCGCTAAATATTTTTAAGACGCGGGTTGATGGGTTTTTGATAAGAGAGGGGATTAAGGGTTATGGGGAGAGGGCGGGAAAGTGGAACTGAGCAGCGACAGATCAGCCATGATCTTATTGAATGGCGGGGCAGGCTCGAAGGGCTAGATGGCCTACTCCTGCTCCTATTTCTTATGTTCTTATGTAAATTTCTTCCATGCCCATCTCTCCTGACCTTCCTGTCTCAGGCCAGGCAGCTGTCTCCAAAACCTGGTGCCAAAGTTTAACAGAGTCAAAATGAAGGAGGACACATCCCCTTT
The DNA here is from genome assembly GCF_965287045.1 of Carcharhinus amblyrhynchos. Lineage (NCBI taxonomy): Eukaryota > Metazoa > Chordata > Chondrichthyes > Carcharhiniformes > Carcharhinidae > Carcharhinus > Carcharhinus amblyrhynchos. Next base: position 105,318,470 of record NC_137326.1, read on the forward strand.
TTTACTGCACTGGATGCTGCAAAGCAACAAAATTTATTGGTCCAATTGGAATAGACAGTCCAGGGAGAAGTTAAGTGTCCTTGGTAAGTGGTTAAAATTTGAGAGTAAGGAGGTTGGAGATTGGGGGCTCGGGAGGAGGGGTCAGACATCGGTGAGGGTTGAGGTTATTGGCCATTGGGAGTGGTGGGCGCTGGGAGTCTTGGGGTGGAGGTCTGGTTTCCTTGGGTCAGGGTTTCAGCCAGGTTGGGCCATGGGGTTGGATGGTGGTGGGGGTGGGGGGAGGGGTTGTGCGCGGGGAGTTCCAGCTGTGTTGGGGATGAGATTTGGGCTTGCAGGTTGGGGTGCGGTGTGGAGTGGGCCTGTGTGGATTGGAGTGAATCCCATGGGAGGGTCTTGAGGTGACCCATGTGGGAATCGGTCTGGGTGTGAAAGTGGTTTTGTTTCTTCGAACTTTTTCTCAGTAACTATTAGCCTAAATTTGGCAGATTCATCCAAAGTTAGTGATTTAATTTTTTTTGGGTGGTGCAATGCAACTGCCCAGGCTAAGTTAGCACTTCTGGACAATTGCTATGCAAAGGTTACCTGGGAAGTTCTGAGTGAGATTTATCCATGCATCTTTGGAGTAATCTCCAAATACAATGCTGAGGAGGCTGGACATTATGGTCCACTATGACAAGGACTAAAAAGCAACAGCTCCAATATAATTTACACAGTTTGAATCTGATGTTCAATATGGATCCAACTTTAGAGTTGATATTGATAGTTTAATTACCATCTAAGACCAGTAACTAAGAGTGCATTGCTTACTTGGTAGACCTAAGTTACACTGCCAAGTGCATTTGCTGTAAGCCACTCTGAGGCTCGTATATACCTCAGCGATGTACAAGGCTCACCTCTCAGATGTATACATGTTAAAATTGGAAGGAGATAAGCAAGAGTACCTAACTCCTGCTTTTTCTTAATTTTATAAGATTATAAAATAAGTCTAAAAACTCACAATGATGCTGAATGCAGCATTGCTGGAATTATACTTCTACACATAACAAGAAGTGTCTGACTGCCTGCTAGAGGTAGTCTAAGTCCTGAGTCATACTGGCATGATTTATCTGGTGTGCACGTTCAGCACTCTAAAGATGCTTTAGTATAAACTATATGCACTGGAGTCACCAATAGTGAACTCTTCTCATGAAATTTATACAGGTATGACCTTGGGACATTTTAAACTGACCTGTTGTTACAATAGAACCATTGTTTGATCTGAGACTGAGTCTCAAGAAAACTGGATATCAATGTGACATCACCATTCTGCTGTGTGTCCTGTTTGTCCAAGTAATTAGATTTTAAGATCCAATTAATTGTAATTGCATAAATAGTGCAGATCACAAATGATGTCTTAAGTGCCGTCTGAAATAACTAGTGCTAGGGGTCACTCTTGAGTACTTGGCAAATGGGCCCTTGAAGGGTTAAGTTTGCCCTTGAGCTGATTTGAATTGGATGATTGTTAGGGGCAGGCATAACAACATGATGATTTTCTCCTGGAAAACGGCTCATGTCGCCATCAATAATGGCATCACATGGGTAACATTTAATCAAATTAAAAAGTAATTTCCATTGACTCCACTTTGGATAAACAATGCAAGATAAGTATCTGTGGGGCAGAAAGCTCCAGGAGCCAGATTTGGCTAAATTGTCAATCTAACACTTTATCAGATTTCACATCAAACCAGTGTTGTTGATGTTGAACAGCCGATTGATCCAATTATAATCCCTCAATCTCTAATACAGGAATGTAATAAATGAAAACAGAAAGGAGAAAGCTGATAAAGTTTGGGTTTCACGCCATATCTTTTCAATCAACAGATGCTCCTCGACTGCTATTGATCAGACATTCGGCTTTCAAAGCTTTCCTTGTCTGACAAAGCAGCCTCCTTAAGTCCTCAGCGCACCATAGATTCTCACACCCATCACAAACTTATTCCAAATGATCCCTTTTTCTGAATAGGTGTTACAATTGCAACATTCTATCTTCAAAGATTTATGGTGACTTTTGCAATAAACCCAACCTGTGAACTATGTCTTTTTAAAGAATGTTATTATTAAGGTTTCTTAAATGAATGGATTAGCACAATAATATTAAATTATACTGAAGGCAATAATAGACTTTAAATTGTAAGAGTGATGTATGCTTGTGATAAAAGACAACTCGCTACTAAAATGTTCAGAATGATCGTTAGTTTGCATAGTGATTAGCCAGATTTTGTCATAGAACATTCATTTAGCATAATTAATTTAATCTGGGCATTCATAAACAAATAATACATAAGAGATACCCTCTCTGCTAAAGCAGCCAATTCATTAACATGATGATATTTAAGAGCGTAGAGGTGGCTATTATCTCTTTTAGGTTACCAATGGGACAGCAAAATGTATCTGTTACTGGGCTACATGTAACTGCGAGCTTGCAATGTCATTGTGTACTCTGTGACTGTTCTAAGCAGCAAACACGTGAATTTGGAAGACCTGGACAATACTAACAGTGCTACTGGAGCAGCATACATTGGTTCCTCATTTTTCTTCCTTCAGTTCAATGTTGAAGTGTATCAGCTGTAAAGCACTCAGTAATAAAGAATCTTGTGAGCTGCCATAAAATTGATAATGTCTGCCTCCAAAAATCAGATGTGGACTCCTTTCCTGCTAGCAAGTTTACAATAAAATATTATCATTGTGGAATATAGGGAGGAATTACTTGTACGTAATCTAATTTTCTTGATCTGAAGCCCCTCATCAACTACTTTGCCTCATTGATAAATAATCAGAATTGGCCAATTTAAATGTTTATAAGCCTCCTTGAATGCCATAAGAACGAGAGTGGGACATTCAGCTGCTCAAGCCCACTCTGCCATTAGATTATGGCTGATCTGGACCTCAAATCGAGCTTCCGACCTTTGATCCATATATCTTGATACATCTAGCAAATGAAAATCTAAAAATTTTCCATCAGCCCAGGTTGATTATGTGGAAATGTGATGCCTGGTTTCATTCTAAATGGCATAGCTTTAATTTTGTCTTTTCAGCCCAATCAAAGGGAAAATCAGGCATGGGGTATAAACCACTCCACTATTGCCCATCTTTATACTTCTGCCAAAGAATATTCTGTCCACCGTTGAATATATAACTTTTGCAGTCTCACCATGTAATTCTGCTTTTCAGCAAAGAAGGTGCCATGCAAACTCTTTCCAGCCTGATTAACCTCATTTCAATCTCTGCACTTTTCCTACTTATTGTTTCTTCACAGTATTTACACTCTTATCTCTAGCCTATCCGAATGTTATCCATTTCTCTTTTTATTTCTCTTTTTCCACTGTATCCATCTCTGAATTTGAATATGTGGTCCTCTCATCGTATCTCTAATCTGCAGTTATGCAGTACTGGAATTATTAGCTATTACCTTCATTCTGTGCACCAGTAAAATGAGTGAACATAAGTACATTCTCAACTTTTGGTTCCAAGCAGTATAGAAGAAGTAGCTCTGGGCAGGATGTATTAAGGAGTGCATAGAAATCAACACATTTGGCCATGCTATCCACTTCCTTTGCCGCTCTTTCATTGTCCAGCACCACGAGAGGCCATTAGTTGGTTCTGTTGCTATCCAATTCAGGCTGCATTTTAATCTAAAATAAATACCTTCAATGAGGCAGATAGGAACTTTGTTATATGATAATCAGCCTGAAAAATCGCAGGCATTCATAAAGTATAGAAACATAGAAAATAGGAACAGGAATAAGCCATTCAGCTGTTTGTGTCTGCTTCACTGTTCAGTATGATCATGGCTGACCCTCTCACTGGGATTCTATCCCCCCCACCGGCCCCCACCACTGAATTGGTGCGGGCGAGGGGTCCATTGACCTTGGGTGGGATTTTCCAATCTTGCTCAAGCAATGCCATAAAATCCCACCATCTATCTCAACACCATACTCCCATCCTCTCCCCATAGCCTTTGACACCTTTAAAGCCTTGTTCAGCTGTTCAACTTTAACTCTAGCCGGTTCAGAGAAACAGACAGATTCAGAAGGTGAGTGCTTTCACATCTAAACCTCTGGATCCAGCTGCCTTGCTGAGGAGAATTTGCAATTGGGCACCGCTCACTGACCTTCCTGCCGAGGTCCACGATCCCACCACCAGACCCCAATACCTCATTACATTCTGACCCACAACTTTCTCCACCTCGCCACCGTGTCTTCCAATTTTCAAACCATAATTGTAGCTTTCAGCAGCCCACCTGATTGGCCCTCCCCTCTAGCCTTATCATAACTTTCTTGCAGTTGATCCTGCCCTGAAGCCCAGCACAGGCCTACCTGTGGTCATTCATCAACCAGCTCTCTATCTGATTGGAAGTCAAATTTATCAATCGGGCTTGGTTTCTGGAAAGGGATTCACTGTCGTGGTATTCCTACTTCTTGTCTTCCTGTGCCTTTTGGACAACCCATGCATCCAGCAAATCAATTAAGTAAAAAATCAATCCCATGCCTCCTGCTTTTCTTTCTGTTCTTCCCCACATAAACACCTCAAGACTTTCCTAAGGTTCTATTGTTGGCCTCCTTTTACTCTCCATCGAATTTTTGCTTCTCAGCAATATTATTCACAGAAAACAAGTTGTCTTCCATGTGCCTGTTGATGATACCCAGCTCTACTTTCCTTCACTTTTCTTAGTGTCCCTTTACCTCCTCTCTGCTTACCATCCAAAGGCCTAAACACTGATTTCAGATGCAGCAGTGCTTCCCGTGCACCTCCTTCAATCCGGGCTATTGCACTTGCTGCTCTCAATGTGGTCTCATCTACATCAGAGTGACCAAATGCAGACTCAGTGACTGCTTTGCAGAATGCCTTTAGTCCGTCTACAAACATGACCCAGACTTTCCTTCACCTACCATTTCAACACACCATCCTACTCTCATGTTCTGCCACAATGTTCCAGTGAAGCCCAATGCAAACTGGAGGAACAGCATTCCATCTTCCAATTTGGCATGTTGAAGCTTTTCTGGACTTAACGTTAAGTTCAACAACTTCAGACTATGAACTCTCTCCTTCATCTCTGCCCCATTTTTATTTCTATTCATTCGTTTTCATTCCTTCCATTGATTCATTTTTCCATCCCCTATTTTATCCGACATCACTTTTTTTCCCTTCCCCGCTGTGCCCCTTCCCCTCATCCCATCAGGACCAACCTGTCCCAGGTTGTCCTTTGACAGAATCGTTCTGCTATTAACACATTCTCATTGCTTAATGCACCACTGTCAGCTCCCTTCTCAAGTATGACCACACCAGTTACATTCCCTTTCTCCTTTTGTCCATGACATCTTTGTCAATCAATCCCTAGCCTCCACCTATCACTGGCCCAGCACCTATTGCTTCACCCCCTCCTCCAACAGCAGTATATACCTCAGTCTATTTTCAGTTTTCTTCAGCTCTGAAGAAGAGCCATTCAGACTCGAGCTATCAGACCTGCTGAGAGTTTCCAGCATTTTCTGTTTTGATTTCAGATCCCAGCATCCACAATAATTTGCTTTAATCTGCTGTAGTGGTATTGTTTGAGGAATAAATATTGATCAGAACATCATGGAAACTTCCCTGCTGTTCTCTGAAACTGTGCCATCGTACCTTTGGCCCTTTTGTACCGCCTGAAAAGGCAAATGGGCCTCAGTTCAATATCCCATCTGAAATATACACTCCCAATAATGCAGCAACTCCTGAGTATTTCATTGCAGTGTCAGCGCAGATTTTGAGCTCAAATCTCGGGACTCTGGGACTTGAACCCACAACCTATGAACTGAGAGACAAGAGTTCTCCTATTACTGAGCTATGGTCGATACCTTCAGTTATCTCCCTATCAAAGCACTGTTCAATAACACAACAACCTGGATTTATACAGCAACTTTAATGTAATTAAATTTCCCAAGAAACTTCCTAGACGTGTTGTACAGCAAAATCAGATTCCAAGACACAAAAGGCAATATAAGGGCAGATTTACAGATCTTGTAAAATGAAGAAAACATGTTTGCCATTTTAGATCTGATGTCTGCAATTTTCAAGCAGCTATGGCCTAAATCTTAGTGAAAAAGATGGGTTTTAAGTAGCTGCTTCAGAGAAAGAAAGAGATGTGGAGACAAAAGTTTATTTATTAGTCACAAGTAAGGCTCATATTAACACTGCAATGAAGTTACTGTGAAATTCCCCTAGTCACCACACTCCGGCGCCTGTTTGGGTCAATGCACCTAACCAGTACGTCTTTCAGAATGTGGGAGGAAACCGGACCTCTGGGAGGAAACCCATGCAGACACGGGGAGAACGTGCAAATTCCACCCAGACAGTGATCCAAGCTGGGAATTGAACCTGGGTGCCTGGTGCTGTGAAGCAGCAGGGATAACCACTGTGCTAGCCTGCTATTGGAAGGGTGCATAGGCAGGGTATTCCAAAGCTTTGAGCCTTGGAACTTGAAGCCATGGCCATCAATTAAGCAGCTAAAACTGGAGATAATAAAGAGGCTAGAATTAAAAGAGTATGGACAATCTGAGGGTTGTTGCACTGGAGGAGACTGTAGACATAGCAAAAGGAGCACATGGAGGAATTTGAAAACAAGGGCAAAAGATTTTACATTAAGATGTTGATTGGCTGGGAGCCAGTGTGGGTTCAGCCAATACAGGTGATGGACAAGAGTTTGCATGACTTCAAATCAGATGATAGAATGTGGGAGACCGGCCATTAATGCATTTTAATCGTAACAAAGGCATGGATGGGGATTTCAACAGCAGATGAGACGAGACAGGGATGAAGTCTTGTGTTGTTAGAAAGCTGGAAATAGATGATCTTACTAATGGCATAGCTATTTGGTTTGAAGCTCATCTCGAGGTCAAATATTGTAGCAACATTGTGATAAGTCATGCTCAACCACATGCACTTGTGAGGGCGAGGGATGGAATCAATAATTTTTAGTGAGTCCAAAGACATTGATTTCAGTTTAGAGAAAGTGGAGGAATCAAGACAGTTTATAGTAAGGTAGTATTGGGCTATCAAGAGTCTACAGGAGTAAACTAACACCGTGCTTTTGATATGAAATGTTAGTCATTGCTGTTGAAAGGAAATAGCCTCTTTTTTGACAGATTGTTTAAATTCCAATTTATTGATACAGGAACAGAACTTGGAAAACTTGCTCAATTCTTGTAACTTCAACTGGCCATCTGACCTCTGGCACATTCGAACTTGCAGCCCTTTGAGCGGATATACGGTTCAGTGTGGTTAGGTGGCATTCCGGGAGCGGGTCAAAAATGTCTGCCAACCCTTACGAGGTCCTGAGAGCAGCACTGTTCCCTGACCTTTGGTGAGGCCAGAGCTAACTGGTCAAAAGTCATGGCCTGTCCTTCAGCCTTTAGAATGCAGTGTCGAGCAACATCAGTTACCCGGAGACCACAGACCTTGAGCTTGGGGACATTCCAGATGTGAACATAGTCTGTTATGGATCCCATAACCACAGCTGTTTTCCCCTTCACGGTAAAAAGTCTGTCAACACCAGGTTTTAGTCCAACCGATTTATTTGATAATACTCACAAGCTTTCGGGGTTAGTCCGTTCGTCAGGTGAATGGAGAGTTCTGGCCTCAGACAGAGCATATAAAGCACAGACAGTTTAGAGATTACTGATTAGAATGCAAATCCTTACACCTAACCTGCTGTTCAAGACCTGAAGTGGCATTTTCATCTTGTGTATCAGGCAGGCCAATGACAGTGGAATAGCCTTTTATGCTTGTTAATATTGTGTTAGACTCTCAATCAGAGGGTGAAATAGGAGAGTAAATGTGGGAAATTTCAAATATTGACTAATGTTGTAAAATGGGCAGCAGTCATTGGAAATGATAAAGGATAGCTGATGATCCGATATGTCTCCATCAGACCATAAGACATAGGAGCAGAACTAGGCCATTTGGCCCATCGAGTCTGCTCCGCCATTCAATCATGGCTGATGTTTTTCTCAGCCTCATTCTCCTGCCTTTTCCCCATAACCCTTGAGCCCCTTATTAATCAAGAGCCTATCTATCTCTATCTTAAAAACACTCAATGACCTGGCCTCCAGAGCCTTCTGCGGAAGATTATCAACTGAAACTAAAATGATCCCCAAAGATAGTCTGGTCAAGAAAAGGATCACAGCAGCTCAGAATTAAAACAGTTTTTCCATCTCCCTCCTCTGAAACGTCCTTTTGATAAAAGGATCTGCATATCTTCAAATGGCCTGATTTAAACATTGCAACAACTCTACTGCAGAGGGAAGGCAACCTTGTTTAACTGCAACTGGAAATTGGCTCAAACCCTATGGTTAATACAGTATTATCAGACTTAAGGAACTGCTGAAAGACTGAGCAAGGTGGGTGGAATTGGAAGAGACTCATGTGGAATATGGACACCAGCAATGACTAGTTTTGCTGAATGTTGTACATTCAGTGCAATGCAAATCTACATTATCTGTCCTGACACATTTCTTTAACGTCAATGACTAACTTTCCTTCTCAACCCCAGCTTTGGTTGGTGGGGTTACTGCTAGTGAAAAGAGCAAGTTACATCCTTAGGGGCGACATTGAAGATAGTACTGGTCTCCTTCACCAGTGGGTAAAATATTGCATTCTGACATTTAAACAGTTTACCTTTTGTATGTAGCTTTTCCAAATCTATCTCCGGGAAAAGGGGAAAAAAAGGATTGTGAATGGCTCGTGATTGAATGACTTTTAGTAAACCATCTCCTGAGAGTGATTTTGTGACAGCCGCCTTCCCAGCAGAATACCTCAGCTGGAGTCTAATTGCTTCCATCTGAAGCCTAGCATACAGCTCAGTGATAGACTCTTGCTTTGGCACCAGCCCCTATGGCCTGTGGGCAGATGATTTATTTTTCTAACCTTAAAACATGGCCGAAAACAGTTTGAAGTAATTACATTTACACCGTGTTGTGGCTGCCCTCACACACATAGGAAATCCTAGAGAATGTGGACGTTACATACCACGCTGCATGCAGGAAGTAAATGGGATTACCCTGTAAACTACATCATAAACAACTATTCCTTTATTTACCTACAATTCACAAATGGACTTAAAGTCATAAACGTCAGACAATGAAAATCATTTCTATGGCTTTGTTATTTTAAAACCGCCCTCAAAGTACAATTAGTTCAAATCGTCCTTTGTAGGTTCCAAGAAAACAAGTTTCATCCAGCAGAACGGCTGCCAAAAAAATATTCTCAGTAGACTTTCTGGTTCTGAATCTTCCAATTTTATCTTGGTACATTGAGTTCTTACTGCTGTGTTGAGCTTTGACTTCATAAAACCTCCCCCTACACTGGAACAGTGTGAAGGCACTCCTGGTGTGAGTGCATTCTTCAGGAGAAGTCACATGGAGAGGAGTATTATTTTATAGTTTATTTCACTGCATTTGCTTTTGTTCAACTGTTACACATGGATGAAAGTATTTCTACTTTGTGAAAATGTTTTTAGCCCCGGAAACCATGCCAAGTACTTCAGAGAATGTTTCTATGGCAATCATGTGACAGACCTTCTACTCATTGCCATTTTAGATTTGAGAAACGGCACTCCTGACACTCCAGATTCGAGCCAGATGCATAGCCATATAAAACACTGTGAAAGCCGAGTCATGATTTGGTTGTACAGACATTCAAGTAAACTCAGTCCTAGCACAAGATTGACCTGCAACTACCATCAATGTCCACTGGAGAAAGCTTAAATTGTGGAAGGTACATTTGGATTAACCTACTGGGATAAAGGGTCAGAATTTCCCATGAGAATCAGAAACCCTGATTGGGACTTTCTCATGTTTTGACTGAGTGCTAACTCAGGTAGGAAAAGCTGGTTTCATTGCTGACTATTCCTGCCATATATTCTGAGCTTTGTCAAAAAAAATCCTGGAAGTGGGTCCAACAATGTCACACTGATAAAGTGGGCTCTGAATGAATCTACCCATGCCAGCAGGCTTGGTTGAAAGAGGGTGCGCTGATCTAAGAAAATAAAAATGTGAACCTTCTCCCATCCCACACACATACAGATGACCTCCCCCACATACCACAAGCATAAGGCAAGCCCTGCAAGACACCCTCCCCTAATCTTATGGACATCAGATCATCGCCCATACTCCCATATGGGAACCCTTCCTTCAAACAGACATGGGAACCGCCACCACACATGATCACCCCCAAAGAACATGGGATTCCCCCAACAGACACAGAAATTCCTCCACTACACAGAAGGCATCCCCGCCCTGGAATTACCCATTGCCACAGTCAACTGACTCCCTTCCACACACACAGGAACCCCACCTTCACCTCAGGAACATGGGAACACTCCCCAACCGACATGGGAAGCACCCGTCCCAACAGATACAGGAACACTCCAAGTTGACAGGGAATCCTATCCTCATGAACATGGGCACCACCCAACAGATGTGGGAATCTGTGCTCACAACAGAATTATTGCGTGTCAAAACTAAAAGCTCACACTCTAAAGCTCACACTCTTCACTTTTCATTATCTTCATCATCTTTCATCTAAAATTCAAATAGAAGATGCTTTTATAACTCTTATTCTTGCAAGTACATAAACAAGTAATCACTGAGATGTCCATCTCAAAATACTAAACTAAAATTGCTTGTGGAGACCTTGAGCTATATATATCTTTGGACTTGGGGCATGGAGCAGAATTTATGCTTCATTATTGCAATCCTTTGCCCACCATCAGAATTACAGATTAGATTTTTGATGGGCCTACAGATCCGCTACCATTTGGTTTTTTTGCCAATAGTTTAATTCTGTGTCCTCTGGTCACTCATCCTTCTAAAAAGTCTCACAACACCAGGTTAAAGTCCAACAGATTTATTTGGTAGCATAAGCCACTAGCTACTGAAGTGCTGCTCCTTCATCAGGCAAGTGGGAATTCTATTCATAAACAGGGCACATAAAGACACAAACTCAATTTAGAAAACAATGATTGGAATGTGAGTCTTTACAGGTAATCAAATCTTAAAGGTACAGACAAAGTGAGTGGAGAGAAGGTTAAGCACAGGTTAAGTAGATGTGTATTGTCTCCAGCCAGGACAAAAGATGTGTATTTTGAGGAAGGAGCAGTGCTCCTAAAGCTAGTGGCTTGTGCTACCAAATAAACATGTTGGACTTTAACACGGTGTTGCGCGACTTGTAACTGTGTTTACCCCAGTCCAATGTCGGCATCTCCACATCACACTTATCCTTCTGCCAGTATAAGTAATCTCTTCTCATTTACATAATCAATATAATGTTATGAAACAGAGCTATTCTTAAATAACCTGTATTTGTATTTTGGGCGTATTGCTATCTAGGGTATAAGTGAATTTAATTTTGTGTTTCTGTATAAGTAAGGATTAAAACTTTAATTAACTTCATGTTAAACAAAAGTGCCTGCATGTCTGTAGGTTTTGTTTTCACTTAAAATTATGCCTCCATTGTTACTAAAGGGTTTACAACATGAAATCAAACAGAGCATAAAGGAAAACTAGGTTGTTGCTCAGCAACCAACAGCCACCCTCAAATAGAAATAGCTTTTGATTTAGTTTTAAGCTGGATCCAAGAGAAACTGGACTTCCCATAACAACAAAATTAAGTCCAGAAAATGGAATTGGGACAAAAGTATGTATCAGGAAGACAGTTAAGTTAAAGAAACAAAGAATAAAGTCTTGTTCAGGTGAAGATAAAGTAAAACATAGAGAAAAGGCTCTGAGTTAAAGAGACTTTTGCAAGAACTAAATATAAAATTAACTAATTATGAAGCCAGACATACAAGTAAAATGAAAAATTTGGTGATGTCTTAACACAGCCTTGAAGCAGTGATGTTCTATTGATATAACTGGGTACCTGAGAGATTATGTGGAAGCTTGAATGCATGTGGAAATCCAAAGCAGGAATACCAAAAGAAAGATTAAAATCCTGGAAGCAGATCCTTGATGAAGGCATCCGAGAAAGACCATTATTTGTTTAAAGTTTATTTATTAGTGTCATTAGTGTACTGCAATGAAGTTACTGTGAAAATCTCTTAGTCACCAGGCTCCGGCGCCTGTTTGGGAACACTGAGGGAGTATTTAGCACAGTCAATGCACTTAACCAGCACGTCTTTTGGACTGTGGGAGGAAACCGGAGCACCTAGAGGAAATCCACTCAGACACGGGGAGAATATGCAGACTTTGCACAGTCAGTGGCCCAGACTGGAATTGAACCCAGGTCCCCGGTGCTGTGAGGCAACAGTGCTAACCACTGTGCGATGTTTGGGAGAAGACTCCAAGCATGTTTGTTGAGTGTAAAGTGGAGTTTGGAAACATTCACATAAAAGTCAGAGGTCCTGTGAGACAGTTGGCTCACAGAATGACAAACATGTAGGGGGATTTGATGGGAAATCCACATAAGTTGGATTGGGTGGCATCTGTCACTTGGTTTCAGAGTGTATTGTGTCTGGCCATATTTCATTTATTGGTTTACATGGACTGTGTACTCACTGAGATATTAGAGTATAAGATACCTTTTGTAATTTGTGTTATCCTTATAAAACTATAAAGATATAGGTTGAGGAAGGAATGGTGTATTATGGTTCATTTTTTCTTGTTCAATAAAGATTTTATTCAGCAGTCCTGCATCTCTGTTCATGCATGTCTCTAAAAAAAGTTACAATATATCGAACTAGGATTCTACTCAGGGACCTAATATCAGTTGGGATCATAACAATTCATCATTTTGAATAGCACTGTTGAAGCTATGCTTAATTTTCTCTGTTCCAAGGAGAGGAACACCATTTTTTTCTCATCTCCCCACTTAACTGAAGTTCCACATCCCTGGGCCAATATAATTGTCACCAAAATAATTGATAATGTAAAACGTTGATATGACTGGCACATAAATAATTTAAAAATATAACCATAGCACCATTCCATTGGATAAAAACTCTTCAGATCCTAGTTGAAACTTTGGACTGCAGCACCCACAGTGCCAGACCTCAGCAAGAATCAGCCCCTTCAGTGAGGGAATAAGAAAAATGGGGAAAGCAATATTTGAATTAAACGTAAGTGTGAAGTAAGTTGAAGTTTTGAAATTATAGTTTGAATACTTACAAAATCAAAAAGAAAAGCAAAATTTCAGCAATCTAATAAATAATCTTCCACTTACTCATGCTATTTTCATTGCACATTCACGTATATTCGACCCTTTAAGATGACTGCCACACTTCCCCAGAAAGCCTCTTTTCCTGCTGATCATTGGTGAAATCCAACTTACCTGGAATTATTTCCTTTGGTCTGGAAGTTCATCCCTGAAGCTCTCCAGGTCGGCATGTTGTTTTCTCAGCTCCTGATGCCAATCGATCAAGAGGCAGGAGCAGTTCCGCACGTGCACTTACTGCACACTGTGTTCACCAGTATAGCAGGCACACAGGCTGTAGTTTGCCTACATCTGATCGGGAAGATGAATTAACCTACTACTGCCAACATTTCACACCACTACTCCAAGCTGAATTTGAGAGAGACAAATGTTTAGATAGCTTGAAGGAAATCACTCCACATCAAGCATGGAACAAGGCAAAGAGACAGGCCTTCATGAACTACCACAGCTGGTATAAGGATTGAGCTCAGACCATTGGCGCCATGCTGCTCCATATTCAGCCATCTAGCTGACTGAAGTAACCGACCCCCATCCAAGCTGAATTATGGTGACACAGCCAAAATGTCTTTATAATCTGTTTTCTTCTTGCCAATTAATTTTACCTATTAATGATATGCCCAACCAATATTTAAGATTCAGTGCGGCTAACTAATATTCTAAGATTAATAAATGATCGTTATTTCATGACTCCTTTGATGATTGGCAAGAAAAGATTAATTAATTTGTGAATAACTTATGCAGATTTTGAAAGGATGTTGGTAGGGTAAATGCGAATGCACTCCAAATCAATAAATATAATGCAGTTTAACAAGTCACATCTCGGCATCATTAACTCCTGGGCAGATGGTTGCATGATGAAGAGTTTAAAGGAAATGGCTTAAGGGTGCAGTTGGTGCCTTTGATGAATGTTCCTCTGAGGATACGGCTCCCAATATTCTTACAGCTGCCTTTTCCAGTCTCCAAAATCTTGGGGTCAGGTTGCAGGGAAACATCACACAAGGCTTCACTGATATTTGGGACCATTTAGTCTACTTTCCCAAATTGACTATGCTTCAAACAAGCCCACTGAGCAGCTGCTCTGTACTGCTGCACAACAGATATGGTTGCCGAAGATAGTGCAGTTTCTCTGATTGGGCAGTTGTAGCATATATGACAAAAAGAATGCCAGGCCACAAGACCAGTGCATAAATACAAGATGACAATTTTCAGCAGGTTTGTCTCAGAATTTATTTGCCCTGATGTGAAGATGCTTCAGCCCAAGGCATAGCAGCCAATTACCTCATGAGCTTCTGCCATTGAACGCATCTCCAGGACAAATACAGGCATATATTCATGCAGTCTATCCACATAAACAGTTCGTGCTAGACTCAAACAAAGGGGAAATCACAAAGATCAAAGTACCAGACAGACAAACTATATTGTTCTCCTAAAATGATAACTATAGCTTACTATAGAAATGCTGGGTAGGATTTTCAGGCCCTCTCCACTGGTGGGACCTAAAGTAAAGTAAAAGTAAAGTTTATTTATTAGTCACAAGTAAGGCTTACACTGCAATGAAGTTACTATGAAATTCCCCTAATTGCTGCATTCCAGCACCTGTTTGGGTCAATGCACCGAACCAACATGTCTTTCAGACTGTGGGAGGAAACCGGAGTGCCCGGAGGGAACACACATAGACGCAAGGAGAACATGTAAACTCCACATAGACAATGGCCTGAGCCGGGAATCAAATCCAGATCCCTTGCGCTCTGAGGCAGCAGTGCTAACCACTGTGCCACCGTGCCACCCATTTATTGGTGCTGCCAAAGTCAAACCCCCACGTGACAAGTTACCTGGGTGTCAGGAGAGGCCAGCCATGCAAAACACGATAGTTGTTGGCAGGATCGTAAAATTTCACCCTTTCATGCCACCTGATGAAAGCAATTTACATTTTCCCTTCCAAGGTGAGACCCAGGAGGTGGGCTCAATTTCTTTGTTACCAGCTTGCTGGGAAAAGGCATTTTCAAGAAACTCAATTGACCACAAGACAGGTCCGCCTTCTGCTAAGGCAGGGACATAGGCTGATTCTAAAGCAAACAGGTAAAAAGGTCACCCTCCAATCTGCAGAATTCCACCCTGTTGTATTCTCATCAATATTGCTTGACATTATGATGGTTAGGTCAATTTAAAATCACGCATTTTATCATTAGAGATTTACCGTATTTCAAATGATCAGTGGTTGTACACTGTAAATTTGCTTGCAGGAAAAGGGATATGGATGAACAACTTAAATATCTTTAAATATGTACCATTTTAACATAGATAATATGAAGAAGAAACAGTCATGTCAAATTTAGGCATTTTAAACATTCTAGTTAAAAATGTAAGTCTTACTAAAGGATATGTCAGAACTATAGATTTGAAAGTGCTCAGTTATTACAGGCTAGCTCCACATTTTTATCCCTAGATCAGGTTCACAAAGTTGGGAGATTTCCTGGCTCAGCAAATCAAATTTTGGATTTTCAACCGGGGTCAGGCTGAAACAGGAGTGGGGTGGGTAATTGCGGAAGGGGTGTAGAGAGAGTCTGTTAGGCTCAGGGACAGAACTAGAGAAAAACGTGCTTCTATGCTCCGGCACTGTGTTTAACAAAATAAAAGAACAAAACAACATTCCTCTAGCCCTAGCCCCTCATCTCCTCTGTTCTACCCATGTCAACCTATGTCAATCCATGCTCCCACCCTCTTGTGTGACCCCTTATATCCAAATGCCAATCTATGCTGTCCATCCACTTCCCCATGGACACTCACACCCCCGTGCTAACCCCTGTTCCCATGACTCCACATCCGTCTATGCCAACTTAGTGCCCCTCTACCACTTCCATTGCCCCTAAGCCAACTTAGTATCAACCCATACTAACCCACTCACCATAAGCACTCCTCTTCACCCTCACCTCCTCTATGCTAACTCAGCTAGTATATTTGGATAGATCCTTCATAGTTTTGACTCTTCCTGGACAGCTTTCATACTTCCTGGAAAGCTTAGACAGCTGGACAACTCTTCAACATTTCCTTGGCAGTTGGACAGCTCTGTAATAGTTCCTTGATACTGAACAGTTCCGTGACAGCTGGACAGTGCAACAAGTTTATGAGTAAAACATGCATTAACATATTCACTTTTAACAATCATGAAGGGTGCCTTATCTCTCTCAAAGTTGTCCAAAGGCCATATCCAAAAGGGTAACTTGCCTCTCTAAAGGGCTACCTTGGTTATCCAAATGAAACCATCAAGTTCAGACCTCCTCTTACCTGTCTAACCTGCACACTTTGGATTTCACAATCATGCTCTTTCAAAATCCCACTTCAGTAGAGGTAACTGGTGATTTCAATGGCCAGCTGCCTTCCCATTTCATGCATGCATGAAATGGGAAGGCATTTCTCACCTGACTAAAATTCGCAGCCCCGCGAAGTTGGGAAATGTTGGGTTTGGGATTGGACCCATCTAGGTGAATCTATTATAAATCTTGCCGAGTTGACATCACATTGGTATGGTTTAAAAATATGCCTTGGGTTCAATTTTTTTTAAGTTCACTTTTGGGACATGGGCATCACTGACTGACCAGCATTTATTGCCCAACCCTAGTTGCCTTTGGAGGGCAGTTGAGAGTCAACCACATTGCTGTGGACCTGGAGTCAAATGTAGGCCAGGCCAGATAAGGACAGCAGATTTTCTTCCTTGAATCATATTAGCGAACAAGATGGGTTTTTCTGACAATTGACAATGGTCTCATGGTCATCAGTAGATTCTTAATTCCAGGGATTTTGTATTGAATTCAAATTCTACCATCTGCTGTGGTGGGTTACAAATCCAGGTCCCCAGAACATAAGCTGAGTTTCTGGATTAAAAGTGATAATACCACTGGGCCATTCCCTCCCCTAGCAAGGGAGTGTTTAATGATATGTAAATGATTGAAATGTCTTTAAATGAGATTCATGTCCATTGCGGACATGTACTTGATAATGTCACTGAAAGGTGGTGGCGAAAATTAGAAGGCTCAATCTCTCCAGCAAGATTGACGACTTTTGGTTTTTGTCAGATCTTAAGCCCCTGCCGCTGGTCCTGCAGACAGCAACTGTGGGCTCAAGATTGCCCCTATTATCATCATTGGCACATTACCATGATCAAGATAATATTCCATTATTTCTATAAGCAAAATTGCCACTAGATTCTTATCAATATTATTTTAAAATAGATGTTAACCTATTTCTTCTATGTACTTATCCACATCATCTTGACCAGACATTTTAAAATGTTTTTTACATGCACAAAATCATTAATTTTTACAACATTAATTGTTTTCTTACCAGGCCATCCCACCAGCAACAAGGATCAGGTGAAAGTTGAGAGTTAAGTTGGTACACTACAACTGTACAGCATAAATGAAATCTAACTGTGAAATCTAGATAAAAATTTTTCTACCCTTTAAATTGAATCTTCAACCATATTGGACCAGATGTTCTATTTCTGAGGAGTTTTGGCACGCCTCCAATGTGACGGGACAGCCATCTGTGTCAAGGATGCACCCTTGACCATGGCTATTCTTGTTGCTTTGTGATTGTTGATGTATATTTGGCTTCACAACTTTCACTGTGGAGTTCTGCCAGATTGTGGGGGGTGGGGGGAACAATTTTGCTCAGACAGACTTAACTAACCTATTATTGTAGATTGGCACAACCTGAGTTCGCTTTGAAGGTACATTCCATTGGTGCACAAATTCTTCTATCAGTAAAACACAGATTTTATTTTTAGTTCTGGTACACTGGCCTATGGAATCAATTGTTCAGTGATTCCTTCTGGGGGGTTTACTCAAACAGAAAGTATTAAGTACTCCCATTTGCTGCCATAGCAGCACTTGAGACCAAGGTCAAACATTTCAAAATGATGGGAAGTCTTTTAGCTAACTTACATATTATTAAAAGTTACTGGTGGAAGATCCGTTAGAGAGGAACAAAGGGAAAGGGGACATATGTTTAACCTGATCAGGCTTTTCAAAGAAACTATGCCATTGTTGTTAACAGACAAATCCTGAAGTCAATTAGAAGGTACTTTCTTTGCTGGAGTGGTTTCACTGAAACCAGCAGGTTATGGCTGGTTTTAATTCTCATAGAGGCCCATATGGAAGGAAAAGTCTCACTGGCAGCAATGTAAGGAATTTGGCACCATTTTCCCTTTGGAGATAATGGAATGTTACGTGGAATATGATGATTTGTCAGTAAAGGCACCCACCCTAATAAGTGCAGTGTTTGGTTATGTTCTGTGGTTTGATTTATGTCTTTTTTCATGGAATGGGGAGATGTAGTAGACTCTTTCCTCTAGATATTAAGTTGTTTAGGATAGAAAGAATGAGCTTGATGTTTGGATGGCTTTATTCTATGCTTTCATATGTTCACATGGTATAGTTCAGTTGCACTGAAAGGAACAGGAAATAGTTGGTGATAACTATAAAGAAAATTGAGTTTTCTTTTCAGCTCATTTATTCCTGCCCAGAGGTCAACAGAATGCTTACATATATTGGCTATTGTGCATTGCTACTTATTGTGTTTATATAGACTGCAGTTTATTTCTCCACTTTTGCAATATAAATCCTTTTAATTCATCTTCAGTTTTCTATGAGTCCATGAGCCTCTTGTCATCATTGGGTCTGGAATGTACATTAAAAGCTCAAGCAAATGTCTCTCTTCCCACGTTCCCTTCTATGTTGGATAAACTAAGCACTTTGTTTAGTGTCTCCTTTCAGTCGCATGTCTGAGATTGGTAACTGAATGGAGAATGGCCTTGTCCATGTAGTGACAAGTGTGCATTGTGCTTCAAAGCAGTGCCTCACTATACTATCTCATGACACTGCTCTTTTTCTTACTTGAGCTATACATAATAAGCTAAAGAATGGGAGTATTAGAGCTGGCAGTGGTAATGCTGATATAATTATTATCACAGATTCATGAAAGGAGTCTGTCTGTGTCTATGCTTGTGCAAGCACTGACTTTGTAAAAGTCAGAATAAATGATTTTGGTTGTTATGAAGGATCTAAATTAACTCCATCTGGAACAGCAAAATGGAGCCAAATTACTCAATTTGATATTGCACTAATTGCCTTTATAAATTAGGTACTTGTATGATTTAAATGCATCCATCCAATTTGTTTTGGATTCTGTTTCGTGTGTACATTTGAGACTAAAATGACGACAGAGAAATTTGGTATTTACAAAATAAATCTGAACTTTACTATCCTCGTCAGGTCTTGAGCTAATCAAGCTAACAAAAAGCAAATTGAAACAGTGTTATTTTATAAAGGGTGGCAGTGGCTGAATCCATACAAGCATCTTGGCCGACATCAAAAATTGTGCATGCCTTGCTTGGCATGACGACATATTTTTGGTTTAGCATGAATGCACGAGTGGGGCTGTAAATGTTTGAGTCTCGTGCGTGATGTGTGACACTTGACGCAGGCTTGGCTACAACAGAGCAATTTAAACCTGGTTGTGACATGGTTGGATTAGCTTGAAAGACTGGTCGCTTTTGGGTGAAAGTAACATTTTAATACAGTGCTGCCATTCCCTATTCCATTAACTGTATTGTATGTACAAAGAAAACAAAAGATTAAATACATACACGAGACAAAATCCTAGGTTGATTAATTGCTCGCTTTGGAACCATTTTCCTCTGAGGGCTTAGAAAAGCAATAACTTTCCAGCACAGGCAGTGTTAGAGCTAATGTTTAGAAGGCATGTGTTGGCCGATATTATCAGTGATTAAGGTCCAAGATATCTGATGTGTTGCTCTTGTAGGATCACAAAAGACCATTCAAGATAGTTTGGGTAGAAGTTCAAGACATCTACAGAGGAAGGGTTTTCTGCAGTAATCCTTTACCGTGTTTGAAAAATGATATCAACAATTTGGACCCTCGTAGCACAATTGTTAACCGTGCAGCAGTGTTATAAAAAAGTAATATAAAAAATGTGTAATTTGAGGCTTTACTGCTCAATAACAATCAGTGTTTCTAATCCTACTAAGTACAATGGCCATCTCAGTGCAATCCATGTTGATTCACACATTACTGAACAATTTTTGAAGTTGTGGCATGGATTTTCACCAGTTTAGGATGGCTCGAGAACCCTTTAAGAATGGCAGCTGGAAACAGATTCCAGGAATTCCAACTCTATTCCTGGGATTTCCAGTTTTTGGGAATGCCTTTTAAAGGTGTGGATTCGTTTGGGCCAAAAGCTCGCAACCTGCATTCCTGATGGGGTTGGTTCTAATGCAGAGATAACCTTGTCCTCATTGTGATATTGTATGCATGCCATTGTAATGTAGAGGTGCTTGCAAAGCAAGGTTTAATGTGGGACTTGACAATAGTCCCATGGCAAGTTGTTTAGATTCACGTGGTAATAGCTCCTGAGAGAACTGTCTGGAAACAGGAACAAAACAGAAAATGCTGGAAAAGCTCAGCAGGTCTGACAGCACCAGTAGAGAGAGAACAGAGCTAGCATTTTGAGTCTGGATGACACTTTGTCTGTGCAGACATTGTGGTATGCAGGGAGATGCAAGGCAGAAGCCTTGCATCTGTTGTCTGGTACAATATTAAATTTATTGAGTGCTCTGGTACTATACTAATTTTATTTAGTTACTTTCTGTTTTGGAGCGGCACGGTGGCACAATGGTTAGCACTGCTGCCTCACAGCCCCAGAGACCTGGGTTCAATTTCAGCCTTGGGTGATTGTCTGTCTGGAGTTTGCACATTGTCCCCATGTCTGTGTGAGTTCCTCCGGGTTCTCCGGTTTCTTCCCACACCCCAATGATGTGCAGGGTAGGTGGATTGGCCACGCTAAATTTCCCCTTAGTGTCCAAAGATGTGTCAGTTAGGGGGATTAGCCGGGTAATTTTTTGGGGCAGCTCGGTGGCACAATGGTTAGCACTGCTGCCTCACAGCGTCAGGGACCCGGGTTCAATTCCAGCCCTGGGTCACTGTCTGTGTTGAATTTGCACGTTCTCCTCCGGGTAATCTGGTTTCCTCCCACAGTCCAAAGAGTTAGGTTGATTGGCAATGCTAAATTGACCCTAGTATCAGGGGGATTAACAGAGTAAATATGTTGGGTTACTGGAATAAGGACTGGGTGGATTGTGGTCGGTGCAAACTTGAGGGGCTGAATGGCCTTCTTCTGCACTATAGGGATTCTATGAAAAAGCAGCCCCCCAGCCCTCAACCCCAACTCCTTGCACACACTCACGGCCCCATCATGACCTACCTCATGTCCTTCATACCTTTATGAGAACCTATGCCCTCTACCCACCTCTATACCAACCCATAACCCCTATTCTAACCCATGTCTCTGTTTCCACCTTCATGGCTTCTCATATCCATGTGCTAACTTACTTCCAAATCTGACCAACCCATGCCATCCCCTCACCCACCACCTTTTGCCTTGATTCCCTCAATGCAAACTCACCTAGTATCATTTGATAATTCCTTGACAACTTTGACAGTTCTTCAACATCTTTGACAGTTTCAATGAGTTAATTCACATTCTACACACAATCATGTTTATTTTTAATGATCTCAAAGTGTGCCTTACCAATCCCAAAGAACGCCTTGCCTCTTTCAAAGGCAACAAACCAAGTGCAGGAAAATGGGATTAGAATAGATAGGTGTTTGAAAGCTGGCACAGACATGATGGGACAAAGACCCTCTCTCTGTGCAGTAAAATTTTATGACACTATTATGCAAAGGTGTCCTAGGATCATATCCAAAGGGGTACAAAACCTCTCCAAAGGGGTACCCTGCCTAAAGAAATGGAACCACCAAGTTCAGACCATGGCTAGACTGGTTCTCACTTGTAGCAAAGATTTGAGTCTTGGTTAGAGATCTATATCATGGACTTTGGAACATGATTCTACTTGCGAATCACAGACACAGCCTACAGCCAGTCTTCAGTCAATAGTCAGTGAGTAAATCGCTCACACACAAGCTGCAAACTATTTGCTTTTAAAGTTTTTCTGTTTTGTTTTCACCAGGTGGGCAAGGTAAATGGCCTTTACAGTAAGTTAACTTGTTTACAGTTTAAGTTGAGAAAGAAAGTGAATTCTGTCTTCTGCCACCTTCTTCACTGAGTGAGATTTTATTCACTCTTTGAAGCTGTAGATCGCTCAACTGCGCTGAACTATTAGTTCTGGTAACAAATTACTTTGGGTGCTAATCTTTTATGTTACCTCTGACAATACAAAACATAGCTTTAAAAGAAAGTCAATATTGGGAAAACGTTTTTTTAGCAGAAGTGCATTCATTGGTTAGAGAACTATCAAAGCCTACAACACAGGGCAAGCCATTTTGCCCATCATGTCTGTGCCAGCTCCTTGCTGGGGCAATCCAAAATTAAATCTATTTTCTTCCCCTTGGCTCTGTAACTCCCTTTGCTTCAAATATTTGTCTAAATTTCTCTTAAAATATTAAACGATTGCTGGTGCAACCATTCCCTGCAGTAAAGTATTTCATGCATCGACAACTCTCCGTATAATGATTTTTCCTAATTGTGCTTCTTATTCTCTTAGTAACAATTTTAAACTGATAACCCATTGTCATTGACTTCTCAACCAGAAAAAGTAATCTGTCTCCATTTGCTCTCCACTTCATAATTTTAAAATCTCTGGAGCAGCCTTCTCTGCTCCTAATCCTAATAGCAATTCTCCCTACATAACTGTAGTTTTCCACTCATGGCACGAAGCTAGTAAATCTATTGAGCAGACTTTCTGTGATTCTAAAATCCTTTCTGCGGCAATCCTTTATGCGAAAGTACACTCTATACCAGAACTGGCCTAATTAATCTTTTTTTTTACAAATTTATCAGATTTGTTTTATTCTTGTACTCTGCAGTCCTATAAAATCCCTATAGCTGTTGATCTAGAGAATATGTACTTCAACCCTTCAGTGTTTCTGTTCATCATTAACCTTCAGCATGTTTTCAAAGAACAAAATAACACAGAACAAAGAACAGTACAGCACAGAAGCAGGCCTTTTGGCCCTGAAAGCCTGCACTGATCATGTTGTCCTACCAAGACCAATCACCTGCATCCCTCCATTCCCCATCTGTTCATGTGTCTATCCAGATAAGTCTTAAATGTCACTAACATGTCTGCCTCAACCACCTCATTTGGCAGTACATTCCAGGCCCCCACCACCCTCTACGTAAAAACTTCCCCCGCACATCTCTATGAACATTTTCCCCTTTACATTGAACTTCTGCCCCCTTGTAATTGTCATTTCTGCCCTGAGAAAAAGCTTCTAACTGTTCACCTTATCTACGTCCCTCATAATTTTATAGACTCCTATCAGGTTGCCCTCAGCCTCCGACTTTCCAGGGAGAAC
The DNA here is from genome assembly GCF_965287045.1 of Carcharhinus amblyrhynchos. NCBI lineage: Eukaryota > Metazoa > Chordata > Chondrichthyes > Carcharhiniformes > Carcharhinidae > Carcharhinus > Carcharhinus amblyrhynchos. Next base: position 105,342,085 of record NC_137326.1, read on the forward strand.
AATCCCAGTGTATTCAGTCCTTCCTCCTAGCTAATACATTCCATACCAGACAACATCCTGGAAAACCTTTTCTGTACTCCGTCCAAAACCACCACATCCTTCTGGTAGTGTGGCTGCCAGAATTGGACACAGTATTCCAAATGTGGCCTAACCAATGTTTTATATAACTGTAACCTAATTTGCCAACTTTTATACTCTATGCCCAGGTCAATGAAGGCAAGCATGCCATACACTTTCTTCACAACCTTTTCTACCTGTGCTGCCATTTTTAAGGATCCGTGGGCCTGTACTCCCAGATCTCACTGTGTGTCTATACTCCTGATGATTCTGCCCTTTATTTAATAGCTCCCACCTGAATTGGGTCTACCAAAATGCATCACCTCACATTTGTCCGGATTAAATTCTATCTGCCATTTCTCTGCCCAATTTTCCAGCCTATCTATATGCTGTTGTATTCTCTGACAAATTTCATTGCTATCCTCAACTCTGCCAATCTTAGTATCATCTGCAAACTTGCTAATCAGGCCAGCAACATTGTCTTCCAAGTCATTTATATATATTACAAACAACAGTCATTGAGTATATTGTTTCCATTCCTTGTTTTTCCTCTGAAAGTTCATTGTCTTATTATTATGTACATAAACACACTTATATTTTCTTTTATTTGTTAGTGTCATGGCTAGGCTTAAATTAACATTGCAATGAAGTTACTGTGAAGATCCCCTGCTTCCACCTTTCTTCCCAATCTGCTAACTTGTTTATGTCTTCCTAAAGTCTTTTATGTTCGTCCTCACCATTTCACACATTCCCTACTTTTATGTTATCAACTTATTTCAATACAGTGCTTCCAATGCCAATGTACAGAGTATCGAAGTCTACCAAGAAGAAAAGTGAGCCCAGCAGTGATGTTTTAAGTACACCATTCCCAACCAGTCCAAACAAAACTTGATTGCTGTGGCTCATTAACAGAAGCAAAATATTATGGATGCTGAAAACCTGAAGTGATAGAAAAACTTTGCAGGGCTGTGGAGACAGAAACAAATTTAATATTTTGGGTCAGTGCCTATTATCAGAGAACGTTTTATTTCCCACACATTTCTTGTACTGTATGCCTGAATTTGATGAACAAGTGATAAATGAGATATCTAACTAAATGTCTTTGTAAAGTGCACAGACACATCTACTGCATCTCCTTGATCTATTCAATCATTTCTTCAAAAATCTCCATTAGATTTGTCAAGCATAAATTGCTTCTAGCAAACAAATGTCACTGCTCCTGATTGTCCATGCATTACTAAATACTCACTTATATGGTGATTTTCCAAGCAGTGTTTAAATGCCATGCCATAATCGAGGCTGTTGCATTTCTATCAAGATAAATTTAAGGAATTCAAAATGTCCATATACTTCATCTGTGATAAAAAAAACACATAAAATACAAATATCCAGCGTGCAGATCACTTTTATACATTTATACTGCAGAATATTTTAATTTAGTTTAAAAAAATACATTAGGTTTGTCATCCATTAGCAGTTGCATTGTGTGTAAAACCTGAAAGCAAGCCTTATATGATAAAGCTTTGTCCTTCTTCTGTGATCCTTAATGCTATGGATCAAGGTAGTCACGGGGTCAATAGATATGGGGTAATCAGCTGATGTGTTGTAAAAAAGGGCCTGAATACTTAATAAAGATGTGCCTTTCTTTTCTCTACATACACATTTTTAAATTGTGTTTTGCACTTGACTTTTATGGAAGCATATTCCTAATCTGTTACTAAATATTTGCACAACCACGTTTGAGTCAGACTTGTCACCACATCAAGAATCAGCATTATGTAATCTCAAAAGTTGGTTGTCAAGGATCTGAAAGAGAACATGTCTTATCTGCATTTTGATCTGGATGTAGATCTCAGACAACACATTTGCCACGAATATTTTGTTTGTCCAAGGAACGCAGTTGCAGAAGTAGAAAAGCAAACATCTTGGATAAGATTACATTCTAAGGTTACACCATTTTTTTGAATTCTAGACTGAAGTCTAATTGTGGCAGGGCTCCAGAGAGATATTTTTGTAAATCTGATTACAATGCAAATTTCAGTGACCATCGAGCTTTCTCTGAAATCTCCCAACTTATATAAGGTTTCACACCGGTAGGCCTTTGATATCATGTGGTAGAAAGTGGTGTGTGCTACAATTGTTTTTCAAGTGTTAAATATATACAAAACAATGAGAATTTTTGCAGGGATTGTCCCTCTATTAAATGTGTTTGGGGTTTTGTTTAGGTATTCCATGCAGAGTTTAAAATTGGTGCTCCAAGTATGTAAATTATGGGCACAATGTCTCCTGAATGATCCTTTTTCAAATGTTTCAGTGATGTGGGGAGCAAGCAATTACTACCCTCTCTGTCATAGTCTATTCCAACCTCTCTTTTTGTACTTTGCTTGGGTTAACTGCCAGTTGAGCCATGAGCTAATGAGGTCTGAGGATCAATGCCCATTAATCCTCAGGCCTCTTGGTTTGAGTATGTGCAAGGCAGGCAGTGCCAAGACTGGGCCTGGCATTGGGTCCAGAGGGCCCAAACTTGACTTTCGTTTCTCTGAGAAATTAATGCAAATTTTCTTCACTTTTCTGTACTACTATTAAAATTAACAACAACACTTACATTCGTATAATACCTTAAAACACCCCATAGAACATTACAGCGCAGTACAAGCCCTTCGGCCCTTGATGTTGCGCCAACCAGTGGAACCAATCTAATGACCCTTTATAGAACATAGAACATTACAGCGCAATGCATTTCAGAGGAGCACTATGAAACAAAATATGGCATGGAGCCATCTAGGAGCTTTAGGTCAGATAACCAAAGTCTGGGTCAAACAGATATATCTTTGGAGTATCTTAAAGGAAGAAAGTGCGATAGAGATGAGTGCCAAAATTTTACTGCCTTGCCCACCCGAGGTTCGTAAGATCCGACCGAGGCCAGCAGAGAATGCCATTCTGCGAGCCTCGCCCACCCCGATTCCAGGGCAGGTGTGCCAGTAAAATTCCAGCCAAGGCATCAGGAGTGAATTTCAGAGCTAGAATTACAGGAATGCAAATATCTTGAAGAGTTATGGGGCTGGATGACATTATTGAGCTAGGAAGGAGCAAGGTCAGGGAGGAACTTGAAAACAAGGATAAGAGTTTTAAAATCGAGTTGGTGCTCAACCAAGATGTGGAGGTGCCAGCATTGGACCGGGGTAAGCACAGCAAGAACAACACCAGGTTAAAGTCCAACAGGTTTATTTGGCAGCACAAGCTTTCAGAGTCTCGCTCCTTTTTCAGGTGAATGAGGAGTTGTGTTCACAAACAGGGCACATACAGACACAAACTCAATTTACAAGATAATGCTTGGAATTCGAGTCTTTACAGGTAATCAAGTCTTAAAGGTACAGACAATCTGAGTGCAGAGAGCGTTCAGCACAGGTTAAAGAGACATGATGGGCATTCAGCCTCTGATCTTTGGGTAAGCGTTCTCAAGGCGGCTTACACGACACATGACATTGCAGAATCTTTGAGCAGAAACTGATAGCCAAGTTCCACACAGATGAGGACAGCCTCAACCGGGATCTTGGGATCATGTCACATTATTTGTAACCCCCATGATTCAACTGGGCTTGCAAAATCTCACTAACTATCCTGGCTGGAGACAATACACACCTCTTTGTGTCTGTATATGCCCTTTACTGTGCTTAAACAAGAACCAGTGTAAGTCAGCAAACACAATGATGGTAGGTGAACAAGACTTGGTGCGAGTTATGATACAAGCAGCGCTCATTTGGATTACTTGAAGATTAGAGGATAGAATGTGGGTGTTCAACCAGCTGTACATTGAAGTAATCAAGTCTGGAGTTGACCAGATTGACGTTTTCAGGAGTAGAAGAACTGAGACAAAAACTGAGACTGAAACTCAAACAATGCTACCGAGATGGAAGTAAATAGTTCTCGTGGAAGCAAGACAGTGTCAGAAGTTCATCTCACTCAGCTAGATTGCAGAAAGATTATTTAGTCTCTGATGGTTGCCAGGAAGAGGGATGGATTGGTAACTTAGAAAATGGACTTTGGAATGGGGACCTTAAAGAATAGCTTCAATCTTCCTCGTATTTGGTTGGAGGAAACTTCTCCTCATTTTGAGCTGGATGTCATTTGATTTAACAACAGTAAAATAACTGGACCGAAGCATAAATTTTCCTGTGGATGTCTGTGAATGAATGAAAATTAAATGATATAAAATGGATCATGATGCCATAACTGGTTGTCTTATGGCTCATTTGTGCATCTGTGTGATTGTTTAGCAACACTTTGGGAGGTGTAAAATTCATATCAGTGCCAGATTCAGTGACTGGGGAGGATATGATAATTGTACAGGAATTGCTGAGTAAAACAATTTTTTTTTGCATTGCTGAAGAGTTTAGCTTTGATGTACCAAAAGTGATTTTCTGCACTGGTGAAATTTCTTTTCAAAAATGGGTACTGATGATATGCTCTTGCTAAAGACCAATTAAAGGTGAAAGGAAATGAACCACATAATGCAAGGAATCTCCCTGTGGGTGCCTGGAATGTACCAGTCACATAGAATTAAGCAGTCTTGTATTATTAAGTTAGTAACTATTTTCTAGGGAATAAAAGATGTAAAGGTCATTTAAGGACATTCTTCCGGCACTGTGAGCGTGGTATGAGGTCAGCTTTATATAGTGTGTGCTGTAATCACCTAGCCAGGCAATAGCTTCTGCAGTGGCTAAATAGAGCTCTCAGAGACCTATGCTGACTTTTGTCAGGGGGCAGTCACCTCCTTGCGATGTGAGTCATTGAATGGGGTGCACCACAACTGCAATCCACCTTCCCTGCAATGTCCCACTTGCGCCAATTTGCTACTGAAAGACATTGGCCAGTGCTGAAAGGTTAAAGAGTGCCCAATGTTGCCGGGACAAGTTGAAGCCAGATGGGCGGGCTGTGGAATCTGCATTGAGCAAGTGGTTTTTAATGGTGGCATTTGGGCTCCATTCCTGCTGCCATAGAGCCTCTGTTGTTATTCCTTGGCAGATGATCTTAGCCATAGGTCCTGGCATGATGGGAGTTAAGCTGCAGGTGGATTGATAAGGTCTTTGTATTGCAGCAGGCTTGACGTAAACCTTACCCAAGAGTTAGTTTTCATTTCAATTTCCACTGTTATGTGGGAGAGCAGGAGGTTACTCAGGACTTGGAGCTGGGGGAATTGAGTTGATTAGAAGGTATCTGAGATGATAAGTATTGCTCTGTTGAACTGGGTGTCTATAAGAATGGCATGGAATGAGTTGTACCATACTGATGCACAGTACTCTGCAGTCATGTGTTTCGACAGCTCTGAAGGAAGTCAGTGACTAGCCCAATGGATGGAAATGATCTTTGCAGGCCCTGTATGGAATTATATTCTTAATGATGTAGGAAGATATTTGGGATGGTGGACGAAGTTATAATTACATACATTCAATAATGTGAGTAGAATTGCAAAGACCGACTTAATTAATATGCCTGATTTGAAACAGTAGTGAAGACACACGTGGCAAAAGTTAATGATTTGAATCCTTGACCAACATGGATAGATGCCAGAAATGTGTCTGTTTTAAGAAATAGATACATGAATGCCAAGATGGGTACACTTGATGAATATCTGTATCCCGGGGAAATAAGTCATTTAAAAAATATGTACTGAATCTTTTCTGTACAATTATCATATCCTCCCCAGTCACTGAAGCTTTTGCTTTCTTCTTCTTTTATTCATTTGGTTTAAAGAAAAATTGATGCATCTTATGTGTTGATAAATGTCTTCTTTAACGTTACTTCCACAACGCTGCAGAGCAAAGTAACTGATATAGAAAATTTAGTTGGAGGTGTCTGGGTGGCCTTGATGAAATGAAGCAGTACTGTCACCTTAATTGCCAGCAGTGAAATTATGCTGATCATAGGCCACAGATTTCAATGACAGGTAATGTGCTAAACCTAAACCTCCAGATGAATTGTTTTCCTTTGCAGCCAAGTTATTGACTACAGATCGTGTGACATGGACCCACAATCCTGGTTGAGGGCGTCCTCATGTGTGCGGAACTTGACTATCAGTCTCTGCTCAGTGACTCTGCGCTGTCATGTGTCATGAAGGCCACCTTGGAGAAACGCTTATCTGAAGATCAAAGGCCGAATGCCTGCAATCACTGAAGTCTTCCCCAACAGGAAGAGAACACTCTTGCCTGACGATTGTCGAGCAGCGTTCATTCATCCATTGTCGTAGTGTCTGCATGGTCTCCCCAATGTACCATGCCTTGGGGCATCGTTTTGTGTATTCTCTTGCCCTGGCTGGAGACAATATTCTTTAATATTCTGTGCATAACCCTCGCTCCACTCACATTGTCTGTACCTTTAAGACTTGATTACCTGTAATGACTCGCATTCCAACCATTATTTTGTAAATTGAGTTTGTGTCTTTATATGCCCTGTTTTTGAACAGAACTCCCACTTACCTGATGAAGGAGTATTGCTCTGAAAGCTAGTGGCTCGTGCTACCAGATAAACCTGTTGGACTTTAACCTGGTGTTATCAGAATGAGGGCAGCATGGGAATACCACGACAACTGAATTCTCCTCCAAGTTACATGCCATCCTGACTTGGGAATATATTATCATTCCATTATCGCCACTGGGTTAAAATCCCGAAACTTCTTACCAAACAGTATTGTGGGTCCACCTACAACATGTGGACTGCAGCGATTCAAGAAAGCAGCTCACTATCACCTTCTTAAGAGCAATTAGGATTGGGTAATATATGTTAGTCTTGCCAATGATGTCCAGACTCCATGAACAAATATAAAAGAAATCTCTCTTGCCTCCTCCACATGCACAATGGCTCTCGATTCCTGCAGTGTCTCAAGACTGTAAATAATATATTTACTTGCGTAAAAGTTGAATTTTTCAGACCCTTTTTTGAGCAAAAGATTAAGGAGTTGACCTTTACATGGGTAATGGTTTTGAAGGGCTTACTTTCAACTGAATGTTAAATTGCTGAAGCGTATGGAAACGCCATTCTCATCATTTGCCTATGAATAATCCGTAAAAGTGGAATTTACCTTTGCTTCTAAGCATGGTGCCAGGGCTTCCTTTGTGCACCAGATAGCTAACCCATCACTGTGACGATTCGTTTTTCTAATCCCATGAACTTTGAACTGGATATGGAGTTCCCAATCTTTTGGGTAGCGTGACACTCAGTTCCAGATTCATCTACTTTCATCGCACTCATCGGATGTCAGGCAAATGCAATGATCCAAAAAGCTTGAGTATGTTGACATTAAGAAAGAGGATGCGTTGGAGCTTTTGAAAAACATCAAGTAAGCAGGGACCAGATGGGATGTACCCCAGGTTACTGTGGGAGGCAAGGGAAGAGATTACAGAGCCTCTGGCGATGATCTTGCTTCATCAATGGACACGGGAGAGGTTCTGGAGGATTGCAGATGTGGTTCTTCTATTCAAATAAAGGGAGAAGAGATAGCCCAGGGCATTATCGACCAGTGAGTCTAACCTCAGTGGTTGCTAAGTTGATGGAGAAGATCCTGAAAGACAGGATTTATGAATATTTGGAGAGGTATAGTATGATCAAAAATAGTCAGCACAGCTTTGTCAAAGGCAGATTGTGCCTTACGAACCTGGTTGAGTTTTTTGAAGATGTGACTAAACACATTGACAAAGGAAGAGCAGTAGATGTGGTTTTTATGGACTTCAGCAAGGTGTTTGATAAGGTCCCCCATGCAAGGCTTATTGAGAAAGTGAGGGGCATGGGATCCAAAGGGACATTGCTTTGTGGATCCAGAACTGGCTTGCCCACAGAAGGCAAAGAGTGGTTGTAAGTGGGTCTTTTTCTGCATGGAGGTCAGTCACCAGTAGAGTGCCCCAGGGATCTGTTCTTGGACCCTTGCTCTTTGTGATTTTTATAAATGACCTGGATGAAGAAGTGGAGGGATGGGTTGGTAAGTTTGCTGATGACACAAAGGTTGGAGGTGTTGTGGATAGTTTGGAGAAATGTCAGAAGTTGCAACGAGACATAGATAGGATGCAAGACTGGGTGGAGAAGTGGCAGATGGACTTCAACCCAGATAAGTGTGTGGTGTTCATTCTGGCAGGTCAAATGGGATGACGGAATATAATATTAAGGGTAAGACTCTTAGCACTGTGGAAGTTCAGAAGGATCTTAGGGTCCGGGTTCATTGGATGCTCAAATCAGCTTCGCAGGTAGAGGATGTAGTTAAGAAAGCGTATGGTGTACTGGCCTTCATCAATCGAGGAATTGAGTTTAGGAGTCGGGAGATAATGCTGCAACTGCATAAGACCCTGGTCAAACCCACTTGGAGTACTGTGCTCAGTTCTGGTCACCTCATTACAGGAAGGATGTGAAAGCTATTGAAAGGATGCAGAGGAGATTTACAAGGATATTGCCTGGATTGGGTGGCATGCCTTGTGAGGATAGGTTGAGAGAGCTCGGTCTTTTCTCCTGAGTGAGATGAAGGATGAGAGGTGACCTGATAGAGGTGTATAAGATGTTGAGAGGTATTGATTGAGTGGATTCTCAGAGGATTTTTCCCAGGTGTGAAATGGCTGCCACAAGAGGACACAGGTTTAGGGTGCTGGGGAGCAGGTACACAGGAGATGTCAGGGGTAAGTTTTTCACTCAGAGGGCGGTGGGTGAGTGGAATCGGCTGCCAGCAGTGGCAGTGGAGGCGGATTTGATAGGGTCTTTTAAGAGACTTTTGAATAAGTACATGGGACTTAGTAAGACAGAGGGTTACAGATAAGCCTAATAGGTAGGGATATGTTCGGCACAACTTGTGGACCGAAGGCCCTGTTTGTGCTGTAGTTTTTCTATGTTCTAACATGGTGCTCCCATCATAATCCCGTCAAGACATCAAATTCGAGTGCATGTGCTGATTTGCTTACTTCGGACGCTCCTTGGAGAGGACCACAAACTCCTAAATCCACAGGAAGAAAGTGTAAAGTTTTAAAGTTTAAAGTTTATTTATTCATATCACAAGTAGGCTTACATTAACGCCGCAATGATGTTACTATAAAAATCCTTGAGTCATCACACTCGGGCATCTGTTCAGGTACATTGAGGGGGATTTAGCATGACCAATGCACCTAACCAGCAGATGGTGAGAGGAAACCAGAGCACCTGGAGGAAACCCATGCAGATATGGATAAAACATGCAGACTCCACACAGAGTGGCCCAATCTGAGAATTGAACCCGGGTCCCTGGCGCTGTGAAGCAGCTGTGCTAACCACTGTGCTGCAGGAGCGGCATTGGCTGGGCCTGTGGTTTCAATGTGGTGTGAGGTCTGGGAAGGGAAGGGAAGGGAAAGACCACACTGACATCTCCCAGCCCTTGAGCAAAGCTTTGGTGCAGTGGGACTGCATTGAGTCAACATTTGCAAACTGTTTTATCGAATTGTGATCCATGGAAAATTGCCAATTCTTTGGCGAAAAGTGAGTGGTCAAACTTTAAATGAGCTTAACCAATACATGAGTATATACAATAGATTGGATTCATTGGGAGTGTCTGATCTAGGGACGGTGTTGATAAAAGATTTTTTGCTGCTCCTCTGCACTGCCAAGTGTGTACTGGCCTCCTTTTGTTCTGTGAAATGAACCCATAGAATTGCAAACTCACACCTCAGGAAAAAAAAATGTATGTCACAATGCAATCATTTATATGCACTATGTACAAATGTGCTAATGATGTTAACCATAAGACAATAAGAGAAAGGAGCAGAAGAAGGTCATTTGGCCCATCACGTCTGGCCCACTATTCATTGAGATCATAACAACTCTGATATGATAACCCTCAAATCCATCTTTGTGCCTTATCCTTGTAATCCTTGATTACCTTACTGATTAAAAATCCATCTCAGCCTTGAACACGCTTAATGACCCAGCCTCTACAGCCCTCTGCAGTAAAGAATTCTACAGATTCACTGCACTTCTAAGAGAAGAAATTCCTCCACATCTTCATTTCAAATGGGTGTCCCTTACTTTTTTCAGTGTCCTGGACAAGAATCCCCAAATTACATTAGGATGCTAGACTAGACCCCAGCAATATTTGTATTTTAGCGTAAATGTGGGGATAGGAATTTTTACTCCTGGAGTAATTCCACTGACAAATTAGGGATCTTTTATATGAAAACAAACTTTATTTAATAACACAATTTAAATATAACTATAACAAAAGAAACAGTTTACTATTAACAGTTGAACAATAATTAAAAAATGAAAGAAGCAGCTCCAATTTTGAACTTGTCACCATTTCAGTTCCAAATAAGTAACAATCTCTAACAGATATATAAATATACTTGCTATAAGAAGTGTAGACATTCCTGAAGCTGCCAAAGAGATTTTGAATTTCAGAGCAGCTTGCAGTCTTCTGTCTTTAAACAGAACTAAAAGCTGTTTGTTCTTTGCTATACACCTTGCTTCTCCTATTAACCACATTACCACGTGACTCTATCAATCAACCTAATCAAAAACCCCAGGGGAAATCATTATCTATTAACAAAAATCCATTAGCTTTCTCCTAAATAAACACAACATGGTTGAAATAAATAATTATGCTGTTTTCCCAGCATTGGAGCTAAATGTTTTCCAGACACACTGACTGTATGCAGAAAAAAAAGGAACTTTAAACATTCCCCTTAAACGTAAAAAATATAAATGGATTTTTATATCTGTAGCAAATACTATCATCAAACAGATTATTTGCTCTTGTCCCAGATTCTTCCTCCCACAGGGGAAGGAACCTCTCGGCATTTCTATTGCCAATGGCCCCGAGAATCCTATATATCTCAATAAGCTTGCCTCTCATTCTTCTAAAACTAATAATGCATTAGTACATTTCAGGGGATAAATGAATGAAAATTGATCACTCACTTGAGTGAGAAAAGACAGCATGTCTTGAGGGTTCTCCTGTTTGTCTGTTGCCCCCACTTCTCCTCCCTGGCCAAGTTGATGGCTCTCTGCTTGACTGGTGTGGAGGTTCTGAGCTCTGGCATTACTCTGGCTGGGCATGCTTGCTCATGCTTGTTGCGGTTGAGTTAGTCCTTCAATGACACAGATAGGGAGATTGTAGGCGGCAATATTGACATTTAAAATGCTGGTAAGGTGTGGCAGTCGTGGGTCTTGAGTGGGAGCTGGAGTGTGAGGAGCATGTCAGCGAATAGTGAGGAGGAGGGAACATGGTGATTGGGGAGGGGAGAGAGGGACCTCCTTACAGGCATTGGCGAAGGCTGAAGTGTCTGGGTGAGAGATGGGGGTGGAGCTGGGGGAGCTATGCGAGGGGATCTAGAAAAATACTGCATGAGTCCCATAGCTGGGTGCAGAAGATCATTTATCTTCTCGTAGCATTGTTGCTCCATCCTCTTTTGCAGCGAGCTGTCACTGCATCCCAAGTGGGAGTGGTAACCTTGGTGGGAGTAGAGTGCGCTCTACATATGCTCCACTTGTTTGAGAAGTCTGGTCAGGTCTCCCTCTGGGATACGCAATGTTGGCTCCCAGGCTGCTATCCCCTGCAATCACAATGGAACAAGCTCTGGGAAGTGTGGGAGAGCCATTTATATGCAGCTGCCCAGTGATCAGCACAATTTAGTAGAGCTGTGCTGGATGAATCAGAGGGAGGCTGCCACCAGTGAGACACAATTCTCTTGGCTATACTTTTAAAGTTAAGTCTAAAGTAAAGTTTATTTATTAGTCAGAAATCAGCTTACATTAACATTGCAATGAAGTTACTACGAAAATCCCCTAGTTGCCACACTTCAGCACCTGTTTGGGTACACTGAGGGAGAATTTAGCATGGCCAATGCATCTAATCAGCATGTCTTTTGGGTTATGGGAGGAAATTGGAGCACCCGGAGGGAACCCAAGCAGATTTGGGGAGAAGATGCAAACTCCATACAGACACTAACCCAAGCTGGGAATCAAACGCAGGTTCTTAGCACTGTGAGGCAGCAGTGCTAACCACTGTGCCACTGTGTCTCCACTCATTTTGTCAGTGAGACTCCAGAACCAGAGCCATCGGTGGGATTTACTCAATTTTTCTTGCCGGAAATGACACTGCCAAATTCTGGTAATTCAGTTAATGAAACACCTCGGACTACTTTATTCAGCAATTCAGACTTCAAAAAAAATTGCAAAATAAAAAACAGCATGTTGGTGTTGTGCTCAGAAAAACTGTCATACGTTGTGAAGAAATCTTTGATGCATCTGACTGCCCATGCACAAAACTTCCATGCTACTCCATTCACTTCTTCTGTATGCATGAGCATTCCCAACCATGGTGTCACAGAATTGGGATCATAAATAAGCTCTTCACTAATATGGGCATGCTTCAGAGGTGACACTCATTGACATTTTAACACTCACATTCTTGACAAATATCTTCTTTGATGTTCATATTGGAATTAAATAAGTTCAGGTGCAAGGTTGCTAATCCTCACAGATTGTCATCTGACAGATACAGTCAGAATAGTCCTAAATCTTTATTTCAGTGCTGGCACATAATAATTGCATTTGATATATTTTTGTATCACTTAGCACATTGAACAATAACGCAAACTCATTTCCATGATCTCTTGCAGGTTGTATAACTTTGTGCAGACTTCATTCCAAGTCGTGCATGTAATGAAAAAGGTGATTTACTGTCAGTCACCTGCTTCCACGCTCTTCACCTTGTCAACATCACAGTGACAAAGCAAACAAGGAACTGAACCTGACCGTGACAAAATTCACAGAGACTTGCATGGGTGAAATGAGCCTTTGCCTGGGATGTGGAGCTACCGCATTGCAAAATCGCACTCTTCGCAGCTGCGCTGGTAAACCTTTAGTTTAGGGCTGTTTAGTGATTATAGAAATATGAAATGCTTATCGTTGCAGCTGTCTGCTGATTCATCGCTGCCTGGTCAGGAGCAGCAGCGAGTGTGTCATGTGAAAATTCTGCTGCTGTAACACATGCAATGGCCCTTTCCATTGTCTGGCACTGTTCCACCACAGAAAATGGTCAACATCACGTGTCTCTATCACTGCAGAGAACCTTTCTGCTGTGTGCATTTTCCTGGGAACTGTGACCTGAATTTAACAATGAAATAAATAGAAAGTGTCCACGCATCTGGAATTGAGGGTCAGAATTTCCTGGAGTCTGCTGACGTAAAGCCTTTTTTCATCCGTGCAAAGACAGGTCACTTTGAAGTTAAACAGGAATCTGCTAGATCTCCACTTTTTCTTTATGACCTTTATGAAGCTCCTTTTTTGTTGGAAAATTAAAAGCTGCTTAAAGTTATTGGGGGCGACCTTACCAAAACTTTCTAAGTTCCGAACGAGCATGAAAACGGGATAGTTTCAGATCCATGTTTTTGTTGAGGCCACAAGTCCAATCTTATTCCACTCTGTGCAATATTGTTTGCACAACCTGTTTCCCACCAGTAGGGGGAGGGGACTGGGCCAAAACTTGCTGGAAAGCTGACATTTCACAGTTGAGGGCACAATCATGCATGTTTTGTGCAACATAACAAAGAGATCAGTCAGTCACCTCCACCCCTGGAATGTGCCCCCCTCCATAATTGCTGCCCCGCTGGCCAATCAGCTCCCCATCCACCTCCAATCAATCCTCTTCTTAGGCCCAACCCTATTAAGCACTGCCAATGTGCCAGGCTGGCAGCTCCAGAGTGCCAAGATATCAGATGAGCAGTAGCAGGGCACCAGGTTGACACTGCCAGGGTGCCAAGCTGACAGTACCCAAGGGACATCAATGGCCTTCGGTGCTGCTGGCGAGGCCATCATGACAGGTCCCCATTGATGGGGATCATACATGATCCTTGCCAGTGGGGATGTCTACCGGCGAGGCTGTTAAGGCAAGTCTACCCAGGCAATTGCATCCTGGGCTCACTAATAATATTTGAATCAACCTTTAACTTGATTTAAACATTATGATCAGCTTTGTGCAGTTCCCGGATATGAGGTTGATTTCACTGGAAATCCGGGCCCAGTAACATCATAAGAGTCGAGAAATTGGCGCGAACCTGATTTTTCGACTCTCTCGTGATCTTTCCGGCTTGCCCCGCCTATCGACAGGCAGGACGACAAAGTGAGATCAGTCCCACTGTCTTGTTTAAAATGTCCTCGGTGCATTAATGTTTGGAATTCTACTGCCAATGAATTGATTTATTTTAAAAGACAGGACTTAAGAGATTAAAGGGCACGAGTGTAAACATCGTATTCAATGGTCAATTTCTGGGGAGAGCAAATCCATCATTTGGTTGCTGTCACTGGCTGTGATGGAGGCAGTACAGGTAAACAGTTGGAGCAGCACAACAGCTTCCAGCAACTGTGACTGAAGATAACGGAGTTGAAAAGGAGGACAGGTAGTGGAGCAAACGTCATCAACAGGTGTTCCTCAAAGTGCTTTTCTTCTTTAGTCCTCATAACTAATTAATTACAGAGAGCGCACGTGGAAGCTTTTAAATGGGTTTTGAAGTTGGTCCATGATGCAGATGATTCAGTAAGACTTTGGAATCATCATAAGGGCATCTTTGAAGTGGTGCACAGAAAATCCAGCCAGTGACTCAGTGCTCCAGCTGCTGAAATAATGAAATCAATGGTCTTCTGAGATGGTGACATTTTAACTGGGTAGAGAAACAGGAGAGCCGTACAAGAAGCAGTTGATTGCAGTAACACGTTAAGTAGGGTTACAGTTTAAAGTTTAAGGTTTAAAGTTTAAAAGCTTTAAAAGTTAAAGTTTATTTATTAGTATTGCAAATAGGCTTACATTAACACTGCAATGAAGTTACTGTGAAAATCCCCTCATTGCCACACTCCGGCGCTGTTTGGGTACACTGAAGGAGAATTTAGCATGACCAATGCACCTAAACAGTACATCTCGGGAGGATACCAGAGCACCCGGAGGAAACCCATGCAAACACGGGGAGAGTGTGCAGACTCTGCACGGACAGTGACCCAAGCTGGGAATCGAACATGGCGCTGTGAGGCAGCAGTGCTTCAGGAAAGAGAAAAGTAAGGAGATGCAACTATAAAGGCAAGGGTTCATCTGGTTGATGAACATGTTTAATACAAATATCCAACATATTCAGATATTTCCCGAACACTGTATTTTTCAACTCAGGTCCCAAGATTTTCAAGTCTAAAAATTCTTGGAAATGTTGGAAAAGCGGTTTGTGTTTCATGAATAGTGAACCAAGTTTGACTTTCGACAAACTGAGCTTTGGGAACCAGTTAGCATTGTGTTGCAGTGAAAGTGCCTCATTCTAAATTTAAAGCGATCGACTGCTTCAAACATGATATTGAAGAGCACAGAATGCTACTGACTCACCGTCTTGAAACTGAACTATAATCTGCAACCATGAGACTTGCTTTAAATTCCACAGCTCAACACAACTGTAAGAAATGTGTTGTGGGCATCTATACAATGCACCCTGCGTTCTAGAATAAACACAGTGCTGACGTGGTGCTGACAGAGTGCTGACAGTTTGCTAACAGCACTTCAGCTGACTTTTTTTAACTACAAAGTAGATTTTCAATCTTTTGTCCCATCTGCTCTTTCCACATCTTTCCTGTAACCAGTATTGCTAAGCGTCAAGACACATGTAACCATTTAGTCACGATTTTCTGTTTACTGCAAATGCAGTTGATTCATGTTAAGTAGGTACCCTTTGTGCCAACACATTTTGCACATGCATTAGACAAAGATTTTTCTCACAGGAATCTACTGTTATTCAAGACATAAGTGCAAGTTGTATTTTTAATTTTTGAGCTGCCCCTCCCCCCCCATTTACAGCAACAGAGTACGATGTTTTCATTCTGCTCTTCCTTCAATCTTTCAGCATGACCTCAAACCAGAGGACAGCTGTGAAGCAACATCACGGGGTTGCTGAAGCGATGGCTCCAT
This sequence comes from Carcharhinus amblyrhynchos, assembly GCF_965287045.1. Classification (NCBI taxonomy): domain Eukaryota; kingdom Metazoa; phylum Chordata; class Chondrichthyes; order Carcharhiniformes; family Carcharhinidae; genus Carcharhinus; species Carcharhinus amblyrhynchos. Next base: position 105,358,085 of record NC_137326.1, read on the forward strand.
TGCCTCCCCAGTACCTTCCAGAATGAGTATTCTACACTCTCCATAACCTGGTCATCATAAAAGCATAATTCTTGCCACCAAGGATTCAGTGAGCACACTAGGAAGAAGATGATGAGCAAGAGAAAGTTGAGAGAAAGCAAATGGCACATTCTGGGGGCACTGTCTGTGAACACTGTGAATTTGGTAGTAATAAACACAGCCAAGTTTGCATCGTACAATAGATCACCGCTTCTATATTTCATAGAATTATAGAATCCCTACCACGCAGAAGAAGGCCAATTGGCCCATCGAGTCAGCATTAACCATAATCCCACCCTGCTAGTCCCCTGATACAAAGAGGCAATTTTTTTAGCATGGCCAATCAAACCAACACACACATCTTTGGAGTGTGGGAGGAAATTGGGGCATCTGGAGGAAATTCACACAGACACAGGGAGAACGTGCAAACTCCAGACACTCACCCGAGGTCGAAATTGAACCTGGGTCCCTGGCGCTGTGAGGCAGCAATGCTAATCATTGTGCCACTGTGCCACACCTTTGTTACAGATCAATACTGTCCTCTTGGCTAAAATGTCAACACAAAACAAACATTTCAAACTAATTTAGCCAAAAACTCAATTTTCCAAAAAGAAGTCAACTAATCACCCTTTTTAATTCCCTTGGTATCTGCCTTGCATGTGGCTTTGCCTGGTCTAGTCTTCCTGCCTAGTGGGGGATGCTGCAGTATGGATCGTGGCAGCTTGTCAACTTTTAGTGGAGGAGAATTTTTTTTTATTCATTCAAGGAACGTGGGCACCACTGGCTGGGCCAACATTTATTGCCCATCCCTGAGGACATTTAAGAATCAACCACTTAAGGAATGTTTTCTCTGGCAGCGCTTGAGCAATACTGGGCTTGTCTGGCTTAGTATGGATGACAACCGTCTGAGCTGGCTGATTGACAGGTATTTGTGGTGTTACAGAGGGGTTGGCAATGCTGGTGGCACAACTGCAGCATCCTGAGAGAGGTCAGCAGTTTTGTGTTCCACAGTACTGCTGCCTCACTCCTAGTATGACATATTCGTAATAATCTGTTGGAGGATGGATTGCCAGGCATGCTGTGAGACCCTGAGGGCCCCTTTTAGCACTGACATCAGTAGCCTGAACCTGCATGAAGATCAGTTGCACTTGTACATTAACAAACAGGATTATATGACCTCAGTCAAAGATTCCACAAGCTGTAGCAATCAGATGTTGGATGTTGCTTTCAGTTGTATTGCAAAGGAAACTGAGACACCAACCATCAGACGCTACATCACAATTAAGTTTGCAAGATTCTCTGGTAAGCTTGTGTTAATGCACTAAACATTTCATTGTATATCCAAAACAGCTTTTTCTATATGTACCCCATCAAAGTCCTCATCTGTGTCCCATGCAACAGAAGTTTTTTACGTCCTTACCCTCTAGTGAACCAGTTCTTATGCTACCCATGCTCCATGCCCTGGCTGCAGGCCAGCTGTGTTGCGTGACTCACCATGTACACATCCCACTTCTGTGCCACCCTCTGGGGTATAAATGATGTCACTAGTGAGTGGGTGGCTGCGATAATGAGACTGAGTGATTTTTTTAACATCGGTGTATGCTCCTCCTACTCCCAATGGCCAGGTATCAGTTCTTGGGTATCTGAAAGGAAAAAGGCACAAAGATTGGAATGTGGTGAGAGTGCAAAATGGGTGGGAAGGAATAGGTGTGTGCTGGCACCATTTGCAATTTACCCATCAGAGGTAATTCTGCAATTGGTGTGTTGTGATGCCACTAACTTTGACTACTTATGCTTGGCCATTAAACTTATTCTGGTACTACAACCAAAACTTTGACTGATACTACTTACATGTTCTCCATGCTTCCCTGCTCCCACACCCCTCTTACATCTTGTCAGGAGGGCCTCCTGGCCTTCTGCAGGAAGAGGATATCTTGCCTCCTAAAGTACAGCATCAGAAAATTTGAAAAACATTGTCCTTCACACTGAACCATCTTTACTCTTCTGTAGGCCAGACACTCATTCCAATGACCTCCAATACTTTGTGCAGACAGAATGCACCTTACCTTGAGTGGTGCAGGTTGGCTTTTAGTTTTGCAGGCTAATTCCACTGTTCCAAAGGGGAAAAGAAGGCAAATAATTTACTCTAATGATAGAAAACAACTGAGGCCAAATGGATAGTAATCTCCATAAGATTTTCCCTGAATTGAATAGCTGAACTTAGAAACTCGCTGCGTAAGAAATTGCAGGAGAAAGCTTACCTATAAACAGCTTCGCAGAGAGCACTGGAAACAGTTTTCACCATTGGTACCTCTTAGATTGAGTAAGACCTGTACAAGCATAATATGTGCATCATGGCTATTAAACCTGAAAGATTTCTTAAGGTTTTCTGTTTACAAACTGAAAGGTGAACATGGTCAAGTCTGTGAATGGTGACCACAATTGTTGTCACAAACACTCTTTATTGCTTATTGCTAACTTCTCTGCATTGTTTTAAAGCAAAATGTTAATAGAAACGATGTTTCAGCTGAATTATTACTTTTTAATTTTCAAAGACAAATCTTTCCTTCATGGTCGTCTATTGCTTTTTAAAAATAATGCTTCCCAGTATAATATGAATATTTTTTTAGACTGTTAGAAGTCACTGATTTATATAGCAGTTGCTATTTTGGAAGAGATTTATTGCTTCATACTGATCGTGTTAGCTATGGTGATATCTGTGAACAGTTTCTTTACAGTACTAAAATGGGAGGTGGGGCCACAGGCATGTTTTTGTGGTCATGTTTCACACATTTTCTTACAATGGAAATCAGTTGGGATTTAATTTTGAGAACTTTTAGACATTCCTGGGTGGTCCTTATTCGTACTTGTCGTCATTTTGCGTCTATCAGGTTACCTGACTTTACTAATACAATTATGTAAGAGAAGTTTAGAGATTGCGCAGTGTAGAGGAGTTCCAGACATGAGGCAGCATAGATTCAGACATGGACCAACATAGGGAGTGTAAACATAGGGAGTGGAATATATTTGTGTTATTATGGCTCAGTTGTTCATTACTTTGAAGTCTAAAAAGTTTATTTATTAGTCACAAGTAAGGCTTACATTAACACTGCAATGAAGCTACTGTGAAAATCCCCTAATTGCCACAGTCTGGCACCTGCTCGGGTCAATGCACACAACCAGCATGTCCTTCAGAATGTGGGAGGAAACTGGAGCACCTGAAGGAAACCCACACAGTGTGCAAACTCCACACAGTCAGTGACCCAAGCCGGGAATCAACCCTGGGTCCTTGGCACTGTGAAGCAGCATTGCTAACCTCTGTGCTACCGTACTTCCCCAGAGCTTCTCTAGAATCTGATTGAAACAATTTAGCACAATTACTGAAATATAACATGAACATGAATGAAACAAAAATGATGCACGTTGCTTTTAAATATCCAATTCTTTCATGTAAAATCCCCAAGAGCTGGGGATGTGTCTTAATTATACTGAGATCAAGCATTTCCTTATAAATGTACTTCAGATTTTATGACATTTCAAATGACTATGAAAGACACACCCAATGGGCAATGTTCCTGCATTGTGAGACATGGTTTGTAATATGATTCCCACTTGCACATACCTGGATGACACCAACCACATATCTGCCAGCAAAAAGCAGCAACATACCTGACACTCCCTTTCAATTAGAGCTACTGGATTACAACACAGCTGTAGGGCAGTTCTCAGGACGGTGGTAATGATTCCATGAGAACATCCTTTTGTGTTTGAATATTACCAATTTAACATATTCTTTAACACTTGTTGAAGACTTTCTTTTCATTACCTTTTGGTGCGTGGAAGGTTAGAACAAAACTAGGAAGAGAAATATCTGCAACACAAATGATGGCTGACTTCATTATTTAAGGAGTATGTGTGTGAAAAATGATGAGCTGAGAAATATTCAAAACCTTGCCTTATATGATATCATTCTCTTTGGCTTCCCCAGCTGCTGTAATTGTTGCATTCAAAATCAGACGAAGGTGCAGTCGTCCAATGCAGCACAAGAGTAGTACAGTGCAGTACAGTACAATCAGCTGAGATGGAGCAGCAATGGAAAGAAAAGCAGGAAAGCTGAATGGTGGCTGTGATGATATTTAAGATTGCTAAAGGGAGGACTAAGGTTTTAAGTTGTAAGCATGCTTGGCATGAGAGATGATAGCTAACAGGAAAAAACAAAGACAAAGATGGCGGGTTAATTTTGGAGAGGAGCATTTCTGAGACAGTGAGGGCAAAGAATTTTGATAGTAAAATGGATGGGAATATCTGACATGACCAGACCTGAGTTATCTCCACTTAACTCATAGTGCATCTTTAAGTATGGTGAGAGAGGTAAACCAGGGAATTATAGACCAACTAGCTTAACATCTGTTGGGAAACTGAGAATGTCTATAATCAAGGACAGAGTGATTGAACACCAAGGAAGTGTCCAGCTGTTTAAAGAGAACCAATATAGATTTGAAAAGGGTAAGTCATGCTCAAAAAGATCTGAGTGATTAGTTTTGAAGAGGTGAATAAAGTGTTGGCCAGAGGAAGGTCAGTGGGTGTTATCAGTGCAAGACTTCCTGGAAGTATTTGTTAGAAACTGATATGAATTGGCAGAGTGGCAAAATACAGACCAGTGATAATGGTCAGTATGTGACAAACGTATTCCACAAGGATCTGTGTTGGGGACTCAGCTATTCACTGATTTTATTAATGCCTTAGAAAATGAAATGGAAAGCCACATATCTAAGTTTGTCAATTACATACAGATAGGCAGCATTGTAAAGAGGAAGGCAT